>NC_090448.1:1087388749-1088828749 GCF_031143425.1 Pleurodeles waltl | reverse complement strand
CAAAGTACTCACTGGGACTGCTTTTCTGACAAGGACTGCTGCCTTGCTGTTGTCCTGCTGCCTTACTGCTCTCTGGCTGTGCTGAGAAGTGCTCTCCAAGGGCTTGGATAGAGCTTGCCTCCTGTTCCCTGAAGTCTCAGGATCAAAAAGACTTCACTCCTGCAACTGGACTCCTTTTGCGGTGAAAATTTGATGCACAGCCTACTGAAAACGCCGCACAGCCTGCCCCGCGGTGAAAAATTCACCCCACGGCGAACCGGAAGGACGCAGCCCGACTTCGCAAGGAGAAGATCGACGCAGCGCCTGCATTGCGACTGGAACTTCGATGCACAGCCCACTGGATCGACAAACAGCCGACCTGGGACGACGCAGCCTGACTTCCAGAGAAGAATCGATGTAGCACCTGCTGTGCTGGAGAAATTTCCACGCAACGCCCACTGGATCGATGCAGCAGTTGTGACTTCGCGCCGCAAGCCCAGGATTCCACACACAGTCCCTGGGGCGCCAGAAAACCCCGCAACCCAAAGAGGAACCAAGTCCGCGCTCCGAAAATTGATGCAAAGCCTTCCCCTGCGTGGAAAATAAGTCGGTGTGCGAAGGGGCAAAACCAATGCACACCTCCCCGTTTTCCACGCATCACCTCCTCTGCGGTCCCTTGCGGAGATTTTGAACGCGAACCAGGTTCTTTGTGCTTTCAAGAGACCTTTATTGATTTTAAGAGACATTTCTTTTTTTGCCAAGACTTAAGACACTTTATAACACTTTTACAGTGATATCTCAACATCTACTTATTGCATTTTAATAGTTTTGACCGGCATCTTATCAGATAAATATTATATATTTTTCTAAACACTGTGTGGTGTATTTTTGTGGTGCTATATGGTATTAATGTATGATTTATTGCACAAATACTTGACACATTGCCTTCTAAGTTAAACCTGACTGCTCAGTGCCAAGCTACCAGAGGGTGGGCACAGGATCATTTGGATTGTGTTTGACTTACCATGACTAGAGTGAGGGTCCTTGCTTGCTGCTTGTTTGCTTGCTTGCTGAATGCCAGCTAACGACCCCATTTCTAACACAGTCACTAAATAAAACACTTCAGTGTGTCCTAGGTTTTCTATTAATAAAATCTGCAGTATGCTTTTAGGAATATATTTGGTAGGTTTATAACTATAAAGCATGCAGAAAAAAATTACAAAGTCAGAGTTCAGAGTAAAAAAAAAATATTTGAATGCTGTTTGCATGAGACTCAACTATATTAAAGTGTTCCGGGATCTGTAAAAACAGTGTAGTATTTTTCAAGCGCTTATTACTTCAATGTTGATTCCTACGATTCAGAACCAGGACTATAGCTATGTAACCTTTTCATTTCAAGCTCTGCTGCATATAAACAGGATCCCCATCAGTGAAAGCTTACTATAGTTAGGCAGAAATGCTTCAGTTTTCTTTGTGGAACTTACCAGCGAAACTCAGCTTTCAGACTACTGAGGCTCGCTAGGCAGATTTTGTCTACTTGTCACGACTTGGTCCCTGTTCTATTGTGCCCACCATCATGGTGCTCATGGGACTTTCCAGTGTTCTAATACTCTTCCAGGCCTTCCACTGTATGTATCTACTGGTTTCCTGGCTCTTGGGCAGTATTCAGAAATTGCCATCCATTCCTGATCTCCTTTTGCTAAAAACTCCATTACCTAGAATTCATTGCTCACTGCTTCATCTCCACCACTGGAAGCCAAGGTGGGAGGAGGAATTCATCACACCTGTGGCTGGCAAGTGGCAGCCTGCTCACACCTGATGCATGTCACCACTGTGAGCTCTTTTAAGCTCAAGTTCCCTCCAGCCCAGTGTTGATCAATGTAGCAGTGTTCCTGTTTGGCTGGCCCCTTGTCTCCTGAGTTCCTGAGCTTTTGATAACACTGTTTCCAGAGTTCTTGAACTATACTTATTTGTTTCCATAGTTTCTCAGCTATAGTTATTTCTCGTTTCCAGAGTTCCTCAGCTATAGTTATTCCTTATTCCCTGTTTCTGAGCTGTAGACTCTTTGTTCTTGAGCTAGCACTGCCTGCAGTGCTCGCATGAATTCTGAGCCAGCACTATTTTAGTGCACCCTTGAACTCTCTCTCCCCCTTGTATTTACACTTATACCTGTGCCTGCTTTCTTTCACTTTCCCTTTCTTCCGTTTTCTGGTTTGCTACTTCCCTGTTCCTGCTGTCTAGATTCCTTCTAATTTCTTTGAGTAGTTTGTATTTGCTCTCTGCCAAGTGTGCCTTTTGTTTTCCTTTCTTTCCTGTTAGGTGCTCCTCCTTGTTTTCTCCTTCTCCATTCATGATTGTGTATTTAGGGGCATATATATACTTGTTTTGAACCGCATTTGCGTCATTTTTTTAACGCAAATTCAGTGCGAAACTAACTCCATATTTATACTTTGGCGCTAGACTGTCTAGCGCCAAAGTTATGGAGTTTAAATCATTTTTTGGACGTGGAAACCTACCTTGCGTCAATGAGATACAAGGTAGGCGTTCCCGTGCAAAAAAGACTCTATGGCCTTAGCGCCATATTTATCCCCCTGTGCTAAAATCACGCACGGGGAGAAGGGGTCAAATAATGGGGCAAAGCTTGCTTTGCACCATTTTTAACACCTGAGTCAGGGGTTAGGGGCCCTGTGGGCCTATTTCTGTGGCAGAACACCATTGAATAAGCCCACAGGTGCCCTCCCCAGGCCCCAGGGACACCCTCAACCACACCAGAGGGACAGCGGAGGATGGGGGACCCCATCTCAGGTAAGTACAGGTAAGTATTTTTTTTTATGTGCCATTGGGGGCCCTGTAATGGGCCCCCCTACATGGCACTGGGTGCAGTGGCCATGCCCAGGGGACCCTGGTCCCGTGAGCATGACATTGGGGTGGTGGGCATGACTCCTGTCTTTTATAAGACAGGAGTCATGTGGTATGGATGGTTTTGGGTCAGAAATTGATGCTAGGCTGGTTAGAGTCATTGTTTTTTTACTCTTACCTGCCCAACTTAATTTTTGGGTGCAAAACTCCCTTCTCCTATACCGCCACTCCCACTCCCACCCAGCTAACATATTTTTTTTTACGCTAGCCTACCCTTTGTGCCGGCTTGCACGTTCCATAAATATGGTGCCCGGCTGGCACTCAAGAATGGTGCAAGCTGGTGCAAAACCTTTTGATGCAAAACTGCATTAGTGCATTTTTGCACCAATAAGTATAAATATGCCCCTTAGTTCTACACCCTTGCTGTTACAACCTTGAGTGTTCCTGTTCTATGGGCACAGCTGACCACCTAGGTGGCGTTTCCAGAGTTCCTCAGCTATAGGTTTTTCTTGTTTCCTGTTCCTCAGCTGTAGCTAATGCTTATTCCTGAGCTAGCACTGCCTGCAGTGTTACTCTGAAATCTTAGCCTGCACTACTTTAGTGCACCCTTGAACTCTCTCCCCCTCTGGATTTACCCTTTTCCCTTTGCCTGGTTTTGTCCTCTCTACTTTTCTTCTGGTTTCTATTTTGATACCTCCCTGTTCCTGCTGCTTAGCTTCCATTTTCTTTGTATGGTTTGTACTTGCTTTCCACCAAGTGTGTCCTTTGGCTTCCTTTGTTTCTTGTAAAGCACTCCTTGTTTGCTCTAGAATCTGTGGGCACAGCTTCACAACCTAGGTAGGGTTTCTATCCACTGTGAATATTGTTTTTCAGTTATGTGTATAGGATCACCAGAGGTATCTGCTCCATAGCCCCTGACTTTGCATGTACATCCTATATGTGTGTTTTGGCAGTCAGTATTGTGGGTGAGGAACATACTGAGCTTAAGTCTTACTATGTGGGGCTCCTGAGTGCTTTACCCACATTCCTTTTATTGTTCATTTTGCTATATATATGCCCTGCTAGTCCGTCCTCTGTGTTAGTTAGTCTGAATGCCAAATTGCCTCTTAATTACCTGTCCTTTCTGAGCCCTAACTCTTTTGTTCCCTTGTGCAGAGTTTCTCATTTGGATCCCATTTCTCCTCTAACTCTCTGTGTGGTATTGGGCAGCTCTGTACCCAATATTCTGCCTACTTTGTCTACCCTGCCACCAGTCCTTGCCAGATTCCCTGACACTACTAACCTTATTTTTAGGCTCATCAACCAATTTCTATCCATCAACCTTGCTACAATGTTAAAGATGTGGTTATAGTGGCTGTCATCAACTCTATGATTGTCATTTAAAAAAAAAAAAAGAAAATTGATAGTTGTGATACAAATTAAATTCCATAGCAAGGATGGATTTGGTCTGATGATACCACCTCTTCTGCTGAATGTCTGGTTTTGGTCTTGCACTAAAATTGTTCAACCTTTTTCATACATTCACTGCTTCTGTTGGCCTAGCGCTACCATTGCTTCTTCTTTAAGGTTGGTGGTTATTTAGCTCTACCAGTTTTTCTTCTCTGGTGCTAATATTCTAACACACTTGTTTGGATTTCTTTTTCTATCACCCGTACAAGTATCAGTTAACTCCCATCCTGGACCACAGCCCACTCGAGGCCCACTTGACACTCGAACTAATCAAGTGCAGGGGACCTCCAGGCTGTACAAAACACTGGTGGTAAACTCCCCAGATCCTCTTATAACATTGAGGGAGCAATGAGTAGCAGATGTGGGGGACTTAGATGACAAGGACTGGTGAGACACCAAAATGGCAGCCAAGACACAGGCCATCTCCTCTAGGCTTCGCCTGGTACAATTCAAACCCTTCCACTGCATATAATATACATCAGAGAAATTACCCAACATGAATAGCTCCCCAACAAACAAGTGTACTCACTACTGCATGACGATGGGAACCCTGCTGGGACTGCCCAGTGATTCATACATACTTGTCTAGAGCTCACAATACAATTTGCAGTATTCTAGGCAACCCTGTGGAACGTGAACCTTGCAGGGTGATACTGCACATATACCGAGGGTGAGATGGCACAAACGGAGACAGGGTAGTACGATATTGGGTGCCTAGTAGCAAAAATAAATCTTTCAAAACACTGGTGCTAACCAGAAGCCCCCACATTGGCAGGATGGCTAAATGGTATGGACCAATGTGCACTAGTAGAAGCCCTGGTCTATAAAAAGCGGGGTTGTTTGAGGAAACACAGAAGGATATGCAGCACATGTATGGAACACTTTCATAATGTACTAGCATGATCTAAATGTTGATGTGTTTCAGGAACCCGGGATGTAAACTAATTGGGCACCCCTGATTTTTTTTCCATATGCTGTGGTTGTAACACATTATTACAAAGCAGCAATCACAGATGACCTGGTACCTGTTTTTGTTTGTTGTAGTTTCTTAACCATGAAAACTGCATTAAAAAGTGTGTGTGTTTTTTTTTTTTTTTTAAAGAATCAGTTTACCAGATTCACATGAGCTGCCATGCCCCAGTCCACATACAGATTATTACAATTACATCCCTGACACTGTTGTCCAGGAGGAGCTTGGGCTGATGGAAACTGGTGGCCTTAGTAAGAGAAATACTTTGATACCATCACTTAGGGGTACTGAGTGAGGCCCTTGCTCCTGGGGCCAATAAGTTGAAGCCATTGTAATCTACTAGTCATGTTATTTATTGAAATTGAGGGGCATGCCTCTCGTAGCCATAAGAGGTCATTATCAGTTCTAGCAGTCTTAGGGGAGAGGAACTTTAAAATCACTCATGGTTATAGTTGTTAAGATGTTCCAGAACGGGGGGCGTGGCCAAGATGGCGTCCGGAGCGGAGGCTTAACTGAGGAGCTCCGCTCTCGGCCCACCAATGAACTAAAATCCTGAGCCCTGCTGAGCCCCAAAGTGCATGGGTGAACAGCAGAAACATTGCCTGACTCCAGCGGAAGCTCTGGGTGAGTGGCGCCCGGGAGGGCGCGGCGCGCGGAGAGGCGCCGGGGTCGAAGAGACGGAGCCGCCGCCATTGCCCGGGACCGCGGCTTCCGCCTGGACGTGCCGCGCGTCGAACCGAGAGAAGAGCGAGAGGGTGCCAGGCCCTCGGGACCCTTGGCTGGCGCTCCCCGGCTCGGCGTGGGGACTATGGAGCGGGGACGCCCCTCAACTTGACGGGGGCGCCCCATTCTAGCTGACCCCGACCGTGCGGCCTGGGTGGATCACCGATCACGGTGGGTGCCCGCGTGGGACGTTCGGGACCCGCCTGCTACTTTCGCTGGGTGAATCACTGGGTCCCACCACATGGAAACTGAAGAGCCCTGGACCCGACGCCCATTGAGGCTCCGCTAACGTGGAGGCGGCGGCGATGTTGCGGCCCTACAGCGGAACCAGTGCTCCTATCTGCCCGCGCCGCGCGAGCCTGCAGCGATCCTCCCCGGCCCTTCGGTATCACTACTGGTATTCTCATTGCTTGCAATTGGGGAATCGCCGGGAGCACTGAATCACGGGCTGCCCCCTTTGGCAAGGGGCACTACGCAAAGTACCTGGCCCAACTGGGTCCTGCTTGCTATCCGGGGCGGTGGCTGCTACGCGGCGGGGGGCATCTATGTACCAGACCGGGCCCAAACCTACAGGGACGGAGTAAGAAATTGGAGGAACAAAATAGACACCAATACCAGAACGGGACATGCAACTCCCTCCTGAACTTTAAGCCAAGAGAATTAGAGGACGTACTGGGGGATACTGAAGGCGGGGGCGGACACTCCCAGCAAATAGTCAGCTGTTAACCCTGGCTGAACGAACAGGGCAGGACAGCAAGAAAATCATGGTCAAACCAAAACACCCCAAAATGGGGTCTTTGGGAGATGGAGACCTTCCCCAACCGACTGGCCATGCGGACACGCAATCGTCCACATTTCTACAGCTGAATGAAACATTACGCACGCACTCCCTCCAATTTGATAAAATTATGCAAGCAATAATGGATACTAAATCCTCGCTGGAAGGGAAAATTGACGCCGCAGTACTGGAAGTCTCATTGCTGCACGCTGACCATCGCAAATTAACTGGAAGGGTCCACGACACTGAAACGACACTGAAAACTATCCAGCCAGAAGTAGTAGATATGAGAATTAAAATGCAACAAATGGAACTGGACATAGCTCAACTACAACGTAGGGCTGAGGAAGCTGAAGGACGGTCCAGACGTAATAACATCAGATTCCTTGGAATCCCTGAGAGAATCAAATCCCCTAAGGCAGAGGTGTTCTTAGAGTCCTGGCTGAAAAACACACTTAAAGAACAGTTCCCTACTACAATACCAGTGATCGAAAGAGCACACCGAATTCCGAGCAGACCACCTCGCCCGGGAGCACCGCCCCAACCACTAATAGCTCGCTTCCTAAATTATAGGGACAGAGACTTGGTCCTTCAGCACTTTAGAACGTCTGACCAGATCATGCTGGAGAACAGCAGAGTAACTGCCTACCCTGACTACACAATGGAGGTACAACGCAGGAGAGTTGCGTATAGCAAGATCAAGCAGTTACTGCGAGAAAAGGGCATCACTTATTCCCTTATGTTCCCAGCACGACTACGCATCGTCATGGACGAGAAAATCCTAATGTTCCCCACCCCTGAAGATGCATGGACATGGATCCACGCTAAAGGATTGGTCGATCCGGCCAAGGAAGACACATTATCCGAAGAATGGTCTACCGCTAGCTCCAGAAAGAAGAAAAAAAATACTAAAACATCCTCCCGCCCCACAAAAGCGCAAATGGCGTTGGACCGAGCACAAATATTAAAAGACACTAACTCATTTGCTCGTGCGATGCTGGATACCAGGAGCGAAACGGACACCAATGACACCGCCTCACACGGGGGAGACACAAGCCCATCCCCCTCCCCGTTGCTGGCGGGCCGGACCTCACGCCGCGATCGGCGGACGAGCTTTAAAAGTGAAGGACTGGCGTTCGTGGCCCCACCCCGGCGGCGGCAGCGACTAAGTTGTTGCATGCCCCCAGCACCGGGTCTCTCTCCCCGAGATCTTCATTGAATAACAGCCATTAATATGAGAAGCAATGACTGATTCTTTGAAAGCTGCACAAAGGCGCATGGGACTGCAGAGGCGTGAAGTATCCTGTAGGTGGGCCACCTAAGGGCCCGACCTCGAGCAATCCACGACCCCCTACACCTGAACGGTATCCGAATGGAACTGACTTCCCTGGAAGCCACTTTAGGCACCGGTTGTGCCACTTTGTTTAACGGACGTACACAGTCCGCAATATCCTTTTGGTTGTTATATCTTTCTTTTTCTTTTCCATTCTTAGCCCACTATGGGCTTACTCTTCCCTACTCGGATCACGGGGGCTGGGCGGGTGGGTGGGGGGCTTGGGGTGGGTTGGCGGTGCGCGGCAGGGGGGTGTGGGGGGGATGGACAGGGCGGGTACTGATCAGCTAGCTCTCTACGGCTCTACACAACATAATGAATAAGGAACCCAGATATAATTTAATAACTTGGAATGTGAAGGGCATGGCCGGTGCTAACAAACGTCACAGAATACATGCGTACTTAAAACGCCACCACATACACATAGCAATATTACAGGAAACACTCATTACACCTGCAGAGGCCGCTCGGTTAGAAAAGTGCTGGACAGGCTCAATATACAGCGCTGGCGACTCATCCTTCGCCAGAGGGGTGCTGATCTGGATAGCACCGGGTGTCCCTTACACAGTACAACACAGCATAAAAGACAAGGAGGGCAGGTTTATACAGCTAAAGGGGCTGTTGGACGGGGAGGAACTCGTGATAAATGGGCTATATGTCCCGAACATCAAACAAGGTGAATTTTTACAAACTAAGGTTTCGCAATTAACCAACGACCTAACTCCATCATGCGTATAGGGAGGAGACATGAACTGTGTTCCACACATAGATAAAGATAGATCACACCCTCCGCTCGTGGCCGCCACAACAATGAAAAATTCCCTAATGCTGGGTGCGTGGATGGAGGACCGGCGACTGATCGACATATGGAGGCACATGCATCCACATGAAAGAGCGTATTCCTATTATTCCCCAGTACACCTATTACATACCCGAATAGACCTCATCCTCACTTCACAGAATCTAACACATAAAATAATGAGAGCAGAGTATTCCGCTAGGGTAATCTCAGACCACTGCCCACTCATAGCACAAATAAGATGGGGCAGGCCCGCTCATGTATTCCTACCTGGCGACTGCAAACACAATTATTACAAGACCCCCCTTTTAGGAAGGATATAGCTACGCACATTTCAGCATATTTCACGTTGAATGATGGGACGTCCAGTTCCAGGGCCATTGAATGGGATGCACATAAGACAGTTATAAGAGGGGTATGTATATCCACCACAGTAGGAGTGCGGCAAACATTGATGCGGGAACTCCGAGTACTAGAACAAGAAATTCAGTCAGCTGAATGCAAATTTGCTAAAGGCTCAATAACATCAGCGAAACTCACTAACATGCGCTCTAAATGGACCGAGACAGACAGCCGCCTCAGACACTTCGACTGTCGACACTACATAGCCCGCACGCATGCAGAAGGCGACAGATCTGGTAAATTATTAGCATGGCTTACAAATAACGAACGCCGGAACACCCCCATAGGCGCTATCCGCCTGGAAACAGGTCGGATAGTTAATACACAGACAGAGATAAATAACGCTTTCAGAGAGTATTATTGCTCGCTGTACCAGGCACGGCCTCCGCCCACCAATACCCAATTAAACAACTTCTTCAGCGGCATTACCCTGAGTCACCTGACCGCCGCTCAAGCTACAGAGCTAGATAGTCCGATAGAGATAGCTGAAATCCAACGAGCATTGCAGCAGTTAACACACAGCAAAGCGCCCGGCAGCGATGGTATACCTATCGAATACTACAGCACGTTTCAATCCCAGATTTTAGCCCCATATCTGGTAATGCTAAAGGAAGCTCTAGAACTGGGCCAGCTCGCTGGTACATGCAGTGAGGCATTGATAGCAGTATTACCGAAGGCAGGTCGCGACCCATTGGATGTTCGCTCATATAGGCCATTATCATTGCAAAACACAGATTGCAAACTACTCGGCAAAATACCAGCCAACCGCCTGCTCCCATACGTATCAGAGTTGGTACATCAAGACCAGGCAGGCTTCATACCCGGTCGCAGCACATTCAGCAACATCAGGAACTTATTACGCCTGATGAGAAATTCCCCTGTAGACGGTGAGCAGCAGGTGGCAGTTTCATTGGACATAGAAAAAGCGTTCGATACGCTGGGATGGCCTTTCCTAACAGAGACACTTAAACGGATGGGCTTCGGGCAAACATACATTGACTGGGTGAGAACATTATACACTGACCCAATGCCTAGGGTTAAGACGGGGGACACGATCTCCGAAAAATTCAACATTGGTAGAGGCACCAGACAGGGATGTCCGCTATCCCCACTGTTATTTGGTTATCTGGCCGCCCGTCTTCGCATAATGGCCCCCACATGGGGTGTCTTGGATGGCCAGACGCACCAGATAGTCTCCTTATATGCAGAGATGCGCTGATCTTTCTACGAGATCATTCGGGAGCCCTTCCGAGCCTGTTGGAACTTTTAGACAAATTTAGCTCGGTGGCCGGGTTAACAGTGAACTGGGCAAAATCCTGCATATTCCCTATGCGCCCGGTCCCCGAGGCACTCAGAACACTATCGGGTCTGGGTGGCTTGAAATGGTGCTATACAACATTTAAATATCTAGGGGTAAATAAATACCATGATAGTCAAGATCTTAGAGATGGTAACCTTGGCCAAGTGATCAGATCAACGAGGGGCTCCTTATCCTTCTGGTGCTCACTCCCATTGTCCCCTTAGGGCAGAGTAGCTATTGCAAAGATGATAGTGCTGCCACTACTCCTCTATTATTTCATGGCATTACCCTTGGTACTGCCGGGCTCCTTTTTCAAACTATTGAATAGCTTACTAACGGACCTAATATGGGGCAATGGCCGCAGACGCGTCGCATTAACAAAAGTGCTCCAATCGCTTAAACTGGGGGGGTTGGGCGCCCCCAAATTTGAAGCGTACTACGCAGCTGCTCAGATACAATGGATATCCACTTGGGTTGGAAACCCCTCTGGGGCCGAAACTCAGAGGGTATTGTTAGATCTCGGCGGTACAGAGGTACTGCAATACCTCATGAATCGGACCGACCCGGAACACACAAGTAATGTGCTGCTGTCCACCGCACACTGGGCTTGGGGCCGGTACGCTCTGCAATGCGGAAAAGATCTGCAGTACTCCCCGAGGATCCCACTGTTGGCCCAACCAACATTAGAAAAAATAGCAGCCAAAGTGGGCCTGAACACCTGGGGTAGCAGGGGCATACATACACTTGGGGACATTTACCAAAGTGGGCCACTTCAAACTTACGAGGCATTAGGCGATAAGCATGCGCTGGGTCGGGGAGGATTCATAGCCTACGGGGCAGTCCGACAGGTAATGCGAGAGTGGTGGAGAAGCGGCAATTCGGAACCAGATGTTTCCCCTTTGCTTCACGAGCTGCTGGGGAGCATTAATGCCCAATCAAGCATATCGAATATATACAACATCCTCGTTGCCCAGTCTGAACACAAACAGGAACATGCAAAAAATAAATGGGATCGTGTGTTACCGGAACCACTAACACTAAACTCATGGGAACAAGCGATGAAAATGACTCACGAGTTCTCACGTAACCCCCGCTTCCGATACACACAGTTTAATTATGTGCATCAGACTTATTTATCACCACACCGCATAACGCGCATGTTTCCCCGATCACCGCAGACATGCCCCAGATGCGACACAGAAGAGGCCACTTTCTATCACATGACATGGGAATGCCTCCCGATCCGGAACACATGGATAGATATAATAACGTTGTTAGCTGAATGGACAAACACCACATTATCCCCCACTCCTGAAGTGTGCTTACTGGGTATAACACCCCACCCCAAAAAACGCAAACGTACATATAAATGCATTGCCCTGGCATTGGTGCTGTATAGACGCCTTATTGCCATGAAGTGGAAGGCCCCGGGCTCTCCCAGTGTTGCCCAGTGGCGAGAGGAGGTGATACGGTGGGCCAAAGCAGAAACACAGACACTACAGAATTTACTGGATAAAGGTATACTAGTCAAAGGCCTAGATGTATGGAATGTATTTGTGATAGCTGCAGAAAACAAAGACGATGAACGCCCTCCCTAACTTAACAAGAAAGAGATAATTGCCGTCACCCCAGCGGCCACAGCAAAATACTATTATAGAGGTTGATTGATACGCATGGGGGAAAAAATGAATCAATATAAAATTGTAATACCCCTCGCATGAACCCCCAAACGCATCGCTGGAGGGCTGTAATACGCTGACATGTGATAGGGCTGGTGGACGCGGAACCCTGCTGTTTCCTCCTATTATGACCCGCTGTCCACGCACAGCTGCCCACAACTAGCGGCGGGCTGGACCCCTGTTGTTCTGGGGCAGCACGGCTGTGTGCGGGGGCGATGATGTCACCGGGATGAGCGCGCGGACTCGCTGCATGACTCGAGGAACGTGCCTTTCTCTCCCCCAGCACCTGTTTTTTCTTTTCCTGTGCCCTGCCCCCCCCTCCGCCCTCTGGTCTCCCTCCCCCCCCCTCTGCCCGTGACCGCCAGAGCCGCCTTAACTCCTATCTTACTCTCTCTTACTATTCTTCTTGTTTCTTTAATAACTTTGCACATGCCGAATACACCTCGTATGTAAAAATACAATTTGTAAGGCCCAAGCTGGGTAACTGTGGACTCCCACGGGACTTGCAGAATGTGCAAGCAAAATAATCGATATGAACAATGCATGTTGAAACATAATGTAACTTCTTGTATTTCACTTAAATGTTGCCAATTGGCTGGTAAAACAATAAAAACATATAAAAAAAAAAAAAAAGATGTTCCAGAACAAAGAAATATAAGTCCACAAGGCACTTCTAAACTAGAAGCAAATGCCCTCACACATCCAATCTGATGTTATGCTTCATCATAGGGCTTGCTCCTTGTCACACTGGCGCTGCAATGTCTGACGGGCACCCCATAGAGGGGGCACTTTGCCAGGGTCGTTCGTGTGTTGTGTTTTAAGCCAATTTTATTCCTTTTTTCTGCTCTCCCATTATCTGCTTGTATGTAGGTGGAATTTCTACCCCATAGCTTATACCACGGCACATAATTTTGATAAAAGATCTCCGGCAAAGTGCCCCCTCTATGGGGTGCCCGTCAGACATTGCAGCGCCAGTCTGACGAGGAGCAAGCACTATGATGAAGCATAACATCCGATTGGATGTGTGAGGGCATTTGCTTCTAGTTTAGGAGTGCCTTGTAGACTTATGTTTCTTTGTTCTGGAACAGTGTACTCTTGTATATACGTATCATAAGTTGGGAGGCTGTACACTGGAACATTAATTTCCCTGTCCCTCTTGTGGTAGTATAGTTGTTAAGACACTGTAATTTACTTTTGGGCACTTTTCTGGCATTAGCATCATCAGGTACTCCTAGATATTTGCAGTTGATATGGGTCAAAGACACTATACTAGGAGCCTGTTCACTGGAGGCAGTTTATTTATGGATTCTAGCAGCACTGTCACAGATACTGACAGCACAGTGGAACTATGTGAACAGCACTGTGAACCTTGGCAGTGACAGACTCATACTTTGCAACTAAATATATTGAACAAAAACTTCAGAAGCACTATTGCTGTTGGAAATGCATTCACGTTCTTAATGCTTGTGCCTTCAGGAGGGCGAGAAGATTCTTGGAGAAGGGCATTATGCACCAGATGCTGTGAACGCCAGACTTCGGGACATTGGAGAACTGTGGAATGAACTGCATAGAAACTGTGAGAAGAAGAAATCCAGGCTTCAGGATGCTTACAAGGTAAAGGGTGAGACCTCAAACAAGTGTAACAGTTAATCAGGGGGACAGTGAAGAAAGGTCTATAGTGATAATCTGATCAACACTTAAAGCCTTGAATTTCTTACCTTAGTATTATTCCCAAGGGTCAGACTGGATCCAGAAGGTAGATGGCATTGTTTGGCTCTTCGGCATTCATGCCAGAAGTGAAGTATGCGGTACCTATATAAGCGCCACCTCGGGACACTGACGTCAGTTCTTTCCTTTTTACACCAGATACAACAGATCTGTGAAGAGCTACTTTTAATTCAGTTTTTGACTGTTTTTTTTCCAATTGTTTGTTGGACACTTTTTGAGAAACGTCTTTGTCCTGAAGTGACAAGATGTCCTCAAAGAAACTGGCTGGTTTCAAACCGTGTGGAACCTGTAACAGACACATACCTGTTACAGACCCCCACTTGGTTTGTCTGTGGTGCCTCGAAAAAGACAATGGGCCTGATTTAGATCTCGGTTGAGGGGTTACTTTGTCAAAACGGTGATGGATATCCTGTCTGCTGAAATGTAAATACCATTGTTTTCTGTGGTATTTAGATATTGCCGGATGGGATATCTGTCACTGTTGTGACAGAGTAATCCCTCTGCTGATATCTAAATTAGGGCCTATGACTTAAAGGCCTGAAAGTATTGCTGTGCCATGCACCTGAAGGCGCCGAGGGAGCACTCCTTTAAGCTCCTTGCCACCCGACATGGACAACCCCATTACGTTCAAGATGCCGGTTGCATGGAGAGTCCCAGGGCTGCTCGGGGAGCCGCACCCGATGGTAGTTTTCCCAGTTGAAGTCGGCATTGGCTAAATCGCACAAGAAAAATACATATAAGAAATATAAGAGGTCTTGGACTTCTCTGCGTCACTCCAAATCCTCGTATGAGATGAGGGAGCATCGGCAGTCCTCGCCTCACAGCGTCTGTGGAGCATCAACGAGGGTTGGCTCCTGATTTTCCCATAGCCGGAGGGACCCCACCCAAATTAGGAAGTTCTTTCAGGCTATACATCTCATTTTTGGGCAGCCTGACCTCTCTGGAGCGTCTTCAGGCCCCATATGTTCATGGGGAAACCCCTACTAGATTCCCACCTGTGGGTATGTCCTTGGCACCAGTCGGGCCCCACCGGTGCTAGATCCAGAGAGGTGCCGCCAGTGAGACCGAGACCTTCTCTGGCACCTGCTCCCGTACCTACATCCTCGGTGCTGCCCATTGACAACGTCATCCCCACTGTCCTTGACATTGACATGGATCAGGAAGCAGGTTCTGGTGCTTTTCAAAGCCATGCCTTCCGGGTCAGAGCCTGGGCTTTTTTTTTGACAGGCCGGGTATAGGGGACAAGTGGGAGGAGTTTGGCGACCCTGTTGAATATTGGATAATACTGAGGACCCCTGGTATGAGGATCTGGTGGATGCCAGTGGGTTAGACACCTCACCTGACTCTGGATTGGTCCCCCACCTACTGTGGCTATGTTGTAGGGGTTCTCTTTTGCTGTCGTGGTGCATAGGGGTGCTGAAATCTTAGACCTTCAGCTGCCCTCAGTGGCAGTCTGTAGGAAGGTGGCTCTGTATATGCTATCTCAAAGTGAGAGATAGTGTGCCCAGAGTCCAAGGGTTCCCCTTAAAGGTTGATAGTGGCAAAATTAGATAATTACTATGCTCTATTTTGTGGTAGAGTGGTCGAGCAGTAGGCTTATCAGAGGGTAGTGTTAAGCATTTGTTGTACACACACAGGCAATAAATGAGGCACACACACTCCAATACTTAACTCCAGGCCAATATTTTTTATATAGAAAAATATATTTTCTTAATTTATTTTAGAACCACAAGATTCAAGATTTGAAGTAAATACATAAAATGCAAGGCACTCCACATAGGTAAGTAAGGAACTTTGAATTAGAGCAGTAACATACACAGTTTTATTTAAAATGGCAATAAGCTATTTTAAAAGTGGACACTGCAAAAAATCAACAGTTCCTGGGGGAGGTAAATATTGGTTAGTTTTTCAGGTAAGTAAGGCACTTACAAGTTCAAGTTCCTGGGCATAGGCAGCCCACCCCTGGGGGTTCAAGGCAACCCCAAAGTCACCACACCAGCAATACAGGGCCAGTCAGGTGCAGAGGTCAAAGGAGGGCCCAAAACACATAGGCGCCTATGGAGAACAGGTATGCTCCGGTTCCAGTCTGCCAACAGGTAAGTACCTGCGTCTTCAGAGGGCAGACCGGGGGTTTTGTAGAGCACTGTGGGGGACACAAGTAGGCACACAAAACACAACTTCAGCGGCACAGGGGCTGCCAGGTGCAGTGTGCTTAGCAGGCGTCGGGTTTTCTGTAGAAATCAATGGAGGGACCCGGGGGTCACTCTAGCGGTGCAGGCAGAGCTCAGGGGGGCTTCTCGGGCCAGCCACTGACTGGGCTAGGCAGAGGGTCACCTGATGGTCAGTCCTGCACTGGAATTTGGTTTGTTTTGATCCTAGGGGCTGCGGGTGCAGTGCTTGTTTCAGGCATCGGGTTCTTTGTTCCAGGCAGTTGCAGTCATGGGGAGCCTCTGGATCCTCTCTGCATGCGTTGCTGTGGTGCAGGGGGGGTCGTCTCAGGTTACTGACGGAGTTGCAGTCACCTGGGAGTCCTCTCTGCGGTGTTAGTTCTCTGGAGCTCTAGCCGGGGGCGTCGGGTGCATAGGGTGAAGTCTCACGCTTCCGGCTGGAAGAGTGGGGCCTTTAAAAGTTGTTTCAAAGTTGCAAAAATGCTGTTGGTGAACAGTGCTGCTGTTCTCTGGAGTTTCCTGGTCCTTCGGTTCAGGGCAGTCCTCTGAGGCTTCAGAGGTCGCTGGTCCCTGTCGGATGCATCGCTGTGCAGGTTCTTTGAGTCTGGAGACAGGCCGGTAGGGCTAGGGCCAAGTCAGTTGTCGTCTCCGTCGTCTCTGCAGGACTTTCAGGTCAACAGTCCTTCTCCTTTTGTAGGTTCCAGGAATCTGATTTCCTGGGTTCTGGGTCACCCCTAAATACTAAATTGAGGGGTGAGTTTAGGTCGGGAGGGCAGTAGCCAATGGTTATTGTCCTGGAGGGTGGTTACACCCTCTTTGTGACTCCTCCCTGAGGGGAGGTGGGCACATCCCTAATCCTATTGGGGGAATCCTCCAATCTCAAGATGGAGGATTTCTAAAGGCAGGATTCACCTCAGCTCAAGCACCTTAGGGGCAGTCCTGACTGGTGGGGGACTCCTCCTTGTTTTTCTAATTATCTCCTCCAGGTTGCCGCCAAATGTAGGGGCAGTGGCCGGAGGAGCGGGCATCTCCACTAGTTTGGATGCTCTGGGGTGCTGTAACAAAAGGCATGAGCCTTTGAGGCTCTCCACCAGGTGTTACAGTGCCTGCAGGGGGAGGTGAGAAGCACCTCCACCCAGTACAGGCTTTGTTCCTGGCCACAGAGTGACAAAGGCACTCTCCCCATGTGGCGAGAAACTCGTCTGGTTGTGGCAGGCTGGCAGAAACTGGTCAGCCTAGCACTAGGAGTTGGACTGGTATTCAGGGGGCATCTCTAAGATGCCCTGTGGGTGCATTTTACTATAAATCCCACACTGGCATTAGTGTGCATTTATTGTGCCGAGAAGTTTGATACCAAACTTCCAGATTTCAGTGTAGCCCTTATGGAACTGTTGAGTTTGTGTGTGACAAACTCCCAGACCATATACTCTTATGGCTACCCTGCACTTACAATAGCTAAGGTTTTGCTTAGACACTGTAGGGGCATAGTGCTTATGTACACATGCCCTCACCTGTGGTTTAGTGCACCCTTCCTTAGGGCTATAAGTCCTGCTAGAGGGGTGACTTACCTATGCCACAGGCAGTGTGAGGTAGGCATGGCACTCTGAGGGGAGTGCCATGTCGACTTAGTAATTTTCTCCCCACCAGCACACACAAGCTGTGAGGCAGGGTGTATGTGCTGAGTGAGGGGTCCCCAGGGTGGCATAAGACATGCTGCAGCCCTTAGAGACCTTCCCTGGCATGAGGGCCCTTGGTACCAGGGGTTCCATTTACAAGGGACATATCTGGGTGCCAGGGCTGTGCCAAATGTGGGAACAAAGGTACAGTTTAGGGAAAGAACACTGGTGCTGGGGCCTGGTTAGCAGGGTCCCAGCACCCAGCACACTTTCAATCATAACTGGTATCAACAAAAGGCAAAAAGCCAGGGGGTAACCATGCCAAGGAGGCATTTCCTTACACCAGTGGTTCCCAAACTTTTTTAACCTGCGGCTCCGTTGACCTATTGCCCGTTGGCCGTGGCTCCCTATTATGTTATTTGTTTTGGTGGGTGGGGGATGTAAGCCCGGCCTCGGCAGTACTTCCATTTTCCTCCCTGAAAATAATTGTTGATGTAACAAAATAAAAAATGTAACACTTGTTTAAGAAAAAAAAACTTGAATTGGTAAAGTCAGAAACAATACTCTTCATCACATGGATGTACATAGGAATTTTTTTTAACTATTTTTTTTAATTGCCTCTAGGTTAGGGGCTTACTCCTGAGAATCAAGTGAAGGGTGAGATGGGTGGGAGAACAAAATAAATAATTTTCATTGGCACCTTTCATGCGATTGCATACGAAGCAGGCCATTTTAGTTGTTGAGGAGGCACTTTTGTTATATAAGGGCGATAGAACTAAGGTTGCGGTCACACAGGTGAGATACGCAGCAGCTCTTAAACAAGGTTGCGAATATGCACAGGGAATACATAGGGCTGCTGTCAGAGCTTAGAGGTCATGGAGAAATACAACTGACTAATACGTTTTGACTGCAATAAACATGCATACAGTTCGACCGTCTTCCAGGTCTCAAGAATGGCGGTGGAGATTGCTGGAAAATGACAAGTGGAAGTTTAGCCATCTGTACAATGCGAAAGTCACAATCTTTGTACAAGTTGATGACAGTCAAACAAATCATACAAATAACTAATAACAAAATAACCAAGTAAGCCGACAATCCCAAAATGGTGCTACAGGCTACTGATAGCTATGCTAGATTTACGTGGTTACCTGTGAGCATGTGGTGGCAGCAAGCTTGAAGACAGTCTTTTCGACCTGGTCCTTAGCAGGCAGGGCTGATGAGGACTTGCGTCTTAATCCAAGCAGGACTGCTTACAAGCTAAAACAAGAGCCTCAACAGGATCCGCAACCTGTTTTAGTTTCACCAAAGTACAGCTTGAAAGACAGGTAGCACGGTAACACTCTCCATGAATCTCCACTGGAGCGCCTCTTTGTGTCTATTTATTTCTAGGTACAAGCCAGGTAGTTGGGCACGGTGTTATAATGGGATCTCCATACAGGAGCTCCACTACATCTGACCTGGGCTGCTCGTTACACTTCTGAAGACTATGGGTCCTATATAAGGTCTCCACTGTTCAATGTGTCTCAAGAAAAAGGCATTTGGGGTTTGTATTCAGATACAAATCCTTTAAGAGGAACCTACATGGAGTTGCAGTGAGGGAAAAAAAACAACATGAGATATATTCTTGCATGATATTTCTGCTCCAAAACAAGTTTTGCAAGAAAACATCACGAAACCGTTATAGGCATGAGAAAAATGGGAAACCATGCTTACTACAGATAGCTGATTTATGTGGATCAAAGTGAGATTAAATTTGCATAGTAAACCTTATGCACACCAATTGTGAAGCAATCTAATACTTTTTCCAGATCGGTGCAACTGTATGTGCAAGCCAGGCTGCTCCAGAAAGTCTTCACAATGTTGGTGGCACAGAATATTTACTCTCCATACACAAGCATCCGAGATTAGGAGAGTAAGCAGCTGTAAGCAGGCAGTAGCAGTACATGCAGTACTTGAAGCCAGAGTGCTTTGGCATAAATTAACTAATCTGAAGGAAATTGTTGGGGAAAGTCAGAAAAAATAGACCCAAACTGGGCCTAGGAATGGTGGTTAACATGACAGAGGAATTTTCTGGGATGAGAAAAGCAGATTGTTTTCCACACCAATGTGCAGAAAAAAAGGCAAACTGCAATGTGTGAGCCGGAATGTATTTGTTCAATTAAAAACATGAAGCTGCTTACACTCTACCAGTGGGCAAGACTCTATATTTAATCAATGTAAGCAGTTTCCCCCTCAACTAGCAGGTAGCCCACATGTTGAACACTGGAATAACCGAGAACATTAGGTAACCATGTTAAATATTTCGTACAGGAATAAATGGAGTCCTTTTACTTGAACTTTATTCAATTTCTTTCCAGTAGGTGGCATCAGAGCCTGTGAAATACTGTCTATGTGACTAGCTTAATCCTCGATAAAACCCCCAAATTAGGGCTTTAGTAACTTTTTGTATGTTTTAATTATGTCACTGTTGTGCAACGTATTATGTTCCAGTAAGAGAGGAATGAACGAAAAGACCGATTATAATGTCAATTTACAGTTTAGAAACCTGATATTCTAATAAGTCAAAAGATTTACTATCACCATCAGCACATAATTGTTTCATAAAGTGCATTTGTTCACGGCTCCCCTGGCTATCTTTGATGGCGCACCCGGGTGCCGTGGCGCACAGTTTGGGAACCACTGCCTTACACAGTCGATTCGAACGTCTTGACAGAGGTGCTTCAGCCGGGTACTGCTCCCTCCGATTCTTCCTCACCAACGTCCTCCTTGGGGCCTGGTCCAAGCCTTGCACAGGGGCTCCTATGCACAGGACAATTGCCAGACGCCAACAACCTGCTCTGGGAATCCAAGATTCCTCATCAAGAATCCCACTCTGGAGAGCTTGATTGTCTAGGTTTCCGATTCCAGATTTAACCCTGTCATGTTCCCGTCCATTCCACCAGGTAGGAAATCCAAGAGGCTGGATAGCATTGGAAAGAGAATGTTATCTTCCGCCAGCCTAGCACTGTGGTCAGTGAACACCAAGTGAATCTAGGGTCATTACTGCCACACAAGCTGGAACTCAGATTGCACAAGTTCTGCCCATGGTCTCGGAAGAGGCCCAAGCCATACTCTCTCAGGCTATTACTAATGGGAGGGATGCAGCAAAGTTTGGCATTCATTGTGGTCTGGACATGCCTGACTCACTGGGCAGAGCAATTTCTCTGTTAATGACCCTTCGGCCCGATGCCTGACTGAGGACTTCCGGCTTTTTAGGGGATGTGGATAGATGGCTTCCCTCTATTTGAAGAGAAGGCGGATTTAGTGCCTGCGTGCTTTAAGGGTTCCAGGGCTATGGCCAGGTCCTTGGGTCTCTCTTTGGCTCTTTGTCACCAAATAGTCTGCCTTACGCCCCTTTCGGGCCACGGAAGGGGTTCCCAACTGCATCAATACCCTCCCAGCCACCACGGCTAGAAAAGTTCCACAACATATCTTAGCCAAGGACGTGGTTCTCACAGACCACGTGGACAGGTAGCCAGAGCTCAGGCTAGCCCACAACTTCCCTGGCATCAGGAGCCTACAAGTTCCAAATGATCATGAGCATCCAGTGGGAGACAGGATACACCATCCCCTGCTCCACTGAAGACAAATAACATAAGACTGTTTTTACAAAGGAGCTATTCCATCCCAGTTGTGGCTGTACTTCCACCTATGCCACCTTCTTACAACCGGTTGACAGATGGCCATCTTTCCATACTCCGCCAAGAAGTGTTGGCTTTCTTAAACAAGGGAACTACAGAGAGGGTACTGGCATCAGTAGTAGGTTGTGGTTGCTATTCCCACTAGTTTCTGCTGCCCAAGAAGGACAGGGGCCTTTGTCCTATACTAGACCTGAGCCTTCTCAATATCTAACCCAAACAGGAGAAATTCAAAATGTTCACGGTCAGATGCCCTGGATCCAGGAGAATGGATTGTAACTTTGGACTTGCAGGACTCATGTTTTCACATCCCTGTCCTGCCCATACACAGCCATTACCTGCCATTTCTGGTATGCCAGGAACACTTTTAATTCACCCTGCTCTCCGTTGGCCTCACCAGCGTTCCTCGGGTGTTCACTAAGATGATGGAGGTGGCTGCAGCACACCAGCAGAGATCTGGGGTTCCAGTCTTTCCCTACCTCCATGATTGGCTGTTGAAGGCTGTCTCGCCCAGACAGTGATCTCCCACCTCCAAACTACGGCGAACCTTCTGCACTCAATGGGCTACACCGTCATGGTGCCAAAGTCACACTTGACTCCCTCTCAGGCTCTCCATTTCATCTGAGCTATTATGGACACAATGCAGTTTCAGCCTTATCATCAGTGAGTCCGGGACTTTCAAGCTATGATACCGATGTTTGAGCCTCTATCCTGGCTTTTGATGAGGCAGACCCAGGGCTGGAGGACCCAATAGCCTCCTGCATCATGCTGGTAACACTTAACGGCTGGCATATGCTTGCACTACAATGGGACTGGAAGTTCCAATGGGTGCAACATCAGGGCAATCTCTCTTACAAGGTCCAGATCTCGGAGGGAGCTGCAAAAAACCTGCAGTGGTGGCTGATGAACCATGATTAGGTAAGCAGCAGACCCCTATCCCTTCCTCTTCCAGTAATGACTGTAGTGACAGATGTGTCACTTCTGGCTGGAGCTGCAGCCATCTCAGGGGAGTGGGGGCTTATGGACTCCACATAAACTTGTTGGAGCCTTGGGAGATTCATTTGGCATTAAAGCCCTTTCTACCCTCAATGAAGGGAAGGCTAGTGCAAATATTCACAGACAAAACCACCGCCATTTGGTACTGCAACAAGCAGGGCGGAGTGGGGTTATGGGCCTTTCGTCAAGAGGCTCTGTGCCTCTGAATATGGCTGGAACACCAGGGCATCTCTCTGAATGCCAAGGTGGATAAAGTCAGCCATCGATGCCAAGTGGATCACGTATGACACCTCCATCTTGAGGTGGTGCTTGGTCTCTTCCAAGAGTGTGGTACGCCTTTTTTAGATCTATTTACCACCGCAGAGAATGCATAATGTCACCAGTTCTGTGCACTGGAGTTTCCAAGGCAGCTCTCACTCTGAGGCACTTTTTATCTTGAGTGGAGATCAGGCCTCCTGTATATATTTCCACCAATACAACTTCTGCCCAGAGTTCTCAAGAAGATCAGGAACGACTGGGCCCAAGTTATTCTTTTGGCTCTGTATTGGGCACGAAGTGTCTGGTATCTCGAGCTGTTGAGCATGAGCATCTGTCCTCCAGTCAGGCTTCCTCTTCGGTTGGATCTTCTGTCGCACCAACAGGGGAGGGTTTTGCACCCGATCCTGTACACCCTTCAGCTTCATGCATGGAGATTGAGCGGTGTCAGTTGACAGCCTTTGAACTGCCACCTGAAGTCTGTGGTGTTATTATTATAGCCAGGCGTCCTTCCACCAAAATGGTACACATCTGCCACTGGGACAAAGTTGTGGCATGGTGTGTATCGAAAAGCGTTGATCCTGTATCTGCTCCTCTTTTGCGGGTCACCTTGTTTGTTCTTTCTTTGGCCCAGCAGAGCTCTGGTCTGAGCACAGTTAAGGGCTATCTTTCAGCCATTTCAGCATTTTTATAGTTAGTGGTTCAAACTTCTTTATTAAAGTCACTGTGTGAAATTTCTCAAGGATTTGCAACACATGTTTTCCCCCAGGCCATTCAGCATGCCCCAGTGAGATTTGAACCTGTTGTTCACTTCCCTGATGTGTGCACATTTTGAAAAGTTGCACATCTGCCCTCTTCGCTTAATGATCATCAATGCCACTTCTCTGGTGGCAGGTACACTGACCTGGAGGATCAGCAAGTTGCAGGCTCTCTCGGTGCACCCTCCATATACTACTTTGTACCCTGGCAAGCTGTTTTTTTGGACACATGCCTCCTTCCTTTCGAAGGTAGCCACTCGTTTTTACGTAGACAATCACTCTGACTACTTTTTTGCCCTGCTTCATCCATCTGGATCCAAAAAGAGCATTGTCGTTTTACCTTGACAGCACAAAAGAATTCCAGGCGGATGACCAACTCTTGGTAGGGTACATCAGGGCCAAGAATTAGAAGTCTGTGCAGAAGTTAACCATCTCCCGATGGACCGAGCTCTGCATAACGATATGCTATGCAGTGACCAAAAAACAACCAGCTGCGGACATGCGCAATCAATCTACCAGAGCTACAGCTGCAACCACTTTGTTAGCTCATGGAGTTCCAATTCCTGATATCTGTCAGGCTGCATGGTGGGCTCCATTACACATGTTCACTTATCCCTACTGCCTGGACAGTAAAGTCTGTCCAGGTGTTTGGCCTGCAGGACTTTCTGGTCTAAGTTGTGTTAGAGGTTCATGGTCTGGATAGAGATTGGTTGAGTATCTTTTCTAAGGTAAGGAATCTGCAGCTAGAAGTCTCTTTCAAATCAACAAGTTGCTTACCTTTTGTAATGCCATATCTGGTAGAGACTCTATCGAGCTGTAGATTCGTTACCAATCCTCCCCGCTCTACGACCTGATGAAAGGATAAGGGCTTCCCTTTACAAAGCGTCCTGGAAACTCATACTAGTGGACAGTCTTCATTGTGACTCTGCACTCCTTGCTTGGAAAGTTGTGAAAATAAACTGATGTCAGCATGCTTAGGTGGAGCTTTTATAGGTACTGCATACCTTACTTCCGGCACAGACAATGCAGACACAGGTCCAAACAAAGTTACCTACCAGCGAGCTTAAAAATTTTCAGACCCAGTCTGAAAGCCAGAGATAATTCTAAGGCAAGGAATCTGTGACTAGATAGATTCTCTACAAGATAAGGCACTACGGAAGTTAAGTAACTTGTTCTTTAGTGACAACAAATAATGTTCTATTGGTATTATTTCACTTGTGAGTGAAGGCGGGACCATGTTTTACCTGTGACATGTTTGTAAATGAGACATAACATCCTTCTGCACCCTTACCCATGCTTCCTGGACCATACTTAAGAAAAGAAATGCCATGATATACTTCCATAGTCAGTTAGCCTCATGATTGATCTTCAACTATGTAACATCCCACCCTGCTCTTCTCTTAGTCTTTGTTACTGTCCCCAAATTGCCTTGCTACATTGACTAGTAGTACGTTTTTTAAGTGTGTTTATCCATTTTGTGTATTGGATTCACATGACTCTCAATATCGTATAACTGTGTCTCTTCCTTCAAGTTTTGAATGAAGGATTGTCCAAAAGGTAAAATGTGTGGTGGCCATATTTCTTACAATACATTGTTAAACATTTTGAACACACACATTGAGATGCATGAGTCTATTATTTGTTTCAGTCTAAGGGTCCTATGAAATAATATATTATTTTGATGAGGATTCCTCATTATAAATCCATAAAATATCCTAGGTGCATTCAGAGCAACAACCCAAACTCTCATGAAGATATTCTTATTGCTGCGGTTACCGTCTGTTGACCTGAAATAGAGACCATTGGTAGTAGAAAATCTGCCACTTTCTGGAGGAAAAATAATTCTGAAGGAGAATCAATTATTTGAATTTCTTCCATTGTCCTAAGTACCTGTGGTAGAGGAAATTACTCTGGCGGATTGTCCTCTGGATTTAAACTGTTATCCTGTACTCCAAATCAGACCAGTCGCATTTGCCTGCTTTATTGTTAATCTCAATTAGTTCAAACTTTTAAATAATATTTTAAGAATAGCCTGATGTTGTACTGTGAATAGTTGAGATGCACAAGAGCGATACTAATTAATTTCAATTCCAACAGGCGCTTGTCTTCCAGCGAAGCATAGATGATGTGGAGAAATGGCTAGATCACCTGGAGTCTGAGCTGGCCACCTCTGACAGCACTAAGGACCTGATGACGTTGAACACCTTGCTGAAAAAACAGACAGAACTGGAAGAGGAGATTGCCAGCCACGAGGACTGGATAAAGGCACTTGTGGACAAGGCACAGGAATTCCGCCGGGCAAAACATTTTTTGTCGGATGAGATGCAGGATAGGGTTGACATCACTGTGCAGAGGTGTGGTACATTAAAGTGACGTAGACATTTCTATTGAGCCCTGTATCTGCCTGTCGGAGGGCACTGTCTAGAAAGAGACAAGTGTGAAAGATTTGTGTCTCAGATGCATCTTTAAGATGACGAAGAGAAGGGTTAGGGAAAGATGTTAACAGATAGTGGTAAAGATAAATGTCTCCAACAGCGTTTGTGTTTTCAGGTGGTTAGTTGTAGTTCAAGTGGTCTCTCCCAGCATGTCCACAGAAGGCACCAAAAGAAGTAGAAGTGCAGCAACCACAAAATCTGAGTGTTTCGGAAGGTTTTGATGAGAAGGAAAGAGTGAGATCTTAAGTTGCGACTGACACAGTGTAATTGACCTTTGCTGAAAATAGCTTGGTGAGCTAATTGCTAATTTGTGGGATCTTTGTGCAATATGCAGCACAGCATTTTAAACCCTAACAGTAGCAACTCAGCCTTGTATTCTTGTGAGGTTGATGAAATGAGCACAATTGTGTTGGGTAGAAAAGTACCTCATATTTCTGCTTGTAAAACAGCAAAACTGAGGTAGTGAGGACTTCACAAAAGAAATACAGTTATAGGGCCTGATTTAGGCTTTGCCGGACACTACGCCCTCCAAAATTGTTCTGGAGGACATTACCTTTACCGGTTGCCGGTTCAAAGCTACAAATGCAAAAAGAACAAGCTACAAGCTGGGTGCGAGCGGGCCGTAGTACGTACAAGGACAGTAGGGACCCTTTATGGAAATTTGACTACAGGGCCAACCTCTCTTTGCTCCCAGAGGGGGTTGAGAATACCCAATGCTTGAGTACCTATGAACTGGCAAGTATTAACTGCCTGTGCATGCCTAAGCAAATCTTTTTACTGTGCAGGATATATTAGGAAACTTCTGAGAACAGTAACATCACCTGGTACGGCCATCAGTGTAGGGCAGAAACTGTTGGCACTATAAGGGTCATAGGAGCATTGTTCCCCCTTAACCACTTTTGTAGTTTATTTTAATAATTTCCCATTCACCCCGCTAATAAAGGGATACATTGGGTGTGGATGAGGATTTTTATTTACATGTAACTTCTCCTGACGACTAATGTGCAAAAGCTCCATGGAACGTGGTTGAGCCAAACCTGATCTTTAGGAGTCAGGGTGAACCCGATGATGAAGCATGCCACTATTAGAGTGGGTGAGGGTCATGTAAAAAAGGATTCTTTTTTCCTTTTTCCTACTTCTCACTGAAGTGTTGTTTAGTCATGGTGCACACACCGGCCCATTATTCCTCACTAGGCAGAAGGATACTCTTTTGTTTGTTGTATGTTCCCACGGAGAACGCATCCCCTGCATCCTTTGGTGTACAAGATCTCCCTACTCTTCTTGTTGGAAGGTCTCTTGTTCTCCTGTACCATATAAAGAAAGGTTATCTTCAATGTACAAAAACATTTGGTGGATGGCTTCCATCAATATTGATGGCCATTCACCAAACTTGTAAATTTTTTTGTTTTTCAGAAACAAACTCCAAAAGTGCAAGTTTGTTTCTGAAAAACAAAAAACGAGTTACTCCCACACCATGTGTGAGGGTCATTATTTGTTTTTATGTCCCTTACTGCCTGGTTTTACCTAGCATTGATGGACAGAAAAATAAGAACTTTAAACTGTACACCCTACATAGGGTCAGCAGTATAATGTTCTTCCTCCAACAATCCCTACTCTGTTAGGGCTTCGGAGCAATCATTCCATCGTCGGAGCCAATATGGGCTCCATTGACTGAAACCTTAGGTTCCCCAGTCTCTAAACAATGAATTACCCTGCCTGCCAAATTCTAAATCTGGACCAAAGTTATTCAAATTGTAACCTAAGTGGGTAGGGCATAGAACTCCAAAGGGTTTGATCACAAGGTAAATATTGTGTATATGAGAAATTTTTCTAGTGGTCAGGTTGGAGCATGCAGCATGGTTCTCAACATTTTATAGACTTAATTGAAACAGAATGTTGCTAGGCAATCGCACCGTTCCTTGTTGTAATCCAATATAGCAGGGATAGTGAAGGTGACAATGAAGAGTTGTTCAGGAGATGGTAATAACATGGAGGATCTTTTAAAGGATTTATGTCATTATAATTTTTTTTATTGAGGAATACTACTGTGGCGGAACCACTATGAGCAAAAGTAGATATAACAATTTTTATTTTAAGGTCAGTGTCACAAAAATAAAAATAGCCTTGCAGAAAAGTGTTTCTTTTATTATGAGTAAAATGGTAATGAGTAAGAGTGTTGAATAGGTAAGAACTACTTAGGGGAGGGGTTGGAGCTCTGGTTCAGAGTTAAAGTTAAAGGTTAGGTTTAAAGTTACCTTTGTATATGGATAAAATAAAGAAGTAATACTCAGTTTAGGTTTAGTTTAGAGTAGTAGTTAGAGTTAGCTTGAGTGAAGTGAAATGCATTTTTCATCTACTCAAATATTTATAGACATTTTGTCATTAAAGTCAACCTAATGTTAAATTATTTTTTTGTTTTTGAATATTCCTCATGATGCTTTCTTCAAAATGGCAATTCTAATCCCTGCTCATGTTAGAAAAATAGGGTCAAGGTGGAAATTGGAGAAAGCCCAGCCCTTGCTCTTTGCGCCTTATACTTTGTCCTCATATGATTTAGTTTTCTAACATCCACTAAATATGAATTATACACTTAATGCCACCACCTCCTATTCTACAGATATAAGAGCCTAGGGGAGCCCCTTCATGGGCGGCGCGCGGTTCTGGAGGCCAAGAGGCTACTGCACCAGTTTTTCCAAGACGTTGATGAAGAGATTGCATGGGTGCAAGAGAAGCTACCGCTAGCCTCATCCAAGGACTATGGGCATTCACTAACCACGGCACAGAGTCTTTTGGAAAAACACCAGGTAAGGTATTGTGGATAGGCTAGAATTATACTTATTTTATACATGTCCATCCCTGTTGTTTTGTACTGAAGTGGTAAAATCTTCTCCACTTCCCAGTGTTGTTTTAGCTTTGTATTAATATTAAATGTCCACTGAAATAACAGGGTACTGTAAAGCACCACTACTCCATGAAACACCATAAAATAACCACAGAGTGGCAGTGTTATTCACCTAATAGTGAAATAAGTGAAAATTCATTTTTTCTTGTTTACCATTGAGCAGATGACAGATACAAAAGGTCTAAATTTACTTCACGGGTAAACGAGAACAAAGGGCATATAATTTCCTTAAGACACAGAAAATGCATTCAAATTTGCCTAGCCTGTTACTCTCAAAATTATAAATACTACATGGCCAGACATCAGCAAATCAAAAGAGTGTGACCACAGAGATCTGTTCTGATTGGCTAATAGCACCCAGGCAGCATTGCTGAAAACGCTGTTTGTTTCAGTCAGTTTCAACAATCTATTTTATGCAGAATCAAAAACTTTCCATTGGCTGATTGCCGCACATTCACAGTCTGTTCTGTGATTTACAGATTGGTAAAGAGCTGTAATCACACTGCAATACTGTTTGCTGTGGGATACCTGTGTCTTCTGCGTTTTTCTTTTCACCATAGTAGACAAACATGGATCAGCAGATTCATAGATTCAGGCTTAGATTTGTTTCTTCTTACCATAGAATAAAAGAAAATTGCCCCATCATAACACAACACAACATCATAACACAGCTTTATCGCCCAACATAACATCATAACATATCACCTGAGAGCTAAAATGTAAAAATGTTAAATATTTGTCCCTGGATTCTTTTAGGGATAAAGGTCATGCATATACAGCAAGAAACTTTGCACACTGAAGTACATGTAGCATAACAACTGGTAATTCTGATTTGAGGTACAATGGCCAGAAACGCCTTGTGCTACGTAGATGACAGCAGTGTCGTGTGTATCCATATATCCACTATTTTAATTGAAATACCTATATGGTTAAAGAGTGCAAGAGCTGAGCTTGGAGCTTCAACACACAGTATTTGTATACACTTCAGCCATCTTTGAATGCATTATTTGAAAAAATCCATTCAAAGATGGCCACATTGGATGTGAGTGCATTTGCGGTGGCCATATTTTAGAGCATTGGTAACACTGGGGCAAATCTATTTCAATGGTGGTTGCAGTAGATGCTTGCTTACCAGCCGCTGCCACCTTTGAATGGGTCTGTTCAAATAATACAAACCTATTTCTTTGTTCATGTGGCTCAAGCATATGCAAACACATTTGCAGGTAGGCATCTTGAAATGGATGAGGTAGCAAGAAGACACAACCTGTCCCCAGGAGTGTGTAGCGAAAAAAGAAATGGTATGACTCCAGTATTAGAACATTAATAGATTCTAATGCTTGAATCATTCCCTGTCATCGAGATGGGAGTTCCGGAAGCTTCGAAAAGCAATGCAATAACAGGTATAGATTTCAAAGGTCCTGGGCCTTTAAATTTGGAAACCTATGAGGGTCATTATTTAAAAAGGACCAAACCTAAGCCTTAACCAATCTGGTTGCACCATCCTGTAGAACACTCCTGTGAGAAACTCCAGTCCCACAGATTTTCTACTGCACGCTGTGCAAGGGAGTCTCCGCTTAGCTCTGCTCAGCCTACCACACTTTTTCTTCAGAGAAATTAGAAGATATATTTCTTCGCATTTATTCAGAGCTATTCTTATCCTATGCTTTGGTGTTTATCCTGCTATAAAATCTGACTCAATCATGTCAGAAAAAGCAAAAAAGAGTATATTCAGAGACTGTGCTAACTGTGGAAAGAAGAGGCTTTTCTCTGATGACCCTCACCAGGAATCTATTTACTGCCTCCATCCTTCACACAAAGTGAGGGATTGTAAGATTTGTAGGACCTTTACTTCAAAGTCTTTAAAGGACCGTGAGGGGAGACTTCAGTTATGGTTCCAAAAGCACAGGAAGGAGCCTATAGTGGACATCGACAATGAGGATTCCTCATCCCCCTCTAGAAGATCACACAAGAGGGAGAGGGTTTCGGCCGAATCAAAATCTTCTCTGGAGCCACCTCAAAAGTCTTTGCCAAAGTCCTCTAAAGATTCTCACTGAGAACATAGCTCTTTCAGGTCACCATATAAAGGGAGCCTTCTTCTCAGCTTATGGAGAAAAAACGTCCACTTACTCCTCAAAACAGGGCCATCTTGAGGGAGGTGCGAGCAGTGCAGTCACACCGGGTGTTGACCTGAATTTGGAGGCACTGACCTTGGGGGCGCTGTGTTTAGCAATAACTTAGAAACATGTTATTTAAAAGCACCTGCTGAAACGTTCCTTGTGCATCCAGACTTCAGGAAGCAATTAAAATGTCAAGATACCTCTTGGGATTAATGTTCCTGCTAGGGTGAGAGATGGGAGTTTTGTCTAGTGGCAGCTTTGACTCTCCATAAAGTAGCTTAGAGGGTTAATATGCCTGCTGTAAAGAACAGACCTATGTTTTAGGTGGATACCTGAGTGGATTAGTAAAGCCACTCTTTCCAAGTGCTTTAAAACAAATTAATGTATGTGAAAGAGGGCCTATGGAGAGATGAGGGGCACATTTACTGGGTGGTAGTGAGGGAATCCGAGGTGGCGGTCATGAGATGGGGGGGGGCTCAAAAACAAAAATGTCAAACAGGACGCCATCAGTGCTAAAGCTTGCCCTGCCTCAAAACAACCTTTAAAGTAAGTATCTGAACCTCCTACACCTCCACCACAGGTCAGACACTCTTTAAAAGAAACCTGCGTCCGCACCATCAATGAGCGGATCACCGTCGATGAGAAAATCGTCATCTCCACCATCAGCAAGAAAGTCGTTGTCTACACTGTTGACGAGAATATTGTTCTCCAGTATTGAATCTTTCATAGATTCACATGCTTCAATCATTCCCCGTCTTCAACGTAGGAGTCCCTGGCATCATAATAAGTAGTGTACATTATAATAATAGACTTTAAAAAGAATACAAAGCTAAATTTAACAGCCTATCTATGTCCTTTCTTAAAAAAAGGACCAAAGGTATACATTGACCAATCAGGTGACAGCACCCTCTAGAATCCTCACCACAGAGGCTCCAATTCCTCAGATTTTCTACCGCACGTCAGGTCATAGGAGTCTCCCTGAGGTCAGCTCACTTTTTCTCTTCAGAGGTTACTTGAACTGAATACTTCTAAGGTGTGCTTTAAAAATGATATTTTATTGCAGCCTGGGACATTCCCACCTTGTCAGGATCTCTAAGGAAAGGGCTTTTTAAGCCATGTAACACCTGTGACAAAAAGAGACTTTGCCCAGAAGACCCTGACAGTTAGTGTATTTATTGTCTCTATCCAGAGCATGAGGTTGTGTAGAACTTTCTCACAGAAAACCCTAAAAGACAGAAAAGGAAGACTCCTTTTGTGGTTGCAAAAACGTAAATCAAAAGAACATACATTCTCTGGGAAAGAGAGTGATGACTCAGTGAAAACTGAGAAATTCCACAAGAGAGAAAGATCTTTGGAAGCGGAGCCTCCAGGGCCCCACAAAAAAGCACTTAAAAAATATCATGGAAAAGAGATGGTGCCACGTAACAAATCTTCCTCAAGAGTCTCTTCTGAGCCTTCAACACCGGGTACTAGAGAAAGTTCTGTCAGAAAAATGTTGAAATTGCTTCCTTCTACAGCAAAAATGATTCCTGATAAAAAAATCGACGACATCTACGACCATAACACCAACTTTCACAATGGCGGCATCACCTATGATGATGTCCTCATCTCTATTGTCATCGACGACTATTGTATCCTGCAGATTTATGTCGAGGCCTGCGCCGACTAAAAATAGTAAGATACTATTGTCGACGAGCGCAACATCTACGGTGACACCCTTGCCGTCCATGATACCACAATCGACGAGGGTTACCAAAAAGTAATCTTCGCTGACGACGCTACCGTCAACGACATCATCATCGACAAAACCACCTCGACAACCTCATCATCGACAAAGCCACCGTCGACGACACCACAGTCGACGAAGCCATCATCGACGAGGCCACCGTCTACAACACCATCATCGACGATACTATTATCGTCACTGTCGACAAAGTTATCTCCAACAACCACGATGCCTTCGACAACCTTGATGCCTGCAACTGGCCTGTCCCCTGCAGACCAACTATTACCTCCGGAGCACACCTTCCCAAGTAAAGTAATGCCTTTACCACCACATCATTTATTAGACGATGAGTCAGAGAATGAAGGACCTTGGGAAGTAGCGCACAGCCCATCCGAATTGCGGGTTAAGTACCAGAATGATGAACAGGATGATGACCAGTACTATCATTCCAACGTTTACATCACAGAGAACGTACAACAGACCTACCAGCCTAGCACACCAGTACAGGATCAAACAGTCCAGATGTGGCAGGACTTAATTTTGAACCTGCAAGCAATGCTGCATGATTACTATAAACGCTTTCCCGAACCTGCACATCTGCACCTCCATCGCAGCGTCAAACACGGGCAAGATCACCTCTACAAATGCCGCCTACTCACCCTTCTTCGCAATCCTTTTCAGGGATTCCGCTGTCAACAATGCCATCAGCGGATCCACCGTCAGACGACCAACATACATCGCAGGATGAACAGGAAGAAGAAGGAGAAATAAGGGATCAAGCCTCCACGTCTTCAGAATGGGACAACTACGTCATACAGCCACTATCACCACCACAGCCGCCTCCTTTTGACTCTCCACAGGACGACATTGGTAGTTTTCATACTATAATGGAGCGTGCAGCGAAAAGGTTTCAGTTACCTCTAACCTCTAAACAAACAAACAGTTTCTTGTATGGAACTGAGAGAGAAGTCAGTGAAAGCAATACCCATAATAGATTTCATCTTGCAGGAGGGTATTCATGCTATGAAGAATCCAGCCATCATTGCAGCAGTCATGCCAAGACTGGATAAGAAATATAAAGTTCCAAACAATGCACCAGCTTGTTTAATAGGACATCCGAAGCCAGACTCTGTGATGTCAAGCTGCCCAGAGGCGTTCCAAAAACCCATCAGCACCCATTACAACACCACCTGATAGAGATGGGTGCCGACTTGATTCTATTGTATAGCAGGGCTTACAGTTCGTGAAGTTAATTCCCTTGCGATTCTGGCATGGTTCGAAAGACAAATGTGGTCGGATATGTCACAATACATAGATCTCCTACCAGAGGACCCTAGAGAAGTAGCTAGGAAAATTCTTCTTGAGGGTCAGAAGGCTTCAGCAGAGATCATAGACTGCACGATTGACATCTCTGCAACAGGTTTTCAGCAGCTAGCAGGAGCAGCTGTGCTCAGAAGACATGCCTGGCTAAAGGCCACATCCTTTAGGCCTGAAGTACAGAGTACAATTTTGGACATGCCTTATGATGGCAAATCACTATTCGGAAAACACATAGATGACGCATTACAGGCTATTAAAACTGATACTGACACTGCCAGATCATTGCGTGCGTTGCAATCGAAAAGGCAACCCTTTCGAGGAGCCATAGGCAAGAATACTTTTTCCTTTTGTGGAGGTTTTCAACCTTATAGACACAATAACAACCCTACCAAGGACAGTACGGTTATCAATACACTCAGCAGTATAGACAACCCTCTACTGCAGCCTACAAGCAGCCAAATAGGGGAAAACAACCCACCAGAGGACGAGACTGTTCAAGGAAGCAATGGCCTAACACCAGCACAGGCTACCCTATATTCTCTAGGAGGTAGCATCTCCCAATGTTTACACCAATGGGCTACTATACCAATGGACAAATGGGTCCTAGATGTCATATCTCGAGGGCAATCCCTCAAATTTTATCAACAAATCGCCAAATCGCCCGCCCAAGGGTCCACCCCCTCGTTCTCTAAAGCAGCTACTAAAAGAAATTTCCCTCATGATATCAAAAGGAGCAATAGAAAGAGTACCATCTACTCAAAAGGGAATGGGGTTTTATTCCTGTTTCTTTCCCATCAAGAAAAAGCAAGCGATTGGCGTCCGATATTAGACCTTTGCAAACTAAACAAATATCTCAAAAAAGAATCCTGTTGGATGGTCACCTTACAGGACATTCTACAACTTCTAAAACACGGCTACTATATGACATTTATAGACCTCAAAGATGCATATTTCCACACACCCATTCATCCAAATAATTGAAAATACCTACGATTCCAGGTAGCCAGTGCTCATTTTCAGTTCAAAGTGCTCCCCTTCCATTTAAAATCAGCCCCTCGAATACTAGCCCCAGTAGCAACACGTCTGAGGCAAAAAGGAGTTCAAGTATTCCCTTACTTGGACAATTGGTTGATCAAAGCTCCTTCACAGCAAAAAACACAGACCACACAAACATGTGTCTCGAGCTGTTCGAAACCTTGGGTCTCACAGCAGATCTTCAGAAGACCTCTCTCACTCCAAAAACAAAAATAGCCTTCCTAGGTGCAATTATCAACACCAACACAGACAAAGCAAAGGCCTCTTTGGGCAGACAGATAAGAATACAACAATTACCTCGCAATCTAATCAAAAGAACGTCCGTTTCATTTCAGATATACAAATCGTTCCTAGGAATGCTATCTTCTTACATTTCTTTAATTCCGAACTGCGGACTTAACATGAGACCACTTCAAGAGGAGCTAGACAAGCAGTTGAAACAATCTCAGGGCTCCTTTGACAACACCATGCAAATAACCCATGTGATGAGATCCTCCATACAGTGTTGGACGCAGAGAGAGAATTTGACAGAGGGACTAACTTTTCTGTCCCCAGTGACAGATTACATAATAACAACAGATGTGTCACTACAGGGTTGAGGCGCGCACCTGCACAATCATTCCATCAGTGGGAAATGGACCAGTCCCGACAAGAAAATGCACATCAGCTATATCAAACTCAAAGCCATAGCTCTTGCGCTCCGTTCATTCCTTCCCAGAACCAAAGAATCATCCGTGCTCATCAGAACGGACAGCACCACATGCATGCACTACCTAAACAAGCAGGGGGGAACAAGATCAGAAGCCTTGTTGCAGCAAGCACAGGAAATCTGGAACTGGGCCATACAAAACAAAATATCTTTGAGAGCGGAACACTTACCAGGAGCATCAAATGTGCTGGCAGACACCCTGAGCAGATGGTCTTCAACCTGCCACGAATGGGAATTAGACCAGCAAACATTGCAGAACACATTCATCCGATGGGGCATGCCAAAACTAGACCTCTTCGCCACCAGGAACAGCGGGAAATGCCAGTACTACTCAAGTTGGCATCACCAAAAAGGGTTATGGGGAAATGCATTTTCAATAAGATGGTCGAAAATGTTTGTCTACGCTTTTCCCCCGATTCCTCTAATCCCATAGATACTTCGCCAAATGAAGAGAGAACCATGCAGGATCATCCTCATAGCTCCCAAATGGCCCAGGCAGTTCTGGTACACAGAACTTCTACTGCTATCGTAAAAGCTGCATGTACAGTTACTGCTTAGTTGGGCAATGCTAACAATGAACAAACAACAGATCTTGCATCCCAGTCCAAAGCATCTACATCTAGCGGATTGGCTCCTGAATACCATGAATTTAAAGACCTACACATTCCACCTAATTGTAGAGAGATTCTAATCAAGGCTAGAGCAGAGTCTACCAATAAATCATATCAGCTAAAATGGAAACGTTTTTGTATTTGGTGCTACCAAAGAAACTTGCACCCATTTTCTTCCAATCCTGAACAAATTTAGCAACTAGCAAAATCAGGACTCACACACTCATTCATAAGAGTTCACTTGGCAGCAATATCTCGATTTAGACGAGAGGACAAAACACCCTCCCTATGGTCGTCAAGAGTTATCAAGCAATTTATGAAAGGACCGTTCAGAGATTTTCCCCCAGTAAGAAAACCACCTCATACATGGAATCTCAATATTGTCTTACGCCAGCTAATGAGAGCCCCATTTGAGCCTATACACAAGGCAGACCTAAAATATCTTACAGGGAAAACTGCATTGTTGTTAGCACTGGCATCTGCTAGAAGATTGGGTGAGAAACAAGCCTTTACCATTAAATAGCCCTTCATGCAGTTCAAGGACAGTATACTCCTTAGAACAAACCCTAAATTTATACCTAAGATTCCATCGGATTTCCATCTAAACAAACCCATCATTCTAAGATTTTTTTTGCAAATCCCCAGTCGACTGCCGAACAGACACTTCATACTTTAGATGTTAGATGGTGCATTAGATTCTATTTACATAGAACACAACAATTTTGCAAATCAAGCCAGTTATTTGTCTCATATGGAAACTTCAGGAAAGGCTTTCCAGCAACCAAAGCCACAGTCGGAGGATGGATTGCTGAAACCATTAAGTTCTGCCATGCAAAGGCAGGGAAACCATTGACTAGGGTGAAACCTCACTCTACGAGAGCTATGTCTACATCAACAGCTCTATTTGACATGGTCTAACAGACACAACTTCACGCAATATTATTGCGTGGAAGAGGCTGATAAATCGGATGCAGCAGTGGGGCAAGCATTATATGCCATATTTTCCAATAAGGTGAGCCGTAATATATTTATCTACCTACCATTGCTTGCTTTGTATATGTATATAAATTGAAATTATGGACTGCTCACTATTCTGATTCAAGCATGTGAATCTATGAAAGATTCAATACTGGACAAGAAAATGAGTTAATTACCTGTACTGCAGTTCTCCAGTATTGTAATCTTTCATAGATTCTCATGCGACCCACCGTCCTCCCCATAGAGGCTCACCTTTTATTAGGCCGTCAGTTCTAATTCTCCTTTGTGCGTGAAAATCTGAGGAACTGGAGCCTCTGTGGTGAGGGTTCTAGAGGATGCTGTTGCCTGATTGGTCAATGTATAGCTTTGGTCCTTTTTAAAGAAAGGACATAGATAGGCTGTTAAATTGAGCTTTGCATTCCTTTTAAAGCCTATAATTATAATGCACACTACTTATTATGAACCTGGGGACTCCCACTTCAACGATGGGGAATGATTCAAGCATGTGAATCTATGAAAGATTACAAAACTGGAGAACTGCAGTTAGTAACTCATTTTCTTATCACCACCGTCCACAAGGAAGACTTTTACTGCAGCGTCGACGATGACATCAACCACCATTATCTCTACATGGACAACAGCATCTACATTCGCAATGAGGACTTCGTCGATGAGTCAGTCTCCTAGACCGTTGATGTTAAAAATAACATCCATCTCATTGAATACATCTACGACGATGCTTCTGTTGACAAAGACACCCTCATCCACAACAGCACTCCAGTCAACAGAAACAGCTTAACTCACGTTGTTGGCAAAAACTTCAGCAGCGTCGACAAGCAAGCCCCTGTCTACGGCACCCTCGTTGACGATATCAATGGCAGAGAATATTTCTGAAAAACAGAGACTAGAAAAATCCAAGCTGCTAACATCGGCTCAAACTTCTCCAAGCAAGGTGTTGCCATTACTACCTACACATCTCTTGGAAGAAGAGAACTCTGATGATGGAGTCTCTTCGGAGTGGCTCACAGCCCATCAGAGTTACATGTCAGGTATCAGGAAGAAGACTATGATGAAAAATATTATGGAGAGGACCATTACGCCCATCAGGACCAATGTTATCAACAATACCAAGAGGATGTTGTATACCTTCCCCCTTCTTTGGTGTCAGATCTCCAGTTTATGCCATCTGACTACAGAAGGCGCTTTCCAACACCCATCTTCCACTGCTCACACCTCATTGCCAGTGAAATCTCCACAGGTCCAGCAGTTCTCTCCACAGGCTCCGACACAGCTACTGATATCTCCGTCACCAAGACAAGAATCCACAGACAGCTCTTCCCCAAGACCTTATGTCTTCTGATAACGACAGGGAGAACGGTGAACTTCATGAGGCTCAATCCGAGTGGGGCAACTATATATTGCCAACTCCATCATCTCCATAACCTACCCCTCTGGATTCACCTCCAGAAGATGTCAGGGATTCCACAATTTGCTGGTTAGAGCAGCAAGGCATTTTGAACTGCCTGTGCCCACAAAGCAAATGGACTGCTTCTTATACGACTTCAAGCATCCAGTTCAAAAAGTGTCAGGGCTATGCCCATAATCAATTATACATTGGATGAGGGCATCAAAGTAATGAAGAACCCTGCTACTCTTGCCCCAGTACTGCTGCTGCTGCAAATAATTGAGGCTCCAGAGAATGCTCCTGTGTGCTTCATTGGGCATCCCAAACTGGATTAGGTGATCATGCAGGCAGCGCAGCGCAGATCCAGAAACCCTTCAGCACCCAGCTCAGCATCTCTGGACAAGGAAGGTATGAGGCTTGACAACAGAGACAAAAAGTTTTCTTCTATGTCAGCATTTACCATAAGGGGAGCAAACTCTTTGGCTGTCATCAGGTGATACGATCACCAAATGTGGTCTGACATTGCGCCATTTGTAGACAAGCTTCCGGAAGATAGTAAGGCCAAAGCTAGAAAGATCCTGCAAGATGGATATCGCTACAACTGCTTTCGACAACTTGCAGGGGTGGCAGTATTAAAGAGACAAGGTTGGCTTAAAGCTACCTCTTTCAGACCGGAGGTTCAAAATAAAATCCTGGACTTGCCTTTTGACGGGTAAGCTCTCTTTGGCAGACATATCGATGACGCCCTACAAGCCATAAAGACGGACACAGTAAAGTCATTAGGGAATCTTCAATACAGAAAAGTGCCCTTTCGAGGTGTGTAGGAAAGTGCCCTCTTTCTTGGCATGGTTACCCCCATTTTCTGCCTGTTGTCAGTGTGTTTGACTGTGTCCACAGGGATCCTGCTAACCAGGACCCCAGTGGTTATGCTCTCTCCTGTAAATTTTAGTAACTGTACCATTTTCTTCCCACATTTGGCATACTGGTCCCCCCATGTAAGCCCTAGTATATGGTACCCACGTACCCAGGGCATTTGGGTACCAGGGGATCCCTATGGGCTGCAGCAGTTATTCTGCCACCCATAGGGAGCCCATGCAAAATGTTCTGCAGGCCTTCCATTGCAGTCTGCATGAAACAAGTGCATGCACCCGTTTCCACCACAGATCACTGCACCAGCTCTCTGTAAGTCACCCCTATTGTAGGCCCTCTCAGGCCAGAGGGCAGGGTGCAGGTACCTTTGTGTGAGGGCACCCCTGCAATAGAAGAGATGCTTCCACGAACTCCAGCTCCATTTCCCGGACTTCATGAGTGTGGGACGCCATTTTACGTGTGTACTGAACATAGTTCACTACCTATGTCCAGCTACATAATGATAACTCCGAACCTGGGCATGTTTAGTATCAAACATGTCAGAATCATAAACCAATACTGTTTCAAGTATTGGAAGTATGATTCCATGCGGTGTGGGGGCACCTTAGAGGACCCCCAACATTGCTACCACCAGTCTTACAAGGCTTTCCGGGCAGCCCAAGCTGCTGCCGCCCCACAGAGAGGTCTCTGCCCTCCTGCTGCTTGATGTGATCAAGCTCAGGAAGGCAGAACAAAGGATTTCCTTTGGGAGAGGGAGTTAGCACCCTCTCCCGTTGAAAATAGGTGTAGATGGCTTGGAAGGGGTAGCCTCTCCAAGCCACTGGTTGTGCTTTGAAAGGGACATTTAGTACCTTCCATGCATAAACCAGTCCACACCGATTCGGGTACCCCCAGTCCCTGCTCTGGCATATAACTGGACAATGGAAAGGGGAGTGATCACTCCCCTGCCCATCACCACCCAAGGGGTGGTGCTCAGAGCTCCTCCAGAGGGTCCCTGGGTTCTGCCATCCTGAATCCAAGGTTGGCAGGGAACTCTGGGAGCATCTGAGTGGCCAGGCAGGTGACGTCAGAGGCACCTTTTGATAGGTGGTCACCTGGCTAAGTGACCGAGCTCACTCTCTGGGCTATTTAGGGTCTTCCTCTGGGGTAGGTCTTCAGATTCGGCTTGCAAGATTCCAGGAGGATTCCTCTGCAACCTTCACTTCGACTTCTGGCCTCCGGAACTGCGACTGGACCCTCCAGGACCAACAATCTGCCTCCAAGAAGAAGAGCTCTTCTGCAACATTGTTTCCCGCTCTCCTGCCAGCAACTGCAACATTTCCACTGGCTGTGCAATCACTGAGGGCGGCGTTTCTTCAGTCTGCACTAGAAGAAAGAAGGATTCTCCATTGAAGTGAAGGAGTCACTACCCTGCATACACGAGCACATGCTGCAACGACGACCGACTGCGTGGATCTCCTCTCATCCTGAGCTGCGTGGATCATGCATCAAAGGTGGTAGTCTGGAGTATTCCTCTTGGTCCTCTCTGCCAGCTGTCCAACTGTGGAGGAGATAAGCCCTTGCCTCCCCATGCAGGACAGTAACCACATTCACTGCATCTCTTGCAGCTTGTTGGCATCTCCTCCAAGGGATCTTCAGGCAACAGGTAGCTCAGCCCCCAGCATTCCTTCCTGTGACACACAGCCCTCCTGCGGCGTGGGATCCCTCCCTGTAGTGCTGCATGGGCTCCTTCTACAACTTCTGTGTCCCCATCCTGTGGGACTCCTGTGGGCACTGCCTCTGCTTCTGTGGGCTCTCTGTATAGCTGAGGGTCCCCTGTGACCTTGCTGGTCCCGGCAGCACCACTTTTACACTAACCGCAAATTTGCCTGGATGAGACGTACAAAACATACACAGCCGTCTGGCAAGCAGTGCTAAGACAACTATTCAATTAAGGTGAGTCTCTGTGTTTTCCCACCTTCCGCTTAATAGGTACATCATCAATACTCACCTTATTATTATTATTATTATTATTATTATTATTATTATTAATATTATTATTATTATCACTACTTATATTGTTATCAGGTATTAACTATGGTTATCATCATTGTTAATATTATTGTTATAACCAGTAAAGTTATGGTCAAAATTAAACTTACTGCTAGCTATTCTAATTCAAACTTGTGAATCTTTGAAAGATCCAATACTGGAGAAGAAAATTGGTTACTTACCTCTAACTATGGTTCTCTAGTATTGGTATCTTTCATAGATTCACATGTGACGCACCCTCCTCACCTTAGAGACTCCCCTCAAACATGAAACTATATACTTTACACTCGTACTAGAAAATCTGAGGGAATCAGCCTCTGTTGGGAGTGTTCTAGAGGGTGCTGTCGCCTGATTGGTTGTAGTTCAGCTTTGGTTCTTTTTTAAAAAAAGAACATGGATAGGCTATAGCAGTGCGTGTCTATACCATTGAGGCCTAGTGTAGTACACTTACTGCTGTGTATATTTAAGGTTACAGTGGGACTCCCACCTCTACGACGGGGATGATTCAAGCATGTGAATCTATGAAAGATACCAATACTGGAGAACCATAGTGTAGGAAAATGGCTCCAAATAGCTTCCTGTTGCAGTTACCCCCACTTATCCAGTATTGGATCTTTCATAAATTCACATGCTTGAATCATCCCCGTCGTCGAAGTGGGAGTCCCACGGTACATAAAATAGCAATAAATAATAAAAAAAATTTTTTTGCCATAGTCTATAATGGAGCCAGCACTTGCTCACATAGCCTATCCATGTCCTTTTGTGAAAGGACCCAAACCTGCCTGCTGTCCAATCAGGCACCAGCACCCTCTAGAACATTCTCCAGAGAAGCTCCCTTCCTCAGATTTTCTACCACACGTCGTGTGAAGGGAGTCTCCCTGAGCTCTGCTCAGTTTTTCTTCTACTTCAGAACTTTTTCTCTCAAAAGAGTTGAAAATATGTCAGATTCTTCTAGGAAAGGTCTTTTCCGCCCTTGCAAGACCTGTGGAAAGAAAAGGCTCCATGTGGATGACCCACATAAAGACTGTTTGTATTGTCTCACCTTCTCCACAAAGACCCTCAGAGACCGTGAGGGCAGGCTCCTGACATGGTTACAGGCCAAATCCTGTACTTCAGGTGAGGAGAGTGGGTCAGAGAGGCCACACAAAAGGTCCAGATCTGAGGACCTAGGCCACACAGAAAAATCCAGGAAGAGGCAGAAATCACATCATGGGAAGGGCTTACAGACTTCAGTCTCCTCTGAGCCTTCCTCTCCTCTTCAAAAGAAGGAGTCCTACCGTCTATCTCCTTTCGCAGAGCCTTCCACTTCTGGAAAAATTACTCTAAAAATTAGATCGACGACGACAACACCGTCGACGACCGTGACGACGATGACGGTACCAACAACTACTGTCTCCACTACATTGTCGACGAGACCGTCGTCAGCGTCGACGACCTTAACATCGACGGTAAGGGGTCCGATCCCCTCTCTCAAGACTCCATCGACGAGTACAGTAAAAACATCGTCGGTGGCAACACCGTCGATGACTGCCCCGTCGACTATAACGTCAGCGAAGCCATTGTCATCGGCGCTTTCGCCATCGACGTGGACACAGTCAAAGAAGCTACCGTCGACGACACTACCGTCGACGACACTAGCGTCGGCGAAACCATCGTCGGCGACACCACCGTCGATGAGGCCACCGTCGAGGAGACCACTGTCGAGGGAAAAATCTGTACCATCCACGGCTGCATCAACTTTCACGCCATCGACAGCAGTGGTGCCTAGTAGACAGGTTGAGGCCACTCCTACCTCTTCCAGGTCTCCAGACCTCCGAGCCATGGTCAGGATCAGATCTCTACCTGCACAGGACATTTATCCAACCAACACATCTCCAAACAAGGTGTCAGCTTTAGTACCCAGTCATCTTCTTGACTGGGAGGAATCGGACGAAGATCCTTTCGGAGATGCACATAGCCCCTCGCAGCTCCATGTCAAATACCAAGATGAGGATGAAGAGGATGAGTATGAACAATATCAACCATACTACTCTCATCAGGACCAATACTACGAAACACGAGAGCCTCAACACAGAGATACCGTACAAATGCCTTCCTCCTTAATCCAGGATTTACAATCCATGCTTCAGGACTATAGGAGAAGGTTCCCAGCGGAAGATCAACCACCAGCGCCGGTCTCTCCGGTGACACCAGTTAATGCTCCTCCTCCTCCAGCTACTCCAAGATTGACATCCCACTCGGTGTTAGCTGCACCCCCCAGAGATGAAGGTTCCACTTCAGGGGAAGAGGAACAAGAAGAAGGAGAAATTTCCACTCCACAACATCCTACCGAGGAATGGGATGATTACTTGGCCCCCACTCCTTCTCCACCACCTCCTCGCCCCTCTGATTCTCCGCCCGAGGAAATAGGTGGTTTCCATAATCTTATGGACAGAGCTGCGGTGCGTTTCCACCTTCCAACATCTGTCTCCCAGTCGGAATGTTTCCTACATGATTTCAAGGAACAATCACGGAAGTCGGTACGGTCCATTCTGATTATTGATTTCATATGGAGCGAGGGCACAAAGATTATGCGAAACCCGGCTACGGTTCCTCCAGTTCCACAAAAACTGGATAAAAAATACAAGGCAACCCAAGATTCTCCGGCATGCCTTATTGGCCATCCAAAGCCTGTCATCTCACAGGCTGCTCAAAGACGCTCCAAAAATCCATCAACGCCTATCTCTACTCCTCCAGACAAGGAAGGTCGCAGACTGGACAATATAGGCAAGAGATTCTCCTCCATGTCTGCAATTACTGTCAGGGCAGCAAATTCTTTAGCGATTTTAGGCCGATATGACCGCCAAATGTGGTCCGACATGCAACCTTTCCTGGACCTCATCCCGGAAAATAAACAAGCAGAGGCACGAAAGATCCTACAGGAAGGTGAGCGTACGTCGGAAGAAATTATCGACTGCGCTCTTGACATAGCCTCTACTGGTTTCCGCCAACTAGCGGGTGCTGCGGTCTTACGACGACAAGGTTGGCTCAAGGCCACATCTTTTAGACCAGAAGTGCAGTCCCGAATCCTAGACATGCCTCTCGATGGGGAATCTTTATTTGGCAAACATGTGAATGGCGCACTTCAAGCCATTAAGACGGACACAGACACCGCCAAGTCCCTGGGTATCCTGCAGTACCGGAAGCAGCCCTTTCGAGGAGCTAGAGGAAGAGGTTTCACCTCATTTCGAGGTTCCTTCCATAGACAATACCAGCAATCCCAGTACAGGCCTTCATACCACCAGCAGTACAGGCAATCATCGATTGCCTCCTATACCAGACAAAGAGGTAAACGAAGGCAGGGTTCGCAATCCAGTGTTCAACCCAGGAAACAATGATATTCTACAGGCACCGGCTATGCTCCCCCAATGCCCACAACATCAGCAAATAGGAGCAAACATTTCCAACTTCATCCAAGAGTGGAAGAAAATAACATCAGACAAATGGGTGCTGGATATAGTGACAAGAGGTCATACCCTGGAATTCACACAAAAGCCACCGCTTCACCCACCAACATCAGGCAGGTCTTTCCATCTTCGTCTGCTTCAAGCGGAAGTCTTCAGCCTTCTGGCCAAAGGGGCTATAGAGACAGTTCCTCTGCAACAACGGGGTCTCGGATTCTACTCCCGGTTTTTTCCTCATAAGGAAGAAGTCAGGAGAGCGGCGTCCTATACTAGACCTCAGGAAACTCAACAAGTTCCTTCGGAAACAATCCTTCAGAATGATCACACTGTCAGATATCTTGCAACTCTTGAATCCCGGAGATTTTATGACAACTCTAGATCTCCAGGACGCCTACTTCCACATTCCAATACACCAAAAGCATCGCAAATATCTCCGTTTTACAGTAGCCGGTGCCCATTATCAGTTCAGAGTCCTACCATTTGGCCTCAGATCAGCTCCGAGAATCTTCACGAAATGCCTTGCCCCGGTCGCAGCCTCCCTCAGAAGCAAGGGTTTCCAGATGTTCCCATACCTGGACGACTGGCTCATAAAAGCTCCGTCATCTCTACTAGCCTCCAAAGCCAGAAGTCAGTCGTGCTTCCCGCACGCAGGAGAGTTTTCCTGGGAGCAGAATTAGACACTATCCAAAACAAGGCATATCTTACCCTAGCAAGGCAGCTGAAGCTGACCCGATTGGCTGTCACAATCTCCGCAAGAAAGTTCGTTTCAGTACGACTATTCAAATCGCTTCTGGGCATGATTTCCTCAGCCATAGTCCTAGTGCGGCTAGCAAGACTCAAAATGAGGCCACTGCAAGAAGAACTGCAACTTCAATGGACCCAGTCGCAAGGATCCTTCGACGACTTAATAACTATCACACCAAAGATTCGGCAGGCGTTAGAATGGTGGTCTCACATCAACCACCTCTCCCATGGTCTAACTTTTCTGGCACCAATAACAGATTTCGTCATCACCACGGACGCCTCCTTGGAAGGATTGGGAGGCCACTTACAGGACATGCGCATTCAAGGCAGATGGTCCAAGCTCCAAAAAGAGATGTACATAAACTTGTTGGAGCTGAAGGAGATTCATCTCACGCTCAAAGCTTTTCTGCCACGCATCGCAGGATCATCAGTGTTAGTCAGAACAGACAACACAACAAGCATGTTCTACATCAACAAGCATGTTCTACATCAACAAGCAGGGAGGAACAAGATCCCTCTCCCTCTCAAGAGAAGCTCAGTCTCTCTGGAACTGGCTCACACTGAACAACGTCCGCCTCAGGGCGGAGCACCTGGCTGGGGTCAACAATGCTCTAGCGGACTCTCTCAGCAGGACAGACGACAACTGTCACGAGTGGGAACTCAACCAGACCATACTCGAGGACATCTTCCATTGATGGGGTCGACCGATCCTGGACTTGTTCGCCACCAATCTGAACGCCAAATGCCAGTTTTACGCCAGTCGATACCCACTCCCGGGGTCGTGGGGAAATGCTCTTTTGATAAGATGGTCCGGGATCTTTGCATACGCTTTTCCCCCCATTCCACTGATTCCCAGGCTCCTCAGGAAAATGAAGACCGAATGCTGCAGGATCATTCTCATAGCCCCCAAGTGGCCGAGGCAGTACTGGTACACGGAGCTCCTACTTCGGTCGGTAGCCAATCCAGTCCGCCTCCCTTGCAACCACAATCTTCTAACGAAGAATCAGGGTCTCATCTTACATCCCGACCCAACTTCACTACACTTACATGCTTGGCTCCTGAGTACAGAGAGTTCCAAGATATGAACATTGATCAAGAATGTAGGCTCATATTATCTAAGGCACGAGCAGAGAGCACGAACAAGACATACAAACTCAAATGGAAGCGATTCTGTGTTTGGTGCTCTCAGAATTTTTTTCACCCATTTCAGATTAATCCTGAGCAAATTCTTTCTTACCTGCTCTCCCTCTCCAAAGCTGGTCTTTCCCATGCATCAGTCAAGATTCACCTAGCAGCTATAGCCTCTTACAGGCGATTGGCTGACATGCCATCTATCGGCTCAACCAGAGTCATCAGACAGTTTATGAAAGGGCTGTTCCGCACCTTTCCTCCGGTACGCTTACCTCCGCCAGAGTGGCACCTTAATATTGCTCTTTCCCAACTCATGAAAGCTCATTTTGAGCCCATTCATAGGGCGGAACTCAAGTACATCACCTGGAAAGTGTCAACCTTGCTCGCTCTCACCTCTACCAGGAGAGTCAGTGATATACAGGTGTTCACTACTAAAGAACCCTTTTTAGTTTTCTCTGAGGACTTCGTTATGCTCCGTACCAATCCCAAATATATTCCCAAAGTTCCATCTTCGTTCCACCTCAATGAACCCGTTATTCTACGAACCTTTTTTCCAAATCCTACTACGATAGCAGAGAAAACTCTCCACTCTTTGGACATCAAACAATGCCTAAAATTTTACCTGCAAAGTACCAAACACATCAGAAAATCAGATCAACTCCTAGTATCTTATTCTCTGGGACGTCAGGGAACAGGAGTAGCCAAGGCCACTATAGCCCGATGGATTTCTTCAACAATCCAATTTTGTCACACCAAGGCAGGAAAACCCTTGACTAGGCGCCCGAGAGCCCACTCCACAAGAGCAGTCTCCACAATGGCTGCATTGTTTCAAGGTATTGCCCTTGATAAAATTTGCCAGGCTGCGACATGGAAAACTACGCACTCCTTTACGCAGCACTATTATCTGGAGTCATCACAAAGAACAGACTCTCTAGTAGGACAAGCTGTGCTACGCCATCTCTTTCATTAAGGTGAGACCTTTCCTTAGTTATAGTCATATGGTTTGAGATGCAAATAACCATGTTTCTATTATGCTTCCATGTGATTATGTAAGGTTTATGTATGTATTTATGGATGTGTATACATATACGCATATATATATATATATATATATATATATATATATATATATATATCGGTATTTACAGCATGAATTTTACTATACATATACACGTACTTAAAGTATCTGTATTCCTTTGTAACTCACGTTCAGAAATGTATGAGTTTACTATGATTATTATTATTATTATTATTATTTATATTTGAGATAGAGGGTCTTCATGCTCGCACCCTCCACCCACGCTGGACACAATGTTTATCAACCATACTGCTGTCTATTCAGATTCAAGCATGTGAATTTATGAAAGATCCAATACTGGATAAGAAAACAAGTTACTTACCTGTAACTACAGTTATCCAGTATTGGTATCTTTCATAAATTCACATGTGACCCACCCTCCTCCCCTTTGATGCTCGCATTTCCTCTCAGGTTTGAATTTTTTCACTCTCATGCTGGAAAATCTGAGGAAGGAAGCTTCTCTGGAGAAGGTTCTAGAGGGTGATGGTGCCTGATTGGACAGCAGGCAGGTTTGGGTCCTTTCACAAAAGGACATGGATAGGCTATGTGAGCAAGTGCTGGCTCCATTATAGCCTATGGCAAAAAAAATTTTTTTATTATTTATTGCTATTTTATGTACCGTGGGACTCCCACTTCGACGACGGGGATGATTCAAGCATGTGAATTTATGAAAGATACCAATACTGGATAACTGTATTTACAGGTAAGTAACTTGTTTTCTTTTTGCCTGATATTGATGCTGACTTGACTGAGAAGTGTGCTGGGACCCTGCTAACCAGGCCCCAGCACCAGTGTTATTTCACTAAAAATGTACCATTGCTTCCACAAGTGGCACACCCCTGGCACACATATAAAGTCCCATGTAAAAGGCACCAGTGGTACCAAGGGCCCTGTGACCAGGGAAGGTCCCTAAAGGCTGCAACATGTGTTATGCCACCCTAAGGGACCCCTTACCTAACACATGCACACTGCCATTGCAGATTGTGTGTGTTGGTGGGTAGTAAAAAGCAAAGTCGACATGGCATCCCCCTCAGGATGTCATGCACAGAAAATACTGCCTGTGGCATAGGTAAGTCACCCCTCTAGCAGGCCTTACATCCCTAAGACAGGGTGCAATATACCACAGGTGAGGGCATATCTGCATGAGCAATATTCCCCTACAGTGTCTAAGTCCATTCTTAGACATTGTAAGTACAGTATGGCCATATTAAGTATATGGTCTGGGAGTTTGTCAAAAACAAACTCTACAGTTTCATAATGGCTACACTGAATACTGGGAAGTTTGGTATCAAACTTCTCAGAATAATAAACCCACAGGCGGCCCTCTTCCTAGCCCAGTCAGTGGCTGGCCCGAGATGCCCCCTGTGCCCTGCCTGCATCGCCTAAGTGACCCCCGGGTCCCTCCATTGCTTTCTATAGGAAACAAGACGCCAACTTTGCACACTGCACCCAGCCGCCCCTGTGCCGCTGAGGGTGTGTTTTGTGTGCCTGTTTGTGTCCTTCCCAGTGCTCTATAAAACACCCCTGGTCTGCTCCCCGAGGACGCAGGTACTTACCTGCCAGCACACCAGAACCGGAGCACCCCTGTTCTCCATAGGCACCTATGTGATTTTGGCCCTCCTTTGACCTCTGCACCTGACCGCCCCTTTGTTGCTGGTGCGGAGACTTAGGGGTTGCCTCGAACCCCCAACGGTGGGCTACCTATGCCCAGGAAACTGAACTTGTAAGTGTTTTATTTACCTCAGAAACTTAACAATTCTTACCTCCCCCAGGAACTGTTGATTTTTGCAGTGTCCACTTTTAAAATAGCTTATTGCCATTTTAACCTATACTGTGTGTACTACTGCTTTAATTCAAAGTTCCTTACTTACCTGTGTGCATCACCTTGCATTTTATGTACTTACCTCAAATTTGAATCTTGTGGTTCTAAAAATAAATGTAGAAAATATATTTTTCTACATAAAAACCTATTGGCCTGGATTTGAGTCTTTAATTGTGTGTACCTCGTTTATTGCCTGTGTGTGTACAACAAATGCTTAACACTACCCTCTGATAAACCTACTGCTCGCCCGCACTACAACAAAATAGAGCATTAGTATTATCTAATTTTGCCACTATCAACCTTTAAGGGGAACCCTTGGACTCTGTGCACACTATCTCTCACTTTGAGATAGTATATACAGAGCCAACTTCCTACAAAGTCTCTATGCGCAGATTGGTTATGACTGTGGGAAATGTGCTAGATAGCATTGGCGGCTCCTCCATTAGGGCAGAGGAGCGTTGTTCCCCTGTCAGCAGCGGCTGCTACTAAAATTTTCAATAAGCAATAATAAACTGTATTTATTTATTATCGTTTTCTTGAAAAGGGGCAGGGCATTGGCGGTGACGAGCACTTGAGGGGAATGCACAGAGCACTCCCCTCAGAGAGCATGTGTGTTTGGCCGGCTGTCTCAGGCTGGTCAGACACACATGCGCAGTAGGCTCTTACCAGCCCAGCATCACAGTTGCTGGGTTGGAGAGAGCCTGCACAGGCTCCCAGTCTGCCTGGGAGTGCCCTCCTTTTAGAAGCATCAGGATTGTCCGCAGGGCAGGCTGGGAGCCTGTGCCTGCAGCAAGGAGACAGAGGAGCGGCGCGCTGTGGAGGAGGTAAGTTTTTTTTATTTGTATTTAATTGTTATTTATTCACCCCACCTCCCTGCGCCACCCCACCCTTTCTGGTTGTCATGAGCTGCGACTGCTAGATAGGTTTCTTTTCCTACACTCCTAGCATTTCTAAGCTTGTGCGTACTTCAAAGAGATGTACTTAGCGCAATACATTAGGGTAAGTGCCCCACCTCACTTTTTCTCCGAACTGTAGAAAAGGGTGTTTTTTTTCCAAAAGAATGAGTACATTCCACAATGTAGTTTGACTTGGAGAAAGGTCAGGGAGGGGACAGTCATGATTCAAGGGTTGTCCAAGAAGTTGCCGAAGGGCAGAAACTCCAAATGATTGCCTGACCCACAAAAAGGGACATTCGAAAGCATTCTTCCTGATTCAGAATATTCTTTGACATATTTGGGCCTGTTTTTCGTCGCAGTTAAGATAGTCGTTTTAAATTTAGCCCTGGCCAAGAATTTTAAAAGGGCAAATCTGAGTAAACAGTTGTTTATTTATTTATTGTCTCCAAGAGCAAACTTTACCAAATTAATGTCTGCTGATGTAGCCGGAGGGAAAAATATGTCCTTTTCACTTTCCTAATGGAAAAATGAAAAGCCATATTTTCCCCTACACTCACAATGGTGGAATTGTACCTTTTGTAGGGAAATCTACTGATTAATAAATCACATGCTTAAGGCTTTCATCTGGCATGTGGTGCAAATGCTCGTATATGCTGAATATGTTGCATGAACTTTATACGCCAACCAAATCTAATTTGCCCACTGACTGAAGCTGGTTAACTTAAGTGCTAAGGTTAAGTCTTCATTAATCTGTTAGACACGCATTTTTCCTTTTGGCATTAGGATGCTAAAAAGCAACTGTAAATTCGACCGCATGTTTAATTCTATTTTACTCTAATTGTCCTTGTCACCAGAATTTAGAGAATGAGATCAGCAGCCGCGAAGCACTCACCAAAGCAGCCACTACCACTGGACAAAAACTGGTGCAAGCGAACCACTTCGCCTCCAACGAGATCAGCAACCGTTTGCAAAAACTGGGGGCCGCGATGGCAACCTTAAAAGAAGAGACTAAGCTGAGACAGAAGAGGCTGGTGCAAGCCTGTGAGGCTCAGCAGTTTCTCACAGAGGTATGGGTAACCATTGCATGACCCTGTGCGAGTGTGTGTATGTTTGGGTTGTGTTTCTGCGTGCGTGTATGCAAGTGTGTGTGGGTGACTTGTAATTTCAAAAGGTGCTCAAAAGAGAGCAAAAGTAAACGTATCCATTTATTTGTAGTAGTTATCCAGGGGATGAACCACCAGAATGCGAAGGCTGGCTTCACATTCGACCTTCTTATGGTATTTTCTTCCTAGGTTCCAGTTATTTGGTCAGAGGTTATACTACAGTCGTACTGTTTGCACGCCTTCCTGTTTTCTACCTGTAGGAAGCTGGCCTGGTGTATGGTGGGTACCTAAGGTACTTAGGGCCAGATGTAGCAAAGACTTTGCGTCTCGCAAACGGCGAAAATCGCCGTTTGCGAGTCGCAAATGCGTCTTTGCTATGTAGAAATGCATTTTGCGAGTCGGCACCGACTCGCAAAATGCATTTCCGAGTCGCAAATAGGAAGGGGTGTTCCCTTCCCATTTGCGAGTCGCAATGGTATGCAATTCCATTTGCGACCGCGAAAGCGGTCGCAAATGGACTCGCAGTTACCATCCACTTGAAGTGGATGGTAACCCAGTCGCAAACGGGAAGGGGTCCCCATGGGACCCCTTCCCCTTTGTGACTGGACCTAAAAATAATTTTTCAGAGCAGGCAGTGGTCCAATGGACCACTACCTGCCCTGAAAAATACAGAAACAAAAGGTTTCGGTTTATTTTTCAAAGTGCAGCTCGTTTTCCTTTAAGGAAAACGGGTTGCACTTTGAAAAAAAAAACCTGCTTTATTTAAAAGCAGTCACGGACATGGAGGTCTGCTGTTCCCAGCAGGCCTCCATCCCCGTGAGGGCCCTGAGTCGCTATGGGGTCGCAAATTGCGACCCACCTCATTAATATTAATGAGGTGGGTCTTTGCGACCCCATAGCGACTTGCAGAAGGTGTCTGAGACACCTTTCTGCATCCCAAATTGCGACTTGCAATTTGCGAGTCGCAAGGACTCGCAAATTGCAAGTCGCAATTTGGGACTTTCCTACATCTGGCCCTTACACCTTATACAAGGTCCAGGTATCCCCTATTAGTGTAGTGTAGACAGTGTCTGGAAGCCAGGCTCTCTATAGGTAGCTGTGGATGAGCAGCCCAGGCTTAACTTGGAGACATGTAAAGCTCATGCAATACCACTGTGGTCACACAGCATTACACACATGAAAGAAAACTCTCAGGCCCTAATTAGGAGTTTGGCGGGCGTAAAAGGCAGCTCGACAAACTCCTGCAGGTCAGTAGGCTGCAAGCCCGGCTGCCTTCCCTCTGGCACTGTTAGGTACACAGTTTCCGCCCGCTGGCCCACTGGGAAATGCACAACAACATTGATGCCAGCTCATAATAGAGCCAGCAGCAATGCTGTTGTGTGTCAGGTGCATCAGCATCCGTCGTGCAAATCACTGTTGGCAAAGCAGACAGTGATTTGCGCAACGTGGCTGGCCAGGGGGGCCCCCGCAGTTCCCAAGCCAAAGGCACGGCATGCCGGTGCCCCCTGGGGTCCCCAGCACCCCATTTCAGCCAGCATTTATTTGGCGATGAAATGTGGCGGTGCCAATGGTCAGACGTGACGCTTTCACCACAGTGGTAGTGTTGCGGTCGGACCGCCGCTTTGGCAGCGGTCTGACCGTGAGGGTCATAATGAGGCCCTCAGTGTTACAAAAATAAAGGTACACCATTTTAGTGATACAATTACCAAAAAGTACTAGAGAGGCAACCCTGCAACAGGAGGTAAGTAGCACTCTAGATATGTGCTTTAGTAATCAGAAATAGGCATAAAAAACTGTAGAAAACAGGGCATTAGCAAATAGGCAGTAGTGACCCAAGGGGGAGCCCAAACCATATACTAAAAAAATGGAATGCAAATGCAGGACCCAAAACCTAAGTAAGTGGAATGTGTAGATGGGAGCTGGGGAACTATGGAACCCCCAATACTCCCCCAGCGACCAGGAACAAATGAGTAAGTTCCTGGATTTTCCCCAAACCACCCAAAAGGACTTAAAAGAAGAAAATGCAACACCCAGAAAAGTGGTGGATTCCTGAAGAGGAAGACCTGTGGAAGAAGGGGACGAAGTCCAGAAGTCACAGAAGTGTCCAGCAGGGGCCACCACCCACCCCTCTGCGGTTGCAGTAATTGGTCGATGGTAGGAAGAAGACGGTCAGGAGCAGGTGAAGAGTTCCTGGACGATGCAGTCGCCGTCCCACGCCGGATGGATGATTGCAGTCGGTTAGTAGGGTGGAAAAGCCACCAACAAGCCTAGGCAAAGGCAGATGTTAAGATGAAAAACAAATGGAGCGGTTGGGGACCAACAAGGTTCAGGAAGACTCAACCCACAGGGGGAGTCCTAGGGGGCCCCTCAGCAAGGCAGAGAGTCCACTGAAGAAAAGGCAGCCCCCACAGGAGACTCACTGGAAGTGGAACCAGGGGTTGCAGAGGAGCCCACGCAGCCTCAGGCCGGAGGAGAAACACACAGAGGGCTGAACATTGCAGGAAGGAGTGCTGGGGGGCTGGGGCTACACGGAGTCTGAAGATCTCTTGGAGGAGATGCCAACAAGTCTTAGTAACTGCAAGAAGATGCGGTGCATGGTGTACTGTCCTGCATGGGAAGGCAAAGGCTTACCTCCACCAAAGTTGGACAGCTGGCAGAGAGGACCAAGAGGACTACTAAGGACCACCACCTGTGATGAGGATCCACGCAGCTCAGGACAAGAGGAGATCCATACAGCCAGTCGTCAATGTAGTTGGCACCTGCGAATGCAGGGGAGTGATTCCTTCACTCCAAGGGAGATTCCTTCTTCTTTCTCATGCAGAATGAAGACTTGCCGTCCCCAGAGGCTGCACTGCTGGGGAAATGTTGCAGAAGCTGGAAGGAGCCGGGGAAACAATGTTGCAAGCAGAGCCTTCATCGTGGATGCAGAATGTCAGTTCCTGGAGGGTCCAGTTCCAGAGGAGTCCTGCTGGAATCTTGCAAGCTGAGTCTGAGTACCAACCCAAGAGAGAGAGACCCTAAATAGCCCTGAAAGGGGGATTGGTCAGCTAGCTAGGTGACCACCTATCAGGAGGGGGCTCTGACGTTACGTACCTGACCTGGCCAATCAGACGCTCCCAGAGGCCCCTGCCCACTTTGGATTCAAAATGGCAGAACCCAGGGACTCTCTGGAAGAGCCCTGGGCGCCACCCCTGGGGCATTGATGGACGGGAGTGGTCACTCTTCTTTCCATTGTCCAGTTTCACGCCAGAGCAGGGACTGGAGGTCCTTGAACCAGGGTAGACTGGTTTATGCATGGAGAACACCAGATGTGCCCTTCAAAGCATACCAGTGGCTTGTGGAGTCTACCCCTCCCAAGCCATGTAGGTGTTATCCCCCTCTCCCAAAAGAAATCCTTTCTTCTGCCTTCCTGGGCTTGAGCATCTCAAGCAGCAGAGGGAAGAAACCTGTCTGAGGGGTGGCCGCAGCTTGGGATGCACAGAAAACCCCAGAAGGCTGGTAGGAGCAATGCTGGGGGTCCTCTAAGGAGCCCCCAGAGTGCATAGAATCATACGTCAACAGTATTGGAGTATGATTCTGACATGTTTGATACCAAACATGCCTAGGTTCGAGTTACCATTACGTATCTGGACATAGGTAGTGACCTATGTCCAGTACACGCATAAAATGGCATCCCCACTGTAGGAAGGTAGCCTCTTTCTAGCCTTGTTACCCCCACTTTTGGCCTGTTTGTGAGTATATGTCAGGGTGTTTTTACTGTCTCACTGGGATCCTGCTAGCCAGGGCCCAGTGATCATAGTGAAAACCCTATGTTGTCAGTGTGTTTGATATGTGTCACTGGGATCCTGCTAGCCAGGACCCCAGTGCTCATAAGTTTGTGGCCTATATGTGTTCCTTGTGTGGTGCCTAACTGTATCACTGAGGCTCTGCTAACCAGAACCTCAGTGTTTATGCTCTCTCTGTTCTCTAAAATTGTCACTGCAGGCTAGTGACTAAGTTTATTAATTCTCATTGGCACACCGGAACACCCATATAATTCACTTGTATATGGTACCTAGGTACCCAGGGTATTGGGGTTCCAGGAGATCCCTATGGGGTGCAGCATTTCTTTTGCCATACATAGGGAGCTCAGACAATTCTTACACAGGACTGCCACTGCAGCCTGAGTGAAATAACGTCCACGTTATTTCACAGACATTTTTCACTGCACATAAGTAACTTATAAGTCACCTATATGTCTAACCCTCACTTGGTGAAGGTTAGGTGCCAAGTTACTAAGTGTGTGGGCACCCTTGCACTAGCCAAGGTGCCCCAACATTGTTCAGGGCAAATTCCTCAAACTTTGCAGGGACACCATTACACGGGTGCACTGCACATAGGTCACTACCTATGTGTAGCGTCACCATGGTAACTCCGAACATGGCCATGTAACATGTCTAAGATCATGGAATTGTCACCCCAATACCATTCTGGTATTGGAGGGACAATTCCATGATCCCCCGGGTCTCTAGCACAGAACCCGGGTACTTCCAAACTGCCTTTCCGGGGTTTCCACTGCAGCTGCTGCTGCTGCCAACCCCTCAGACAGGATTCTGCCCTCCTGGGGTCTGGGCAGCCCCGGCCCAGGAAGGCAGAACAAAGGATTTCCTCTGAGAGAGGGTGTTACACCCTCTCCCTTTGGAAATAGGTGTGAAGGGCTGGGGAGGAGTAGCCTCCCCCAGCCTCTGGAAATGGTTTGAAGGGCACAGATGGTGCCCATCTCTGCATAAGCCAGTCTACACCGGTTCAGGGATCTCCCAGCTCTGCTCTGGCGTGAAACTGGACAAGGGGAAAGGGGAGTGACCACTCCCCTGACCAGTACCTCCCAGGGGAGGTGCCCAGAGCTCCTCCAGTGTGTCCCAGACCCCTACCATCTTGGATTCTGAGGTTTTTTGGGGCACACTGGACTGCTCTGAGTGGCCAGTGCCAGCAGGTGACGTCAGAGACCCCTCCTGATAGGTTCTTACCTCTCTTGGTAGCCAAACCTCCTTTCTTGGTAGCCAAACCTCCTTTTCTGGCTATTTAGGGTCTCTCTTCTGGGCTATTCCTCCGATAACAAATGCAAGAGCTCACCAGAGTTCCTCTGCACTTCCCTCTTCGACTTCTACCAAGGATCGACCGCTGACTGCTCCAGGACGCCTGCAAAACCACAACAAAGTAGTAAGACGACTACCAGCAACATTGTAGCGCCTCATCCTGCCGGCTTTCCTGACTGTTTCCTGGTGGTGCATGTTCTGAGGGCTGTCTGCCTTCACCCTGCACTGGAAGCCGAGAAGAAATCTCCTGTGGGTCAGCGGAATCTTCCCCCTGCTAACGCGGGCACCAAAAGACTGTATCTCGGTCCTCTCTGTCCCCTCTCATCCTGACGAGTGTGGTCCCTGGAACACAGGAGCTGGGTCCAAGTGTCTCCCACAGTCCAGTGGCCCTTCTGTCCAAATTTGGTGGAGGTAAGTCCTTGCCTCCCCACGCCAGACATCAGACCTGTGTACTGCGTGATTTGCCGCTGCTCCGGCTTCCGTGCACTTCTCCAAGGATTCCTGTGTGCACAGCCTAGCCTGGGTCCCCAGCACTCCGTCCTGCAGTGCTCAACCCGCTGAGTTGGACTCTGACATCGTGGGACCCTCCTTTTGTGACTGAGTTCACAGAACTTCCAAGTGCCTGCTCCGATACTTCTGTGGATGCTGCCTGCTTCTGTGGGGGCTCTCTGAGTTGCTGAGCGCCCCCTCTGTCTCCTCCTCCAAAGGGCGACATCCTGGTCCTTCCTGGTCCCCAGCAGCACCCAAAAACCTCTACCATGACCCTTGCAGCTAGCAAGGCTTGTTTGCGGTATTTCTGCGTGGAAACAGTTCTGCAACATCCAGCACGTTGAAGAGTGTGGGGCTGAGGGAGGACCCTTGGGGGACTCCGCAGGTGATCTTGGTAGTGGTGGAGTGGAAGGGTGGAAGGTGGACTCTCTGGGTTCGGTGGGTGAGGAATGAGGTGAGGCTGTCTAAGGCTTTGTGGCGGATTCCTATGTTGTGGAGGCGTGTGCGGAGTGTGTGGTGGCAGATGGTGTGAAAAGCTGCAGAGAGGTCTAGGAGGATGAGTGCGACGGTCTCGCCTTTGTAGACTTTGGTCCTGATGTCGTTAGTGCATGCGATGAGGGCGGTTTCTGTGCTGTGGTTCTTGCGGAACCCAGATTGTGAGGGGTCAAGGGTGTTGGTTGCTTCGAGGAAGTGGGATAGGTGGGTGTTGACTAATTTCTCTGCAACCTTGGCGGGGAAAGGGAGGAGGGAGATGGGGCGGTAGTTGGAAAGGATCTCCGGGTCGACTTGGTCCCCTTCCTTTTCAGGTCCTCAGGTCCAGGAATCTGTCTTCAGTGTTTTGCTGGTGCTTGTGGTTCTTGCAGAATTCCCCTATCACGACTATTGTGTCTTTCTGAGGTAGTAGGGTAGCTTTACTCCTACTTTCTAGGGTCTTGGGGTGGGGTATTTTGGACACCCTTACTGTTTTCCTACAGTCCCAGCGACCCTCTACAACTTCCCATAGGTCTGGGGTCCATTTGTGATTTGCATTCCACTTTTGGAGTATATGGTTTGTGTTGCCCCTAGACCTGTGTTTACCTATTGCATCCTATTGTGATTCTACATTGTTTGCACTACTTTTCTTACTGTTACTTACCTGTTTTGGGTTTGTGTAAACATAACTTGTGTATATTACTTACCTCCTAAGTGAGGGTATTCTCTGAGATACTTTTGGCATATTGTCACTAAAATAAAGTACCTTTATTTTTAGTAACTCTGATTATTGTGTTTTCTTATGATATTGTGCTATATGATATAAGTGGTATAGTAGGAGCTTTGCATGTCTCCTAGTTCAGCCTAAACTGCTTTGCCATAGCTACCTTCTATCAGCCTAACCTGCTAGAAACACCTCTGTTCTACTTATAAGGGATAACTGGACCTGGCACAGGGTGCAAGTACCACAGGTACCTACTATAAGCCAGGCCAGCCTCCTACACCCACACTCACGAAGTCCAGGAAAATGGACCTGGAACTGGAGTTCATGGGGGCACCTTAGCTACTTGCACCCTGCCCACTGGGCTAGCAGGGCCTACCATAGGAGTGACTTACAGTGACCTGGTGCAGTGACCTGTAGTGAAAAGATGCATGCACCTTTTCATACAGGCTGCAATGGCCAGACACATTTTACATGGGCCCCTTTTGGGTGGCATAATACATGCTGCAGCCCATACGGATCCCCTGTTACCCCAATGCCCTGGGTACCATTTACTAGGGACTTACATGGGGGCACCAGTATTCCAAATGTGGGGTGTATGTGGTCCAAGTAACCACGTTTAAAGGGAGAGAGCATAATCACTGGGGTCTTGGTTAGCAGGATCCCAGGGAACACAGTCAACCACACTGACAACAGGCAGAAAATGGTGGTAACCATTTTAAAAGAAAGATGGTACTTTCCTACACTACCTGAGAGTTATTTTTTTCTTAAAAGATGACCAGTGTTTCTTTAAGAAACTGAATGGGTAAGGCTGTTCATGGACACATTTCCAATAAAACGTTTTTGGCATAACATTTCTTGATGATATGCCAAGGTTGACATGGCCGGTAGTAGATTCTGCAATCCCTAGCTATAACCTCTGTATGTCAACTACCCAGTTCGGAATATAGTGCCTCAGAATCACTGCCTTGGTACAGAAACATGGTAATGATTGTGACATGGAAGGCTTCACCTCCGGATGTTTGTTCACATCTATCCTATGTTCATCTGACCTCAGGAAATATGTAGTTTTCTCAGTATGTGCTGTGACTGACAGTGAATGATGTATGTCATGTATATATGAATAACAGTTGCCTCATGGTAATGGGTTACAGCAGTAGCCTCACAACACCATATGTATTTCAAACTTTATTTTATTTTGCAGTCCAACAGCAGAATGTCATGTCTTCTGGAAGGTCCTAAAAACGAGATTGACTGGTTTTGAGTGATGAGAAGAGTGACTTATGGAAGGTGCTGGGAACCTGATTGATTGGTGTTGAAAGATAAACGCACGATGCCATAAGGGAGACATCACAATTCCATTATCTGTTTTTTCAGTGCAAGTTCCAAAGGAACCATAAACCTTTTTAGGTCTGGTCAGTCCATCTCAAATGGTAAAGAGTTGCTTAGTGTTAAATATGCACCATGTGTTTTATAATTTTATAAGCCTCATTATGTGCCAGATCACTTTCTTAAAATGTATTTTTATTATATTTTAAAATTGAGATCTAGCTAGACATTCAGTTCCCCCCACAACTTTCAGGATGATGAGACCATAGAGACTGATGCTACTCGTCACAATGAAGGATGACTTGTGTTCCTGTGCAGTCGAGACCATGGCCTAGGAATTTGGCCTGGACTGCACTATTTTGGACTGCGTCTAGATTAATTTACTTATTATTAGTCTCCTTTTGTAAAGGCACAGAGGTAAAAAAAGACAGTGAAGTAGCATGTTATTCATTGAGATTACCACTCTTTCAAAATAATTCAAGCATTTCCTCTTTTGCCTTTTTGACTTTCTCAAGACTTTCACTATGGCATTATAAAAAGCAAAAGTGGTTAGTAAACTCAGCATACTATAGCCTCATTCATAATGTTGCAGATATTGTCCCAGATTTTTTTTTAATTCCTTTCCTTTATCTACCAGTAAAGAGGTTACTTTCAATGGAAAGTAATTGAGGTAGGCAGTGATGCTTCGAAATTCCTACATTTTCGTTGAAACCAACAGTAATTATTTACTTATTTTTTTGCTGACTTTTTAATCATAGCTCTAAAACATATTGTAGTAAAGAGGTTGTGTCAGTTTTTTCAGTTATGTAAAATAGTGGTATTTTATCTACTGTATAGTCTTACATAAATTCCTACACCCAAAGACCTATTTTCTAGGCTTACCATTCAGTGTTTAATACAATGGTGTTTGTGTGGTCTGCTCCCTTTTTCTAGTGTGTATTGCTTTGAAGCGCTCTGCTCCCTTTTTCTAGTGTGTATTGCTTTGAAGTGCAAAATGCTTAGACTATCAATGCAGGCCAAAATCTCTCCAGCCTGAAAAACAGTGGAGGACACCATGGTATTCAACTCGGAGGAAAGATATAGTGAGAGATGCACTTTATTAGCACTCCAGAAGTCCACATAACTAATAGGGAGGCTCTCTCCATCACTAGTGCTCCAATGAGTCACACAGTCCTGGTGGTTTAGATCGTTGGGGAAGATGTGAAATTTGTAGTTATTGTTGCTGTTCTTATCGTTTATTTGCTGTAGCTCTTAGAGGCAGAGTCCTGGATGGCAGACAGAGGATATGTCCTGGGGACCACTGACTGTGGGAAAAGTGAAGACTCTACAAAGGCTTTGCTGCGCAAGCTGGAGGCCACCAATCTAGATCTGGAAGGCTTCAAGCCACGTGTTATGAAGTTACAGGGCACAGGTTCCAATTTGACAACCAGTGAAAACCCAGAGTGGTAAGATAAAACCAGAACAAAACCAGAAATGCGTTTGCTGAAATAATGCATGTTATGGATTCGCTTTCCAAGTTGAAGCCTTAATTCTGAGTGTTTTTAGTGTAATGTTTTGAAATTGCAGTTACTAATACAACCTATTAGGGTCTCTCCTGTATGGTCACTGAGGTTTTCATATTTTGTTCACTCCTTTTAATATCCAGGTTGAGAAACGAAAGGCTCTGTTCCCCAGTCAGCCATCTTTGTTTCTTTTTCTGGGGTATCCATCTTTATTTCTCTTCTGAGTCATCTATCTTTGGTTCTGTTTAAATGCCGATGACTACAGTTTGCACTTTCCGACTTTAAAGGCCAAATAGTTACCACCATGTACTGTTGGAGAAGAATGAGAGACAAATTAAGAAGTTGGTTGTGAGACCAAAGCACTTCTCCAAAGGCAGCACCTACTCCGTCTCACTCAACTCTTCCACTCTTTTTGTAGGTGAATAAACTATAAAACATGTGGCTAAAAACATAGACCTTCCTCCCAGTACCAATGATGTTTATTCTAATATCCTGTCATACGTATATCTATTTCTTGGATTCTCCTATTTACACTTAAAAATGAAATGTTCCATGTAGATATTAAAATTGAACAAATATCTATGTGATGTCAATAAATGTTGATAGTTAGCTAATCCAATTAGGTTTATGGGATATAGTTAATCCTGAAGCATTTAAGGCATTCATCACTAGCTGGAAAGTGTTTTAATTCGAGGAAAGTTTAATAATTGGTATATAATCTGTGCATCTTAGTTTGTTCCCGAGGCCTTGGGCTTATTGCAATGGCATTGCATGCTGATATGTATATGTATATTCTTTGCAGTGTCAATGTCATTCCCAAGCTCCATACGGTAGTAAAGGAGTACGAAACATTGCTGGACAAGAGTAGGAGCTTGAAGGAGCAGCTACTGGAGCAGGATCAGTGGTTCCAGTTCCAGAAGGCAGTGGAGGTGGTCGAGGCTTGGCTATCCAGCAAACAGTCAGTTGCTGAGTCCAATGACTATGGAAAGGACCTGGAGGAAGTAGAGGTAAACATTATCTTCCTCTGTAGCTTCGTGTCAGCTTTGTGACTCATGGTTTCACATGATTTAGTGCTCCAGTCATACAGTGGGATTGTATCCGGCAGAGACGTTTTAAGGCATAAGCATAGTGAACTCTGGCCCATGGTCCCAGCCTTTCACCGGGCCCACAGAAAGCGCCAGCTGTGTGCTGCAGGCTCATGCCGAGATGACCTTTAATAATTCTTAAACATACTGTATTAAATACCATTTTTAATTTATTTTATTTTTAATGTGGGTGATGTGTGACAGTCTTATTACAGACAGTTTACAGAGAAATTTTGAATCTGATATAGACAACTAGCCGCTGATTCCTTATCTTAGAATTCTCCCCCAGGCATCAGACTGCATCTGGAAACTTTTCCTCAGTAGTACCTCTGCACATCAGTAGAGGTGTCGCGTGACTCTGTAGCGACGTCGTCCTCAGATATGATGTAGACAGAGTCCATATAGTCCCTCCCCCGACACGCTGATGTCAGTTTCTTCTTTTCCACGTAGCAATGCAGCTGTGGAGAAGCAGTTCTTCTCGCCATTTTTGGCCTTCCCCTTTTCATGAGTATTTTTCTTTCTTAGAACAGTGTTTATGCCTAATGGCTTTACGCCTTGTGGGTCATGTGCTTGACAGATGTTGGTCACAGACCCTCACTCCCTCTGCATGTGGTGCCTAGGCACCCACCTCGACGCCGAAGGCTGCAACGCCTGTCAACAACTGAGGCCTAAGATGTTGCAAGGGCGGCGGATGAAGCTCCTGGCTATCCGGGTGTCACAGTCTTCGCAGAACTCTTGGAGGTGTCATACTCCATCATCTACTACTTCGCATCCCAGAGACCATTCTAGGAGTCGATTGCGTGTGTCTCTCTCGATGTCTCCAGTTCCAACGACGTCTCCAGGTAAGCGTTGTCTTCGGGCAAAGTCGCGTCCTCCTCTGGCTTCACTGCCCCGTAACGACTCAACCAGATCTTGGATGAGTCTCCGCAGGAGACGACCCCGTTCCTTCTGCCTTATCCTGCCGCCTGGGCGACTCTGTCCCAAATGCGAGACTATTATGCACCCTTGCATTCTGTTTTTGTGTCTCCTCCTCCCTCTGGAGCGCCTTTGGGCCCTAAGGAGGCGGGGGGTCAAAAGTTGGATTGACTCAATGCACTGCCTCATGCAGCTCCCCTGGACTGCACTTGATTCCTCACTTCCGATGCTGTCTTCGGCTGCGTTGGCACATACGACATCACTTGACGCCCCTATTGTTGTCTCTCCAGAGTGAGATGAGGCCACCGCCAAGGTCGAGGTCTCTCCCTCTCGGCGTCGGTTGACACAGACGCTGGGAGCGGCACCTTGGGAGTCGGATGTTCCTTCATTTGCTGAGCCTCAAGCTCTTGTTCCTCCATTGGAGGGTCCTGGACATCCACAGCCTCCTGACTCAGGAACCATTCCACTTTCACACTCAGATTGGTTGCATGATTTGCCCAATGCAAGCGGTCTTGATTCCTCACCGGTATCCAGCCTTCTATCATCCTCTGGTTTGGCTACTGAGGCTAGTTCTGTTTTAGCAGATATGTTGAATCGGGTTTCGGAGTTGTTGCATTTACAGCTTCGTACAGTGCAAATGTCATCGGATCCATTACTTGACGTATTACATCCAGACCAGTCCTCTGTAGAGCTGTCCCTTTCTTATTGTGAGGCTCTTTATGATATCCTCTTGGAAGTTTGAACCCAGGCAGTTTCTGGTTCCCCTGTGGAGCGTTTTATCTGCCATAGACACAGGCCAGCCCCGGAGGATCCGTCATGCCTTCGCTGGCACCCAACGACTCAAAGTTTTGCGGTGCAAACTGCTTTGGGTGCACACACTCTTACGCAGATTCCTCATGGTCCACCAGAGCGAGAAGGCAGGCAGCTGGATGCTTCTGGTAGGAGGATTTTCACCTCATCTAGTTCGACCTTGCGTTCCACTAATACCTCTTGCTCCCTTCTCCCACGTTCTGTGGAACTCAGTGGAGCGTATTTTGCCTTCTCTGCCTGACAAGGCTAGAACTGCTCTCACACCCTTGGTACGGGATGGTCAGCATGCTGCCAAACCTAGTGTGCGCTGTGGGATGGGTACCACTGATTCTGTTGGATGGATTATGGCTTCCTCTGTAGTGCTACGTTAAAGGGATTGGCTATGTTCTTCTTATTTCTCAGAACTGGTAAGAGATTTGTTGCTTGATATGCCCTTTGATGGCAAGTCCCTTGTTAGCGAGTATGCCAATTCGGCTTTACACTGCTTCAGAGATGCTCATTGTGGGACTTAATGTCAGGTCCTCTTCCTCTTCTACAGCTTATTTAAGGAGCATTTACTGTGGCATAGTGTTCACGGTCTCACACCCTCCCACTGAAATACGAGGGTCCTCTTCCAGGTGTGTCTATAAACGTGCACCACCTTTAGCAGTTGTACTGTCATTCTGGAGTGTGTTTTTGTTGTCAGTTAACATCCAGTGTGAACTTCCTGCTCCTTGCAGGTTCATTTGTTATTTCTATGTTCTCCTTCATCATGGAGATTTTGCTTAGTGGTACAATTGCGTGCATTGGTGGCGCAAACCATTTCTGTTCAGCACTTGCAGTAACACCAAAGACATTTCTGTTCATCTTTCGCTGTTGTTCCACATATGTGGTTCTTTTTTGTTTTCTTTCAGACCAGGTCTCAGTCTCATTCTGCCTATGGCGTGTTTTATGATGTATTCTACTTATATGCAGGTTGCCAAGAATCTCTGTGATTTCTATGGATATTTGTGTTAAGCTCCAGCTCTTCGGAGCAATTTGTGTAAGCTTTTGCTACTCTTTCCTGCTTCTTGTTCCCTATTGGGAATTTCCTTGGTACTCCTATGGGAGAAATTTGTTTCCTCATATCTTTAGGATTTATACGATCATTTTCCATGGAACTTACATTGGTCAGTTGACTAATACTTTTATTCTAGATCTTCTTTTCTGGTTCTCTTTCCTCCAAGCTCAAGGCCACCAGCTGTTGCCCCTACTTTCACCTTCATTCTGCCCTGTTTAGGGTGGTCGTGAGGGTTCTCCGTTTATTGCTTTGTTTTTTGCATGACAATATCTTTTGTTATCATATTTTCCTTTTGTGTCTGAACATTTACAGTGAAATGGTGATCATGGTTACAGTCCCTCATGGGTGTTGCCTGGGGCACTCCCCTGTGGCTTCATGGCCAGGATCACGGATACTTACACTGAGCAGTGAGAGTTCTCTTCCTCCTATGTCTATAACATTTCCCTCCTTCACCTTTGATTTCACACCCCTTTTCCTTTCAAGCATAGACGGCCTATTTTGTGGACTTATTTCCTACTCATCAGTCCACAGTGGCAGGGTTATACTTGTATACCACCATTGGTTTATTCAATGTATCTTGCCGTTAGCTCCCTTTCTTCTATGAGGGGTGTGTATAGTTCACCTATAGGAGGTTGTTGACCCCCATTCTTTCATGACTGGTTTTGTGCCTGCCTTAGAAGGACGTTTCTCCCTTCTGTATGCATCTTCTTCATTATCCGTTCTGTTTTTTTAAATCTTTTTCTATCACATTTTCCTTTTTGACCATACCGGTATCCAGATTCCACTACAGCAATAGATCTCTATATTCTCCTTTTAGTAGTATTAAGGGGGTCATTCCAACTTCGGCGGGCGGCGGAGGCCGCCCGCCAAAGTTCCCCCGCCAAAAGACCGCACCGCGGTCAAATGACCGCGGCGGTCATTCTGACTTTCCCGCCCGCCCAGCAGGAAAGACCCAGCAACGATGAAGCCGGCTCCGAATGGAGCCGGCGGAGTTGCTGGGGTGCGACGGGTGCAGTGGCACCCGTCGCGATTTTCAGTGTCTGCAAAGCAGACACTGAAAATCATTATGGGGCCCTGTTAGGGGGCCCCTGCACTGCCCATGCCAGTGGCATGGGCAGTGCAGGGGCCCCCAGGGTCCCCACGACACCCGGAAGGGGGTCGGAATCAGCAGCGCCATGGAGGATTCATTTGGCCAGGGGAAAACCGCCGGGAAACCGCCGGTTTCCCTTTTCTGACCACGGCTTTACCGCCGCGGTCAGAATTGGCCTGGAAGCACCGCCAGCCTGTTGGCGGTGCGTCCGTGGTCGTTGGCCCTGGCGGTCGATGACCGCCAGGGTCAGAATGACCCCCTCAGTGTTGACCTGAACTTGGATTGCTGCTTTCTGCGCAGATTCTTACTTCAAAAAAAAATTGGAGTGGGGGGAACATACACCAAAAGACAGACAAATCAACCAAAGATAAAAACAAGGCGAGTACATCTAAAGAAGTAGAGGGTGGAACAACCACCTACTTGGATAAACCAACAGATACTGTGTGATACAGTAAGAACAGAAATACAATGTAGAGGGACACCCTTTGTGGAAAGTCTTTGTGGAAAGTCTAATCACTAACAGGGCATAAGCATAGCTCAATATTCAGGTTTTAAGCCTTTTGATATCCTGCATTTTACAATCAAGGGTTCAGATCAAATCCCTCCTATGGTGTTCTGTTTTCATTTCTGACATCCATGTTGTCCTGTTCCTCTGCGTGTTTCTCTGGACACTTTCTGCTTGGACATATCAATGTTCTTGCAAGTCTATCCAGCGCTATGTGTAGCTTCCCTTTTTAATTACTCTTTGGGGTTTTTCCCTTGATAGGCATTACGTTCCAACCTCTCGCACTCCCTATTAGACACTTTAGCGCCTCATTCATCCATCTATTCTTGGGAGCACTTCGTGTTCCTATCTGTCGTGACTCCACATCCACTTTCATTTTCATGGCCATTTCTTAAACTCCCATGACTTTTTATATGTTCTTGGGATCTGTGGGTCATCTACTCTTTGTGAGCGAGCTACATGCTTCTCCTCACCTATCTCATAGCTGTTCTACTATGTAGGAAAGTACCCTCTTTCTGGCATGGTTACCCCCGTGTTTTGCCTTCTGTCAGTGTTTTTGACTGTGTTCAGTGGGATCCTGCTAACCAGGACCCCAGTGACTGTGCTCTCTCTCCCTCTAAATTTGGTTGCTTAGGACTTAGCACACCCCACAGTTGGCATACTGGTGCCCCATATAAGTCCTTAGTATATGGTACTTAGGTACCCAGGGCATTGGGGCACCAGGGGTTCCCCATGGGCTGCAGCATGTATTGTGCTACCCATGGATGCCCATGCAAAATGTGTCTGCGTGAAAAGGTGCATGCACCCTTTCACTACAGGTCACTGCACCAGGTCACTATAAGTCACACCTATGGTAGGCCCTCCTAGCCCAAAGGGCAGGGTGCAGATACCTGTCTGTAAGGGCACCCCTGCATGAGGAGGGGTGCCCCTCCGAACTCCAGCCCCATTACACTGGACTTGGTAAGTACAGAAAGCCATTTTATGCATCTACTGTGTCCAGCTACATAATGGTAACTCCGAACCTGGGCATATTTGGTATCAAACATGCCAGAATCATACCCCAATACTGTTGCCAGTATTGGTTGTACGATTTCATGCACTCTGGGGCTCCCTAGAGGACCCCTGGCATTGCTCCTATTAATCTTCTGGGGTTTTCCGGGCAGCTAGCGCTGCTGCCACCCCTCAGACAGGTTTCTGCCCTCCTGCTGCTTGACCAGCTCAGGCAGGGGAAGGCAGAACCAAGGATTTCCTGCGGGAGAGGGAGGTAACACCCTCTCCCTTGGAAATAAGGTGGTACATGGCTTGGGAGGGGAAGCCTCCCCTAAGCCACCAGTATGCTTTGAAGGGCACATTTGGTGCCCTCCTTGCATAAACCGGTTTGCACCTGTCCAGGTACCCTCGGTCCCTTCTCTGGCGGAAAACTAGACAATGGAAAGGGGAGTGACCACTCCCCTGTCCACAACCACCCCAAGGGTGGTGCCCAGAGCTCCTCCAGGTGGCCACTTGATTTGCCATCTTGAATCTAAGGCATGTGATGTCACAGCCCCAGCCCCCTCCTAATAGGTGGTCACCCTGCTAGGTGACCAATTCCCCTTCCTGGGCTATTCAGGGTCTCCCTCTTGGGTGGATCCTCAGAAGTCACGTGCAAGATTCCAGCAGGACTCCTCTGCATCGTTTACTTCATCTTCTGGTCACTGGGACTGCAACTGGACCCTCCAGGAACCGACGATCTGCAACTTCAGCGACGACTCCGCTCTGCAACATTGTTTCTCCGACTCCTTCCAGGAAGTGCAACATTTCCCCTGTTGTGCATCCTCTGAGGGAGACGAGTCTTCAGCCTGCACAAGAAGTAAGAAGGAATCTCCCTTGGAGTGAAGGAGTCACTATCCTGCATCCGCTGACACCAACTTCAATGACGACCAGCTGCATGGCTCTCCCTTCCTCCGGAGCTGCGTGGAGCCTGCATCACAGGTGGTGGTCTGGAGTGGACCCCTTGGTCCTCTCTACCAGTTGTCCAACTTGGGAGGCAGTAAGCCCTTGCCTCTTTTTGCAGGACAGTCCCCTGTGCACGGCGACTCTTGCAGCTACCAAGGCTTGTATGTTCCTCCTCCAAGGGATCTTCAGGCCCTGTGCACCCCCGGCCTCCAGCACTTCTTCCTGCAATGCACAGTATCCTGCCTACTGCTCCAGAGACATGGTACTCTTCTTCAGGTGTGGTGAGAGGGCCTCACTGCGACTCTTGTGCCTGCTGCCCGTGGGTCACCTGTGGGAGCTACCTCCTCTTCTTGTGACTCTCCCAGCTTCTGAGGATCACCTTGTACTCCCCTCCTTGGGTCAAGTCCCCTAGACCTTGCTGGTCCACTTCAGCCTTTCACAACCTTCTTTTCCAACTCTTGCATTTGCCAAGGCTTGTTGGTAGTTTTGCTGCACCACTGACCAACTGCATCACGACCGCCGACATGGGACAACACTTGCAACACTTCTGGAACTCTTCTTCTGCTCCTGTGCCACACTGCTGTATTTCTTCGTCCACCGTCAACTCGGTCCTACATCCATAGAAGGGTGGGTGGTGGTTCCTGCCACAACCGGACACTCCATCACAAACTGGACTTGGTCACTTTCCTTTGCAGGGCTTCTTCTGTCAGGATCCAGCTTTGGGTTCTTCCAGTCTTGTCTGGGTCTTGAACAATCCTTTTCCAAAGTCCTCTTTTTGGGTTTGGGGAAAACCAGGTACTTACCTCTCCTCTCCTAGTCGCTGGGGGGGCACCCTGGTACTTACCTTTTGGAGTTCCTAGTTCTCTTCCAGGGGATCCTCAACCCACATGCATATATGTGTGAAATATATGAAAAATAATATTTTAGTAGAGAATTTCAATACCAATAAAATATATACATTTGTAAACAGTAATGCAGTCTATGTTGGAAAAAACTGGCTAAAAATGCTTTTTTCTTTTTTTTTCTTTAACATAAAATAAAAACCTTCAATTAAAGGTACAAAACTTTCTGTAATCCAAGTATAAGGTATAGAAAGTATAAGTAATCTACAATAAAATAGAAAAAACGACATAAAAAATAAAGGAGTATTATTAGCCAGTAGGCTGCATGCAGGTTAACACAGCAGAATCAACAAACTGGCACAGTGCCTTTAAGACCCTGAGCACCTCCAGTATCCCACAGTGCCTCAGGGGTGAGAGTGAGGTGACAGTTGGTTCACAGTTAGGTCAGTTCTTTTCTCCGCCTTCTTCTGTGAAGATCCTGGCACATTGAGCTCTCATTTTTATTGGTCATGGTTATTTGGCCAGAAAAATAATCTAAAAACATTTTTTCTCTGCTTTACTTGACGGCTTCCCTGATTGCCTGAGTAATGTGACAATTGTTTTCTCAAAAAATGTCTTCACTTTTTGTGAAATGTCTTTCTTGTGGGAAGAAGAAGGCCCAGTCAGACCCACACTCTGTGTGCATAGTGTGTTTGCCTCAGAGTCACTGCCCTGACACCTGCAGACATTGTAAGAATCTGTCCAAAAGAACTCTAAAGGACAGAGAAAGGATTTGTTTACATGGACTACATGAAAGAGAGAAGACTTCATCCTCCTCTCTTCCTAAGAAGATTTCTAAAGACTCGTCTAAAAAACGGCGAGCCAGATCGACATTAGCCGGTAGGAAAATTCCTGTCTTTTCACTGTCGATGTCATCCCTTCCGTCGTCGCATCACCAGATGTCAAAGAACATACCGCCGTCGACGGCAATTCAAGCGACGTTGAGAGACATGACGTCGTAGAATCAAATCCCTCATCGGGACAGATCTACGTCGATGGTCACACACACTGATCGACGTCGAGTAGGCACAGGAGTGCTCATACGCCGTAGAAGACGAGTCACCATCCTCCGACGTCAAGACATCCGACGTCAAAGTGGACATCGAGAACAAGGTCGAGGTCCCCACATCATTCGGCGTTGAGACGCTCGTCACTGTTGGCCCATCGCTCAACGTCAAGACACTCAACGTCGAAGCATGTCCCTATAATGGCCCACCAGTTGCCGTCGAGGCACTCGACGTCAAGTCCTGAGAAGTGAGGGAAGTCCCAGCCGACGTCAGGAACTCGTAGATTTCTGTCAACGACAGTTCAACGTCGATCGACATCGAGACAACCATCACCAGTTACACCTGGATCACAAAGAGCTACGATACGTACCAGCCCTCCTCAGAGGTCACTGACAAGACTGCAACCGACTGCCGAGACTGCTATGCCTCATCAAGGTCCGGTGGTCATTATACAGAGTGGGTCATCGGGGGCATCAAGAGCATCATCTCTAGGACTCATTTCGCCTATAAACCTGTCTCTGAGGTGGTTGGAAAGCCTTAACAAGACACCCGCTTCCCCAGACTCACAATATTCGCGCCTGTATTTGCCATCGGCGTCGTTGCCATGAACGCCTTCACCAACGACACCCGCCGAACGGACAAGGCCAATGTCGGATCAGCCCAGTCCTAGACACTGACGCAGCCCATCAAGATCACTCACCAGGAGTAGGTCGCAATCCACACGGCTGTCTAGCTCTAGATCTTCTAGATCACGACAACAACGACGCAGGTCTACTTCGTGGTCGACAGAATCGGAGTCTTCAATTCGAGATTATTCACCAACCCTGACTAATTCTCCTCCAACAAGAGTGTCGCCTTTGGACGATGTAAGAACCTTCAACGTGGTGTTAGTTAGAGGGGCCCAGAAGCTTAATATAGACATTCCAGAGCCGACAACTTAATTGTTGGTAATTTTTGAGACCCTACATCATCGTACATCATTTAGACAGTTGTTACCTCTGGTGCCTGGTCTTCTACAACCGGCTATGGACACATTATTGACTCCTGCAAGCCTACGTTTAGCGCCGGCTAGGATCCTAAAGAAGTATAAGGCCCCAGACCAGGATCCTTTATTTCTCAGGGTTGATCCACCACCAGACTCTGTTATTTTAGCCGTGGCCGGTAAGATCCATTTGGTGGCCTCATCATCAACGGTCCCCCCAGATAAAGAGAGCAAACATCTGGATTCGTTGGGCAGAAAAATGTGTGGCACCTCGGCAGCATTCATGAAGGTCTGTAGTGCCTCTGCACTGTTGGGGAGATACAACCGTTCTTTGTGGGACTCTCTGAACAGGTTCGTAGAGAAATTGCCTAGGGAAGATAGGTAATATTTCCAAGAGATCCTTCAGGAGGGGAGTTTGGTGTCCAACCAGGTTATCAGTGCTGCTGCAGATGGCGCGGCCTTGGTGGCTCATGGCTACGCACATGGCATTTGTGCAAGGAGGTCCTCTTGGCTACGCCTTACAGGGTTGAAACAGGAAGCACAACACCGCATCCTGACCTGCCATTTAATGGGAACTCCGTATTTGGGTTGCATACGGATGATGAGATGGCGAAGATGAAATCAGAAGTGGACACGATGAAAGCAGTGGGACTAGATAGGCGCAAAGACTAGAGACGAAGGTACAGGCCGTATGATTGGTGCCCTTATCTACAGAGGGTTCAAACCCCTCATTGGTCCCAAAGACCCCAGCAGAAGCAAGGGTGACCGTTTTTTCAGTCCTGTGAAATGGCGCGAGATCGTGGACCAAGCAGGCCACATCAGTCTATCCCCAAAGCATCGGGCAAGCAATGAGGATTCGCTTCCCCTAATCCTGTCCACCACTCCAGTGGGGGGAAGTATTACAAATTATGTACACCAGTGGCACACCATAACAAGCAACAAATGGGTGCTGAATATTGTCGAGAATGGATATTCTCTTTGTTTCAAGTCTTTGCCTCCTCTGGTGCTCCCAACAAGAGCAAAGTGTACTCACCAGTCATTGCTACGAAAGGAGGTTCTCATCCTGTTGCAAAAAAGAGCGATAAAAAAGGTTCCATCTTCTCAAAGAGGAAAAGGAGTGTACTCCTGATATTTCCTAGTGAAAAAGAAAGGCTAAGAAGGGGTTTTCAGACCCATTTTAGATCTGAGACATCTGAACAAATACATTTGTAAAGAAAAGTTCAGAATGCTGGCCCTTCACCAGATTTTCCCTCAGCTTCATCGAGGGGACTGGATGTGCTCCATAGATCTGCAGGATGCGTACTTTCATATCCCAGTTATAGCAAAGCACCGAAAATGTGTTCGTAATGACATCACAACACTACCAATTCAAGTTGCTGCCCTTTGAGCTAAAATCAGCCCATCGGACAATCTCCAAATGTGTAGCAACAATAGCGGCGCACTTGAGAAAAAAAGAATATCTTCATTTATCCATACCTAGACGATTGATTGCTAAAAGCCATCACTGCAGAGCAAACCTTGAATCATCTCAACATAGTTCTGAACACCTTCAGTTCTCTGGGTCTGCAGGCCAATTTCCAAAAGTCCAACCTCACCCCAACTCAGACACTCCATTACCTAGGGGCAATGCTAGAAACCAATCTAGAAAGAGTGCATCCTTCGGAGGAGCGACTATCATCAATAGCCCAGAAGTGTCATACATGTCTTCACACTCTGAGGCATACGGGCAGACAAATAGCATCTCTACTGGGCTCAGTGGAGTCAACTTACAGCCAAATGGGAAGACAGAATAACCCTTTCAACTGTGGCAAATACATCATTACAGTGGTGGACTAGCCATCAACATCTGCTTGTGGGGGATCCTTTTCACCAGAGCACTCCTTCCGAGACCCTTGTAACAGATACATCACTACAAGGTTGGGGAGCTCACATGAGGCCTCTTCAAGCACGGGGCCTATGCTCCAAAAAGGACCTGAGTTACCACATTAATCTACTGGAACTGAGAGCGATCCATCTGGCTCTCAAATCTTTTGCCCCATCCCTCAAGGGAAAGTCCATGTTAGTCCAAACAGACAATATGACCTCGATGTATTATCTGAACAGAAAGGGAGGGACAAGATCTCGTCCTCTGTCTCAAGAGTCTCAGACCATCTGGCTCTGGCTAATAGCAAGGAAGATGTCAGTCACAGCAGTCCACCTTCCGGGAGAACAAAACTCAAAAGCAGATTTCCTAAGTTGAAGTCTACTAGACTCCCACGACTGGGTGCTTCAGGACAACATTGTAGCAGACATTTTCCATTGGTGGGGTCATCCTCAAATAGACCCGTTTGCAGACAACATCAACAAGAAATGCCCAGGACGAGGGGGAATGCCCTATTGATAGACTGGTCAGGGACATTTGTCTATGCTTTTCCACCTATCCCCCTGATACCTGCGATGATCAACAAGTTTTACAGGTCCATAACCAGGATGATACTTATAGCCCCGGAATGGCCTCGGCAATACTGGTACACAGATCTCCTCCAGTTGTCAGAACAACCTCACAAGAGGCTGCCGTGCAGACCGGATCTTCTCCACAGATTAGGGGGAAAATTCTGCATCCCAACTTTCCCTCACTGAGCTTGACAGCATGGCTCCTGAATTCCTGTAGTATGGACATCTAGGACTCTTGCAGGAATGCATGGATATTTTAAAAGAGTCCAAAAGACCATCGACACGACGCTCATATGCGTTCATGAGGTTTTACATGTGGTGTAGAAGGCATGATTGCAATCCTATTTTGGCTCAGGAGGAGGTTATCTTACCTTACATCCTACATCTTGCGAAGTCAGGGCTGCAGTTTTCATCCATTAAGGTACATTTATCTGCCATTACAGCTTATCGTAAGTCGCCCTCGCAAAATTCTTTCTTTGCTATGCCAGTGGTTAAGGATTTTTTAGAGGGCTTGAAAAAAAGTTTTCCCACCAATTCGTACACCTTCACCTCCATGGGAATTGAATGTGGTCTTGTCTAGACTCATGGCTGATCCTTTTGAGCCCATCCACAAAGCTTCTTCCCAACACCTTACATGGAAGACAGCTTTTCTGGTACCCATTACCTCAGCTACAAGGGTCAGTGAGATTCAGGCTCTATGTTCAAAAGAACCCTACACGGTTTTCCACAATAACAGAGTAGTTCTACGAACCCACCCATTGTTTTTGCCTAAGGTGGTGTCACACTTACTCCAGTATTCGAACTTTCATAGATTCACAAGCTTGAATCATTACCCGTCGTCGAGATGGGAGCCCCACCATCTTGACGACGGGGAATGATTCAAGCATGTGAATCTATGAAAGATTCCAATTCTGGCTAACTACTGTTACAGGTAAGTAACTAATTTTCTTACTCCAGTATTGGAACTTTCATAAATTCACATGCTTGAATCATTCCCTGTTGTCGAGATGTGGGGCTCCCATCTCGACGATGGAGAATGATTCAAGCATGTGAATCTATGAAAGATTCCAATACTGGAGAACTACAGTTACAGGTAAGTAACTAATTTTCTTCCATATTAACCAAACAATATCACTTCTAACATTTTTTTCCCAAACCTGTTACTTCGGCAGAGAAAGCCTTGCACTCCCTGGACCTGAAGAGAGTACTGAAATTTTACCTTGATAAGACTAAGGCAATCAGACAATCTGATCGCTTATTTGTTAATTATGGACGTATGAGAACCTGGGAGAGCGGCCTCAAAACAGACTATCTCTAGATGGATAGTTTTGTGTATTGTGACTGCATACCAATTGGCTAACAAGCAATTATTGGCTAAACCTAAAGCTCACTCCATAAGAGGGAAAGCGGCAACTACAGCCCTTCTTAAGAATGTACCCATCTGCGAAATTTGCAAAGCTGCCACATGGAGATCCGTACATACTTTTACCAGGCATTACTGTCTTGATTCAGATGCCAAAACAGACACTCAGGTGGGTCAGGCTTCTTTAAGAAATGTATTTACATAAGACAAATACTTTTTCTGCACTTCTATCACTCCGTCCGCAGGGGTATGGGATGGGCTTGCTAATCTATTCAGTGTTTATGACTATTGATGAGGATCCTCTGGAAGAGAAGGATAAGTTGCTTACCTGTAAATCCTAGTTCTCTTCCAGGGGTATCCTCATCAACGTCATAAACAACCCACCCTCCTCCCCAGACGTGAGTTTTAGAAGTGCAGCGCTACTCATTTGTCTCTTCTATGTCTCTTTACCACCGGCAAAAAAGTACTGACCTAACTGTGAACCAACTGTCACCTCACTCTCACCCCTGAGACATGGTGGGATACTGGAGGTGCTTGGGGTCTTTAAGGCACGGTGCCAGTTTTTTTGATTCTGCTGTGTTAACCTGCATGCAGTCTATTGGCTAATAATGCTCCTTTATTTTCAGTGTAGATTTTTTCTATTTTATTATAGATTACTTATACTTTTATACCTTATACTTGGATTACAGAAAGTTTTGTCCCTTTAATTGAAGGTTTTTATTTTATGTTAAAGAAGACAACAAAACTCCAAAAATACAGCATTGTTAGCCTGTTTTTCTCAACATAGACTGCATTATTGTTTACACATGTATAAATTATATTGGTATTGAAATTCTCTACTAAAATATAATTTTTCATTTATTTCATATATACATGCATGTCTGTTTCTATATGCTCCGGCGTCCCCGCATGTGGGCGGGAATATTCAGTGTTTATGACTTTGATGAGGATACCCCTGGAAGAGAACTAGGATTTACAGGTAAGTAACTTATCCTTCCTCCAGCTCCCGTCTCCTGATTCCACGTCCTTGGGTGGGGGACTGTCTTTCACATTCCTCTTTCTTAGTATATGGTTTGGTCCCTCCCATGGCCCTCACTGTTTTCTATTGCTTTTACCAATGCCAATTGCTTTCTATGCTATTTTCTGATTGGTAATGTGTATTGTGTTTACGTACCTCCAGTTGGGGTTTTGCCTATACAGTATTTTAGTATTTGTGTTACTATAATAAAGTAGCTTTATTTTTGTAACACTGTGTGGTTCTTTCACGTGTGTAAGTGTTGTGTGACTATAGTAGTATTGCATAAGCTTTGCATTTCTATTAGATAAGTCTTGGCTGCTCATCCACAGCTACCTCTAGAGATCCCTGGCTTCCTAGACACTGCCTACACTTCACTAATAGGGGATACCTGGACCTGGTATAAGGTGATAACACCATAGGTGCCCACCACACACCAGTCCAGCTTCCTACATACAACTCCTTAGTTGCCCAGTTCATTATTGAGACTGGGTGAGAATTGTTCCCAGCCCTCCTCCTGGGTTGATCTTGCTTTGGTATCTAATTCTAAGATAAGGAATCTGCGGCTAATTGTCTCTATTAAATGAACAAGTTACTTACCTTCGGTAACGCCTTATCTGGTACAGACACAGACTAGCCGCAGATTCCTTATTGACCCACCCATCCTCCCCTCTTTGTGAACTATGCTATCTGGCTTCAGTCACACTTTGGGCCATTCTTTTGTTTGCTTTTCAGTTAGTGGCTGTAACATCGTTATTATTTCCACCTTTTTAGTGTATACACTGTTCCATTGCCAGTTTCTATGTGGCTGTGCTTTGTTGTGCAGGTTCTAGTCACAGAAGAAACTGACATCAGCGTGTCGGGGGAGGGACTATATGGACGTTGATGTAATATCTGGGGATGAGGTCGTTACGGAGTCGCACGACTCTCCCTACCGACGTGCAGAGGTACTGCTGAAGAAAAGTTTCCAGGTGTCAGGGAGACCAGATCCTCAGGGCCTGCGCACGTTCCCAACATGTCCACCACTAGACAGCTCCAAAGTTCCGATAGATACACCACAGAGCCTGAGAGAGTCCAAGTGGGGGAAAAGGGGATTAGGTAGGGAACAGCTGGGAAGGAGACCTGTAGGAAGAAAAAGGTTAAAAAACACAATGTCAAGATATTATCACATTGACTTTCAATAGACTATGGTTCTAAGAGTTCTTATACTGTAATCATGGATAACCTAAGAAATTACTATAACTAGACCTCAAGAAATCTAGGTACCTGCAAAAATCAAGAATGGGTTAATACAATGTTTCATATGAGCTTTTCAGGAAATCTCACATACTGTCTATAATACAAGAACCTTCATCAATAATGTTTCAGAATAAACATTGCATTTTTACATGAGGACAAAGGCTATGTGAACATTCCCTGGAAACAACAGGAACTGTATTATGAACTTAATATGCACAAAGAATGTCACACTTTGAATTAAGCGTGTCAAAGAAATCCAAAAGCGCAGGATACATGTGTGCACCTAAACAAACATGGCACACCAAAGTTTTCAATGTCATTAAATGATCGCGCACACTGCCGATCTAAAAGCCAAGCGTTTTACGCCAGGGTTGAATCGCGCACTCTGCCAATTCGAACAAGAATATGCAAATGCCATGAAATGATCGGGCACACTGTTGCCGATCTGAATGCCAAGGTTTACATGTTAGAAATGAATTGCGCACTCCGCCGATTCGAACAAGAATATGCAAATGCCATGAAATGATCGCGCACACTCTACACATCATCACCTCCTACGCCGACGACACCCAACTTATACTCTCCCTCACCAAGGACCCCGCCAGCGCCAAGACCAACCTACAAGAGGGTATGAAGGACGTTGCAGATTGGATGAGGCTCAGCCGCCTAAAGCTGAACTCTGAAAAAACTGAAGTCCTCATCCTCGGCAACACCCCGTCCGCCTGGGACGACTCCTGGTGGCCCACGGCCCTCGGCACCGCACCGACCCCCGCAGACTACGCCCGCAACCTCGGCTTCATCTTGGACCCTCTTCTCACCATGACCAAGCAAGTCAACGCCGTGTCCTCCGCCTGCTTCCTCACCCTCCGCATGCTCCGCAAGATCTTCCGCTGGATCCCCGCCGACACCAGAAAAACCGTGACCCACGCCCTCGTCACGAGCCGCCTGGACTACGGCAACACCCTCTACGCCGGGACCACAGCCAAACTCCAAAATCGCCTACAACGCATTCAAAACGCCTCGGCCCGCCTCATCCTCGACGTACCCCACAGCAGCCACATCTCCGCACACCTGAGACACCTGCATTGGCTCCCAGTCAGCAAAAGGATCACCTTCCGACTTCTCACCCACGCACACAAAGCCCTCCACGACAAGGGACCGGAATACCTCAACAGACGCCTCAACTTCTACGTCCCCACCCGCCCCCTCCGCTCCTCTGGCCTCGCACTCGCCGCCGTCCCTCGCATCCGACGCTCCACGGCGGGTGGGAGATCTTTCTCCTTCCTGGCGGCCAAGACCTGGAACTCCCTCCCCACCAGCCTCAGGACCACCCAGGACCACTCCGCTTTCCGGAGACTCCTAAAGACCTGGCTGTTCGAGCAGCGATAACCACCCCCTTTGTCCCTAGCGCCTTGAGACCCGCACGGGTGAGTAGCGCGCTTTATAAATGCTAATGATTTGATTTGATTTGACACTGTTGCCGATCTGAATGCCAAAGTTTACATGTTAGAAATGAATTGCGCACTCCGCTGATTCGAACAAGAATATGCAAATGCCATGACATGATCTAGCATACTGTTGCCAATCTGAAGCCAAAGTTTACATGTTAGAATTGAATCGCGCACTCTGCCGATTCGAACAAGAATATGCAAATGCCATGAAATGATCACGCACACTGTTGCCGAACTGAATGCCAAAGTTTACATGTTAGAAATGAATCGCTCACTCTGCCGATTCGAACAATAATATGCAAATGCCATGACATGATCTCGCACACTGTTGCCGATCTGAATGCCAAAGTTTACATGTTAGAATTGAATCACGCACTCTGCCGATTCGAACAAGAATATGCAAATGCCATGAAATGATCGCGCACACTGTTGCCTATCTGAATGCCAAGGTTTACATGTTTGAAATGAATTGCGCACTCTGCCGATTCGAACAAGAATATGCAAATGCCATGAAATGATCGCGCACACTGTTTCCGATCTGAATGCCAAAGTTTACATGTTAGAAATGAATCGCACACCTTGCCGATTCGAACAAGAATATGAAAATGCCATGAAATGATCGCGCACACTGTTGCCGATCTGAATGCCAAGGTTTGCATGTTAGAAATGAATTGCGCAATCTGCCGATTCGAACAAGAATATGCAAATGCCATGAAATCACACTCATGCACACAGAGAGTTTCACAGCTAGGCCCCAAACTTGAATGTCTTTGAGAACAGGGGTCGGGGGCCCAGCTCGACCTCCGCCTTACCGCCCTGCTCAAGGATCACCAATATAAGGAGGGTAGGCCTGGAATATCAAGGTAGGCCTCCGGAACAGGAGCTCAGGAAGTTGCTGCTGCTCTGTACTGGGACCTCTGAATAGTGAGCACGAAGAGCTGGGCTGGCTCCCTTATATAGAGTCAAGCCCAGCCCACAAACCACACCGAGTCATGCTGCAGGGAAAGCTTCTAGAAGGTCCTAGAAAGGGACCACACCCTAACACACTCAGTAAGCCTGCAGCAATATCTTGCAAATGAACAGTTATTGCAAACATCATTAATAGTGCTTTTCAAGGTTAAACTCTGCAATGCAAAAGGTTGACATACTGCATATAAACACAATGCATGAATTATGCTGGGTTTTTGCATTTTTGTTGCCCGTAGAGCGCACACTGTCCTGATGTTGACACCAGGTCTAGTCTGATGCCTGGGGGAGAATTCTAAGATAAGGATTCTGCAGCTAGTATGTGTCTCTACCAAATACCGTGGTTATGGAATCCTCACATTCCTGAAATACATGACATTTTACACACATATAGTTATTATTGTCTAATTACATAAGCCAGATTGGGCAACTGACTTTTGTTAGTGCAGCTAAGAGCAGGGCCTGATCATCTTATTGCTCAACAATTTTCTATTAATACCGTCTTTGAAAAAATGTTTTTTTGAGAGCAAATATTCATTTCGTTAAGGACTTTAATTGTCATATAATTACAATACGACACTGGATATAATTGCATACATATTTCACCATTTCAAATTTATATGAATTTTGTGATCACTACAGCTTTTAGCTGAAACATTTCCTTTTTTGTAATTGAATTTTGTTTTCTATTTGTACTCTCAATTTTTTCAAAAATTATTTGTGTTTCTGTTTTCCAGTTTTTATTTCTGAACCATATCTTGTACTCCAGCATTCACATTATTTTTATTCTTAATCATTTATTTGATTGTTTGCTCATTCAGCATTATTTTAAGGGTAGTAGATTGTAACCACTAATTATAAATCAATATAATATTTTCTGGTATTGGTGTTTAGTAATATTTTTGCCTCCGGTTTTTTAATTAGCTTTAAATGCCATGATTCAAAATTTACTTTAATCAACCATTTAATACCTAATGTTTAGTGGTAGCTTCATGTACGCTATTTCAAGGGTAATAGACCATAATCATAGCATGCACGCTTATGTGACAGCACAAACTATTATAGTTACACCGAATATGCATTGCATCTCTCATTTATTGCTCTAAGCTCAAGGGCCAGCCACTTGAGGGTTTGTCTGCCCTATTAATTCTATTCAAGTATAGCATTCAATAATGTATTATTTTACTGAATATCAATTCCTTACACACATTGTTTGGGGATCTGTTGATGGGTAGGTGTATCCCACCCATTGCACGGTTTGGAGCACATATTGGCTTCATTATGTTTCCTAAGTTTCTAATGTGGTTTTGGCTTCTAGTTTACTAGGAGTCAGACTCCTCTGCTTCAAAATAATCTTCTGATAATTGTGTGTATAGTAGCATGTTTTTATTGCTACTGTATTAAACTCTCCCAGAGTCGGCTCAAAGATTGTCTTTTTTCGGTATTATGTTCAGCATTTGTTCTGCAGGGATGGAGGTGAGATCCTAGTTGGCCATAGGTTTTAGAGGCTGAATATAATAACATCTCTGTATCTGTCTCCTCCATCTTAAACTGCCTAAAATAATTATTGTGTAATGAGGACAAATATACTTCTCTATTGTTGGATCTTTCATAGATTCACATGCTTGATCATTCCCTGCTGTCAAATTGGGGGTCCCACAGTAAAACTGGAAAAGCAGTATAATGTTAAATATAGCCTAGAAAGACTATAGAACCTTCACTTTAGTAATATTTCCCTGTCTTTCTAAAGAATCAGACTCTAACCAATCAGGCTGTAGCACCCTGTAAAACACTTCCCTCAGATTTTCTACTGCACGTCATGTGAAGGGAGTTTCCCCTGAGCTTTGCTCAGTTAAGCTATATTTCCCACTAAATACTAAAAGATTGCCATTAGTGCAGTTGGATTATCAACTGCCTACCACCTGCTAAAGAAATCTGACTGCCTACAGTCTCATACCTGACTAAAGAAAGGACTTTTCAGACCATGTGGAACTTTTGGAAACAAGAGACTGCTCTCCAAAGACCAGCACAAGGAGTGCATACACTATCTCTATGAATCTCACAATGTAAAGGATTGCAAAATCTGCCGTACATTTTCCTCCAAACCCTTAAAAGACAGAGAAGGGAGATTGCTATTGTGGCTTCAAAAGCTAAAAGCCAAGGACACCCCAGTTTCTGAGAAAGATAGTGAGGGTCCTTTTACATCTGCTAAAAGAGTTCATAAGAGAGAGGTCAGAATGTCGGCTGCCTCAAGAACCTTCAAAAAAGGCTTTTAAAAAAACCACCATGGTCTTCAAACGAGCAAAGTCCATCTAACAAACACTGTCATAAGCATAAAAAACACAAGTTCTCAGAAAAATAAAAAAATAAAAAAATCTGAACCTACCTTCAGGCGGAAGTGAAAAATAAGATTTTAGATCTACCATATGGCAGGGAAGTTCTTTTTGGAAAGTATGTTGATGATGTTTTACAATCAATAAAATCTGATACTGATACAGTAAAATTCTTGGGTACTCTGCAATACAGGTTACCCTTTTGTGGAACAGGGGAGGTTATCAGTCATACAGGTATCAAACATACCAGCCTACTCTGCAACAATTTCGACTTCAATACCTGTAGAAACAATCTCCATCAACAGGTTAAACAAGGCAAGCCTCAGAGAAAAAAAACACGTCCACAGGGTAAAGACTTATGAAGGGGACAGTGACAAGTTTCGGGCACCAGCTACAGTTCAATCTTTTTTATTTCATGGCGGTCAAATGTCCGATCATCTATCCGAATGGAAAGCAGTTACAACAGATTGGTGGGTTTTAGACCTAATTACCTACCATCTAACACTGGAATTAATTCAGAAGCTGCCTCCAGCTCCAGCTCAAAAATTATCTCAAAAGTATCCACATCTTTTGAAATTGGAAATACGAATTTTGCTCAGCAAAGGAGGGTAGAGAAAGTCCTTTGCAACCAGAAAGGAAGGGGTTTCTACTCCTATTTCTTCTTGATCAGGAAGAAGTTGTTGTGGCGTTATTTTCGCAGTTTGTATGGGAACTTTTTATTTTTACCTCTAGGCCAGTGGCCTGAGCCCTTTTACCCGATCCATTTAATTTATTCATTTTTATTATTTTAGCAACAGCTTCATTGCCCTTCCATGCAGAATTTGTTAGTAGTTCTTTTGCACAACATTTCATCTTTTGCCCAGTCCAAGGCTGTATCTAGCAGTACATGATTGTTTACTGAGTATTACTGGTCCTGAGAGGACTATGTCTACCCTACACAGAAAAGACATTTTATTATGTCAGGGTTGTTCTCTGAACAATAACACGTTTTGTTATAAACAACAGACTGCCCCTTACCAGGCTACAGGGGAACATTCCAGCCAGTCAGCCATCTTATGCTGTATCCTGTAGTCGCAGCTCTGCATATCAATCGAACCACCTGGGAGGACTGCTAGCAGACCAACCAGCAACTTCTGTTTATCATTATCTAGGTATGGGGTTGGGTCTTTCTTGCAGAGACGAAGTGCGTGCAGATAAGGGCTAACACTGTTATTGCTCTCAGGTAGATTTTTAACAGTGCAGGTAGAGATTTTAGATACACTACTGAAGTTCTATGAGAAGTGTATCAATGTCCATAGCTTTGTTCACTGGTGTGTCTATGCAGAACATTTGCAGACCAACAATATGGAAGAATAGACACTCATGCGGCAGTGGGACAAGTGGTGTTATGCCATTCATTCCAGTAAAGGTGAGCTCATTATAATTTCTATTCCACTATCCACTATTATTTTGTGCATGTATATAATTATATATATGTACGAATATGTATTTATATATTGTAATGTTTAACTGCTATTTATTCAGATTTAAGCATGTGAATCTATGAAAGATCCAATACTGGAGAAGAAAGTAAGCTACCTCTAACTGTGGTTCTCTAGTATTGGTATCTTTCATAGATACACACACGCCCCACCCTCCTCCCCTGAGAGGCTCACCTTATCTTAGATACTGTTATTCATACTAAACCTCTGAGGGGAGTGTTCGAGAGAGTGCTGCAGTCTGATTAGTTGGAGTTTGGTTCTTTTAAATGATAAGCATATGTTACTGAAGTGAAGGTTCTGTAGCCTTCCTAGGCTATGTTTAATATTGTACTGCTTTTATAGTGTTACTTTGGGACTCCCAATTCGACAATGGATATTGATTCAAGCATGTGAATCTATGAAAGATACCCATACAGGAGAACCGCATATTTTCAGATTGATACAAGGTCCTATAAGAACAGTTTTGCTAACTGCTGTTCAGACTTTCTTTTACCCAGAATTGTTATTGTTTATTGTTCTTTGTCTCTGTCACAACTCACTTGCATTTCACTGTCTCACTTCCGTCGTCTTTGGGGCACACTATGTGTTTTCTAGACTACTGAATTGTGTTATATAAACATATATCACTTCCAGGGAATCCTTATCAGTAGTCATAAGCATAGAATGTTCCCGCCCACGTGCGGGGACCCCGGAGCACATACAAACTCACATGTATATATGTATGAAACATCAATAGTATTCCTTCAAAAAGAAGGCAATGATGCAGCCACTTATCCAGTATTGGATCTTTCATAAATTCACATGCTTGAATCATCCCCGTCGTCGAAGTGGGAGTCCCACGGTACATAAAATAGCAATAAATAATAAATACATTTTTTTTTGCCATAGGCTATAATGGAGCCAGAGCTTGCTCATATAGCCTATCCATGTCCTTTTGTGAAAGGACCCAAACCTGCCTGCTGTCCAATCAGGCACCAGCACCCTCTAGAACCTTCTCCAGAGAAGCTCCCTTCCTCAGATTTTCTACTGCACGTCGTGTGAAGGGAGTCTCCCTGAGCTCTGCTCAGTTTTTTCTTCTACTTCAGAGATTTTCTCTCAAAAAAGCTTGAAATATGTCAGATTCTTCTAGAAAAGGCCTTTTCCGCCCTTGCAAGACCTGTGGGAAGAAAAGGCTCCATGTGGATGACCCACATAAAGACTGTTTGTACTGTCTCTACCCACAACATCAGGTTAAGGACTGCAAAATATGTCATACCTTCTCCACAAAGACCCTCAGAGACCGGGAGGGCAGGCTCCTGACATGGTTACAGGCCAAATCCTGTACTTCAGGTGAGGAGAGTGGGTCAGAGAGGCCACATAAAAGATCCAGATCTGAGGACCTAGGCCACATAGAAAAATCCAGGAAGAGGCAAAAATCTCATCATGGGAAGGGCTTACAGACTTCAGTCTCCTCTGAGCCTTCCTTTCCTCTTCAAAAGAAGGAGTCCTACCATCTATCTCCTTCTTCAGAGCCTTCCACTTCTGGAAAAATGACTCTAAAAATGAAATCGACGAAGACAACACCGTTGACGACCGTGGCGACGACGACGGTACCTACATCTACCGTCTCCACTTCATCGTCGACGAGACCGTCGTCAGCGTCAACGACCTTAACATCGACGGTAAGGGATCCGATCCCCTCTCTCAAGACTCCATCGGCACCGTCGACAACTGCCCCGTCGACTATAACTTCAGCAACGCCTTTCTCATCGGCGCTTTCGCCACCGACGGGGTCAAAGAAACCACCGTCGACGACACTACCGTCGACGACACTACCGTCAGCGAGACCATCGTCGGCGAGACCATCGTCAGCGAAACCATCGTCGGCGAAACCATCGTTGGCAACGCCACTGTCGACGAGGCCACCGTCGACGAGACCACCGTCGACGGAAAAATCTGTACCATCCACGGCTGCATCAACTTTCACACCATCGACAGCAGTGATGCCTAGTAGACGGGTTGAGTCCACTCCTACCTCTTCCAGGTCTCCAGATCTGCGAGCCATGGTCAGCATCAGATATCTACCTGCACAGGACATTTATCCAACCAACACATCTCCAAACAAGGTGTCGGCTTTACTACCCAGTCATCTTCTTGACTGGGAGGAATCGGACGAAGGTCCTTTCGGAGATGCACATAGCCCCTCGCAGCTCCATGTCAAATACCAAGATGACGATGAAGAGGATGAGTATGAACAGTATCAACCGGAGCAATACTACGAAACACGAGAGCCTCAACACAGAGACACCGTACAAATGCCTTCCTCCTTAATCCAGGATTTACAATCCATGCTTCAGGATTATAGGAGAAGGTTTCCAGCGGAAGGTCAACCACCGGCGCCGGTCTCTACTGTGACGCCAGTTAATGCTCCTCCTCCTCCAGCTACTCCAAGATCAGCATCACACTCGGTGTTAGCTGCACCCCCCCAGAGATGAAGGTTCCACTTCAGGGGAAGAAGAACAAGAAGAAGGAGAAATTTCCACTCCACAACATCCTACCGAGGAATGGGATGATTACTTGGCCCCCACTCCTTCTCCACCACCCCCTCGCCCCTCAGATTCGCCGCCCGAGGACATAGGTGGTTTCCATAATCTTATGGACAGAGCCGCAGTACGTTTCCACCTCCCAACATCTGTCTCCCAATCGGAATGTTTCCTACATGATTTCAAAGAGCAATCACGGAAGTCGGTACTGTCCATTCCGATTATTGATTACATATGGAGCGAGGGCACAAAAATTATGCGGAATCCGGCTACGGTTCCTCCAGTTCCACAAAAACTGGATAAAAAATATAAGGCAACCCAAGATTCTCCGGCATGGCTTACTGGCCATCCAAAGCCTGATTCGGTCATCTCACAGGCTGCTCAAAGACGCTCCAAAAATCCATCAACGCCTATCTCCACTCCTCCAGACAAGGAAGGTCGCAGACTGGATAATATAGGCAAGAGATTCTCCTCCATGTCTGCAATCACTGTCAGGGCAGCAAATTCTTTAGCAATTTTAGGCCGATATGATCGTCAAATGTGGTCCAACATGCAACCTTTCCTGGACCTCATCCCGGAAAATAAACAAGAAGAGGCACGAAAGATCCTACAGGAAGGTGAGCGTGCGTCGGAAGAGATTATTGACTGCGCTTTGGACATAGCCTCTACTGGTTTCCGCCAACTAGCGGGTGCCGCTGTCTTACGACGACAAGGTTGGCTCAAGGCCACATCTTTCAGACCAGAAGTGCAGTCCCAAATTTTAGAAATGTCTTACGATGGGGAATCTTTGTTTGGCAAACATGTGGATGACGCACTTCAAACCATTAAGACAGACACAGACACTGCCAAGTCCCTGGGTACCATGCAGTACCAGAAGCAGCCCTTTCGAGGGGCTGGAGGGATAGGTTTCACCTCATTTCAAGGTTCCTTTCATAGACAATACCAACAATCCCAGTACAGGCCTTCATACCACCAGCAGTACAGGCAATCATCGACTGCCTCCTATACCAGACAAGGAGGGAAACGAAGGCAGGGTTCGCAATCCAGAGATCAACCCAGAAAGCAATGATCTTCTACAGGCACCGGCTATGCTCCCCCAATGCCCCCAACATCAACAAATAGGAGCAAACATTTCCGACTTCATCCAAGAGTGGAAGAAGATAACATCAGACAAGTGGGTGCTAGATATAGTGACAAGAGGTCATACCCTGGAATTCACACAAAAGCCACCGCTTCACCCACCAACATCAGGCAGCTCTCTCCACCTTCGTCTGCTTCAAGCAGAAGTCTTCAGCCTTCTAGCCAAAGGGGCTATAGAGACAGTTCCTCTGCAACAACGGGGTCTCGGATTCTACTCCCGTTTTTTCCTCATAAGGAAGAAGTTAGGAGAGTGGCGTCCTATACTAGACCTCAGGAAACTCAACAAGTTCCTTCGGAAACAATCCTTCAGGATGATCACACTGTCAGATATCTTGCACCTCTTGAATCCTGGAGATTTTATGACAACTTTAGATCTCCAGGACGCCTACTCCCACATTCCAATACACCAAAAACATCGCAAATATCTCAGTTTTACAGTAGCCGGTGCCCATTATCAATTCAGAGTCCTACCATTTGGCCTCAGATCAGCTCCGAGAATCTTCACGAAATGCCTTGCCCCAGTCGCAGCCTCCCTCAGAAGCAAGGGTTTCCAGGTGTTCCCTTACCTGGACGACTGGCTCATAAAAGCTCTGTCATCCCTACTTGCCTCAAAAGCCACAGATGCCTGCCTAAAACTATTCAACAGTTTGGGTCTAACAGTGAACCTACAAAAGTCAGTCGTGTTTCCCGCACGCAGGAGAGTTTTCCTGGGAGCAGAATTAGACACTATCCAAAACAAGGCATATCTTACCCTAGCAAGGCAGCAGAAGCTGACCCAATTGGCTGTCACAATCTCCGCAAGAAAGTTCGTTTCAGTACGACTATTCAAATCGCTTCTGGGCATGATTTCCTCAGCCATAGTCCTAGTACTGCTGGCAAGACTCAAAATGAGGCCTCTACAAGAAGAACTACAACTTCAATGGACCCAGTCACAAGGATCCTTCGACGACTTAATAACTATCACACAAAAGATTCGGCAGGCGTTAGAATGGTGGTCTCACATCAACCACCTCTCCCACGGTCTAACTTTTCTGGCACCAATAGCAGATTTCGTTATCACCACGGACGCCTCCTTGGAAGGATGGGGAGGCCACTTACAGGACATGCGCATTCAAGGCAGATGGTCCAAGCTCCAAAAAGAGATGCACATAAATCTGTTAGAGCTGAAGGCGATTCATCTCACGCTCAAGGCTTTTCTGCCACGCATCGCAGGATCATCAGTGTTAGTCAGAACAGACAACACAACAAGCATGTTCTACATCAACAAGCAGGGAGGAACAAGATCTCTCTCTCTCTCAAGAGAAGCTCAGTCTCTCTGGAACTGGCTCACACCGAACAACGTCCGCCTCAGGGCAGAGCACCTGGCGGGGGTCAACAATGCTCTAGCGGACTCTCTCAGCAGGACAGACGACAACTGTCACGAGTGGGAACTCAACCAGACCATACTCAAGAGCATTTTCCAACGATGGGGTCGGCCGATCCTAGACCTGTTCGCCACCAATCTGAACGCCAAATGCCAGTTTTACGCCAGTCGATACCCACTCCCGGGGTCGTGGGGAAATGCTCTTTTGATAAGATGGTCCGGGATCTTTGCATACGCTTTTCCCCCCATTCCACTGATTCCCAGACTCCTCAGGAAAATGAAGACCGAATGCTGCAAGATCATTCTCATAGCCCCCAAGTGGCCGAGGCACTACTGGTACACGGAGCTCCTCCTCCGGTCAATAGCCAATCCAGTCCGTCTCCCTTGCAACCACAATCTTCTAACGAAGAATCAGGGTCTCATCTTACATCCCGACCCAACTTCACTGCACTTGCATGCTTGGCTCCTGAGTACAGAGAGTTCCAAGATATGAACATCAATCAAGAATGTAGACTCATATTATCTAAAGCACGAGGAGAGAGCACGAACAAGACATACAAACTAAAATGGAAGAGGTTCTGTGTTTGGTGTTCTCAGAACAATTTTCACCCATTTCAAATTAATCCTGAGCAAATTCTTCCTTACCTGCTCTCCCTTTCCAAAGCTGGTCTTGCCTATGCATCAGTCAAGATTCACCTAGCAGCTATAGCCTCTTACAGACGATCGGCTAACATGCCGTCTATTGGTTCAACCAGAGTCATCAAACAGTTTATGAAAGGGCTGTTCCGCACCTTTCCTCCGGTACGCTTACCTCCGCCAGAGTGGGCACCTTAATATTGTTCTCTCCCAAGTCATGAAAGCCCCTTTTTTTTTAACCCATCCATAGGGCTAATCTCAAGTACATCACCTGGAAAGTGTCAACCTTGCTCGCGCTCACCTCTACCAGGAGAGTCAGTGATATACAGGCGTTCACTACTAAAGAACCCTTTTAAGTTTTTTCTGAGGATTTCGTTATGCTCCGAACCAATCCCAAATATATTCCCAAAGTTCCATCTTCATTCCACCTCAATGAACCTGTTATTCTACAAACCCTTTTTCCAAACCCTACTACAATAGCAGAGAGAACTCTCCATTCTTTGGACATCAAAAGATGCCTAAAATTTTACCTGCAAAGTACCAAGCACATCAGGAAATCAGACCAACTCCTAGTATCTTATTCTCTAGGACGTCAGGGAACAGGAGTAACCAAGGCCACTATAGCCCGATGGATTTCTTCAACAATCCAATTTTGTCACACCAAGGCAGGAAAACCCTTGACTAGGCGCCCGAGAGCCCAGTCCACAAGAGCAGTCTCCACATCGGCTGCTTTGTTTCAAGGTATTGCCCTTGAAAAAATTTGCCAGGCTGCGACATGGAAAACTACGCACTCCTTTATGCAGCACTATTGTTTGGAGTCATCACAAAGAACAGACTCTCTAGTAGGACAAGCTGTGCTACGCCATCTTTTTCATTAAGGTGAGACCTTTCCTTAGTTATAGTCATATGGTTTGAGATACAAATAACCATGTTTCTATTACGCTTCCATGTGAATATGTAAAGTGTATGTATGTACTTATGAATGTGTATACATATACATGATTTTTACTAGATATATATATATATATATATATATATATATATATATATATATATATATGTACTTAAAGTATCTGTATTCCTTCGTAACTCACGGTCAGAAATGTATGAGTTTACTATGATTGTTATTATTATTATTATTACTATTATTATGATTATTATTATTTATATTTGAGATAGAGGGTCTTCATGCTCGCACCCTCCACCCACGCTGGATACAATGTTTATCAACCATACTGCTGTCTATTCAGATTCAAGCATGTGAATTTATGAAAGATCCAATACTGGATAAGAAAACAAGTTACTTACCTGTAACTACAGTTATCCAGTATTGGTATCTCATTACTCATTATTTGGATCTCATACTGACGATGAGATGGTGAAGATGAAATCTGAGGTAGACACTATGAAAGCGGTGGGCCTAGATAGGCGAAGAGAGTATAGAAGGAGGTGCAGGGCTTATGATAAGTGCCCTTATCAGCAGAGGGTCAAACCCCTCATTTGTCCCAGAGGCCTCAACAGAAACAAGGGCGACCTTTCTTTCAATCATGCAAAATGACGAGAGATCGCTCTCCAAGTAGACCTCATCGGTCTAACCCCAAGACAGCGGGAAAACAATGAGGATTTGTTTCCCCTAAACCTGTCCACCATTCCAGTGGCGGGAAGTATTACGCATTACGCTCACGAGTGGCACACCGTAAGAAAAGACAAATGGGTGCTAAACATTGTAGAGAATGGTTACTCTCTTCAGTTCAAATCTCCTCCACCACCTCTGCCACCAACGAGGTCAGTGCCTGCTCACCACTCATTACTACGAAAAGAAGTTTGCATCCTGTTGCAAAAAAGAGTGATAGAAAAGTTTCCATCCGTTCAAAGAGGAAAAGGAGTGTACTCCCGATATTTCCTTGTGAAAAAGAAAGGCCAAGAAGGGGTCCTCAGACCCATTCTACATCTGAGACATCTGAACAAATACATCCGAAAAGAGAAATTCAGAATGCTGGCCCTTCATATTTTCCCTCAGCTACATAGAGGAGACTGGATGTGCTCCATAGACCTACAGGATGCATACTTTCACATTTTAATCATAACAAAACATCAAAAATGTATTCGGTTCATAGTGGCATCACAACACTACCAGTTCAAGATGCTGTCCTTCGGACTAAAATCAGCCCCTTGGACATTCTCCAAATGTGTGGCAACAATAGCGCCACACTTGAGAAAAAGAAATATCTTTATTTATCCATACCTAGACGACTGGCTGCACAGAGCAAATTGGGAAGCATCTCAACTTTGTTCTGAACACCTTCAGCTCTCTTGGTCTGCAGGTCAATTTCCAGAAGTCCACTCTCATTCCAACTCAGGCACTCCATTATCTGGGGGGCAATACGAGACACCAAGCTAGAAAGTGTGTATTCTTCAAAGGAACGACTATCATCAATAACTAAGTGCCACACACTTCTCCACAGTCTGAGGCCTACGGTCCGTCAAATAGCATCTCTGTTGGGTTCCATGGCCTCCTGCATTTTCATTGTCCCGAATGCCAGATTGCACATGAGACCTCTTCAAGAAAATCTAGAGGATCAGTGGAATCAGCACACAGCCAAATTGGAGGACAGAATAACTCTTTCAACCGGGGCTCAAGCATCATTGCAGTAGTGGATGCGCAGACATCACCTGTTGGTGGGGGCTCCTTTTCACCAGACCACTCTTTCTGAGACCCTTGTAATGGATGCATCACTACAGGGCTGGGAAGCTTACCTGGCCCCCTCCAAGCTCAGGGCCTATGGTCCAGCAAGGAACAGAGTTACCACATCAACCTGCTGGAACTGAGAGCGGTCCATCTTGCTCTCAAGTGGTTTACTCCATCTCTCAAAGGAAAGTCCATTCTGGTCCAGATGGACAATACAACCTCGATGTATTATCTTCAACAGACAGGGGGGCACGAGATCTCATTCTCTGTCTCGAGAGTCTCAAACCATCTGGCACTGGTTAATAGTGAGGGGGATGTCTCTCACGGCGGTCCACCTTCCGGGACAACAAAACTCAGAAGCAGATTTCCTAAGTCGCAGTCTAATAGACTCCCATGACTGGGTTCTTCACGACGATGTCGTAGCAGACATCTTCCAACGGTGGGGTCAGCCTCAATTAGATCTGTTTGCAGACGACGTCAACAAAAAATGCTCAGACTTCTCATCCAGGTTTAACCGTCCGGGGACGCAAGGGAATGCCCTATTGATAGACTGGTCAGGGATATTTCTCTACGCCATTCCACTGATTCCCCTGATTCCTGCTGTAATCAACAAGTTCTACCGGTCCAAAATGAGGATGATACTCATAGCCCCAAAATGGCCTCGGCAATACTGGTACACAGATCTCCTCCAATTGTCAGAGCAACCTCACAAGAGGCTGCTGTGCAGACTGGATATACTCCACAGATGGGGTGGGATTCTACATCCTAACCTTCCCTCTCTGAGCTTGACAGCATGGCTCCTGAATTCCTGCAATATGGACTTCTAGGGTTCTCGCAGGAATGTATGGAGATTTTAAAGGAGTCTAAAAGACCATCTACACGGCGCTCCTATGCATTCAAATGGAAAAGGTTTAAATGTGGTGCTGGCAGCATGATTACAATTCTATTTTGTCCCAGGAGGAGGTTATCTTGCCTTACCCGTTACATCTTGCAAAGTCAGGACTGCAGTTTTCCTTCATTAAGGTACATTTATCTGCCATTACAGCTTATTTTAAGTTGCCCTCTCAAAAATCTTTCTTTACTATGCCAGTAGTTAAGGATTTCTTAAAGGGCTTGAAAAAGTCTTTCCACCCGTTCGGAAACCCTCACTTCCATGGGAATTGAATGTGTCCTTGTCTAGACTTATGGCCGCTCCTTTTGAGCCCATTCACAAATCTTCTTTACAGCACCTTATGTGGAAGACAGCTTTTCTGGTAGCCATTCCCTCAGCTAGAAGTGTCAGCGAGATTCAGGCTCTATGTTCAAGGGAACGCTTCACGGTTTTCCACAATAACAGAGTGGTTCTGAGAACACATCCATTGTTCTTGCCTAAGGTGGTGTCAGACTTCCACATTAACCAAACAATATCACTTCCAATGTTCTTCCCTAAACCTGTTACTCCGACGGAGAAAGTCTTGCACTCCCTGGACCTTAAGAGGGTGCTCAAATTTTACCTTGATAAGACTAAGCCAATCAGACAATCTGATCATCTGTTTGTTAGTTATGGCCATAAGATGACAGGGAAAGCTGCTTCAAAACAAACTATTTCTAGATGGATAGCTGCATGTATTCTGACTGCTTACCAATTGGCTAACAAGCATTTAGCAGCTAAACCTAAGGCTTACTCCACGAAAGGGAAAGCGGCTACTGTAGCCCTTCTTAAGAATGTGCACATCTCTGAGATTTGCGAAGCTGACACATGGTGATCCATACATACTTTTACTAGGCACTACTGTATAGATTCAGATGCTAAAACAGACACTCAAATGGGTCAGGCTTCTCTAAGAATTTTTTTTGCATAGCATATGTATTTTTCCTGCACTTCTATCATTCTGTCCGCAGGGGTTTGGGATGGGCTTGCTAATCTATTCGGTGTTTATGACTATTGATGAGGATCCCCTGTAAGAAAAGGATAGGTTACTTACCTGTAAATCCTAGTTCTCTTCCAGGGGGATCCTCATCGAAGTCATAAACAACCCACCCTTCTCCCCGGATGTGATTTTTAGAATTGCAGCACTACTTACTGGTCTATTCTATTTCTTCTCTCAACTGAAAAAAAGTACTGACCTAACTGTGAACCAACTGGCACCTCACTCTCACCCCTGAGGCATGGTGGGATACTGGAGGTGCTCAGGGTCTTAAAGGCATGGTGCAAAATTTTTAGTTCTGCTGTGTTAACCTGCATGCATCCTATTGGCTAATAATGCTCCTTTATTTTCAATGTCGTTTTTTCTCTTTTAAAATGGAGTGCTTACATTTTCTATGTCTTCTACTTTGACTGCAGAAGGTTAATTGCAGAAGTTTTCAATTTATGTTTAAAAAAAAAAACTCCAAAGAAATAGAGCATTTTTTGCCTGCTTCTGAAAATAGGCTGCATTGACTGTTTACACATGTATATATTATGTTTGTATTACAATTCTCTACTGAAATGTTATTTTTCACAGATATATCATACATATACATGTGTGTTTGTATGTGCTCTGGGGTCCCCGCCCGTCGGCGGGAATTCTAATTGTTTATGACTTTGATGAGGATACCCCTGAAGAGAACTAGTATTTACAGGTAAGTTACTTATCCATATATATAGCTATATATATATATATATATATGGATATATATATACATAGATATATGGATATAGATATAGGTAACCTAGTGGCCGCCGCCCGCAGGTAGTTATAGTTAGGACCAAGTTTCTATAGAAAGAGCATTTTTTGTTTTGCTAATAACTTTGGCACTGCTTGGCGAACCTCCACAAACTTTTCCAAGAAAATACGATGCTCACTTGAGCTGCTGTGTGGAAAGTTTCGAAGTGATCCGTCTAGTGGGGGGGCGAGAAAAAAGGGGGGTCCCAAAACACTTTTTCCCCATTCATTTTTCCATTGGAAAAATTGAACAGCGATAGTGCTGAAACTACCGGACTAAATTGCACCTAATTTGGCAGAAAGGTAGGTCCTGGTCCAGAATGCAACCTTTTTTGTTTTGATGTAAATCTGTTCTTTAGTTTTTGAGAAATTAAGGGGAAAACAATTTTGTATACATATGGACACGAAGGATTTGTGACCCCTCCCGATCTCGTGCTGAGATCTGATTGGCTGTCAACACTTCAACCAGGAAGTGTTGGCAGCCATCTTAGGACTCGGCAGTGGAGTCCCAGAATTTGTTGCCTGGGTACCGACACCTTAAGCTCTGGTGGTGGGGTCTAAAAGGCAAAAAAGCATGTTTTTTTAAATTGTCACCTGATCTGCGGATCTGGGGAAAATGATCTTTTTTTAAAACGAAGCGCTGGCTCCCGCGCTATATCTTTTTTAAGCCCTCGGGTGGGCCAAGTCCCGGGGCCTTCTTTAATAGGAGTGCGGGGGACGCCTGGCCCCCATGCGCCCGGTGGACCACCACCTCCGTGAGGCTAAATTAATTATTGGCATGGGGAGGCCCATCGGTCTCCCCCACTGCCCCAGGGACAACCACCTACCTGGGGCATTTATCTCATTGTGTGCGGGGTGCTGTGCGCCCCCCCAACAGCCCTCGGGTTCACCTCTTCCCCAGGACATTCAGTGCGGGGGCGCACACCGTCCCTCCCTCCCACCCCCTGCAGCCCTGGGGACCACCTCCTCCCTGGGGCAATCTAAAAATGTAAAAAGATGGTCAGTTTTGGACCCCCTGCATCCCCAGGGACCACCATTGCCCCAGGTCTATGCTTGTTGGAGGGGTCTGTGTGGCCCCACTCAAGGAGCCATTGCTGGCTCTGGGGACCGGCACCTCCCAGCGCCGGCTCCTACTACGTCCTGTGGCACCCATCCCCGGGACATAGCTAATTGCTGTGGCTTGGCTGCAGCTTTGACAGCTGCAGCCAAGTCACAGCAAACACTCTGCTTTTTGACAACGGACCTGTCAAACAGGTCCTGCTGTCAAAAAGCAGAGTTTTAATCTCTGTTTCCTGCGCAGGGAGCAGAGATGAAAGCTTTGCTTCAGCAAGCACAGAGCTGCTTCCTGAAGTAATTGGATCATGGGCAAGGCTTTGAAGCATACCCTGCGGCCCCACAGAGCCCGAAAAGGGCATATATCCAAATAAAAATAATTACCAAATTGGTCAGGGGCCACAGAGGAGGCCTTAAGGCTCTTCCCGGGGTCCCTGATAGCCCATAAAGGGCTAAAAGAAACATTTAAAAAAAAAATAGTAATAGCTCAAGTGTAAAGGGCACAGGCCTCTAAACGGAGTGTTGAGGGTATGAGTCCAGCCGGACATGTTTTCCTCCTTTTCCAACTACAAATCTTTAAGGCTCATACTGAAAGGTGATCTCTCTGTTTTTAATTGACAAATGTGTTTCCTTGTCAATATGTGCAGAAATATCTAATTCTAAGTATATCATCCATCAAAGCCTAAAAAACTATTTATCTCCCTCTCACTCTCTTCCTCTCTCTTTCTCTTCTAATCTTTCTCCCACTCACACACCCACTCAGACCCTTACGCACCCACTCACAGATCCACTCAGACACTTTATGCACTCACTCACAGACCCATTCACACCCTCGTGTACCCACTCGAAGCCCCACTCAGACCCTCCCCCACCCGCTCACAGACCCACTCAGACACTACCCAAGAGTAGAAGTGATTTGTGTCAGCCGTATGCATGACATTCTGATTTCTCAGGAAAATCGTAGTGGAACAGATCTTATCCTTTTCTCTCAGTTACATTCATCTCACACATGCAAATGACAAACAGAAGGAGGACTTTGCTCAATGTATTTTATTGAATTAACTGCATCCTAAATAAAAAAGGCATGTAATGCAATGAATAGGATAATGAAACATGATAATAGCAGAGCGGTGATGAAAAAAGTGAACCATAAGAAAAGTCCCACCATAGTGTCACAATGCTAAATATAGGAATTCCTACCTACGCCACTAAAGTACTATATTAGAGCACAGCAGTGTTAGCCCTAATCCGCCCTTCAGGGCCCCTGGGAAGACACCATCCCCCATACCTGAATGTGGTAGTAGTGAAGAGGGCTGTTGGTCCACCAAGAGTCCTCTCCCATGTAGGCAGAAAAGACGTCAAGTCTCAGCAGACAGCTGCAATGAAGCAACAGCATGGAGTGGGATTTTCCGGCTGGAACGTCCCTCTAATGTATAGGGGGCAGAGAGATATTTTGTGAAACAGCTAACGTTCTAAGAAAACTGCTTTGACTTAGAAAACATATGTTTCAGTGGAGTGGCAGGGAATGTTATGTTCTACTTTGCACAATATTGTGTACAGCTTTGAGCAAGCACAGAGTGATGATGTTGTCCTAAGAAATTAAAATAATTCCTAGGCAAAGCGAAGAATAGATAAAGAAATAAAAACATCACCGCAAAATGAGGCTTCTGGTAAAATAATATAATTAATTCAAATGAATTACTACTATGCTAAAGGTCACAAGCTGCTATGGCTAAAATGATGTTCCCATAAAATGATGCTAAAGTAACATCACAAGGGGCTGGGTGATATGGCCTTACCCCCAGCCCAATTAAATGGGGAAACAGTCTTTCTGGCCACCCCCAACCCCCTCCTTAGAGGGAAAATGGGGATAAATACCCCCAATGTGCCCCAAGGGGGCTGAGGGGCAGAAAGCACACTGGACACCAGGGTTTCATTTATTTTTTAAATATAGGGGTAGGGGCTGCACAACATGGGTATCAGCATGTCCCCACCCCATGTAAATGAGCATCAGTCTTTCTGCAACCCCTGTGGGGTGGATGGGGGAAATAGCCCCTGATCTGCCCACCCCTTGGCGGCTGCCAGGGAAAGTTTTTTTTTTTTTAATATAGGGATGAGGTCTGCCCACCATGGGCTTGACTATGCCTCCACCCCAACTAAATGGAGCAACAGTCTTTCTGTCCACCCTGGGGTAATACCCCTGATCTGCCTCCCCAAGGGGGCAGAAAGCCCACTAGATGACAGGGATTTTTAGGAACAAATTATAGGGGTAGAGGCAGCACAGCATGGGTATGGCCATGCCCCCCAGCTATGTAAATGGGGCAGCAGTCTTTCTGTCCCCCATATCTCCCGGAGGCAGATAGGGATAATTACTCCACTTATGTTGTTGGGCCTAGTGCCCACAACAGGAACATATTAAAACAAGGTCAATGCGAGTCCCCTCATGAAGACACCCACTGACCTTGGTTTGATCTATTCCTGGTGGGGGAATAGGTACAGCCACACAAGTGGTGCAGCATTTCTTATCGACACAAGTGAGGTAACGCTGAGTGGTAGCAATTTTGTGGATTCAGAAGCTTCCATCACTGAAATCCAAGGAGAATGTGGGATTTCAGGCAAATTTGTAGATTTGCTGTGTGTTGTGAGTAAGAAAACCTTGTGTGATCCATGCAAGACACACTACCATGGCCTCCTCTGGGTGCCTAATTTAAAAATATTTGCAGGTTTGCTAGGTTTCCCTAGATGCCGCCTGAGCAAGGACCCAAAATCCACAGCTACCCCCCCCCTGTTTTTTTGGTCAACGTTTGAGGTTTGCATGGAATTCTGGGTAAACAAAAAACGTGGTGAGAGCCACGCAATTCACCCTACACTGGATTTCCCTAGTTTTCTAGTTTTAAAAAATTTACAGGTTTGCTAGGTTTCCCTAGGTGCTGCCTGAGCTAGGGCCCAAAGTACCCACATTGCAACAAAAAGGTCGGTTTTGAGCGGAAAAATGTGTGTAGAATAGTAGAACATTTGTTTTTAGCAATTGGATTCTGCTGCATTTGTGCCTTCCAAATGTAAGCAGCATGAAGAGGTTGTGTCGTAACGGCCAGAGATGCCGACTTTGGAGGTGGGGAACTAGGTTTGAGTCTCAGCAACGGCTCAACATCATATGATTCTGGGCAAATCACTTAATCTCCCCATGCCTACCAAAATAAAAATGAATGTGCCCTTGTGTAACGTAACTGGTGCTAATGTAGAGCACTCAAATACCTTCGGGTCCAGTTCGCAATATATAAAATTACAAAAAAAAGGTACGAAAGAAGACATTTTGAAAAATACAATATTCTAGGTACCTACAATATCAGAGATGGACAAATAACCACTGCTTCTACGCTCCATCTTCTACTCATTTCAGAAACCTATAGGTATCCTTGAATCCCATTTTTCAACCTACAAATTTCAACATGTGAATTGGTCTATACCCGGTGCATAAGGAAAAACCATCTGGGTTACTTGGGTTCTTGGAAAACCAACAAACCACACATAAACCCACAACCAGAAGGGCCTAGTGGACGAAATGGTATATTGATTTTGTAAATCGGCCATAGTGACAAAATGTTACAGACGAAAACGTTACAAATGGCTGTCTTTTCCTTCTTATTTTCAATATTTATTTAAACAGATAGTTTCTTTGGGAAAACCTTGGGGGATCTACACGTATGACCCTCTTGCTGAATTCAGAATTGTGTCTATTTTTTTTAGAATTCTATAGCTTTCCTGGATCACCCAGGGGTTTCACACTGGTTTCCACCACAAACTAGAAGTTGAGAGCACAAAAAATATAAATAATGGGCTACCTTTTTGAAAATGCCAAAACTGTGGTAAAAAAAAAAAAAAATTATTCAGCTCCGCATGTTCCTTAAAGCTGGGTAGGGTGTGACTTTAGGACAGCAAACCGTTCATTGATTTCAGTTTTAGGAAAAATAAAGACACTTTTATCCAGAGCACTTTTTTCCCCAAAAAAGTTAAAACTTAGCTATATTTTGCCTATTTTCTCAGTCCACTCCAGGAAAATCCACACACCCTTGGTACCTTTGGTATCCACAGGATAATGGAAAAAAAGGTCACAAATTTGCAGTGGATTCCTTCTGTGGAAAAATGTTATGGTGGCCTGAGCGCTAACTACCCCTAATAACCAAAAAAGGGCTCAGCACTTGGTGGGAAGGGGGCAGTAGTTAAGGAGTTAAGGTATCTTGACATTGCCTACGCGATTTTCTCTACCTACATTCAACATTTTTCATTGTGGACTACACTGTTGCTTGATGCAACCACCATCCAGCCAAACACACATCCATTTTCCCTGAAAAAAGCACTTAACTTCTTTGGTTTTGGCAAAGGATTACAGGACAATGTCTAATCATATTGCGTGCCAGTTCTGCAGTAAGTAACTTGTCAACTCTAGTGGCATTTGCCCACTGCTTTTGCTGCCTTCCATTCCTCGCTTTTGTTCTTTATGTACTATCAATAAGATGTCTGATTAAGTTCATTCATAGCAAATATGTCAAACATCTCACCTAGCATTGCCTGCCGGAATCGGATACCTGCTATGCTACTTATGAAGTTTGCCTTGGTAATCACACCAATGTTTTATTTATATTTTTATTTAAAAACATTGTTTACTTAACTTCTCAACTATAAAAATATAAACAGTAATTAATGTGCTTAAATAAATTCACTTTTAAGTGACAAAATAAAGAAAGTAGTAATACATTTATAATCAAAGATAAACTAAAAATATTATTGTATGTAATGGATATGTGAAAAAAATAAAGCTACTGGTATTGCAACATTGTTTCTAAAACCAATAAATACTCAAATGCTGTATGCACCAAACAGATTCCTGTTTGATTAACCAATAGATACTCAGATGGCGTATGTACCAAACAGATTCCTGCTACATTAACAACAGTTTTAAAATGCATATTGCGTGCTTCCAAAACTAAAGGACATAATAAAATTGCATGAGCTGAATAATGCGGAAGGCACGGGTCAAACTAACAGTGAAAAATATTTACATTAGAAGGAGTGTGAAAAAGACCAAAACCGTACAATAATTGTAATGCAACGTTAGATTAGGATTAAGTGATAAGTAATCTGCCACTCCCAGAGCTGATTTTAACTTGTTGAAAAAAGTCAATGCCGTCTTAGTATCTGCCACAAACACTTACTCTGTAGCCAGTTGTCTCAGTGTGTACTTAGAAGGTAGAAAATATTTTATTTGTAAAAAGTTCACCCAAGCTTTTGGATCTTTTTATGAATGCAATGCTGCTGAGTTTGTCCGGACCTGTTGGCCTGCTCATTTTCAAACTTGTGATAACTCCCTCTCATGCATGCAAATCTATGTAGGCTACAATGCTGGAATGTTACTTACCTGTAACTACAGTTCTCCAGCATTAGTATTGTTCATAGATTTTCATGCAGACCACCCTCTTTCCCCTTTGAGGCTTACCTGTGCTTTATAACTTTTCAAGCTTATGTAACAAAATCTAATGTACAGGGGCCTCTAGGGAGAGTTGGGGACAAAATGGTTACTTATGATTGTCTGAATTCTGGGTCTTTTTCCCTCTGGAATGACAGTGTCTGTGTTTGACAAACAGTGCTGTTAGAAGGTTATTCAATGACCCCGACGCAAGGACTGTGAATGGTTTAGACATGTAAATCTATTTAAGATACCAATGCCTGAGAACAGTACTTACAGGGAAGTAACTTGTTTCTTATGGGTGTTTTTAATCTCATGTTACAATTCGGATTGCTTGATTTGATGTTTATCTTTTGTAGTTGACATTTTCTCACATTTGCATCTTAGTTTTTGGTTCAGTCTGATGTTGCATGTAGTGACCGTTATGTTCAATTAAATTTGATCATGCTAACTGCTGTTTTTATCCTCTACGTTTAATGGATGGGGTATTTAGGTGCAAGAAAAGAAGTTTCAAGACTTTATGAAGGAGATTGAAAGTCTTGGGCAAACCAAGATGATTGGAATCCATGAGATGGTATCCAGCCTTACAAACAATTCTCATGGCAGGCTTGCTGAGATCCGGTACAGAACAAATGAGCTGAATGCTTTATGGGAACATTTGTGCAAAACCATCAACCACAGAGGCGAGGTAAAATGTAGCTAATTTTCTCCGGTGGTGTATGTTTGGTGAGCCAGTTTGACACTGGTTTTATTTACAAGCTTCCATTGTATGCATTGCTTCTTAAGCATATATATCTCATCCAATACAGCTCAGTGGGGGTCACAGGTGTACCATATATTCATACTCTACAGTTGCAATACTAGCCATCTCTAGAAAGCACCATTGTGTAGTTTCTACAAATCAAAAAGTTATTTTGCTGTTAAATACTGATATTTGATGGTTTCTCAAAATCACAAAAATACAGTTTGCTTAAATTTTTTAATTTCAGTATGTTTTATGGAGATGGCATCTCTGGAAAGCATAATCTTGTAGTTTCTAAAAAGCAAAAATAGTTTGCTGATAAATACTGATATTTGTAGCTTTCTAACAAATTAGAAACAGGCAGTTTGCTTACTTTTTTAATTTCAGTATGTTTTATTGGCATGCTTCATAAGAAGAAACAAATATTCCCAGAGAATTTGTTTACAGAATTGTATGACAGAACATTATTTTCTTTGTAACAGGTACGAACAAACGTCATGCATGTGTTTTGACAACAATGAACCTAGATTGCTATACTGGAGATCAACTAAAAATAAAAGAGAGACAAGTATGTGTGAGTAGAAGAGTAGGGGGATAGGTAGGCCTGGCATGAATTTGGATGTCCTAGCAGGAACTTCTGAGCCTTATAATACTAGTCGCAGACTGTTAAGGGTTTGAATAGGAGGAGGCAGTGGGGACAAAATTGAGCTTTATCTTCCTGAGACAAATAAGATTATTTTGATTTTTGTAGATATAGGGTGAGGGAAGACCAAAAGCGTCTGGAAGAATCCTGTTCAGTACTATATTATGTGTGTTCCTCAGGAAACATACCCAGTACCACCATATGTGGTATGGTATACTTTTGGAGTGCTTCCAGTCACAAAGATAGTTTTCATCACCAGAGTAATTTATAGGTCCAGAACTAGAGAGTCATTGTTTTTTAATGGTAATCGTGGCTTACAGCACCACAGCCCCAGGACTATGTTTATAGTGTAAGTACAATATGTTGTTGGAAGATCTCATCAACTAATTAGTTTATTTCCTCCCAGAAAGACATTAGAATGGAAAAACATGTTTTCAGAAGTGTCTGCATCTTCTAGGCAATTCCAACATTTATTCAAGTTGCTAAGTCATAACCTAAAGAGTTTGCGTGAAGTCCAAAAACTTCTAAGTATCATCCAGTATTTGCATTGTGAGATGCTGGGAGAAATTCTGTACTTGGTAATAAATTTCCATACATTGGCCCATGTTTTATCAGAGGGAGCTTTTTCTTCTAGATTACTGCAAATGTATTCCCTGTTTCTTTGGATGTGTAGGTTTACTATTAGTTTTTTTAAAAGATTATATTTAGTATATTTTTGTAGCTTGATGGTATTGTAAGTTAAGTTGTTAAAGTTGTTTGGTTAGGTCAGGTATTTGTGGGGCTTAAAAGTTTTGATTGTTATTTAGAGTCACTTTAAGTTTGAGGAAATCATAAGAGGCAGTGTTTGGGAGATTGTTTTGTATTTGTAAAACAGCAAAAGAGATGGGGTCGTCTTTATTAATCAGATCCTTAATATAGTGTATGACTTTTGTAATCCACCCTTGCCAGAATGGCAATTTACCTTCAATCTTAATGTGAGGGTTGTCCTACAAGGAGGCAAAAGCAGAATTGCCTAATTTGATGGTGTTTAGTATGTCTAAATATTTAATAGCTTCTATTGAGTCTTTTAAAATATTGTAAGAATGTATACATTTAAGGTGTTTAATAATTAGGATACCCATTGGAGTAGGGAGTTTTAGAGGTCCCCTTATATTTGCACCTGTAATGGGGGGGAGCTATGAGGTCATCCTGTACCCAGTATATCATATGTTTTATTAAAAAAGCAAATTGGTATTTAAAGAAATTTGGAGAGCTGACCCTAACTTCTTCCTTGTTTGTTCTGATTTTATTCATAGCAATTCTCCTTTTTCTGTTTCACCAAATGAACTCTGAAATTGTTTTGTCGACCCATTTGTAGAAGGTCAGGGATAGGAGAAGAAGGAACATACTAGTGACAAAGTTAATATGTGGGGACTATGATCTTTTTGACACGCTGTAATCTGCCCCACCAGGTTATATATTTAGGAGACCAAGTGCCAATCAAGTTGTGGATTCAATTTAACATTTCTTTTTCAATATTGTCTTTTATGATTGGGAGATTTGTGGAAATGTAAGCCTAAGTATTACATTTTTATAGGTTGCCATTTCAGATTAGTGTTTTAGATGATATCCAGTTTGCACAGAATATTCAAGGGAAAAGCCTCAGTGTTTAGTGTGTATCCTGAAACCTATGAATACAATGTGAATATGTCTAGGCTGGCCTGGATCACCTCTTTTGCTCCTTCTGAGAATAGCAAGACATTGTTAGCATAGCTCGTAACCCTCTGGGTACTGATATAACACAAAGACAATAGTTTCAAACACTGGACCAGGATTAAATTATCCCCGAGGAAAGTCCAAGAGACTTTACGAAATGCCTTCTCTGCATCTCACTGTTTTAAATAACAGGGCCTGCCCAAAAGAACAATCTGGAACCAGGGGCATTTAATCACAAGAAAAGACAATCAGACCCTTGTGGTATGCTCACTTAAAAGATATTTGTAGAAGCTTTTCTCTACAAAATTCTTCAGACCACAAATTACATGAAAGTATATGAGTATCAACAAATGAACAAGAATACCATCAGTATACTTTGTGTAATATTATACTTAGAAAGAAAAAAGAGTGCTTGGCGATTAAGTGATTACACGGTGAGTGAGCCAATAGTGCAGTGCAATGGTGTTTACAATAGATCCAAACAATTGAACAATAATGCTTTGTTAAACTCATCTCTGCCAGCACTGTAGCTGAAGTAGGTGGAAAGTTATGTCAGCCCTTTTGCTGAAATACCTTTGTGAAATGAATCACTGTGAAAATGGCACACACTGGAAGGTGATTGAGGTTGTTAAAAAATGCCAGGAAGAGATCTTTGACTTCTATTGAATAAGGTAGAGAGTTGCTGAATTCTCAAGTGAGACTGTATTTTGAATGGACTGAACTAAATGGAGAAATGCAACTCGATAATTTATGCTTAGAATATTGCGTCTTCCTTTGATGCACCCCTGTTTTCTTGTGAACATTGGACTTGGACTAATGCCTTTTCATGTATCTTTGATATTCCCACATGTGTTCCAGTTTGTAGTTTTGGGATCATGATTGGTACCTTTGTATATGCATTTGGGGAGGAATGAGTGTTCCATAATGTATCATTGATTGTGTCTCTTATAACATATTGATTATGTTCTTTCGATTTCCCTATGTATTTAGCATTATGCTTCATTGCTATTGTTCGATTACATTTCATAATGATTTTCTTCACTTTTAGTGAAGTCATGACCGCCTGAGGGCCTATTGAGAATTGATTTTCCATTTATTTCCCTTTTTCTTTAGAATGTAAACAAGGACCTTTTTTGATTTTCAACATGTCCATTTTTTCAAATGTTTTTTCCATAATTTTCTTTCTGTTTTAATATCAGTCCTTCCTTCTCCAAAGTCTTTTGTGGACTTGAGTTGATATTGAAGTATTTTTTCTATTTCTACACCCAACCTGATGGGTTGGGCAACCATCTTGAACGTTTAGGGTGCTTTGACTCACATGCGCATCCATTAAACCGTGTTGGTATGGATATAACGACTCATGCAGACATTGTCTTCCAGTTAGATGTCTCCTTGAGCTGCTATGCAAAGTAAACTTCACTACCTGTCATCATTGTATTGCCAGCAATTATTGCCCTCTCACGCTATTTATGTTTCATGCCTTTTTTTGGCCTAGATGAGTTAGACGAGCCAGTAAATTACAGTGGAGCACCTTTTCTTCATGAGTATCTCATTTTTAAAATGTGGTGGGATTTTTCCTTTTTCGTGAGTATCAATCCTTATTGATTTGACACACTAGGGTGGCTCTCAAGTCTATTTTATTGGTCACTACACTCACTGTTTTTACTTCAAAAAATTAATTCACTTTTTGTAATTTTTCAACCTTTCTGATTTTCTAAGTTGCCATATTTCAACTATTATATTGAGTTATATTGTAGTATCTACTATCGCATACTAGCCTGTTTGTCTTTTTAAAAAAAATATATTATTAAATATTTTTGTCTCATTATTCCGCCATGTGTATGTCTTTGCTTTTGCTTCAACAAAATTGTGTTTGTCCTGAAGATGACCCTTCATTTCTCATTGGTTGAAACGCCATTGACGACTTGAACAACATGAACATATTTGTACTGAACTGTTGTGGTATTAGGAGGTCCGAGACCCAATCATATAATCAAAGCATTATTGTTCCATGTTTCAAGGTATTATACACACCTTTGCACTGCACTATTGGTTCACTCACTATGTGATCACTGAAGCACAAGCATGCTTTACCTGATTGAGACTTATAGCAGCAGATGCCTTACCTTAGAATATTCCCCAGGTGTCAGACTAGATCTGGAAGCTTTTCAAACAGTACCTCTGCGTGCTGGTAGGTGGAATCGTTTGGCTTCGCATTAGTGGCATCTGCCCCAGAAGTGATGTGCCTATCTAGGCCCCATCTCAGCGCTCTGATATTAGTTTTTTTTACACACCAGTCAGCACAGATCTGAAGAGAGCGATCTCAAGTCACTTTTTGACTAACATTTTTTTGACATTTTGTTGAAGCTTTTTTTAAGACCTTGTCTACCAGTGTGATAGAGATGTGCCCTAAGAAACCAGTGGAGTGTAGACCCTGTGGCTTCTGTCACAGACAGGTGTCTGTGACAAGCTCCTATCTGGTGTCTCTTGTGTGCTTCGAGCCAGACTACGCCTCAAAGACTTCTGAGGACTGCCATCCCATAAATACAAAGGTGCTGAATGAGCGTTCTAGCTCCTTGTCACCCAACTCCAGTCACCTCCACGACGATCCAGGTCCCGGTCAGACGAATGTCCCGGGCCCATTCATTGAGTCATTCCAAACTCTCATCTTTGCGTTCAAAGTCATTGGATAAGTCCCACAAGAAATCAAGGAAGTCGAATCGCTCTTCAACTTCACTGTACAGGTCCAAGACATCAGACAAGACGCACACATTAAGTAACTCTAGGCCCCACTCCCAGTCGGAGTCTACCTCTGAATTCACTCCACTCCTCCCTGAATTTCTTAGAGCTGGAGTGACACGCTCCCCCCGCCTCCTCACTCCCATCCCACTCTGTGAGTTTAATGAGGCCATGCACCTCATTTGGGCCGATCCCTCTGGTGCACGTCAGGGCCCTTGGTTTCGGTCGATGACCCCACTGGATTCCTGCCGGCAGGTCCACCCGTGGCACCAGTTGGTCACCTTGGATTTGATGCTGGATCCCAAATGAAACTGCAAATTTCCCTGGAGCCTGTTCCTGTGATATAATTCCCAGCGGTGCAACTGCCCCATGGCAGCGCCATGCTCATCATCATACCTGACTCTGATACAGAGCCAGATCAGCGGCCCGACTCCAACTTCGGCGCTGGCTGGAAAGAGACCATCTGACTCGGAGCCAGTGCCACCATTCTTTGATAGGCTCGGAGAGGAGTATGATTGGCGGTTATGTGAGGCTACCTAAGGCTACAACCCCCTTGGAGAGGCTGACAAAAACTGGTATGAGGAACTGGTGGATGCCAGTGGTCTGGACACCTCACCAGACACTGGCCTGGTGTATCCTTCTACAGTGGCAATAGATGAAGGGGCCTTTTTTTGCTATGGTGCGCAAGGAGGCTGACTTGGACCGTCAGCTGCCCTTGGTGGCAGTTAGAACAGATGTTTTGAAGTAGGTGCTTCAGCTGTGAGTCACTCCATCAGAATCCCTTCTCCCGTTTAATGAAGCCCTCATTGATAACCCATTCAAGGCCTGTGTCAAATCCTGCACAGACCATTGTTCGTCATCATTGCCCCACTCCTGGGGACCCAGCTTTCCTCACCCAGTATCTAGAGATCTTGGTTGTGCAGGCCTTCACCTCTAAGTGTAACCCTGGTGGCTTCTCTACAACACTACTGGATAGGGAATTAAAGAGGCTGGACACCTTATTGCAAGATGATGTTTTCTTCCACCAGCCTAGCACTGTGGTCAGTGAATGCAGCATGCCTTTTCGGCTGATAAAACCATGCAGCTTGAGATTCGGCTGCGTAAGCGCTGACCACAGTCTCAGAGGAGGCCTGAGCCGTACTGTCACATACTATTTAGATGGCAGAGATGCGGCAAGGTTCACTATTCACTACGGACAGGACACAACCGACTTGCAACACAGATCAATAACATCTTCAATTGCATTCAGATGCCACTCTTGGTTGAGATCTAATGGCTTTTTTGGGATATCCAGGCAACCCTCCTGGACATGCCCTTTTATAGCTTCTGCCTCTTTAAAGATAAGGCAGATTCAGCGCTGGAGCGCTTAAAGAACAGCTGGGCTACTGCAGTTCTTTGGGCCTGTCCATGCCCCCCCCCCCACCAACTCAACTGTGCCTTTAGCCACCTCTGTGGCTATGGTAGAGGCTACCAGCCATGTGCATTCCTGCCCAGCCACCAAGGCCAAGAGGCTCCCCTCTCCTTTTCGTGGCTGCAAACACGTTTCTGCCAAATCCTGCGAGTAACCAGCCAGATGTCCACCCTCTCCCCCACCCTCGTGGCAACCACAATCTTCAAACCACTTTAGTTTGCCTGCTTACCATCACAGGCACACAGTTGGTGGCAGGAGTCGCAGTCACCTGCAATATCTGACAAGTGGGTACTTCAGGTCATTCACTCCATCCCCTTTCTGGAAACTCCGCCACCTGTGCCACCCTTTTTCCACTGGCTGACGGAGAACCACCTCTCCCTGCTCCACCAGAAATTACAGGCTATTTTGGCCAAAGGAGCCATCAAGAGGTTGCCGGCATTAGAAGCAGATTGTGGTTGCTATTCCTGCTGCTTTCTAGTGCCCATAAAGGACGCAGGCCTTTGCCCTGTTCTAGACATGCGCCTTCTCAACTTCTTCCTGAAGAAGGAGAAGTTCAAGATGCTCAAGTTGGCTCAGGTTCTGTGTGCATTCGATCCTGGATAGTAGTGCTGCACCTGCAGAATTCCTACTTCAATATCTCCATCCTACCTGCTCACAGGCCTACCTCAGTTTACTGCAGTCCAAGAGCATTATCAATTCACTGTGTTCTCCTTACCAGTGCCCCTCGGGTGTTCCCCAAGGTCATGGCAGTGGTAGTAGCACACCTGCGGAAGTTGGGGATCCCAGTCTTCACCTACCTTGACTACAGGCTGTTGAATGTGGCTCCCCCAGGCAATCATCTCCCACCCCCAGACTATGGCGGACCTCCTGCATTTGCTGGGGTTCACTATAAGCATGCCATGCAAAGTCACACCTGACACTCTCTCTTACCCTTACCTTTATCAGAGCTGTTCTGGATACAGTGCAGTTTGGGGCTTATCCTCAGGAAAGGCTAGTCCAGGATATTCAGGTTATGATTCTGAAGTTTCAGCCTCTATCCTGTATTTTGATGAATCTGATTCTGAGGCTGCTGGGCCTCCTGGCTTCCGGCATCCTGCTGGTGACACAAGCCCATTGGCATATGCAGGCTCTGTAGTGGTACCTGAAGTGCCAGTGGACTCAGCATCAGAACAATCTATCTGACCTGGGCCAGATATTGGCAGTAACTGCAAGAGACCTGCGGGTGTTTGACTAACCGTGAGTGGGCAAGCGTCAGACACCTCTTCCTTCCCCAACCAGACCTTTCTGTAGAGACAGATGCATGACAGATGGGGTGACCATCCAGGCTGAGGATTAGAGGCTTCTAGTTTCTGGTGGAGTCTCTGCTCCACATCAACTTGCTGGAGCTGTGAGCGAACTGACTGGTATTGAAAGCCTTTCTTCCTTCTATGATGGAAATGCTAGTACAGGTGTTTACAGACATCACTGCCATGTGGTATTGGAACACACAGGGCAAGATGGGATTGTGGGCCCTGTGTTAAGAGGCCCTGCATCTCTGGTCATGGCTGGAAAGTCAGGGCATTTCACTAGCGGTTCAACATCTGGCAGGTTCTCTGAATACCAGAGTAGACTCAGCTGTTGATACCTAGAGGATCACAAATGGCAACTCCATCTGGAGGTGGTGCAAAGAATCTTCAGTGATTGGGAAGACTTTGGGTTAGATCTATGCACCACTGCTGAGAATGCAGAATTTCAGCAATTCTGCATGCTGGAGTTTCCAAGGCGACTCACTTGGAGATGCTTTTTGTTTTAAGTGGAACCCTGGCCTTCTGCACAACTTTTCACCAATACAACTCCTGCCCAGAGTTCACAAGAAACCTAAGTGCTGAGCATGAGCATTCATCCTCTGATCTGGCTGCTTCTTTGGGAGGATCGCTTGTCACAGTGGCAGGAGGGATTCCAGCACCCGGACCGGCACACACTCCACCTTCATTCTTGGATATTGAGCGGTGGCAGTTGATAATTTGTTACCTTCCTTCGGAACTCTGTAATGTCATTCTGACAGCCAGACATCCCTCAACCAAGATGGTATATGGCTGTCGTTGGAACACATTTGTGGCTTGGTGTGCTTCCAAAAATGTTGATGCCCCTTTCTACACCTTTGTTTCAGGTTGTATTATTTGTTCTCTCACTGACTCAGCAAGGCCTTGCTCAGGGCACTGTTAAATGTTATCTTTCAGCTGTATCTGCTTTTTTTGTGGTTGCTGGCCCAACCTTCGCTGTTCAAGTCTGACCCGTTTTCTGAAAGGACTCCCACAAATGTTCCCTTCAAGACCCTTTATCATGCTACTAAGGGATCTAAAATGTGTCTGCCCTTCAAGTCCTTACACAGTTGCCCTCTATGTTTATCAACCATCAAAATTCTTTTCTGGTGTCCATTGCAGCGCCCAGGAGGGTTAGTGAAATGCAAGCACTTTCTGTGCACCCTCCTTACACATCATTCTACCCAGATACGTTGGTGTTGAAAACTCCTACCTCTTTTTTCCAAAAGTGGTGACACTTTTTTATGTAGGCTAGAACATCACCCTGCCAATGTTCCTTGCTCTGCTTCAGCCGTCCAAAGAAGAAGAAAGACTCAAACCTTAACAGAATGTTGTTGCTCTGCATTGATCGTATACCAGAGAGTTTGGGTGGACGATCAATTCTTCTTTGGGTATGTTGAGCCATAGAAAGGAAAAGGGGTGCAGATTTGGACCATCTCATAATGAATTGTGCTCTGCATTAAAATTGGCTATTCATTGGCCGAGAAGCAACCCCCTTAGAGTTTGCACGCTTATTCCACCAGAGCCAAGACTTCACCCACTGAGTTAGTTCATGGAGTCATCATCATCAATATACTTTATTCAACTCTATTGAGCCATAAAAGTCATACAGAAAAGAAAATACAATTCAATAGACAATAAAAAAACCTTTTAAAAACTCATCTAAAAGTGGTTAAAAATACAGGGGCAACAATAGTAACAGACATGTATCGGTATTTAGATCGAATTCTTAATGAACTTAAAATCTAATTGAGTACAGCATAAATAACTAGTTTTTAGAGCTTGTACTATTCGGTGAAGAAACTGTCTTTGGGGAGTATAAAATGTACAAAATAGAGTAAAGTGCACAGTGCTTTGCTTTGCCAGGGCTTCACATTGACGGGGGAAGGGTTGAAAACCAGGTGCCTTTCTTCTTTGGTTGGGAAAGCAAGCAATAAATGTATAGTTTTAAGGCGAAACCTGGTCAGCAGAAACTTCTGCCTCTCATTGTTAGTTATCAGCAAATAAAGTGCAGGGCATACAGGAAATTGCCATGGGATTAGTCCCATCCCGTTGCACCTGTCTTGGATTTATGCCAGTTGAATTTGTTGTAAAAAAGCTCTTTTGTTCTACCGGGGGAGATGTTGAGTAGACTAGCCGGGTTAGAAAAATATGCTGGGGCACCTAGCCTAGCAAAGCTCAATTTAACATATTTAAGCCAAGCAATATCTAAGCCATTATCCAGGTTCATACAATCGGTCAGGAGTGTTCTATTCAGTTGGGCTTCTGGGCTTTTCCATATTGTGAGCCAAGGGCTGCAATTTGATACAATCTTCTAGGTGGTACAGCCCAACCTCATTATGACAGAAGGACATTGCAGTGGATTGTGGGACTTCCAACAGCCTTCTTATGAACCTTTTTTCCATGATTTTGAGGGATTTACAATTGGCATGACCCCGGATTCCGGGACCAAATGAGACAACAGACAAACATTTACTTTTAAAGATGCAAAGCAATTGATTAATTGGTTTGTGCTCCAACGTTTTAGAGAATATAAAAACTATTGAAATCTTCCTTTGGAACTGTAAAACTCTTAACATTTAATAAAAACTTCCAGTTAAAATCTACATCTATCGGTACTCCTACGTACGTAACAATAGGGGCTTTCCTGATTTCTTCACCCTCAACAAGAAATTTCATAGTCTTGGATAGTTTAGGGTCACATTTCATTACAAAGGTCTTTGTGCGGTTGGTCAGAAGTCCTAGGATGACCATAAAACTATTGAAAGCATCTAGAAAAGAATGAAGGCAATTTGCTGTTCTTTTTATAGTAACAGCATCCTCTGCATAAACTAACACAGGAACTTGTCGTGAGTTGACCTTTGGGATATTTTTTCCTGTCCTTAGCAAATAATCTCAGAGGTCATTAATATAAACTGAAAAGAGAAATGGTGCCAAAACACAGCCCTATCTAACCCCAGCTACTAACCCCAGTTACTGAGGGAATTTTTTCTGTAAGATCCCCACTGGTACTATAACATAGTGTGGCTGTAGTATATGCGTGTAGCCTATAAAGCAGGGTAATGATATCTGTGTCAATGCCTAACTGCAACATTATTGACCATAATTTGGGGTGATCCACTGTGTCAAAGGCACAGGTTAAATCTATGAAGGCTAGATGGACACACCTTTTTTGACTTTGTGTATTTTTAGACTATTTAGGATAGATTAAGGGACTGCTCTACCGTTACTAGGCCTGGTAGAAGTCCAAACTGGAAATCCAAGAACCCTTGCATCTCAGTAGCCCAGGTTTCCAGTTTGGCCAAAATTACCCTGCCTAAAATCCTAACCATGCTATCTAGGAGTGATATTGGATGGTAGCAAAGGGGCTGGCTCTTATCACTTTTTTATTTTAAAAAATGAGGCCTCCTCCCATGTCTTGAATAAAGGGCCTACAATAGCACATCTTATAACATTTGTTATTAAAGGGGCCCATGGATACTCCTATCTTATCTCGTGGGCATTTACTAAGAAGAAGCTCTAAAGAGTTGTGGGCCTTGGAGCAGGCACCTCTGGTTATTGCTAGTTTTTACAGGATTCCTTGTTCATTTGGATGCCATATAATTATTTAAGAAGGTATAAGCCTGGATAACATCTGCTGGGTTTGAATCATCAAGCAGCACCCTTTCAGTATTAGTTTTATTGCATATTAAAAGATCTCTTTAGAAAGCTTCTTTTTCAATTTTCTCTGGCCTGATAGTCATACCTTTGTTCGTACTGTATTCTATCCTATGTTCTGAGTTTTTATAAGCTTTCCCAGTTAGATCTAGATTAAGTTCCAGTGTTAGAAGGTTATGATTGCTTACGCAGTTGCCTAAGACTTTGCTGCTAATGAACACTGATAGCAATTCCTTGGAGATTAGTATATGATCAATAACGGAATTTGAGCCGGACCCCACGTATGCCGGGCTTTGTAAAGAGCTCACAGCACCACCATCCTGAGTATATATCAGATTAGCAAATGTGGCACAAGGGGTTACAAAGTGGTGCAATGCATGCCTTCTGCCACTTTGTAAATCTGACGTGGCGATTTTGGCCCGTTGGGCCACATTACCGTAAAAAAAATGACCCTAATGTGGTGCAAGGAGGCGCTAGGCGATCTTAAATCTGGACCTTAGTGTCTGCATACTGATACATTTGCAAACTTCATGGCTCTGTGCTTCTGGTGTGGAAAGAGTCTGATTTTAGCACTCTGTGGTGGTGCCTATATAGGCAACGTGCATGTCATTTCTGGCATGGACGACCCCAAGCAAGCAGTGCCATCTCTTGTCCACAGTGGAATTGCCTCAAAAGTTTCCAGACCCAGTATGATGGAATCTGTGGTTATATAGAGTCTACCAGATAAGGTTTTACCCAAAGTAGTAACTTGTTCTTCTTTCTAAATATAATAATGTGCAAAGTCTACTGATGGTATTCTTGTTAATTTGGTGATACTTGTATAATTTCATGTAATTTGTGATTTTGATTAATTTTGTACAGAGACGCTTCTACACATATTTTTTAATTGAGCATACTTCCGATTATCTTTTCTTGTGTTGTCGAAATCTAAGGCCAATGCCATTGTAGGTGATGACAATAATGTTGCCTTTTTAGTTACATGTGAGAATTAGCTAATGTTATCTGTGTCCTTCTACCCTTTAAGAAGCCAGTTTTTGATGGGTGAATTAAGGATGTAAGATATTTCTCTAATCTGAATGCCAAGTGTTTAGAAAATATTTTGCAATCTTCAGTTAGTAGAGAAATAGGTCTGTAGTTTGCTATATCAATGAGATTTTTATTATCACCCCAATTGTGGCTTCTGGAAAGTTAGGTCCTATAGGTCCAGTAGGTGTGAATGTGTGAATGGCTTCTCCATGTGAATCATTGGCTGGCGAAGGATAATTTAATAGAAGCTGGCAGGGAACCTGTCCAGATCATGGCTCTTTTTCTGTTTTGAGTGAGTAAATAGCCTTAATGATTTCACCTTTAGTAATCGGTTTGTTGAGTTCTGATCATGCCTCATCTGATCATTTTGGTACATGAGTAATGCTTGAGTAATTTCAGCAAACATCAGGAGTTATATTAGTAGTCAGATTATAAGATTTTGTTAGTAATCATGGAATATCTGAGTAATTTCCTTAATATCTGTCATAATTCCTTCTTGCTCAATTTTTATTTCTGTGAAAGATGAGTTGGTATTCCTAGATTTGACATAGCTAGCAAGTGTTTTCTTAGCCTTTTTGAAATCACATTTTTTTACCTTCACGTTGTTTACCCATATGTGAGCTCTGCCACTGACCACTTTGTTGTATTCATATTTTAACGTTTTTCACTTAGCATCTCAGTTGATCTTCCTTTGATTACCAGGTGTTTGTGTCTTTTAATTTCCCATTCTAAACTGTTTATCTTTTAGTTACTCTCTTAGTATTTGTTTGACATTATGGTTATTATGTGATCCCTGATCATAACTTTAATTGCTTACGAAATTGTTCCAGGTGAGAGAAGAGTGGGGGAATTTTCTGTAAGATAACTAAAGAGTGCTTGTGTGAGCTTCTCTTTGGCTTCCAGGTCATTCACAATTCCCTCATTCATTTTCCGTAGGTTCCCTTCTTTTAGTCAGATTTGAAATCGTTATATCTAAGGAGACATAGGCATGGTCTGATATCAGTGTCGGTTACATTTTAGGGTTAGAGCAGGATGGTGTCTAGATATAATTCACTAAGATGTAGTCAGATCTGGTGGGAGTAAAAGGTGAATTCACTACCAGTCGGATTATGTAGTCTCCAAATATCCAAAGGTTTAACAGCCTATTGCAGACAATATCCAGCGGTAAATTGAAGTCACTTCCTAACACAAAATTTGTGTTGGTAGGAAAAACATTTATTCTCCTGTTTAGCTTTCACCAGAATTGAGGATCATCAGCAGTAGAGGCATTTACCTTCACCTTATAGAGGTCAAAAACATCCTTAATTGTCTTGTTAATCAACCATCTACCTTCCCTGTCAAATATGTTCCTGATTATTTTAAAACCCACCTTTTTAGAGAAAAAGGTACGCACCCCATTCCTATTTTTGTAATCTGGTGGATATCTAAGGTCAGATTGCCAATGTCCTAACATATATTTTGTGAAGTTGTGTAACCCAGTCTTACTTCCTGTAAGGGAAGAATGTCAGTTTTCAGCTTCCAGCAATATTCAATAAGCTTCTTTCTCTTAATTGGATAATTCATCTCCTTAGTATTCAGCAACATAATTTTGATGGTGATGATCTACCTAATATCTTATTGCTTGGGTTTTGGTGGTAGTCTGTGTCACAACCCCAATGTGAAGGGTATGAGGTACGAGACAGTTGGGCAAAAGCTTGTAAATCGGTAATGTGGCCACGCATATAAAGAGGAAAAGCAAGAGCAGAGTGAGGAAATACACATTCTTTCCGGAATCAGATATGGTATCAAGGAGCTGTGGGAGCCTCTAGTCCTCCCAGATGATTGCCCACCCCCAAAACAAAGAGAACAAACATGCATAGTGGAACATTTGTGCATAACATGAAACATTGCTTGTATGTGTTAGTCTATAGGTAGGTTGTATGTAAAATTATTGTGCAGCGTAATCTGGGTAGCCCTACTTGGATTTTCTGTGTTTGTGTATACATACATTAATTGCAAGCATGCAGTGCAACTAACTGCAGGAGAACCTTGAATAGCAGGTAAGTCTTGAATAGTCAAACTGTATCCCATCAATAATAAAACAGTATAACTGTAGCTTTATATCTAATGTGTCAATGCAGTTCTACATAGACTAACATCTATGTAAGAATGCATGTTACAGCTAGGGGGTTGTTATGAGATTGATACACGTCTAGTGAATTGGCGTAACAACAAGAGGCATTGACGCTTAGGTAAGAGAGTATTGCAGAGTAATATATGCAACAAAAAGGTAATAGTGAATATAGTGTGATACATTATATTTGCTGGATAAAAAATGTTTACCAGTGGTTTTCAAAATATGGCGGGATTAGTAAAGATATGGTTAGCCTAGGGTAGATCAGCCATCCTCAGTATTGTACTACCATTGTACCAACAACCATGTATCCAGAATGAATAGAATTTAATGTAGGTTCCTCAAAGAATACGGTTTTGTGGAAGAGTCCGTTTGTCTAAGGCAACAAAAGAGAATGAGATGTTCAGTATTTTGAGGTGGTTTCTAAGGGCAAGGAAGCCTTTCCTTCTGGACACAGTCTCTTTGGCAGGATAAGATTCCTATCTGTGTACTGTTTCAGATTCTAACTTTTTGCTTATGTTTGATGATATTTTCTGAGTGTTGGTATCTTAGAGGTCGGATACTCATCAGTCTTAGTGTTCTGGACAATGGAATGAGCCTAGTGGGAATTATATGCACTCTTTCTATTTCATAGGCTCTGTCAAAAGTAGTTCCCAAAGTCTGCAGTATCCATTGCTCGAGGAAAGAGACACAGAAATGCACATTTTTCACTGCATGTTCAGGGAAGGCCAGATATTCTCAGATTCCCCCTATTGTTTCTGCTTCAAGGTCCGTTGGTTCTGTTTCTGAGGAATCTCCATTGAAATCATAAGCACTGAGTAGATCCCCCCCGCCTGGGGGGAATATTCAATGCTTATGATTTCAGTGGAGATTTCCCTGAGCGAGAACTAGGATTACGGGTAAGAAACCATTTCTTCTCTCTCAGGGGGACCCCATTGATAACCATACACACTAAATAGTTCCACCCACATGCTGGGATCTACTCAGTGCTTATAATTTCAATGGCAATTCCTCTGAGATAAAAAACTATTCCTTCTCTTGATAATATGGTGATTTTATTTGGTGAGATAGTCTTAGGTTTTGTGTTATCACCTTACACTCTTAATTATTATTGATTCTGCTTCTCCTACCCTAGAGGAGAGGCATTTAAAGTTGTTTCTCAGTCCTGACATTTCTGCTTACATTAGGTCCATCTTGGCTTGGTACTTTGTGTTAAGTCCTGAGGAGCGGGTAGCCATTTGCAAGATTAATTCCATGTTTGAGTTGTTCTTGGCTTCTTGCTTATTCTTAGTGGGTGAATCCATAGTGGATGGATCCTGTTTTGTCCCTTTGAGCGTCAATTTGTGCTCTTTATTATCCTTTTGCTTCTTCTCTTTGAGATCTTTTTTGTTTGCCTCGGCTTAACCTGTAGTATTAAATGTCTCTTACTTTTTTATAATTTATTGATATTTATTCCAAAAAGGATGCAGAAAGGTTTATCTGGAAAAGTTAAATACTAGGAAAGGGCCAGATAGCCTCACCGGGGTAAAAAACAGGAACCCACAGTCTTGAGAGGGTTGGCCTCCTAGTTGAGAAAAGTCAATTGTTTTCTTCTCTATAATACGGGCACTGTGAGCTAGTAATGGTGCTATCTTTGGCTATTTTCTGCAATTTTTTGGCCTGTGGTTTTCCTTATTGTCTCTTTACCATATTTTTCCACTTTTTGCTCTTTTTTTCCGCTTTTTGCTTTCTTTGTTTGGGCACACCATCCACAAGTGCCCCAGTGAGGGATCCGATAATTTAATCCCTTTTGTTCTGCTGAGGTTATGGAGTAGGTGTGAAGCCTCCCATATGTGACCCGTTGTAACAGTACAGCGCAATGGAGATGGTGCAGAGCTCCAAAAATGGAAAGAAATGTATATCTGTATTTTTGGTCGTATGCGTGTGCATGAGGACTTGTTTAGTCCACATTACATCTATTGGTTGATGCTGTTATCTACAAAATATAAGGTTTGTCCTATGCTTCAGAAACAACCAGCACTGCATAATCAGGGTGAAGGCAGGATTTCTCTCTGTCGTTTTCTGTGACAACCATACATCTTCAACAATGTCTTCTGGTCTTCTTCAGGTTCAAGCAGCATTCTGCTTTCCAGATTATCAACAACCTTTATTGTAGAAACTCAGTAGTACTTGTTAGTAACCACTGAGCCTATCACTATGATTTTGTCATGCCCTTCCAAGACCTGCCTTTCAGTAGATCCTTTATCTCGTACAGCATTATGCCATGATGGCAGAAAGGAGGCTCAGTGATATTCATCTGTTTGGGGTCCCTAAGGCTGCCCGTGGATGTATCCATTGTAATCAGGTGCCACCCTTTCCCAATCAGAGACAATCTCAAACTGTTTATAATATCTGTTGTTCCAATAGAGCAAGGACTTGTAAATCCATGGAAAGGCCTGCATCAAAGGCTCTCCCCTACTGGATCTGTTCCTTTTATTGTGCATGTGGATTACTGGTTGCCCTGTTTGCCTTCCAGCAACATGATGTTATTTGAGATAAAGTTTGTCTCTCCTTGTGCAAGTATTTGATTATCTGTTGCTCCTTATCAGGGCTGCTTCACCTACTAAGTCTTTCCGTGCCTACTGTGGGGTTAAAAGCGAAGCATCATCATTAAAATCAGAAAGTTATTCATTAGATTAATGTGTGTTCAAAATGTGGCATCTAGTTTTGATGCCTCAGATTCTCCAGTATTGGATCTTTCATAGATTCACTTGCTTGAATCCTTCCCCGTCGTCGAAGTGGGAGTCCCATAGTAACTTAATAAAGCAGTATATATATCACTAGCATAGGTGATAATGTCAATGAAAAGCTCAGTTTAATAGCCTATCCATGTCCTTTTTCAAAAAAGGACCAAACTTGAACTATAATCAATCAGACAACAGCACCCTCTAGAACACTCCCAACAGAGGCTGAGTCCCTCAAATTTTCTACGACACGTCGTGTGAAGGGAGTCTCCATGAGTTCTGCTCAGTCCTTCAGCTTTTACTTCTTATCGGATCATCCAAGATTATATTTCCTGTTTCATTTCTCTAACCCTGGCGCTAATATGTCAGAGTAGCAGAAAACAAGGTGAAAGACTACATAAATATGTCTAACATTTTCCTTAAAAACCCTTACGTTCTGAGAGATGAGGCTATTATTGGGATTACAACATTTTTAATCTGTCAATGAGAACAGTGAGGATTCCTTCACCTCACAGGAGAGGTCAGAGGGAGACGTTGTGCCAGGCTTCCCAGAAGGTGTGCAGAAAAGCCATAAAAAGACTTACCATTAGACTTCATAAGGCACTTCTCACAGATTAAAAAAAAATTGAAATAGACCCTCAACTCCCTCTCCAACTCTGACAATACATCAGAGAGACCCTAATAACCTTACAATGAGGCATCTGAAAACTGCCTGTAAAATCATCATTAACAGAGCATGATGACCATGTCGACTATTATTAACTCTTCTATGATGGCCTAGTCTATGAAGGGCCTCGTCATCGAGGGGCCTCGACTATGATGGGCTCATCTAGGAATGGCCTCATCTACAATGGTCATCTATGACGGCCTGATCTATGATGGTCGTCTACGAAGGTTATCTACAGTGTTCGTCTACGTTGCTCATCTACAATGATCATCTACGACAGTCATCTACAGTGGTCTATGATCAACAAAGATGGTCACCTACTACAGCCTCATCTATGACGGTCATCTACGACAGTCATCTACAGTGGTCGTCCACGACAGTCATCTACAGTGGTCGTCTACGACGGTCATCTACTCTGGTCGTCTATGATGGTCATCTATAGTGGTGGTCATCTACAACGGTCATCTACAGTGGTTCTCTACGACTGTCATCTACAGTGGTCGTTGATGACAGTCATCTACAGTGGTCGACGTCATCTACAGTGGCCGTCGACGATGGTCACCTACAGTGTTCGTCGACGACGGTCGTCTACAGTGCTTATCGATGATGGTCGTCTACAGTGCTCGTCCACGACGGTCATCTACAGTGCTCGTCGACGACAGTCATCTACAGCCCTCGTTGACTAAGGCCTCATCTATGATGGTCGTCTATGACGGCCTCACCTACGATGGTCTTCTGCAACGCCCTCATCTACAATGGTTGTCTGCGACGCCCTCATCTAAGATGGTCATCTACGACAGCATCATCAATGTTTCTTATCTCTGATAGCACCATCTACGATGCTCATCTACAACAGCATCATCTATTATGCTAATCTACGACAGTCATCCACGACAGCCTCATCTACAGTGGTCGTCTATGTTGGTCATCTACAGTGGTTGTCTACGACGGTCATCTACAGCGGCAGTCATCTACAGTGGTCGTCGACGACGGTCATCTACAATGGTCGTCGATGACGGTCATCTACAGTGGTCGTCGACGACGGTCATCTACAGTGCTCGTTGACAACAGTAATCTACGGTGCTCGTCTACGACAGTCATCTACAGTGCTCGTCGACGAAGACCTCACCTATGATGGTTGTCTACGATGGCCTCGCCTATGAAGGTCGTCTGCGACGGCCTCATCTTCTATGGTCGTCTGCTACGGCCTCCTCTAAGATGGTCATCGACGATAGCATCATCTACGATGCTCATCACGACAGCCTCATCTACAGTGGTTGTCTATTACATCCTCATCTATGATGGTTGTCTACTACAGCCTCATCTACGATGGCCATCCTCGTCAGCCTCGCATGTGATGGCAGTATCATCTACGACGGTCATCTATGGAGACCTTATTTATGATGCTCGTCTATGACAGCCTCATATGTGATTGTTATCTTTGATAGCCTCATCTAGGATGATCGTCTGCGACGGTCATATACGACAGCCTCTTCTATGATAGTCACCTGTGACAGTCTCATTGACGATATTCGTCTGCAATAGCCTCTTCTGATGGTTGTCTACTACAATGGCCTTGCCTTCAATAACATAGTCTACGGAACTACATCTATGATGGCCTCGTTTCTGTATGCTTTGTTGACAAAGGCCTTGTCTATGACTGCATCCTCTATGACGGCCTTGTCTGTGGTGAAGGCCTCGCCAACAACAAACATTGTCTACATCAGCCTAGTCGTTTACATCTGCCTCGTCGAACGTCATCACAATACAAATTAAGACGAAAACACATAATCCAGTATAATTTAGTGTCAAGCATTAAGGTACCAATATGGGCATGTCTTCAATAGTCAATATGTTGAGGGCAGTATATGGAGCAATTACACCACTCCGCCTCCAACTGCGGAGCATGGGGTTAGGTCTATGTATCTCTAATACTAGAGCTTCAGAGCATCTTACACCAGCAACTGGTGGATTCCTCACCAGGTTTATTTTGGTGGTTTCCATACCCTTCAGAGTGAGCGAGCGAACCCTTCCACCTTCCTATAGCAAACAAGAAATTAGTTTGTTTTTTCTTTATGATTTTAAATAGGAAAGCTGTAAAACCTATTTCAATTGCTCATATATCCAGGAGGAATTACAATCATGGAAAACCCTGTCATTCATAATTCCACCTAACCAGCAAGGACACGTTCTCATCTAGATCCAGACTACTGTATGGGCTGCCAATTCACTGGCAATACGGGGCAGGTATAGTCACCAGATGTGGTCAGACATGGCCACATAAATAAAATGTTTGCCAGTAAATGAAAAAACAATGCTGCTGTAGTGAGGTGAGATGTCATAATATGTCACTATAGATTGTGCTATAGATAAAGCTTCAATAGGATTCCAATAAGTGGCAGGGTCAGTGGTCCTTGGATATTATGGATCAAGGCCACTAAATTTATAATTTGAGGTACAAATATATCTAATATTTTTATAGTACCATGCTGACGCTCTGTTTGCCAAGCACCTTGACGACTCCTTGCAGTCAAGGCTGACTCTTGACATGGCATGATCTTTTGGGGCATTGCAATGTTCAATGAAAAAATCTTTAGAGGGACCCAAAAAAGACACTTATCCATTGATAAGTATCTGACATAGCTACCCTCTCAGTAGCCCTTAGGCTAGCTTACCTACAGTGACAACGTTCTGGTGCTGATTACACCATGCAGTGGGAAAAACAGATCCAAAAATGTTGTCATCTATGGCAGAAAATAGCATTGGACAAATAAGCCCTGGATCTCATCACATATATAGATATATGTTGCAGTTCACCCAGATTCCGCCATCTCCTTCGGAAGGAAATCCTAGCTACGCTGACCAAAGGTTCTCTAGAGAAAGGCCCACATTTTCAGCAAGGATCAGGCTTCTATTCTTGGTTTTGCCTCATAAACCAGAAAACAGAGGAGTGTCTATCCATCATACACCTCCAGAAATTAACAAGTATTTCCAGAAACAATCCTTTTATGTGGTCTCCTTCAGCACACAATTTATATATTTTTGCATTCACACTCATCAGAGTTATTCCATTTGGCTTCAGATCAGCTTTTTCAGGAAGGGTTTCTCCAACTTTGACAACTCGTTGAGAAAAGCACTAATGGCATTTCAAGCGTCCAAAGCCACAGAGGCTTGCCTAAAGTTGTTTCACAGGCTCTCTCCTTGTGAATTATCAGAGATAATCAACTCCTCCATCAAAGAAGATACTTTCTGTTCAGTTAGCTTTTGGGCTTCAGGTCCTCAGTGATCAGTATGATCCCTCTTGTATGCATGAAAATGAATGTCTTACAGAAGCAGCTACAAAAACAATAGATTCAATCCAAACAAATAATTTCAGGGCCTGTTGAATTTTCACATAGGTATGATGGAAACTGTAGTCTGGTAGTCTCAGACTACAATTACTTCCCTGGAAAGCTGGGGTAGTCATCTACAGAACCTCTAGTTCGAGGAAAGTGGTCTCTGCTCCAAAAGAGCATACATATCACTCACCTAGATCTCAAAGCCATCTGTTTGGTCTCCAAATTTTCCTGCCAATGTAGCAGAGTCTTCGCTGTTAGTTCGCAAGGGCAATACCACCAGCATGCAATACGTGAGTAAAGGAAGCGGCACAAGATCTTTGGCGCTGTCCAAGCAAGACCAGGAAATTTGGAGCCAGGGTAATTCTTCGGCCTGAAGGTATCCCCTGGACTAGAAATCTCACAGCAGACATGCTAGACAAAACTGGAAACTGCCTTCAAGAAGGAGACTTTGATAATTCGTCTCTAAGTATGATCTTCTCGTTCGCGGCAAACCGGCACTACATCCCTTTGCAACAAACGAAACTTGCAAAGGCCAGTTCGATGCAAGTTGGCATCCACATCTGGGATCTTGGTGGAATGCCTTTCCACAGATAATCCAGGATCTATACCTACCTTTTTCCCCAATACCTTTAATATCAAAGATTCTCACCAAGAGGAAGCAAAGCAGTGTTCTCTTGTCCTGGTAGCCCCCAGGTGGCTAGCACAGCATTGGTTCACTGAGCTTCTCCTATCAGAATACAACCACATTCACCTACCAACATTCTGTAAACCTTTGATGATAAACTAAGGCCAGGCCCTTCATCCTGACCTGACTTATCTCCTCTTAGGAGAACAGCCCCTAAATTCCATCAATCCAAAGATCTCACTATTCCTCAGGACTGCAGTTGTATTCTCTCCAAGTCAAGGAGGAGGCCACGATAAGGACATGTAAACGCTAATGGAAACATTTCTGCCTGTGGCACCAGAAAATCAAACCTACATCTTCTACTAGCATAATCTGGCAAATAACTATCCTGTCTCCTCTCACTAGCTCAGTCACAGTTGGTACATGTGTCCGTTAAGGTACGTCTTACAGCAGTATCAAGATATAGCTGTTCATCTAATTTTTTCTTTCTACTCTTGCAGAATCATCAAACAGTTCATAAAAAATGTATTCAGTGTTTTCCTACAGAAAGGGCTGCGTCCTCGGACTGGCACCTGAACATACTTTTCAACTCATGAAGAGTTAATTCAAACCCATTCTCAGAGCACACCTCATATTTCTAGCATGGAAGGTCGTCTTGTTACTAGCGCTCATCCCAAAAAGTAGGGTAAAGGAGATGCAGGCTTTCTCAACTCAAGAGCCTTCTTGCGACTCACAGTCAATTTTGTACTTCTCTGAACCAATCCACAGAGTTTTTCCCATGGTTCTTTCAGATTTTGTCTCAATACCCTATAATATTTCTGACCTTTCTCCCGAATTCAACATCACCAGCTGAGAGGTCTACTCTAGGTATCAAGTGATATCTAAAATGTCCATTTACATCACACTAAACGACTCATGTGAACTGACCAACTGTTGGACTCAGATAATCACACTCGTAAGGGTGCTCCATCACAATGGCAACCATCGCTGAATGAATTTCAGCTACAATCCAGTTCTGCTACTCAAAGACAAGCAATCCCCTCACAGAGAAAAGTAGGGTGCATTCAACTGGGGCAGTTCCACTTCAACTAATTTGCGTAAGTACCTCTGGAGAAGATATGTAGTGATGCAACTTGGAAAAGTATGCATATTATTCATGCAACCTTATTACCTGGAATCGACACAGCGCAGTCATGCAGCGGTTGGATTGATTTTACTATACCACTTACTTCATTAATCATTAAGGGGAGTCTCTTTTGGTTCCATGTGTTTATGTATATATATAACCCCCACTATTTGCGCTAATACTATAAGATATACAAGTACAGTAACTGCTTGCTATTCTGATTCAAGCATGTGAATCTATGAAAGATCCAATACTGGGGAAGAAAATAAGGTACTTACCTGTAACTGCAGTTCTCCAGTATTGGTATCTTTCATAGATTCACATGTGAATCACCCTACTCCCCATAGAGGCTCCCCTTATAACTCTGGATTATCTATTCCCACTTGGGCTTGAAAATCTGAGGGACTCAGCCTCTGTTGGGAGTGTTCTAGAGGGTGCTGTCGCCTGATTGGTTATAGTTCAAGTTTGGTCCTTTTTTGAAAAAGGACATGGATAGGCAGTTAAACTGACCTTTTCTTTGCCATTATAGCCTATGATAGTGATATATATATATATATATATATATATATATATATATATATATATATATATATTGCTTTATTAAGTTACAGTGGGACTCCCACTTTGACGGCGGGGAATGATTCAAGCATGTGAATCTATGAAAGATACCCATACTGGAGAATTCAGTTACAGGTAAGTAACTTATTTTTGTACTGACTGAGACAACATGTCTTTTTTTTAAAGTTAATTCTGCATTCTTTGTGCCCTGGTTGGGATTCTTGCGAATTCGAATACTTCTCTTGCGTTCTACCTTCCATTTTTAATTGAAAAACAAAAGGCAGAAGGCTTTTGATGCATGCCTCCGATAGCTACTGAGAACTATTATTCATACCCAACTTTTTAAGCATGGAAGACTAATTAAAAAAAGCCATTTGATTTTATGACTTCCTGTACCAAAAAAGGCAACCGAATCACTGGAGACAACACTAACAGACTTATTTAGAGTTGGCAGGTAAAGAATAATCTATGTTTTGGAGGAAGTATTACATCTGAAGGTGAGAACACTGGCCAAGTTTGCATGGATAGCATAACGCCAGCAGATTTTTCTCTGTTAAGGTTTTCTACCCCCCATCTCAAATCATCTATCTCTGTTTGATGCTCACATTGACCAAGTTTTGCTGAAAGGCAACACTTGTGTAAGTCTTGCTTGAGAAACAATAGTGATTGCTCAGTATCACTGAGCCTGGCAAACCATCTCTTAGAAACCTTGATAATGATAATCTAATCAGGAACCCTTCAGGTTTGCCACCTGTTCACTCACACTTAGCATATTTTTCACAATGTTTGCTGAACATTCTTTAACCTGTAGTCGAGAATGCTCGTAAAGGCTTGCCCATGGCACACTTACAGTGTTTGCTCCACATTTTAGATGTTACTGTCCATTATTTTAGTACAGCTCCAATTTAAAGATTTGAGAAGAAGATGAGTAAGGTTGTCTTTATGGATACTTGTAGCCCTTACTGGGGTATTGAGGACGCCTACAAATTGACTAAATTCACAGTTGTTAACAACTCAAATCTTTATCAGGGGGCCAAGGTCACTTAGCTTGAATTAAATTATTTGATTAAATCATTTTTCCTTTGCAACCTTAAAACCCACAATTGTTGCAGTTTTTTTCACTAATAGGTACTACATATTTTAGCCAAGTGGTTTTGTGAAGTTAGTGTTGACCTATTTTGGGGTATCCACACTTATATGATGCATTTTAATGTTCTGTCTCATTGTTTAAAAACGTGTCAGTTTCTGACTAAAGGTATACGTAAAAAAGTAATTATTTCAAGTTATGTTACACTCAAAGAAAGCTTCTAATGGCTCCTCAATTGTTTATGTAGTGTAGGATACAAGGAGCACTTTTGAGCATGGCAGTATTTTACGTAGTGCACATAATATTAGTATGGCGATTGAGGGACATATTATTACGCTCTGCGTCAAAGATTAAGAATACTCTTTTCTTCATAATAATATATCTTGAAAATATATTTTTTAAATCAGGACAACACATATCCTGATGCAAACAAATGTCTAGTTGCGTATGAGCACTCAAAAGGTGATGAGTGGAATGCTTGCAAATAGTCTAACCACTGGCAATCACCCATAATGTTTCCCCAGTTGTAGTACTGTAGACAAAGGCCTGTTTTGTGCAAATCATTACTTGACCCTTGTCCTCATGAGAAGAGATCATTCCACATTACCTAGCAAGGCCTCCTCTAGCAGTAACCATAAGTAACCCCCGACCTGTTTCAGCTTTATTAGGCCACGTGAGGTATAGGTTGATCTGCAAAAGAACACTTTTTGATGATCAATATTGGAGTGGTGAAAACAATGACTAATAATTTTAAACCCTCAATTCCTGCCTTTCTCTACAAGAATTGTGACCCTTTTGAAAAACAATAGGAAACATCATTCACTCCCTGTGATGGGGTTTTCCATGCATCTTATCTCTTTTTCTGTTGGTAGCCGAGGCCTGTTTGTTTGTGCAAAATATTTGAACTCTCTGTGGTGCTTATGTGTTTTTGTCCTCAGAAAAGCTTTCTAAATGTATCATGCTCTATGTAGAGATCAGAAAAAGCTTCAAATTCAACCTTGAATCTGTTTCTCTCAGAACCTAGAAGCCGCTCACAATATTCACCAGTTTGATCACGATGTGGATGAGTTGAGGAGCTGGATGCAAGAAAAGGAAGCTGTGGCTGACACAGACGACTATGGATATGATCTCCCCGGTGTTCGGACACTCCTGAGCCAGCATGAGGGTTTGGAGGTGAGGGCTCAAATCTATGCGAAAAGGCACAGTAAATAGGTAGAAATGGCTTACATTGTAGGTGATAAGGTTGAAAATTGTATGTTCGATTGTTCCTTTTATTTTCTTGGGGATCGCTGTTCTGTGCTCACCTATTTTTTTAAACCGGGGCCTCTTCTTGAATACCCTATATTTCATCTTACTTCCTCTCCCACAAATTTAGTTTTCTGTATGTTTTTTTATTGTTCTCTGCTTGCTGCTCTGTTCTGCTTTGGAGTTTTTTTAATGCCATTAATTGCTTTTGCTTCGTTCCTCACAGCCTCTCTCTCCTGTACTCTTTGGCAGGTAAAATTTTACATATACCACACCGCACCATTTTTGGTGTAAAAACACATTTTAAACTGTAACAATTATTTTTGTAGTATGAATGTTTCATTGCCTCTATGTCCCTTACTTGTCCCAGCCATTATTTATGCGGTGAATCCCTCCTCCAGAGAAAGGGAAACTCAAGTAAATGTTAGAAATACAAGCCACTCCCACATTAGCTGGTCTCCTTAATTAGGCTGCATTCCCAGCAGCCTCCTATTTGTTTCCTGTCTTGGACCTAGATGAGGACTTAGGAGTAGAGATCTCCAATGGGCCTAAACAACAATCTTCACCACTCAGTGCTCCTTCCCTTCTGGGCTTCAGAGGAGACAGTGGTGCCTTGCAGGTGGCAGCTGCAAGATCATTTCTGAATTTATCACTGGCCTTGACCGAGCAGATTATTAAAGTTAAGTTGTCTTGTTTTGGGCTTGTAAGCTTTAAGCGTGTGTCGTGAGGTGTTCCTCATGGTATCAGTTTAAGTGAGGTGTTACACATCAGTGCCTGACTTTTCAGAAGTTTCTGGTGTGCCCAATCAACAATTTTGTGGGCCCAGTATTTGAGGAAATCTGGTGGCATTGTTACATTAGCTTCCCTATAAAAATACAAAGCAAACTACTTATTATTTTGATACATTTTGTAACAAAACCACAGGGCCCCTGACAGCCCTGGTTAGCGCAGGTGCAGCGATTGGTGTCAGATCTGCTCATGTCAGATCTGCTCATGCATGACCTTCCATTTTGGGTCGGGATTAGCAAGAGAGTGTGGGAGTTTGCTCCATCAATTTAACAGGTATCTTGCAGGCAGATAAGGTAGTTCACCACTGTATATGCTGGTTTTGCCAATTTGCTTGTTGTTGGTATGTTGCTGTGCCAAATATTCCTATAATCTATGTGATCTAGTACTGCTATATTCCTGAAGAATGGGCGAGCATATTCTCAATAATAGGCATTTCTCTCCCTCAAATGACCCTTCGAGGTCTGTTTTTCCTAAAAGATCCTGGTGTGGCAGTGGGAGTGATGATGAGGATAAGATTAGAAGAATTGTTCTAGAGACCCTGATTTCTTAGTCAAAAAAGCATTGTGATACTCCCTCCAAGAAAGTTCCTAAGGAGGTTGGGTATGTGGCTTGGATCCAGCGATCGTGATGAAACAGTACCTCATGAAAGGAAAATATATCTCCAAGCATCTTTATACTAGAAATTATTTTCATTGTAAGAAAACAATGTGGATTTTCCAGGACATTGCATTACACATATTTTTGAAGAGACTGCTCCCTCAGTTCCTATGACTTTTGATGTTGGGACTCCTGATACAGCTTCATGTACCCTACGTTATCCTCAGGGACCAGAAAGATTCAGACAGGATAAATATGGCAAGCTTCATTTCCTGACTTTATCCTTTAGAGGACATGGAATTCAAGTTACTCAACTCTGTTCCAATGGTTCAGTGGTCGCTTGTGTGTTGGAAAGAACTTATTTGATAGAAGAATATATTCTTAAACATACAACAGATAGAAAAGGTGAAGAAGCATTGAAAAAATATATTTGAGCTGTCACAGTGCTTTAAGAGCTGGAATTTATGGAGATTATATGTCACAGTCACTGATTTCAGATTTCTAGGAAGCGATTCCAGGTTGTTGAAAAAGGTTCTGATTAATCCATGTTACTAGCAGGACTGGAAAGTCGCATAGAGTTTCTGTTTGATGTATCCTTTAAGGTTGTAAGAGCCTTAGCTTTGGCTGGCGGAGCTTCTGTAGCATTGTGACATAATCTGCTGCTTAATGTTGGAACACTGATGCAGCCCTAAAATTCCTTTTTGGTGCAAGGCTTGAGGTTAAGATGCATTAATTTTTCAAAAGGAGAAAATATTCTTTACTCCAGTATTGGAACTTTCATAGATTCACATGCTTGAATCATTCCCCGTCGTCGAGATGGGAGTCCCCGGTACCTTAGGAAAGACAATGTTCCAAAAGACACAACAGCAATAACATTAAAACTCTACACTTTAGCGATCTATCCAAGTCCTTATGTAAAAAGGCCCAACATGAGCTTTAGCCGATCAGAGTGCCCCACCCTCTAGAACCCTCCTGAGAGAAGCTCCAGTACCTCAGATTTTCTACTGCACGTCGTGCCAGGGAGTCTCCTCTGAGCTCTGCTCAGTTTGTTCTTGTGGAAGAAGATTTAGTCACTATATCTGAATTTCTATTTGCTTATTGAGTGTTTCTGACTTACACTCATACTTTGTGGAGACTGTTATACCAGCATAATGTCTGACAGAGAGAGAAAAAGTCCCTTTAGAGCCTGCAGCACTTGTGGGAAGTAAAGGCTCCATTCAGAAGAACCCTCATACAGATTGTATATTTTGCCTCCTACCTGAAAATTCTTCTACTGACTGTAAGGTATGTCGTACCTTTTCCGCAAAGACTTTAAAGGATAGAGAGGGGAGATTTTTTATATGGCTCCAGAAACTTAAATCAAGAAAAAAAACCTATCTCAGACTCTGACAGTGAGGAGTCTTCATGGTCTTCTAAGGAGTCACAAAAGAGGCAAAGATCACCTCATTCTTATAAGGGTTCAAAACAACCCTCAAAGACATTCAAAAAGACCTCACAGGGGTCTGGTGAAGGCCGCAGTCTCTCATCCTCACTTCAGGAGAAAGGATCCTCCTCTAAGTCCAGGCATCGGCCTTCAGCATCTAAGGAGCTACCTAAACCTTCCTCAGAGCCTTCTATGCCTCCACCAAAGGTTCTGACGGTGTTCAGAAAGCCTTCTTCAGCTTCTGAAGACAGACCGTCGTCCAGGAAGTCATCGTCGTCGACACCGTCATCGACGAGAATGTACACAGTTGCTGCATCGGCGACGGTAACCAGTCTCTCGATTGTGATTTATTCCTCGTAGATGACATCCCCGACGATGGTAACAAAATCTAGGCCGTCGACGTTGAAGATCAAGACGTTGGCGATGATGATTCCAACGATGGCTTCGTCGATGACACCATCGACTACGATACCATCCTCGACACCTTCGACAGGAGCAGTAGGGTTATCGGACACAACTTTGTTGACCACCTCGTTGCGGTACCGTCACAGACCCCGTCGATGAGGAGAGAAACGCAGTCTGTTTCTGGAAGAGGAGATATCACTCCAGGAGCTACATCCCCAAGTAAGGTTACACCATTAATCCATCTTTTAGAGGAAGATTCTGATGAGGATGGGCTGTTTGGGGCAGCCTGTAGCCCTTCACAACTCCATGTTAAGTGTCAAGAGGATAAAGAGGAATATTATCAACACTATTATTCTTCTCAACAACAGCAGCCATATGTACCAGAAGACATGGTCTGTGTCCTGAGTTCCCTGATTTCTGATTTACAGTTTATGTTATTAGATTACAAAAGGAGGTTTCCATCGGCGCCACAATCGAACATTCAAACGGTGCCTCCTCCCTCGATGCCTGCCACTCTAGCGCCACAACCTAGGTTATCTCCTAGATCGTCCAGAAGTACCCCGCAAAGGTCTTTCATGCTGGTTACTGGCTCTTTGGATGAAGAGAGAGAAGAAGGAGAGTTGCAGGATGTGAACTCGGATTGGGACAACTATATATTGCTGACACCCTCATCTCCCTCTCCTACTCTGGTGGATTCTCCCCCAGGAGATATTGGGGGTTTCCATAATCTGTTTGAGAGAGCAGCCAAGAGATTTGCGATACCCATGCCATCTAAGCAGATGGATTGTTTTTTATATGACTTCAAGGAGCCTTATCAGAAGAGTGTCTGCTCCATACCGAGAGTAGGCTACATCTGGGAGGAGGTCATCAAAGTGATGAGAAATCCAGCTACGGTGACGGCAGTCTTGCCTAGATTGGACAAAAGATATAAGGCCCCAGAGGACGCCCCGGCATGTCTAGTTAGTCACCAAAGCCGGACTCGGTCATAACCCAGGAAGCGTAGAGGGGTTCCAAAAATCCATCAACGCCAATTTCAGCTCCTCCAGACAAAGAAGGGAGAAGACTGGATAACATTGGGAAGCTTTTCTCTTCCATGTCCAGTCTGATAGTAAGAGCAGCACATCCATTGGCAATCCTGGGGAGGTATGACAGACAGCTGTGGGTTGATATTGCCCCGTATCTAGCCCACCTTTCAGAAGACTCTAAGGTGGAGGTGAAAAAAATCCTCTTGGAGGGAGAACGCACCTTGGCTGAGGTGGTAGACTGCGCCATGGATCTATATCTATATCTATAAATTGCTATTAACCACAGCTTTTAGGCAGCTAGCTGTTGGGGCAGTGCTGCAGCATCAAGGCTGGCTTGGGGCAACATATTTTCGTCCAGAGGTTCAGAATAAGGTATTGGACCTTCCTTTTGATGAGGCTCTTTTGGGCAAGCATGTTGATGAGGCCCTACAAGCCATCAAATCAGACACAGACACTGCAAGGTCATTAGGAACACTTCAATTTAAGAGGATGCCCTTTCGTACCTCCAGAGGTCGAGGAGTCTCGACATATCGAGGGGGTTCCAGAGCTTTCGTTACCCCTCCTATGCTACACAGCAGTTTCAACCTCAATACTCCCACAGGCAACCACCTCAAGCGTCCTATTCCAGACCCCCTCCTAGGGGTAAACCGCTTCAGAGCAAAGAGGCAGTCAGACGTCAATGACATGTTCCAGGCTCCAGCTACAACGTTACCACAAATACAGAAGATAGGAGGAAGGATATTACACTTCTTTCGGAAGTGGGAACAAATAACATCAGATTGGTGGGTTTTAAAGATTGTGAAATTTGGCCATACTTTAGAGTTCATTCAACACCCACCTTTTCGTCCTCCTCATACCTTCTTTCAGAAGCATCTAAAACAACTCCAGCTGGAGGTCGTGACCGTGCTCAGGAAGGGAGCGATAGAGACGGTTCCTTCTTCAGAAAAAGGCAAAGGTTTTTACTCCTGTTTCTTTCTGGTGCGCAAAAACTGTGAATCTTGACGTCCCATTCTAGATCTCAGGGACCTAAACAATTACCTCAAACGTCAAACCCTTCGCATGGTCACATTGCAAGATATTCTTCCCCACATAAATCATGGAGGTTATTTGACTTCTCTGGATCTACTGGATGCTTACTTTCATATTCCAATTTCACCTGCCCACAGAAGATATCTCCATTCAGCGGTAGCCAGCAGCCTTTTCCAAATCAAGGTTCTTCCATTTGGTCTGAAGTCCGCCCCCAGAATCTTTACAAAGTGCCAAGCTCTGGTAGCGGCTTTCCTGAGAAAGAAAAAATTGCAAATCTTTCCCTACATAGACGATTGGCTAATAAAAGCGTGGTTGTCTCAGGCAGCTCACGACTCAACAACCGCTTTCATAGCATTATTCGACGAGCTGGGCCTCACTCTGAATCAGAACAAGTCGAACATTTTGCCAAAAAGAGTGACAACCTTTTTAAGGGCAAAAATCGACACCATCAAGGACAGAGCTTTCCCTTCAATGGAGAGGCAAGCGAGACTCTTTTGCATAACAAGCAGAGTGCAAAGAAAAACGTCTCTTTCTGTACGCACCTACAAATCGCTTCTGGGGATGATGTCCTCTTGCATACAGTTTGTCCCCTTTTGTCAACTAAGAATGCGTCCCCTGCAGGAGGAACTAATTCTTTAGTGGATACAGAGAGAGGGCTCATTCAGTAATGTAATCACAGTAACTCTTCGGATGGTTCAAGCGCTCCACTGGTGGAAAGACCAGGGAAACATCACAGTTGGTCTTCCTTTCCTGCCTCATCACCCTCCGTTAGTCATGTCCACGGATGCTTCCCTAGAGGGGTGGGGAGCGTATCTACAAGAACTTCAGATCAGTGGAAAGTGGAGCAACTCCTTCCCAAAATATCACATCAACTTCCTGGAGTTGAGAGCAGCCTCCCTGGCCGTGCAGGCCTTCCTCCCGAGAATAAAGCACTCAGCAGTTCTCATAAGAATGGACAATACTGCAGCAATGCATTATTTGAACAAGCAAGGGGTAACAAAATCTCTTTTCCTGTCTCCGGAATCGCAGACTATTTGGAATTGAGCCATAGACAATGGCATCAGTCTACGAGCAGAACATCTACCAGGAAGGCAGAATGAGACAGCAGACACTCTCAGCAGACTGACGTCCTCCTGTCACGAATGGGAGTTGAACCAGGAGGTGCTCGACCAGGTCTTCTGGAGGTGGGGGAAACCAAAACTGGATCTTTTTGCAACTCCGCAGAACACCAAATGCCGCTATTATACAAGTTGGGTTCACCTTCCGGGCTCTTGGGGGAATGCGTTTGACGGCATGGTGCGTAATATTTGCCTACGCTTTTCCACCCATTCCTCTGATCTCAAGAGTACTTACAAAGATCAAACGGGAGCATTGCAGACTCATCCTGATAGCTCCTTTTTGGCCCCACCATCATTGGTTCTCGGAACTCCTCCTGTTCTCGGAGGTGGATCACATTCCGCTGAAAGTTTCACCACAGCTCTTAACAAGGAACGAGGGCCAGATTTTACATCCGGACCCCAGATCACTCAAATTATTGGCCTGGCTCCTGAACACAATGAGTTCGCCCCTTTAAATATTCACCCTGAGTGTCGGGATATTCTGGCAAAAGCCATAGCAGATAGCACCAACAAATCGTACTCTTTAAAATGGAAGAGATTTTGTTTGTGGTGTCAGAAGGAGCAGACTGATCCACTGCTATCACCGCTGGAGAGAATATTGCCCTATCTCCTCCATCTGGCGTCTACAGTTTGGCGCATGGCCAAGGGTGCGCTTGGCGGCTATATCTTGCTTCAGACGTTCGGCGACGTCACCTTCTCTGTAGTCTTCTAGATTGGTCAAGCAATTTCTCAAAGGACTCTTTCGAGTTTTTTACCCAGTAAGACCTCCTCCACCGTCATGGCAACTCAACACGGTTCTCTCTCAGCTTATGAAACACCCACAGCGGATTTAAAGCATTTATCATGGAAAGTAGCTCTGTTGCTAGCCCTTACTTCTACTAGACGGGTTAGTGAGATCCAGGGATTGACCATTCAAGAGCCTTTCCTTCAATTTAAACAGGATAGAGTGATACTTCGTACAAACCCCAAGTTTGTTCCAAAGGTGCCATCAGACTTTCATATTAACCAACTGTTGCTTTTGAAGTCTTTCTTTCCGAACCCAACATCTCCGGCAGAGAGAGCTCTGCACTCGTTGGACATCAAAAGAAATCTCACATTTTATTTGGAAAGAACCAAGCATTTTAGAAAGACTACTCAATTATTTGTTGCTTATAGTGCCTCTAGGAAGGGACAGGCCCTTTCCAAGCGGAGTATAGCCAGGTGGATAGTAGCTGCTATAAACTTTTGCCACCAAGCAGCTGGAAAGCCTTTACATTCCTCAGTAAGGGCACACTCTACGAGATCTGTGTACCCCTGTAGGGCATTTGCAGAGCAGCCACCTGGAAGACTACTCCCAGGTTTACGAAGCACCATTGTCTGGATGTCATCCCTAAGGGAGATGTGGCGGTTGGTCAGACAGTCCTGCGAAATCTGTTCCAGTAACGATGAGCTCACTTTGCCTCCCTCCATCCTTCTTTTATATTAGGCACATTGCATGGTTTAAGCTTTATATGTTTCATTTGCATATATCTTTCATAGTATATAAATATATGTGCAGATAAATGATATTAGATGTATGGAACGTAATGTTTTCATATTATCAGGGACAGCTCAGTGATCTCTCATTAATTTCAATGATGTAGAGTCAATGCAATGTGCTCTGAATACTGAGTAAAGCATGTGAATCTATGAAAGTTCCAATACTGGAGTAAGAAAATAAGTTACTTACCTGTAACTATAGTTCTCCAGTATTGGAATCTTTCATAGATTCACATGCGACCCACCCGCCTCCCGGGAGAATCTCACCTTCATATCTCTTGTTCAACCGTTAACATGCGCACTGGTGCTTAGAAAATCTGAGGTACTGGAGCTTCTCTCACGAGGGTTCTAGAGGGTGGGGAACTCTGGCTGAAGCTCAAGATGGTCCTTTTTACATAAGGACTTGGATAGATTGCTAAAGTGTAGAGTTTTAATGTTATTACTGTTATGTCTTTTGGGACATTGTCTTTTCTAAGGTACTGGGGACTCCCATCTCCACGATGGGGAATGATTCAAGCATGTGAATCTATGAAAGATTCCAATACTGGGGAACTATAGTTACAGGTAAGTAATTTATTTTCGTCTCCTTTAAACGCCATCCGTGACAATCACTGGGGTCCTTTAGGTAGAACTCTTCTTTTCTGTAGCCATCAAGAAGGCAGCAGTCATCAAAGCAGTCCATTAGAGCTCAAAGTAACCATTTTTCTGGCTGATTTTCCCACAAAGGCAGAGTTCACTTTGGAAAAATCCTCAATCCTGACTATGCAAATTTTGGGCAGGCTCTGGTCCGAGTTTCCAAGGTCAGATTCAATATGTTCTGCAAGAGTGGGAAAAATCTACTTCAGATACATGGGTGCTGGAAATACTCCAAAGAGATTACAAGAGAAAGTTTACTCCAGTATTGAAACTTTTGTAGATTCACATGCTTGAATCATTCCCCGTCGTCGAGATGGGAGTCCCCGGTTTATTACAATAGCAGTTTTATGATAACTAAAGTGAATACAGGCCTGAAGCCCATCACATTAGTAGTCTATTCATGTCTTTTTGAGGAAAAAGACCCAAACCAGGTTTCAGCTAATCAGGCTACCTCTACCCCTAGAACACTCCTATGTGAAACTCCAGTGCCTCCGATTTTCTACCGCACGTCGTGCTAGGGAGTCTCTACTGAGCTCTGCTCAGTCACACCTTTGAGGAATTTATTCTACTATTTTTCTCCTCAGAATTTGCCATCTCTACTCAAAGACTTATAGGTTTTCCTCTCCTGACTGCTCTACACTCATTTTTTGTGAACTTTTCAGCATGTCTGACAAGAAGAGGAAGAGTTTCTTCAGAGCCTCCAAGACCTGTGGGAAAAAGAGGCTTCACTTTGAGGACCCCCACAAAGACTGCATTTACTGGCTTTACCCCCATCACTCTGTCAAGGACGGTAAGGTATGCAGAACTTTTTCTAGCAAGACCCTTAAAGACAGAGAGGGCAGGCTTCTTATTTGGCCCCAGAAGCTGAAAACAAGGCAGAATCCTGTTTTTGGTTCAGACTGTGAGGACTCTTCTATTTCCTCCAAGCATGTTAAAAAACAGAGAAAGGTCACCTCAGACTGGTCAGTTGGAGAAACAACCTAAAAAGGCAGCTAAAAAGACCAGACATGGGTCTTACAAAATGCACAGTTCTTCAGGTTCCCCTCACAAAAGGATTGTAACATCACACAGTAAAAGAGGTGAACGCTCTTTCTCCTCAGAGCGTGGTCAGAAAGTGTCTAAGCAGTACTTCAAAATGCCGTCTGTAAAGCCAACAACTACATCGACGAGAACTGTCCACACATCGTCAACGACACCTACTACGATGGCGGTTTATACAGTGTGCTCCGTCCCCAGTGTCTTCATGTCTACAATGCCGTCATCAACGGCCTCCTTCGTCAGGTCGTTGACGCTGAAATTGGTGGTTGCCTCACCTCCATAGACGATTCCAACATCGAAAACATTGATGATGGCATCCTTGTCGCCGACGATTGCTCTGTCGACGGGACTCATTCACTCGTCATCACCACTGACGACGACAGGATCAACAATACCGTCAACGACGATGTCGACAGTGGATATTTCAGTGAAACCAAGAAAGTTGAAGTCCCTAATACCGTCGCGCACATCACCCAGTAAGGTTTCACCTCTGATTCCTGCTCATCTTTTAAAGGGTGATGAAACGGATGAGGAAGGGCCATTTTGAGCAGCCCATAGTCGTTTTGAGCTACATATAAAGTGTCAGGATCTGGGAGACGATAACCAGTATGACCGCCAGTCCTTTTATTCTCCTGATGATCACTATTTGAATCAGGAGCAAATGATTGCCATGCCAGGATCTCTTATTTCAGACCACCAGCTGATGTTAGCGGGCTATAGAAAAAGATTCCCACCAGTTGGATCTGAAGTCCAGTAGACAATTATGCCTTCACCGGTACTTCCTCCTTCTACGCCTGACAGACCACAGGTATTACCGTTGTATATGTCACCACACACATCTCCTTCGGCCCCACCACAGGACCCGCTGACGTCCGATGATGACAAGGAGGAAGGTGAATTGACAGATCATATCACAGAACGGGATGACTATCAGATACCTTCACCATCTGCAGACTTGCCACCAGGGGACATTGGTGGATTTCGTAGTTTGTTGGAACGGGCAGCCAAAAGGTTTGCTCTACCCATGCCAACAAAGCAGATGGGCTGCTTTCTCTATGACTTTAAGGAGTCCTTTCAGAAAAGCAAAATCAATGCCTTTTGTAGACTACATATGGAGCGAGGGTAATAAGGTCATGAAGAATCCTGCCACTGTTACTGAGGTCTTGCCCTGCTTGAATAAGAAATATAGGGTGCCAGATGACGCCCCAGCGTGCCTGACCGGTCATCCCAAGCCGGATTCCATTATTGCTCAAGCGGCACAGCGTAGGTCTCGAAATCCATCAGCTCCAATCTCTGCTCCACCCGATAAAGAAGGGAGAAGGCTTGATAATATTGAGAAGCGTTTCTCCTTGATGCCATACCTCACAGTGAGAATGTCAAACTCATTAGCTGTTATAGGAAGATATGATAGGCAGCTATGGGCCGACATAGCTCCTTACATAGACCATCTTCCGGAGGAATCAAAAGCAGAAGCGCTGAAGATAGTACAGGAAGGGGAAAAGGCTTCAGCGGAAGTCATCGATTGTCCATTGAATATTGCTACTGTGGCTTTTCGTCAGCTGGCAGGCACAGCTGTTTTATGGAGGTGGGCTGGCTTTGCGCAACATCTTTTAGACCGGAGGTCCAGAGCAAAATCCTTGACTTGCCTTTCGATGGGGAACTCTTTTCGGGAAGCAAATTGATGAAACTCTGCAAGCTATTAAGGCAAATACGGACACGTCAAAGTCCCTTGGGACCCTGCAGTTCGGAAAGCGGCCATTTAGGGGTGCTAGAGGAAGGGGATATCCATCCTACAGAGGGGGTTCCAGCAGTATAAATATCCTGCTTCCGTCTCAAATATTCAATCCTTTCAAGCCCAGTATCAGCAGAGGCAACCTCCACAGGCAGCATATGCCAGAACCACGCATAGAGCAAGAGTAGGACGACAGCCTAGAGAATCAGGTTGCAGGCAATGACTTTACCCTTACCCCAGCCACTTATCCTTCTTCAAGTCTTATTTTAGGAGGAAGGATTTCCCAATACCTGCACAATTGGCATATGATCACCTCTGACCTTTGGGTGTTGAACCTTATTCAATTTGGCCATGCACTAGAGTTCATGCAAATCCCACCACCAAGACCCCCTCCTCCATGCTCACTGAAGAACCTCAAGTCCAGTCGATGCTCAAGAAAGGAGCTATAGAAAGGGTCCTGGCTCGGGATGGAAACAAGGGGTTTTATTCTCGTTTCTTTCTTATCTAGAAGAAGCGGAAAAATTGGTGTCCAATCTTGGATCTCAGAGACCTGGATACTTACTTCAAAAGGCAGTCATTCCATATGATTATGTTGCAGGACATCCTTCCCCTTCTCAATCCAGGAGATTATATGTCAACCTTAAATCTTCAGGACGCATACTTCCATATCCCGATTCATCCATCTCACAGAAAATTCCTCATATTCATAGTAGCCAGGGACCATTTTCAGTTCAAGGTACTTCCTTTCAGCCTCAAATCGGCCCCCAGAATTTTCACCAAGTGCCTGGCTCCAGTAGCGGCTTTTCTCAGAAGACACAAATTTCAGGTATTTCCATATCTGGACGACTGGATCATTAAGGCCTATTTGCCAAGCTAGGCCTAACTATCAATCACTGCAAGTCTGCTCTCCAATCCCTAAAAGTAAGGACTTTTCTAAGAGCAGTTCTAGACACATCCAGTTCCACAGCGGCTCCCACAAAAGAGAGACAGAAGAAACTGATCTCTTTAGTGAGTCTTGTCCGAAAAAGAAGGTCTGTTTCAGTTCACCTCTTCAAGTCCGTACTGGGGATGATGTCTTCCTGCATCCCACTGGTGCCTTTCTGTCGTCTCAGAATGCGTCCACTTCAAGAGCAGTTGGATATTCAATGGACACAGTCCAAGGGATCTTTTGACTACATTATCAAGGTTACGAAACCAATGAAATTACATCTGTATTGGCGGACCCAAGCATCCCATCTATCAGTAGGTCTGTCTTTTCTTCCACCCCTGGTCCCATGGGTGATCAATACGGATGCATCCCTAGAAGGTTGGGGAGCCTTCCTTCAGGATCTATCAGTCCAGGGCAGATGGCACGCTCATCAAAAGATTTATCACATCAAGTATCTGAACTGAAGGCAGTTCACTTAGCGCTTCGAGCCTTTCTGCCAAAGATAAAGAATTTGTCGGTGCTCATACGTACAGAAAAGCAGGGAGGAACCAGATCACTGCCGTTATCTTGAGAATTTCAGCGTGTCTGGAACAGGCCCATTCTATATGATGTGCATCTTCGAGCAGAGCACGTTCCAGGCGCTCCGAACGTCATTGCAGATTCTCTCAGCAGACAGAAATCATCCAATCACGAATGGGAGCTAAATCAAGCTGTGCTAGATCGCATCTTCTCTGAGTGGGGAAAACCAAACCTAGATCCCTTTGCCACTCCTCAGAATGCAAAATGCCTGTATTATGCAAGTCAGGATCACCCTCCGGGTTTTCAGGGTAATGCTTTTTCAATAGCATGGTCAGGAATTTATGCTTATGCTTTTCCTCCCATTCCGAGAGTCCTGGCCAAGATCAAGAACGAGAGCTGCAGGATACTTCAGATTGCCCCAGCATGGCCTCTGCAGCATTGGTTTACTGAGTTACACTTCTTCTGTCAGAGAGGCGCTGCATACCTCCGCTGGTAATACTTCATCTGTTAACAATGAACGGTGGTCAGGTTCTCCACCTGGATCCAGCATTGCTTCATTTGACTGCCTGGCTCCTGAACACCTTGAATGTGAACTTTCCTTCTGACTATTGGGTCATTCTGGCCAGAGCGGTATCTGATAGCACCATTAAGTCATAACGGCTTAAATGGAGAAGATTTTGCTTGTGGTGCAAACAGGCGCAGGTTCATCCTTTTTCCTCATCAACGGAACAAGTGCTTCCTTATCTTCTACTAGCCTACCAGGTTTTGTCAAACTCTTCAATTAGGGTCCACTTAGCTGCTATTTCACGTTACAGGCGATCAGGAAATCCTCCATCTTTGTGGTCAACGAAAATTATCAAGTAGTTCCTTAAAGGGGTTTTTCGTTCTTTTCCGCCAGTCAGACCGCCACCGCCATCCTGGCGACTTAATATAGTTTTGTCTATCAATTGATGAAGCATCTAGTTGAACCCATTCACAGGGCAGACTTGAAGTTCTTGTCATGGAAGGTTGCACTTCTTCTTGCCCTGACCTCGGCTAGAAGAGTTAGCGAGATTCAAGCTTTCACAATCCAAAGCCCTTTCTTGCAGTTTAAAGATGATGTAGTAATTTTGCAAACAAACCCAAAATATTTACCAAAGGTTCCTTCTGACTTTCATATCAACCAGCCAGTTATTCTAAAGTTGTATTTTCCGAATCGATCAACGGCGGTGGAAAGATCCCTGCATTCCTTGGACGTCAAAAGATGTCTTAAGTTTATCTGGACAGGGCAAGAAGTTTTAGGAAAACAAGACAATTATTTGTGTCATTCAGTTTCCCTAGAAAAGGGCAGCCGATTTCTAAACAAGGAATTTCTAGATGGATATCTAGTTCTATTGACTTTTGCCACAAAGCTGCAGGGAAGCCTCTGAGCAGATCATTGCATGCACACACTTTCGCGAAGCACAAGTGCCTGGAGGAGTCATCTCAAGGAGATGTGGCAGTGAAGCAAGCGGTGCTGAGGCATCTGTTCCAGTAACGGTGAGCTGTACTATTCTCCTTTTTTCTCCCTCATACCCAGTATAATGATCACCACATTGTATGATAATGAAGTTTTCTTTCTTTCACAGTACGCTTGTTGTTGTTTAGCATTGAGCAATGATTCTTTGGTTTTTGTAATCATGTAAGAGTTTATATAACTTATTGAATTGCATTTTTAAATTGATATCAAATGTTCCTAATACAGTGTGCTTCATTACTGCTTGCTACTCTGATTCAGGCATGTGAATCTATGAAAGTTCCAATACTGGAGTAAGAAATTAGTTACTTATCTGTAACTGTGTTTCTCCAGTATCGAAGTCTTTCATAGATTCACATGCGACCCTCCAGCCTCCCCTGAGAAGCTCACCATTACAGACTAGATTCCTCAACTTCTTCGGCACTCGTGCTGTGAGAAAATCTGAGGCACTGGAGCTTCTCACAGGAGTGTTCTAGAGGTAGCCTGATTGGCTGAAACCTGGTTTGGGTCTTTTTCCTCAAAAAGACATGAATAGACTACTAATGTGATGGGCTTTTGGCCTGTATTCACTTTAGTTATCATAACACTGCTATTGTAATAAACCTGGGACTCCCACCTGGATGACGGGGAATGATTCAAGCATGTGAATCTATGAAAGATTCCAATACTGGAGAACCACAGTTACAGGTAAGTAACTCATTTCTTCTCTTTGTTCCTGCAGATTTGAAAACCATACCTACTATTTGGCTGAACTGACCTGTCAAGGAGGGAGGCAATGAAACAAGGGATAGATGCTTTGTGGAGAAGCAAGCTGTCATTCCTATTCCAATTCCAGAAAGAAGGAAATTAGTTTATTCAGTAATAGTTCTGGTAGCCAAGCTGGTTAGCAGATAGATCTGAATAGAGTAAACAAATAGGTGATGAACATTTCATTCAAGATGCCATAAAAACGGCCTCCCAACACGGGTAAAAGAAGTTGCAGCACTCTGTGGGAGCTGGTTCCAAGTAGATTTATTGAGAGTAAGGCGGTCGCGTCAACGCGTTTCAGCACTGACTGTGGCTTTCTCAATACAAGACCGCCCTACTCTCAATAAATCTACTTGTAACCAGCTTCCACAGAGTGCCGCAACTTCTTTTACTCGTGTTAGGAGGTCAGTTTTTGTCAGCATACAGCGTAATGCTGCTCATCGTCACCATCAGCGTTTGGGAGCCTGCAGGCAGTTATGCTGGGAGACTGTTTTGTTATTTCATTTAAGATGTTAACATTGCAGGGGTGCATTCCTTTAGTTCCAGCTACTTTTATGCCAACTATAGATTTGATGATGTATCTCCCCATTCCTATTACAAAAGATTTTGTGTTCCAAAATAACACTTTTAGTTGAGAGTTTTTCCATTAGGTCTTCACTCAGCTCCAAGTGTCATCCCTATGATGGCGGCTCCTGTAGGGACTCTTCTACCTCTTCAAGGAATCCCAATTTTTACATATCTCGACTACTTACTAATCCATATCCCACCACTGTTAACAACATATCCCAGCTCATTGGGGTGGGGAGCAACTGAGGATCCTGTGTAAAGCCCAGTTGGCCTTGATAGAGTCTTCAGTCTTTAAATTTGAGGGACTTCATGGCAGTTTTTCTTGCACTTCAACATTTTCAGCCTCAAGTTCAACAAATCAATATATACTATGACAATGGCCTACATAAATCATCTAGGTGGATCTCGCTCCGAATCTTTGAATGTAAGGGTCTTTCAACTGCATCCCAAAGCACACCTTCTATCCTTATCAGATGTTTACATCAAGAGACAGGGCAATTTTAGGGCAGATCAGCTGAGTAGGCTGCTTCCATCATCCAGGAACATGTCTCTGCCTTCAGCATCTTCCAAAAAAACTGTGCATGACGTTCGGCACCCATCTTTTTCGATCAAAGAACAGTCCAGAGGAATGACCATAGGGGTAGATGCTCTATCAGCAAAATGACCCTAGAAATTACTGTATGCATTACAGAATTTGGGATCAGGGAACAAAGTCATTGTGGTTGTTTCATTTTGGCCTGGACAGTATTGGTGTCCTCTGTTTCATTCTCTGTTCTTCTTTCTTGGTGTCTTCCTTTGGTGCTATCTCCTTTGAGTCTCTCAATTCATTCTCCTCCAATCAGGTTCCCTCTATCAGTCTGCAGGTTAAATGGAAAAGCGAACAAAGTAAAGGACATCCCCTGCATTTAGTGCAAGCTATTCAAAATTCTTGAAAACCTATTCTAGACACTGAGCTTCATTTCAAATGTGGGATGCAGCTCATTCTGTCTGTTCTGTTGGGTATTTCCTTCTTTCTGTTTTGCAGTTCCTTTTGAATGGGTTTCTTCTCTGTAAACACAGCAGACTGTTTAAAGACGTTTCCAATTTCAGACCTATGTCTCCTCTTAGGGATCTACCTATATTGTTGAAATCCTTTCAGTTTCATCCTTTTGAATAATTGACATCTGTGCATTTGAGCATTTTGGCTTTTAAAGTAGCCTTTTTGATCAGCACTACATTACCTCATAGACATGGATAATTATCTGATTTATTATGCTGTTCTTCTTTCTGTAAGTTTTACGAAGATGGGTTCTTTTAAAGCGTTTTGCCAGTTATTTCCCTTCTCCTTCCTCTGATGAGGAAGAAATACCTAATTTGGTGGATGTTAAAAGGGGTTATTGATATAACTTGACAGGCCCACATCCGTCAGAAATGCAGAGGATTATGCATTGTGCATTTGGTTTGTGTGGTCAAGGTAAGATGGTATCATCTATGACCACAAGCATATGGATCAGATGCACCATCGCTTTAACTTATTGTGTACAAGATTCTCCTTATCTTGAATAGAATTCATGGATGTCAACTAATGATATGTTTCCTTTTATGTAGAGTTTCAAGAAATGTAATTAAAAAACATGTAGAGGTGGGACATACATTTATTTCTTTTTATTTATAAACCTTTTTACTATATTCTTTTCAAATGCGGTCAAACAACAGCCACAGACAGTGACCAACAATATAGTATAAGCCGCTATCTCACAGGTCAATTAAATTAATTCACTTCAATACACACATTAAAGTCAAGATGTCTTCAGCTGCCGTTCTGTTGGGTTGTCCAAAGGCCCAATATTTTAGCATGTAAAGTCACACAACCCCCTCCATTTGTAAACTATCTCCTCCACTGCAGCATAGTAATCCATGCCTCCTTAAGAAACACCTTGCCAACCCCAACGATCTCAAAAACTACAGTCGATCTCCCTGCTCCCCTTCCCAGGAAAAGTAATTGAGAAAGCCATCAACCAGCAACTTACAACACAATTAGAAGACAACAACCTCCTAGATCCATCTCAATCTGGAGACTGCTCCAAACACAGCACTGAGATTGCTCTGATCGCAGCAATGGATGACATCAGAACCCTCCTAGACCAAGGAGATTCGGCTGCTCTTATCCTCCTCGATTTTTTATCGGCCTTCAATATAATTACCCACCACAACCTGCATAACAGACTCCATCATATCAGCATCCAAGGTAATGCCCGGAAGTGGATAGCATAATTTCTCTCTGGACTAGCCCAGAGAGTTCTCCTCCCACCATTCACCTTGCAACCCAAGCCCATCATATGTGGAGTCAAGGATCCTCCCTCAGTCCCACCCTCTTCAACACCTACATGACCCGCCTGGCCAACATTGTAAGAGACCACGAACTAAACATCTCCTACACAGATGACATGCAGCTAATCCTCTCACTGTCCAAAGACCATGCCTTGACAAAGGGCAACTTTCACCTCTGCATGACCAACATCACCGACTGGATGAGGGACAACTGCCTCAAACTGAACACTGATAAAACTGAAGTCCTGCTGCTCCTGGTGGCCCTTGGACCTAGGCACCGCCGCCCTCACCGGCAGAACTTACCCGTAACCTTGGAGTCATCATCAACAATAAATTAAACATGAAGAACCAAGTCTATTCAGTATCCTCCTCTTGTTTCCATGCTCCCGATTACTACGACAGATCTTCAAGTGGCACCTCACTGACACAAGGCGCACCATCACACGGGCCCTCGTCACCAGCAGACTTAACTACAGAAAACACTCTCTACACTGGACTAACCACACACCTCACAAAAAATTTCAAATCATCCAGAACACATCAGCCAGGCTCATCCTTGACCTCCCAAGCGGTACCCACTTATCATCACACCTCATGAATCTGCACTGGCTTCCCCCACACAAACAATGTCAATTCAAGTTGCTGAAACTCACCTATAATGCCTTACAGAACCAAGGACAAGCCTGCCTCAACCACTGACTGAACTTTCACCACGCCTCCAGACACCTGCAGTCTGCCTCCCTCTACCTCCCTCGTACTCACTGCATTCTCAAGAGCAACTACAGAGGATGTGCCTTCTACCTAGCAGCAAGATCTTGGAGTAGTCTCCCCATCCACATAAGGACCTCTCCTTCCATCCAGGACTTCAGAAAACAGCTCAAGACATGTTGCTTCGACTGAGCTCCGTCCCAGACCTATGCAGTAGACATGGTGCCTGGATACCCTCAGTGGTGATAAGTGTGCCATACAAATTTATGATTGATTGATGCCCAGTACCAGTCTGTTAGGGGTGGTGTTGAGCCCTGTCCCCAGTTACTGGTGACATCTCTGTTGTCCACCAACAACCCTGTGCCTGCCAAATTCTTATGGTGTGTGCCAGCCCACTCCTCCATCACCCACAACAAGACCACCTTGGGATCTAGGTCCATGGGGGTAACCGCCACCTCTTTTAGAGCATTGTCTATAACTTGCCCATAGTTATGGATGAGGCGGCAGTCCCATAACATATAAAGTTACCCTCAGCCTCCTGCTTCTCGTACAGACAGGACTGTTGGCATGATGCATCTGCCACAGTCTGCATGGTCTGTACTAGGTCCTATGGAAACAGTTAAATTAAATAGGCCTCAGGTTAGATGGGAGGGCCAACATACGTGCTGCCATTTTGGCCTCCCCCAATAATCTTCATCCACCTCACCTGCATCCACACACTAGGAGGCCCTTAGGGCTGTGTTAGGACAGAGGGGCATTTACAATCACAGAGTTGTAGTTGTGAAAAGTTCCCTTATGGTCTAGTGGTTCCAGCAGTAGCTTTGCCTCTAAGACATTTTATTCTTCCACCAAGCCTCAAGCATAAGGCAGCAGGGTGTGTTGAAGCTGTAGGTATGTACAGAATTGGGGCCTATGCAGCTGAAATTCTCCCTTTAATTGCTGAAAAGGTTTGACATGATCAGTGACCCAGATATCTCCTACGTGGGAAATGCCAGTTAGATCCCAGGCAGCAAACCAGACAGCTGAGTCTGTTGCCATCCCAAAGCGGGGTAAGATTAATGAATTTATCCAACTAGTTAATATCTTTTAGGGTGACTGGAGCAGTGTTCTTGAACCCTGGGGATAATCAAGTAGGGTGTATTTCCATAGGGCAATGCCAGAACTCCTGGCTTGTCCAGAGTATCCTGCTTAGATCGGAATGCTAAGTCATGGCAGTCTTCAAACATCCAGTCCCCGATGGGGATCAGCGGCGTGGCCCAGTAATAAGTACGGAGAGTAAGGACCTTGAGGTCACCCTTTTATATTTATTGTTCACACTTCCGATAGGACATTCTAAGGAGCTGTCCAGCCCACAGAAAATGTATTAGCAAGAACTGAGTCTCAGGAAGAAGGACAATGGGAGAACATAGAAGAAATTTTGCAAGGTATAGCAAAACCAGGGTAGACCCATGTTCCAATATGCAGCTTCCCTGCCCATAATGGAAGGTGGAAGTGAGGCCCTTGCCCTGAGGTCTGTCTACATAGGTCAGGGGCAAATATTTAAGCATAGAGTCTTGAGTAGTGTATAGCCCTAGATATCCAATGTGGGATGTGGTCACAACCAGGCGGGACTTTGAAACAGCACCGGAGATTACCATTTTTGGGACAGATAATCCTCTGACCCAAAGTGTCCCCATATATCTGGAGCATTTTCAGTAATTGCTGGAAGAATGTCTGGGGTCGCTGAATGAAGATGAGAAGATCATTGGGAAAGAGTGTGACTCTGTATTTAAATCCTGAAGGGCAGCAAAACACAGTCAGTTGGGTAACACTGTGGATCCATCTCGCCCAAGGAAACAATAGACAAGGCGAAAAGTAGTGGGAACAGCGGGCATCCCAGGTGAGTGCCCTGTTCTACAGGAAATGGGAGGGACAGCACTCTGTCAAACGTGCCGTTGGACAGCTGTACAAAGCCCTAATGAGAGTTAGGAAGCTAGAGATCAGGTTCCTCCTTTCCAGGACCTAGATGAAAAATGGCCAGTGCACCATGTCAAATCCTTTTTAGAGTCAATGGGTATTAGGGCTGCATGCTGAAAAGTTCCAAGGCCCTTGACAATGTCACATTGACACGCCTCAAGGAGTGCCTAGTGCCTCGTCCCAACGTAAACCTGTTCTGGTCTTCGTGTACAAAGGTTCATATGACCCTTTTTAATCGTGTGACGAGGATTTTAGCAAGGATTTTGACTTCTGTGTTAAGCAAGGATATAGGTCAGTAGGAGGATCATTCCTTGGGGTGTTTACCCGGTTTGAGGATGCTAATAATGATGACTGTCTGAAGACTGGCCGTAATTGCCAATTCACCAAATAGGTTTAGCAGATGAAGGGAAAGAAGGGAGGAGAACTTCTTGTATAGTTCAATGTGTAGGACATTAGGGCTCAGCGTCTTACCTGTCTGTTGTGGCTGCCTACAACTCCTTGAGAGCAAGCGTCAAGTCAAGTTCTGCCTGTTCAACATCTGTGAACAAGTGGCAGAGAAGGTCTAGAGGCAATGGGGTGGACGCATTCTACTGCTGGGAGAGTGCATGCTTTATACAGTGCCTTGTAATACTTGGCAAACCTTTTGAGCTATCTTAATCAAGCTTGTAATCACTTGCTCAGACTCCAAGTGCAGCAGCAGGGCAATTCTGTTCCCCTCGTCCATGTGTCATAACCAGTGGAGCAGCTTACTCAAGTTATTACCATCCTTGTATACTTTATATTTAGAGAGTGTACATGCCATAATTGCAGTGTCAAGCAGCTTATTTTGCAGCCTCTGCTGCAACTACAGCAGGAGCCTGCCCTCCGGTCTGAGGCCAAGTGCCCCTGGCAGACGATCAGTATCTCCTAATCTAGGTCAGTGACCTTCTGTCTCTTTCTCCACCCATGATGTGTAACAGGGCCTGCTCTCGGAGCATGGTTTTAAATGCCTCCCACCGAGTACCCGGGGAAGTGACTGAAGGGGCGTTCAGTTCGACATATTTGGTGATGACATCCCTCAATGTTTCTACCAGTGCAGCATCCTTCAGTCACCCGCATTGTCACACCCAGTTAATTCCCCACCGCCTCCCAACCACCAAGGACAAGACAAGCTAACCTCAACAGGCGTGTGGTTTGAGAGGCCTTGCAGGAGGTTTGCAGCCCCAGATGTGGCATCTAGGTGGACCACCAGGGTGAAGACGCAATCTAGCCAGTAGTGACAGCTATGTGGGATAGAGTAATGTGTGTACTGTCTGTTAATGAGGTGCATTGTGCACCATGCGTCCCCCGGACCTAGGTAGGCGGCCCACCTGGCAATAGAAAGCAGCCTGGATAAATGAGCGTGGGAAATTATCTTTGTCTCTTGTAAGGATTGCGTTGAAGTCACCTCCTATAATTAGTCTGCTGACGGGGATGCCATACAGCAGGGGAATGAGCGACTCTACAGTGGCAGCAATCATGGACGAGGGTGCATAGACACTGGCCAGCATGAGCGTGCTCCTTCTAATGTCCCTTCCACTAGGACGTATCTCCCAAGACTATCTGAGTGGGCTTTGATGGAATCAGATGGGAAGGATTTATGTAGAAGGACTGTCACACCAAAGTAGCCTCTCATAAATCCTGCATTTTAGACCATGGTGTAGCCATATTGGTCTTAGAACCTACAATTTGTGCCCAGCAAATGGGTCTTCTGGAGAAGTAATGTGGAAGGGAAGTGGTGTTGAGGGTATACCATAACCGCCCCTCACTTCACTTTGTTGAGGAGCCCATTAACATTCCAGGATAGTATCTTATGACTTTGTGGTGTACCGCACACCTAGGAACTGCTCCAAAGGGCTTTGCAGGTTGCGTACTAATGCTCCTATGTTAGCTGTGGTCAGCAACAAAACTAAACATAAATTAACAACCCTCCAACTCTCCTTCACCCTACACTTCCTAACTAGAAACACCTGTCGCCCCATAGGTAGATTAATACACTAACCCTCAATGTCTAACACATTTTTACAAATTGCCCCATACAAGATATCAGGCTTTGCCATAGTTTTTAGCTGTGTGCCCTTTACTCTACTGTCTCGGGCAGGCAATGGATACGCAATCTATTTACCCCTTCTGTATCGGAGGACCCGCATCCACAACCTTTGTCCCAGGGTGCCCACCGCACCCCTTGCAGCAGCGACGTCTTGTTACCTTCCACTCCCCTCGTTCCTGTTGGCCTCCTCCAGCCGCTTTCATTTGAATAGGTCTCTCCTCCACCCACTCCCAGACCTGATCCAGATGGTTCGAAGAACAGGGTATTGCCTTGAAATATGATTTTAAATTTTGCAGAGTACCACATCATGTCATGTATCTTCATCACACAGAGTTTTTGTTTAACCTGGTCCAGTGTTCTCCGTTGTTGTACGATCTGCATGTAGTTAGAGAAGATTAGCAGTTTGTGCGAGTCTAGGTGGAGTTCCCCAGGCCCTTCACCTGAAGGGGGATCATTTCCCAGTCTCCATAGTTTTAGAAGTGTGTTTTCATGGGGTGCAGTGAGGTGCCCAGAGGAGGCCTCCACAGTTGCTCACTGTGCCCCCTTTCGATCAGGAAACAGGAGGATAGCCGGTCTTGGAGAAGGAAAGTACGGAGCAGTCTCTAAGAATACTTTGGGTTGCCTGCCCTACACTTCCTTCATGAGCCTCACAAATTGCAGGTTATTCCTCCTGGACCCGACCTCCACTTCCTCCGCTCAGACTGCCAGTTCACATGTTGTATACACGGGTTTCAGCCTTACACATCCTTCAGTGGCACGGACGTCCTGTCTGAGGAACAACACATCTTCCTCCACTGCCCAGTCCAGAGTTTCAGGCCCTGACTTGGAGCTTGTATAGCCCGCATTATGGGTCATTGTGGGACGGAGGGTTCTGCCACCCTCAACCTTGGTTGGTCAACCGCCTGGGAAAGATGACCTTGCAAATTTGTCCATCTTTCTCAGCTTTCCTTCGCCCTCCATTGCTGTCCAGACGAGTCACGCAGGCCAGCAGCCGACCCACCAGTGCCCAAATGTGGGTGGCATACGTGGTCAGCATTGTAAGTTGTAGAGGGTGGGGGACCTTTAGCAGGGGAAGGGTGCCCTCAGAGAAGAAATCCAGCATGTGGTAGTAGTGCCTCAGGTGTCTACTCTGCGGACAATTGCAGCAGAAACAGTGCCATTCCTTAGTTGCGGCAGAGTCCCAAGATTGCCAAGAGGGTGGGAGAAGGTGGGAAGCCAGCGGACTGTCAATCCCGGATGCGGCTCGGATAGCTCCCCGTGGACCCTTTTCGTCTTCGGGTATTGATGAGCATACACCCAGTTCTGCTGTCTGCAATCACCGCAGCAGGTCCAAAGTCATCTCTCTAGAGAAGAGGGAAGGGGAGTTGGCGGGGTGCACAATATCTGCGGAGGACCATGTGTGCCCCCCAGCGCCAGCTCTGGGGGGGCATTACTCAGCCTTATGGCCCCTCACGTCCTTCAGGGTTGGCACTGGGTATCCCTCACTGTGGCAGCCCCTGTGGGGCAGTGATGTCCAGCCCCTGGCCTCTGCAACCGGCAGGGTGGGGCAGTATTTGGCCCACTGGGAAGCGGTGGGAAAAGACACTCAAGTTGCCAGGATGACACTCCAGCCATTCTGCTGAGGCTTGTGGTCCTTACCGTCGGCTGCACCAAGTTCCTCCAGGGCACGATCCACAGACCCAAAAATCGTGCCCTGGAGCTTCCCTTCTCTTTTGGGTCCCAACCACTGTTTCAGCTGGCACGTCTCCACACAGTTCTCTTGGCATCAGTCCCTCCCCTCACAGCTGGCTAGGAGAGGCCTGTTGATGTCTTGTTGGAGCTTCACTCAGGTCCAGGCAAACTGTTGGGCAACCTTCAGAACAGCAACGGACGTCTCCCCAACACACAAAGCAGAGGGCTAGCCCAGAAATACAGATAAAGCAAAGGATGGCAGTGAATTTAGAACATGGCCTAGGAGCCAAAGCTTGGTGTGTTCAGGCAGCCGTCTTGCCAGGCCATGCCCCCTGAACATTCATTTATTAATTATTATCATTTGCAAGGAACCCTGAATGATGAAGAAACTTGTTTCAGGGACACTCAGTCCTGTGAAATCATTATACATGGGATAAAGTACTCTGAACATACATTATAAGGATTTTTCAAAGCACCAAGTAGTTCCTTCATATGGTCACAAAACTGCCATATACGGAAAGGGTGACACTATTCCTTATAATTTGTGGCCATACCATCACTCTTCCCACAAACTGGTTAAATCCTTGGGGAACTATTAACAAACTGCATTTTGTAGTATGTGCACTAGTACTACAACAATACCACTAAACAAACCACACAAATGCGATTCACTAACCTACATGCAGAGGTCTACACCTACACCTCTCCTATCTTTAATGTGTTTCTGCCCCAACTGCAGAGATCTCCACACGTAAGTACATCCTTTTAGGAGTAATTGTGTGAGAGAGAGAGGGAGTGACTCGAAAATGGGGAATGATGGCAACTAAACGGGAGGAGTAATGGGAGGAGTAAGGATGGCTTTAGGGTGGTTAAGGAGAGTTTTACGGAGGGATATGCACCAATCCACAAAAGAATAAGCCCATTGCTATTCACAAATTGCATTTCCACCAGGGTCAAAAAGGACCCGAAAGAGCAGTGAGTTCACTCAAAGCTGGAGTAAGTCCAGCATCGCACATGGCCAACCACTGGTACTGCAACAACCTTTAGCAGAAAATAATGGCAGCAGGGATTTAAATTGAAAGCCCACAGAAACTAATGTTAAATTAATGTATTTCAACATTTTGAAAATATAAATATATTAAACGTAATGTTATAATATGTGTATAAATATTAGTTGGTTATAATATTTTTATAAATTTTAAATGTAAAAAATAATGGCATTTTTATTTAAAAAAAGAATTGATTTACCTCAATTCTTTGAATAGCTTTTCTTCTGTACATTACTTCCTTATACTCAGTTTTAGTCATATTTGCAAAACAAGATTTAGAATCAGTTTAACATAAGTCATCTTGAAATATATTGTGGCTCAAATTGTGTAGATACCTGTAGATATCATATTTTTCCTGCAGTGACCTACACTGTATAAAAAAAATATAATAATTATCTCCTTTCTGGTGATTACTTTTTTTTCCGAAAGCTATATCAGCAGAATGAAAAGTCAGTTCCGGTTTTCCTTGTTTAAACTGTGGCTGTATTTATGCTCCGTGACCTGCCTTTCATGCCGGCTAGTAGCTCTGGCAGCAGGCTTTGTGATATTAAAACTCAGCTTATTATAGTTGTGCAGCAATGGCATTTCGTTATAATACATGGGATTCTGTAATCCCTGTATAAAAAAACTGTCTCTAAATTATGTATAATCATATATGCACCCAGCTGCCAATTGTAAAGAAATTATATCAGAACTCAATTGTAATATCTTACTACAGTTTTAATTCTGACATCACAATGCCAGCAGCTAGGAGGAAAGGCAGGCCAGGTCATGGGCCATAATCAAAGCAGCTGTTTAAAGAACAAAAATAAAATATAGCTTTTCTTTCTTCTGCTATGTTTTTCTAGATTTACATTGACAAGAAGAAAGGAGATATTTATGGCAACATGTTTATTTTTTACAGTCCTTGGGTAACTGTAGAAAAGTTAGAATGTTCCTACAAGTTTCTATTGCACCTTTCAAAAAAACAACCTTGTATTAAAATACTTCTATATCTTTTTGCAACAAATATCTACCAGCTTTTTTGATGCACGTAAATTTGCAGTTCTATTTTTATTCTTCATGTTTACAAGCATGGTAATTTTTCACATAAAAGAGCTATGCATTAAGTGGTTTGTGGACAAGGTGAGGGCGTAACCATGTACTATAAGGAATAAAGTAACCCTGCCGTATATGATAAGGATATTGCAAGTCACCTCAGGGTTCTGTAACCTTATATAGGAACTCAGCCTTCAGCCTTGTTCCTATGTATGGTCGTGGAACTCCTTGGTGGCTTGCAATATCCTTATAATGTCCAGCATGGAGAACTTTATTCCGTATATTACTGGTGACTATAGACATTATAGGTCACTAGGCTTTAATAAAAGGATTGCAGACTCTTGTATATTATATAATAATTAAATGGTTGTGATGTTGTCATTAAATGTTGGCATTTGATTTTTACCTTCAATATCACCATTCATTCATTAAGATTCAGGGGGTTGCATTCAGTGCCTCTTGTTTCTTCTGATAATCGAAGGACTTTAATCCTGGGTATTACTTATAAGTAATAACTGGGAAGAACATGAGGAGCATAGTGGCAATGTCCCAATTACTTACCAGCAGTCTTGTTATGTTTAGTCTTAATAGCTCTTGCTCAGTCATTATGCCCTACCAGCCATCTCTCAATATCTTAGCATTTGAAAGTACTTACTAGTAACAGGAGGATCCTGGAAGTGTCATCCCTTTTACGGCGCCCAACTTGGTTGGGTGCGGCTTGCATTGCAGCATTCACTGGATCGAGGACAAGTGGGTCTTGGAGTATGAAGATTACTGGCAAGTAATCTGAAATAGTACCATGAAGCGGCTTCCCTCAAACTAAAACTGTACTTTTTATTTGCAACTGCTTCTGACCTGCAGTGTTGTGGTCTAGGAATCTAAATTGTGGGACGTGCATATTATTCGAATTGTACCACAAATGTGATATAGTGCAGAAACCTTCCTGCAGTGCCATTTGTGGTCAAAGAGGAGCATGAGGCCACTTCTGCTGTCTCTGATTTTGGTAAAGTACTGTCACTTGGCATGCAGTACTCGAAGAATGTTAGCAGTGCACAAGCACTCATGCTTATTTCCACAGGAATACATTGTGGCAGATGCTGATGTGTCATTGGTGACTTCAGATCATGCGATTGTGGCGTTGTGACCCTTAACCTGCTGCTACTTAAGGAAAACACGGAGCCCTTTCTCTCCTACCTCAGGAGCCTTTACAAGGCTTCTCTCTACCACCAAGGAGTCCCAAACACCATTCATCGACCCCACCCAGCACGAAGTTGTGCCTTTCCGCACCTGACGTCATCATGATAGATGCTAACAGTTGACTGGTAAACTTAAGTTTATGTCACCATATTCAAATGACCTCGAACCTGAAGATGATTTAAAGATCTTAAAGATTCCATTACGTTTGGTGTAGTAGCTTACATGCCAATGTTTTTGCCCAGAGAATTGCTGGGGATCAGCCTTTCATTCTTTATTCAGTCGATTCTAGAACTACTACTAAGTTCAGTATAAAATCACCCACCATTCTACATGTAGTCAATTTGCTCCATGGTGTAAGCTTTAGCGAAGCAATTGTAATATTTCTTAATAGAGTAGATGTTTCAGTTTGTCTATTGTTAGGTTCCTTACAGCATCTCACTTCTAAATCAGGTTCAAGTCAAATGAAAATGTGTGTATTTCTACATGTTAATTGGTGAAGTGGATGCTTAGTAAATGACAGTGGAGACTTCTGAGCTACATTTGTGATGTCATTCCTGTATTGCAGAGAGACCTTGCAGCCATCAAGAAGGAGGTGCAGCGGGTTCATGGGGAGGCTCAACGTATAAGCCAGGAGTATCCACAGGTGAAGGAGAATGTGGCGGAGAGACTGATGGGTGTGAAGGAGTGCTGGGAGAAACTGTTCAAGAAGTGCCAGGAGAGGAAAGAGAGACTGGTCCAGGCTGAGCAGGTCCAGCTCTACTTCAATGAATGCAGAGAATTCATGTAGGTAACCCTTTAATGTGTTAACTTGAATATTTGAGCACACTAATGCCGACCATTGGGCTGCAGAGGCCCAGTGGGAAATCACTGGGGATGTGTGTTCAGGGCCTAGGATCACTGGTGTACAGTGGCACACTCACACTAGTGGTCAGCTTGGTACTCAAACACACAAACTTAGGAAAGCATTATATTATTCTTGTGATGCCAAGTCTAACAACCCAGCCTGTGTGCAGCGTGGACCAGGTGTAACTTTCATTAAAAATCTTGCGTGTTTATTGTTAATGTAACTGCAACATCCCACTCAAGCTGGAGAAATAAACTGTCGGGAGAACCAGACATAGGCATAAGGTTGGATAATGAGGAAAGAGTTGTATTTCAAAGTCTGCTTACGGAACCCAGTCCACAATTTTTACAAATGTGAATTAAGTGGACTCGTTCCTTCCCACCACAGAGGTTTTTTGCCACCCACTTATGGGGCCGGGGGAAGCCTGATGTCCATATATTGGAATTCATTCAGCTCCTTCATCAGGACCGTTGTTGAGCATGTTCGAAGTCTCTAGAAATTATGGCAGGCCAGACGTGTGATCTAGGGTGAACAGTCTGCCTCTATTTCTGGTCTTGTCAACACCATGAAAGACCCTCATGAAAGTTGCAGCCGTCTTATACCAAAATGGGATATCAGGCATTCCTGCTATGTCTCATGTCCACAAGCTGAATTTACTACAAGCATCAACTCTGGAATCTGTGGACCCGCTGCATCTGTACTTGTCATATCTGCCATCTCTGTGTAGGTCCCAGTGTAAACCTAGTGAAGCCCAGACTCACAGTGCCAGGTGTGATCCTGCCTCTGATGGCAATAGCTATGGACTCGAGTCCCAGTACTACTTTTACTCTTCTAAGAGCGCATAGCTTTCCTTTCCTGTGTAAGTACCATTGACACATCCCTGGGGCTGTCACCAACCTGCTGTTTTCAGGTGGGCTGTGGTGTTGTCTCACTGACATATATGCCATTTGTTGTGTCAGAGGCCATGACAGAAGTGTCCATCATCATCAGGGATTGGGATGTGGGTAATCTGTTGATGGCTATGCTGTGGAGCATGAGGCAAGTCAGTAGCAAGTGAAGTGTCTTAGACATCTTGACATAGGCAGACAGAACTATTTTTTTTTGAGGATCCCAATGGCTCCCTTGATGTTGGATTGGTATCAGGTTTTTTTATATCTCCCCAGTTGCAGTGCTTATTGTTTTATCTTGTGTAGGTATGGGCTTGCAAATGCAATGGTAAACACTGGACTTAGTTTCCCATCGCTTTCAGTGTCATGGTGTCATATACGCCTCTTAAGCTGTTTGTATTACACAGACTTCACTTTCCATTGGCAAGAATAGGCAACTGTGTGGCTTTGACCAAAATAATGATTTAATTTTTTCAGTTTTTGGCAATGCAGCCTTAGCTTCAGCTCAAACATCATTTGAATAGGGCAATTCTTTCCACGTACATCATAGTCATTCCATATAAACATATCCATTAAAAGTGTGCATGAGCCTTCTCGGTAGCACTTTAGTTGTATAGTCCCTCTTCCTTCTTATATATTGTATGATATTGGGGTACTGGTTGAGGGTGGAAACCCTTCTCAAGCCGGAACCACAGTACTTCTCAGGATGAAGTCACAAGTAACCCTTAAGTAAACTGTGCTCAACCGTTGAGTAGGTTGGCACAAAGTAGTCAGGCTTAACTCATAGGCAATGTGTAAAGTATTTGTGCGGCACTTCAAACAGTAACACAGTAAAAATAGACCACAAAAGAATCCTACACCAATTTACAAAAATAGAGTATTTTTGATGAATAAAATCAAAAAAATGATAAAAATCTAATCAGTAGAATCAGAAATATGTAATTTTAACAATTTTGTGGAAATAGGGCCAGGTACCACAATGGTCCAGCTGTGGGTATCTGGTTGCGCCAGACTGGGACATAGTGTCAAGCTCAGGCCGACCACAGTGGAGCGTCAGCTGACTACAGGGACCCAGTTAGGCACGCTGATTGGGGCTGAATGTACGAGGTACAGCTGAAGCAATACGTCACTTGCAGGGTGCCGCAAGGCTGTGATGTGAGGTTCTGTGTCATTGTTGAGGATCCTGTTGATAAAGGCTTGTAATGGAAAGTCCTGTGTCAAGGATACGGCGCGTAGTCAAGGTGGTGTACCGGCTCAGATGAGCTGTGGGACTGGGATGCAGATTCCGGCATAGTCGTTGAGGCTGCCATCAATGTGGGATGTGGGGGCCTGTGCCGAGGATGCATCGTGCAGCTGTGGTTCCGATGCGGTGTCGTGCTGTGATGTGATTGCGGTCTTTGCACACACTCAGATCCACGCAGCTGCGATCAATGTATCGATTTGGCTTGGAGTTGCGCCATGTAGCAAAGTAGATGTGTCGGTTCCGCTGGATCCTAAGGCCCACTTCCAAGGATCCAGGACAAGGGTGGCATCACTTGGAAGGGCAGACTCACAGATGGCAGAGTTCAAGTGCTGGGTTCAAGCTTGTGGGTGCTTTCTGTCCCTGAAGCTCTTGTCAGAAGGCCAACAAACTAGCCCTTGTAGTCACTCTGGTGGTCCTGGGTTCAACAGATGCAAGTCCAGTCCTTCTTACCCAGGCAGGAGGGCAGCAGGTACCAGGTCAGCACAGCAAGACAGCAGTCTAGCAAGGCAGTAGTCAAGCATGGTAGCAGTCTTTTTTATCTTTTTCCTGGAAAAGTGTCCACAGGTCCTGATGTGTATTGAAGATGTGATGTCTGAGGTCCAGTATTTATACCCAGTTGTGCCTTTTGAAGTAGGGAAGAAGCTTCTAGAGGTTTCCTTTTGAAGTCCCCAAGCATCCTGCCTTCCCTGTCCTGGCTCCAGACTAACTACAGAGGGTACTCTGGAGGTGGGACATGGCTTATTCAAGTGTAAGTAGGGCTGTGGATGCACCCAACTGTCAGCTACACCCAGTCATGTGACCCAGAGACCAGACATAGTAGCACACTATACTACTCAGAGGGAAGAAAAGTATGTGAAACTTCTTCTGTCACAATGAAAGCAGCCAGAGTCTGTATTTCTGGGGCATTTTGACAGATCTCTTTGGAATTGTGTTCAACAATTCATAGATAATCTTCCAAGAGACAGCCATAAAAAAAATTATCAGCAAAGGCATGAAGGTGTCTGACCAAATCACCAGTGCTGCAGCTGACACTTCTACTTTCGCAGCACATAGGTATTTTCATGGTCCAACTCTCCGTCGCTCACCATGGCTCTAACTTACAGGGTTAAAGCAAGAATCATAGCACCATATCCTAAACCGTCCTTTTTTAGGGAATATATTATTTGGATCTCATGCAGATGGTGAGATGTCATGCATAAAGAAGGAAATTGCCATCCTCAATGCTTTTGGGCTGGAGAAGAGAAAGGCTTATAGAATATCGTATATGCATTATGATCGCCTTTACTGCCAGCAGAGGGTTTGAACCTCCCCTATGGCCTCAAGTTTACACTGCAAATGTTCTCAAAGTGCATGGCGGTTGTAGCAGCCTACCTCAGGAAAATTTGAATCTTCGTCTATCATTTCTGGACAATTGACTTATCAAGGCATCTTCCTATCAGCAAGCACGCCAACATTATCATCTAACCGTCATGACTCTCAATGGACCAGGTCTGTATGTGACTCATGACAAATCCATCCTAACACCTGTTCAATACCTGCATTACCTGGGTGCAGGTTTAAGCACAGTATGCACAAAAGTGTGTCCTTCGGAGGTGACACGATTATCCCTTAAATGTCACAGTATGAGGAAAACATCCCATTCAACAGTGAGACACGCCTCTCTGTCCTGGGTTCAGTGGCGTTCTGCATCTTTCTAGTCCCATATGCATGTATCTTCATACAGCTTTTCCAACAATGTCTGGTATATGAAGGGGATCAGACCCCAGGAACATGAGAAGACAGAGTGCTTCCGGCCACTCATGCGAATCAATTGCTTAAGTGGTGGTGCTGTCAGAGAATCTCTTCAAAGGGATGAATTTCTACCAAGACATTCCCGTGCAAACCATGGTGACGGATGCTTCCTTGACAGGTTAGGGTGCTCATCTGGAACATCTACAGATTCAGTGCCTGTAGACTCTGAAAGAACATTCTTACCACATCAGACTTGTTGAACTGAGGGCAGTACATCAATCTCTGAAGGCTTTTGTCCCTTCATTCAGAGCAGACTCTCGCCTTGCTCAGATGAACAATACAAAAACCATGCATTATCTGAACAAGCCGAAAGGAATGAGATCCCTGCATCTGTCCCTGGAAGTTAAAACAATCTGGAAGTGGCTCATCTCCAGGGATCTCAAGATTACAGTGATCCATCCTGTGGGAACCCAGAATACTTAGGCAGACGCTCAGTATAGTCATTCAAGAAAATCACAAGTGGGTTCTAAATGATGCTGTACTTTACGACATCTTCTCGGATTGGGGTATTCACCAAATAGATCTTTTCACAAATGGAGAAAGCAAAAAGTGCCGAAGCTGTGCCTCAAGGTTCTAGCAACTGGGCACACTTCGTAATCTCCTATGGCTCAACTAGTCAGACATATTTCTGTTTGCCTTTCCTCAGTTCCCCTCCTGCCCACAGTGTTCATCAAGGTCTCACACTCGAAAGCAAGAATAATTCTCACTGCTCAACAGTGGTGGTACACGGATCTCCTTCAACTCTCAGGGTGTCCACACAAGAAGCTGCTGTGCAGACTGGAACTTCTTCAGAAGTTCCAAGGCCGGATCCAATATTCTCTGAACTTGACTGCATGGCTCCTGAACTCATACAATGTGCCAAAGGAAGCTAAGAGACCATCTATTAGAACTTCATATTCAAATGGAAGAGATTCTGAATCTGGTGTTCTCAGAACAATGTCAGTCCTCTTACCTGTCTGGAAAGGCTATTCTTCCATATCTTCTCCATTTCCCTAAGGCAAAATTTAATTTCTACTCAATTAGAGTGCATCTCACAGCTATCACACCTTGTCGAAAATGTCCTTCTCAACCATCCATTTTCACAATGCATGTTGTTAAAGATTTTCTGGAAGGCATTAAGAAGATATATCCTCCCGTCAGGAGACCTTCTCATCCATGGGAGTTAAACATTGTCCTTGTTTGCCTTAGGGGGTCCTCCCTTCGACCCCATTTATAAGGTTTCTCTCCAACATCTCTCTTGGAAGGCTTCCTTTATGGTAGCCATTAGTTCAACTCACTAGTTAGCGAGATACAAGACTGTCTGTTCACATGAACCTTACCCAGTATTCCACAGCAACAGGGCAATGATGAGGAACCATCCTAAGTTCCTCCCTAAAGAAGTCTCGGATTCCCATGTCAATTGCACTATTACTTTACATACATTCTTTCAAACCCCCTTTTCTCCTGCAGAGAGATATCTCTACACTCTTAGTGTTAGAAGGGTTTTGAAGATCATTTTAAAGAAAATGTAATCAACTCTTTGTCAACTAAGTTCCTCCATTAACAGGATATGCCACGTCCAAACAATCCTTATCTGAATGGATAGTCTCCTGCATAATCCTTTGTATTCAAAAAGCAAACAAAACCCTGTCCAGTAAATTATGGGCCCACTGCACCAGGGTTAAATCTGCTGCTGCAACTTGGCTTAGGAGCAACCCAATTACTCAGATTTGCAAGGCTGCAGCTTGGAGATCAGTTCACACCTTTACAAGACACTATTGTCTTGATTCGGATGCTAAGGCTGATGCCCAGGTAAGGCAAGCATCTCTAAAGAAATTGTTTGCCTAATTTTCCATTTCTCTTGTTTATCTCTTCCTTCGCAGAATCTTTGACGGATAGGCTTGCAAATCTATTCAGTGCTTATGATTATCAATGGAGAACCCCTGAGTGAGAAGGAATAATGGTTTCTTACTTGTAATCCTAGTTATCCAGTAGTGGATCTTTCATAGATTCACATGTTTGAATCATCCCCGTCGTCGAAGTGGGAGTCCCACAGTACCACAATAAAGCAGTATGCAAGAGCTATAATAGGCTTTAATGGCAGTAGGTCATCAGTTTATTAGCCTATCAATGTCCATTTAAAAAAAGGACCAAACCTATGACCTAAACTATGACCAATCAAGTGCCAGTACCCTCTAGAATACTCCCAAGAGAGTCTGATTCACTCAGATATTCTACCACACGTCGTGTGAAGGGAGTCTTCCTGAGCTCTGCTCAGTTTTTTCTTGTGAAAACCCAGTTCTTCAGCATCTACAATCGCTGAATCTTCCATGAAAGGTCTGTTTCAGTCCTGCAAGTCTTGTGGGAAGAAAAGGCTGCATGTGGATGACCCACATAGAGACTGTCTATTTTGCCATTACCCATAGCATCAGGTGAAAGAGTGTAAAATCTGCTATATCTTCTCCTCAAAAACATTGAGAGACAGAGACATAAGATTACTTCTGTGGCTACATAAGTCCAGATCCCAAGGATCTAGGTCTTCAGGTGAGGACAGTGATACTGTTGTAAGGCCCCATAAAATGTCAAGATCCTCTGACCGAGAGGTTTCTGAGGAGAGCAGGAAGGCTTCAAAATCTCACCACAAGAACCCTCACAAAAAGGAGAAAATCCCTCTTGTCTCCGCAGGGTCGGCCTCCTCACAGCAATCCATCCATCCCTGAAGAATAAGAAGTATCACTGAGCTCTATTTGAACTGTTGAGGTCTAAAACTCCTCTTAGAGCTCCTCGACAACAACACCGTCAACGTTAGTGTCGACGACCACGGCCACCATCACTATTGTCTCGTCAACAAGGCCATAATCGTCAGGAACATCATCGATGACAGCTTTTACCGCTCGGATCTTGTCCACAAGATATTTGCCTCCAGGTAACCGTTGATGGTGGATTTGACATCACCACCATCGAAGATGAAGGTGTTGTTGAAGCTGATCCATATAAAAGTACCATCTACAACATCTTCACCACTTTGGACAGTCCCACTTTCGACGGCAGCAACATCATTGACACCACCGTGTTCAGCAGCACCGTCAACAACAGCACTGTTAACAACATGAATTTTGCCTGCAACATCATACTTCACTATTACATCTACCAAAATCATTGATGGATACCACTGCTACTATTAAGATCACCAAAATATCAAAGACTGCCTTGCTGCCTGAGGTGACTTCTCCAAGCAAAGTTTCAGCTTTGCTTCCAAGCCATCTGTTAGAATGGGAGTAGCCAGAAGATGGGGGACCTTTTGGAGATGCTCACAGTCCCTTGGAAAGTCTTGCGAAATATCAAGAAGAGGAAGAAGACGAAGGCGGCCAACAAGGCTATGAGTCTTACTTCACCCCACATAGCAAACACTATGAGCATTATGACTATCCCCAACCTAGACAAGATGTGGTACAGATGCCCACATCACTGGTTCTGGTTTTGCAGGCCATGTTTCAAAATTATAGAAGGAGGTTTCCAGGCTCTAATCAGAAACAACAGTCAGTGCAACCATAGGCTGTTTCTCCTTCCACACCAAAACACATCCCTGTGCCGCCAACACCTAGATTTACACCAGCCTCAACCACTGCAGCACCTCCTAGGGAGGATGATACTTCTTCAGAAGAAGAGAGGGAAGTGGATGAAATCACGGCAGCTGCAGGAGGAATCTGACGATTCTAGGTCCCTATTCCATCTTCTCCACCTCCTCACCCCTCAGACTCTCCCTCTGAGGACATTGTGGGTTTCTACAACCCAATAGACCGAGCAGCAGTACGTTTCCATTTACCAACCTTGTTACGCAGTCAGACTGTTTTCTCCATGACTTTAAAGAGCAGGCCAGAAAGTCAGTGAGAGCCAATCCCATCATAGATGACCTCTGGAGTGAGGGGCTTAAAATTATGAAAAATCCAGGTATGGTCCCTCCAGTCCCACCTCGCCTAGATAAGAAATATAAGGCCACAGAGGATTCCCCTGCTTGTCTTATTGGCCATCCCAAGCTTGATTCTGTTGTCTCTCAGGCAACTCAAAGGCATTGCAAAAACTTCCATTCCCTTATCTGCTTCACCAGATGAGGAAGGTAGACATCTTGACAACGTGGGGAGGAGGTTCTCTCTTATGTCTGCCATTACCATCCATGAAGTCAATACTCTAACAATCCTAGGGCTCTATGACCGCCAGATGTGGTCAGATGTCAGCAGCTTGCTCAGTCTCAACCCTGAGGACAAAATATCTGAGGTGAAGAAGATACTGCAAGACAGTGGGCATACTCTGTGGAGATTATCGATTGTGCCCTTGACATTGCTTCCACAGGTTTCTCCAATTAGCTGGAGCAGCAGTGTTACGGTGCCAATGATGGCTAATGGCCACATCCTTTCAACTGGAGGCCCAATCTAAAATCTTGGGCATGGCCTACGATGGCAAAACCTTATTTGGGAAGCACACTGACAAAGCCTTATTGGCAATAAAACAGATACAAACACTGCCAGGTCTGTCAGCACTTTGCAGTTCTAAAAGTTGCCCTTTCGAGGGAGAGGTTTCTCCTCTTACAGAGGTGGCTACTAGCTACCTCAACAGTTTCCAACCCAATCCTAACACAGGCCCTCCCCCCTCAGGCCTATCGCCAGCCTCCCACGGCAGCGTACAGCAAGCAAAGTTCAAGTCAGAAGCAACCACCCCCAACCACAGGGTCGTGATACAGGCCGCAAACAATGACCTAGACCTGTTACCGGCTGCATCCACCCTTTCCACTCAGGTGGGCTTGAACATCTCCAGCTACCTTTAAAATCTGAGAAATGGGTGTTGGACTTAGTAAACTACGGTCATACATTGGAGTTTGTGCAGAGACCACCAGACCATACTCCGAACGGAGCGTGCCCACTCCATCTTCACTTACTGAGGAAAGAGGCTTTTTCTTATGCTTTCCAAGGGTGCAGTAGAGAAGGCTTCCTCTCATGAATGAGGACTATCATTTTACTCCTGATTTTTTCCTGGTGAAAAAAAAGACTGGGTATATGAAGGTCCATACTGGATCCCAGAAAATTGAAAACATTTCTGTGAAAACAGTCTTTCCTTATGATTATTTTGTCAGACATCCTTCATTTTCTACTCAGCGATGATTACATGACATCATTGGATTTACAAGGGATTACTTCCAATTCCCCATTTATCCCAAGCATCGCAAATACCTCCGCTTCACCATAGGCGGTACCCATTATCACATTAAAGTTCTTCCTTTCAGACTGAAGTCAGCCCCCCGAATTCTTATGAAATGGCGTGCCCCAGTGGCAGCTACACTTCGCAGACAAAGTCATCAGATATTTCCCTACCTAGATGATTGGCTGCTGAAAGCCTCATCACCTCAACAAGCATCCCATGCCACCAGGGCCTGCTTCGCAGACTAGGCCTCACTGTAAACTACCAAAAATCCTCCACCATGCAACCTTGACACAATCAAGAATAAAGCTTACTTGTCAAAAGACAGACAGCGAAGACTATCCAATCTGGCTTTTCAATTCTTTAAAAGAAAGTCTATTCCTGTAATCCTTTTCAAGCCACTCCTGAGGATGATCTCCTCTGCAATAAAACTAGTGCAGCTAGCACAACTGAAGATGAGACTGTTACAAGAGGTGCTACAAAAGCAAGACTCCTTCGAAGACTTGATGCGCATTACCCCAAGGATAGTAGAAACACTAGCATGGATGTCTTGCAGAGATCATATCGCTCAAGGCCTGACGTTCCTGACTCCAGTTCCAGACTAAGGCCCTCATTACAACCTCAGCGGTCTTTTCAAAAGACCGCGAGGCTGCGGGAGCCAGAATACTGCCAGTGCTGGTGGTATTTCTGGCTCCCTATTGCGACTTTTCCTCCGGACCAGCAGATGGTAACAGTGTTACTGTCCGCTGGCCCAGCGGAAAAGTCACATCAACATTGCTGCCAGGTTGTAATAGACCTGTGCTGATGTGCAGCGGGTGCAGTAGCACCCGTTGTGTGTTTCACTGCCTGAAACTCAGGCAGTGAAATGCGCAATGGGGCTATGCCTGGGGGCACCTGCACTGCCCATGCCAAGTTCATGGGCAGTGCAGGGGCCCCCAGGGGCACCCCAAGTCCCCCTTACTGCCAGCCTTTCCATGGCGGTGTTTACCGCCGTGGCCAGGCTGGTGGTCGGGGACTCATAATCCCCAGGGCAGCGGTGCTTGCACTGCTGCCCTGGGGATTATGACCGCCAGGCGGAAGCCTGGCGGTATAGTGGAGGGGCCGGTAGCATAGCCGTGGCTATGGCGCCACAGTCATAATAGCTGGCGGAACACCGGCAGCCTGTTGGCAGTGTTACTGCCAGCTTACCGCCGGCCGCCAGGGTCATAATGAGGCCCTAAGTCATCCGGACCGATGCTTCCTGAGAGGGTTTGGGAATGGCCATCTACAAGACCGGCAGATCCAAGAGAAATGGTCCAGACATCAAAAACTAGTTGCCTGGAACGAAAAACTATATTCCTCTCGCTACAAACTCTTCTGCCATGAATAACAGGCTCCTCCGTGCTGGGCTGTACAGACAACACAACCAGTATGTATTACATCAACAAACAGGGAGGAACCCAGTGTCTATCTCTTGCTCAAGAAGCCCAAGCTCTTTGGGATTGGCTCGCAATTCACAACATTTTGCTGTGAGCCAGATTCATGTTGGGGTGATCAACAGTGTAGCGGACATTCTCAGCAGAACAAAGGACAGTTGCCACAAGTGTGAACTGGATCAACTAGAAGTAGACAAGATTTTCTCATGCTGGGGCACGCCAGCATTGGATCTATTTGCAACACACAAGGACACCAAATGCCAGTTGTACGCCAGTCGATACTCGCTCCTAGGGACAGTGGGAATGCCCATTCGATGCAATGATCCAGAATTTATGCATGCACTTTCCCCCCTACCCATTACTTTCCAGGATTCTCAGGAAGATAAAATCGGAACACTGTTGACTCATCCGGATAGCCCCCAAGTGGTTCAAACAACACTAGCTTATGGAGCTGATTATCCTGTCCGTGACCGCGCCCGTCAGTCTTCCAAAGAAGCAAATGGTTCTAATGAGGAACCAGAGCCAGCCTCTCTCCAGTTGCATACATAGCTCCTGAGTTATAAGTTCACACTTAACCATTAATCAGGAATGCAGAGATATATTATCCAGAGCACAGGCAGGGAGTACAAACAAAACTTACATGCTAAAGTGGAAAAGATTCTGTTCTTGGTACCATCAGAATAATTTGCATCTGTGTAAAGCCTCACCTGAAGAAATCATACTTTATCTTCTTTCATTAGCCAAGTCAGGTCTTGTTCATGCATCAATTAAAGTTCACCTTGCCGTATTATCAAGGTACAGACATTTCACACAAACTATATCTCTCTGCTCCACAAGATTCATTAAACAATTCATCAAGAGACTGTTCAGAAATTTTCCTCCGGTACGAGCACCTCCACCAGAAAGGCATCTCAACGTGGTTCTCTCACAATTAATGAACCACCTTTTCAAATTGATTCATAAGGCTGAAATGAAGTTCCTCATGTGGATGGTTGCTATACTACTCTTTCTCACATCCACTAGAAGAGTCAGTGAGGTATAGGCCTTCACGATCCCAGAGCCGTTTCATTGCTTCACAGATAGATTTGTCCTTCTTAGAACAAATCCGAGGTTCATTCCAAAGGTTCCTTTCCAATGTCACCTGAATGAACCAATCATACTTCGGATTTTTTTTTCCAATCCTACCACACCGGCTGGAATGACTCTCCACACTTTAGACATCAAATGGTGTCTCAAGTTCTACCTCCACCATACTAAGCAGATTTCCAAAATGGATCAACTGCTAGTCTCCTAAAGTCAAGGGCGACAGGGGACTGCTGTGATGAAAGCAACAATAGCACAGTGGATCTCAGCAACAGTTCAGTTTTGCCATTCTAAGGCTGGCAAACCCCTAACGAGAAAGGCTAAGGCACATTCCACAAGAGCAGTATCTACTTCAGCTGCTCTTTTTGCAGGCATCCCACTGGAAAAGATATGTAGAACTGGCTCATGAGGAGCACCCACTCGTTCACACAGCACTACTGTCTAGAGTCAACACAACACAGTTACGTCATCTGTTCCAATAAGGTGAACCTCATAGAGGTGTTTATTCATATTAACTGTAATGTCAGCTGTATGTTCCAGTTTTCTTGTTCTATTGACGTTTATTGATCTAAATGTTCAGACATAATTCCATTTTCAAATGTGTGTGTGTGTGTGTATGTATATATATATATATATACATATATATATATATATATATATATATATATATATATATATATATATGAAAATGGTGTCTCTAATTGGTAGTCAGTTTACACCCTGTCCAAGCAGGGACCAGCCCTCTAGTCATGCTAAGGGAGATACACACCTAGAATAACCCCTGCTTACCCCCTTGGTAGCTTGGCACAAGCAATCAGGCTTAACTCGGAGGCAATGTGCAAAGTATTTGTACAAGGACGAACAGTAACAGAGTCAAAAACACCACAAAAGCACTCAACACCAGTTTAGAGAAACATCCAATATTTATCTGAGTACAGAAAAACCAGAATGACAAAAATCCAACATACACAAGCAAAGATATGAATTTTCAAAGATTAAACTTCAATATAGCGCTTAAAAACACAATAGCTCCAGCTTGGGCTATTACGGCATCATTGACGGAGTCGTTCCCAACCATCTGACGCAAATCTCAAGGAGGACGGCACCGGTCACAGAGTCGCATGAACCCCCAGGTACAGTACCTTTGGTGATGAAGAAACAAGTCTGTGCACAGAGTCGTGGAGGTGAGGCGTCACTGGATCTTCTGCGACATCGGTTCCTTACTGCAGAGCAGGGGAGGTGATGTGCCATCGGTTCTTGACGACCCATCGTGTTCGATGAATCCAACAGGTCAAGACGCGTTGGGCGACCTCTCAGGGTCGAGGTGATGCCATGGGGCTACAGGCGCCATGGCAGAGTTGGGTGTCACGGACGTCAATGAGAGGGCACTCATGAGTCACAGAGTCGTAGGACATCAGCGGAGCTGCCGCGGCGTCGGGCCTGCAGTGTCAGTTGCAGTCATCGCACTCCAGCGGGAAGCACGGCTTCGGGTGTAGTCGGAGTCGGGCATCGGCGTCGGTCCTGGAGCCGGTGAACCTGGTTCTTCTCATTTGTACGCCAGCTTTTACACCCAAGGGCCCAGAAACTGCAGTAGCCACCACCTTGTGAGTTAGGCCCCATAGCAAATGAACCCAAAGGCTGGTAGGTGAAGTCTTTGATGTCCCTGAGACTTCTTAACAGGAGGCAAGCTCAGCCCAAGCCCTTGGAGAAACTTCACAAGCAGGATACACAGCAAAGTCCAGTCTTTGTCCTCTTTAAGGCAGAAGCAGCAACTGCAGACCAACACATCAAAGCACATACAGCAAAAGGGCAGTACTCCTCCTTCAACTATTCAGCTCTTCTCCTTGGCAGGGTTCCTCTTGATCCAGAAGTGTTCTAAAAGTCTGGGCTTGGGTCCACTACTTATACCCATTGCTGACTTTAAAGTAGGCAAACTTGTAGGACACTGGCCTGGTTTGTAGTGGATCCCTATGGTGCGTACACCTTATACCAGGTCCAGTTATTCCTTATTAGTGAAATGTAGGCAGTGTCTAGAAGCCAGGCTCTCTAGAGATAGCTGTGGATGAGCAGCCAAGGCTTATCTAGGAGACATTCAAAGCTCATGCAATACCACTATAGTCACACAGCACTTACACAAATGAAAGACCCACACCGTGTTACAAAACTAAAGGTACTTCATTTTGGTAACACAAATACCAGAAATACCATAGAGACTATACTCCCTTAGGAGGTAAGTAATACACAAATTATATACACTAGTATGCAGAAATACGCATAAAAAAGTTAGAAAACAGTGCAATTAGTGAAAATCACAATAGTTAGAAATGGGCCTAGGGGGAACACATACCATAATCTAAAAAAGTGGAATGCGAATGTTGGTCTCCCACCTAGGCAAGTGAGGTGTGTAGAGGGGAGCTGGGAGTAGTATAAACCCCCAAAGGTAAGTACGAGAACCCACCCCAGTGCCCAGGAAAGCAGGAGTAAAAAACTGTAACTTTCCCAGAACACACACAAGAAGAATTGTGCAAAACCCAGAAGAGACTGCAAGACACCAACAGTGGATTCCTGGACAAGAAGACCCATAGAAGAGGGGGACCAAGTCCAAGAAGCACTGAAGAGTCCAGGAAGTGCAGGAGCCCCTGCTAACCTGGATGAGGGTGCAAAAGAAGAACCACCGGTGAAGAAGTACAGTCAGAACTGCACCCAAGAAGACGAAGTCAGGTTCCTGGAGGATGCAAGTGATGTCTCACGCCGGATTGAGGATTGTTGTAGGGTTTGTGTCGTCGGAGTCCGCCAACAAGCCGTCGCACATGCAAAGCTCACGGTTAGCGGAGAGTGGCGCTGCTGGGACCAGGAAGGACCAGGTGGACTCTACCCAGGAGGGGGAATTAGAGGGGGCTCTCAGCAACTCAGAGATCCCACAGAAGACCATGCAGCACGCACAGGAGTCCCACAGCACAGGGACAAGGGAGTTGCAGAAGACGCCCACGCAGCACTACGACAAAGGTTCCCACGTCACCGGAGAATCACTCAGGAAGCTGTGCATCGCAAGATAGCGTGCTGGGAGCCAGAGCTACAAGATACACGAAGAACTTAGAGGAAGGATGCCAACAAGCTTTGGTAGCTGCAAAACACACAGTGCACGGGGGTACTGTCTTGCGTGGGAAGGCACCAAAGTTGGACAGTTGGAAGAGAGGACCATCGGGACCACTTCAGTCCACCCATAGTGATGCAGGATCCACGCAGCTAGCTGGAGAGGGGATCCACGCAGCCGGTCGTTGTTGCAGTTGGTGCCTGCAGAAGCAGGAAGTGGCTCCTTCACCCCAAGGGAGATTCCTTTGCTCTTCTGATGCAGGCTGAAGACTGGTTGTCTTCAGAGGATGCATGACCGTGAAACAATTGCAGTTTCTGGCAGGAGCCGGAGATACAATGTTGCAGAAGGCATCTTGCTTCTTCGTTGCAGCTTGTAGAGTTCCTGAAGGGTCAAGATACAGTTTTTCATCTGGAGTCTTGCAATCCGAATCTGAGGAACCACCTAAAGGAGAGACCCTAAATATCCCTGAAAAGGGGATTGGTCAGCTAACCAGGTAAGCACCTATCAGGGGAGGGCTCTGATGTCACCTACTGGCACTGGCCACTCAGATGCTCCCAGTTCCCTGCCAACCTTGAATTCAAGATGGCAAAACCCAGGGACCCTTTGGAGGAGCTCTAGGCACCACCCCTGGGATGGTGATGGACAGGGAAGTGGTCACTCTGCTTTGCTTTGTCTAATTTCGCACCAGAACAGAGACTGGGGATGCCTGAACCATGTAGACTGGATTATGCAAGGAGGGCACCGAGTGTGCCCTTCAAAGCATTTCCAGTGGCTTGGGCTCAAGCTTTGCAAGCAACAGGAGGGCAGAAACCTGTCTTTGAGGTTGCAGCAGCTAGGGCTGCCTGGAAAACCCCAGAAGGCTGAAATAACAATACTGGGGGTCCCCCCAGAGTGCATGGAATCAAAAACCAATGCTTGCAAAAGCCTTGGATTATGTTTCCAACATGTTTATTACCAAACATGCCTATGTTTGGAGTTACCATTATGTAGCTGGACATAGGTAGTGACCTATGTCCAGTACATGCGTAAAATGGCATCCCCGAACTCACAAAGTCTGGGAAAATGGTCCTGGAGGTCGTGGGGGCCCCTCTGCTAGTGCAGGAGTGTCCTCACACACAGGTACTTTGCATCCAGCCCTCAGGGCTGGAGGGCCTGCTATAGGGGTGACTTATAAGTTAGCTGGTGCAGTGTAAATGGCAGTGAAAGGGTGCTTGCACCATTGCACGCAGGCTGCAATGGCAGTCCTGCAGAAGCCTTTGCATGGGCTCCCTACGGTGGCAAAATATATGCTGCAGCCCAGAGGGATCCCCTGGAACCCCAAAACCCTGGGTACCTAGGTACCATATACTAGGGACTTATAAGGGAGCACCAGCATGCCAATTGAGAGTGAAATACAGAGTTTTGGGGGAGAGAGCATAATCACTGGGGTCCTGGCTAGCAGCCACCTTATAACAGGTATCCCCTATTAGTGTAGTATAGGCGCCAAGCTCTGTAGTGGTAGCTGTGGATGAGCAGCCAAGGCATATCTAGGAGACATGCAAAGCTCATGCAATACCAATGTAGTCACATAGCACTTACACACATGAAAGAAAACACCCAATGTTACAAAACTAAAGGGGTCTTTATTACAGTAACACAGTACCAAAATACTAGATAGGCAACCCTCCAACAGGAGGTAAGTAGATACTCTAAATATGTACACTAGTTATCAGAAATAGGCATAGAAAGTGATAGAAAACAGTGGAAATGCAAATAGGCAGTAGTGACCCTAGGGGGAGCCCAAACCATATAATAAAGAAATAAAATGTGAACACAGGACCCCAACCTAGGTAAGTGGACTGTGTAGAGGGGAGCTGGGGGTACTAGGAAACCCCAAAGGTAAGTACCACAGTGCCCCCTAGTGACCAGGGGAAAAGGAGTAAATTACAGGATTTTCCCCAAACCACACTAAAGAAAGAAAATGCAACACCCAGACAAGACTGCAAGAAACCAGCGGTGGATCCCTGAAGAGGAAGACCCGTGGGAGAAGGGGACCGAGCCCAGAAGTCACAGGAGGCTCAGGAGCTTCTACCCACCCAGCTGTGGATGCAGGAGTTGGTCGACGGTAGGACGAAGACAGTCAGGAATGCAGCCCTGAAGCAGGTGAAGAGCTCCTGGAGGATGCAGTCAAAGTCCCACACCGGATGAAAAGATTGCAGTCGGTCAGGGGCGTGGGAGAGCCACCAACAAGCCTTGGCAAAGGCAGAAGTCTCAGTGAAGCAAAGTGGAGCTGCCAGGAACCAGCAAGATCCAGGAGAACTCACCCCACTGAGGGAGTCCTGGGGGGACCCTCAGCAAGGCAGAGAGTCCACAGAAGAAGAGGCAGTCCCCACAAAAGACCCACTGGACGAGGTACGAGGAGTCACAGAGGAGCCCACACCGCAGGAGAAGCATTCAGATGGCTGTGTATCACAGGAAGGAGTGCTGGGGGCTGGGGCTACACAGAGCCTGAAGATCCCTTGGAGGAGTTGCCAACAAGCCTTGGTAGCTGCAGGAGACGCAGTGCACGGGGGTACTGTGCTGCGTGGGAAGGCAAAGGCTTACCTCCACCAAAGTTGGGCAGCTGGCAGAGAGGACCAAGAGGACTACTCTGGACCACCACCTGTGATGCAGGATCCGCTCAGCTCAGGATGAAAGGAGAATCAGGCAGCCAGTCGTCGTTGCAGATGGTGCCTGCGGATGCAGGGGAGTGATTTCCTTCACTCCAAGGGAGATTCCTTCTTCATTCTCATGCAGACTGAAGACTTACCACCCTCAGAGGATGCACAGCCGGGGAAATGTTGCAGAAGCTGGAAGGAACCGTGGATACAATGTTGCAAGCAGAGTCTTCATCGTGGATGCAGATTGTCGAAGCGAAGGTTGCAGAGGAGTCCTGCTGGAGTCTTGCAAGCCAAATCTGAGGACTCACCCAAAGAGAGACCCGATATAGCCCTGAAAGGGGGATTGGTCACCTAGCCAGGTGACCACCTATCAGGAGGAGGCTCTGACGTTACCTGCCTGACCTTGCCACTCAGATGCTCCCAGAGTTCCCTGGATGTAAGATGGCAGAACCCAGGGACCCTCTGGAGGAGCTGTAGGCATCACCCCTGGGGTGATGATGAAAAGGGGAGTGGCCACTCCCTCTTACATTGTCCAGATTCATGCCAGAGCAAGGGCTGGAGGTCCCTGAACTAGCGTAGACTGGTTTATGCACAGACAGCACCAAATGTCCCCTTCAAAGCATACCAGTGGCTTGGGGAGGCTACCACTCCAAAGCCATCTAACACCTATTTCCAAAAACGAGATGGTGTTACCCTCCTCTCCCAAAGATAATCCTTTGTTCTGCCTTCCTGGGCTTGAACTGTTCAAGCAGCAGGAGGGCAGAAACCTGTCTGAGGAGTGGCAGCAGCTTGAACTGCCTGAAAAAGGCTGGTAGGAGCAATGCTGGGGGTCCTCAAAGGAGCCCTCAGAGTGCATCAAATAAAGCTTCCAATACTGGCAACAGTATTGGGGTATTGTTGGAAATGACCTCTCCGAAGGGTCACCCTAAACCTCCTCTTATTTTCTCTGACCTAATTTTTGCTGGCTTCAGGACTCTAGACACTTTACCACTGCTAACCAGTGCTAAAGTACATGTGCTCTCTCCCTAAATACATGGTAACGTTGGCTCATACCCAATTGGCATATTTAATTTACTTGTAAGCCCCTAGTAAAGTGCACTACATGTGCCTAGGGCCTGTAAATTAAATGCTACTAGTGGGCCTGAAGCAATGATTGTGCCACCCACATAAGTAGCCCCTTAACCATGTCTCAGGCCTGCCATTGCAAGGCCTGTGTGTGCCGATTCACTGCCACTTCAAATTGGCATTTTAAAAGAACTTGCCAAGCCTTAAACTCCCTTTTTCCTACATATAAGTGACCCCTAAGAAAGGCCCTAGATAACCCATAGGGAAGGGTGCTACGTAGCTAAACAGCAGGACATGTACATATGTGTTTTATATGTCATGGTAGTGAAAGACTCCTACATTTATTTTCCACCACTGTGAGGCCTGCCCTTTCATAGACTAGCATTAGGTCTGCCCTCATATACGTGTTGAGTGGTAGATTCTGATCTGAAAGGGGTAACCAGGTCATATTTAGTATAGCCAGATTGGTAATAGAAAATCCTGCTTATTGGTGAGGTTGGATTTAATATTACTATTTTAGAAGTGCCACTTTTAGAAAGTGAACATTTCTCTGTACTCAAAACCATCTGTTTCTTACAGCCTGTCTCCAATCAACGTCTAGGCTGAGATGTTTGACAGCTCCCTTGTGCATTTCACCCAGACAATCACAAACACAGGACACTCAAAAACCTGCACTCATCTGAATATTGAATGGGTCTTCCTGGGCAGGAAGGGTGGAGGGCCTGACACTTACATTTCAAAGGCCAGGGGCCTGCTCTTACACAGTGGACTGCCAAAGGCCCTACTGGTACCCTGGCAAACAGGACTGAACTGAAAGGGGAACTTGTGCACTTCAAAACCACTCCTTGAAGTCTCCCCCACTTCAAAGGTGTATTTGGGTATATAAACTGGGTCTCTGATGCCACCAACGTCTGGATCTACACCTGGATCCTGTCAAGAGAAACTTCCTGGCTTCCCAAAGGATTCATCTCGACTGGTTTGGTGTGAAGGACTGCTGCCCTGCTGGCCTCTGACTTTGCTGAGAAGGACTCTGCCTTCCTCAGAAATATTCTCCAAGGGCATGGATTGAGCTTGCTTCCTGTTTTCTGAAGTCTCAGGGCCAAAAAGACTTCATCTGTAAAAATAACTTCCTTGTGCGTAGAAAATCGTCACGTCTGCTGGAAACAACGTGAAGCCTGCCTTGTGACTGACATATTGCTGCACAGCTGACCGGAACGACGCAGCCCGACTTCCTGAGTGGAAATTTGACACTGCATCTGCGTTGTGAAGGAAAATTTGACGCTTCATCAGCCGGACCGACGCAGCGCCCTTCCTTCTTCCAGTGCGTCAAGGATTTTCCCTGCATCGTCCCTGGGCATCCAAAAATCCCCACATCACAGTGAGGAATCAAGACTGCACATCGAAAAATGACGCAAGCCCCTTGTAGCAATGAAAGAAACAACGCATCGTGTGTGTCGCCCTATTTTTCCACGCATCTCCTCCTCTGCGGTCTCTGCGAGTCGTTATTTTTGACACATACCGTTTCAAATCTTGCAAAAGTGATATTTCAACTTGTGCTTATTGGATCTTTGTCGTTTTGGCCTTATTTTATTCAGGTAATGAATATCTATTTTACTAAACCTGTGTGGTGTACTTTTGTGGCGTTTTTACTGTATTACTGTATGATTTATTGAAGAAATACTTCACACATTGCCTTCTAAGATAAGCCTGACTGCTGGTGTCCAAGAAGGATGGAGGCCTTAGTCCTATCCTAGACCTGCACCCTCTCAATATCTTCCCTAAAAAAGGGGAAATCCAAAATGCTCGCTCAAGTTCTGTCTGCCCTGGACGTGGGAGAGTGAACAATAGCGTTGGACAGTGCTCAGTGGGCACAGGATAGTTTGGATTGTGTGTGACTTATCCTGACTAGGATTGTGGTCCCTACTTTGACAGGGGTGTATACTTCTGCCAACTAGAGGCTCCATTTCCAACATGTTTGATACCAAACATGCCTAGGTTCGGAGTTACCAATATGTAGCTGGACATATTGTGGTGACCAATGTCCAGTACACACATAAAATGGCGTCCAGGAAAATGGAACTGGAGTTCGTGAGGGCACCTCTGCTAGTGCAGGGGTGCTCTCACACACAAGTACTTGCACCCTGCCTTCTGGACTAGGGGGTCCTGCCATAGGGGTGACTTACAGTGACCTGGTGCAGTGAGCTGTAGTAAAAAAAGGTGCGTGCACCCTTTCACTACAATGGTAGGCATGCAGATACACTTTGCATTGGCTCCCCATGGATGGCATAATACATGCTGCAGCCCATGAGGGCACCAGTATGCCAAATGTGGGGTGAAAACAGTAATAAGTTGGAAGAGAGAGAGCATAATCACTTGGGTCCTGGTTAGCAGGATCCCAGTGAACACAGGCAAACACACTGACAACAGGCAGAAAATGGGGGTAACCATGCCATGAAAGAGGGTACTTTCCGATAACAAGATTCTGCTTTGCCCAGACCTGGCTTTAGACACACTCCAGGGGGTGCATTGTGTGAGGACAGGCAAAGCCCTTTCAGGTGCAGGTGTCGGCTCCTACCTCCCCACTCTAGCCCAGGAAGACTCATCAGGATTTGCAGGACACACCTAAGCTCCCTTTGTGTCACCGTCTAGAGCAGAGGTCTTCAAACTGGGGGGTGGCCCCCCCTTGGGGGGCCTCAAGTGATCCCAGGGGGGGCGCCAGACTCTGGCGAAAAGAAGCATTATACAGATAACAGGCCATTGATTTCAGCAGAAGCATGTTATTGCATTTTTAAAAAGGTAACCCTACTTAACTGCAATGTTTAAATAGGTCTAGACATATTTAAACATTTCCATCCTTATTAAATACTTGTGAAGAACTCTGAAAGGGGGCCCAGTGATTTTTATTTTTCAATTGGGGGGTGCGCGGCATTAAAGAGTTTGGAGACCACTGGTCTAGAGGGACTTCACAAACCGCCCAACTGTCAGTCTGACCCAGATGCGGATCTCACAGGCAGGCAGAGGCACAGAATGGTTAAGCAAGAAAAAGCACACTTTCTAAAAGTGACATTTTCAAACAGACAATATAAAACCAACTCTACCAAAAGATGTATTTTTAAATTGTGAGTTCAGAGACCCCAAACTCCGAGTCTCTATCTGCTCTCAATGGGAAACTGAACCTAAAAGATATTTAAAGGCAGTCCCCATGTTAACCTATGGAAGAGATAGGCTTTACAATAGTGAAAACCAAATTTGTCAGTATTTCTCTATCAGGACATATAAAACACACCAGTATTTGTCCTACGTTTTAAATATATTGGGCTCTGCCCAGGGGGCTACGTAGGGCCTACCTTAGGGGTGACATATGTAGTAAAAGGAAAGGTTTGGGTCTGGCAAGTGCCAAGTCGGATTGTCAGTGCAAAACTGCACACACAGACACTGCAGTGGCAGGTCTGAGGCATGTTTAAAGGGCTACTCGTATGGGTGGCACAATAAGTTCGGCAGGCACACTAGCAGCATTTGATTTACAGGCCCTGGACACACCTAGTGCACTTTAATAGGGACTTACTAGTAAAACAAATATGCCAATCAGGGATAACCATTCATAAACACAATTTACACAGGGAGCACTTGCGCGCTGGTCAGCAGTGGTAAAGTGCCCAGAGTACCAAAAAACTGCCAAAACGAAGTCCAGCATACAGTCAAAAATACAGGAAGCAGAGGAAAAAAACTGGATGCAAGGTCTAACAATAGGTATGTTTTTTTGGCTATTATGAAAATGTTTTGCTTTTACCCACCATCCTCTAAGGGTACTTCAGTTGTCTACAATACTGCTTGCTATTCTGATTCAAGCATGGGAATCTATGAAAGATCCAATACTAAATAAGAAAATAAGTTACTTACCTGTAACTGCAGTTATCCAGTATTGGTACCTTTCACAGATTCACATGCAACCCACCCTCCTCCCCTGAGAGGCTTCTCTTATAATTAAGGATGTGGTTTTTACTTGTGCTTGAAAATCTGAGGAAATCAGCCTCTCTAGTTAGTACTCTAGATGGTACTGGCACCTGACTGGTCATAGTTCAGGTTTGGTCCTTTTTTTAAAAAGACATAGGCTGTTAAAATGATGGCCTACTGTCATTATAGCCTATTATAGCTCTTGCATACTGCTTTATTATGATACTGTGGGACTCCCACTTCGAGGAATGACTGGATACTTGCAGTTACAGATAAGAAATGTATTTTCTCTCTCAAGGTAATTTTCATTGAAATCATAAGTAAATGTCCCTCCTCCCCGACGGAGGAGATAATACATGTATACCACTATACTACTGATTCGCTCGGCAAAAAGCACTAAGTAAACTGTCATCTAGAGGCATGGTGGGGCACTGGAGGTCAGAAGGCCCTTAAAGGCGCAGTGTCCTAATTACATTGTTTCAATGCAGCAGCCTATACAGGCTTCATAGCTATGTATTATTATTGCTTAGAAATACTTTAAAAAGTAAAATGAGTTTGTGAAAGGTATTTTTAAAAGATCACTTTTCTTTAAGTGATTTTTAAGGGTATGACCCTTTTTTCCTTCTAAATTGTAAAGTCATTCTGTAAACATTGGTTATATAGCCTGTTTTTAAGGCTGCAAAAATTTAACACGTGAAAATGTCTGTTACAAATGTTTTCTGGCCTTTCTGAAGTAAGGCAAAGTAGATGTGACTTTGAAGGAACTACTCTGGGATTCCTACATGTGGGTGGAGCAATTCAGTGCTTATGATCTCAATACAGATTCCCCTGGGACAGAACTAGGATTACAGGTAAAAAAACATTGCTTCTATTTGTTGTTCTTGTGCTGCTACCATGATTTAAGATAAAGATACCAACTTTTCCTTGACATTTACATAGCATTTTACATTTTAATTTTTGATTTTTTTAGGTATTGGCACTTTATTAACTCACTAACATTATTAAATATCAAACAGTTGCAGTCCCCCTTTGAAGGCTTTGCGAACCTAGGATAAGAACCCCTGCTGTAGAGGTCTGGCTTATACAGTTGTAAACCTACATAAATAAATAATTTATTAATAATAGGTCTGTTGATGGTACGTTCTGTGATTAACAGTGTGTAAACAAGTTTGAAAGTATTTTCATATATACAATTGCCTATCCATACTAACGCTTTTAACTACTTCTTGGCAGGGTTTGGGCAAAGGAGATGCTTGCTGTCCTTATGTCTGAGGAGCTGGCAAATGATATAATTGGTGCTGAGCTCCTTATCAAGCGTCATGAAGAGTACAAGAGAGAAATTCACAAACAGTGGCTGAAGCTCAAGGAAATGCAGCTGGTGGGAAATACCCTGGTGGAGAAGGGACATTTCATGTCGGAGGAGGTAAACCAATCAGGCACCATTAAGAAGAATGCATGGCAGTATGGATTGAGAATTAAAATAAACATTATTAACTGAAATGGTTAATTTTGTATCTTAAATATTACTTTAGTCTGGTCTCTATTTACCTGTTCACTTTCCTAAATAATTTATTATAAATTCCCTACTAATCAGTCAATCAGGGAATTTGTAAAGCGCACTACTCACTCGTGAGGGTCTCAAGGCGCTGAAGGGGGGTGCTGCTACTGCTCGAACAGCCAAGTCGTAAGATGTCTCCTGAAGGTAAGGAGGTCCTTGGTCTGACACAGGTGGGTGGGAAGAGTGTTCCACGTCTTGCCGGCGAGGTGCAAGAATGATCTGCCGCCGGTGGTTGTCCTGCGGATGCGTGGGACGGTGGCGAGGGCAAGGTCAGTGGAGCGAAGCTGTCAGGTCGGGGTGTAGAAGGAGAGCCGTTTGTTGAGGTATTCTGGTCCGGTGTTGTGCAGTGCCTTGTGAGCATGGGCAAGGAGTTTGAAGGTGATTTTCCTGTTGACAGGGAGCCAATGCTGTCTCTCAGGTGGGCTGTGATGTGGCAGTGGCGAGGGATGTCCAGGATGAGGTGTGCGGAGGCGTTCTGGATGCGTTGCAGTCTTTTCTGGTGTTTGGCCATAGTTCCTGCGTAGATGGCACTTCCGTAGTCCAGTTTGCTGCTTACGAGGGCTTGGGTCACTGTTCTTCTGGGTTCAGTGAGGATACATTTGTAGATCTTCCGAGGCATGCGGAGGGTGTTGAAGCAGGAGGAGGAGGTTATGTTGACTTGCTGGGTCATAGATAGTGAAGAGTCCAGGATGAATCCCAGGTTCCGTGCATGGCCGGTGGGTGTCGGTGCGGTTCCCAGTGTGGCAGGCCACCAGGAGTCATCCCATGCAAAGGGGGTGGTGCCGAAGATGAGAACCTCAGTCTTGTCGAAATTAGTTTATGCCAGCTGTTCTTCATCCATTCGGCGATGGCCTTTATTCCTTTGTGGAGGTTGGTCTTGGTAGTGTCCTTAGTGAGGGAGAGGATCAGCTGGTTGTCATCGGCGTATGAGATGGTGTTGAGGTTGTGAGATCGGGCGATGTTAGCGAGCGGAGCCATGTAGACGGTGAAGAGGGTCAGGCTGAGGGACAAAACCTGGGGTACGCCGCAGATGATTTTGATGGCTTCAGAGCGGAATGGAGGGAGCCAGACTCTCTAAGTTCTGCCGGTGAGAAAAGAGGTGATCCAGTCCAGGGCTCTGTCACAGATTCCTGCGTCGCTGAGGCGTGCGCGTAGGGTGTGGTGGCAGATGGTGTTGAATGCGGCTGAGAGGTCCAGGAGAATGAGGGCAGGGGTTTCGCCGTTGTCCAGTATGGTTTTGATGTCGTTGGTGATGGCGATGAGGGCAGTTTCGGTGCTGTTGTTGCTGCGGAATCCAGATTGGGATGGGTCCAGAGTGCTGTTCTCCTCGAGGAAACGGGTCAGTTGTTTGTTGACAGTTTTCTCTATGACTTTTGCCAGGAAGGGGAGCAGGGAGATGGGCAAGAAGTTCTTTAGGTCCTTTGGGTCCGCCTTAGGTTTCTTGAGGAGGGCGTTGATTTTGGCGTGTGTTTCCAGCTCTCCAGGAAGGTAGTGGACTCGAAGGAGCTGTTGATGATCCTCCGGAGTTGGGGTGCGATGATGAAGCTTGCTTTGTTGAAGATATGGTGAGGGCAGAGGTCAGATGTTGAGCCGGAGTGGATGGTGTTCATGATTTTGATGGTGTAGTTGTCGTTGACGTGGGTCCAGGAGAGCAGGAGGCTGGTGGGTGGTGCATCTGTGGTGTCAGTGGTTGACAGGGGCCTGTGTGCTGAAGCTGTCATGGATGTCTGCGATCTTCCGCTGGAAGAAGGTGGCTAGGGAGTCGCAGAGGTCTTGTGATGGCGGGATGTCATTGATGTTTCAGCTGGGGTTGGAGAGCTCCTTCACGATGTTGAAGAGCTCTTTGTGGCTGTGTGCGTTGTTGATGCATTTTTGAAGGCGGGTCTCTTGGCGGTTTGGATGAGTTGGTGGTGTCTGTAGATGGCATTTTTGAAGGCTGTGTGGTTGTTCAGTGTCTGATCTTGGGGCCACTTCTTTCCGAGTTTTCGGAATGTTTGCTTAGATTCTTGGAGGTCAGCGGTGAACCATAAGGCCTTTTTGTGGGTGTGTCTGTTGGAAGGATTTTTGATTGGGGCAAGAGTGCTGGCACAGTCGTCAATCCATTGCCTGAGGTTGCGGGGTGCTGTGTCAGTGGTGTTGATAGGTGGGTTCCGGGAGAGGGTAGTGATCAGTTGATCTTCAGTGACCTTGTTCCATCTGCGGTCGGGAATCCGTTGTGGGTGATGGTGTGTTGAGGGTTTCTCAAAGGAGAAGTGGATGCAGCGGTGGTCGGTCCTGTGGAGTTCGGTGGTGTGGCTGAAGGAGACGTGTTTGGTGGCAGAGAAAACAGGGTCAAGTGTGTGTCCTGCGGAGTGAGTGGGTGTTGTGATGAGCTGTTTGAGGCTTAGGTTGGAGAGGTTGTCGAGCATGGTGGTAGAGTTGTTATCGTTGGTGTTCTCGAGGTGAAAGTTCAAGTCCCGAAGGAGTATGTAGTCTTTGGATGCAAGAGCGTGCGTGCTGATGACGTCGGTGATGGAGTCGCTGAACTGCTGTCTGGGGACAGGGGGTCTGTAAACGAGGGTCCCTCAGAGGGTGGTGTTTGGGTCAGTGTGGATCTGGAAGTGCAGGTGTTCGGCGGTGCTGAGGGTGTCTTCGGTGCTGGTCGTGATCCTTGTGGATGATGGCGATGCCTCCTCCTGTTTTTTTGGAGCGGTCCCTGCGGGTGATCTTGTAGCCGTCCGGGATGGCTATGGCAATGTCAGGCGCTGAAGAGGGGTTCATCCAGGTCTCGGTAAGGAAGGTGACGTCTGGGAAGCTGAGTCGAGTAGATTCCAAAGTTCGACGGCGTGTTTTTGGACGGAGCGGGTGTTGAGTAGGATGCATCTGAGATGGTTGCGTCCTGCCTTGGTGGGTGGGTCGTTGGTGTGGAGGCTGGTGAAGGTGCAGTTCTGGCAGGAGAAGGGTCCACGGGTGAGCTGCAGGGTGGCTTGGTGGCAGGCGGGTGAGTGGCCGGTGTTGAGGGCGTGGAGGGTGGTGGCGTTGTAACAAAGACAGGTGTAGCAGCGGTTGGGGGGTGTGCGAGAGCCAGGGGTTCTGGCGCTGGGCATGGTCCAGGCACGGATGGGCGCAGACGGGCTTGCCTTTGGTGCGTCTGCGGTGCACCCGCTGAGCGCGGCCACACAGCCTAAGTAGGTAAGGAGGGGGTGGAGAGGACAGCCGGGAGGCGGGAGCTGGGGTGAAAATGGCGCGAAAAAAGGGGGCAGGCCGCAGGGGCAGCAGCAGCAGGAGTGCAGCGCGAGAGAGAGGAGGGGGGAGGCCCGTGGGGCAGCAGCGGCGGGAGAGAGAGAGAGAATGGGGGGGAGAGCAAGCGAGAGAGTGGAGGGAAAGTGCAGAAGTAAAGCAAAAGTCAAAGAGCTCAAAGGAGAGCGAATGGCATAAAGGGGCACAATGCCTACACTACAGCCTCCACTCATTACACTTAACTCACAGAAAAGTAGGGCAGTCAGGCGCGAATCACCTTTCCTCTGGAATTGCCTGAATCATGGATACAAAAACCCGAAACACGAATCCTACCAAGCAACAAGGTGTTTATGGACAGGAAGGCCTCACCCACTTAGTTGTGGCATGTTTCATCATCAGCCAGTCCACCCCACCGTAATAGGATAGTGTCAATCCGATGGTCTCATCCTAAAGCCCAAGGGGAAAAGGGAGCTCAAAATAGAGTTGTTCTGGTCAACACAGGGGTCCCTAGCTACTCTAAAATAAAGCAACATCTGTTTAATCCCAGGAAATATCTCTTATTAACAGGGTGCACAGGGTAGGGCAAGAACAAGAAAGAGTTCTCCTGTCATGATGGATGTTGTTGAGATACAAGTGCCCAACACACTTTGACAATGTCTTATGCCAACATGTTTCAGCTTCTTATAGGATACCTTCCCTGAGAAGTCTTAGTTCGGAAAAAGGGTCCTGGGCCTTCGTCAGGGTGTAGAACAAAAAAATACCCTGTCATCTACACTGCATGCTTCAGTCCTCGTCACCTACTCCTGGGACACCATGGTACGCTGCAGTACCATGGTGACCCAGGAGTAGGTGACAAGGCATGACTATCTCCTTAAAGAAAGTGTAACTACAGGTGTGGTCCCCCACCATAGTCATGGATGTTGTCGGACCTAGGAGACTGCAGGGTACAAAGTGTTATAACAACAGTCAGAGGTAAGACTTATCCTTAACTTGAGCATTCCGTCCAGGTCAGAGCCTGCTCCCTATTCCTGTGGACTAGGACTTGGGGAGGACTGGGAGGGGCCACTGGACCCTGATGAATACCAGCCCCAGGAATCTCTGAGGACAACTAGTGTGAGGATTTAGTGGATGCCAGTGGACTGGACACCTCCACAATTACTGGCTTGGTTTCTCCTCCTACTGTGGCTATGGAGGAGGCTTCCTCTTTCGCAGTGGTGGGCAGCCGAGGTCCTTGACTTTTCGCTGCCCTCAGTGGCAGACCGGACAAACGTCTTGACAGAGGTCCTCCAAGCCGAGCTTGTCCCCACAGAACCACTGCTGCCATTTAATGCAACGTCTTAATCGGTGTCTGGTCCAAGTCAGCCACCTGGCCTCCTGTGAATAGGACAGTGGCCCCCCTCCCCACCATTACCCCATCCCAGGGAACTCCAACTTCTTCACTCATCACCTCATGAAAGGCTTGGTGGTCCAAGCCTCCACCTCCAAAATAAATTCTCATACATTCCCTATTACCCTACCCCTCCACAAGATGGGGACTCCAAGAGGCTGGATACCTTAGGAAAGAAGATGTTCTCTTCCACCAGCCTGGCAGTTTTGTAAGTGAACACAGTGTGCCTTTTGGTCCGCTACTCCCATTCACTCAGGGACTCGGAGAAGGCCAGAGCCATATTCTACCAAGCTATTGCTGACGTCAGAGACAGAACTAAGTTGGCCATACACTGTTGGCTGGAGACAACCTTGTCCCTGGGCTGAGCTGTTTCATCATCAGTGGTCCTTCAGCCCGCGCCTTGTAGAGAACCACTGGCTTTTTGGGGAATGTTCAGGCCTTGCTAATGGACATACCCTTTGATGTCGCTCGTCGAGACAAGACGGACACAGAGCTGGAGTACTTTAAGGACAGCAAAGCTATGGCCAGGTTATTGGTCATTTCCATGGTGCCTCGCCAAGCCCAGTCCATCTCCAGCTGCACCTCTACTTACCCAGCCACCACAAGGTGCAAGCTTCCTAGCCCCTGTGTGGCTGAGGACGTGGTACACACAGACCTTGAGGGTGAGGTAGCCAGAAATCAAGCCAGTCAACCACCCCTCCGACAGCCGCAGCCTTCAAGCCTTTTTAGTTTGCCTTTTGACCATCGTGGGCCTCTAGTGGGCAGCAGGATACACCATCACCTGCACCAATGGAGGTTGATCACTTCCGACCTCTGGGTACTCCAGATTGTCTGAAGGGGCTGCTTCTTCCTCTTCAAGACTACCCTTGCACCCATGCTACCTACTTGAGACAGGCTGATGGAGAGCTGCATTTCCTTGCTCTGCCAGGAAGTGGTGACTCTTTCAGAGAGGGTGCTGGCATGAGAAGTAGGTCATTGTTGCTATTCCCACTGCTTTCTGGTGTTCAAGAAGGATGGAGGCCTTAGTCCTATCCTAGACCTGCACCTTCTCAATACCTTCCCTAAAAAAGGGGAAATCCAGAATGTTCACACTCGCTCAAGTCCTGTCTGCCATGATCGTGGGAGACTGAACAATAGTGTTGGACTTGCAGGATGCATACTTCCACATCCTCGTCCTGCCTGCTCATAGGCTTTACCTGTTGTTCACAGTATGCCAAGAGCACTTTCAGTTATCTGTTCTCACCTTTGGCGTTACCAGCATCCTCAGATGCTCACCAAGGTCATGGTGGTGCTTGTAGGTCAGCTGCGGAGATCAGGGGCCCCAGTCTTCCCTTATCTCAACATCTGGCTGTGGAAGGCAGGCTCCCCCATGTGGTTGTCTCCTGCCTCCAGACCTTGGAGAACCTTCTGTATTCGCTGGGGTTCACTACAAATGTGCTGAAGACACGCCTGACTCTTTCCCAGAAGCACCCTTTTGTGGGAGCTGTGTTGGACACAGTGCAGTTTTGGGCTTATCCTCCCGAACCACAAGTCCAGGATATTCAGGCTATTATACTGACATTTCATCCTCTTTTCTGGATTTCGGTGAGACTTACTCTTATGCTGCTGGGTTTCATGGCCTCCTGCATCCTGCTTATGACGTGCTGGCATATGCGGTCTCTGCAGTGGGACCTGAAGTTCCAGTGGGCGCAGCATATGGGGAATCTCTCCAACAAGGTCCAGATCTTGAAGGTCACTGTGAAAGATCTGCAGTGGTGATTAACAAACCATGATTGGGTCAACCGCAGACCCCGCTCCCTTCCCCAACCAGATCTGACAGTAGTGACAGATGTGTCACGCTGGGGCGGCCATCTGGGAGTGGCGGAGATTAGAGGTCTCTGGTCTCAGGCGGGATCCAGACTCCACATCAACCATGTCCTCCATGTCCTTTGGTCAAGATGCTCCCTCAGACGTATCTTCTATCGCAGCAGCAGGGGAGGGTTTTCCACCCAAACCTGTTAACGGTCAGCCTTCATGTCTGGAGATTAAGAACCAACAGTTGACAGTTTTCAACCTTCCACCCAAATTTTGCCATGTTATCTTGGCAGCACCGCATCCCTCCACTAGGACGGTATACGCCCGGCTGTTGGAACATGTTTGTGACATGGTGTAGAGCCAAACAGGTTGACCCTTTATTTTCATCCCTTTCCCAAGATCTTCTGTTTATCCTTACCCGGGCCCTGCAGTGCTCTGTCTTGGGGACATTAAAGGGTTATTTATCTGCCATTTCCTCTTTCCTGTGGCTGCCAGATTAACCTTCTCTCTTCAAGTCCCGTATTGTAAATAGGTTCCTTAAAGGTTTGCAACACTTATTTCCTCCAGCTCCCTTTGTTATGCCTCAGTGGAACCTTAACTTGGTTCTTACTTTCCTAATGTGTCTCTGTTTAAGTCACTTCATACCTACCTTCTTAGGCATTTCACCATCAAGACGGCCTTTCTGGTGGCAACTATATCTGCCCGTAGGGCCGGTGAACTACAGGCATTATCATCTCCACCTCCATACGTCTACCTCCTCCCAGACAAACTAGTCCTTTGGATCCGAGCATCCTTCTTGACAAAAGTGGTAGCCCCCTTCCATGTTTGCCAATCCATCAACTTGCCTGCTTTTTTATGCTCTGCCTCATCCCTGTAAGGAAGAGGAGAGGCTTCACCAGCTGGACCCAAAAAGAGTATTGTCATTCCACCTTTACAATACAAAACCTTTACAGGTGGACAGTCAACTCTTCATGGGATATGTCGGAGGCAAGAAAGGTTAGCCGTGGGAGGGTTTGCGTGCTCATTCCACCAGAGCAAAGGCTGCAACCACTGCATTAGCACGCAGAGTTTCTGTCCTGGACACCTGCCAGGCAGGAGCATGGGCCTAGCTGCACACATTCACCAAGCACTACTGTTTAGACGATCAGGTCAGAGCTGGCATTTTAGCCATTCAGTCCTGCAGGACTTCTTGGTAGAATCATGTTTGCAGACCCACCTCCGGAGAGGTATTGCTTTGTTATCTATTCTAAGATACGGAATCTGCAGCTAGAAGTCTCTATTAGAAGAGCAAGTTGCTTACCTTCTGTAACGCCTTATCTGATAAAGACTCTAGCCACAGATTTTTTACCGACTCACCCCCCCATCCTCCCTACTCTGAAAACTGATTTATAGGAATAGGGCCGCTCCCTCTTCTGGGCCCTAGTTTCATACACCAGTGGTCAGTGTTACTCCAGTATTGGAACTTTCATAGATTCACATGCTTGAGTCATTCCCATAATTGAGATGGGAGTCCCCCCGTACCCTATAACAGCAATGCAATGTTAAACATATAGAATGTAGGCCGTAGGCCCTTCAATGTTGTAACATATCAGAGTCAAATTAAAAAAGAGACCAAACTTAGGTTCCAGCCAATCAGGCTGCTTTGCCCTCTAGAACACTCCTGTGAGAAGCTCAAGTCCCTAAGATTTTCAACCGCACGTCATGCTATAGAGTTTCACTGAGCTCTGTTCAGTTCTACCTATTTTGATATATTTCAAAAGAATTTCACATTTCTTTGTTTTTGAAGCATTTATTTTGGTCCCTTAGTGCATTTGTACTGCAAATCTGATTTCATCATGTCAGATAAGGATAAGAGTCTATTCAGGGCCTGCAGTACCTGTGGTAAGAAGAGGCTTCCCTCCAAGGATCTTCATCAGGACTGCATCTACTGCCTTCTTCCAGAACATAAGGCCAAAGATTGTAAGGTATGTTGTACCTTTTGTACAAAGACACTAAAAGACAGAGAAGGAAGGCAACTAGTATGGATCCAGAAGCTCAAAACTAGGAAAGAACCAGTGTCTGATTCAGATAGTGAGGACTCCTCGTCATCCTCAAAAAGATCGCAAAAAAAGAGAGATTACCCTATTCTCATCCTCTCTTAACCAGCCAAAGAAAGCCTCAAAAAGACCACTCCTGGGTCTTACATAGGGCGCAGTCCTTCCAAATCTCCTCAAGAAAGTGAGGTTTCTTCCAAAAGGGACCATCTATGTCCTCAGAAAAAAACGTAAAAAGTCCTATGTCTGAACCACCTTCACCACCTTCTCAGGTTTGTAATTCATTCAAAAGCCTTCTTATGTTCCATCTTTTCACAGATCATCAATGAGCGTCCCGCTAGCGACGAAAACCTTGTCATTAGCACCATCAACGACGAAAACATACATGGCAGCGTCAACAATGGCCACAACAAGCAATGTCTCTACGCTGCCCACCACTTCGTCCTTCTTGATGTTGACATCCTAGTCCACAACTACTACACCTAGATCGTCATGACAACGGTTCTTCTGACAACTCCCATTCCCTTGTTGGCGACGACAACCCCTCTGTCGACAGAAAACACAGTTTTCATGACATCAATCCTCACAACCTTGTTAACGACTCTGTTGATGAGAGAAAAAACTCAAAGACAGAAAAAAAGCAGATATTTAACTCCTGCGCATATCTCTCCAAGCAAGGTGTCTCCACTGGTACCAGCCCATCTTTTAAATGAGGAAGGCCTGGAAGATGAAGTTCCTGTTGGGGTTGCGCGCAGCCCATCCGATCTGCATGTAAAGTGTCAGGAGGAAGAGGAGGAGTACAGTGAAGGTGAATACAAAGAGCAAGATTTTTTCGCCCTTTAGGAACAATACCACCAGTCGTACCAGGAAGAAATGGTGTGTCTACTTAGCTCTCTAGTTTTTGACTTACAATTCATGTTTACAGATTATATAAGGTGTTTTCCATCTACTGCGCCACAGGCCTGTGGTAAGAAGAGGCTTCAGTCTGAGGATCTTCATCAGGACTGCATCCACTGCCTTCACCCAGAACATAAGGCCAAAGATTGTAAAGTATGTCATACATTTTCTACAAAGACATTAAAAGACAGAGAAAGAAGGCTACTCATATGGCTCCAGAAGCTCAAAACTAGAAAAGAGACGACGTCTGATTCTGATAATGAGGACTCCTTGTCATCCTAAAAAAGATTGCAAAAAAAAAGAGAGATCACCCCTTCCTCACTCCTCTCTTAAGCAGCCAAAAAAAGCCTCAAAAAGACCACTCCTGGGTCTAACAAAGGGCGCAGTCCTTCCAAATCTCCTCAAGAAAGTGAAGTTTCTTCCAAACATAAGAAGAAAAAAGGACCATCTATCTCCTCAGAAAAACTTAAAAAGCCCTACATCTGAACCACCTTCACCACCTCCTCAGGTTTGTAATTCATTCAGAAGCCTTCTTCTGTTCCATCTTCTCACAGATCTTCAACAAGCCTCCCGCCGCCACCAAAAATCTTGTCGTTGGCACCATCAACGACAAAGACATACATGGCAGCATCAACAACAGCCACAACAAGCATTATCTCTACGTCCTTCTTGAGATTGACATCCTACTACTACACCTAGATCGTTGTGATGAGGGTTCCTCCGATGACTTCCATTCCCTTGTTGGTGGCAACATCACAGTTTTCTTGACGCCAATCCTCACAACCTCGTTGACGACTCAGTTGTCAAGAGAAAAAACTCAAAGACAGGAAAGAAGCAGATATTTAACTCCTGCACATACCTCTCCAAGCAAGGTGCCTCCACAGTACCAGCCCATCTTTTGGATGAGGAAGACCTGGAGGATGAAGGATCTTTTGGGGTTGCGCGCAATCCAACTGGCCTGCATGTAAAGTGCCAGAAGGAGGAGTACAGTGAAGGTGAATATGAAGAGCAAGGTTATTTAGCTCTTTAGGAACAATACCACCAGTCATACCAGGAAGAAATGGTGGGTCTACTTAGCTCTCTAGTTTTTGACTTACAATTCATGCTTACAAATTATAGAAGATGTTTTCCATCTATTGCATCTACTGCGCCACAGGCTTTCCCACTGGCAAAATGTCTTACTCTACAGCCTTCCACTCCAAAACAAAGACTATTATCATTGCCTACGTCAGCAAGACACACTCCTCAAACAGCTATTCTCCAGTACCCAGCAATCTCTGACGATGAGATGGAAGAGGGTAAGTTCAGCGACACCCACACTGAATGGGGTAATTATCTTATACATATACCATCATCTCCGTCACCAACTCCAGTGGATTCCCCACCTGAAGACATTGGGATATTTCATAATCTGCTAGAAAGGGCAGCAGAAAGTTCGAGCTTCCCATCCCTACTAAGCAGACTGACTGCTTTCTGTATAATTCTAAGGAACCATTTTGAAAAAGTGTGACAGCTATGCCTATTGTCAACTACATTTGGGAAGAGGGCTTAAAAGTAATGGGAAATCAAGCTACAGTGACTGCGGTTCTCCCGTGTTTGGATAAAAAATATTGAAATTGAAATTGATTTGCTTGTAAAGCATGTGCATGCCAATGGTGTCTTGGCACTGATAACTAACTTACTGAAAATTAAAAAAACGAATATATCTTGCAGTCAAGTGTACCTACTTTGAGCTGGAAAAGAACCAGGTTTTCAAATGCTTCCTAAAACTGCATAGATTAGATTGACCTCTTAAATGTTCAGGTAGGTTATTCCAGAAAGTGCAGTAAAATACACAAAACTCCTACTGCCCCAAGACTATCTCCTGAATTTACCAATTTTAACAGTCTTTGAGTAGGTTGAGCGTATGGTTCAAGCAGGACTATACAAATCAGTTTTCTCTTCAGGTATGCCAGACCGTCTTCTTAGAGAGTTTTATGTGTCAGGCACAAGGCTTTTCTCCACTGGTAGCCGATGTAACTCTTGCAATGTGTCAGGCACTGGAATTTGGGAATTTTCTTTAAAAGACGAACTGCTGCATTCTGTAAACATTGAAGTTTTTTTCAGAGGATGTTGCCTAGATATAATGCTTTACTGTAGTCCAGCCTTGATAACACCAAGGCTGTAACTACCAACTTCTGGACTTCATACGGAATAAAAGGGAGAATTTTTCCAATCTTGCTCAACAGAAAAAAAAATTAGAAGTACTCAATTTGTTAATCTGTGAATTAAGAGACAGAGGAGAGTCAAAGTTTATGCCCAGATTCCTTACTGAAGATACAGGAGTGGGAGGAGTACCCAAGGTCTACATCCTCTGAGATGGGCACTACAATCTGTGTGTCATCTGCATATGGTACAGGAGCAAACCCGAAAATGTGAATTATTTTTTGTCAAAGGTGCCACATTAATGTTACAAAAATGTAGAGTTCACAGACGAGCCCTGCTGAACCCCACACGGCAGAGTTAAGGTCTTGGTGGCCAATTGCCCAAGAGCTACAAACCATTCTCTCAGTGAAAGAAAAGATCTGAGCAATTTTAGTGCTGGGCCTCCTATTCCAATCTCTTCTAGACAACCCATCAGGATTGCATGGTTAATGGTGTCGAAGGCTGCCGATAGATTAAACTGGACCGTTGCTGCCTTCCCTCTGTTATCCAAGATAGTTCTCAGCTCATCTGCAGTTGCAGCCAATGCAGAGTCAGTACTGTGGTTTGGCCTAAAGTCAAATTGTGCTGAATGTAAGATTTCCTTTTCTTCCAAGAATTTAGAAAAAGCCATGTCCATATGTTTTTTGAGGATCTTTGCTGGAAAAGATAACTAGGAAATCGAGTGATAGTTCTTTGCCACTGTAGGATCAAGGGAGGATTTCTTCGATAGAGGCAAAATAGAAGTCTGTTTCCACTCTAACGGAATTGACCAGATTCTAAAATATAATTGAAGAGAAAAGTAAGGAGAGGAGTAATCACCCCCAAAAGCTTGTGAAATATTTTCGGGGGCAAGGATCAACAGGGCCCCCCTATTTTGTTAGCCCTATAAGTTCAGCTACTCTAGCCTCTGTAAACGAGGAACAAAAATTCAAAAGTATTTTACCAAGTACCACGGCTGTTGGTCCAGAGGCTGAAACTGAAATCCTGCCTTTATTATTTAAATTGTCAAGGATATCTTATTTATTTTTTTTAAATCTGCAAGTTGATCACAAAACTGCTGACAAGGGACCAAGGTTCCATTAGGAAGTGGGCTTGAGCGTCTGAACAGTTAGACAGTCGTCTAGAAGCATTCGTAGCTTGAAGGATTTTATCTGAGAAATATTTAGTTTTCTCCAAGATTATCTGTTTTTAATATTCATGAATCTCTTCATTATATTTAACCTTTACCTCCTGCCCATAGTTTTTTTTTCTCCAAGCTCTCTCCTGTCTTGTACATTTTTCTTTTAGGGCCAGATGTATCAAAAAAACGAATTGCATTTCTTAAATAGCGAATTTTAAGAAATCGCTATTTAAGAAATGCAAAATGGTATGTATAAATTTTGCAATTCGGTAATAGCAATTTCTTAAAATTCGCAAATGCTATTACCGAATCGCAAATAGAGAATGCAACCCCATTTAACCCTATGGGCCTGTAGGTGCGAATGGTTTTGCATTACCAAAATTGCAAATTCCAGTTTGGAATTCGCAGATTAGGAAATGGAAATCCAAGGGTGCTCGGGGTCTAAGGCCCCCTCTGCTGCACCCCAAAAAGTTTTTTACGGACATGTGAAGCACACACATGCCTTAGGGGCATGTGTGCGCTACATATCAATTTTAAAAATGCATTTTTAATATAATTTACACATGGTTACCACCAAATTGGATTTGGTGGAAATTGCATTTCCTAAATGCCCAATTCGCATTAGGAAATGCTTGATACATGTGCCTTGGAAATCGCAAATCAGAATTTTCCATTCGCGATTTCCTATTTAGAGAATCGCAATTTGCAATTCTCTAAATAGGGGTCACAATATTAAGGATTCGCTATTTTAACGATTCCTTAAAATTGCACAGCGAATGCCTTTCATGCATTGTGAAAGGCATTATTGCTTACGCAAACGGACAAATTTTTAGATTCGCACTGTTTGCGAATGCAGAAACGCTTGATACATGTGGCCCTTAGTTCCTTAAGCTGGAGTGAGAACCAGGAAGTAGAGGGGTTCTTTCTGTAATTTTTTAGCTGGCACAAGTTTAGTAACCGCTGCCCTTAACCGTTCAGAAAACACAGCTGCTGTTGGTTTTTCATCTTTCATAAATAAGGCATTAGGCACTGCCTAAAAGATTAACTGGATCTGTTTTTCAAATTTTATTCCAAGCTTGAATTTTTATGAGTTGCCCTTGGATATTCTTTACTATTAACAGGTGAAACAGATTTTATGCTAAAATTCGCTGCTTTGTGATCAGACCAAACAATAGGTAAGATACCATTCACCTTCAGTTCTGGATGATTCTGGGAGATGCTGTCCCAGGTATAGCCTGCTATATGTGTAGCAGACGACACCCTCTGAGAGAGGCCGAAACCATTTAGGCTATCCAAAAGTTATTCTGACTCTTTAATTTTAACATCTTCCAAACTTAAACTAAAATCACCTAAAACCAGTAAAATTTGCATGCTGCATACATGATTCAAAAATGTCACCCAGACTGACTAAAAAATTAGCTTTCGGACCTGGAGGCCTGTAGATCAGTAATCCATTGTAGAACAACTGATTAGAAAATGTACACCTAAATAGCATTGCTTTACAATCAGTTACTGAGGCCTGTTCATAAGCAACTTCTAGATGGTCCTGATTAAATCACCGGCAGGCCTCCCCTGCTTACCTATACTGTTCACCTCTGGAATAGAATATCCAGCTGGAAGACCATCAACCAGGTCTGGGTCTGAACTTTCCTCAGCCCATGTCTCAGTTACAAAAGCTATGTCAGGTGAATATATTTCTAAATGGTTGAAAAAAATCGATCTTGTGCTTAATGAGGCAGCGTGAGTTTATCAAAGTACATTCTATTCTAAAATGTCTCTTATCCGGTGCCAGCAAGTAAGAAGAACCTGCAGTCTTGGCTGCTAAAGAGTTATGTTCAGCCTGGCAGAACCACAGAAAATGAGAACAATTCAAATTGTTTTAATTATAACAGGGATTAAACTTGTTTCATAAGAAAGGCTTATCCTTGTTAAGATGCAGCAACCACTCTCTAGAGTAACTTTGGAGCTAGAATTGACCAAGGGTCCTGGCGCCTGGTGTAATCTTAGCACGGGCGGGCTTGCCATTGGCGTGCCTCCAGCATGCTGGCAGCATGGTCACTGCGGGAGTCGGCTGCGCTGCCGTGTTCCTAGGGCTATTAGATAAGGAAACCTGGGCAGAAGACTAGACTGCCAACAAAATGGCGTCTTCTACACTGAACATGGACGAGGGTGTGCAAAACAGAGCTAAATAAAGCTCTTGCATGCATCTGGTAATTCAATTAAAACAATCTACAATGTGCTATATAAATTAAAAATAGCATCTTTCTCTAAAGCATAAAAGATTTCTGTCAGAAACACTAAAATCAGTTTGATTGCGTTCCCAATCAGTGCGTTAGTCTCCAGAGGATGCTCCAGCAGGTCTAACTGGGCATCCAAAGCCGGACTCAGCGCTCACACAGGCGGCCCAACGCAGATCTAAAACCCCTCAACTCTAATCTCAGCACCTCCAGACAATGATGGTAGGTGCCTTCATAATATTGGCAAGCGCTTCTCATCAATGCCATCGCTTATGGTCAGGGCAGTGAATTCTCTAGCTATTCTAGGAAGATAAGACTGTGGGCTGATATCGCTCCATATCTGGACCAGCTACCAGAGAAGGCTAAAGCAGGGTCAAAGAAGATTTTACAGGAAAGGGACTGCACATCTGCAGAGGTGATAGATTGTGCAATGGATATCACAACTACTGCATTTAGACAACTTGCAGGTTATGCTGTACTCAGGAGGCAATGGTGGCTCAAAGCTACTTCCTTTACACCGGAGGTACAGAACAAAATACTGGATCTACCATTCGACAAAGAAGCTCTTTTCAGCAGACATGTTGATGATGCCCTGCAAACCATAAAGACGGGCATTGACACAGCCAAATCACTGGGGACTCTTCAGTTCAGAAAATTGCCCTTTCAGGCTACCAGAGGAAGAGGGCTTCCATCCTATACGGGAGGTTATCGACAATATCCTTACCCCTTCTATTCATCTACCTCTCAGCAGTTTTGTCCACAGTACTCATTACTCTAACTGCCACAAGCACCCTACAACAGACTGTAGGAATCTGGCCTGGTGTGTGGTGGGTACGTAAGGTACTTACCTTAAACCAAGTCCAGGTAGCCCCTCTTAGTGAAGTGTAGGCAGTGTCTAGAAGCCAGGCTCTCTAGAGGTAGCTGTGGATGAGCAGTTAAGGTGTATCTAGGAAACATGCAAATCTCATGCAATACCACTGTAGTCACACAGCACTTACACACATGAAAGAAAACACTCGGTTGTACAAAAATAAAGGTACTTTATTTTTGGGACAAATCACCACAAAATACTAGAAGGGTAACCCACCATTAGGAGGTAAGCAATATACTAAATATATACACTAGCAATCAGAAATAAGCATAGAAAAGATTAGAAAACAGTGCAAATATTAATAACCAATAGAGACCCTAGGGGGAGCACAAACCATACACTGAAAAAATGGAATGCGAATAAGGTACCCCCACCTAGGTAAGTAAAATGTGTAGAGGGGAGCTGGGAGTACTAGAAAACCACAGAGGTAAGAAACACAGTACCCCCCCATTGACCAGTAATGCCGTAATAAATCACTGGATCTTCTCCAAACCACCCAAAAGAGGGAAAAGAAGACACCCTGACAAGACTGCAAGAAAACCAGCAGTGGATTCCTGAAGAAAGAAGAGGAGAGAGATAGGACCAAGTCCAGGAGTCACAGTGGAGTCCAGGAGGAGTAGGAGCAACTACCCACCCAGCTGTAGTTGCAGGAGTTGGTCGACGGTGATGAAGAACAGGTCAGCACTGCAGCCCTGGAGCCGGAGAAGAGGTACTGATGGTTGCAGATGATGCCCCACACTGAAAGGAAGATTGCAGATGGGTGTTGGTGCAGGAATTCCACCAACATGCCTTGGCAAAGACAAACTCGCGGTTAGTGGAAAAGTGGTGCTGCCAGGGACTAGCAATGCCCAGGAGGACTCAACCCAGGAGAGGGTGTCACAGGGGACCCTCACTGTCGCAGAGAGTTCACAGGAGCAAAGGCAGCACCCGCAGGAGTCCCACAGGACGGGGACACAGGAGTCGCATAAGAAGCCCATGAAGCACTACAAAAAGGGATCCCACGCCACAGGAGAATCTTGCAAGAGGCTGTGCTTTGCAGGATGGAGGGCTGGAGATACATGTCACCTGTAGACCCCTTGGAGGAGAAGCAAACACGCCTTGGCAGCTGCAAGAGATGCAGAGCATGGGGGTACTGTTCTGTGTGGGAAGGCAGAGGCTTACCTCCACCAAAGTTGGACAGCTGGCAGAGGGGACCAAGAGGACTACTCTGGACCACCACCTGTGATGCAGGATCCATGTAGCTCAAGATGAGGGGAGATCCACGCAGTCGGTCGTCGCTTGCTGTAGGTGCCTGCGGTTGCAGGGGAGTGTTTCCTTCACTCCAAGGGAGTTTACTTCTTCTTCTTGTGCAGGCTGAAGAGCTGCAGTCTTCTGAGGATTCACAGCCCGGTAAATGTTGCAAAGCTGGCAGAAGACGTGGAAACAAAGTTGCAGAAGAGTCTTCTTCATTGTGTTTGTCGGTTCCTGGAGGGTCCAGTTGCTGTTCCAATGGCCAGAAGTCAAAATGGGGGAGTCCTGCTGGAATCTTGCAAGCCGAATCTGAGGACCCACCTTGGAAACAAGATGGCAGAACCCAGGGACCCTTTGGAGGAGCTCTGGGCACCATCCTTGGGGTGTTGATGGACAGGGGAGTGGTCACTCCCCTTTCCATTGTCCAGTTTTGCGCCAGCGCAGGCACTGGGGGTCCTTGAACCAGCGTGGAGTGGTTTTGTGCATGGAGGGCACCAAATGTGCCCTTCAAAGCAAACCAGTGGCTTGGGAGGCTACCCCTCCCAAGCCAGTCACACCTATTTCCAAAGGGAGAGTGTGTTACCTTCCCTCTCTTAAAGGAAATCCTTTATTCTGCCTTTCTGGACTTGATCAGATCAAGCAGCAGGAGGGCATAAACCTGTCTGTGGGGTGGCAGCAGCTGGGCTGCCCGGAAAACCCCATAAGACTGGTGGTAGCAATGCTGGGGGTCCTCTAAGGAGCCCCCAGAGTGCATGGAATCATACTTCCAATATTTGCAACAGTATTGGGTATAATTCCAACATGTTTGATACCAGACATGCCCTGCCCAGGTTCGGAGTTACCAACATGTAGCTGGACATAGGTAGTCACCTATGTCCAGTACACACGTAGGATGCGTCCCCGATCTGCTAGTGCAGGGGTGACCTTAGACACAGGTACCTGACCCTGCCCTCTTGGTTGAGAGGGCCTACCATAGGGTTGACTTATAGTGACCTGGTGTAGTGACCTGTAGCGAAAATGGCTGCAGGCATCCATTTCACACAGGCTGCAATCACAGGCTGGCAGAACCTTTTGCATGGGCTCCCTATGGGTGGCACAATAACTGCTGTAGCCCATAACTATCCCCTGGAACCCAATGTCCTGGGTACCTAAGTACCATTTACTAGGGGGGACCAGTATGCCAACTGTGGGAAGAAAAAGATACAGTTTAGAAGAGAGAGCAAAACTACTGGGTTCCTGGTTAGCAGGATCCCAGTAAACACAGTCAGACATACTGACAACAGCCAAAAACTAGGGTAACCATGCCAAGAAAGAGGGTACTTTTCTACACAGACCCATACCTAAAGGCAGAGAGAGACACCAAGGAAAATATGCTGGTCTACGCCAATGACTGCTTACACCAACTTCCAGCTTCTCCCCTTTTCTCTCCATTCGGGCTAGGAGGAAGAATATGCAACTATATTCAACGCTGGCAAGAGATAACATTGGGACAATGGGTCCTACACCTTGTTCAATTCACCCACACTCTAGAATTCATTCAGACCCCACCAACAACTCCACCTCACACCTGCATTCTGAAACATCGACAACTTCTCAAATTGGAGGTCAAAATAGTGCTCAAGGAAGGGGTGATAGAAAGAGTTCCCACTTCACAATAAGGAAAGGGATTTTATTCCGATTTCTTTTTGGTCTGCAAAAAGTGGATGGAGTTGCAACCAATCCTCATCCTCAGAGATCTCAACACCTATTTAAAAAAACAGTCATTCTACATGGTAATGTTGCAGGATATTCTACTACTCCCAAATCAGGGAGATTATATGGCAACCCTCGACCTTCGGGATACATATTTTCACATCCTCATCCATCCCTCGCACAGATAATTCCTAAGGTTCACAGTAGCTGGCAGCCATTACCAGTCCCCCAATATTCATGGAGTGTTTGGCTCTGGTAGCAGCTTTCCTAAGGAAACACAAACACCAATTGTTCCCGTATTTCGACGATTGGCTGGTCAAGGCACACTCCAGTCGAGCATGACAGAGATCAACAACTGCCGGCATAACACTATTCAGCGAGCTAGGTCTCGCACTGAATTGGAAAAAGTCAGTCCTTCAAACATCAAGAAACATAACCTTCTTGGGGGCAACACTAGATACTACACTCAACAAAGCGTCCCCACATCTAAGAGACAATTAACACTCATGTCATTGGCAATATTGGTACAAAGAAAAGAGTATCTCTAGGGATGATGTCATCATGCATTCCTCTAATTCCGTTCTGCCAGCTACTGATGCGATGCCTTCAGGAAGAATTGAACATTCAATGGATACAGGCAACAGGCTCGTTCGACTACATCATGAAAGTCACCACAGCCATGATCAGGGCCCTATATTGGTGGATTCTACAGACAAAATTATTGATCGACCTTTCTTTCCTCAGTCTACCTTTTCCATTGGTCCTCACCACCGACACCTCCCTAGAAGGATGGGGAGAGTGCCTTCAAAACCTACAGGTCAGAGGCAGGTGGCAAAAGCTCATCTGTGTTACCACATCATTATGCTCAAGCTCGAGGCAGTACACCTAGCCTTGCAGGCTTTCCTTCTGAAAATGAGAAACTCTGACGTTCTGATCTGATCAGACAATAACCCCCAGAACCGCAAATGCTGGTTCTTCGCAAGCTGGCATCACCATCAGGGACCATGGGGGAATGCATTTTTGTGCATGACCCCAAATCTTTGCTTACACCTTTCCTCCCATACTCCTTCTTCCTAGCTTTGCAGGATAATTCTAATAGCCCCAATATGGCCTCACCAGCATTGGTTTACGGAGTAACCTCACATACAGTTGAGGATGGCGCCTTTTCTCCTCACTTATTGACTTGTCTCCTAAGCACAATGAATTCGCCCACTTAAACTTCTCTCCGGATTGTAGAGACATCCTTGCCAGAGCCCGAGCGTACAGCACAAACAAGACATATCACCATATTTGCCTATGGTGCCAACATGCTGAGGTAAATCCGCTGTACTCTTCACCGGAAGAGATCCTTCCATATCTATTGCAGTTGGAATGCTCAGGAATAACGCATGCTTTTGGCGGCTATTTCTCATTTCAGATGATCACCCACTTCACCATCATTTTGGGCCATGTGAATTGTTAAACAGTTCCTCAAGGGATTGTTTAGGGTTCTCCAGCCAGTCATACCTCCTCCTCCGCCCTAGAAACTGAGCACGGTGCTATCTCAGCTCATGAAACACCTGCTTGAATCCATTCAGAGAGCCAATATAAACTTCCTTTCCTGGAAAATTGCTCTCCCTGTAGCTTTGACCTCTGCCAGAAGGGTCAGCGAGATTCAAACTCTCACCATTCAGGAACCCTTCCTGCAATTTGGGGGTGATAGGGTGAACCTTCACACAAACCCTAAGTTCATTCCTAAAGTCTCTTCAGACGTTCACCTCAGTGAACCAGTCATCCTAAAGACATTCTTTCCAGACCCTACAACACCGGCCGAAAAGGCACATCATTCTTTAGGAATCAAGAGATGCCCGAAGTTTTATCTAGACAAAACCAAAGGTTTTCGCAAGTCTAACCAGTTATTTATGGCTTATCTGCACACCACGAGAAGGGTATCACCTTTTCATACAGAGCTTTGCTAGATGGCTATCTAGTGTAATTTACTTCTGTCATCAGGCAGAAGACGACCGTCAAAGACATTGGTGCACTCTAGTGTCCTTGGAGTGTACTCCAAATAGGGAATTGCAATGTGTGATTCCCTAAATAGGAAATCACAAATAGGGAATTCTTAATTTGCTATTCCCTATGCATATGTAACAAGCATTTCTTAAATGCGAACTGGACATTTAGGGAATGCTATTACCATCAACTCCAAGACAATGGTCAACATGTGCAATTTAAAAAAATGCATTTTCTGAAGTGCAATGTAGCACACACATGTCCCTAGGGCACATGTGCGTTTTACATGTGCACATGTTTTTGTTGGGGGTGCATCAAAGTGGGCCTTAGGCACTCAGCACCCTTGGTTTTGCATTTCCTAATTTGGAGATTCCTAATAGGAAATCGCAAATTAGGAAATGCAAAACCATTGGCACCTATGGGCCTTATGGCCCATAGAAACAAATGGAGTCAGAATCCCTAATAGCAATTCCCTGATAACGATTTCAATTCTGTAGGAATCACTATTAGGGAATCGCTATTTTGTTACATAGCATTTTGCATCCCCTAAATAGGTATTTCTTAAAATTTGCTATTTAGGGAATGAAAAATGTGTTTTTGATACATCTGGCCCCAAGTTCCTAATACTACAGAGTTGCAGAGAGAATTGTGTTCTCAGTTTGTGTGCTGCTATTCAATTCATTGTGATGATCTCCTTTAAACTGCAGTTCTTAGAGTAAAATAACATACGCTAGCACAGCCAATAGGTCTGGCTTATAACCAAAAGTGTAAATCATACGTATTGGTTTTGGAAATGCTTGTTACTACTGGTAAGTGAGTTGTTTGGTCAGCACAGCCTGAAAATTCCACTGTATGTTCTAAAATATATAAGGGACAATCATACAAAAAAATAACAGGCAGTGCTCTTCTAAGGTTCAACTGATGCAGGATTGCACCAACAGTAAAAGTTAATCTAATACTATTTGGATATTCAGAGTTGATCTCACCCATCTTCACCTTAATTTTGAGGCCTGCTTTAGCATTGCTTAGCCACTGAAAGGCAAGGTCTTTCTAGAGAGGCAGGTAATGCCAGTGAGATGTGAAGAGGCCTGTTCTTAGCACCAGTTGGTTTTATTTGAATGTTTGTATTCACAGATCAAGGAGAAGCTTTTGGAACAATCGGAACTTGCGAGAAAAGTTGCAGATTGCTGGGAAGTAAGGAAAGAACTGTATGAAGAGAATTTGGAGATCCAGTTGCTTCTGCGTGAACTGGAGCAGGCGGAGAGCTGGCTGAGCGCTAAGGAGGGCTTACTCCTCGATCCAAACTATGGGGTAAGATTTCAGTGTCAACTGTCAAAAGACATAACATACAGAACAAGCAAATGTTATTGAAAAACTCAGGTCTGATCATTGGAACATGCAGAATGGATGGCTACCTGGGAAGGATGAATGAGAATGGCAGTTTGGTGGAATGAGCCAGTTAGCAGTGAGCACCCCTCAAGAGTCTGAGGCCAAATATTTTCTTAGGATACTCCCACTGACGTTGCTGAAGCCCACCTCTAGCCTCTTTTTTCCACCCCCTCTGATCCCTCCTATCTCTTTAGCTAGCTTCTCATTCCTTTTGCCCTTTAGCTATGTTTTCCTGTCTTTCTCTCACCCCTTCTTTCTTCCTTTCTTTCCCTTGCTCTGAGTCTGAGGATGAAATATAAGTCCCAGTCCCCAGAAGGAGTGGTGGTGCTGACCTTTGGCCACCACTTACACAAATCACACAGCACCTATTACAAAAACTGCACATGTGCTAAGGTAATAAACATTATTGGGCTAAAACTGCCAAACTTCAGACTGGATTCAGCCAATAAAATTGTTTTCCTGTGAGCATCGAAATGTCCCAAAGTTGGTAATTTTCCTATGCTGCATTTAATACTCTTGAAAGACTGATCACATTCTTCAGTCTAGCTCAACTGGGCAGCCTTCCTTAGCAGCAACCTCAATGGTTGAGAAACGCTAGCAGAATTTTGGATACATTTTGAACAAACTTTTACCAAACTAAGAAATTATCGTACTTGGTCTTTGTTTTCTGGTTTGGGAGCTTACACAATACTGTTTGCCAAAACAATTTTTGGACTTATACCTTCACCTGAGATAGTGTACCGAAGATAGGTTACAGTGGATACTCTGAACTTACACTTTTCCTTTTTTATCACCAAGCCTGTATTCTGTATTCGCTCCAACAACTTCCACAATATTTCATTATGTTCACATTGGTTGGGCATAGACCAAAATATCATCCTGGAAAAACAAAACGTTGTCCAACCCTTCTAACACTTTCTTCATGACCCTCTGAAATCATGCTGCTGCAGAAGCCGCCCCAAAAGGCATCCGGATTAATCTAACTACTCCCAAATGGGTTACAAATGATGTTAATGGCCTAGAATCAGGATGGAGCATAAGCTGGTGGTAAGCAGAGGACAAATCCATCACACTGAATAATTTAGCATCTTTGATTAAAGCCAGAGTTTCAGAAAAATTTGGTAATGGTTGGCGATCAACCCAGGTGTGTTTATTTAATCCTCGCAAGTCAACACACATACGAATCTCCGTACCCCCTCCTTTGGTGCTAGAACTATGGGGGCCAACCACTCTGAGCTCTCAATTTTGTCAATTACTCCTCTTTTAATTTTTTTAATTCTTGTTTGAGTGGTGCTAACATCATATGAGGAGCTTTACTTACTTTAGACACACATGCTATTGCACCGTTCTTGAGAACAATTCTGTGTTCAAAATTCTTTAGTAACTCTAAATCATCTTGAAATACCTTAGGAAACGTAGCAACTATCTCATCTGAGAATCCGTAATTATCCAGTATTGGATCTCTCATAAATTCTTATGCTTGAATCATCCCCGTCGTCGAAGTTAGTAAAATTTTTCCATAAGCTATCATGCTAGCAAACACAAACATATAGCCTATCCATGACCCTTTGTAAAAAGAACCAAACTTGCACCAGCACCAATCAGGCACCAGCACCTTCTAGAATATTCCCCAGAGCGTCTCATTCACTCAGATTTTCAAGGAAGGAATCCCGCCACAGTTCTCCGTCATCAGAAACTTCCACTTCTAGAAAGTCAAGTCGACGACGGCACTGTCGTCGATGACATTGACAACGATGGATTCCACAGCCATCGTTTTCACTGTCTCGTCGAAGAGACCATCAGCGACTACGACTATGTCGACTTCTGTTTTAAAGGCTCCAGTTCCTTCAGTCCGAGTCACTGATAAGGCACAGCCATCATCGGAGCCGTGGATGAAATCTGCTCCAGAAAATACTTCGTCGTTGATGGGTTCGTCGACGAGGGCATCGTCGTCAGAGTCACTTCGCTCTATGAGAGCCCCAACGGCAAGGGCACAGTCGTCGACACCATCGTCGATAAGAGCACTGTTGACGTGTCGACGAGACCGTCGTAGGTGTCAAAACTGTACGAGGCCATCATCGGCTCCATCCATAACGACCTCATCATCGACAATACCTTTGATGATGCCACTAGTTCCTGTCAGTCAAGACATCGTGATCGTGATTCTTCTGGATCTCCTTACCTTCAAGCCACAGTAAACATTATGACACTGTCTAGATCTACAGTTTACCCTGCAGATACATCACCTAGTGAGGTAACAACCTTACTTCCTAGTCACCTGCTAGATCAGGAGGAGTTGGAGGATGAAGGACTGTTTGGTGATGTACACAGCCCATCCCAATTGCATGTCTAATATCAGGAGGATGATGATGAGGATGAGTACGAGCAACAGTATCAGCCTCATTATACACATCAAAAACTTTATTAAGAGCCATTACGTCAGCCGAGAGGCACTGTACAAATGCCTGCCTCCTTAATTCAAGACTTTCAATCTATGTTACAGGATTATTAGAAGAGGTTTCCATCTGCAGCTGAGACGTAGCTACCCTTACCTTCCTCTCCTGCTACACCAAGGAGTATACCTCCGCCTACAGCAACTCCCAGGCTTTCACCTAAGTCACAAATAGTACCCCCTTACAGAGAGGACATTTCCTCTTCAGAGGATAAAAGAGAAGAAGTCGAGATTTCAACTCCTCAACATCCTAACAATGATTGGGATGATTATTTAGCTCCTACACCATTGCCACCACCTCCTCATCCATCAGATTCTCCACTGGAGGATATAGGAGGTTTTCATAATTTAATAGACAGAGATGCCACACGGTTTCATTTACTGACATCTGTCTCACAGTCAGAATGCTGCCTCCATGACTTTAGAGACAAGTCAGTGAGAGCAATCCCAATCATAGACTTTATTTGGAGTGAAAGTATTAAAATTATGGAGAATCCAGCTACAGTTCCACCAGTTCCACAGAAGCTAGATAAAAAGTTCAAGGCTACGCAGGACTCTCCAGCATGTTTAACAGGGCACCCAAAACTACATTCTGTAATTTCCCAGGCTACCCAAAGACATTCCAAGAACCCATTGACACCTTTATCTACTCCTCCAGATAAGGAAGGCAGACACCAAGACAACATGGGCAAGAGATTCTCATCCATGTCAGCTACTACTGTCCGTGCAGCCAACTCTCTGGCGATTTTAGTTCGCTATGACCGTCAGATGTGGTCTGACATGAATGCCTTCATAGATCTAATTCCAGAAAACAAACAAACTGAGGCACGTAAAATACTGCAGGAGGGAGAACGTACTTCAGAAGAGATCATCGACTGCGCATTAGATATAGCCTCCACAGGCTTCCGGCAACTCTCGGGAGCAGTGGTATTGCACCACCAAGGATGGTTAAAAGCAACCTCTTTCAGGCCAGAGGTCCAGTCTAGGATATTAGACATGCCCTATGATGGTGAAACTCTCTTCGGCAAGCGTATAGATGATGCCTTACAGGCCATCAAGAGGGACACTGGCACTACTTGTTCTCTGGGTACCCTACAGTACAAGAAGCAGCCCTTTCGGGGAGCCAGAGGTAGGGGTTTCTCTTCGTTTTGTGGTTCCTACCATAGGCAGTACCAACAGCCACACTACAGACCGGCCTATCAACAGTCTTATAGACAACCATCTAAGACCACCAACATCAGACAGGGTGGAAGAAGGAAACAGAACTCACAATCCCGGGATCAACCTCGTAAGCAATGATCCTCTTCGGGCACCGGCTAAGCTTCCTTGTTTCCAACAATTCCATCAAGTCGGAGCGAACATCTCAAACTATCTACAGAATTAGGAAAACATAACATCGGACAAATGGGTGCAGGATATAGTGGCTCACGGTCATACGCTGGAATTTGTACAAAAACCACCCCACCACCCTCCTGCGAAATTGTATCCACTTCATCTTCACTCGCTTCAGCAAGAAGCACTCCTAATGCTCTCCAATGGTGCAATAGAAGAGGTCCCTGCACATCAGAGCGGACTCGGGTTCTATTTCCGTTTTTTTCTCATAAGGAAAAATTTCTACGTCAACAAGCAGGGAGGAACACAATCTCTTTCCCTCTCAAGAGAAGCAAAATCTCTCTGGGAATGGCTCATTCTTCACAAGATTTCTCTGAGAGTGGAACATCTTTCAAGTATGAACAACGCCCTGGTGGACTCTCTCAGCAAAACAGACGACAACTACCACAAATAGGAACTCAATCAGAGGGAACTGGACAATATCTTTCAGTGCTGGGGATGGCCAACCTTGGATCTATTTGCCACCAGTCAGAACACCAAATGCCAATTTTACGCCAGTCAATACCCACTCCCAGGGTCATGGGGGAATGCTCTTTCGATGCGATGGTCTGGGATCTTTGCATACACTTTCCCTCCCTTCCCATTAATCCCCAGACTTCTCAAGAAGATGAAATCAGGGGGTTGCAAGCTCATACTCATAGCACCCAAGTGGCCCAGACAGTATTGGTACACAGAGCTCTTTCTCCTGTCGGTGACCAATCCCTTACGACTTCCCAACAAGCAAAACCTTCTAATGGAGGTCAGATATGTCATCCAGATCCAGCCTGTCTCCAATTGCACGCATGGCTCCTGAATTCCATGAGTTCCAGGGCATGAACATTGATGAGGAATGCAAGGTAATTTTGTCCAGAGCACGACCTGACAGTACAAAAAAAAGACTTACAGGCTCAAATGGAGGAGGTTTTGCATCTTGTGCCATCAAAACAATATGCATCCTTTAAAGGTCTTACCAGAGCAAGTTATATCGTACCTTCTTGCTCTATCTAAAACTGGGCTTGGACATGCATCAGTTAAGGTTCGCCTGGCGGCTATATCATTATACAGACGCTCTGCAAATGCACTCTCCTTGGTTCTTCCAGGCTTAATAAACAATTTATGAAGAGTCTGTTTCACACTTTCCCTCCTGTGCGACCATCTCCTCCTCAATGCCATCTAAACATTGTCCTTTCACAATTACTGAAAGCTCAGTTTGAGCCCAAACACAGTGCAGATCTGAAATATCTCACATGGAAAGTGGCAATCCTCCTTGCACTTACGTCCACTAGAAGAGTCAGTGATATACAGGCCTTTACCACCAAGAAACCCTACTCCACTTTCTCAGACGACGTTGTTCTTCTCAGAACAAACCCAAGATACACCCCTAAGGTGCCTCCATCTTTTCACCTAAACGAACCAGTGATATTGAGAACCTTTTTCCCGAATCCATCAACTGTGGCTGAAAAGACTCTACACACACTGGATATCAAACGATGCTTGAAGTTCTACCTTCAGTGTACTAAACAACTCCAGAAGACAGACCAGCTACTAGTCTCCTATTTCCAAGGTTGTCAGGGTCCAGGAGTTACTAAAGCAATGATAGCTCGTTGGATTGCAGCCACCATTCAGTTTTGCCATACGAAGGCTGGAAAACCACTAACCAGATGGCCTAAGACACACTTTACAAGAGCAATTTCAACATGAGTTGCTCTATTTCAAGGGATGGCATTGGACAAGATATATCAAGCTGCAACGTGAAAGACTACACATTCTTTCACGCAGCATTGGAATCAACACAAATAACTGATTCACTCATAGGACAGGCAGTCCTGCACCATCTATTTCATTAAGGTGAGCCCTTTTCTTGAATGTGCATGTTTAATTCGATATGCAGATATGCAATGGTTTCTAACTCCTGCACAATTATTGCTTGATATGTATTATTAATGGATATATGTAGGGAAAAAAAATATAGATATATATATAAAAAGATTAAAATGCTCACACCCACAATCCACTGCGGGCATAACAGTTATTATGAGTACTGCTGGCTATTCAGATTCAAGCATGTGAATTTATGAAAGATCCAATACTGGATAAGAAAACAAGTTATGTATCTGTAACTACAGTTATCCAGTATTGGTATCTTACCTTCCCGAAAAGCGAGTCCAGGATATTGGGGCTATGATACCAATGTTTGAGCCTCTGTCCTGGATTTCAGTAAGAATGACTCGGAGGCTGCTGGGCCTCATGGCCTCCTGCAGGCTGCTGGTTCAAAAGGCCAGATGGCATATGCCGGCTCTGCAATGGGACCTGAAGTTCCAGTGGGCGCAGCATCAGGGGAGACTCTCTGACCAAGTCCAGATCTCAGCAGGAACTGTGAAAGATCTTTAGTGGTGGTGGCTAACAAATCAAGATTGGGTCAAGGGCAGATCCCTCTCCTTTCCCCAACCAGACTTCACAGTAGTGACAAATGCGTTAATGCTGGGATGGGGCAGCCACATGGGAGAGGCAGAGATTAGAGGCCTCTGATCTCTGACGGAATCCAGGTTTCATATCAGTCTATTTGAGCTCCGAGCGATTCGACTAGCATTGAAAGCATTTCTTCCCTCTCTCAAAGGGAAAGCAGTGCAAGTGTTCACGGACAACACCACCGCCGTATGGTAATGCAACAAACAAGGCAGAGTTGGGTCGTGGACTCTTTGTCAAGAGGCACTTAGTCTCTGGGCTTGGCTGGAACATCAGGACATTTCCCTGGTGGTTCAACATCTGCGGGGCTCTTTGAACGCCAGAGCAGATGGACTCAGCAGATGATACATAGTCGATCACGAATGGCATCTCCATCCGAAGGAGACAAAAGGTCTCTTTCAGCAGTGGCGAGAGCCTTAGTTAGATCTCTTCGCCTCTGCAGAGAACGTGCAATGTCAGATGTTTTGCCGTTGGAGTTTCCAAGGCAGCACTCATTTGGTGATGCCTTTCGTCTCGAGTGGAGCTCAGGCCTCCTATACGCTTTTCCGCCCAGAGTTCTGAAGAAGATCAGGCAAGACTGGGCCAAATTATCCTGGTGGCTCCAGACAGGGCACGGAGAGCCTAGTATTCCGAGCTCTTGAGCATGGCCATAGCTCCTCCAATCAGACTGCCCATTCGGGAGGATCTTCTGTCGCAGCAGCAGGGGACGTTCATCCACCCGAACCTGTCCAGTCTCCATCTTCTTTCGTGGAGAATGAGCGACAACAGTTGACTGCTTTTGACCTTCCACTGTAACCTCATCTTGGCAGCCAGGCATCTCTCAACCAAAACGGTATACGCCTGTCGTTGGAAAAAAACTGTGGCGTGGTGTATCGACAAATCTGCTGATCCTCTCTCTGCACCTGTTTGTGAAGTTCTGCTCTTTGTTCTCTCTCTTGCCCAACAGTGCTCTGCCTTGGGCACCCTGAAGGGCTATATTTCTGCTATCTCCGCCTTCCTGAGACTACCTGACCAACCTTCTTTATTCAAATCTCCCATTGTCTGGAGGTTTCTCAAAGGCCTCACACATCTCTTCCCACCTATCCTATTTATCATGCCCAAATGGGATTTTAATTTAGTCCTCACATATCTGATGTGCATTCCATTCAAGCTGCTTCATAGATGTCCTTTACAGCTCCTAACCATCAAGACTGCCTCTTGGTTGCCATTTCCTCTCCTCGCAGGGTAAGTGAGCTCCAAGCTCTGTCATCTAAATCACCTTTTCTGGCAGTACATCCTGACAAAGTGGTACTCCGCACTAGTGCTTCGTTTCTCCCTAAAGTAGTAACACCCTTCCATGTAGGTCAATCCATCACATTGCCTACTTTTTACCCACCTCCATATCTCTCACATGAGGAGGATAGAGACCACCACCAGGACCCAAAAAGAGTGTTGGCGTTCTACCTTGATTGTACTAAAGACTTCCAGGTGAACGATCAACTTTTTGTAGGATATGTGTGGTGAAGAAAGGGAAGGCAGTGCAAAAGAGAACCATCTCACGATGGGTCCTCCTATGTATCAAAAAGTGCTACACTTTGGCACAGAAGCAAACCTCTGTGGGCTTGCAAGCTCAGTCAACCAGAGCAACTGCAGCTACCACAGCGTTAGCACAGGGCGTTCCAGTCCTGGATATCTGTCAGGCAACCACATGGGCATCTCTGCACACGTTCACCAAGCACTACTGCCTGGACAGTCAGGTCCGTTGGGAAGGCTACTTTGGTTGTTCATTCCTACAGGACTTCCTGGTGTGATCTTGGTTCGCAGCCCATCTCTTTGAACGCCAGAACAGACAAACTCAGCAGGCGATGCATAGTCCATCAGGAATAGCATCTCCATCCGGAGGTGATGCAATGTCTCTTTCAGCAGTGGGGAGAGCCTTGGTTAGATTTCTTCCCCTCTGCAGAGAACGCGCAATGTCCGCTGTTTTGTGCGTTGGAGTTTCCAAGGCGGCACTCCCTCTGCAACACTTCTTGTGACAAGTGGAAATCAGACCTCATGTAGGCCTTCCCCCCAATACCACTTCTGCCCAGAGTTCTAAAGACAATCAGGCAAGACCGGGCCGAAGTAATCTTGGTGGCTTCGGACTAGGTACGAAGAGCCTAGTATTCCGAGCTCTTGAGCATGGCCATCGATCCTCCAATCAGACTGCCCCTTGGGGAAGATCTTCTGTCGCAGCAGCAGGGGATGGTTATCCACCTGAACCTGTCCCATCTCCGCCTCCTTGCATGGAAATTGAGCAACGACAGTTGACGGCATTTGACCTTCCCCCCAAAGTCTCTAATGTCATCTTGGCAGCCAGGCGTCCCTCCACCAAGATGGTATACGCCTGTAGATGGAAGCAATTTGTGGCATGGTGTATCAACAAATCTGTTGATCCCCTCTCTGCACCTCTCTCAGATGTTCTCCTCTTTAATCTCTCTCTCTTGCCCAGCAGGGCTCTGCTCTGGGCACCCTCAAGGGATATTTGTCTGCCATAACTGCCTTCTTACGGCTACCAGACCAAGCTTCTCTTTTCAAATCTCCCATTGTTATGAGGTTTCTTAAAGGCCTCACTCATTTGTTTCCTCCAGTTCCGTTCATCATGCCCCAGTGGGATTTGAACTTGGTTCTCACATACCTCATGTGCACCCCTTTCGAGCCACTCCACAACTGTCTTTTACAGCTCTTAACCCTTAAAACAGCTTTCTTGATTGCCATCACCTCTGCTTGCAGAGTAAGTGAGCTTCAGGCTCTTTCTTCGAAGCCACCATTCCTAGCAGTGCATCCTGACAAAGTGGTGCTTCGCACCAGGGCTTCCTCTCTTACCAAAGTGGTAACGCCCTATCACGTAGGCCAATCTATCACCTTGCCTACTTTTTACGCACCCCCACATCCCTCTCATGTGGAAGAGAGACTCCACCGTCTGGATCCAAAAAGAGCGTTGGCGTTCCACCTAGATAGTACCAAAGATTTCAGGTTGGATGATCAACTCTTTGTGGGATATGTGGGTGTGACGAAAGGGAAGGCAGTGCAGAAGAGGACCATCTTGCGATGGGTACTCCTCTGCATCAAGATGTGTTACGCTTTGGCGAAAAAACAACCCCTTGAGGGTTTGCGCGCTCGTTCAACCAGAGCAACTGCTGCTGCCATGTCGTTAGCATGCAGAGTTCCAGTCCTGGATATCTGCCAGGCCGCAACGTGGGCATCCTTACATACGTTCACCAAGCATTACTGCCTGGACAATCAGGTCTGCTGGGACGGCTATTTTGTCCGTTCGGTCCTGCAGGACTATTTGGTGTGATCTTAGTTTGCAGCCCACCACCGGGGATGGTATTGCTCGGGTATCTGTTCTAAGGTAAGGAATCTGTAACTAGAAGTCTCTATCAGATGCACAAGTTACTTACCTTCGGTAACAATATATCTGGTAGAGACATATTCTAGTTGCAGATTCCTTACCGACAGGCTCATCCTCCCCGCACTGCGAACTGACTTCTAGGGACAGGTACTTCCCTCTAACGGCCCTAGTTTTGGCATACCATTCTCAGTGTTCTTCATAGCTCCGCGCTACTGACGTGGAAAGTCGTGAAAAGAAACTGATGTCAGCACGCCAGGGTGGCACCTATATACAGCTGCGACATCATCATGGCGACAACAACGCCAATGATGCCAGCGGAGTCGACTCCCGCCACCTAACGGCGTGCAGGGGTACTGCTCGAAGAAAAAATCTCCAGATCCAGTCTGTTGCTTGGGGAAATTCTAAGGTAAGGAATCTTCAGATAGAATATGTTTCTACCAGATATATCATTACCGAAGGTAAGAAACTTGTACAATAATACAGCTTGTTTGTGAACTACCGAACATTTATCTCCCCCAATCGCAAGTAAGTATGAATCAAATATCTGCTTCCATCTTTTCCTTGGCAAAATAGGATCGCCCTTATCTGAAAGGAAATGAGGTTCAGAAATATTAGCGTCTGCCATAACGTCTGAATATTTGAATTGTTAGTAACACTGGAAGTACTTTGGGCTGACAACGTACTTCTCCGTTGTTCAAAGGGACTACAGTGTGCTGATCACTGAAACAAAGACCAGCAAATAATATATATACAATTCTGCCTCATTTATTGTCAGCAGTGAATTAATATCAACAATGTGCAGATCACCGATTAGTCTCAAAGGTGTGCGGATCATCGCTTGTTGCCGAGTGACCCGCGTGAGAAGGATTAATCAAAAATGGGCGTAGGCATTTACAATCAAGTTTTCCCTTGTACTTAAGAAGAAAAGTTGTTGCAACAAAACTGCTCGTTCTCCAGTACTCACATTCCCCAGCTTTATCCAATCACGCTGGACGGTCACTTGCTCACAACATCATCATTTTGCTCACAGACAGCAACAAGAGCACATCCCTCTCCTGCCTCAGTACCTTGGCCCGGTTCACTGCCTTCAACCGGTCGCAAAACGTGCCAAAGTTCCACCCACACCTCGGTTCAGCAAAAACATACACTGCGGTTTCACTCTCTCTTGGCGGCTCCCCTCGCACCTCGGTGTCCACAATATCACTTCAAAAGACACTTAATATGTGTCACCTAGGTTCCGATTCATCTAGGTTGGCGACAGTTTCTCCCTCATCACCAGTGTTAAGAATACACTTTTCACTTCAAACGTTCTTCATAAACCTTTATTAGGTTTGTAGCATGTTTATCCAACCTCCTCAGGCAGCGAACCAATTGTAACTGACCACATTCAAATCCCCCCCAGAAGCTTGACACTGCCTGGAATGCTGTGACCTCAAAGTGATTGTCTCTGCATTCCAGTCAAGTGATCTATTGCAAACCACAACAGTCATGCATTTTGATAATTCAGGAGTATGATTGTTTCCATGTCTCATTCTCTGATGGCTGGTGATGACGTGGCCGTGGCCTGACGTCATCTTCTTCCCCTCATCTATTCTTTGTGAAAGGGTTGTTGGCATGTGTATACATGTTCTTGCTTTTCCCAACAGAGCCAACATTTTCGACCATACCTCCACCCTTTAGTTAGAAGGAATTTGCAAAGCCATGTAGATCCTAGTTTTAATGTTTGGACAGTTTAGACTATGGTGTCTGCACCGTGTTTGAAAGGCCTTGTTAACCGCCATTCGTTCAAGCAATGCACTGCCATGGGGTCAGGTGTTATTATTGGTCGTACCATGGAGTATGATGCATAAGTAAATGCTCTTCCAGAGAGACAAAGTGAGTGTTCTAGGGCTTGGATGCCCTGGAAATTTTGGGAACACATTCAGACTCAGGTGTTTGTCAGTATTTACATTCTTATCGAGGCCTCTCAATGCCTGGAGATTTACACCTTTAAAAGGTAAGTGTTAATTAGTTCTTAGGAAGGGAATGAGAAAGAAAAAACTACAGAATTACTAGGGACATAGGGAAAGGTTAAAAACCTTCCCAATGGGGGAAAACAAAATAAATAAAAATAAAGTTCTCTCAAGCAAAGGCTTGTTTGCGTGCATTTTTCATGTACATATGTATGTGGTATTTGTATAGCGCTGCCCTAGACAAAAGACGATGAAAGACATTAGTAACCTTTGTACAGTACAAATGTGAAATTGCCTAAAAGTATATATGAAAGGGAATTGACAGTACTCCTCTCTGAGTACTTTTACAAACCTACGACTGCCACAACTGTCTATGAGTATGCAAATTCCCTTTCACATAAATCTGAACCCATCCGCAAAAGTTAACCTGGTGCAGAATTACCAATATGTTTTTGACAAAAGGGCCAGTCACTGGGGAAAAAGGAATATCGGACTGTGTACACATTTCAGACTACTATCTTATTGCAGCCTCTCTTTTTGGTCTTGTTTAGAACTCTGTGTCAAATGTAGAAAATCTTCTAAAGAAGCATGAAGACTTTGAGAAGATGCTCTTAGCCCAGGAGGACAAGTTTGACCAGCTAAACAGGAAAACGAAGGTAGGTGTTGGAAAAACTATGTAACTGGATGTCAATTGAGTACAAATCCGCACAGCCATAAAGTAAACTACCTTTGTCCTAAAGCACAGAGGTAGAAATCACTGCTATCCTATCAGGGGTCAGTAGTGAAACTGAACATGTGTTGTGATTGCGTTGCCACACCATTTAAAAGTATTAACTAAAGCTGCAAAAGATGCGTGAGCTGCGGAGCTTTCTTCAGTGTGGGCTGGCTAGTGGGTCATTACTGTGTTTGAGGCGGGGTAGAGGGCTAGTAACATAATTTGCTCTTTACTTACACCACAATCAGTCCATGCTAACTCTAGACCCCTCACTATGTTCTACATTTGGCAGACAAAGCTGGAAGTCAGATTTTCAAATGAGACTTACAAGGGTATGCGGTGTGAGATACTTGCTCCATCCTGCGCCTGAGGGTATAGTTGCTCTGGTGGTATCTCACATGTACCTTTAAGGTACAATTTTCTGAATGGTGGCTAGCTGGAGACAAATGGCACTCATGACAGACGTGCTGTAGTTCTATTTCTCCATGATTGCCCTATTGAACATAAGAGTCTTGATGTTGGCCTTTTATGTATAGAGACCTTCACCATAAAATGACAGAGAACAGCATAAGTGAATTTACCCATAGCAGGAGAGGGCAATTTGCATTTAATCGAGGAGATGAAAAAAATAATGCTGGGAAGGCAGTAAGGTACTACAGCAAGTTGTGACTGGGAACCCTTCCTTAAGGTTCTGGTCAGGAAAGGACTGACCCAGCATATAATAAATGACAACAAGTTTAAGGGTGACAAAAACCAGGAATAGACTCTCCACTTGCCCACCAAAGTCAGCTGGGTGACCCATATGTCTTCCATGCATCCCTCACTTCTCATCTAAACCACATCCGGATTTTAGGCAATAGATATTGTTATTAGATTTCATATCTCTGGTAGATTGTCTTAAGAGTTTGATAAAATAATCATTTTTGCACTGACCAAGAAGTGTTTGTGTCAGAGAAGAAGTAAAGGCATCCATTGTGAGAAACAATTGTGTTGTCAGAAGTAGATGAAAGCCTTCTGTAATGGGTAGCTATTGAAGCATAAGGTGGTCGGTGTCCTTTTTCCTGCAATCAATCTGCTTGAAAGATAATTTACATCCATTATATTTTTTCTGTGTTGTAGAGAGAGCTCAAGTTGCTGAAACAGATGACGACTGACGGGGATGGACAAAAAGGAAGCTCAAGTTTCATCAAGGTTCCTTCTCTAAAAAGGAAGCCTTCAGACCAGAAAACGAACCCTTCAAAACTACAAGATCGAGGCGTCTTTAGTAAATTCACACCACCCAGTCTCACTTTGAAGGATCCCATTTGCGTGGTTTCCCCAACCGAAGGTTCTGTAGACTTTTCTGACCCATTTAGTTTGTGGAGTAATTCACAGACTGGTTCCCTCAACAACAGCCCAGACATGGCATCTCCTAGCACATTGACACAGTCACCTCTTGTACCAAAACTAATGGGTCTTCAGGCTACATCACTTGAAAGCAGGGCACCATTGTCCTCTCCTCTGACTTCCAGGCTAACAACTCAGCAGTTCTTTAACAACATAGGGGAGCCAGACTCCGAGGTTTCATCTGTGTCCCCTGAGAAGAAATTTCATGGATGTCACAAGGCTGATATAAAGGAGGCCACATCAAACTCCCCGTTAGACACAGATCAGAATGTGTTTGACTTTTCTACAAAGGAGCCCAGTCAGCATTCTTTTTCCTCAGAGCAAGCAGTAAATAGAGGTTTGGTAAGCATCGAGTGTCTCTGGGTATGCATTTCAAACAGCTGCTATCTCAGAAATGTTTCAGTAAGAAGATGGTAGGAAGTAATACTTGCTGCCTTTCTCCTAAAAGGTGCTTGCATTGCTCCTCCAAATAAAAAAGCTAAGGGGCAGATTTAAGAGCCCCTAGCTCCTCCTTGCGCCACATTAGCATAATTTTTTTTTTCACACTAATGTGGCCCAACAAGGCCAAAATGGCAGTGCCAAATTTACAACGTGGAGCAATGCATACATTGTGCCACTTTGTAATACTTTGCACTACATTATGCCTGCACCAGGCATAATATATTCAAAGGGCCGTGGGGGTTCCCCCGTTCGGGTGGTGAAAAAATCAAGAGAATTCCGTCCGTCATTTATTCAGCACTTTTAACATCTACTGAGAGCAGGCGTTAAAATGAGGTACACCATTGTTTTCAATGGGCTTTGCAGGATTAGGTCAAAAGAAATTACGCTAATCCAGCAAAGCTCGGAACTAACGTCACAATGTTTTACTCTAATTCCCTAACTACCGCCATGGTGCCCTGTATCTTAGAGGGGCGCAGGGAAAGTGGTGCTGCACTGAGTGCAGCGCCACTTTCCTTAAATGAGGCCCTAAATGTTGCCAGACAAAAAGGCCCTTGCGTAAACAGTTGACAGCTCTGGCTATCACCTCCATAAATTCTATTGACACTTCTGTAAAACATGCATTCGGCTCTAAGAGTATGGTCTGACTTTCTAATAGCCAAAAGTATTTTGTGCCCTGTGGTTAGTTATTCATAGAAATAAGTAGCTACTGAGAGCTGTAGCAGAAACAGTTCAGCAGAACATAAAAAGTGTCTTTTGTCGAGTGTTTGATTACAATGAGATAGCACAGATTCTGTTGCTACCTTCTAACCCAGCAGTGGGTCTGCATCTCTTTGCAAATCTGCTTTATAAACTGACTTGAAGAATCCTCCGCGTGCTACTAGTCATGAAATACTGTGGGCAATTCACAAGCTCATTTTTGGCCCTAAGTTCACGTTATGGCTGAAAATGCCCAATTTACACCTGGCAAGAATTCATCAGGAGTTCACAAGAAGATATAAAGAGAATCCTAGCAGACAACAAACAAGTTCTCTTTTGCAGATGTTTGCACCATGAGGGAACCGAGTGTGCAGTAGTAGCTCCCACGAAAGGGTTGAGAAGTGGGCAGAATAAGGTCTGAGTAGTGTTGTAAGTTTGTGAATACCTGACAGCTTGTTGTACACTAAGCACTGCATAATAATTCAAATGGTAAACTATCAGAGGGACAGTTCCAGTAAAGGAGAAGCCTTTTGGTGAAGAAGACCAGCCTTGAACGCACACCCCTGTTAAACGTTTCTGTGCTGTTTTGTCTGAGTGCTACAACGATCTGTTTTGATGGCTTTGATAATCTGCTTCTCTACATTGGAGTTCTACAAGAGTACATCACACCTACTCCTAAACCAGTCTTTATGTATCAGTCCTATACAGTGGCATATATGCTTATAGGTGATATGTAACTGGTAATCGTGTATTATGGAGTGGTTCTGGTGACATTATAAACCATAAGGGAGGAGACTGAGTGTTTTTTAAATAGCATCAATATCTCAGTTGACAATGTAGGACCATGTTATACGTTACCAGGTACGCATTTGTTTATATTTTTGGGTAGTTAGCTTAGAGCTGTTTTCTCGGAAGTGTGGGTAACAATGGAAATTAACTGGAATCAGAATGTTTATGTTTTGTTTCCGGTTTATTGATATATTTTTGATAAAACAATATTGAGAGCCAGTAGATTTATGCAACTTTGTGTCGCTAGCATTTATTGCATAATTATGCATTTACTAAATTTGCCATATAATTTGCATTAGTTGCAGTTTTCACAGAAATGTTGTTTCTAGCTCATGTGTATGAAAATACTGCCTCATAATGTGCATGTTGTGTCATACAGACCATACCTTGCTGCATAATTTGGCTGTCCATGCCTCATAATCCTAGTAGCCCTGACAATAGTAAAGACCTTTAGAGTGGATTAAGGGTTGTCGTTAGTATGATACAACTCATATTTCTTAGGAAATCATGAAATATAGTTTCCATATTTAACTGTTTCCTCCATACCAGAAAGTAGGATTTGAATTTTAAATATTTGTGCATTTTCTTTTGCCCGGTAGAAAATCAGAAAAGCACAATATAATTTACCATATTCTTATTAGGATCACGTTCACAATGTAGCTGTATTTAGTGTTATATTATGCCATTGTGCTGTAATCACTTATAAGGTGATGTCTGGATGTATATAGCAAAATTAGGAGGTTTGATTGTGCAAATACCCCAAGCATAAAGGTTTGTAACTGTTTTTGCAAGTGACAGGGACAGCTTTTGAAAACAGCAAGTGGGCTGTTCTGAAACCTTAAGTTAGGTGACTTAACAAGTTTGCATTTGAAACTGCCAGTAAAGACGCTTGAAGCTACGTTAAATTCGCCACTTAGCATAATGGAGCTGCATTCTGTGGGATTTGACATTTTATGAAGTTATCCTCCTTTTCAGATCACAACACAAGACCCCATCATTATGGGATATCTTGAGGCACAACACAGACTGCTGTCAGGTGGAAAGACGGTCAGTAAACACATTCATTATTTTTTTATTTTATTGGTATTTTTTGATGCACTCCAACTGAGTAGAATCTTGTTTTTTCAGGCGAGCTCCATCTCTTGGGATGACTATTATGTGACTCTTAGCAATCAGACCCTCTTGTTCTACAAAACAAAGAAGAACGCCGACCAGGTAATGAGATTTATAAAGCCAGGAAAAAGATTTAACTATAGCAGCATAAAACACTTAGGGCCTCATTACGAGTGTGGTGGTCAGGACCACAGCCATTGCAGCAGTCAGACCACCAGAGTTCTGCCAGCACCACCAGGATCCATGATCCCGTAGGCCTGGCGGCGGAGATTGGAATCTGCCAGGGCAGCGCTGCATGCAGCGCTGCCCTGCAGATTACGACCTTCTTCTCCGCCAGCCTTTTCATGGTGGTTACACCGCCATGGGAAGGCTGGCGGAGAACAGGCCCAGTGGGCCACAGGGGGACCCCTGCACTACCCATGCACTAGGCATGGGCAGTGCCCACCCCTCCCGCCCAGCACCATCTCAATGTTCACTGTCTGTTTTGCAGACAGTGAACATTGAACATTGCGAGGGTGTGGGTGCACCCTGCAGGCTGCAGCATTTCCGCAGGCTCGATTATGTGTCCCACCTAGAAGGGAAACTCTTAATAGCTCCGGTAGGGTGGTTGCCATGAATGCGGTGGCCCCCCTGTCAGAAGATGGGGCAGACGGGCTTTCCTATCTGCCACACTCTTAATTAGGGCCTTACACACGAGCCTGTAGTAAGACTTAGTTTATCTTTGGCATTTGTCTATTACAACTGCAGGTCATCATTGACTTTTACTGCCTGGCATTGTGCATTGCTTTCCAAGACACTTAAGCGCTCTTTGCAACACTGAAAGGCATACATGTCTACCACAGCTAGAAACAAATATGTTGGGTACATATTTGTCTTCGCATTTTGTATTTGTGAAGGTCACTTGTCACTGCAGAGGCAGCCTATTGGTGCTAAATCCAGTCAAAGGGCACCTAAAAAGAGAAAACTGCATTGCCTGTAACTAATTAACTAATTGTATTGGTGAACAGACAGGTTTTAAAGGCTCGCCTAAAATTAGGATGGTCTTCAATAGGTGTGATCTCCAGGATCAGTGCGTTATTCCTAAATATGCATTGTTCACAGAATAGATCCTAAACAATATCACTGCTGGAGTTTCTGAGTAAAGTTCAGATCGTACCAGATCTTTTCCTTAAGGTGGTAAAGCCCACACCTATCACTTTGTTAATTTGTGTGGGCGATAGTGGGAGTTATCCATCCAGATGCCTAAGTTCTTTACTTGATTGGCTGGAGACGGCAGGGCCCTGCTTTCATAGGTCACTTTTTTCCAGTAGGATGTTACTGAAACATTTTCCCCTCTCTTCAGAGTTGAGGGTGAGGTTAAAATGAGCTGAGACTTATAAAAAGTGATGTTATGGCTTCTCAGTAAGTTCATCAAGGTTCAAAGTGCAGGTTAGGGAATAATGGTGAAAGGTGGTACTTTGGGAAACCCCACGTTTCTGATGGCACCATGCAGACACATGTAGCCAAAGACTGACGGTTTGCTGTCTGTAATAAATAACTCGTAATCCTGCACACTTGGAGCCTTTTGAGTAGGGTATTGTGGTTGACAGTGTTGAAGGCTGCTGAGAGATCTAATAAGGTCAGGGGTCCAAATCTGCCACCATCAGCGTTTGGGTGTAGATTGCCTAGGATTACAGTAATAACTGATTCAGTACTGTGCTTTGGTCGAATGCCAGCTGTTGGCCGTGACTACATAAGTGCTTGAAGTTGTTCTGACCACCTGCTCCAGATGTTTGAACAGGTAGGGGAGAACGGATATATGGCAAAGGTTAGACAGATTTTATTTTGTGGAACTACACCTAAGGATAATGGGCACTTCTGGCAAATGTCAGTGTGGGTAGAAGAGTTGATTCAATAATTTTTTTCTTCATGGTGGTGTTAAGCGGGTACGCATCTAAAGGGGAGCTTGAGGTTTGTCATTTATGAACTAGTTCAATATCTTTAGCTGTTACTTCAGTAAAATTATTTAATAGGGTCCCTGGGGTTCTGCTAGTTGATATTATCATTCTTGTGTTGATAGATTTGTATGCCTCTGCTCTAGGGTGGTATGAATTTTATCTACTTTTGAGGACAAAGATAGTCACTCTCATTACAGAAATATTTGGATGCAGGTACCTTGTGATTTGTAACATCTTAAATGTTTAATCAGCTAAGTAAGACTGATTGAGTAAAGTAAGACATAAATGACGCGCACAGGTACTTATAAATCTGCCTTGAGGCACTATGCAATTGAAGCCTCATGAGACACTGAGAGGGCGAGAGATAAATGTTCCTTGTCATCCAGTTGCAACAGTTATTGATTTGTATCAAAGGTATCAACAGTAATGTCTATTCTATAAAATTGCTTAAATACATTCCTGAATGGACAACAGTGAATAGATGCTTGAGCTTTGGTATGAATGTTGAAAAAAACAAGAATTACAACCACAGTTCCCAAATGAGATTCTGAACTTTCCATTTCCTGTAGAATGTAGCACACGTTCCCCCAATCGATACGACTGGTGCCCGATGTGAAACGGTGATGGATAACCCAGGGAAGGAAAACACCTTCAGCCTTAGGTAAATAACAATGAGATATCAGTTTTTATGATCTTGAGTAATAGTTTGTTTACAGTATATTCGTGTAATGTCAAAATGTGTAAGTCATACTTTGAAGAAGCCCTTATTAGCACTTTTCCACTGTCCTTTCCGTACAGCCAATATATTTACTCTACACCTTGGAACTGGAACGGCTGATGGATGAATTATGGTCCAGAATATACAATAATCGAGTTACAATGTAGAGATGGGCAAAGATTACAGCGTCATCCACAAAGTTTGGAAAGCTTGCGATACATGGAATTTGCCAAACTTAGCTTGTTGGAGACGTTTTGAACAAAAATACATTTTAGAAAGAGATTTATTTACAAAACATGTTTGCAAGCAGATTCTGTCAGTAAAAGTGAGCTTTCACTAAATAGTTTTTCTCTCGTACACCTACTTTTAACACACACTTTCTCCCTGACTTACTTTTTCTAAAAGTTTGCAAACTTTATAAGGTCCATAACACAATGACACCCGAGAATTGACTAAAAAATGGAGGGAAAACTTGGCAGGTCATGAAGTAATTAGTCTTCACACTTGCAATGAACAACCATGTACTGCTGAAACTGAAATCTGCAAGGCTTCCATTTACTTTTTTGAACCTACAGTCAGGCATGCTCACAACCTAGTTAGGTCCATTTTGGCCTGGCCCATCCATGATGGAGAAAATCACAGAATATGTGGGTGTTTTTGAACAGAAACATGTTGCTATCCTAAATCTATTTCCTAAAGTAAATCATGCAAGCTTCAACCCAGTGAAATAACGCGTGCACCTTACACATGAACTCATTTCACAATGTGCTGATTTGAAATTCACAAGAACAGAGAAACTCTTTAATCTATCTGGATCCCGAGATCTAAACATCCAGGTGTGAGTTTTAGAGGTTTTCTTAGTCGTTGAAGTACTCTTTTATTTTCTGTTGTCCTTACTACTTCCCCCGCATATGAAATGTGATTTGTTGTAACGTTTGTATATCGGCAGACCTGCAAAGAGCAAACAAAAGGCTACAACCTGCACCTCCCAATCCCTGGGCATTAGTTGAAAGGTCATATTTACTCCTCCTGTGTTTAATTATTATGAAGGCATCATAAATTAAATTGATTAAAGATGGGGAGGTGTTGCAGTGAGGCACTGCTTGGAAATTCCACTTCTTCTCTCCTCTCCTCCCCCAGTCGTTGTCTCTCTTTTTCCTCCCTCCCTGATGCTCCCTGTCCCAACCTCCTTCCACTCCCCACCACTCGCCCCACTTTAAATATTTTTTTGTGAAGGCCCAGTATTTGGAGAGTACTACATATCCTTCATTTTTGTGCCCTTGCATGCACTTATTTTTCAAGTTTTCTTTAAATATTAAAATTCCTGGCTGCAATGTTAGAACAGTAAATTTAAAATGGCAACTAAGCGCTGCAGCACATGCTTACTTACATGTCACGTCACATGCATCGATGGTCATCTTTGAATGTGTTTTCTGTGATAGGTAACTCATTGAAAGATTGCTAGTCATCTGTGTGCATTTATCTCGATGTATGCATTCATGTGAATATGTCAAAAGCCGATAATCAAACAAAATTAATTTGATGGGAACAATTATGATTAACCTATACAAGAGTTCAACCTGTACATATTTTCATATGGCTCTTCGAGCCTCACCCTGTAATGCACAAGTTGTTGCTAGGTGGTAGGTGGCAGTAGAAGCATCACCATCCCTGATACAGCAGTCTCTTAAAAAAGCTCCTCATAGATGAAGGAGATATGCAGATGTAATTGATTAATGTTGTTTTGTGTCTTCATTTAATTGTAGATTAGTGGATGGAGCAGAGTATTTATTTTCTGCACCTTCGGCCACAAAAATGGAAATTTGGATTCAGGCTCTTCAGAAGAAAAGGGGTAAGTCTTACATAAGTGTTTAGAAAAAAAATGGAACTCAAAACCCTGAATGGTATTTTGAGTCTGCTTCATGGAATAAATATATATTTTTTTAACCTGACTTACATTGACAAATTAATGTGAGAAAATTAGTCTTATAAGTGGAAGGTGCAACAATTTTGGAACTTTTTTTGGAAAGTTGTGTGAAATTTTCAAAAAATTTAACCATCCCAAATATTTTGCCTCTGTTAAATGGTAAAACATATCCGCCTATCCTAGCTTTAATTCCACTGCCACTGCGTAAGAAATTATTTTATTTAACTCTAAATTACGTTGTAATAAGTTATTCTATTAAGAAACGTTTCCATTTTAAATACTTTACAGTTTTTTTACTTTAACAGCATTAAAAAAACAGTGTATTTACCAATATATTAATTACTTTTTTTCCATCCGTTGACCGGATAGTGGAAAACAACATGGAGGGGATGGATATGCCGGTCACCGTTAACTCACTACATCGTCCCAGGTTAGCATGACACCTGCATCTTAGATTGTCGACTAACATGAAATTAAATGTTACTTATTAAACTTTCTTTTATTAATTTATTTACATGATTTACCACAAAAACACATTTTTCCTCAGCATTTACACATGCAGGAATGTATGTTCATGCATTTGTAAATGCTTAAAATGGAGACTGTGGCAACATTGCATGAGTAATTCTGGAATTGTTTGAGAATTTTGATAAATTGTCAACCTACTTCAAGGGCCGGGGTATGCCTATGAGATGAAAATTCCAATTAATTTATTATAAATTGGGTTCTGCACTTTTTTTGTGGGATCTAAAACACTACACACTGTGATTTATTTTCTATGAACGAGCACAGTACAACTCCATTCTAGCACACTGTCAGATTTTTTTCCAGTGGGGTAGTTAATGTCCTTTCTTAGTAAAGGTGCAGTACCCTTTTTAAGTGCAAACTTTGCTCTTTCTTATTTACTTTTGTAAACTTCTGGATTTTGGCTATGAAAACAGCTTTTGCCTATTTTTTTTATTTTTTTTCTCACCAAAATTAAAGGGGTGGTGGAATTGACATAATTTCCTTTCAACCTCGGATGAAACCACAAGAAGTGACACAAGACAGAATTTGATCCATATTAAATATAAAGATGCAGATAGGCGAGAGTGATTTGGAATGCAAGTGTGCCAAAATGTCTGCTGTCCTTTGAACTCCGTTCTGCTGTTAGCTACGGTGCGAATGAAGCTTTGACAATGGTCGGAGGATAGTTGCTCCCCAGTGGGGTAAGGTTTTGGAGACATCCTCTGTTGGATTCAGTTTTGATGGTCTGTCTCATTCCTAAACACATCATCCCAGGACTTTAGGAGCCAATACTCGGTATGACATAGACCTATCCTCTTCAGGATGCGCTGTGCATAGAGTTCTGGCGTCACATAACGAAACCACCCACAGTAGTTTTAAGCTGCATCATCTACTTTATATTTAGTATTGCAGCTAGACACTTGCTCTTTTCTTTATTTTGCTTTTCTCCATTTTCAGTCTGAGACTGAATTAAGCTGAGCACATTAATAAAAGCACATGGATACATGGCTCACTAACTGAAACTCTTTTATGCTTGTTTTATGGAATTACTTTAAATTTTTGACTACATAAATGTGAATATATTATTTAAGAGCAATTTCGAAATATTCTACATAATCGGTATTTCTCCAGCATTGGGGTATCTTTCATAGATTCACATGTTTGAATCATTCCCCGTCATCAAAGTGGGAGTCCCACAGTACATAGAAAGCAGTAAATTAAACTTTTACATTGAAGTTAATGGAAAAAATACGTTCACTTTAATAGCTTTTCAGTGTTATTACAAATGACCCAAAGTCCAGCCAATCAGATGAGAGCACCCTTTAGAACCCTCACCACAGAGGCTCCAGTCTCTCAGATTTTCTACTTCACGTCATTTGAAGGGAGTCTCCCTGAGCTCTGCTCAGTTTACTTTGTCCTGAAAGGAATTCTTCTGAATACTGTTTTTCTGCTTCTACTACTATGACTTCTACATCATGTCTACCACCAAGAAAGGTCTATTTCGACCTTACAACACCTGTGGAAAGCTAAGGCTTCACTGTGAGGACCCCTACAAGGACTGCATTTACTGGCGTCACCCAGAACACAAGGTGAAAGATTGTAAAATTTGTTGAACCTTTCCTCACAAGACTTTGAGAGACAGAGAGGCAAAGCTCCTGCTTTGGCTTCAAAAGCTTAAATCCAAGGAAAACCTCTCTGATTATGATGACAGTGACACCTCAGTAGCATCGGGAAAGAGAAGAAGATCTGTGGGGAGTTTCTCTCCAAAACAAAGTAAGGCAGCCAAGAAAATGCATCTTGTGAAGGAAAATACGCAGGAAGTTTCTTTCACTTCAAGGAAACACAGGGAGAAAGGTCATTCCCAACCTTCCACTCCAGCTGCCACTACAATCAAAATTAAAAAGCTATCCTGTTCTCTGCCACCATCAACTTAAAAAATGTCAGTCTCTTCGACGAGGCCATTGACGATCTCATTATCAACGACAGGTTTGATCCCCACTGCTACCACAGCGACTGCAACGTTTACAGCAACGCCTTTGCTCATGATAATAACGTTGTTGCCATTATCATTGGCGACAATAACATTGGTGAGCATAAAGTATGGGCCTTCTTTACAGTCGACAACGCCCCAGGGTAAGAAAACGTTGAAGAAATCAACCATTATAGAACCATCGACGAAGAGGTTTCACTCCTCAACATCAGCACTATCATTGATGGTTAAGGATTCGGCTACCACAAAGGCTTCTATATCATAGACGTGGATACCGTCGATGGCTCCATCAATGTCGACATACATACCAAAAACTATAGCTCCGCTGACTGCAGCTCCGACGACACCAGCTCCATCAACGACAGCTCAGTAGATGGCAACTTCGAGAACGACAGCACCGTTGATGACAGCACCATCGACGACTGTACCACTGACAACAACACCGTCAACTGCCCATTTTTTTCCTGCAGACACACCGACAATGTCTACACCATTGATGAGAGTTTATTCAGCTAAATCTTAATTTTTACCCTTAAGGTTGATAACAATACGACGTAAATCCGCTCAAGAGACATTGCTACCATCACATACATCACCCAGTAAGGTATTGCCTGAACCTCCAGAACATCTTCTTGATGAAGATGAAGAAGAGTATGGAGATGATTATTCCGATGATGGTCTGTTTGGAATGACTCCTAGTTCTTCAGACCTACGAAGTAAATACCAGGAAGAGAATGAGGAAGAGTGTGAACAGTTGTATGTTCAGCAGTCGTTTGATTATCAACAATGCACATGTTCGCAGAAACACCACAAGCCAACAGTGCAGATGCCAGTGTCACTAACTGCCACTTTGCAGCATATGATGCAAGATTACCACAATAGATTCCCACCACCAGGACCAACAACTCCACTTCCGCATCCACAACTACTGTTAAATACCTCTTCCAGAGACCAATCCTCAGAGTTTCAGATACCTACAATACCGTTACCACCTCCATCTTTACCTCTCGAAATTGATCTGCCTTTCTGGGAAGAGGATCAAGAAGAAGGGGAAATCCAGGACACTGCCTCACTCCCCAATGAAAGGGATGACTGTCAGATGCAAACGCCATCCCCCTCTACTCCACCACCAGTAAATTCTCTGCCACAACTTATAGGATGCTTCTATAGTGTAATAGAAAGAGCAGCCAAGAGATTCCAGCTTCCCATTGTAACAAAGCAGTCAGATTGCTTCCTTTATGAGTTTAAAGAAGACACCAGAAAGTCAGTTTGCGTGATCCCAATTGTAGATTTCATCTAGGAAGAAGGCCTTAAAGTGATGCAGACCCTATCCTTCATACCAGCAGTACTTACCAGATTAGACACAAAATACAAGGTGCTGGAAAACTCACTAGCTTGCTTGATTGGTCAACCCAAACCCGACTCCGTGATAACTCAGGCGGCCCAGCACAGGTCCAGAAACCCATCCTCTCCACTTTCCGCACCCCCCGGATAAGGAAGGACGATGCTTAGATACAATAGGAAAGAAATTCTCCACAATGGTGGCTACAACGGTCAGGGCAGCAAACTTTTTTGCGATTCTAGGGCGATACGACCGCCAGATGTGGTCGGACATCTCCCAATACTTTGATCTCCTTCCCAAGGATGCTAGAGCTGAAGCACGGAAGATATTACAAGAGGGAGAAAAAATCTCAGCTGAGATCATAGACTGTGCAATAGATGTGTCGTCCACAGGTTTTCGCCAGCTACCCGGAACTGCAGTACTAAGACGTCAGGGTTGGCTACAGGCCACTTCCTTCCACCCGGAGGTTCAAATGAAAGTTCTGAACATGCCGTATGATGGGGAACTACTGTTTGGCAAGCTTGTCGATGACCTGCTACAGTCAATAAAAACAGACACGGACACAGCTAGATTGTTGGGTACTCTACAATTCAGAAGGCAATCTTTTCGAGGTGCAAGAGGTAGAGGACTTTACTCCTACACCAATATAGATGGTACCAACCTTATCAGTGCCAGTTTTGTTCTGCCACCAAGCAACAACAACAACAACCCAATAGGCAGCCACCATCTGCAGTCTACTTATAGGGGCAAGGACACGTTCAGAAAACTCTGACCTCCACCAGGTGCCTGCCTCCAACCCCTATTGCAACTCTCAGATAGGGGGCAGAATTTCCAGCTTCTCCCACCAGTGGTCTCAGATCACCTCAGACCGATGGGTTTTCGATATTATCACCAGAGGGCATACCCTGGAATTTCAGCAAACTCCTCCAGATGTACCAGCGCAAGGACCCCCACCTGCCCATTTAAAAGCGCTCGCTTTTCTACTCTCGCTTCTTCCTCATCCTGAAAAAGACAGGACACTGGCGCCCCAACTTAGATCTTCGACGGCTAAACAAATTCCCTAAAAAAAACAATAATTTCGGATGGTCAGTGTAGGAAAATGCCTCTCTTGGCATAGTTACCCCATAACGTTTTGCCTTTTGTTGATGCTAGTTATGATTCAAAGTGTGCTGGGACCCGGCTAACCAGGCCCCAGCACCAGTGTTCTTTCCCTTAACTGTACCTTTGTCTCCACGATTGGCACAGCCCTGGCACACAGATAAGTCCCTTGTAAATGGTACCCCTGGTACCCAGGGCCCTATGGCCAGGGAAGGTCTCTAAGGGCTGCAGCATGTGTTATGCCTCCCTGGAGACCCCTCACTCACCACATGCACACTGCCTCACAGCCTATGTTATTTGGGTCCTACTTTGACCTCTGCACCTGACCGGCCGTGTGTTGCTGGTGCTGAGGGTTTGGGGTCGCCTTGAACCCCCGACGGTGGGCTACCAATGCCCAGGAGACTAAACTTGTAAGTGCTTTACTTATCTAAGAAACTAACTATTACTTACCTCCCCCAGGAACTGTTGCTTTTTGCACTGTGTCCACTTTTAAAATAGCTTATTGCCATTTTTTACAAAACTGTGAACAATACTGTTTTAATTCAAAGTCCCATACTTACCTGTGTGAAGTACCTTACAATTTATGTACTTAAATACATTCTGAATCTTGTGGTTCTAGAATAAATTAAGAAAATAATAGTTTTCTATTTAAAAACCTATTGGCTTGGAGTTAAGTCTTTGAATGTGTGTTCTCATTTATTGCCTGTGTGTGTCAACAAATGCTTAACACTACCCTATGATAAGCCTACTGCTCGACCACATTACCACAAAATAGAGCATTAGTATTATCTAATTTTGCCACTATCAACCTTTAGGGGGAACCTTTGGACTCTGTGCACACTATCTCTCACTTTGAGATAGTATATACAGAGCCAGCTTCCTACATTGGTGGATCAGCGGTGGGGTCTAAGACTTTGCATTTGCTGGACAACTTAGCCAATACTTGATCATACAACAAAATTCCAAAAATTGTAATTAGAAATTGATTTTTGATGTTTTGGCTATTTTTCTAAATTTTTAAAAGTCCTGCTAGTGCCTTGTGTAGGTCCCTGTTAGCATTTCTTTTAGAGTTTAAAAGTTTGTAAAAGCTTGGATTTAAGTTCTAGAAGTAGTTTTTAGATTCTTAAAAAGTAATCCCAACTTTTAGAGTGATAATGAGTCAAACAGATGAGACAGTGAGGGAACTCAAACTCACACCTTACCTGCATCTAGGGATGTCAGAGTTATGGTCTCTCTGTAAGATAAAAAATATAAAAACTGGGTCCAACCCTACCAAGGCAAAGCTCCAGGAGTTCTTGGCAGAGTTCCCAAGGGACTATCCCTCTGATTTGGAGAATACTCCTTCAGATGGGGAAATTAGTGAACAGGAAGAAGAACTCCCCCCTCCTGCCCTAAATAGGGAGGACAGGGCTCCTAGAACCCTGTCCCCTAAAATCATAGTCAGAGAGCCTGGTTCTGCCACAGGTGAGTCCAGTACCTCTGTGAGCATTGAGGACAGCCTCAATGAAGAGGACATCCTGTTAGCCAGTATGGCCAAAAGATTGGCTTTGGAGAAGCAGTTCCTAGCCATAGAATAGGAAAGAGAAAGAAAATAAATGGGTTTAAGTCCCATAAATGGTGGCAGCAACTTAAATAGGGTCAAAGAGAATACTGGCATCTTAAAAAATCCCCAAAGGAATTGTAACTAAATATGAAGAGGGTGATGATATCACCAGGTGGTTCACAGCTTTTGAAAGGGCTTGTGCAACCAGAAAAGTAAGCAGATCTCACTGGGGAGCTCTCCTTTGGGAAATGTTTACTGGAAAGTGTAGAGATAGACTCCTCACACTTTCTGGTAAAGATGCAGAATCCTATGACCTCATGAAGGCTACCCTGATTGAGGGCTTTAGATTCTCAACTGAGGAGTACAGGAGTAGGTTTAGGGGGGGCTCACAAATCCTCGAACCAGACCTGGGTTAATTTTGTTGACTTCTCTGTCAAAACACTAGATGGTTGGATAACTGGCAGTGGTGTAAGTGATTATGATGGGCTGCAAAGTTTATTTATGAAAGAACATCTGTTAAGTAATTTCTTCAAAGACAAACTGCATCAACATCTGGTAGACCTAGGTCGAATTTCTCCCCAACATTTGGGAAAGGAGGCAGACCACTGGGTCAACTCTAGGGTGACCAAGACTTCCACCGGGGGTGACCAAAAGAAAGGGGTCACAAACCCTCCCCATGGGAAGGGTGGTGAGACATCCAAGGACAAAAACAAGGAGTCTTCTACCGGGCCCCAAAAACCTGCTCAGGAGGCTGGGCCTGAGTGTAAGGAAATGCCTCCATGGCATGGTTACCCCCTGACATTTTGCCTTTGCTGATGTCAAGTTATGATTTGAAAGTGTGCTGGGACCCTGCTAACCAGGCCCCAGCACCAGTGTTCTTTCCCTAAACTGTACCTTTGTCTCCACAATTGGCACAACCCTGGCACCCAGGTAAGTCCCTTGTAACTGGTACCCCTGGTACCAAGGGCCCTGATGCCAGGGAAGGTCTCTAAGGGCTCCAGCATGTCTTATGCCACCCTGGGGATCCCTCACTCAGCACATACACACTGCTTTGCCAGCTTGTGTGTGCTGGTGGGGAGAAAATGACTAAGTCGACATGGCCCTCCCCTCAGAGGGCCATGCCAACCTCACACTGCCTACGGCATAGATAAGTCACCCCTCTAGCAGGCCTTACAGCCCTAAGACAGGGTGCACTATACCACATGTGAGGGTATAGGTGCATGAGCACTATGCCCCTATAGTGCCTAAGCAAAACCTTAGACATTGTAAGTGCAGGGTAGCCATAAGAGTATATGGTCTAGGAGTCTGTCAAACACGAACTCCACAGTTGCATAATGGCTACACTGAATTCTGGGAATTTTGGTATGAAACCTCTCATCACAAAAAATTCACACTGATGCCAGTGAGGGATGTATTGAAAAATCCACACAGAGTGCATCTTAGCGATGCCCCCTGTATACCAGTCCAATTCCTAGTGTTAGGTGGACCAGTTCCTGCCAGCTTGCCACATTCAGACGGGTTTCTGGCCACATTGGGTGAGTGCCTTTGTAACACTGTGGCCAGGAACAAAGCCTGCACTGGGTGGAGGTGCTTCGCACCTTCCCCTGCAGAAACTGTAACACCTGGCGGTGAGCCTCGACGGCTCAAGCCTGGTTTTTACAACGCCCCAGGGCACTCCACCTAGTGGAGATGCCCGCCCCTCTGGACACAGCCTCTACTTTTGGCAGCAAGTCTGGAGTAGATAATGAAAAAAACGAGGAGTCACCCACCTGTCAGGCCAGCCCTTAAGGTGTCCTAAGCTGAGGTGACCCCTGCCTTAAGAAATCCTCCATCTTGTTTTGGAGGATTCCCCCAATAGGAATAGGGATGTACCCTCCTCCCCTCAGAGAGGAGGCACACAGAGGGTGTAGCCACCCTCCAGGACAGTAGCCGTTGACTACTGCCCCCAGACCTAAACACCCCCCTAAATTGAGTATTTAGGGACGACCCTGAACCCAGGAAATCAGATTCCTGCAACCTGAAGAAAGAAGAAGGACTGCTGGCCTGAAAGCACTGCAGAGACAACAACTGACTTGGCCTCAGCCCTACCGGCATGTCTCTAGTCTCAAAGAACCTGGAAAGCGATGCATCCAGTGTGATCAGCGACTTCTGAGAACTCAGAGGAATGACCTGCACCTAAAGGACCAAGAAACTCCAGAGGACAGTGGCTCTGTCCAAATCTACAACAAAGAAACTGTTTTGCTTTCACTAGTGACTGAGCTGACAAAAATCTCTGGAATGCACTTCTCAGTTCAAAGAAGACATTTATTATTATTTCACCACAAGGGTCCTAAAAAAGGAGATTAGTAAGTCGAAAGCACACATTTAAAAATAGTTACAGCAATGAATGGAAAATACACCAAAAAGATTCTCAACTGCAATGTACACAGCAAATATATGTAGGTTTGATAATGCAAAGCATAGAATAAAGTAAAAATTCATCACCGTAGGGCCTGCCAAACTCTTCATCTTTCTCATGCCAGCAAGAAGATGACCCCGTTATACTGCGAGAAAAAGATCTCCACCCTCACGGGACAGATATGTTTGGCATTCGACATCTAATCCTGACCGAGGTCTTGGAATTTCTACTGCTACTCAGCAGGACCACCTTTTTATATCTTAAAGAACCAAAGTGCTTTCTGAAAAAAACCTCTCCCATAAAAAATAAATATTCAAACATGCTGGCTAATGTAGGTCAGAGTTGAAAGAAACAGGTTGGAACTGGCCAGTATCCCAAATTGTCTCTCTCAAGGCCAAACAGTTCCCTGCACTGAAAAACAGAAGTCTGGTACATTCTTATCATGCTGACACCTACCTCCTCCATATGTCCCAGCTCTTCAGTGAGAAAGAATACGAAAACAGGCACAGTTTACTATGTGGAATATTCCTAACACATTTAACATGGCAATGTCTGACACTACAATAAAGTCAATAGGCGACTAAACTGACTACAAAATGTAATCTGCAATTGGTGAACACTGAACAACTAATCCAGGGGAAAAGTTGTGCAACACAAAGTCAGTGGTCAAAAACACATATTTCACTACATTAACCAACTTTAAAGAGACTCCTGCCTCACTCCGGAAGCGTGAGTCTTCACACTCTGCACCCGATGCCCCCGGCTCGAGTTCAGGAGAACCAACACCGCAGAGAGGACCTCCAGGCGACTCCAACGACGTGGACACCCTGTGTCGACCTCCCTGCACCCCCACAGCAACGCCTGCAGAGAGAATCCAGAGGGTCGGCCTGACCGCGACTGCCCGGTAACAAAGGAACCTGATGCCTGGAAAAGCACTGCACCCGCAGTCCCTAGGACCCAGAGGAACCAACCAGCAGTGGAGAAGTGACCAGCAGGCAGCCCTCATCCTAGCCAAGTCAGTGGCTGGCACGAGAAGCCCCCCGGTGCCCTGCCTGCATCGTCAGAGTGACCCCCGGGTGTCTCCATTGTTTCCTATCTACAACCTGACGCCTTGCTCACACACTGCACCCGGTCACCCTGTGCCGCTGAGGGTGTATTTTGTGCACCTGTTTGGGAGCCCCCCCAGTGCTCTCCAAAACCCCCCTGGTCTGCTCCGCGAGGACGCAGGTACTTACCTGCTAGCAGACTGAAACTGGAGCACCCCTGTTCTCCATAGGCACCTATGTTATTTGGGCCCTCCTTTGACCTCTGCACAGGACTGGCCGTGTGTTGCTGGTGCTGAGGGTTTGGGGTTGCTTGAGCATTCAACGGTGGGCTGCTTATGCCCAGGAGACTGAACTTTTAAGTTCTTTACTTACCTGAGAAACTAACTATTACTTACCTCCCCCAGGAACTGTTGATTTTTGCAGTGTCCACTTTTAAAATTGCTTATTGCCATTTTTGCCAAAACTGTGTATACTATTGTTTTAATTCAAAGTTCCATACTTACCTGTGTAAAGTACCTTACAATTGATGTACTTACCTAGATTCTGAATCTTGTGGTTCTAAAATAAATTAAGAAAAGATCAGTTTTCTATATAAAAAAATATTGGCTTGGAGTTAAGTCTTTGAGTGTGTGTTCTCATTTATTGCCTGTGTGTTTACAACAAATGCTTAACACTACCCTCTGATAAGCCTATTGCTCGACCACACTACCACAAAATAGAGCATTAATATTATCTCATTTTGCCCCTATCAACTTCCAAGGGGAACCCTTGGACTCTTTGCATATTATCTCTCACTTTGAGATAGTATATACAGACCCAACTTCCTACAGAAATGTTTCTGCCTATGGTGCCAAATATCAAACTTGCATCCTCTACAAGCATCACATGAGCAGATACTACCCTATCTCCTCTTGCTATGTCAGTCAGGGCTGGTGAATGCGTCTATTAATGTGCATCTCGTTGCAGTATCACAATATATGTGTTCATCACATTCTCTTTGCGTTCAAGCAGAATTACAGTTTATGAAATGATTGTTAAGAGTTTTTCCTCCAGTAAGGGCACCTCCACCGGACTGGCACCTGAACATAGTTTTGTCTCAGCTCACAAAGGATCCTCTAGAACCCATACACAGAGCAGACCTCAAGTTTCTCACATGGAAGGTCACACTGCTCCTAGCGCTTACTTCCACCAGAGGGGGAAGCGAGGTACAGGCTTTGATAACTCAAGAATTTTTCTTGCATTTTACCGACGGTTCTGTAATTCCCAGAACCAATCCAAGGTTTCTCCCCAAGGTCCCTTCGGATTTTCATCTAAATTAACCTATAATATTGCGGACTTTCTTCCCAAATCTGACAACAGCAACAGAGAGATTGTTGCACATGATAAATATCAAGAGATGTCTTACATTCTACTTACATAACACAAAACAAATCATGAGGTCTAACCAACGGTTGGTCTCATATGAACACACTCAAAAGGGTGCCCCAGTCACGAAAGCAACCATTGCTTGACTGATCTCAGCTGCAATCCAGTTCTGACACTCAAAGGCTGGCAAGCCACTGACAGCCAAAACCAAGGCGCATTCAACTACGGCAGTTTCCACATCATCTCCTTTGTTTGTGGGAGTGCCTTTGGAGAAAATAAGTTGAGCTACGACTTGGAAGAATGTGCATTCATTGATGCAGCATTATTGCCTGGAGTCGTCGCAGTGCAGTAAATCAGCAGTTGGCAAGCCGTAGTACACCATTTATTTGGTTACATATGTTTGCTTATTTACTTCTACATGTTATAAGTATATTGGCATGTGTATTTAATTGCATATGGGTATCTTCTATATAAAAATTTTGTTACCCATATCTGCTATTTGTGCTCATGAAATATAAAAGGTATACAAATACAGTATCTGCTTGCTATTCTGATTCAATCATGTGTATCTATGAAAGGTCCAATACTGGAGACGAGAATTAGGGCCAGATGTAGCAAAGAAAAAATTTGCGAGTTGCAAAATGCGAGTCCATGCGACTGGCAATTTGCAACTCGCAAATTGGTATGCAGTACGGTGTCTCAGACACCGTCTGAGACTCGCTATGGGGTCGCAATGACCCACCTCATTAATATTAATGAGGTGGGTCGCAAATTGCGGCCACATAGCGAGTCTAAGCACTCGCAAACATGGAGGCCTGCTGTCGTCAGCAGACCTCCATGTTCGTGACTGCTTTTAAATAAAGCAGTTTTTTTTTTTTTTAAGTGTAGCTCGTTTTCCTTAAAGGAAAACGAGCTGCACTTTAAAAAAAATCCGAAACCTTTAGTTTCGTTTTTTTTTCAGGGCAGGTAGTGGTCCGTTGGACCACTACCTACCCTGAAAAAATATTTGTGGGTCCATTCACAAAGTGAAAGGGGGCAAGCGTGAGTGGAGACAAAGTGGAAGGGTTACCATCCACTTGAAGTGGATGGTAACTGCGACACCATTTGCGACCGCATATGCGGTCGCAAATGGTATTGCATACCACTCAGACTCGCAAATAGGAAGGGAACACCCCTTCCTATTTGCGATTCTGAAATGCATATTGCGAAAATGCATTTCTGCATTGGGAAACGCGAATAGCGAGTCGCAAACGGCTATTTGTTTTCTGCATCTGGCCCTTAGTTACTTACCTGTAACTGTAGCTCTCCAGTATTGGTATGTTTCACAGATTCACATGCAACCCAACCTCCTCCCCATAGAACAGTGGTTTTCCAACTTTTGTATGACATGTCCCCCCAGTGAAAAAAAATTATCGGGGTCTTCCGAATTATTCTATTAAATTGGCAATGTTTAAATATGTCTACAGTTATTTAAGCATTGCAGTCAAGTTCTGTTAGTATTTAAAAAATGCAATCAATTACATAATGTCAAACATACTATTCTGGTCAGGCAGGCCTTTCAAACATGCAAAGTTATTCATAGTGTGATTATTTCAAGTGGGGGTGGGGGTTTTGAAGAGTATTTGGATTCCCTTCCCTTTTGACAACTAGTTCCGACTTGGATATAAATGACAAAACATGTTAGTGATGGCCCATTACAGAGCGCTTTACTGCTGCTCATTTTCTTCAGCTTAAAACAAAGCCCTGTTATTAGCATAATGCTTCTTTTGGTCAGAGCCTGTCCCCCAGTCTGAGGACCCTTGCCTTAGAGGCCCCCTTTAGTTCTCCTTAGAATTATATCACACTTGTGCTGGAAAATCTGAGGGACTCCAGCCTATGTATTGAAGGCTCTAAAGGGTTCTGTCGCCTTATTGACTGGATTTGGGGTCTTTTCAAATGATGTGACTAAGCTGTTAAAGTGAATGTCCTTTAACATTGACTTCTATGTAGGTTTTTCAAAATTGCTTTCTATTGTACCGTGGGACTCTCACTTTGACGACGGAATGATTCAAGCATGTGAATCTATGAAAGATATGAATACTGGAGAACTATAGTGTAGGAAGCTGGCTCTGTATGTACTATATCAAAGTGAAATATAGGGGGTCATTACAACCCTGGCGGTCGGTGTTAATATGGCGGTACTTACCGCCGTAGTGAACCTACCCGCCAATTTACCACTCTGACCGCCACGGCGGTAACAGCCGCTGAGCCGGAGATAACCGTCTCCAGCCCGGCAGCCTTCATTGTTCCACTTGCGGGATTAGGACCCCGCCTACCCCCTTGGTTCCCGTAGCGTTCGTAACACCACGAAAACCATGGCAGTAGGCCATATCAGTGACAGGGAATTCCTTCCCTGTCACTGATAGGGGTCCCCCCCCTTCCATTCCAGTTACCCCCCCTACCTCTACAGGCACCCCACTCACCCCTACATTCACGCCCCCTTCACACACACACACACACACACAATCATACACACACCCATTCCAACATGCTTCCACGCATGCATACATCCATTCACACACACATGACAAATCATGAGGACTAACCAACGGTTGATCTCATATGAACACACTCATAAGTGTGCCCCAGTCACGAAAGCAACCATTGCTTGACTGATCTCAGCTGCAATCCAGTTCTGACACTCAAAGGCTGGCAAGCCACTGACAGCCAAAACCAAGGCGCATTCAACTACGGCAGTTTCCACATCATCTCCTTTGTTTGTGGGAGTGCCTTTGGAGAAAATAAGTTAAGCTACGACTTGGAAGAATGTGCATTCATTGATGCAGCATTATTGCCTGGAGTCGTCGCAGTGCAGTGAATTAGCAATTGGGCAGGCCGTAGTACACCATTTATTTAAATAATGTGAGGCTCTTTTGGTTACATATGTTTGCTTATTTACTTCTACATGTTATAAGTATATTGGCATGTGTATTTAATTGCATATGGGTATCTTCTATATATATTTTTTGTTACCCACCATCTGCTATTTGTGCTCATGAAATATAAAAGGAATACAAATACAATATCTGCTTGCTATTCTGAATCAATCATGTGTATCTATGAAAGATCCAATATTGGAGAAGAAAATTAGTTACTTACCTGTAACTGTAGTTCTCCAGTATTGGTATGTTTCACAGATTCACATGCAACCCAACCTCCTCCCCATAGAACAGTGGTTTTCCAACTTTTGTATGACATGTCCCCCCAGTGAAAAAAAATTATCGAGGTCTTCCGAATTATTCTATTAAATTGGCAATGTTTAGATATGTCTACAGTAATTTAAGCATTGCAGTCAAGTTCTGTTAGTATTTAAAAAATGCAATCAATTACCTAATGTCAAACATACTATTCTGGTCAGGCAGGCCTTTCAAACATGTAAAGTTATTCATAGTGTGATTATTTCAAGTGGGGGTGGGGGTTTTGAAGAGTATTTGGAGTCCCTTCCCTTTTGACAACTAGTTCCGGCTTGGATATAAATGACAAAACATGTTAGTGATGGCCCATTACAGAGCGGTTTACTGCTGCTCATTTGTTTCAGCTTAAAACAAAGCCCTGTTATTAGCATAATGCTTCTTTTGGTCAGAGCCTGTCCCCCAGTCTGAGGACCCTTGCCTTAGAGGCCCCCTTTAGTTCTCCTTAGAATTATATCACACTTGTGCTGGAAAATCTGAGGGACTCAAGACTATGTATTGAAGGCTCTAAAGGGTTCTGTCGCCTGATTGACTGGATTTGGGGTCTTTTCAAATGATGTGACTAAGCTGTTAAAGTGAATGTCCTTTAACATTGACTTCTATGTAGGTTTTTCAATATTGCTTTCTATAGTACCGTGGGACTCCCACTTTGACGACGGAATGATTCAAGCATGTGAATCTATGAAAGATATGAATACTGGAGAACTATAGTGTAGGAAGCTGGCTCTGTATGTACTATATCAAAGTGAGATATAGGGGGGTCATTACAACCCTGACAGTCGGTGTTAATATGGCAGTACTTACCTCCGTAGTGAACCTACCCGCCAATGTACCATTCCGACCGCCACGGCGGTAACAGCCGCTGAGCCGGAGATAACCGTCTCCAGCCCGGCAGCCTTCATTGTTCCACTTGCGGGATTATGAGCCCGCCTACCCCCTTGGTTCCCGTAGGGTTCGTAACACCACGAAAACCATGGCGGTAGGCCATATCAGTGATAGGAAATTCCTTCCCTGTCACTGATAGGGGTCTCCCCCCCTTCCATTCCAGTTACCCCCCTACCTCTACAGGCCCCCCACTCACCCCTACATTCACGGCCCCTTCACACACACACACACGCATACACACACCCATTCCAACATGCTTCCACGCATGCATACATCCATTCACACAAAAGTACACTGTTCCTAAATCTAGGGTGAACAGTTAAAGTTTAGGAGCTAAAAACCCTCACACACCCGAAAGGGTGTCATGCTTCATCATCGGGAAGCTCCTCGTCAGACCGGCTGGTGCAATGTCTGACGGGCTCACCTTTCGGCAGGGCGAGCACGACTGTGGGTAGGTGTCTCGAATTGAGGACGCCTATATAAAAAAGCTATAGGCTGGATCGTGCTACTCCCTAAGGGGCCCCCCAAAAGCAGAGGGCGGGGCGACCTTTTTTGTTTACGAGACAGTTCACAGAAATGCTGTAAGTGACTGCTATTTATCTCTCATACACGTAATTAGATAGTGTTTTCTTTTGTACACAGCCAGGAGAAGTCTAGTTTGCTGTAGGTCCTGATGAAGCGTTAGAGGATCTTTCACGACTAATATTACGCGAAACATGTTGACCATACCCTAGGGGACAGGTGACAATTTCCCAGTACTCCAGGCTTTCTAAAGTGGTTGAGCATCATTCTCATTCCCCACTTTATTATGTTTTTAATCTTGATCGTAACCCCTCTGGATAGATATTAAAACAGAACAAGTTCAGGGGTTTCTAATCAATCTTAATTTGATCACTCTCCTGCCATTCAGAGTGTCTGACCTTCATAAATCAACGGCAGCCACCACATATCAAAAAGATCTCCGGCAAAGAGCCCCCGAAAGGGGAGCCCGTCAGACATTGCACCAGCCGGTCTGACGAGGAGCTTCCCGATGATGAAGCATGACACCCTTTCAGGTGTGTGAGGGTTTTTAGCTCCTAAACTTTAACTGTTCACCCTAGATTTAGGAACAGTGTACTTTTGTTATTGATTGCACGTATTGGGAGTATGTACACTGGACCTTTAATCCTCCCGATCCCTCTTTTTGTTGATACATCCATTCACACACACATCCACACCCATTCACATAACACAACATAGATGCACTCACACCTCCATACATGTACACACACATTCAACACTCAACACACACCCGCATCCACGCACACACAAACATTCAGACCCCCATACAACACCCCCCTCCCCTGTCAGAGACCTGACTTACCTGTATTCAGGGAGTCCTCCGTCAGGAGACGAGACGGGGCGCTGCTACCACCAGCAGCGCCCACCAGCAGAACACTGCCAGGCTGTATTATTTCTCATAATACGGCTGGCGGCGGTCTTCTGGCGTGGCGCTGCTGTTGGCATCACACCGGCATGGACACAGCCAGATTTCCACCCTTCTGGTGGCGGAAATCCAGCTGTGGTCATAATAGGCGGACGGCTGGTAGCCGCTATGACGGTCTTTTGGCACGGCTGTAGGCAGTTTTTACAGCCGATGTCAAAATGAGGGCCTTAGTGTGCACAGAGTCCAGGGGTTGCCCAGAGACTTGACAGAGGCTGAAATAGATATTCTCCAGTATTAGATCTTTCATAGATTCACATGCTTGAATCATCCCCGTCGTCGAGGTGGGAGCCTCACGGTGAACTTAAATACATAAAGCAGTAAGTCAGTAAAAGTAAAACCAGTAGGCCCTAGTAGGCCTCATAGGGTATTTTACAGTCTATCCACCTTGTTTTGTGAAAAAGACCCAAACTTCAGTATCAACCAATCAGGATTCAGCCCCTCCCAAACACTCCCAACAGAGGCTGAATTCCCTCAGATTTTCTACCGCACGTCGTGTGAAGGGAGTCTCCCTGGGCTCTGCTCAGTTTTTTCCTATTCTCTGACTGAAGATTGTTTTTTCTCTCAGGAAACTAGTTACAGCTTTACTATGTCTGAAAAGGCAAAGAAGGGTCTGTTCAGAGACTGTGACAACTGTGGGAAGAAGAGACTGCATGTTGATGACCCCCACAAGAAGTGTATCTACTGCCTTCATCCAGACCACAAGGTGAGAGACTGCAAAATCTGTCGCACCTTTAGTTAAAAAACCCTCAAAGACCGTGAGGGTAGACTTCTCTTATGGCTGCAAAAACAGAAAGCCTTAGAATATCCTTCCTCAGACGACAGCGAAGCGTCATCACAGACTTCTCGCCCTCAGAAAAGAACAGGTGAGAGAAGTAGAGAGTCGGATGAACCACCAAGGAAGGTGCCCAAAAAGACAAAACAAGTCTCTACTGATGCGAAAAAGGATGATTTCCACGCAGAGACATTTAAACATGGGCCAAAAAAGGTTCATTCAGAACCTACTATGCCTTTGCACCGAAAAAGCACCTCAAAAAAGCCATCCCTGTCTCTGTCACCACAAAAAGAGCCAGAAAAACTCTTTTCGGTGAAAAAACAACCGTTGACGACCACCCCGTCTACGACTGTGTCGACGGTAACATCGACCACGGTATCGTCGACGTTCACAACACCAGCCTCACCGATGATTATGACGTTGTCGCCGTTGTCATCGACGACGATAATTACAGCAAAAAATTTCAAGAAAGCTTTGTCGGCAACCACATCATCGACAGCGGAGGCCTCCTGGGTTCACCAATCAACCAGGGCACTCCCATCTACAAAGCGCCTCTCAATGAGGTTTAAAAAGGCACTGCCGACGACGGCATCTATACAAGATACGTCGGCGAAACAACCGTCGTCTATAAAGTGCCCGTCGACGAAGGGACCATCGACGAAGGGACCATCGACGAAGGTTTCGTTGACAAAGGAGACACCGTCAATGACGGAACCGTAGACGAGAGATCCGTAGACGAGAGATCCGTCAACGAGAGAGCCGTCGACGAGGGAACCGTCGACGAGGGAACCGTCGACGAGTGAACAGTCGACGAGAGAGCCGTCGACGAGAGAGCCGTCGACGATTATATCTTCCACAGCACTAACAGTTTACAAACCATCCACCTACCTGGATACTTCGCCACACCATTCCTCATACCATCAGGACGACTCAACCAGATTCTTACCCCTTTCACTTATTAATATAGGGGACAAGGCGTCTGATATTCTGCCGATGCATACCTCACCAAGTAAAGTGTTGCCATACCCACCGCAACATCTTTTAGACGATGATGACGTTGATGCATACTCTCAAAACGACGGAATGTTTGGGGCAGCTAGTAGCCCGTCCCAACTCAATGTCAAATGCCAAGAGTTTGATGAAAAAGAGGATCAACATTACCAGCCTAGTTATGCCTCAACATCTTATCCACAGACAGAACAACCATCGCCCCTTGCTATGCCTAGCACATTAGTGACAGATCTACAATATATGTTGAAGGACTACTATAAAAGGTTTCCACCATCAACTCAGTCCACGCCACCTAGACCTCAGAGCTACCAGACACCTCGGCAAGCTCAGACTACTAATATTTCCGAAACGCCACAGGCTAGTATACCTGTAACTAGCCAAACTCCGGAAGCTTGCCCCTCGTCAGACGATGAAAGGGAAGAGGGTGAGCTAAGAGATTCGGCGGCTAGTGAATGGGATGATTATCTCGTTTCCACACCATCTCCACCGCCAGCAGGTCCAGTAGATTCTCCTCCAGAGGACATAGGAGGTTTCCATAATTTAATAGAGAGAGCGGCGAAACGTTTTGGCCTTGCAATTGTTTCCCATGAAACTGAATGTTTTTTGTACGACTTTAAAGAGCCATCAAAGAGATCTGTAAGAGCCATACCCATTGTAGATTTCTTATGGCAGGAGGGTTTGAAGGCAATGAAAAACCCGGCAACAGTGCCTTCACAAATGCCAAGACTAGAGAAAAAATACAAGGCCCCAGATGATTCTCCGGCCTGTCTAGTCTTACAGCATAAACCTGACTCTGTTATATCACAGGCGGCTCCGCGACGTTCCAAAAACCCCTCCACACCTATTGCGTCTCCCCCAGACAAAGAAGGAAGGAGACTAGACAATATTGGCAAGAAATTCTCCTCTGTGGCTGCAGTCACGGTTAAGGCGGCTAATTCCCTCACCATCCTGGGAAGGTACGATCGCCAGATGTGGGCAGACATGTCTACCTTTTTAGATTTACTGCCAGAAGACGTCAAGGTGGAAGCAAAAAAGGTCTTGCAGGAGGGAGAAAGGGTCTCCGCAGAGATAATAGACAGCGCAATAGACATTTCTCTCACTGGCTTTAGACAATTAGCTGGCGCAGCAGTCCTGCGCAGACAAGGATGGCTTAAAGCTACTTCATTCAGACCAGAAGTACAGACTCGTGTTCTCGACATGCCTTTTGATGGAGAGAGTTTGTTTGGCAAACATGTCGACGACATGTTGCAGGCTATCAAGACGGATACCGATACAGCAAAATCCCTAGGTACCCTGCAATATAAAAAACAACCTTTTCGTGGAGCAAGGGGTAGAGGTAATTACTCCTTTCGAGGTGGATACCAACAATACAGGTCACAATATCCGTCTTCCTCCACAAGATCACGACATCAGTACCATCAGCAACAGCAGCATTATCGATTACCACCGGCCGCAGCTTACAAACATCCAGCTAGAGGAAGAGGAGCTGCCCGAGGAAGAGATACAGGCAGGAAGCAATGACCCGCTGATCATCTCAACGCTTCCCCACCAACCAACATCGAGGGTCGGAGGTCGCATCACTTCCTATTTCCCCAAGTGGAAGGCTATAACATCGGACAGATGGGTTCTCGATGTAGTGGCCAGATGTCATACTCTGGAATTCACACAAACACCACCGATTGTTCCTCCATCGGGCCCACCGCCTCCGAGGTTAAACCAACTCCTCAGGGAAGTAAGAATAATGCTAAGAAAAGGAGCAGTGGAACCAGTCCCTTTATCTCAAAAGAACAGAGGATTCTACTCCCGTTTTTTCCTTCTAAAGAAACCCTCAGGAGACTGGCGCCCCATCCTAGACTTCAGAGCACTAAACAAGTTTCTAAAGAAGCAATCGTTCAGGATGGTAACATTGCAGGATGTCCTGTGCCTGTTAAACACCGGAGATCGGATGGCATCCCTAGACCTCCAGGATGCCTATTTTCATATCCCCATATATCGCAACCATTGCAAATTCCTAAGGTTCAAAGTAGGAAGTATGCACCTTCAATTCCGAGTTCTACCATTCGGTCTCAAATCAGCCCCCAGAATCTTCACAAAAATGTTAGCTCCGGTAGCAGCACATCTCCGCCAGTCAGGTATCCAGGTCTTCCCTTACCTGGACGACTGGCTTATAAAGGCACCCTCAAAATCGCAAGTAACAAATCACATCTCCTATTGCCTTCAATTGTTACACAACCTGGGGTTTGTAGTCAACTACCAGAAATCTCATCTCTACCCCAAACAGGAATTGAGTTTCTTAGGAGCAATTCTGGACACAGTCCGCAGCAAAGCGTACCCATCTCACGAGAGGAAACAAAAGTTAACCTCCTTGGCAGACAGGCTATCCAGAAAAAAGTTTGTTTCAGTCCGCATCTACAAATCATTGCTCGGAATGATATCATCATGCATTCCGCTAGTCCCAGATTGCAGGCTCCATATGCGACCCCTGCAAGAGCAATTAGACATACAATGGACCCAGGTCAACGGTTCCTTCGAAGACAAGATTCGCATAACGCCTCTAATGAAGAACACCATGAGGTGGTGGGCGACTCTAACCAATTTGTCAAACGGACTGTCTTTCCTTCTTCAGACACCAAGTTACATAGTAACAACGGATGCCTCTCTCGAAGGATGGGGTGCACACTGCCAGGACCTGCAAATCAGCGGAATCTGAAGTCAGAAAGAGGGTCAGCTCCACATCAATTATCTAGAACTCAAGGCAATACACTTAGCTCTAAAAGCTTACTTACCAAAGATACAAAGTTCAAGCGTCTTAATCAGGACGGACAACACAACCAGCATGTTTTATCTAAACAAGCAAGGAGGCACAAGATCCCTACAACTCTCGCAGCTAGCCCAACAAATTTGGACATGGGCCATCAAGCACAATATTTCACTCAAAGCGGAGCATGTGCCAGGACAAACCAATGTTCTAGCAGACACCCTGAGCAGGACAGTGATTCCTTATCACGAGTGGGAGCTAGACCAGAAAACTCTCAACGGCCTTTTTCTATTATGGGGCAAACCGAACTTAGACCTATTTGCCACTCTCGAGAACAAGAAATGCCAGTTATACGCAAGCTGGCTTCCCCAAAACGATTCGTGGGGGAATGCGTTTTCGATGAGATGGTCCGGAGTTTATGCCTACGCTTTTCCTCCGATCCCACTCATTCCGAGAGTCATCAACAAACTAAAGGCGGAGGGGTGTCGCCTTCTCCTCAGAGCTCCCAGATGGCCCAGACAAGTCTGGTTTACGGAGCTCCTCATGCTCTCCGAACGACCACATCTACGACTCAGACAGAGTCCGACTCTTTTAACGATGCACCAGGGACAAGTCAGACACCCAGATCCGTTGTCTCTTCATTTGTCGGCTTGGCTCCTGAATACAATGAATACTTGAATCTCAACATTTCCCCGGAGTGTAGAGACATCTTAGCAAAAGCTAGAGCGGACACTACCAACAAAACCTATAAACTTAAATGGAAACGTTTTTGTATATGGTGTGCAGCAGAAGATATACATCCTTTGTCCTCTACTCCGGAACAGATACTTCCATATCTCCTGCTCCTGGCAAAATCAGGACTTGCATATTCTTCCATTCGGGTACATCTGGCAGCAATCTCCAGATACCGCAGATCACCAGACAGACTCTCATTGTGCTCCACAAGAATTGTCAAACAATTTATGAAGGGCCTTTTTCGGGTTTTCCCGCCAGTTAGAAAGCCTCCACCACTATGGTCCTTGAATGTCGTGTTGATGCAGCTCATGAAAGCTCCTTTTGAGCCGAACCACAAAGCTGACCTAAAATTCATCTCATGGAAAACACCGTTACTGCTAGCTCTTACTTCAGCAAAAAGAGTCAGTGACATTCAGGCTTTCACTGTCAAACATCCTTTCCTCCAATTCACAAACTCAGGTGTCATCCTGCGAACAAATCCTAAATTCATCCCGAAAGTTCCTTCAACGTTTCACTTAAATGAACCAGTCATCTTAAAAACCTTTTTTCCAAATCCGCAAACAATAGCGGAAAAAACATTACATTCTCTTGATATCAAAAGATGTTTAAAGTTTTATCTACAGAAAACTCAAGCCATCCGCCAGTCGGATCAATTATTTGTAGCATTCGGCGGAACAAAAAAGGGGCACGCGGTGTCCAAACAGACTATAGCAAGATGGATTGGCCTGGCAATTCAATTCTGCCATTCAAAAGCTGGAAAACCGCTCCACACCAAGGTGAGAGCCCACTCTACAAGATCAGTAGCCACTTCAGCTGCACTCTTTGCAGGTGTACCACTACATAGCATCTGTAGAGCAGCAACATGGTCCAGCCAGCACACATTTACGAGGCATTACTGTCTAGAGGAAACTAACAATGTCGATACAGCAGTGGGACAGGCAGTGCTGAGGCATCTATTTCGTTAAGGTGAGCCTCTTACACATCCCACCACCACACTCGAGGTATGTTCGTTATTGGTTCTTAGTCTCGTTAATAGCTACAGTGTGTTTTACTCTAATTTTGTGCTTCAGATTGTTCACTTTGTTATACTGCGTTAACTTGTCGTAGTCTTCATAATAATAACAGATTGTGTCAGGATTTTCTGCCACACACCCATTATTGCTCTTCTATTCGGATGTTTATCGATATAGATATATTGATATGTACGTGGATTTTTAAAGCTGAACTAATGTGAATCACATCACTTATAAAATTACGATAGAATTACAGTCAATGTAATTCACTAATTAAGAAAACATTACTGCTCGTTATTCTGATTCAAGCATGTGAATCTATGAAAGATCCAATACTGGAGAAGAAAATTAGTTACTTACCTGTAACTGCAGTTCTCCAGTATTGGTATCTTTCATAGATTCACATGCGACCCACCCTCCTCCCTTCAGAGGCTCCCCTATTATACAGATATTAAACTTCACACTCCTACTAGAAAATCTGAGGGAATTCAGCCTCTGTTGGGAGTGTTTGGGAGGGGCTGAATCCTGATTGGTTGATACTGAAGTTTGGGTCTTTTTCACAAAAGGTGGATAGACTGTAAAATACCCTATGAGGCCTACTAGGGCCTACTGGTTTTACTTTTACTGACTTACTGCTTTATGGATTTAAGTTTACCGTGAGGCTCCCACCTCGACGACGGGGATGATTCAAGCATGTGAATCTATGAAAGATACCAATACTGGAGAACTGCAGTTACAGGTAAGTAACTCATTTTCATACTAATGCTCTATTTGTGGTAGTGTGGTCGAGCTGTTAGGCTTATCGGAGGGTAGTGCAAAGCATTTGTGGTACATACACAGAAAAAAGAAGAAGCACACACTCAATGACTTAACTCCAGACCAATGGTTTTCATACTGTAAAAATATAGGCCCTCATTATGAGATTGCCGGCAAAAGCCACTTCCCGCCACGTCGACGGCCGCCAACATACCGTTGCAGTGGCTACCTACCATCCATGCCATTATGACGTAGCCGGATTTCCGCCAGAAGGCTGGTGAAATTCCGGCGACAGTCATGGTGGCAGACGCAGGTAAGGTGTCGCTGCTGCGCCACGCTAGCAAAACACCGCCTACCGAATCATGTTCCATGATACGGCCTGGCAGTGTTTTGCTGCTGGATGCTGCTGCTGGCTGCAGTGCTGCGTCCCGTCTCCTGCCAGAGGACCCCCTGCAAGCAGGTAAGTCAGGTTGTCTGAGAGGAGAGAGGGGTGGGGGTGTTGTGTGCATGTGTGGGGGTGTGTGTGACTGTGTTTGACTGCATGCATGCGTGCATAATGCATGTGTGTGTTTGTACGTGCATGTTGTGTTGTGTGCTTGCGTGTGTGCCTGGATGTACGTTTGTGAGTTTTGCTGTGAGTGTGTATGTATGTATGCATGCGTGGGTGAATGTGTGTATGTGTGTGTACGTATGTGTGTATGTGTGTATATGTGGGGAGGGGGGTCAGGAGTGGGTGGGGGAGGGTTGGGGAGGGCTCTGGGGAGCAGGAGAGAGGCGGGGGAGACCCCTATCAGTGCCAGGGAAGGAATCCCCTGGCACCGAGAGTGCCTACCGACATGGTTTCCGTGGTGGTACAGAAACCACAGAAACCATGGTGGTGGGTGAGGTCAAAATGCCATGGGCGGCCTAGTGACGGCCGCCGGGCTGGAGACTGTAGACTCAAGCCCGGCTGCCGTTATCGCCGTGGCGGTCGGTGTGTTAACTTAATAGTGGAGGTAGGTACCGCCAGCCTGTTGGCGGTAATACCTCCACTATTACACCAACCGTGGGGTCATAGTGACCCCCATAGTTTCTTAATTTATTTTTAGAACCACAAGATTCACGTTGCAGGTAAGTACCTTAAAAGTTTCGTATTTCACACAGGTATTAACAGTATTTGGTTTGAAATCGGTAACTGTTAGAAATGGGGTCTTTAGTTGGCAGTCAGGTTACCCCCTGCCCAAGCAAGGACCCTCACTCTAGTCAGGGGAAGTCACACACAATCCAAATTATCCTGTGCCCACCCTCTGGTAGCTTGGCACTGAGCAGTCAGGCTTAACTTAGAAGGCAATGTGTAAAGTATTTGTGCAATAAATCATAACATAACACAATATAGCACCACAAAAATACACCACACAGTGTTTACAAAAATATATAATATTTATCTGGATAAGTGCAGGTCAAAACGATTAAAGAAGCAATAATTAAATGTAGAGATATCACTGAAAAGTGATATAAAGTGTCTTAAGTCTTCAAAAAGCAAACCAAGTCTTTTCAAGCACAAAGTACCTAGTTTGCGTGACATATCTCTGCAAAGGGCCGCAGAGGGTGAGATGCGTGGAAACAAAGGGGTGAGCGACAGGGATGGTTTCTTTGAGGTGCTTTTCCGGTGTAACGGCGTAGTAGGTTCTGAATTAACCTTTTTTGGTCCATGTTTAACTGCCTCTTCAGTTAAGACTTGTTTTGTCTTTTTGTGCATTTTTCTTGGTGGTTCATCCGCACCTCTATCTCTCTCACCTGTTCTTTTCTGAGGGCGAGAAGTTTGTGGTGACTCTTCGCTGTCTGATGAAGGATGCTCTAAGGCTTTCTGTTTTTGTAGCCATAAGAGAAGTCTACCCTCTCGGTCTTTGAGGGTTTTTTGACTAAAGGTGCAACAGATTTTGCAGTCTCTCACCTTATGGTCTGGATGAAGGCAGTAAATACACTTCTTGTGGGGGTCATCAATATGTAGTCTCTTCTTCCCACAGTTGTCACAGTCTCTGAACAGACCCTTCTTTGCCTTTTCAGACATAGTAAAGTTGTAACTAGTTTCCTGAGAGAAAAAACAATCTTCAGTCAGAAAATAGGAAAAAAACTGAGCAGAGCTCAGGGAGACTCCCTTCACACGACGTGCGGTAGAAAATCTGAGGGAATTCAGCCTCTGTTGGGAGTGTTTGGGAGGGGCTGAATCCTGATTGGTTGATACTCAAGTTTGGGTCTTTTCACAAAACAAAGTGGATAGACTGTAAAATACCCTATGAGGCCTACTAGGGCCTACTGGTTTTACTTTTACTGACTTACTGCTTTTTATATATTTAAGTTTACCGTGAGGCTCCCACCTCGACGACGGGGATGATTCAAGCATGTGAATCTATGAAAGATACCAATACTGGAGAACTGCAGTTACAGGTAAGTAACTAATTTTCATCCAACTGAATCATTTTTAATAACTAAGGATGCTTTCCAGCTTTCCTGTGCCATTTCAGACAGGGGCCAAACCTATGTTAGTAGCAAAGTGGATCATGCTATTTTATTCTGGTTCTGCAGGCCGTATTGTCCACTTCCACATACTTAGCTGGAGTCCCACAGGAAATTCATTAATGTAATCACTGTTAATTAACGCTACCGTAACTCCCAATGGATGCACCTGTAAGAATGTCTGATAAACAACACTGTATGATGTATTCGTATATGCTGATATGTGCTACAAGAGAATGTGTACATCTTGCAATTTTCTCATTGTTTGTATATTAAAAACCTGAATAAAAACAGTTGACAAAAAAGCATTACAGTATTGGTCATTATACCAGTACCCCCTCTTGTCACCTAGTATGGTGAATATTAACATGTCCCTATGGGGTTTAACAACATCCCAGCAGAAGTGGCTGGTAACCCTGCTGCGTAAGCTATTCCATGCATACCGATGCCCGGGATGTCTGGTTGATCAGTGCTTTATCACCTTAGCTTGTCCTTCCCAGCTTTTATATTGTCCTGAATGCAATCAACAAATGTGGAATTTCACTCTGTGATACCAGTTACTTCCTGCAGGCCATAAAGGTTCTTATCCATCGGTGGTAGTCAGGGTACCATGTTAAAAAATAATCTATTCTTATCTAGAAAAGATCTTAGCCATTAATGCGACCAGTACCATTAGTGGCAGCACTTTATATCATGATGTCTGCGATTCACACGTCACCAAGCCGTTACACTGTGATCTTGGATTGCCAGCCTCATTCATATAAACCAAGCGTGGTTAAGGAAAATACTCTCCTTCAAAAGGTTCAGAAAGAGTGCTCAGTCCAAATGTCATCCAGTACATTTAGTAAGTTAGTGCAGTTGTGGGAGGCCCTGTTTGTAAACCTTCTTAAAACAGTTACATCCTACAATGCCGATCTCAATAACAATGACTGAGGTCAGCTAGGGCACCTCCATCTACTCATAGTCTCAGGAGAATGGTCATGGCTTTCAGCCTTGCCCTTCTAGGACCGAAGTGCAACTTTGTGTTCAGTCTTCCCTCTGAATCTGCTCTTGGACAGGTGTTTCTGATGGATACAACTACCTGTGGATTCCTCACCTAATGAATACTCCCATGGCGCCAGCATTCGACGGAAATCTTCTTCCTAGCTTCTGCACGTCGACGAGGACGTCACTCTAGCCCACGCAACGCTGTCTGACATCATACAGGCAATAAGAGGTCCTCGCCGACGTGCCGACGTCAGTTCCCTTTTTTCCGTGCCTTCGAAGCGGTTATCTTCGAGGGAGCTACTGTTACTTCCGTGGTTACAGTGTATTTTCTGCTCCGTAGTTCTTCTCTGCGGTAATAATGTCTCAGAGAAAGTCGGGTTTCAAGCCCTGTCGAGAGTGTGGGGGCAAGATGTCCGTTACAGATCCTCACTCCGACTGTATATGGTGTTTGAGCTCCGACCACGACGTCGCGACTTGCGATTCATGTCAGCACATGAATCCGAAGGCCCTCAAAGAACGTGAGGCTAAACTATTCATGGCGAAGTCGAAGAGAAAGGAAAAACATCACAAAAAGTCTTCTTCGCCAAGGTCTCATCGGCGTCATTGAGACTCCCGGCGCCGTAGGGATTCACTGCGTCATTCCAGCAAGGAGACTCGTTCGAGGTCGCCTTCGGCTTGGCGTCGGAGGACTTGGGAGGTCAGTCCCACGGTCACACCGCATCCATCGACGCCGTTGCCCTCTCCGGCGTCACCGACTTCGCCTGGACAGGCGTCTGTGATTGAGGTGATGCAGCCTCTTGTGTTGTCTCCGGCGTCGCAGACGTCGAGGCCGGCGGCGGGGTCGCCTTCGATCCAGGCACCCCAGTATCCGGCTTTTCCCACCCCTGGAGCCGATAGTACCGCATTTCTAAATGCGATGTATACCATCTTTCAACAGATGGCTCCAGGAGGTGCTCCGGCTGGTCCTTCGGGGCCTTTGGCCTTTTCATTGGGTGATCCTGCGCCTCTACGGCCGGCACCCTTTATGCCCTTTCTCCCTTTTGGGAATGTGGGCTCGGCGCCGGTCTCGGCGCCGGTGGCCGCTCCGGTGGCTTCAGAGGGATTGGCCCCGGAGGTTTCCATCCCGTCGACGTCAGGATTTCGTCCTGTGACTCCGGTGGGTCCATTGGCTCCAAGATCTCTTCGTCCTGCTCCTTCATCGGTGCCGAAGCTGCCTGTGGCGCCGGACGCGGCGTCGGATACTGCTGGAGATCGGGGCCGATCTTCGACTTCGGCGGAGGCCATGTCGACTCTGCGTATCGAGCAGAGACTACATTCGAGGACGCGTGCTCTCCATCTTTTGGAAGAGCAGGAGTACCAATGAGTCCTGGAGGAAGGAGAGGTTGAGGACTCTGGTGATGGACTGCATGGTCTGGATACGGCCAGTGGGCTGGATTCTTCCCCTGAGTGGGACCTTTCATTTCCAGGGGAGTATACGGAGGAGGCTGCTACCTTTCACGCTGTGGTAAGGAAGGCAGCTAACTTTCTGGACCTGCCTTTGCCGGTGGCAGAGGCGAAGCAGAATTTATTGACGGAGGTACTGCATCCGGCCTCTGCTGCAGCGGAGCCTCTCTTGCCGTTTAATGAGGCTTTGCTTGATCCGGTGTTAGAGGTGTGGAAGAAGCCAGTATCTTCCTCGGCGGTTCATAGGGCTGTGGCCAAGAGATATCGAGCTGCACCATCTGACCCTGGCTTTCTTTCTAGACACCCTACGCCGGAGAGCTTGGTGGTGCAAGCCTCCTGTTCATCAAAGTCAGCGCCTGGATCTTTCCCGACGGTACCTGGAGACAGGGACTCCAAAAAGCTGAATGCACAATTTAAGAAAATATTTTCATCTTGCAGTTTGGCGTTGAAGGCCACCAACGCAACTTGCATTCTGGGGAGATACATCCATGCTCTTATGGACGATATTTCATCTTCATTTACGGAGCTTCCCCAGGGGCTCTTGGATGTTGTCTCGGACGCCCAGGCTGCCGCAACCCAGATTATCCAGTCTGGGCTGGACACGACCGACTCGGTGGCTAGGGCGATGGGCACGGCTGTGGTGGCAAGGAGACAGGCCTGGCTACGTAATTCAGGGTTTTCTGCGGACGTGCAGTCGACCCTATTGGACCTCCAGTTTGATGGGGACAAACTGTTTGGAGCCAAGGCAGATTCCGCCTTGGAGCGATTTAAAGAGAGCAGGGCCACAGCCAAATCGTTAGGGCTGCAAGCTCCTTCTTCCTCTGCCTCTTCCAGGTTTTTCAGGAGGTTTCGTGGATTTGGGCGTGGCTCTTCCTCCTCTTCCTTTCGGGGGAGATTCCAGCAACCCGCCTCTTCCCACCCCTATAGATCATTTAGAGGGAGAGGTAGGGCCCGCACCAGAGGAGCCTCTCAACAGCACTCTGCCTCTTCCTCGTCCTCTGGAGGGGTGCAGCAGGGAAAGCAGCCTTAGGCTTCCACCATTTCCCACTCACTCCTCTCCTGTAGGGGGAAGGTTACGGCATTTTCTCCACAAGTGGGAGACTATTACAACGGACACTTGGGTTATCAGTATTGTGGGAAAAGGCTACACCCTTCCCTTTCGGGAGTTTCCGCCCCCCATCCCGCCCCGCCCATCTTATTGTTCAGAAGAACACCTCCTGTTGCTAGAACAGGAGGTTCAAGTCCTCCTTTCAAAGGGCGCGGTGGAGTTGGTCCCAGAGCAGGAAAGGGGTCGAGGTTGTTACTCAAGGTACTTCCTGATTCCCAAGAAGGATGGTCGGTTGAGACCGATCCTGGATCTGAGGATCTTAAATTGGTTCCTCAAACAGGAAAAGTTCAAGATGCTGACCCTAGCACAGGTGCTTTTGGCGTTGAACAAAGAAGATTGGATGGTGTCTGTCGACTTGCAGGACGCTTATTTTCATATCCCGATACTCAAGTCGCACAGGAAGTATCTCCGGTTTGTTGTAGGGTCGCAGCACTATCAGTTTGCGGTCCTCCCGTTTGGTCTTACTTCAGCACCTCGAGTTTTCACGAAGGTGATGTTGGTGGTTGCGGCAGAGCTCAGAAGGAGGGGGATAGCAGTATTCCCTTACTTGGACGACTGGTTGATCAAAGCCAAGTCTCCGGAGCTTGTGTCGCATCATCTGCAGTCAACAACCCAGTTGTTGTTCGACCTGGGCTTTTCGGTGAACGTGCCCAAATCTCACCTGGAGCCCTCTCAGTGCCTCCTGTTCATAGGGGCAGTACTGGATACAACATTGAATCAAGCCTTTCCTCCGCCTCAGCGGATTCAAGATATTCAGGAATTGGTTCCAATGTTTCGAAATGGAGCGGTAGTTCCAGTCCTCAAGGTCCTTCGTCTGCTCGGTCTGTTTGCCTCCTGCATACTGTTGGTCACGCATGCTCGCTGGCACATGAGGGCTCTTCAGTGGTGCCTCCGAAGGCAGTGGTCTCAACACAAAGGAGATCTAGAAGGTGCGGTCAAGATCTCCAGAGATGCTGCTGTGGACTTGAAGTGGTGGATTGCGAGCAACAATCTTTCACAAGGAAAGCCGTTCGCGCAGTCGCCACCAGTGGCCACTGTCATAACGGATGCTTCAACTCTAGGGTGGGGAGCTCATCTGGGGGATCTGGAGATCAAAGGACTTTGGTCTCCAGAGGAACAGATGTTTCATATCAATCTGTTAGAGTTACGGGCTGTACGTCTGGCTCTCAAGGCCTTCCTCCCTTCCCTTCGTGGTCAGTCGGTACAGGTCCTGACGGACAATACTACCACGATGTGGTACATAAACAAACAGGGAGGAGTAGGGTCGTACCTTCTCTGCAGAGAAGCTCTTCGACTATGGTCCTGGGCAAAGGACCATCAGATTTGCTTGGTAGTGAATCATCTGGCCGGGGTCTTGAATGTACGTGCGGACAGTCTCAGTCGCCAATTCTCGGCCGACCACGAGTGGCGTCTCCATCCAGACCAAGGTGGTCATTCCAACCCTGGCGGTCCATGACCGCCGGGTTGGAGGACCGCGGGAGCACCGCCGACAGGCCGGCGGTGCTCCAATGGGCATTCCGACTGCGGCGGTAAAGCCGCGGTCGGACCGGCAACACTGGCGGTCTCCCGCCAGTGTACCGCCGCCCATTGGAATCCTCCAAGGCGGCGCAGCTAGCTGCGCCGCCGAGGGGATTCCGACCCCCCCTACCGCCATCCAGTTCCCGGCGGTCCGCCCGCCGGGAACCGGATGGCGGTAGGGGGGGTCGCGGGGCCCCTGGGGGTCCCTGCAGTGCCCATGCCACTGGCATGGGCACTGCAGGGGCCCCCGTAAGAGGGCCCCTAAATGTATTTCACTGTCTGCTGCGCAGACAGTGAAATACGCGACGGGTGCAACTGCACCCGTCGCACAGCTTCCACTCCGCCGGCTCGATTCCGAGCCGGCTTCATCGTGGAAGCCTCTTTCCCGCTGGGCTGGCGGGCGGCCTGAAGGCGGCCGCCCGCCAGCCCAGCGGGAATGTCAGAATTACCGCCGCGGTCTTTCGACCGCGGAACGGTAACCTGACGGCGGGACTTTGGCGGGCGGGCTTCGCCGCCCGCCAAGGTCAGAATGAGGGCCCAAGTCTGTTTAATCTTCCAGATGTGGGGGTTTCCTCGGATAGATCTGTTTGCCACTCTGGAGAACGCGCATTGTCCCTTATTCTGCAGCCTCCAGTATCCGGTGCAGGGAGCATTGGGGGACGCGTTTCAGATAACCTGGTACGACCAGTTGCTTTACGTGTTTCTCCCCATACCCTTGATTCCTCGAGTGTTGAGGAAGATTCGCCAAGACTGGGCCCAAGTCATCTTAATAGCTCCGGATTGGCCAAGGAGGGTGTGGTACTCCGACCTTCTCCAACTCTCGCTGTGCCCTCCGCTCCGTCTCCCTCTCAGGGCAGACCTCCTCTCGCAGTCGCAGGGGCAGGTTTTACACCCCAACCTCCAGAGTCTACACCTACATGCCTGGAGATTGAACGGGGCAACCTGAGTTCCTTCTCTCTCCCGCCTGATGTAGTTATATTAGCGGCCAGGCGACACTCCACTAAATCTATCTACACTAATTGGTGGTCTAAATTTGTTATGTGGTGTGGAGAGAGACAGATTGATCCCTTACATGCTCATCTGTTGGACGTTTTGTCTTTTGCTCTGTCTCTAGCGCAGAAAGGTTGTGCAGTGGCTACCATTAAGGGTTATTTGTCGGCTTTGTCAGCCTTCATTTGTCTTCCAGACCAACCATCGTTATTTAAATCCCCTATTGTTCTCAGATTCTTGAAAGGTCTTCTAAATAAATATCCTCCAAAACCATTCGTTATGCCTCAATGGGATTTGTCCTTGGTCCTCACTTTCCTTATGGGATCCCCTTTTGAGCCTATGCATTCTTGCCCCTTAAGGTATTTAGTTATTAAAACAGTCTTCCTGGTGGCTATAACATCTGCAAGGAGAGTGAGTGAGTTGCAAGATTTATCGGTAAAACCCCCTTATACAACTTTTTATGGGGATAAGGTGGTGTTGAGGACCAAGGCTGCTTTCCTCCCGAAGGTTGTTTCACCTTTCCATTTGGCCCAGACAATTACTTTGTCCACGTTCTATCCTCCACCTCATCCTTCTAAGGAGGAAGAGAGACTACATCGCTTGGACCCAAAGAGGGTGTTAAGCTTCTTCATTGATAGAACAAGGGATTTCAGGCTGGAGGATCAGCTGTTCATCGGATACGTGGGCATGAGGAGAGGAAAGGCAGTCCACAAGAGAACACTCTCCAGGTGGGTTGTTCTTTGCATTAAAATCTGTTACTCTTTGGCAAAGAAGGATCCTCCTGATGGCATTAGAGCTCATTCCACCAGAGCTAAGTCGGCCACTTCGGCCTTGGCCAGAGGTGTTCCTGTGGTCGACATCTGCAAAGCCGCAACTTGGTCGTCCCTTCACACTTTTGCGAAAAATTACTGTTTGGACTCTGAGGTCAGAAGGGACGGCCAGTTTGCACGGTCAGTAATGCAGGATTTCTTGGTTTGACCATTTCGGCACCCACCACCGGGTGTGGTACTGCTTTGGGACTCTATTCATTAGGTGAGGAATCCACAGGTAGTTGTATCCATCAGAAGAACGAGTTACTTACCTTCGGTAACGACTTTTCTGGTGGATACATTAGCTACCTGTGGATTCCTCACGGTCCCACCCGCCTCCCCGTTGCCTTTCTGGTCTTACCAAGTAATCCTTGAGTGTGCTCCTCTTGGTCTTCAAGGTTGCAATAGATTTTGTATATATGGATACTTGTATATATGTATATATATGTATATATCTTTGTGTATATACATGATTTGCATATATTTGTTTGATTGATTTTATAAAAAAAAAAACTAAAAAAAAAAGAGTTATATTAAATCTACAGCCATTTTATTGCAATGTTGTGTGATTTACAATGTTATGGAATGTTGCCTTGCTCTTTCATTGCATTGGGTTATTATTCTCATGCACGTAAAAAATGTTGGTACTGACGTCGGCGAGGACCTCTTATTGCCTGTATGACGTCAGACGGCGTCGCGTGGGCTAGAGTGACGTCCTCGTCAATGTGCAGAAGCTAGGAAGAAGATTTCCGTCGAATGCTGGCGCCATGGGAGTATTCATTAGGTGAGGAATCCACAGGTAGCTAATGTATCCACCACAAAACTCGTTACCGAAGGTAAGTAACTCGTTCTTCTACTGTATATGTGCCTTATCTAGAAGCATTTTATCTGAGCAAGCAATGTGGACCCCTCACCCACCAGATTTTTTGCTGTCTACAGTTGTAGTGTGGGAAATGACTATAAGCCACATCGCCTTTCCTCTGTTCCTCATGGAAAAGTGAATATTTATATGGATGTGGCAATGTCCATCAGGACGAAAAAGGACATTGCTATCCCATAATGGAACAAGCGCCCTTTACAAAGAATCATTGACTTACGCTAACTAAGAACATTACCAAAGCAGAGTATCCAATTGCCATAAAACATTACATTATAGGTTAAATGCAAAGGATCACATTTTTGTGTCTTGGCGTGATGAATAGTGTAGGAAGTTGGCTCTGTATACACTATCTCAAAGTGAGAGATAGTGTGCACAGAGTCTAAGGGTTCCCCTTAGAGGTTGATAGAGGCAAAATGTGATAATACTAATGGCCTATTTTGTGGTAGTGTGGTCGAGCAGTAAGCTTATCAGAGGGTAGTGTTAAGCGTTTGTTGTACACACACAGGCAATAAATGAGAACACACACTCAGAGACTTAACTCCAGGCCAATAGGTTTTTATATAGAAAAATATTATTTTCTTAATTTATTTTAGAACCACAAGATTCAGAATTCAAGTAAGTACATAAATTGTAAGGTACTTGGCATAGGTAAATATGGAACTTTTAATTAAAACAGTAATGTACACAATTTTGGCAAAAATGGCAATAAGCTATTTTAAAAGTGGACACTGCAAAAATCAACAGTTCCTGGGGGAGGTAAGTAATGGTTAGTTTTTCAGGTAAGTAAAGCACTTACAAGTGCAGTCTCCGGGGCATTGGCAGCCCAACGTTGCGGGTTCAAGTTAACCCCAAACACCCAGCACCAGCAACAGGGCTGGTCAGGTGCAGAGGTCAAAGTAGGGCCCAAATAACATTGACGCCTATGGAGACTAGGGGTGCTGCGGTTCCAGTCTTCTAGCAGGTAAGTACCTGCGTCCTCAGGGAGCAGACCAGAGGGGTTTTGTAGAGCACTGGGGGGGGTCACAAACAGTCACACAAAATACACCCTCAGTGGCACAGGGGCGGTCGGGTGCAGTGTGTGAAGTAGGTGTCAGGTTTTAGGAGGAAATCAATGGAGAGACCCGAGGGTCACTCTGGCGAAGCAGGCAGGGCACAGGGGGGCTTCCCGTGCCAGCCAGGCTTCTCTGGGCAAGGATGAGGGCCGCCTACTGGTCACTCCTCCACCGGTAGTTGGTTTCTCTCAGGCCTAGGGGCTGCGGGTGCAGTGCTTCTTCCAGGCGTTGGGTTCGTTTTTACCAGGCAGTCCCGGTCAGGGGGAGCCTCTGGATTCTCTCTGCAGGCATCGCTGTGGGGCTGCAGGGAGGTCATCTCAGGTTGTCCACGTCATTGGAGTCGCCTGGGGGTCCTCTCTGCAGTGTTGGTTCTTCTGGACACGAGCCGGGGGCGTCGGTGTGGAGTTTTGGGAACTCACGCTTCCAGAGTGAGGCTGGAGTCCCTTTAAAGTTGGTTGTTTCCTTTTCTTGGACAGAGCTGCTGTCCATGGGACTTTCTTGGTCCTTTGGTTGCAGGGCAGTCCTCTGAGTCTTCAGAGGTCACTGACCCCTTGTATGCGTCGTTGTGCAGGTTCTTTGAGTCTGGAGACTGGCCAGTGGGGCTGGGGCCAAGTCAGTTGTCGTCTCCATCGTCTCTGTGGGGCTTTCAGGTCGGCAGCCCTTCTTCTTGTTGCAGGTCATCAGGAATCTGATTTCCTGGGTTCAGGGCCACCCCTAAATACTCAATTTATGGGGGTGTTTAGGTCTGGGAGGGCAGTAGCCAATGGCTACACCCTCTTTGTGCCTCCTCCCTGTGGGGAGGGGGGCACATCCCTAATCCTATTGGGGGGAGTCCTCTAAAGGAAGATGGAGGATTTCCTAAGGCAGGGGTCACCTCAGCTCAGGACACCTAAGGGGCTATCCTGCCTGGTGGGTGATTCCTCCTTGTTTTCCTCATTAACTCTTCCGGACTTGCTGCCAAAAGGGGGAGCTGTGTCCGGGGGGCGGGCATCTCCACTAGCTGGAGTGTCCTGGGTCGCTGTAACACCAGGCTTGAGCTTTTGAGGCTCACCGCCAGGTATTACGGTTCCTGCAGGGGGAGATATAAAGCACCTCCACCCAGTGCATGCTTTGTTCCTGGCCACAGAGTGACAAAGGCACTCACCCCATGTGGCCAAAAACCCGTCTGGATGTGGCAGGCTGGCAGAAACTGGTCAGCCTAGCACTAGTAGTTGGGCTGGTATACAGGGGGCATCTCTAAGATGCCCCCTGTGTGTATTTCTCAATCAATCCCACACTGTCATCAGTGTGCATTTATTGTGCTGAAAAGTTTGATAATGGACCACTGCCTACTCTGAAAAACCGAAACCAAATGGTTTTGTTATTTTTTTTATTTTCAGCTCGTTTTCCTTTAAGGAAAACGGGCTGCAAAATAAAAATAAAAAACTGCGTTATTTAAAAAGCAGTCACAGACATGGAGGTCTGCCGACTTCAGCAGGCCACCATCCCTGTGAGTGCAGGGACTCGCTATGGGGTCGCAAAATGCGACCCACCTCATTAATATTAATGAGGTGGGTCTTTGCGACCCCATAGCGACTCGCAGTCGGTGTCTGAGACACCGTACTGCATCCGATTTTGCGAATCGGAAAATACTACATCTGGCCCTAATAGCCTCTCTTTGTGCACAATGACTCTTAGGCCGTGATTTTGAGCGGGTCGGAGTATTCTTACTGCTGTGCAACCCCTTGTTTGCGCTGAGGTCCGAATATCAAGTGATATGGAATATACAGCACCCAATAACGGCCACGTACGATGAAGCCTTCACACTTCATCAAGTTTAGGTAGGTCAAGCCTGCTGGAATTTGAAAGGGGAAAAGAGTAAGTGTTTATCGTGAGACATTCATTTTGACGTAGCAAGCACCATAATCTCCATTTTATTTCCCAAACAGTTCATTTTAAGGATTTTGGGGTCCCCTGACCACAAATTTTGGGGGGTCTTGTTGGGAGAAAATGTATAATTTATTGCTCATTTTCTGTTACTTTCAAAGCCCATGATGCCAATCAATAACAAATTTTGTGTTAAAAGTTTGGATGGAGAAATAGAAGTAAGGTAGCGAAAAGTTTTACTTTCCAAGGTGATCCTTAGAAGGCTGGGGCCCTGGGCGATTGCCCATTTTGCCCCAGTCTTAAAATGTCCCTGCCTCCGAAATCTTGGTATAGGTGCAATTTATCACACCAGCGACCAGGAGAGAATAGGTAAGTACCTGTTTTTTCCCAAACCTACAGAGAAACTTTGTAAAAAGGACTGCGCAAGACCCAAGCAACACTAGGAGAAACAGAGGATGGATCCCGAAAGAAGACCTGCAAATGAAGGGGACCAAGTCCAGTTCCAGTTGGAGTGTCCGGTTGGGGCAGGAGCAACTACCCACACTTCTGGAGATGAAGGACCAGGTCAACGGTGAAGACCAGGAGTCGGCTATGCAGCACAGGAGCAGAGGAAGCGTTCCAGAAGTGATGCAGTCGATGTCCCACATTGGAAAAAGAATTGCAGTCCATCAGTGGTGTGGAAGAAACACCAACAAGCCTTGTCAAAGGCAAGAGTCGCAGATGAAGAGTTGCAGAGCTGCCACGGACCAGGAAGGTCCGAGGGGACTCAACCCAAGGAGGGGAGTCCCAGGCAACCCTCAGCTGTGCGGGGAGCTAGAAGTCGAGGATGCAGCCCCCAAAGGCAACTCACAGGCAGCAGGTACAGGAGTCACGGTGAGGCACACTCAGCACACCTGGAAAGGAGTCCCACATCGTTAGAGAAGCAGGCAGGAGACTACACGTTGCCGGGAAGAGTAATGGAGGCCAGGGCTACACGGAGCCTGAAGATCCCTTGGAAGAAGAGCTAACAAGCCTTGGTAGCTGCAAAAGTCACTGTGCACAGGGGTACCGTCCTGCAAAGAGAGGCAAAAACTCATCACCTCCAAAGTTGGACAGCTAGTAGAGGGGACTGAGGGGACCACTCTAGACTACCACCTGTGTTGCAGGTTCCACACAGAGCTGCAGGAGAGAGGGTCCACGCGGCCAGTCGTCATTGCAGTTGGTGCCTGCAGATGCAGAGGACTGACTCCTTCACTCCAAGGGAGATTCCTTCTTGCTTCTTGGTGCAGACTGAAGACGTGCCACCCTCAGAGGATGCACAGTCAGGGAAATGTAGCAGTTGCTGGAAGGAGCCATAGGAACAATGTTGCAGAGTGAAGTCGTCACTGGAGCTTCAGATTGTACTTCCTGTGAAGTCCAGTTGCAAGAAGTCAAAGTAAACATTGCAGAGGAGTCCTGCTGGAATCTTGCACATGGAATCTGAGGACCCATCCAAGAGGGAGACCCTATCTAGCACAAAAAAAGGGATTGGTTACCTAGCAGGGTGAGCTCCTATCAGGGTGGGGCTGTGACGTCACCTGCCTGACCTGGCCACTTAGAACCTCCCAGGGGCCTCTGCCTACCTTGGTAACTCCCCATTCCATTGTCTAGTTTTGTACCAGAGCAGGGACTGGGGGCCCCTGGACTGGTGCAAACCAGTTTATGCAAGGACGGCACCAAATGTGCCCTTCAAAGCATACCAGTGGCTTGGGGAGGCTACCCCTCCCAAGCCATTTAACACACAGGTACTTCACCCTGCCTTCTGGGCTAGGAGGGCCTGCCATAGCGGTGACTTATAGTGAACTGGCGCAGTGACCTGTAGTGAAAGGGTGCATGCATCTTTTGATGCAGTCTGCAATAGCAGGCCTGCAGAAACCTTGTGCATGGGCTCCCATGGGTGGCATAATACACGCTGCAGACCATGAGAAACCCCTAATGCCCCAAGGCCCTGGGTACCTAGGTACCATATACTAGGGCCTTACATGAGGGCCAATTGTGGGGTGCAGAAAGTCAGTGACAACCAAATGCCAAAAAGAGGATACTTTCCTACACCTACCACCCTGTTTCAGTCATGCTGCAAGATTACAGGAGAAGGTTTCCAAAATCTACCATAGAACAACAGTCAACACAACCCCATACTGTTTCTCCTGCCATGCCAAGAAATATCCCTCCACCAGCAATGCCCAGGTTCACACCAGCCTCAACCATTGCTGCACCGCCTAGGAAGGATAACACTTCTACAGAAGATGAGAGAGAAGAGGCAGAAATTCCTGGTCCACAAAAACCACAGTACGAATTGGATGATTACTTGGTCCCTACTCCATCTCCTCCACCTCCTCATCCTTCAGACTCTCCCCCTGAAGACCAAGCTGCAGCACGTTTTCATCTCCTGTTTGTTACACAGTCAGACTGTTTTCTCCACGATATTAAGGAGCAGGCTAGAAAGTCCATGAGAGCAATCCCTGTCATAGATTACATCTGGTATAAGGGACTTAAAATCATGAAAAATCTGGCTACGGTACCTCCAGTTCCACCTTGTCTAGATGAAAAATACAAGGATGATTCTCCTGCTTGCCTCATCGGTCACCCTAAGCCTGACTGTCGTCTCTCAGGCAGCCCAAAGGCATTCAAAAATCCCTCCGTTCCCATCTCTGTGCAACCAGATAAGGAACGCAGACGCCTGGACAATGTAGGGAAGAGATTCTCTCTCATGTCTGCCATCACCTTATGCACAGCCAGCAATCTTGCAGTCCTAGAGCGTTATGGCTGCCAAATGTGGTCAGATATCAGCAGCTTACTCGATCTCATCCCTGAGGACAGGAAGTCTGCAGTGAAGAAGATACTACAGGAGGGCAAACGTACTTCTTCAGAGATTATTCATTGTGCCTTTGACATCGCTTCCACAAGTTTCAGCCAATTAGCCAGAGCAGCACTTTTAGGGCACCAAGGATGGCTAAAGGCCACATCTTTTAGACCAACGGTCCAATCAAAAATCTGGGACATGGCCTACGATGGCGAGACATTGTTTGGTAAGCATATCGGTGATGCCTAATTGGCAATTAAAACGGACACTGCTAGGTATCGCGGCACTTCACAGTTCAAGAAATTGCTCTGCTGAGGTGCCAGAGCAAGAGGTTGTTCCTCTGACAGAGGTGGCTACCAACGACCCCAACAATTTCAAATCCAATCTCAAAATAGTACCTCCCACCATCAGGCTTACTCCCAGCTGCCCACAACGTCCTACAGCAAGGAAGGTTCACACCAGAACCCACCCCCCAGGGTTGTGATACAGGCCTCAAATAATGACCTGGACCAGGTACCAGCTACCTCCACTCCATCCACCCATGTGGATGCAAACATCTCAAACTACGTCCGCCAGTGAAAGGAGATAACATCGACAGATGGGTGTTGAATATAGTAAACTACTGCCATACCTTGCAGTCTTTGCAGAGACTGCCAAACAATCATCCCAAAGGAGTACATCCACCTTGTCTTCACTTACTAAGCAAAGAAGCCTCAATAATGCTGTCCATAGGCGCAGTTGTGAAGGTTCCCCCTCATCAAAGATGATACAGTTTTTTCCTAGTTCGAAAGAAGACCTGGGAATGGAGGCCCATAGGGGATCTAAGGAAACTGAAACATTTCTGTGCAAACAACCTTTCTTCATAATTGCTCTTTCAGACATCCTTCATCTTTTAAACAGCAGAGATTACATGACATCATTGGATTTCCAGGATGCTTAGTTCCACATTCCCATTCATCCCAAGCATCGCATTTTCGTTTCACTGTAGCCTGTACCCATTATCAATTCAGAGCCCTTCCTTTCGGGGCTAAATTCAACCTCTCAATTTTTCATGAAATGTCTCACCCGATTGGCAGCTACACTCTGCAAACAAGGTCATCAGGTATTTCCCTACCTAGGCGATTGGCAGCTGAAAACCTCATCACCGCAACAAGCATCTGAAGCTAGCAGAACCTGCTATGCCTCACTGAAAACTATCAAAAGCCCTCCACCATTCCAACTCAAAGGATAATGCTCCTGGGTGCCAACCTTGAAACAATCCAAAACAAAGCTTACTTATCACAAGACAGACAACAAAGGCTGTCCAACCAGGTTCTACAAATCTCCAGAAGAAAGTCAGTTTCTGTAAGACTATTCAAGTCACTCCTGGGGATGATCTCCTCTACGATAAACCTAGTTCCATCCGCATGTCTAAAGATGAGACCGTTACAAGAATAGCTACAGATACAGTGGATCCAGTCTCAAGGCTCCTTTGAAGACTTGATCAGCATTAACCCAAGAATGGTGGAGACGCTAGTATGATGGTCTCACATAGATCATCTCTCTCAAGGCCTCACGTTCCTGACTCCAGTTCCAGACTTCGTCATCATGACCGTTGCTTCTTTGGAGGGCTGGGGCGGCCATTTACAGGACCTGTAGATCCAAGGAACATGGTCCAAACATCAAAAACTAATGCATATCAGTCGCCTAGAGCTGAAAGTGATATTTCTCAGGCTACAAGCTTTTCTGCCACAAATAGAAGGTTCCTCTGTGGTGGTCCGTACAGACAACATGACCAGCCTGTATTACATCAACAAGCCGGGAGGAACCCGGTCTTCATCTCTTTCTCAAGAAGCCAAAGCACTTTTTAATTGGCTCACAATTCACAATATATATCTCAACAAGCCGAACACGTATAGGGGGTGAACAATACCATAGCGGACATTCTCACCAGAACTGGGGATAGTTGCTACAAGTGGGAACTAGATCAACTAGAACTGGACAAGATTTTCCCATGCTGGGCAAGCCAGCGTTGGATCTTTTCATGAAGAACGCAAAATGCCAGTTCTATGCCAGTCGATACGTACTCCCAGGATTGTGGGGGAGTTTCGAAACCTAAACATCACTCAAGAATGCAGAGATATATCATCCAAAACAAGGGTGGGGATTCCGAACAAAACGTACAGACTAAAGTGGTAAAGATTCTGTTCCTGCTGCCAACAGAGTAACTTGCACCCGTTTGAAGCCTCTCCCGAACAGATTTTACCTCATCTTCTTTCACTAGCCAAGTCAGGTAAGGCCTTGTTTATACATCAATTAAGGTTCACCTTGCTGCAATTTCAAGGTACAGATGTTCTACACAGACTACATCTCTCTGCTCCGCGAGACTCATTAAACAATTCATGAAAGGGCCTTTCAGAGCTTTCCCACCAGTGCAAGTTCCTCCCTCGGAATGGCATCTTAAGGTGGTACTTTCGAAATTGATGAAATCCCCTTTCAAACCAATTCACAAGACTGATCTGAAGTTTCTCACGCAGAAGGTTGCTTTACTACTCGCTCTCACATCCACCAGAAGAGTCAGTGAAATACAGGTCTTTACGACCCTGGAGCCTTTCCTACATGTCACAGACAAATTTGTACTTCTTAGAACAAATCCAAGGTTCATTCCAAAGTTTCCTTCCAAATTTCACCTCAATGAACCTATCATACTTTGGGCATTTTTTCCCAATCCTACCACACCGACTGAAAGGGCTTTCCATACTTTAGACATTAAACGATTTCTCAAGTTCTACCTCCACCATAGTAAACACATTAGCAAAATGGATCAATTGCTAGTCTCTTAAAGTCAAAGGTGTCAAAGGACTGCAGTGACGAAAGCAATGTTAGCATGATGGATCTCAGCAGCAATTCAGTTTTGCCATTCTAATGTGGGCACACCCCTGATGAGAAAAGCTAAAGCTATTCCAAAAGAGCCGTATCCACTTCAGCTGCTCTGTTCACAGACATCCCACTGGAGGAAAATATGTTGAGCTGCCACTTGGAAGAGTACCCACTTGTTCATGCAGCACTACTGCCTAGAGTCAACACAGTGACTCAGCTGTGGGATGAGCTGTATTACACCATCTATTCCAATAAGGTAAGTGTAGGAAAATGGCTCCCTGGTGCAGTTACCCCCCACTTTCTGCCTGATATTGATGCTGACTTGACTGAGAAATGTGCTGGGACCCTGCTAACCAGGCCCCAGCACCAGTGTTCTTTCACAAAAAATGCACCATTGTTTCCACAATTGGCACGCCCCTGGCACACAGATAATTCCCTTGTAAAAGATACCAGTGGTACCAAGGGCCCTGTTTCCAGGGAAGGTCTCTAAGGGCTGCAGTATGTGTTGTGCCACCCTAAGGGACCCCTCACCTAACACATGCACACTGCCATTGCAGATTGTGTGTGTCGGTGGGGAGAAAAAGGCAAACTCAACATGGCATCCCCTTTCAGGATGCCATGCACACAAAATACTGCCTGTGGCATAGGTAAGACACCCCTCTAGCAGGCCTTACAGCCCTAAGGCAGGGTGCACTATACCACAGGTGAGGGCATAGCTGCATGAGCAATATGCCCCTACAGTGTCTAAGTCCATTCTTACACATTGTAAGTACAGTGTGGCCATATTAAGTATATGGTCTGGGAGTTTGTCAAAAACAAACTCCACAGTTCCATAATGGCTACACTGAATACTGGGAAGTTTGGTATCAAACTTCTCAGAATAATAAACCCACATTATTACAAAATGCACACAGAGGGAATCTTAGAAGATCCCCCCTGTATTTAACCCAATCCTTCAGTGCAGGACTAACTGGTCTGTGCCAGCCTGCCACTGAGACGAGTTTCTGACCCCCTGGGGTGAGAGCCTTTGTGCTCTCTGAGGCCAGAAACAAAGCCTGCACTGGGTGGAGGTGCTTAACACCTCCCTCCTGCAGGAACTGTAACACCTAGCAGTGAGCCTCAAAGCCCCATGCTTTGTGTTACAATGCCCCAGGGCACTCCAGCTAGTGGAGATGCCACCCCTTGGACACAGCCCCCACTTTTGGCGGCAAGTCCAGAGAAGATAATGAGGAACACAAAGAGGAGTCACCTACCAGTCAGGACAGCCCCTAAGGTGCCCTGAGCTGAGTTGACCCCTGTCTTTAGAAATCCTCCATCTTGGTTTTGGATGATTCCCCCAATAGGATTAGGGATGTGCTCCCCTCCCCTAAGGGAGGAGGCACAAAGAGGGTGTAGCCACCCTCCAGGACGGTAGCCATTGGTTACTGCCCTCCTGACCTAAACACACCCCTAAATCTAGTACTTGGGGGCACCCCAGAACCCAGGATATCAGATTCCTGCAACCTACACAAAGAAAAAGGACTGCTGACCTGAAAGCCCTGCAGAGATGACGGAGATGACAACTGACTTGGCCCCAGCCTTACCGGCCTATCTCCAGACTCAAAGAACCTGCACAGCGACACATCCAACAGGGACCTGCGACCTCTGAAGCCTCAGAGGACTGCTCTGAACCCAAAGGACCAAGAAACTCCAGAGAGCAGCGGCACTGTTCAAAAACAGCAACAACTTTGCAACATTCTTGCAACTTTTAAAGAACTCACTTTTCCCGCCGGAAGCGTGAGACTTCACTCTCTGCACCCGACGCCCCTGGCTCAAGCTCCAGAGAACCAACACTACAGGGAGGACTCGCAGGTGACTGCGACCACGCAAGTAACCCGAGACAACCCCCCTGCACCCTCACAGCGACGCCTGCAGAGAGGATCCAGAGGCTCCCCCTGACTGCGACTGCCTGGTAACAAGGAACCCGACACCTGGACCCAGCACTGCACCCCCAGCCCCCAGGACCGAGAGGAACCAAACTCCAGTGCAGGAGTGACCATCAGACGGCCCTCTGCCTAGCCCAGTCGGTGGATGGCCCGAGAAACCCCCGTGCCCTGCCTGCATTACCTAAGTGACCCCCCAGGTCCCTCCATTGCTTTGAATAGCAAACCCGACGCCAACTTTCCACACTGCACCCGGCCACCCCTGCGCCTCTGAGGGTGTGTTTTGTGTGCCTGTTTGTATCCCCCCCAGTGCTCTACATAACCCCCCTGGTCTGCTCCCTGAGGACGCGGGTACTTACCTGCCAGCAGACCGGAACCGGAGCACCCCTATTCTCCATAGGCGCCTATGTGTTTTGGGCCCTCCTTTGACCTCTGCACCTGACCGGCCCTATGTTGCTGGTGTGGTGACTTTGGGGATAACTTGAACCCCCAACGATGGGCTGCCTATACCCAGGAAACTGAACTTGTAAGTGCTTTACTTACCTCAGAAACTTAACCAAACTTACCTCCCCCAGGAACTGCTGATTTTTGCAGTGTCCACTTTTAAAATAGCTTATTACCATTTTAACCTATTCTGTGTGTACTACTGCTTTAATTCAAAGTTCCTTACTCACCTGTGTGGAGTACCTTGAATTTTATGTATTTATTTCAAATCTTGAATCTTGTGGTTTAAAAATAAATCAAGAAAATATATTTTTCTATATAAAAACTATTGGCCTGGAGTTAAGTCTTTGAGTGTGTGCTCTTCATTTATTGCCTGTGTGTGCACAACACATGCTTAACACTACCCTCTGATAAGCCTACTGCTCGACCACACTACCACAAAATAGAGCATTAGAATTATCTAATTTTGCCACTATCAACCTCTGAAGGGGGCCCTTGGACACTGTGCACACTATCTCTCACTTTGAGATAGTATTTACAGAGCCAACTTCCTACAGTGAGCCTCTTCAAATGGCGGTGTTCATTCAAATCAAATTTCAGTGCTTTTCAGTCTGCTGTATATTACCACTTCCTTGTTCTATTAACTTATATTAATCTAACGGTTCAGATATGCATGTTTACGATTTCAAATGCATATCTAGATACATATAAATATGTATTTTGTATGGACTACTATGAAAGTGTATTACTTTTACCCACCATCCTCCAAGGCTACTTCAGTTGCCTACAATACTGCTTGCTATTCTGATTCAAGCATGTGAATCTATGAAAGATCCAACACTGGATAAGAACATTAGTTACTTTTCTGTAACTTCAGTTATCCAATATTGGTATCTTTCAAAGATTCATATGCAACCCACCTACCTCACCTGAGAGGTTCCCCTTATTTGTTAAGGATGTTATTCCCACTTGTGCTAAAAAATCTGAGGGAATCAGCCTCTCTTGGGAGTCTAGTACCTGATTGGTCATAGTTCAAGTTTGGTCCTTTTTTCAAAAAGGACATACATTAGCTATTAAACTGATGACTTAATGCCTTTATAGCCTATTATGATTTTACCTATTGCTTTAGTATGATACTGTGGGTCTCCTACTTTAACAACAGGGAATGATTCAAGCATGTTAATCTATGAAGGATACCAATACTGGATAACTGCAGTTACAGGTAAGTAGCTCATTTTCTTAATGCAGATGCAGTTTATTTATTAGTTGGGACATGAAAACATAATAACCAAATTACACAATTTACTAGTCCCTGTAATTGCTAAGTTATATTTTTATACATGGTTTATTCACTCATCATCTGGGAGAAATCGGAGGAGTGGATAGAAAGGACAAAAAAGCTAACTTTGTCAGACCTCGCTGGATCAACAGCAGGCCATGTAAACAATTGTCAATGAGAGCAAAGATCGTTTCTGCAAGTTAGTCACCAGTTTTTCTGAAAAGTGTAAATTAAGGAGAAAAGTCGAAAAAATATAATTTTCTTGGAGTCATTTTTGCACCCAATTTATGTGAAGTACTGTTAATCATTGCCTAAATTGTACTCACCTTTTGCAAAATGTTTTCATGACCAGGAACCACATATCGTAACCTCCCTCCCCATTAAAAATTCAGCAACTGTGCTTCTACTATCTAACCATTTTTTACTATTAATGTAGTTCACTGAATAACTTTTCTCTCTTTATTTTGTGAATGTTCTTTGTTAGAAATCTCTCAATCCACCATTCTTCGTTAGACATTTCAGTCCACCATGACACCTGTAATTCAGTCCCCCATTTTCAATCACTCATCTTGACCCAAAACTATCTAGAGTCCCACATTTTACTCTCATTTAGAGCACTCACATTCATCATGCCTCTTAAATGACTTCTTATTTTTTAAACATGTTTTATTGATTTCATAAACAAGTAAAAAACATAAGACACATGTAAGTAATCAGGCTTTAGGGACAGTAGTCTGTCTATACAAACAAGACTAGTACAGTTACAGACATCAAACGTTGGACAACAGTGGGCCCCGAATCGTAGCTGAACTGTGTCACTTTAATGGCACTAAAATAACAGGGACAAGTGTTGGTGGGAGGCTGAGGGGTGGAATTCTTGGGGAGGGATGGGTCCAACCCCATGGATAAATGGCAGGAAAGGGGACGGGGGCTTGAATATGTAAAGGTGTCCTGTTCTGCCCATTGGGGGCGAAAACATTAAGGGGGTCATTTGGTCACCGACCACGGGAGCACCGCCAACAGGCTGGCGGTGCTCCGTCGAGCATTCTGACCGCGGCGGTTCAGCCGCGGTCAGAAACGGAAAGTCGGCAGTCTCCCGCCGACTTTCCGCTGCTCGGGAGAATCCTCCATGGCGGCGGAGCGCGCTCCGCCGCCATGGGGATTCTGACACCCCCTACCGCCATCCTGTTCCTGGCGGGTCTCCCGCCAGGAACAGGATGGCGGTTGGGGGTGCCGCGGGGCCCCTAAGGGCCCCTGCAGTGCCCATGCCAATGGCATGGGCACTGCAGGGGCCCCCGTAAGAGGGCCCCACTTTGTATTTCAGTGTCTGCAAAGCAGACACTGAAATACGCGATGGGTGCAACTGCACCCGTCGCACCTTCCCACTACGCCTGCTACATTCGGAGCCGGCGTTCGGAGCCGGCGTCCTCGTGGGAAGGTAGATTTGCCCTGGGCTGGCGGGCGGCCTTTTGGCGGCCGCCCGCCAGCCCAGGGCAAATCTCAAAATACCCTCAGCGGTCTTGCGACCGTGGAGCGGTATTTTGTCGGGGGAAGACTGGCGGGCGGCCTCCGCCGCCCGCCAGTCTCAGAATCACCCCCTAAGTCTGGGTAGTTCCATTGTTTACAAGAGTCCTCTACGGTAGGTGTAATGGGTGGGTGGGTCAAGGAGATAGAACAGATGGAGTCTCATGTTTGGTGCCTAAAAAAGTGACAGAGGGTTGTGTGGCAATATGGTGCTTATGTAAGCCCAGCACTGTCTCCTTGGCTTTCAGCCGGTGGCCACCACCGCTCTCCATTGTATTGTCACTGCACATTTTTCCAGGACAAGGGCTAGGCCTGTTAAGCAAGCCACTGTTTTATATTTTTTCTGGCGTTTGTATATGCCTAGAACAATCACCTCCTATGTGTCAAGGAGTGGGCGGCCTATGGTTGAGGCTACAGTGGTATTGACATCTTGCCAGATCTGGGTAAGTTGCGGCTAGTCCCAAAGAATGTGCCGCTGGGGCCTGGCATTGGCACACATGTCCGGGACTGTTGGGAAAATGTGTTAGATTTTGCTGTGTTGTGAGAGATATGCTGTGTGTAGTATATACAATTAAATTAATTGCAGCCTGACATTGTGCGAGCTCCTATGTGGATGTGTCAATGTGCTCTGCCACTCCTTGTCCTGCAGAGCCCGACCAAATTCCCTTGTGTCACAGAGTGTTTTTTATGTGGAGCTGTGTAAGTGCAGTCATAGTGCTCGTAAGCCTGGTCACCAACCACCTTCCATCTGCTAGATTATGCAGATTATCTACTAGTGCCCCCCCCCCTTTTCTGCCAGGTCTTCCACCTGCCACGTCTCCCTCAGAAGCATAGGGAGGAGACCATATGTCAGGAACTGCCCCGGTGGAGTTCATATTGCTCCATTAGCAAGAGATTAGTTGGCCTTTGGCAAATAGATGCCTAAGCGTCAACAGGTTAGCTCCATCCAAGGTCCAAAGCTCCCTCAGAGTGAGAGCCTGGGTGCCTCTTGGAAGGCCTAGCAGTGGGAATCTCAGATGACTTCTTTTGATAAGGAAGGAGGTTTGTAGACTATAGGAACGAGTGCACAGGGGAAATAGATTGCAATTACTTTCAGTGTATCTGTCATTAGGGTTACCCTGAGCTAATTGCAAATTTGTTTTACAGTAGCAAACACGGGTGCCCTGGGCCCTATTGCAAACTAGGAAAATGTCCCCTTCTTCCCCATGCTTCCATCAAAGTTGTGAAATACAGCCACAATTTGGTTGCATAGGGCTCCTTAGGTTATTCCAGTATTGGAACTTTCTTAGATTCACATGCTTGAATCATTCCCCGTCGTTGAGATGGGAGTCCCCGGGACCTTACAAAAGATATAGGGGGTCATTCCGACCCTGGCGGTAAAAACCGCCAGGGCCGCGAACGACGGAAAGCACCGCCAACAGGCTGGCGGTGCTTCCTGGGCCATTCCGCCGCGGTCGGAAAACCGGGTCTGGCGGTTTCCCGCCGGATTAACCCCGGCTGGCCGAATCCTCCATGGCGGCGCTGCAAGCAGCGCCGCCATGGGTATTCTGACCCCCTTCCCGCCAGCCTGTTTCTGGCGGTTTTTACCACCAGGAACAGGCTGGAGGGAACGGGTGTCATGGGGCCCCCTAACAGGGCCCCTGTATGCTTTTCACTGTCTTCCTAGCAGACAGTGAAAAGCGCGACGGGTGCAACTGCACCCGTCGCACACCTGCAACACCGCCGGCTCCATTCGGAGCCGGCTTCAGTGTTGCAGGCCGCTTTCCCGCTGGGCGCTATATTGGCTAGCCCCCGCCGGCCCAGCGGGAAAGTCAGAATGGCCCCAGCGGTCTTTCAACCGCGGAGCGGCCATCTGGCGGTTCCCGCCAGGAGGGCGGCGACCGCCGCCCGGCGCGGTTGGAATCAGGCCCATAGTGTCTCAAAGACATAACAGCAATAACTTAAAACTCTACTTTTTAGTAATCTATCCAAGTCCTTATGTAAAAAGGACCAAACTTGAGCCCTAAACAATCAGATCACTCCACCCTCTAGTACCCTCCTGAGATAAGCTCCAGTACCTCAGATTCTCTACCGCACGTCATGCTAGGGTGTCTCCTCTGAGCTCTGCTCATTTTTTTCCTGTTGGAGAAGATTTTGCCACTACATCTGAATTTCTTCTTTATTTTTGAGTGTTTCTTATTTACACTCAGAATTTCATGATTTTGTCTTTGTCAGCACAATGTCTGACAGAGAGAGGAAAAGTCTCTTCAGAGCCTGCAGTACTTGTGGAAAGAAAAGGCTCCATTCTGAGGATCCGCATAGAGACTGAATATATTGCCTCTATCCTGAACATTCTGCTGTTGATTGCAAGGTATGTCGTACCTTTTCCTCAAAAACTTTAAAGGATAGAGAGGGAAGACTGCTTATATGGCTCCAGAAGCTTAAAACAAGGAAGAACACTGTCTCAGACTCGGACAGTGAGGAATCTTCCTGGTCTTCTATTAAATCCCGAAAGAGGCAAAGATCGCCTCACTCTGAAAAGGGTTCAAGACAACCTTCCAAAACTTTTTAAAAGATCTCACAGGGGTTTGGTGAAGGCCGCAGTCTCTCATCGTCACCTCATGCAAGAAATCTTCCTCAAAATCTAAACACCGGCCTTCAACTTCAAAGGAAGTGTATAAACCTTCTTCAGAGCCTTTCACACCTCCACCATAGGTTCTCACTACTTTCAAGAAGCCTTCTTCAGCTCCTGACGACGGACCATCAACGAAGTTATTGCCGTTGCCACCATAGTCTATGAGAACATATACTGCGCCTGCATCGATGACAACAACGTCAATGGTTACCAGCCTTTCGACTGTGGCTTCCTGTTCGTCGACGATGTCTACGTCGACGGTAACTAAATCTAGGCCGTCAACGTTGAAGATAAAGATGTCATCGGCGATGATTCCGAGGACGACGAACACCGTCGGCGACGACGATTCCGATGACGATGCCATCGTCTGCGACACAATGAACAGGGACCAGAGGCGAGCCTTTGCAGTTTGAGATGACTTCGTCGATGACCTCGTCGACAGCACCGTCATCGACACCGTCGAGGAGGAAAATACAGGCCTCGACTGGGAAAGGGGATATAACTCTGCGAGCCACTTCCCCAAGTAAGGTCACACCTTTAATTCCGACTCATCTTTTGGAGGAGGATTCTTATGATGATGGGCCTTTTGGGGTAGCCCATAGCCCTACCCAGCTCCATTTTAAGTGTCAGGAAGATGAAGAGGAATATTACCAACAGTATTATTCTCCTCAAAGAGACCAACCAGGTGTGCCAGAGGATATGGTCTGTATCCCAAGTTCCCTCATCTCTGATGTGCAGCTTATTTTATCAGACTAGAAGAAGAGGTTTCCGTCAACACCACAGTTGGAGAACATACAAACGGAACCTCCACCCGTGGTATCTGCCACTCCAGTTCCACAGCCTAGGTTGTCGCCTAGATTGGCGAGGAGTACCCCGCAGAGGACCTTCATGCAGGTTACTGACTCCTCAGATGAGGAGAGGGAAGAAGGAGAGCTTCAGGATACGCATTCAGACTGGGACAACTACATATTGCCAACCCCTTCATTGCCATCGCCTACTCAGGTGGATTCACCCCCAGGAGACATTGGGGGTTTCCATAATTTGATTGAGAGAGCAGCAAAGAGATTTGTGCTGCCCATGCATCTAAGCAGATGGACTACTTTTTACACGACTTCAAGGAGCCTTTTCAGAAGAGTATACGCTCCATACCCATAGTAGACTACATCTAGGAGGAAGGTCTAAAGGTAATGAAGAATCCAGCTACCATGCCAGCGGTCTTACCAAGGTTAGACAAGAAATATAAAGCTCCAGAAGACGCTCCAACTTGTCTCATTGGTCACCTGAACCAGACTCGGTCATAACCCAGGCATCGCAGAGGCGTTCGAAGAATCCATTGATGCCAATTTCAGCGCCCCCAGACAAGGAAGTGAGAAGGCTGGACAAGATTGGGAAGCGTTTCTCCTCTATGTCGGGGCTTATAGTGAGAGCAACGAACTCGTTGGCAATTTTGGGCAGATACGACAGGCAGTTATGGGCTGATATTCCTCCGTATCTGACCACCTTACGGAAGATTCTAAGGCGGAAGTAAAGAAGATCCTTTTGGAGGGGGAGGGCTCCTCGGCTGATGTTATAAATTGTGCAATGGATATTGCGACCACTGCTTTTCAACAATTAGCTGGTGGGACCGTGCTGCGATGGCAGGGCTAGCTTAGAGCGACTTCTTTTCATCTGGAAGTACAAAAAAAGGTATTGGACCTTCCATTTGATGGGAGGCTATTTTCGGTAAACATGTAGATGAAACTCTGCAAGTGATCAGAACGGATACAGAAACCGACATTTCAATTCAAAAAGTCGCCTTTCCGAGGCTCCAGGGGTAGAGGAGTCCCGTCATATACAGGGTCTTTTCAAGGCTTTCGTTATCTCGCTTATACGACGCAGCAGTTCTGACCGCAAAACGCACAGAGGCAACCACCCCAGGTGTCCTATTCCAGGCCTCCTCCCAGGGGTAGAGCATGTCAGAGCAAGGGTGCAGGGCGACCCCAAGGACAAATTTCCGGCTTCAGCTATATCCCCACCACTAACTCCCAGGACAGGAGGAAGAATATCACACTTTTTTAAAAAATGGCAAGAGATAACATCGGACCGGTGGGTATTAAAGATAGTTCAATTTGGCTACACTTTAGAGTTCATCCAAATCCCACCTTTTCGCCCTCCACGTACCTTCTTTCAAAAACATCTAAAACAACTCCATCTGGAGGTCGTGATAATGCTAAAGAAGGGAGCTATAGAGAGAGTTCCTTCTTCAGAGAAGGGCAGAGGTTTTTACTCCCGTTTCTTTCTGGTACGCAAAAACTGGTAAGCATGGCATCCCATTCTCGATCTCAGGGACTTAAACAAATACCTCAAACTTCAAACTTTTCGCATGGTCACGTTGCAGGACATTCTCCTCCGCATGAATCACGGAGACTTTATGATGACCCTGGATCTATAGGATGCTTACTTTCATATCCTGATTTCACCTGCTCATAGAAAGTTTCTGCACTTCACAGCAGCCGGCAGCCATTTCCATTTCAGAGTTCTTCCATTTGGCCTGAAGTCTGCCCCCAGAATCTTTACAAAGTGTCTAGCTCTGGTAGCGGCTTGGCTAAGAAAGAAAAAAAATCATTTTTTTCCTATTTAGACGATTGGCTAATAAAAGCGCGGTCATATCAAGAGTCTTGCTACAACAACGGCTTGCATGGAATTATTCGACGAACTGGGTCTCACTCTGAATTGGAACAAGTCAAAGATATTGCCAGAAAGAGTAACAACCTTTTTAGGGGCAACATAGATATGATCAGGGACAAGGCTTTCCCTTCGGGGGAGAGACAAACGAAACTCATATCTCTAACAAACAGAGTTCAAGGAAGAAAGTCTCTTTCAGTACGCAGCTACAAATCGCTTCTGGGGATGATGTCTTCTTATATTCACCTAGTTCCTTTCTGTCACCTGAGAATCCGCCCCCGGCAAGAAGAGCTAGATCTTCAATGGATTCAGAAAGAGGGCTCATTCAACTCTTCAATCACAGTAACTCCTCGTATGATCGAAGCGCTACACTGGTGGGCAGATCAGCTAAACATCGCAGTAGGTCTTCCTTTTCTGCTGCCTCGACCTCTGTTGGTCATTACCACGGACGCCTCTCTGGAAGGATGGGGGGCTTACCTTCAAGATCTACAGGTCAGCGGAAAGTGGAGCAACTATTTGCGGAAATATCACATCAATTTCCTGGAGTTGAGAGCAGGATTTCTGGCCTTGCAGGCTTTCCTTCCCAGGATAAAACACTCTGCGGTTCTGATAAGAACAAATAATACGACAAAGATGCATTACTTGAACAAGCAAGGGGGAAAGAAATCTCTTCTCATATCTCGAGAATCTCAAACTATTTGGAATTGGGCTATTCAAAACAAAATTAGTTTACGAGCAGAACACTTGCCAGGAAAGCAGAACGAGACAACAGACACCCTCCTCAGCAGACTAACATCATCCTTTCATGAACGGGAGCTGAACCAGGAGGTGCTCGACAAAGTTTTCAGGAGTTAGGGGAAGGCCAACCTAGATCTCTTCGCAACTCCGCAGAACACCAAATGCTGCTCCTATGCAAGTTGGGTTCACCATCCGGGCTCGTGGGGGAATACCTTTTCGATGGCATGGTACAGAATATTTGCCTGCGCTTTTCTTCCCATTCCCCTGATTTCAACAGTGCTCACAAAATTCAAGAGAGAGCATTGCAGACTGATTCTGAAAGCTCTGTAGTGGCCTCGCCAACATTGGTTTTCAGAGCTCCTCCTGCTCTCTGAGACAGAACGCATTCCACTGACGGTCTCACTGCAGCTCCTGACAAGGAACAAAGGTTAAATGCTGCATCCGGACCCCAAGTCACTGAAGTTAATGGCTTGGTTCCTGAACACAATAAGTTTTCCCCTTTTAAACATTCACCCCGAATGTTGGAAGATACTTTCAAAGGCCAGAGCAGATAGCACAAACAAATTATACTCTCTCAAATGGAAAAGGTTTTGTTTATGGTGTCAAAAAGAACAAATTGATCCACTATTATCGCCACCAGAACAGATATTGCCCTATCTCCTCCATCTGGCATCAACGGGATTGGCTCATGCTAAAGGGGCTCTTTCGGTTTTTCCACCAGTAAGACCTCCTCCACCTTCCTGGCAGCTCAACACGGTTCTATCTCAACTTATGAGACATCCATTTGAACCCATTCACAAAACGTATTTGAAGCACTAATCGTGGAAGGTGGCTCTTCTGCTGGCCCTTACTTCTAGACATATCAGCAAAATCCAGGCTTTCACCATTCAGGAACCCTTCCATCAGTTTAGGAATGATAGAGTGATACTTCGTACAAACCCAACATTTGTTCCAAAAGAGCCATCAGACTTTCATATTAATGAGCCTTTGATCTTGAAGTCTTTCTTTCCAAATCCATCATCTCCAGCTGAAAGGGCTCTTCATTCTTTGGACATCAAAAGGAATATTAAGTTTTATTTGGAGAGAACCAAACTTTTTTGCAAGACTACACAGTTATTTGTCGCTTACAGCGCTCTGAGGTGGGGCCACGCCCTTTCCAAGCAGAATATAGCAAGGTGGATAGTAGCTGCTATAAAGTTTTGTCACCAAGCAGTTGGTAAGCCTTCACATTCTTTGGTAGGGGCACATTCCACAAGATCACTTTCAGCGTCGATGGCACTGTTTGCAGGTGTACCCCTACAAGACATTTGCAGAGTTGCCACCTGGAGAAGTACCCACACATTTACGAGGCACCACTGTCTACATGCCGTACCTCAAGGAGATGTACCAGTTGGGCAGGCGGTCCTGCAACATCTGTTCCAATAACGGCGAGCTAATTTTCCCTCCCTCCATCCCTTTTTTCTGGTACGCACATTGCATTTTTTAATAGTTGTGATTTGTATGTAGGTATGGTTATTTTTGCACGTAAATATGTATGCTCATATGTAACAGCATCTTTATGCTTTATGGGTTAGAATGCTTTCATGTCGTTATAGTTAAGATAGCTATCTGTCACTAATTCAAACAATGTATTGTCAATGCAGTGTGCTGTAAATACTGCTTTATAGTCTGATTCAAGCATGTGAAGCTATGAAAGTTCCAATACTGGAGTAAGGAAATGAGTTACTTACCTGTAACTATAGTTCTCCAGTATTGGAATCTTTCATAGATTCACATGCGACTCACCCACCTTCCGGGGGAAGCTGACCTTTTGTTACTTTCTCAATCAACTTTCAGGATACGCACTATTGCTTAGAAAAATCTGAGGTACTGGAGCTTCTCTAAGGAAGGTTCTAGAGGGTAAAGTGATCTGATTGGTTTGGGCTCAAGTTTGGTCCTTTTTACATAAGGACTTGGATAGATTACTGAAAAGTAGAGTTTTAAGTTATTGCTGTTATGTCTTTGAGACATTATCTTTTCTAAGGTACCGGGGACTCCCATCTCGACGACGGGAATGATTTGAGCGTGTGAATCTATGAAAGATTCCAATACTGGAGAACTATAGTTACAGGTAAGTAACTTATTTCCTTCTGTGGCCTGGTGTCACTATACTTGCTGCACTAATGGACATGATGAGTGTAAATTGGAGATGGTTGTTGCCCCCAAAACAAGTGCCATCCGACTGCTCACTTCTCTCTTGTTCCTTTTTTTCCAGGTCATGTTTGAGAGAAAACTCATCCTTTTCACACCTGGCAACATTGTCAGAAGTGACGTTGAGGCAATGCAGATAGATAGATAGATAGATAGATAGATAGATAGATAGATAGATAGATAGATAGATAGATAGAGTTTACATGATATAGCACACTGTACACTGGGGGCCATATCTAGGTATTGATTTGACTATTTGTAATATATTCCCTAATTTATTTCAAACAGTTTCCATAAACTTTGCAAAGAGGACTGTCATGTTTTGCTGTGTTATTCAGAACTTTACTACTACACAGATGTCTCCTCATGCTTGCTTCTGGACACAGCACAGCGTAAAGGATGGCATAAGAAGGAAACACCATTTGCTAATTGTTGTGCCTTCTGAAAATGTGACCTATCTCTGATGGCTGAATGTTGTGTTTTGACAGACGGATACCTTCCTTCCAGCTCCCACCAGAGGCCGCTTCACTTGAAAATACCATAGAGGCAAACACCATCTCAAAGATAGTGGCCACCACTCAAGAGTCTGTTCTCAAAGGTACTGTATTATACTAACGGGCTTCCAAGTACACTGGAGAAGTTAGTGTTGGAAGCCAATGCCTTTAGTGTTCCCGTACTATGGAATGTTGCCAGAGATATGGGGGTTATATATGCAGTTGGATCATAGGGTTTCGTTTTGTAAGCAGGATAAGTAAATAAGAGCGAAACTTGGGCTCTTGTGTCTCTCAAGCAAGAGATGTAATACCAGTAGGGGAAGAAAATTACTCATAACCATCATCTGCTTACCTGAGACATTCATCAGGTAATATATCCCTCCTACACTCTCTCTCTCTCTCTCTCTCTCTCTCTCTCTCTCTCTCTCTCTCTCTTTCTCTCTCTCTCTCTCTCTCTCATTTCAGGCCACACGCTTCACCTCACTGAACACCAGCATGCCTCCACAGAACACAGTAGTTCCCCATGTCTCACAGCACCCAGACCTCACAACATACACAAGGGACTCTGCCATACAGCAACACCATAGCCCTTTTAACCAAGCCTCCAAGTTACCAAAAAGATTTTGATCTGTACAATGACTCCTTTACCCTTTTGAAACAACTGGAATAGAAGCCAAGTTTACATGAAATCAACTTTACTCGTAAAACGTATGCAATCTTTTATTATGTTGCATCATTTTAACCAGCATTTGACCCATTTGCATGTCTGTGGGGATCTCCTGGTCAGGCCGGGCGGAATTTTAATTCTGCTCACAGAATTGGTGGAATTTGGGTAACTCCGTGTTTCGCTTGTAAAGCAGAGTGTAAGGAAATGCCTTTCTAGGCATGGTTACCCCCTGACTTTTTGCCTTTTGTTGATGCCAGTGATGATTGAAAGAGTGCTCGGACCCTGCTAACTAGGCCCCAGCACCAGTGTTCTTTCCCTAAACTGTACCTTTGTTCCCACAATTGGCACAGCCCTGGCACACAGATAAGTCTCTTGTAAATGGTACCAAGGACCCTCTTGCCAGGGAAGGTCTCTAAGGGCTGCAGCATGTCTTAGCCACCCTGGGGACCCAACATTCAGCACATGCACACTGCCTGTGTGTGCTGGTGTGGAGAAAATTACTAGGTCGACATGGCACTCCCATCAGAGTGCCATGCCCACCTCTCACTACCTGTGGCATAGGTAAGTCACCCCTCTAGAAGGCCTTACAGCCCTAAGGTAGGGTGCACTATACCACTGGTGAAGGCATAAGTGCAAGAGCACTATGCCCCTACACTATCTAATCAAAACCTTAGACATTGTAAGTGCAGGGTAGCCATAAAGAGTATATGGTCCGGGAGTTTGTCAGATACGAACTCCACAGTTCCATAATGGCTACAGTGAAATCTGGGAAGTATGGTATCAAACTTATCAGCACAGTAAATGCACACTGATGCCAGTGTGGGATTTATTGTAAAATACACCGCAGGGCATCTTAGAGATGCCCCCTGAATACCAGTCCGACTCCTATTGCTAGGCTGACCAGTTTCTGCCAGCCTGCCACAACAAGAAGAGTTTCTGGGCACATGGGGAGAGTGCCTTTGTCACTCTGTGGCCAAGAACAAAGCCTGTACTGGGTGGAGGTGCTTCTCACCTCCCCCTGCAGGAACTGTAACATGTGGCGGTGAGCCTCAAAGGCTCATGCCTTTTGTTGCAGCGTCCCAGGGGATTCCAGCGAGTGGAGATGCCCACCCCTCCGGCCCCTATGGTGCCCTAAGCTGAGGTGACCCCTGCCTTTAGAAATCCTCCATCTTGAGATTTGAGGTTTCCCCAATAGGAATAGGGATGTGCCCCTCTCCCCTCAGGGAGGGGGCACAAAGAGAGTGTAGCCACCCTCCAGGACAGTAGCCATTGGCTACTGCCCCCTAGACCTAAACACACCCCTAAATTTAGTATTTAGGGGTGATCCTGAACTCAGGAAATCAGATTCCTGCAACCTACAAGAAGAAGAAGGACTGCTGACCTGAAAGCCCCGCAGAGACGATGCAGACAACAACCGACTTGGCCCCAGCCCTACAGGCCTGTTTCCAGACTCAAAGAACCTGTACAGCGACGCATCCGACAGGGACCAGCGACTTCTGAGGACTCAGAGGACTGCCCTGAACCCGAAGGTCCAAGAAACTCCAGAGAACAGTGGCACTGTTCAAAAACACCATCAACTTTGCAACTTTTTAGCAACTTCCAAAGAACTCTCTCTTCCTGCTGGAAGCGTGAGACTTCTCACTCTGAACCTGACGCCCCCGGCTCGAGCTCCAGAGAACAAACACCGCAGAGAGGACTGGAATCTTGTGGTTCTAAAATAAATTAAGGAAATATATTTTTCTATGTGAAAACTATTGGCCTGGAGTTAAGTCTTTGAGTGTGTGTTCCTCATTTATTGCCTGTGTGTGTACAACAAATGCTTAACACTACCCTCTGATAAGCCTATTGCTCGAACACACTACCACAAAATAGAGCATTAGTATTATCCAATTTTGCCACTATCAACCTCTAAGGGGAACCCTTGGACTCTGTGCACACTATCTCTCACTTTGAGATATATACAGAGCCAACTTCCTACACGGAGTTCCTGACAAATCCGACCAATCTGCATGTGGAGGTATTATTCTGCTGTTCATGCCTCTCAGGAACAATGCAAGGCTCCACAACAGGCAATATTTGCGGGCCCCTGGCAGAATTTCCAGTTGCCATGGAGCCTTCCAGCACCATTTTATAATCCCGGCAGATATGAGCAGTCGCATTCAGATAGGTCAGAGAAGGCTGCTGTTAGAGTAGATTTGCTGTCACTCTAGTAGATTTTCTATTTCAGCGGCAGCAAAATCAACTTAATTGGCTGTGTGGTCTTCAACAAAGTATGGTACAGTTCGCGCTGATTTTCAGATGGTCACGCTATCGGCTTTAAATTGCCGCCCTAGCAGCATATTTTGTGCCTACTGGCAGAATTCCATGGAATATCACTTAGTTTTTCTGTCATATCTCGGAATTCCATGTAGTGAAGCCCAGCATGCTCCGCCCACCGCTACTCATGATCCATTAAATAGAAATGGGGAACTATTCCTGTTGCCACAGCATGTTTTACATAGTAGGCTACCAGGTAAAATGGCAGGATTTCAGAGCCTTGCAAAACCTCAAATGCTCTTGTTATACCCTCAAGGAAATGGTTAAACTGATCCACGCTTAATCTGGGGATTTAGGGAGAAATAGGGAGAGTGAAGAGGAAAGAGGAATTTAGCAAAAAAGGTAGAAATATGCTTGGATTAAATATGTTGAAAACAAATCATCACTAGGCAGATCATATTACCAAATTATATTCTCACAACCTACCTTGTACGAAAGAGGAAACAACGGAGAGCTACATCTACTAAGCATACCATTCCTGTACAAATTAACTTTGCATATTCAACAGCAAAATGGTTGAATGCAATAATGGATGTGTGTGGTGTACTGCAGCACATATGCAATACATTGGTTTCTGGGTAAAATTAAAGTGTTTTTGATTGTTTGTGCCTGCTTCTACTAATCAATAGTTTTTGATGCAACGTCCGGTCAGGCTACCTTAGTACATTGGGCTTTGTCTCTAAACCTAGTGGTGTTTGTGGTGCTCCTCCCTTAGAAATGGATTGTCGATTTGACCTTATGAAAAGGCAAGCCAAAGTAACTTTTATGCTGGAAAGTAAATAAATGCTTCTGCTTTGCATCATGCTAGCAGCACTTCAGAGCACCTGCAATTGTGGCACTGATTTCCTGCTGAGGAGCTTAGCATCTGCTAGGGATTTCACTCTCTGAAGCACTGTTCTGAAAATCTGGAATTAAAATCCCTAGAATTCTTGAAATCTCTAGGATTCCACTTTGTTGACATGTTAATACTTCTGTTTGGTCTTGTAAGTCGTGGAGCAATTCAGTAAATAGGACCAGGTTATATACAAAAGAATGAGGAAATGACATTGAATTTCTTGTGTTTTATGGTTTTGTCCAACATTGCCTCAGCTTCATTTTCTCACCAAATCTTCATATTCTGTGTTACAACTTTAATCACATGTGCATTGTTTCATTTTACAGAAACAAGGACACCAGAGTTGGTGCTGGAGAAGAAAGACCGGGATTCCATATTGACCCAAGTTCAGACAGATGCTGCTAGTGGGAAAGAGAAGCGAGGAAAGGATAGACATAACTTTCGAAGGTTGTTCCATAGGAAGTAGCTGCTCGAAAAAAGAGAACATGTGCTCCTAAAGTGCTGAGCATCGCCTGAGGGATGATCACAAGAGTGCTAGAGGATGGACAAACATCATCAGCAAACATAAAAAATAACACTGACATAAAATGTACAAAGCAAACTTGACAAATTTACATTACACTGAGTATACATAACACTGACTTAGCTCCCTCCAGTTTATATTTCAAACTAGGGAAATTTCACCAATCTAACATTATTTTGAAAGAAAACATTTGTGTTCGAACAAAAATAATCATGTCTATTCAAATTCTGATTGAAAAATCATTTGATAGCTAAACCTCTTCTGTGTGTTTGGCAAACCCTTTTTTAAATTAATTACATGAAAAACTATTTTGCTGTGCAGTTATGTGGGAGCCCGTCTCACAGCATTTACAGATCCTAAAATCCTGACACCCATCTTTCCTTAAATGGTTCTATCTATCTTTGATTACAGTGATAAGTTGTACCTAGCATGCCAGGGATCTCACAGGACATTTTATCCAGCTGTATGATCTTAGTGACAGAGGTGTCTCTTGGTCAACCACAATTTGCCAAAAGTTGTTTCATTCCTACAATGTTAAGCATCAGAGACAGTCAACACTGATTTGATTTTCTAAACCATTTTGTTTTTTTAATCATTTTGGATGAAGGATTACTATACCATGCCTAAATTATTGACATGAGTGTAATTTTTAAATTGTGTACTAAACATATTTTTTATTTTTTATTTTCTCATCATGTTGTGTTTAGACAATAAAAACGCTATCTCAGACCATAAAACTTCCTTGTGTAAACCATATCTGCTCACTTTTATAGTTGGTGGATTAAGAAGTGCTTGGCATTTTGGTGAGTGCAATTTATTGTCAACGATTTGTTAAGGAATCAACAAATCTGTTGATCTGTCAGAAAAAACTTCATTTTTTATTATGTCTCTAAGGCAAACATTCTCTGAACTTCAGGTGATGTTTGGCACAGCATGTGTTCATTTTCTGGGTATAAAGATTTAAAAAATATACATTGAAAAGGCAAGTTGCTTTGATCCATTGTCCATTTGTAACATATGCTGACATCGGAAATTCCAGTATTAGATTTCCATAAGAGTGATATATTTTTATTAGGTTCAAATAACAGAATGTCCTACTCATTTTGATCCCATGCAATACCATGCACCACATTATGACCACTGCGGTGGTGCCACGGTCAGACCGCCAGCACTGCCAGATCAGAGATCCCAGCGGTCTGGCAGTTGCGGTTGTCCTAATCCACCAGAGCAGCACTGCTTGCAGCGCTGCCCTGGGGATTACAACCTCGTTCTTTGCCAGTGATTTCATGGCTGGCAGAGAAAGGGTGCATGGAGCCCCAGGAGGGCCCCTACCCTGTCCATGCACTTGGCATGGGCAGTGCAGGGGTCCCCCTAGTCAGCACCCTCGCACTGTTCTAGGGTGCTGATGCACCCTGCATCCTACTGCATTGCCGCCGGCTTGATTAAGAGCCAGAGACAATCCTATAGGGTGTTTCCAGCTAGGCCAGCGGGCAGAAATTCAGGTTTCCGCCCGCTGACCTAGCGGGAAACTCTTAATGGGTCCGGTGGGGAGGTAGCCACTAAGGTGGCAACCTTCCCATCTGAAGTTCAGCAGATGGCTTAAACCGTCTGCCAAACTTGTAATAAGGCCCTATGTCTCCAATTTCAAACCAATATAGTGGATTTGTATGCCACTTGATTGAATCTGTATTATTTATGGCATTACTTAGGTTCGAGACATATTTATAGTGTTTCTAACTTCTTAAAATAACTCATTTTACAGTGATCCTAACATTCCCCCTTTCTTTAATTGTAATATTTAGCCAGTGGAATAAATTAAATTCCATTCATATCCCCATTCAACATAAATATTACAAAATATTCTAACATAGGGTTTCCCTTCAATGGAAATCTAGAAATCACATGTATACCATATATTTACATAGCAAATCTAAAAATAGCATTATTTATAGATACTTTATGACTGTATATGTACCCAGCTGGCATCTTAATATAAAAATGTATGCATCTCACTGTGAAGGTTAAGATTGTGCTGCATCACTTTCACTTTTAATATCCTTTTGAATTATTTTATTTTTTTATGTGCTGTAAGGCTTAGTTCTCTCTCAGGGATCTCCAGTGATAATCACAAGCACTGAATATTCCTGCCCACGTGCGGGGATCCTGGAACAGTTCTTTCAGAGTCAAAGTCACATCTATTTCACCTTACTTCAGCATGGCAGGAAACAGATGTGACAGAATTTTTGCAGCCTCAAAAACAGCCTATATTGCCAATATTTGTTGAATTACTTGAAATGTAGAAGGAAAAAGGATCATACCTGTAAAAATCACTTAGGCAAAGTGATCTTTTAAAAACATCCTTTGCAAATAAATGTTACTTCTTTTTAAGGTAAGTCAGGTAATAATACATAGTAATGTTGCCTGTATAGGCTGCAGCATTTAAACAATGTAAAGGGAACACTGCTCCTTTAAGTAGCTTCTGACCTCCAGTATCCTATCATGACCTGCAGGTAGCACCTTCCTGCACAGAAACAATCCTGGGAGGCGTTTTCCTCTTTCTATGTATGCCACATAATGCAGCACACATAGAAAGAGGAATAAACAAGGAGAAATCCCACTAGACTCCAGGGAAAAAGCAGAGCGATGGGTGCTGCCCACCTAGGGAATGGGAATGGCTATGTCCCCATCCCATCGTGGCATAAACAGTCTTTCTGCTCCCCGGGGGAGTGGATGGAGGTGATTACCTGATACACCCCTGTGGGTCTGAAAGCCCACTAGTCATAATGATATATTGTAATAGAAATTTCGGGGTGGGTACTTCCCATCATGAATACGGCTGTGTCCCCACCCTAGAAAAGGCCAGACAGTCCTTCTGCCCCCAGTGTGTTTAAAGGTGGGACAGAAGGCCATTAGACACCAAGGGATAAAGCACCAGGTAAAAAAAACATAGGGGATGGGGCTGCCCATCATGGGCAAGGCCATTCCCCCACCCCAAAAGTCTGCAGAGACTTTCTTTCCCCACAAGGACTAGAAGGGGTGATTACCCCTAATCTCCCCCCCTCTGGGTGGGCAGAAAGCCTTCTAAACACCAGGGGGAAAACAAGCAACAAACATAGGAGTAGGGCCTGCCGACCATGGGCCTGGCCATGCCCCCACCCCAGAATTGCAAAGGAGGCGCATGATGGTAATTTCCCCTAATTTGCTCCCCACTGGAGGATGGGGGCAGATAGCCCTCTAGACACTAGGGGCTGCATTTATGCAGTATTTTATGGGAGGTAGAACCCCCTTGGGCATGGGCCCATGCCCTGGGGCCCAAAAGACTGTCTACTCCCCCCCACCCCCAGGTGTGGATAAGGGCTATTAATCTCCAACCTTCCCCCTGGGGAGTAGAAAGCCCACTAAAAGTCTGTGATTCCTAAATGGTGCCAAAACAAACAAAAGAAGGGGGCAGCCTACCTTGGCATTGAGCCATACCCCTGCCCCAGAAGGGGCAATAATGTTTTTCTGCACCCTTGGGGGCAGATAGGAATTTTATCTGTGGGATTGCCCCAAATCTGTCCCATAGGGGAGTAGAAAAGTCCACTACACCAGTGATTTTGCATGTGATGCATAGAAAGTGATACAGGCATTGCCAATACCCCCACCCCAAAGTGGACAAACAAGCCGTTTTGCCTCTGCCCCCCCTGTCCTAGGCCAGACGGGGGTTTGCCCCTAGTTTGCCACTAAGGGGGGCATAAAGCCCTCTAGACAACAGGTAACTAAAAATGACGCCAAAACAAACAAAACGAGGGGGCAGTCCACCCTGACATAGAGCCATTTCCCTGCCCCAGAAAGGGCAATAGTGTCTTTACACCTCCCTCTGGGCAGATATGAGGTTTGTCCCAGTAAGGGGGGGGGGGGTCACCCCAAATCTGCCCCCTGGGGGAAGTAAACCCACTGAACACCTGGGATTTTGCATTAGGGGAAAACGAAAGGGGCATGGGCATCACACTCTGACAGTGGGCCATACACCTACTCCAAAGGGGACAAGCCAATACTTTGGCATTCCTGGAGGGCAGAGAGGGAGTACACCCCCTGTAGGCAGAAAGCCCACTGGATGAAAGGACTACTTTTTAAATAAAATAATGGAATAGTGTCGTAGTTTGGACTCTTGCTCTGAGCAAGACTGCTGGTCTCAGGATGACAGTACTTTCGTTTGTAGGTGACTAAGTTTCTTCCTACAACTAGTTGTAACTGTTGTCCAAACCTTACCAGCTTACTAGCAGTACCTCACCAGAAACACAATAGTAAAAGGAGATTTTTAGCAGTCGCTTATGCATGGACTCAAAGTAAGATCACTCAGGGTTATCGTGGTTAAACGGAAATTACCCTTTTCTCACAGATTTATTATGTCTCATACAAACAAAGGCAATGACACAGATGCAGTGAAGTTATAATAGTTTTTATTCAACATAACTGCAATTTGTGATAAGTTGCATGAACTCCAATGATTAGGATAATGAATATACCAAGCAACAGTATTGTGAAGAAGAGAGTCATTGTTATAAAGACCCCCACCATTGTGCAATATATGAAAGAAATATATGTATATGTATAAGATGGAATAAGCCCTAATACCCTAAGGAGAATAGGTCTAACCTCCTACCTAAAAAGGAGAGCTGGGTTCGTTAAACCTAATCTGCCAAAGCCGTGTCCATGAGAGGAGCCCCCAACCCTCGTTACCTTGAATGAGGTCTCTATCTCAGACTCCGCAGGGACAAGAAGACTGGGTCAGCGTCAAGATGACTACAGCATCGGTATCAGCAATGGTGGTGATGCCCTCTGGTCGGAATCCCTCTGATTATCTGTCTAAAAGTGTGTTGTATTTATACAGATCTACAAGGTCCCCTGACATAAGTGTTTTTCATAACAATAGATAACAGGCATGCTTGGGACGGCAATTAATATCAACAATCCCTCGAAAGTATAGAGAGGGAAAATCCCTAAGCGTGAATGCCTACTGTATGTTTGTCTTTCGTGCTTGATCTTGACGCCTTGGCGCAGTGACACTGATAATAGAACCCATAACAAGTGGCCTAGCTATAAACAAGGCCGCCATCTTAACGGAAATAAATAATTAAATGGACCAAGACAGAGCAAGCTAAGTAGGTTAAAAGTCACTGGGTGACGGGAGCACAAGTTTACAAGCCTACGGCTAAGCTAACTCCTGTTATCCCGTTAAAACAAACTAGGATTCACTACACCCTCCCCATTGCCGTAACAGGTATGACGAAGGTAAAGAAACCCAACCGCTAAAAAAGCTGCTACTGAACTAAAAGCCAACAAAAAAAAAGAAAAAGAAAACTCAAGCTAAAAAATGCTGTGTGTTAAAATTCGTTTAAAAAACATACAGAGATGTTAATATCAACCATGACAAGTATAGCAAACTTTTAGTATAATTGCTAGTTTTTAGAACCGGGAACTGGCAAGCAAATTCATCAAATTATGTGCTATATGCAGGATCCTGAAGAATGTCATCGAAGTCACCATTCAAGGATCTCAAAAACGAGTCAACATCGTCTGAAGTGAAATCGAGAGCTGGACGGACAAACGGATCCACAGAGCAGAAGTGAGCCACATTCATCGGTGTATCGACACTCGCTGCAGCGTCCTCATCCATGTTAGATCTTATAATAGAAGGCTCATAGGTGGCCTCGCGGAGCAACCTCAGTCTCAAGGGGCATGACCGTGTATGAACCCTCATCGTGGACATCAGCAGTTCGTGGTCCACAGGAGATGTTGGTGCAACAGCAAGACAGACCATAGGCAGATGTTCAAAGAGACACCATATGCAGCGGAACACCGGTTGTACACACCAGAGTAGAGGCCGGAATGACAATGACCAGTCAAACTCCAGTTCCACCAGCAAAGGTGTACCGAAGATCCGAACCATGCGTTCACGGCATAGCGGGGTTGACGGGAGCGGCTCCATTGCTCTGTGTCGCTGGAAAAAAACAACCACCGCGAATCAGAAAAAATAGCAGTAGCAGTCCGCCAATTAAAGCCAAAATAATTGTAAAGGCACCAAACACACTGGAAAAGATAGAATGGATGGCTGATGGGATGACTCCGAAGACAGTCTGGAAGATGGACACGAAACCAGACCCGACAGCCTTAAAGAAATTAACAATCCCAGTCGTGCTTGAAGCATTGAATATTCTGGATACCAACTCTCCAAAGTGTTTGGGGAAGTCGGTATTTAAAAGGGATTGTATCTCGGCTGATAATCTCGCAATCTGGAGAGCATACGTCTCTTTTGCGGATGTCAAGGCGACCTGTTTTTGAAACAATTGCGCCTTTAGTCTACTCAACTTGTCATAGTTCACATTAATAGTATCAATGTGGGGCCACATTTCAGATACTTGTATCTCTCGTGTGGGGGGAAACAAAACATGGCCACAACACGTAACGACCTTCGTGACTGAGATTGCGTAGGCAATTGCAGGTCGCAAGCCGCAACAGCTGTCATCGCTCAGTAGAACATAACTCCCATTGGAAAGTGCATGAAACACTGAACGAATCAAGGGGACGGGAGTACCCTTCAGAAAACAGGCCAAATTTGCAACCCCCGCATTGCAAAGACCGTGAAGAGACACCTGTTTGCATATCATGGAATGACGAACAGTAGTCTCACATTCACTTCCGCTAAGAAAGACCTCCTGTTCACCGTTCAGACATCGATACTCAAAGGGCAACTCCCACTCTTCCTTAATAAAGCCATCTCCTAGCCGTTCATATCGTCCCACTGCAAGATGTTTCAGGCAGCTCGTGGAACGAAAGGTCGAAAACAGTAAATTAATTATGCCGTGTAAGAGCCAAATAGTTGAAGGACTCTCTGCTACCGTGAAGGGCAACTTATCTAATTTCTCTACTTGAAGCAAGGTGAAACGAGCCTCCCTTTTAGCCATTGTCTCTGGTTCCCTGGAAAAATTAAAAGCAGCGAATAGTTCACTCCCATTAATGTATTTCCATGGAATGTGGCCACTTCTCAGTGTCTGCAATGCCCAACCCAGATGCATGATAGAACGTAGCTGTGTTTGCCCATGATATAACCGGGACAAATCAGTCTGAGTGATATCAATAGCAGATGACACTATATTCGACAGTGAATAAATCCTGTTGGATAACGTGTTCATGCCATTGTCGACAACAGCCAATATTTTTTCCAAATTCTCCTTATCAAGTTGCCTTAAACGTGCAGCAGCCTCAATTTGAGAAAGCTTCCAAATCTCATTATACGTAGCATATAAAAAACGTTTCGAACGTTGTTTCCTAGGACCTAATAGGAAATCTTGTAAATCTATACTGTCAGAAAGAGTGTTCAGGTGTTGTTTAACCGCTGTTAATGTGTTCGTCTGCACCCATTGCTGGCACAGCTTACCCACACTGTATATTGTAATTATACCAGTATGTTGACCTGATAGAAAGCGAGGGTCTGGCCTATGAATGGAAAAACCCCCTGAAGAGTTCAAAAAACGCCTTTGACACTCATCAGTGTCGGTGGGCCACACCAACCATCCCCCGGGACGGGAAAGTGAAGAATTATAAGCACCAGCCTTAACCAAGGCATCTAGCCTGCCTCTGAAACATTAAGAAAGTGTTGCCAATCTCAAAATGTTGTCGGTGTAGGAATATTGGGCGTGTTTAGATCTTTAATTTTTGCTAACCCCAGACATGATGTCTGCTCAACAGTGTCATTCAAAAAAATCATTTGCACAGGAATTAGGCGAGCTCGAAACAAAGCCTCCCTACCCTGTATTTGCCAATCTTGTGTCCCCCATACACTCTTCAAATCGACAGTGTTCTTCCAATATTCGTAACCCTCAATTGTTAGCAAAAGTTTTCTAAATTGTGCTGTAGGTAATTTAAAATAATATGATTCAGCTTTCTTTGTATCATGCCCAGAAAAGTATGTGGATTTGTCACTGTAATACTTTGGACTCCCCACCTGTGGTGTTGAACAGTGTTCCCATTGTGTGTAGTTAAAGAGAGGCCTATATCTAGTTGCACGGTGCAGGTAGTGATGTCCCCAATTGTTATAGCAGAACATTTCCCCATAATTCATTGTATAATCATATACATCATCACTTCCAAAAGCGGAGTAGTCCTTCATTTCAGTTAGCATTGAATCAACTGTTTGGACATCCCAATCATCAGAGACAACATTAGGTGTAATAACATCAGACATTGAAATTTTGAATACGTATGGTATTTGAATTATCTCTGTAGGCCCGTATATATCGAACGGAACTTTGTCCCATACAATCCCATCAGGAATTGGAATAGCTGTAATATTGACAGGGGACAAATCACGTCGGACCTTATGTGATGAACAATGTGGTGTTAAAATTACATCAACAGGCTCCACCGAGGAGCGATCAGCGATATAGTGACCATTAATTAGTAAAAAGAAAACAGTCACAAAACTAATCCATAAAAACAATGCAATAAATGTCAAACAGAACCAGAGATAGTTCCATGGATACATCAAATAGTTCTTCTTAAGCCATCGATAGAATTTGCTACCTCTCGAAAGTTTGTCAGTCTCAGTTGAGGATGAAGCTGAAGAAACATCATCAATGTCCACAAAATAGCCAGAGGAAGTCTCCGCAAACACAGGACCCATCGAATTCTCATCCACTGCTCGTGGAGGTTCTTGATAGACAACGTTATTTGCCGTGGAAGTGTTTATGTAAAATACAGCCAAATCCTGAAGCGGGGAGTTCTCCGAAGTTGTTACTGGAACCAACAAAAGTTCATTTTCCGCCCTCCCCATGTTCGAGGAAGTGTCCGGAACAGCAGTTGACATAGTTGCATAGTCAGTAGTAGTGATATTCATCCTACTATGTAGATGGATGTCCTGTTGGGTAGTGAGAGGGGATCGGGAACTACCCAAGGGACCTCCTGGTCTACTGTGAAGAATCGGCCACATGGTGTAATTTGATGTCGTCAATAGAGATGAATCTGTTTGATTTGGAACCAGACAACGGTGGAAGAATGACAGTCCTGGTGCCTTTTATTCCCAAGACCGGTACAGGTGCTCTGTATGATGGACCAAATTCTTTTTTCACAGCGATCTTCTCACGAACCAGATCCCCAACGTTAGGAATCCAGCCAGTCGAAGTTTTCGCCAATTCCCTTATTCCCAAGGTGGCAGCACTTGCAGATGATTTATCATCACGGAATTGTTGACGCTCCTGTAAAACAGCGAGACGTTCTTTTATGTCAAATGGTGTTTCTGCTGCCACCATACCAGGGGCATCTAGATCGGGGACATACATAGGTGTCCCAAAGAGAACCTCATATGGAGACTTTCCCCCCAAGGACCGTCTTGGCAGATTATTCAGTGCTCTCTGGACCCCATACAGGTGATGTAACCAACTGCGGCCTGAACCTAATACTCGAGCTGTTAAGGACTGCTTTAGATCACGATTCCGCCTCTCCACGACCGAATTTCCCTCGGGATGGTATGGTGAGGAGTTTTGGAGTTCAACACCCATTGTTCTCATGGTGTCCCTGAAAGCTTTAGAGGCAAATGCAGGGCCCTGGTCCGAATGGAATGCTGCAACCGCATATGTACCGATAAAGATCAGCAAATCTTTTAAAACAGTCCGGGCGTCAGCCGACCGCTGTGGCCATACCCACAGGAATCTAGAACAGGAATCTACAGCCACTAGATTGTATTTATATGCACCATTAGGCTGCAAGGGACCACAATGGTCCAGGTACACACAATGGAGTGGCTTGTGTGACACTAAGAGAGATGTCTGCGGAGGGCGTTTGATATTTGAGCCCTTAATCTGCAGACAAATGTCACAGCAAAGGACATACTGTTTTGTCCGTCTGCATAGACCAGGCCACCAGTACCGTTGTTGTAGAATGGTGATAGTGGCCTGTATACCAGCATGTGCAGAAGCGACACCTTCATGTGCAGCTGTAATTAGCCCTAATCTTTGGTCTTCATTTGGGATCACTCGATCACCTACATCAGGAATTGTTGCAAAAGCAACATTATTTGCACTGATATGGTAAGTATAGTTCGTAGGGTATCCTTTCGGAAGCGTTTTGCCTGCAGCCGAAGCTTTAACGGCAATCAGTATTTCATTATCCAACCTCGTCCGAGAACGAGTCACTGCAGCCACAGAAGCCGTAGCTACTGATGCTTTGGCTGCTTCTGTATTGCCGGCAACATGTATTTCTACACGTTGGTGCCCTAATGTATGAACTACATGGACACATGGTAGCTTATCCTTAAGATCAGCCACCCTCCCCCATAACATTTTGGGGGTGATTGTAACTTCGGCGGGCGGCGGAGGCCGCCCGCCAAAGTTCCCCCACCAAAATACCGCTCTGCGGTCGAAAGACCGCTGAGGGTATTTTGTGATTTGCCCTGGGCTGGCGGGCGGGCGGCCGCCAAAAGGCCGCCCGCCAGCCCAGGGCAAATCAACCTTCCCACGAGGACGCCGGCTCAGAATTGAGCCGGCGTAGTGGGAAGGTGCGACGGGTGCAGTGGCACCCGTCGCGTATTTCAGTGTCTGCATAGCAGACACTGAAATACTTTGTGGGGCCCTCTTACGGGGGCCCGCGGCACCCCCTACCACCATCCTGTTCCTGGCGGGTCTCGTAGGGGGTGTCAGAATCGCCATGGCTGTAGAGCGCGCTCCGCCGCCATGGAGGATTCTGCAGGGCAGCGGGAAACCGGCAGGAGACCGCCGGTTTCCCGCATCTGACCGCGGCCGAACCGCCGCGGTCAGAATGCCCTGCGGGGCACCGCCGGTCTGTCGGCGGTGCTCCCGCCGACCCTGGCCCCGGCGGTCTCTGACCGCCGGGGTCAGAATGACCCCCTTTGTGTTTAATGGTGTTCCCTTTAGAATCTCTAAACCCGTTCAGTTTCCAATGATTGAGATATTCATTGTATGACTGGACGCAGTAATATGAATCACAGACAATCAAAGTCTGTGTTCCTGGCTCTGAATGTTCGAGCGCTAGAAGAAGAGCCTTAAGCTCGGCCAACTGGGCTGTGCAGTCCCCTAAGGTCTGAGTGTATGTATTGTGAGGATGGAAAACTCTGTCTTCCATTGTCCCGCACACGGCTGCGCAAGCTGCCGAGTATTGATGTTTAGTACCCACAGCCGGTTGTGCCGATCCGTCAGTATAAATGATGGTATCATAACTGTCTATTGGCAATATGTGTAGAGGAGCGGGGTACTCTTGTTCATACTGGAGAAATTCTTGCGTCTGAAGTCTTGGGTCAAACACATAATCAACATCAGTGGCGGTCAGAGACGTTGCCCATTGAATCCAGCGTGGATGTAATGCTTTAGCGTTTGGAACGCTCGCTTTAGTGACAGCCTCTAAGGCCGGCACCGGGGAGATAGCAATAATGCGTTTCCCCTGGGCAAGTGGCCTCTCCTTTATGACGGCCATCTGAACTGCTGTTAGAATTTTTTCAGTAGGAGCAAAACGTTTCTCAGCATTGAAGTACAAATGTGATTTGTATGCTATCGCCACTGTGTCACCCTCATTAAAGGTGACATAGGTAAATCCAAGGGCACCAGCTATTATTCTGATGACCAAATTTGTTTTATTGTCACGTGTGTACAAGTGTCTAGCTTCCAGCATGTCTCGTTGTGTCCCTAAGGATGTGTGTGTTCAATCGTCCATCGCCTGCTAGAAAAATTGGGCTGTATTAAGTCGTAAAGTGGTTTGATGCGTTCAGCATAATCCGGAATGTATGTACTGCCAAAATTTAAGAAACCCAGTAATGACTGTCATTTCTTAAGCGTGTTTGGAGGCTGTAGCTGAGCACATTTTTCTAGGAAGTGCTGGGCCAGGCTCTTTCCCTCGTTTGATAGTTCATATCCTAGGAACAATACACTAAGAAATGCTATCTTGCTCTTCTTAAAATTAAATTTATAGCCGGAGGCTGCAAATCCCAAAATTATTCGATCGACCCTTGCAAGATGAATGTCGAGGGTGTCGTCAGTGAGATAGATGTCATCCACATAGGATAATGCATCGGAATCAAGCTCATGCAAGATCGATGTTACACGAGCCAAAAACAGTCCTGGGCTGTTTTTATAGCCTTGGGGTAAACGGCAAAAACGTTTCTGAGAGCCAAAGGAAAATGCACTTAGGTCCCTACTTTCATGTGCTAAATTCTGGCAGAAAAACCCATTAGATATATCCAATGTAGTTTTATATTTTGTACGCACTATATTATTGATCAGCGCTGTGCTGTGTGAATTTTGTATAGCATATGTGCGAGTATGTCTATTTAAGTGTCTATAATCAACCACTATTCTATATGAAGGTTTCGCAACGGGAAATAGCGGATTATTCATTGCCGATGTACACGGCTCAATTATTCCCTGGTATTCCAGTTGTGACAGTATCTCCGTCACTGGAGCTTTCGCTTCATGTTTAACAGGGTATTGTGGCTGCGGGTGCGGTGTAGACCTAACGGGAATAACATGACAAGGAGAGTCCTTGTCCCAACCTACATGATTACGGTATAATGCAGGTGCCTGCGCTAAAGCCCATTCAGCAGCATAGGCTTTTTTGTCTGCCTCCGGAACAAGATCGGAGAAAGAAAGCAAAATGACATCTTCCCGATGTGGGAGCTTGCGGACATGTTCAGGTGGCCAGTCTCTCTCGGCCAACAGGATATCACTAGTAAGTTCATCCCAGAATATTACACTAATAATGCGTTCCACATCTCCCTCTATCTGTATTGTTAAATCATAAACCCGATCGGGTGGGAGTACGCGGCCATCCGCCGTCTCAACCGCGATGTAATCGCTAGATGCTGTCGCATCCAGATGATCTTTCAGACTCTGGCAACATATTGTGACCTCTGCCGCGCTGTCCAACAGAGTCACTGCCCACCTCTTGTTCCTCAATAGTGTTCTCAATACTACTGGCATTTTTAATGGTCAGTGCCGCCACTTTCTTCTTTTTAAATTGTAATGTTTGTTGAGTAGTCTTTTCTTCTTTTTTAATGGTAGACTGTGGCGAGTCTTTCTTTTCTTTCACGTATTCCGGACGTCGATCTTGACGGCCCCCTCTCTTGCTACATTTATCCGGTGCGTCCTGAAAGGAACGAGAGGGACGTGAATCAGTATATCTGTCTGGAGTTCTAATGTTATCCCTATACCTGAGATTATACCTCCTTTCGGAGTACTCCGGATGTGGAGAATCAGCTCTTTTATTTCTCCTATCTTTGAATTCTTTTTGATTGTCCCAGCGCTTTTTAGAGCCCTCTTGTGCTTGCTTCGTACCTTCCTTATGGGCGGTACTTGGTATCCAATTTTTTAGGTTTGGCTCCCAACCCATCCCGTCCTATACTAGTATAGGTATCAGAGATTATTTTCGGTAGCTGTCTCTTGTTCCTGGTGTGGAGTTTCCCGGAGACGCTGGCGTATCGCCAGTGCTACCGCTTCCCCTTTAATATTACTTAGTATTATTGAGGAGACGGCATCAAAGTTACGCATCAATTTCATCCCCAAATCCAGGGCCTGTGCAGCCCCATGCTCATTTTGTATTTGTTTTAACACTTCCGGTAAATTGACAAGTGTAGAGGTACCATGTGTGGTAGTATAAACGGCAGCAAAGACTGTACCCCAAGTGGCACATTCATCCACAGAGGGAACCATCCCGAATGGCAAGCACATGGTGAGCAATCTATGTTTCTCCTGTGGCCCCGTATGGGGGAACACAGCTTCCAGCTGATTTGTTTTCTGAGCAATCCAGAACGGTATTTTTTCTCATTCCGTGGGCACTTTACCCATTGTCGTATGTACTGTTTGTGGATTTATCCCAGTAGCCAATTGATATCCACCAGCTACTGGTGGCGCTGGACGCGCTGGTGTAGTGTTCAATGTTCGCATTACGAACTGAACCAATCGTCTATATAATGCCACTAATTCATTATATAATATTCTCAAATCTACGATTGGCATAGTCTGTAAGCCTGGGTGAGGTGTATATGTGGCAAACATGGGCCATGTAGGCCCTTCGTTACTCAAAGGACCTAGCCTTACCTGTCGTAGTACATGTGGTAGGGCGCCTTCAAACCAGTTCTGATGCTCTTGATATGTGAGCGATATTTCATGATACTGGTATGCTTCGTATCTTACGGGTACGTCCGCAATGTCATAAGTGTGAAATGTGTGCGTTCGCTGGTCAGCCTCAGGAAAGGCAACCCAACAGTAAAATGTTTCTGTTTGGTAGGCTTCAGTCGCTTCTATAATCAAAGTAACCTCCCCGCCCTCTTCCGTAAGGCCATGCGCTAATAAATGTTGTGTAAGTGCATGTCTAGCATTTGCAGGAATGTCTATGGTATTAGCCATAGTTGTTTAGAGAAACGGAACACCAAAATAAGGGAAGTTTTTTCCTTTTGTGAGTTCGAGCTTGAACAACCTACAACCTAATTAGGTGTCACCTGTTTGGCTGAGGAGGATTCTCCCAAAGACCACGGACGTCTCCGTATAATGGCACTGAGGGTACCTGTTGTCTGTGAGACAGTGATAGTCAGGGTATCCGTAAATTAGTGCCTAAACACCATCGTTGGTGGCGCCATGTCGTAGTTTGGACTCTTGCTCTGAGCAAGACTGCTGGTCTCAGGATGACAGTACTTTCGTTTGTAGGTGACAAAGTTTCTTCCTACAACTAGTTGTAACTGTTGTCCAAACCTTACCGGCTTACTAGCAGTACCTCACCAGAAACACAATAGTAAAAGGTGATTTTTAGCAGTCGCTTATGCATGGACTCAAAGTAAGATCTCTCAGGGTTATCGTGGTTAAACGGAAATTACCCTTTTCTCACAGATTTATTATGTCTCATACAAACAAAGGCAATGACACAGATGCAGTGAAGTTATAATAGTTTTTATTCAACATAACTGCAATTTGTGATAAGTTGCATGAACTGCAATGATTAGGATAATGAATATACCAAGCAACAGTATTGTGAAGAAGAGAGTCATTGTTATAAAGACCCCCACCATTGTACAATATATGAAAGAAATATATGTATATGTATAAGATGGAATAAGCCCTAATACCCTAAGGAGAACAGGTCTAACCTCCTACCTAAAAAGGAGAGCTGGGTTCGTTAAACCTAATCTGCCAAAGCCGTGTCCATGAGAGGAGCCCCCAACCCTCGTTACCTTTGAATGAGGTCTCTATCTCAGACTCCGCAGGGACACGAAGACTGGGTCAGCGTCAAGATGACTACAGCATCGGTATCAGCGATGGTGGCGATGCCCTCTGGTCGGAATCCCTCTGATTATCTGTCTAAAAGTGTGTTGTATTTATACAGATCTACAAGGTCCCCTGACATAAGTGTTATTCATAACAATAGATAACAGGCATGCTTGGGACGGCAATTAATATCAACAATCCCTCAAAAGTATAGAGAGGGAAAATCCCTAAGTGTGAATGCCTACTGTATGTTTGTCTTTCGTGCTTGATCTTGACGCCTTGGCGCACTGACACTGATAATAGAACCCATAACAAGTGGCCTAGCTATAAACAAGGCCGCCATCTTAACGGAAATAAATAATTAAATGGACTAAGACAGAGCAAGCTAAGTAGGTTAAAAGTCACTGGGTGACGGGGGCACAAGTTTACAAGCCTACGGCTCAGCTAAATCCTGTTATCCCTTTAAAACAAACTAGGATTCACTACAATAGGTCTGTCTCATCCTAACATCAGGCCGTACCCTCATCCCTAAAGCCTCAACATTCTTTCTGCTCCCCTGCAAAATGTAACATTCTATCCCACAGGTAAGCAATTGGACAATTTATTCTTTTGTATATGAGAGTGATGCTGAATCCCAATATCGCCCAACTTGTCATGGTGAATGGCTGAACTTTTTGAGCTGGGTAGTTCGCCATCTTGAGAGAAGTACAAGACACAGACATTTTGGAAAACCAGACATTGAGGGGAGGCTAGGGTGGTATGCTTTGTGTGGATCATTTACTTACCCACAATATTCTGCATACTTCAAACTCTGACTAAAATTACATATTTTCCTTTGATTTCTGTGATGTAAACTTCCGGAACACACAGGGATCCACAAAAGTTCTATTGCCTGGCGTTCCCCTACTTGTTCCAATTAAACCACTCCCCTTCTTGTATGGGTTGACCTAGTGTCCACAACAGGAAAAGCCCAAAAATGTTTCCTATCAAAAAACAAACCTGACTTGGCAATGAGGGTAGCTTCATTAAATGGGTCTGGGCTCGGCTGCCACCTAGGGAAACCTACCAAACCCTCACATTTCTGAAAACTGGCCACCCAGGGGTAGTGTGCTGTGTGTGGATCATATAACGTTTTCTTACCCACAATGCCCTGCAAACCTCAAACTTTGCCTAACATCACAAATTTGATAGAAACTTCCGGAATCAGGAGGAATCTAGAAAATTCCTACCATCCAGCGTTCCCCCACGTGTCGCAATAAAAATGTTAGTTCACTTGTGTGGCTGGACCTAGCATCAAACAAGGGTCAATGGAAGTGTGCCTTTTGACCACGGTTTGAAGCATTCCTGTTGCAGACACTAGAAAACCTTGTGGGCTTCATGCAAGGTACACCAACTTGGAATCCCCTGGGTGTTTACTTCTCATAAATATCTGTGCCCATGAGTGGCGGCCCAGCTCGGCCCCAAATAAAGCAGGTATCTGATAGGGACTTCTAGTTGCAGATTCCTTACCTTAGAATTTCCCCCAGGCGTCAGACTGGATCCGGATATTTTTCTTTAAGCAATACCCTTGCGCGTCGGTAGGTGGTCGTCGGTCAACTCCATAGGCATCGTTGGCGTCGTAGTCGCTGTGATGATGTCGGGAGTAGTACTTAGACGCTGCCACAGCGCAGTGACGTCAGTTCTTTTCTTTCTGCGCCATGCGCTGATCCTTGGTCTCTTTTTGACCAACTTTGACCTTTTTCTCGAATTTTCTGTGAGTTTTTTGGTGCGTCGAGGATGTCCCGGAAGACCGGTTTCAAGCCGTGCGAGGACTGTCACTGCATGATGTCAGTGATGGATCCGCATCTGGTTTGTTTGTGGTGCCTGGAGCGCGACCACGACCTGAAGTCGTGCTCCGAGTAGGTCCCAGTCTCGCTTGAGAGGAAGGTCTTGAGCCTCCGTTCATGGAGCCACCACCATTCATCTTCCTCCAAATCGTCGGGCACAGGTAAGAAAAAGAAGAAGTTGAATCGGTCCCGTCGCCATCCGACTTCGTCCCTTCACTCGGCTGATGCAACCCGGGAGGAGCGTCGACGCTCAAGGCCTCCGTCCTCAGAGCCTGCTTCTGGGTCTGCTCTGCACTTCCCCAAATTTCCGGGAGCCGGAGTGACCCCCGCCCAACTTAAAGAGTTGTATGAGGCCATGCGCCTCATTTTTGGGTGGACTGAGCCAGATACGGCACCTTCGGGTCCAAGGGGTTCGGTTGTGGGGCCTTCGGGTTCCGCGCCATCGGCTTTGGCTCTGGCCGCTGAGGTCCCTCCTGGATCTGCTCGCGGATCCACACCAATGCTGGTCGTGCCACTGAGACCTTCCCCCGGCGCCGGTTCGATTGTCGGCTCTACCGACGTCGGTAGTGCCCACTATTGACGTTGACGCGATCCTTATCCCCGACGACTTAGATTTGGAGCACGGTTGGCCAACACTGCCTCTGTCCTCGATGGGGCATACTCACCCCAGGTAAGATTTGGACCCTTTTTCCTATGGGTACGAATTTGGGGAAAGATTGGAGGGGTCCCTGGACCCTGATGAATAGCAGGATGACCCATCTTTAGACTGTGCACAGGAATTGGGCGAGGGCAGTGGACTGGACACTTCTCCAGACACCGGCATGCTGTCTCCTCCTACTGTGGCTACGGCAGAGGGAGCGACTAATGCTATGATGGTCAGTAGGGCGGCTGAGGTCCTGGGCCTTGAGCTACCTACTGGAGAGGTCAGGTCCAATCTCCTGAGGTGCTTCAACCAAGAGCTTCCACAGCCCTTTTTACCACTCAATGAAGTCCTCACCGATGTCCTTTTGGGTACTTGGTCCGAACTCAACAAAGGGGCTCCTGTGAATAGGACTATCGCACACCGCCATCTGCCCACCCGAACAACCCTAAATTCCTGTCCCAACACCCCACGCCTGAGAGTCTTGTCATCCAGGCTTCCTCAGACTCATTCCCTTCCACACCCCCGGATAGGGAATCAAAAAGACTCGAACAATTTGGGAAGAAGATGTTTTCTTCCTCCAGTCTTGCGCTGTGGTCCGTGAACACTGCATGCTTTTTCGATCGCTATACCCACTCTCTGTGGGATACGGTTGCGCAAGTTCTACCGCAGATACCAGAGGAGGCCCGTGCTATCGTCTCCCAAGCTGTCAACGATGAGAGATATGTGGCAAAGTTCACGATCTGATGTGAGCTGGACACGACCGACTACCTGGGCAGATCGGTTACCAAGACGGTGGCCTTGAGACGCCACGCCTGGTTGCGTACTTCTGGTTTTTCGGGGGATGTCCAACAGTTTCTCATAGAAATGCCGTTTGATGGCTCCCATCTCTTTGGAGTCAAAGCAGACTCGGCCTTGGAGAGATTCAAGGATTCCCGAGCTATGGCTCGGTCCCTTGGTCTTTCCGCTGCCCCTCGCCCCCAGAAGTCTGCTTTTCACCCTTATTGTGGCCACACAAGGGGCTCCCTCTCGCGTCCCCCACCCAGCCACCATGCCATGCTGTTCACCCACTGTGTGGCCGGGAACGTGGAATCCCACATTGGTGTGGGACAGGGAGGTCTTCCCAGTCCACCCCTGCCCGCGCTGCAGCATCCAAACCCTCTTAGTCTGTCCCCTCACTCCAATCCAGTTGGCAACAGGATTCGCCATCACCTGCCCCACTGGGAATCCATCACTACGGACAGGTGGGTTTTGCATATAGTTCGAAAGGGCTATTCCCTCCCTTTCGAATCTGCCCCACTGGCCATGCCTCCATCACTCAGCCAACTTCAGGAGGATCATTTGGCACTTCTCCACCCGGAAGTCGTGCCTGTCTTGGCCAAGGGAGCTATAGAGAAGGTCCCTGTGCCAGAAGTAGGTTGTGGTTGTTATTCCCGCTATTTTCTGGTGCCAAAAAAGAAGGGATTACGTCCCACCCTAGACCTTCGGTTCTGTCTGCCTTAGACCCAGGAGAATGGATTGTAGCGTTGGACTTGCAGGACGCTTATTTCCACATCCCCATCCAGCCTGCCCACAGACATTACCTATGATTCATGGTAGGTCACGAGCACTATCAGTATACCGTGCTCCCCTTCGGCCTTACCAGCGCCCCTCGGGTGTTCACGAAAGTGATGGCGTTGGTTGCATCTTATCTGCGCAGGTTAGGGGTCTCAGTCGTTCCCTACCTCGACGACTGGCTGTTCAAGGCGGACTCACACCAGAAAGTTGTCATCCACCTTCAGAGCATGGCGAGCCTCCTGCACACGCTGGGTGTAAGGAAATGCCTTCCTTGTCATGGTTACCCCCTGACTTTGTGCCTTTTGTTGATGCCAGTTATGATTGAAAGTGTGCTGGGACCCTGCTAACCAGGCCCCAGCACCAGCGTTCTTTTCCTAAACTGTACCTTTGTTCCCACAATTGGCACAGCCCTGGCACACAGATAAGTCCTTTGTAAATGTTACCCCTGTTACCAAGGGCCCCGTGGCCAGGGAGGGTCTCTAAGGGCTGCAGCATGTATTATGACACCTTGGGGACCCCTCACTCAGCACATGCACACTGCCTCACAGCTTGTGTGTGCTGGTTGGGAGAAAATGACTAAGTCGACATGGGGCTCCCCTCAGGGTGCCATGCCAACCTCTCACTGCCTGTGGCATAGGTAAGTCACCCCTCTAGCAGGCCTTGCAGCCCTAAGGCAGGGTAAACCATACCAAAGGTGAAGGCATAAGTGCATGACCACTATGCCCCTACAGTGTCTAAGCAAAACCTTACACATTGTAAGTGCAGGGTAGCCATAAAGACTATATGGTCTGGAGTCTGTCAGTTACGAACTCCACAGTACCATAATGGCCAAACTGAAATCTGGGAAGCTTAGTATCAAACTTCTCATCACAATAAATGCACACTGATGCCAGTGCGGGGTGTATTGTAAAATACACCCAGAGGGCATCTTAGAGATGCCACGTAAATACCAGTCCGACTCCTAGTGCTAGGCTGACCAGTTTCTGCCAGTCTGCCACAACCAGACGAGTTTCTGGCCACATGAGGTGAGTGCCTTTGTAACTCTGTGGCCAGGAACAAAGCCTGTACTGGGTGGAGGTGCTTCTCACCTCCCCCTGCAGGAACTGTAACACCTGGTGGTGAGCCTCAAAGGCTCATGCCTTTTGTTACAGCATGCAAGGGCATCCCAGCTAGTGGAGATGCCCCCCCCTCCTGCCTCTGCCCCCACGTTTGGCGGCAAGGCTGGAGGAGATAATGAGGAAAACAAGGAGTCACCTACCAGTCCGGAGAGCCCCTAAGGTGCCCTGAGCTGAGGTGGCCCATGCCTTTGGAAATCCTCCATTTTGGATTTGGAGGATTCCCCCAATAGGAATAGGGATGTGCCCCCCTCCCCTCAGTGAGGAGACACAGAGGTTGTAACCACCCTCCAGGACAGTAGCCATTGGCTACTGCCCCCAGACCCAAACACACCCCTACATTTAGTATTTAAGGGCGACCCGGAACCCAGAAAATCAGATTCCAGCAAACTACAACAAGAAGAAGGACTGCTGACTTGAAAGCCCCGCAGAGACGACGGAGGCGACAACTGACTTGGCCCCAGCCCAACCAGCCTGTCTCCAGACTCAAAGAACCTGCACAGCGACGCATCTGACAGGGACCAGCAGCCTCTGAGGACTCAGAGGACTGCCCTGAACCCGAAGAACCAAGAAACTCCTGAGAACAGCGGCACTGTTCAAAAACTGCAACAACTTTGCAACTTTAAAGCAACTTCCAAAGAACTCTCTCTTCCTGCCGGAAGCGTGAGACTTCACACTCTGCACCCGATGCCCCCGGCTGGAGCTCAAGAGAACAAACACCACAGAGAGGACTCCCAGGTGACTACGACGACGTGGGCACCCTGAGTCGACCCCCACAGAGACGCCTGCAGCGAGGATCCAGAGGCTCCCCCTGACCGCAATTGTCTGGTTACAAGGAACCCGACGCCTGGACCTAGCACTGCATCCGCAGTCCCCAGGACCGAGAGGAACCACCCTCCAGTGCAGGAGTGACCAGCAGGCAGCCCTCATCCTAGCCCAGTCAGTGACTGGCCCGAGAAGCCCCCCTGTGCCCTGCCTGCATCGCCTAAGTGACCCCTGTGTCCCTCCATTGCTTTCAATAGCAAACTAGACTCCTACTTTGCCTACTGCACCCCGCCGCCCCTGAGCCACTGAGGGTGTGTTTTGGGGGCTCTACAAAACCCCCCTGGCCTGCTCCCCGGGGACGCAGGTACTTACCTGTAAGCAGACTAGGACCGGAGTACCCCTGTTCTTCATAGGCGCCTATGTGTTTTGGGCCCTCTTTTGACTTCTGCTCCTGTCCGGCCCTGTGTTGCTGGGCAGTGACTTTGGGGTTGCCTTGAACCCCCAACGGTGGGCTGCCTATGCCAGGAGACTGACTGTGTAAGTGCTTTACTTACCTGAGAAACCTAACCAAACTTACCTCCCCCAGGAACTGTTGATTTTTTTTGCACTGTGTCCACTTTTAAAATAGCTTATTGCCATTTTAACCTAAACTGTGTGTACTACTGTTTTAAATCAAAGTTCTCTACTTACCTGTGTGAAGAACCTTGCATTTTATGTACTTAACTCAAATCTTGAATGTTGTGATTCTAAAATAAATTAAGAAAATATATTTTTCTATATAAAAACTATTGGCCTGGAGTTACGTCTTTGAGTGTGTGTTCCTCATCTATTGCCTGTGTGTGTACAACAAATGCTTAACACTACCCTCTGATAAGCCTACTGCTCGACCACACTACCACAAAATAGAGCATTAGTATTATGTAATTTTGCCACTACCAGCCTCTAAGCGGGAACCCTTGGACTCTGTGCACACTATCCCTCACTTTGAGATAGTATATACAGAGCCAACTTCCTACACTGGGGATCACTATCAATGTGGCAAAGTCACACCTGACTCCTGCTCAGACGCTCCCTTTCATCTGAGCTGTTCTGGACACAGTGCAGTTTCGGGCTTATCCTCCCAAAAAGCGAGTCCAAGATATTCAGGCTATGATTCTGATCTTACAGCCTCTGTCTTGGGTTTTGATGAGACTGACTCTGAGGCTGCTGGGCATCATGGCCTCCTGCATCTTGCTAGTGGCACATGCCAGATGGCATATGCAGGCTCTGCAGTGGGACTTGAAGTTCCAGTGAGCGCAGCTTCAGGGGAATCTCGCCGACATGGTCTATATCTTGGAGGGCACCGCAAAGACCTGCAGTGGTGGCTTTTGAATCTGCATTGGGTCCATGACGGATCTCTCTAACTTCCCCAACCAGATCTATCTATAGTGACAGATGCATCGCCCCTGGGTTGGGGCGGCCACATGGGAGAGGTGGAGATCAGAGGCCTCTGGTCTCTGGCGGAGTCTGGGTTCCATATCAACCTTCTGGAGCTCCGGGCGATCAGGCTTGCGTTGAAAGCATTTTTTCCCTCTCTCAAAGGGAAGGTAGTGCAGGTGTTCACAGACAATACTACCGCCATGTGGTACTGCAACAAACAGGGCGGAGTAGGGTCCTGGACCCTTTGTCAGGAGGTACTAAGTCTCTGGATGTGGCTAGAACATCAGGGCACTACCGTGGTGGTTCAACATCTGGCGGGTTCTCTCAACGCCAGAGCGGACGTGCTATTGAGTATGGCCATCGATCCTCCACTCAGACTGCCTCTTCAGGCAGATCTTCTGTCGCAGCAGCAGGGGACGGTACTCCACCCGAACCTGTCCAATCTCCGCCTTCATGCGTGGAGATTGAGCGGCGACAATTGACGACTTTCGATCTTCCACCCGAAGTCTGTGATGTTATCTTGGCAGCCAGGCGTCCCTCCACCAAAACGGTATACGCCTGTCGTTGGCATAAATTTGTGGCAGTGTGCACCAACAAATCTGTTGATCCCCTCTCTGCCCCTCCATCTGAGGTTCTTTAGTTCATTCTTTCCTTGGCCTAGCAGGGCTCTGCTTTGAGCACCCTTAAAGGGTATTTATCTGCCATTTCGGCCTTTCTTAGGTTACCTGATCAGCCCTCACTATTTAAATCTCCTATTGTGAGTAGATTTCTAAAAGGTCTCAACCATTTATTTCCTCCCGCTCCATTTATCATGCCTCAGTGGGACCTCAATCTTGTCCTTACTTATTTAATGTGTACTCCCTTTGAGCCAATGCACAATTGCCCCTTGCCACTCCTCACTTTCAAGACTGTCTTTCTTGTTACGATCACGTCTGCTAGCAGGTTGAGTGAGCTTCAGGCCCTTTCGTCCAAACCTCCATTCTTGTCTGTGCACCCTGACAGAGTGGTGTTGCGCACTAAGGCTCCCTTCCTTCCTAAGGTTGTTACGCTGTAGGAAAATGGCCTTTGTTGAAGTTACCCCCCCCCCACACACACACACACGTTTTTCTTGATATTGATGCTGACTTGACTGAGAGTGTGCTGGGACCCTGCTAACCAGGCCCGAGCACCAGTGTTCTTTCACTAAAAATTTACCATTGTTCCCACAATTGGCACACAGATAGTCTCTTGTAAAACGTACCAGTGGTACCAAGGGCCCTGTGACCAGGGAAGGTCCCTAAGGGCTGCAGCATGTGTTGTACCACCCTAAGGGACCCCTCACCTAACACATGCACACTGCCATTGCAGATTGTGTATGTTGGTGGGGAGAAAAAGGCAAAGTCGACATGGCATCCTGAATACTGCCTGTAGCATAGGTAATTCACCCCTCTAGCAGGCCTTAAAGCCCTAAGGCAGGGTGGACTATACCACAGGTGAGGGCATAGCCGCATGAGCCATATGCCCCTACAGTGTCTAAGTCCATTCTTAGACATTGTATTTATACTGTAGCCATATTAAGCATATGGTCTAAGAGTTTGTCAAAATGAACTCCACAGTTCCATAATGGCTACACTGAACACTGGGAAGTTTGGTATCAAACTTCTCAGAATAATAAACCCACACTGATGCCAGTGCTGGATTTATTAAAATAAATGCACACAGAGGGCATCTTAGAGATGCCCCCTATATTTTACCCAATCCTTCAGTGCAGGACTGAGTGGTCTTTGCCAGCCTACCACTAAGAGACAAGTTTCTGACCCCCTGAGGTGAGAGCCTTTGTGCTCTCTGGGGCCAGAAACAAAGCCTGCACTGGGTGGGGGTGCTTCACACCTACCCCCTGCAGGAACTGTAACACCTAACAGTAAGCCTCAAAGGCTCAGGCGTCCTGTTACAATGCCCCAGGGCACTTCAGCTAGTGGAGATGCCCACCCCCCCGGACAAGCCCCCACTTTTAGCAGCAAGTCCAGGGGAGATAATGAGAAAAACAAGGAGGAGTCACCCCCTCAGCCAGGACCACCCCTAAGTTGTCCAGAGCTGAAGTGACCCCCTCCTTGAGAAATCCTCCACCTTGCTTTGGAGGATTAGGCCCAATAGGGATAGGGATGTGCTCCCCTCCCCAAAGGGAGTGAGCACAAGGAGGGTGTAGCCACCCTCAGGGACAATAGCCATTGGCTACCACCCTCTGACCCCTAAAACATTCCTAAATCTTGTATTTAAGGGCTCCCTGAGCCAAGCTAGAGAGATTCCTGACGACCTTCAAAGAAGAAGGACTGCCTAGCTGAAAAACCCTGCAGAGAAAAAGGAAGACGACAACTGCTTTGGGCCCAGCCCTAACTGCCTGTCTCCTACTTCAGAGAACCTGCACCAGTTATGCATCCTGCGGGCCCAGAGACCTCTGACGACTCAGAGGACTGCCCTGCACCTAAGAAGTATCAAGAACTCCCATGGACAATGGCCCTGTCCAACCAAGAAAGAAGAAACCATCTTTACAGGGACTCTCACCTCACTCCAGAAGCGTGAGTCCCCACCACTCTGCACCCGATGCCCCTAGCCTGTGTCCAGAGAAACCAATGACCCAGAGAGGATCCCCAGGCGACTCGGACGACGTGTTCACCCTGGGCTGACCTCTTTGCGACTCGGACGACGCTTCAGAGGGAATCCCGAGGACACCCATGACCACGACTACCTGAGACAAAGATTTCCGACGCCTGGAAGAAGCACTGCATTCGCAGCCCCCAGTGTGGTTTGTGTGCATACTTGGAGGCCCCCGAGTGCTCTCCTGGTCTGCCCCCGAGGACACGGGTATTTACCTGCCAGCAGACTGGAACCAGAGCACCCCCTGTCTCCATAGACGCCTATGTTATTTTGGCTCATCTTTGACCTCTGCACCTGACTGGCCCCGTTTTGCTGGTTCTCGGTGTTTGGGGTTGACTTGAACCCCCAACGGTGGGGTACCTATGCCCCAGAGACTGAATTTGTAATTGCTTTACTTACTGTAATAACTCAACTGTACTTACCTCCCACAGAAACTGTTGAAAATTGCACTGTGTCCACTTTTAAAATAGCTATTGCCATTTTATGAAAAACTGTGTACATTACTGTTTCAGTTCAAAGTTCTAAGTATTACTATGCAAAGTACCTTTCATTTAATGTACTTACCTGCAATCTGAATCTTATGGTTCTAAAAATAAATTAACAAAATAATATTTTTCTAAATAAAAACCTATTGGCATGGAGTTAAGTCATTGAGTGTGTGTTTTCACTTATTGCTTGTGTATGTACAACAAATACTTAACACTACCCTCTGATAAGCCTAACTGCTCAACCACACTACCACAAATAGAGCATTAGTATTTTCTATTTTTGCCTCTGTCAAGCCTCTTGGGCAACCCCTGGACTCTGTGCACACTATGGTGGTCATTACAACCCTGGCGGTCGGTGTTAAAGTGGCGGTAAAACTGCCAACAGGCCGGCGGTAAAACAAATTGAATTACGACCGTGGCGGAAACCGCCAACATAGACAACCACTTTAACAATCCGACCACCACGGCGGTACAAACACTGCGGCGGTAACCGCCAACAGACAGGCGGAGTGCAATGTACCGCCCACAGAATTACAACAGTCCAATCCGACACCTTTTCCAGGACGGATTCCACGCGAACAAAAACACGTCGGAAACAGGACTTGGAAGGGAAAACGCTCACCTCTACACACCCCACAAGGAACCAGGACGCCATGGAACCGGAACTTCAGATACTCCCAGACTTTATTTTTCTGCTCCTCTACCAGGAGCACGAACACCGGCAGTGAAGACCACGGTGAGTACTGCACCTACGAGACAGGGGAGGGGGAGGGAAAAAACAGTGACACACACGCAACTCGAAAAACCCCAACCTCACCCACGACAACACACACACTAATACAGCAAGATACATTACAGTTACACCCCCAATCCCCCCTGGAAGAATGCAAGGACAAAAGGAAATGAGTTGAATAATTGTTATATATTCAATTACATTAATCAAAAATATTTACATATATATATACATTTACACTATAAACAATTATATACACCTAGAACACAAGTCCAAGGGATTCCACCATCATAGTCCGTGGACCACTTGGCCCAAAAGGCATGGGCGAGGCCCACACTCAATACCTGAACAAGACGGAGAGAACACTGCTGGGGCATCAGATAGAAATGAAACAGGCACCTCAGGGGGAAGGGAAGGGGGTGGCACCTCAGACGGAGGAGTGCACGATGCCCCCCGCAGGAGTGAACAGGTGTACAGAAACCAGAAGAGTTACCATTCCATGAATGTGCAGATGGTGTGTTTGGCAGACAAGTGCATCTCCCATGTTAAAACAAAATTCCCTGGCTCAGTGCATGATGCTTACATCCTGCGGAATAGCAGCATCCCTTATGTGAGGGGGCAACTCCAGAGGGACCGGGTGTGGCTATTAGGTGAGGACATGGACCCAATACAGTGGGAATAGTTGTCTGGGTCTGTGGATGTCCCTATGAGTTAGTGTGTAACTAACAGTTGTCCCTCGCCATTTGCAGGTGACTCTGGTTACCCCAACCTGTCATGGCTACTGACCCCAGTGAGGAATCCCAGGACAAGGGCAGAGGAACGCTACAATGAGGCCCATGGGTGAACTAGGAGGATTATAGAGCGGACCTTCGGCATCCTGAAGGCCAGGTTCCGGTGCCTCCATATGACAGGTGGTTCCCTATTCTACTCACCAAAGAAGATATGCCAGATCATCGTGGCCTGCTGTATGCTTCACAACTTGGCTTTGCAACGACAGGTGCCTTTTCTGCAGGAGGATGGTCCGGATGGAGGTGTTGTGGCAGCTGTGGACAGTGAAGACGAGGAAGCAGAAGAAGAGGACATTGACAACAGGAACACAGTGATCCTGCAATACTTCCAGTGAGACACAGGTAAGAAGACAACACTTGCAAAAACAACAAGTGATGGACGGAATGCTGAACATTGTCAAACATTCACCCCCAGTCACAGATCTGGGTTTAATCCATCGTTTTTTTGCTGCCCATGCCATTCCAGTTTGGACCCAGCCATATGCAAATCAGTCTTGACCCTGTTCCCCATGGGAACAGTCCAGCCCGAACTGCTAGGCCAGGTCTTCCCTGGACTGGAAACAAGCATCCTGGGACCGGTTTCGGGGTTTCACCCCTCATCAGCCAGGCTAGCTTGAATCCAGTGGCATGGGAAGCACGGGACCCACGTCTGGGCATACCCTTCCCACTTAGGGCGACAAATGCAAAAACAACAAGTGATGGACGGAATGCTGAACATTGTCAAACATTCACCCCCAGTCACAGATCTGGGTTTAATCCATCGTTTTTTTGCTGCCCATGCCATTCCAGTTTGGACCCAGCCATATGCAAATCAGTCTTGACCCTGTTCCCCATGGGAACAGTCCAGCCCGAACTGCTAGGCCAGGTCTTCCCTGGACTGGAAACAAGCATCCTGGGACCGGTTTCGGGGTTTCACCCCTCATCAGCCAGGCTAGCTTGAATCCAGTGGCATGGGAAGCACGGGACCCACGTCTGGGCATACCCTTCCCACTTAGGGCGACAAATGCAAAAACAACAAGTGATGGACGGAATGCTGAACATTGTCAAACATTCACCCCCAGTCACAGATCTGGGTTTAATCCATCGTTTTTTTGCTGCCCATGCCATTCCAGTTTGGACCCAGCCATATGCAAATCAGTCTTGACCCTGTTCCCCATGGGAACAGTCCAGCCCGAACTGCTAGGCCAGGTCTTCCCTGGACTGGAAACAAGCATCCTGGGACCGGTTTCGGGGTTTCACCCCTCATCAGCCAGGCTAGCTTGAATCCAGTGGCATGGGAAGCACGGGACCCACGTCTGGGCATACCCTTCCCACTTAGGGCGACAAATGCAAAAACAACAAGTGATGGACGGAATGCTGAACATTGTCAAACATTCACCCCCAGTCACAGATCTGGGTTTAATCCATCGTTTTTTTGCTGCCCATGCCATTCCAGTTTGACAACACTGCCTGCTACATCTGATGTACATCTACTACCTCTCTACTGTCTGTCATTTTCACCCAGTGTATGGTCACTGAGTTGTCACTTTCCCTTACGATTTCACAGATGTGGGTCCCACTGTGTGACATCTGCTTTGTTTTCTCATGGACTAGAGCTGTGTGACATAGGTATGTTGACATTACATTTGAAAGAGCATTTTGCCACTGTAATTGCTAATACACTATTTCGAAATCAGACAGACTCCTGATTGTTTTGTGCTTTAAGGGTGTTTATTTAAATGCTCAATATTGGAGGAGGTTGTAAAATGGTGAGGGGTGATGGTGGAGGAATGTCCATGGCAGAGTCCAGTCTATTAGTCTCACAGGTGCATTGTCCAAAGGGGCATAGGAAGTGGAGCTGGGACAGTTTAAGGATGGACAGGGTGACAAGGTGGGACAAAAGGATGACAATCAGGGTGGTCTCATTTCTTGGCGGGAGTCTTGGCATCGTTCTCTGTCTTTGTCCTGGATCTCAGGGACCGTTTGCAGGGTGGTTCTCCCTCTGCAGGGGGTGGGGTGCTGGTGTGGTGGTCCTGTGGCAGTGCCTCCTGTCCACTACTGCCGGCGGAGGTGGTGGGCAGTTCATTGTCTAGGCTAGTGTCAGGGGCCCCTTGTTGTGCCACAGTGTCCCTCCTGGTGTTGACGAGTTCCTTTAATGGTGCCCAGGGTGGAATTGATGGATTTGAGTTCCTCCCTGTAGGAGGCTGGACTGGCTTGTAGTGAGTACCAAGGGGTACTTGCACCTTGCACCAGGCCCAGTTATCCCTTATTAGTGTATAGGGTGTCTAGCAGCTTAGGCTGATAGATAATGGTAGCTTAGCAGAGCAGCTTAGGCTGAACTAGGAGACGTGTGAAGCTACTACAGTACCACTTAGTGTCATATGCACAATATCATAAGAAAACACAATACACAGTTATACTAAAAATAAAGGTACTTTATTTTTATGACAATATGCCAAAGTATCTTAGAGTGTACCCTCAGTGAGAGGATAGGAAATATACACAAGATATATATACACAATAGCAAAAATATGCAGTATAGTCTTAGAAAACAGTGCAAACAATGTATAGTTACAATAGGATGCAATGGGGAAACATAGGGATAGGGGCAACACAAACCATATACTCCAAAAGTGGAATGCGAACCACGAATGGACCCCAAACCTATGTGACCTTGTAGAGGGTCGCTGGGACTATTAGAAAATAGTGAGAGTTAGAAAAATAACCCTCCCCAAGACCCTGAAAAGTGAGTGCAAAGTGCACTAAAGTTCCCCTAAGGACAAAGAAGTTGTGTTAGAGGAATAATGCAGGAAAGACACAAACCAACAATGCAACAACTGTGGATTTCCAATCTAGGGTACCTGTGGAACAAGGGGACCAAGTCCAAAAGTCACAAGCAAGTCGGAGATGGGCAGATGCCCAGGAAATGCCAGCTGCGGGTGCAAAGAAGCTTCTACTGGACAGAAGAAGCTGAGGTTTCTGCAGGAACGAAAAGGGCTAGAGACTTCCCCTTTGGTGGACGGATCCCTCTTGCCGTGGAGAGTCGTGCAGAAGTGTTTTCCCGCCGAAAGAACGCCAACAAGCCTTGCTAGCTGCAAATCGTGCGGTTAGCGTTTTTGGACGCTGCTGAGGCCCAGGAGGGACCAGGAGGTCGCAAATTGGACCAGCAGAGAGACGGGACGTCGAGCAAGACAAGGAGTCCTCTCTGAAGCAGGTTGCACCCGGAAAAGTGCCAGAAACAGGCACTACGAGGATGCGTGAAACGGTGCTCGCCGAAGTTGCACAAAGGAGTCCCACGTCACCGGAGACCAACTTAGAAAGTCGTGCAATGCAGGTTAGAGTGCCGTGGACCCAGGCTTGGCTGTGCACAAAGGATTTCTGCCGGAAGTGCACAGGGGCCGGAGAAGTTGCAAAAGTCGCGGTTACCAACAATGCAGTCTGGAGTGGGGAGGCAAGGACTTACCTCCACCAAACTTGGACTGAAGAGTCACTGGACTGTGGCAGTCTCTTGGACAGAGTTGCTGGATTCAAGGGACCTCGCTCGTTGTGCTGAGAGGAGACCCAAGGGACCGGTAATGCAGCTTTTTGGTGCCTGCGGTTGCAGGGGGAAGATTCCGTCGACCCACGGGAGATTTCTTCGGAGCTTCTGGTGCAGAGAGGAGGCAGACTACCCCCACAGCATGCACAAGCAGGAAAACAGTCGAGAAGGCGGCAGGATCAGCGTTACAGAGTTGCAGTAGTCGTCTTTGCTACTATGTTGCAGGTTTGCAGGCTTCCAGCGCGGTCAGCAGTCGATTCCTTATCAGAAGGTGAAGAGAGAGATGCAGAGGAACTCGGCTGAGCTCTTGCATTCGTTATCTAAAGTTTCCCCAGAGACAGAGACCCTAAATAGCCAGAAAAGAGGGTTTGGCTACCTAGGAGAGAGGATAGGCTAGCAACACCTGAAGGAGCCTATCACAAGGAGTCTCTGACGTCACCTGGTGGCACTGGCCACTCAGAGCAGTCCAGTGTGCCAGCAGCACCTCTGTTTCCAAGATGGCAGAGGTCTGGAGCACACTGGAGGAGCTCTGGTCACCTCCCATGGGAGGTGCAGGTCAGGGGAGTGGTCACTCCCCTTTCCTTTGTCCAGTTTCGCGCCAGAGCAGGGCTAAGGGGTCCCCTGAACCGGTGTAGACTGGCTTATGCAGAATTGGGCACCTCTGTGCCCAACAAAGCATTTCCAGAGGCTTGGGGAGGCTACTCCTCCCCTGCCTTCACACCATTTTCCAAAGGGAGAGGGTGTCACACCCTCTCTCAGAGGAAGTTCTTTGTTCTGCCATCCTGGGCCAGGCCTGGCTGGACCCCAGGAGGGCAGATGCCTGTCTGAGGGGTTGGCAGCAGCAGCAGCTGCAGTGAAACCCCAGGAAGGGCAGTTTGGCAGTACCAGGGTCTGTGCTACAGACCACTGGGATCATGGGATTGTGCCAACTATGCCAGGATGGCATAGAGGGGGCAATTCCATGATCATAGACATGTTACATGGCCATATTCGGAGTTACCATTGTGAAGCTACATATAGGTAGTGACCTATATGTAGTGCACGCGTGTAATGGTGTCCCCGCGCTCACAAAGTTCAGGGAATTGGCTCTGAACAATGTGGGGGCACCTTGGCTAGTGCTAGGGTGCCCTCACACTAAGTAACTTTGCACCTAACCTTTACCAGGTAAAGGTTAGACATATAGGTGACTTATAAGTTACTTAAGTGCAGTGTAAAATGGCTGTGAAATAACGTGGACGTTATTTCACTCAGGCTGCAGTGGCAGGCCTGTGTAAGAATTGTCAGAGCTCCCTATGGGTGGCAAAAGAAATGCTGCAGCCCATAGGGATCTCCTGGAACCCCAATACCCTGGGTACCTCAGTACCATATACTAGGGAATGATAAGGGTGTTCCAGTAAGCCAATGTAAATTGGTAAAAATGGTCACTAGCCTGTTAGTGACAATTTGGAAAGAAATGAGAGAGCATAACCACTGAGGTTCTGATTAGCAGAGCCTCAGTGAGACAGTTAGTCACTACACAGGTAACACATTCAGGCACACTTATGAGCACTGGGGCCCTGGGTTACCAGGGTCCCAGTGACACATACAACTAAAACAACATATATACAGTGAAAAATGGGGGTAACATGCCAGGCAAGATGGTACTTTCCTACACTCCCTGAACCCCAAATACTGTTTCTCCTGCAGCCGCTGGATCTCCTGAAACTTGGCCAGTACCGTTGCCATCGTCTCCTGGGAATGGTGGTACGCTCCCATGATGTTGGAGAGGGCCTCGTGGAGAGTGGGTTCCCTGGGCCTGTCCTCCCCCTGTTGCACAGCCGCCCTCCCAGTTCCCTTGTGTTCCTGGGCCTCTGTCCACTGAACCGTGTGCCCACTGCCACTGCCCCCAGGTCCCTGGTGTTGTTGGGGTGGTGGGTTAGCCTGCGTTCCCTGTAGTGGTGGACACAATGCTGCTTGACGTGTCCTGGGGACAGAGGTATGGGCCCGCTGGGTGGGTGCTGTGCTGGTGTTTCCAGAGGGGGGAAGCTCTGTAGTGGCTTGTGCCAGTGTGAGGGGAACCGACTGTCCCAAAGTCCCAGATGGGCCGGGCTGGTCATCTAGATCCAGGTGGACAGAGCTGCTGTCATAACTGTGGTCCTCTTCTGTGGGTGGAGTGGACATATCTGGACCCTCCTGTCCGGTGACGTTGGGTAGGGGTCCTTCAGGGGTGTAAAAGCATGATTATTGCATCTGTGTGTGCCATGGTGTGCAATGGGTGGGTGACCGTGTACCCCAGTGCTGGCATTTCTGTGTAGGACCTTGTGTGATGATGGGTTAGGGGGGTGTACGGGTATGTGCAGTGGCCATGCTTTGGTCATGGGTGTCCATGCTTTGGTGTTGCATGCAGGGCTTGGGTTTGGGATGTGTGGTTTGTGATATTGGGACATGTGGGAGGAGTTGGAGTGATGGGGTTGAGGGCGAGGGTGGATGGCATGCAGGCTGGGTGGGGGGATGAAGTAGTAAAGATTTGACTAACCAGAGTCCTTTCCTTCAGCTACTCCTGCAAGCCCTCAAGATGCAGGATAGCCAAGACCTGCTCCTCCAATGTTGTTAGTTGTGGGGGAGTAGGTGGGGGTCCGCCGCCAATCCTCGGAACCGTGATGTGGTGTCTTGATACCTCGGAATGCACCTTCCCCCATAGATCGTTCCACCTCTTCCTGATGTCATCCCTAGTTCTTGGGTGCTGTCCCACTGCGTTGAACCTGTCCACGATTCTTCATCATAGCTCCATCTTCCTACCTATGGAGCTGTGCTGCACCTGTGATCCGAATAGCTGTGGCTCTACCTGGATGATTTCCTCCACCATGACCCTGAGCTCCTCCTCAGAGAACCTGGTGTGACGTTGTGGTGCCATGGGGTGGTGTGGGTGATGTGTGTTGTGATGTGTGGGGTGATATTTAGAGGTGTGTTGTGTGAGGTGCGTGGATGTTATGTGAGTGATGGTGTTGAATGCCTGTGGATGCTCGTTTGTAGATGGTGGTGTCTCTCTCTGTGCTTCTTTCTCAATTTTTGTCATAGGGGTTTGTGGGTGATGCAGGTGTGTTTTTTATATTGTATTGGATGTGTGGGAGTAGTGTGTGTATGTGTATCAGGTGTGTGTATTTTGAATTGTCCAATGTGGATGTGTTTTGTATATGTGTGTGTATTTTGAGCGTGGCGGTGTGTACCGCCAATGGAATACCGCGGTTGAAAGACCACAGTGTGGATTTGTGGGTCGTGGTAGTGTGGGTGTATTCCTGTTGGCATGACGGTGGAGGTTTTGTTATCGCCAGTTTATCACTGACCTTTGGTGTGGCGGACTTGTGTGGGTGTCTAGATTTTGGCGGATTCCGGGCTTTGGGTCATAATGACCGTGGTGGTATTCCGCGGCCGCGGCGGTGTGTTGGCGGTCTTCTGCACAGCAGTAAGCGGCTTTTACCGCCAATGTTGTAATGACCCCCTATATCTCATTTTGATATAGTATATACAGAGCCAGCTTCCTGCATACGCCTTTTCATGTAGGCCAGTCCATCACCCTGCCTACTTTTTACGCACTCCCACATCCTTCCGATGAGTAGAGACTCCACCGTCTGGACCCAAAAAGAGCATTGGCGTTCTATCTTAATGGTACTAAAGATTTCTGAGTGGACGATCAATTCTTTGTCAGATACGTGGGTGCGAAGAAAGGGAAGGTGATGCAAAAATTTACCATCTCTCAGTGGGTACTTCTTTGCATCAAGATGTGCAATGCTTTGACCAAGAAGCAACCCTCTGAGGGCTTGCGCGCTCATTTCACCAGAGCGACTGCTGCTTCCACTGCATTAGGATATCTGCCAGGCAGCTATGTGGGCATCTCTGCACACGTTTGCTAAACACTACTGCCTGGATATTCAGGTCCGTCAGGACGGATACTTTGGTTGTTCGGTCCTGCAGAACTTTCTAGTATGATCTTGATTCGCAGCCCACCTCTGAGGATGGCATTGCTTGGGTATCTATTCTAAGGTAAGGAATCTGCAACTATAAGTCTCCATCAGATGTACAATTTACTTACCTTCGGTAATAAAATATCTGTTAGACATATGCTAGTTGCAGACTCCTTATTGACCCACCCATCTTCCCCTCTTGCAAACTGATTTCTAGGGACAGGAATTCCCCCTTCAGGTCCAATCTCAGTGTTCTTAGCGGTTCATCGATTTGGCGTGGAAAGTAATTATAAGAAATTGACGTCACTGCTCTGAGGCAGCGTCTATGTACTACTCCCGACGTCCTCACGTTGACTACGATGCCAACGACACCGGCGGAGTCGACCGACACCACCTACTGACGCGTAAGGGTATTGCTCGAAGAAAAATCTCCGGATCCAGTCTGAAGCCTGGGGCAAATTCTAAAGTAAGGAATCTGCAACTAGAATATGTCTCTACCAGATATTTCGTTACCGAAGGTAAGTAACTTGTACATCTCTATTGCTGATCCTTCCATGCAGCACTTTATGGCTTTTTGTGTGGTGGTCTCTTGACCCAACCACACAAGTGGGGTACTGTTGTTATCAGGAGATGTGTGAGAACTCTGGGAGATACATAACTTGTGGATCTCCACAAATTCCAAAACAGAATGAGAGAAAATTTGAGGAAAAAGTCTGTGTTTTTTGACAAAGTTTGAAGTTTCCCAATGCTTCTGGGTAAGACAACCCAGTGAGACCTATTCAAGTCACCCCACCCTGGATTTCCCTGTGTGTCTACTTCTAAACGTTTGCTCTGTTTGCATGGGTGCCGGCTGAGCTAGGGCCTATAATCCACAGCCACAGTTTTGCAGTGGATAAATGTCATGAGTCCATGGTGCGTTTTGGGCCCTTTCCTGTTGTGGGCACTAGGCTTGCCCATGCAAGTGAGATACCATTATTATCTGGAGACCTAGGGGAATGCTGGGTGGTAGAGAGTTTGTGGCAGATTCCCGAAATTTCCCTGTCAGTAATGTGAGGAAAAAGTATGTTTTTATTCAAAGTTTTAGGTTTTCAAGGGCTTCTGGGTAAGAAAACCTTCAGAAACGCATGCAAGAGTTCCCCTACGTAACTAGTTTTCACAGATGTAGTGATTTGCTCAGTTTTAACAGGTGCAGACTGAGCTAGGGCCCAAAATCCACAGCTACCCACATTGCAAAAAAAAAAATTGGATTTCAATAGAAAAATGTGATGTGTTTATGCTGCCTTTTTGGACCTTTTCTGCTGCCGGCACTTGACCTACCCACACAAGTGAGGTATCATTTTTATCAGGTGACTGGTGGGAATTCTGAGAGGTACGAAATTTGTGGATCCCTCAGATTACAGACGTTTTCATCACAGAAATGGGAGGAAGGTGTGTGTTTTTACTCAAATTTGAGGTTTGCAAAGGCTTCCGGGTAAGAAAACATGTTGAGAGCCCTGGGTGACTCTAGTTTTGAAAAATATACAGGTTAGTAGGTTTCCCTATGTGCCACGTGTGCTAGGGCCCAGAATCCACAGCTTCACAAGTTTGTGAAAAAAGGGTAAATTTCTGTGCAAAAATGTGATGTGCCCCTGTTGCATTTTGGCCTGTTTCCTAGCAGGCACCTGGTCTACCCTCACAAGTGAAGTACCAGTTTTATCTGGACATTTTGGGAAATGCTAGGTGGTAGGAAGTTTATTGGTCCACAAAGATCCCAGAAGTTCCCATCATAGAAATATGGTCAAAAATGTATTTTTATTGAAAGTTTGAGATTTGCAAGTGATTCTGAGTAAGAAAATCTCAGGAGTGCCACACAATTCACCCCACCCTGTATTCTGCTAGGTGTCTAAATGTCTAAAATGTACAGGTTGCTAGGTTTCTCTAGGTTGCAGCTGAAGTAGCACCCAAAATCCACAGCTATCCACATTGCAAAAAAGGGTCACTTTCAGTGGAAAATATGATGGCCCTATGTTTTGTTTTGTGCCCTTTCCTGTCACTGGCACTAGGTCTACCTACACAAGTGAAGTACCATCTTTCTCCAGTATTAACATCTTTCATAGTTTCACATGCGTGAATCTTCCCGTTGTCATGGTGGGAGTCCCACAGTAACAGTAATATAAGCAGTGTTAAAGCATTAGCATTAAAACCCCATAGAAATCAATAGACATTGGTAACCAATTCACATTGTTTTAAAACATCCTAACTTCAACCAGTCAGAGCAGAGACCCTGTAGTACTCATCCCCTGCAGAGCCACCATACTTAAGATTTCTTTCAGCATGTTGTGTGTTAGGGAGTCTACCCTGAGTTCTGATTTGTCACAGTGTTTCACTGCTCAACTTTTGATGGGACAGCTCTCCAGTTAACCACCAAACTTCCAGGAATCATCTGGGATTGTGATTTCCTGTTTTCAACATGTCTGAGGGTTCCAGAAAAAGGCTTTTCAGGCCTTGTGACACCTGTGGGAAATCAAGGCTCTTCTCAGAAGCCCTCCACAAAGAATGCCTATACTATCTGTATCCTCCGCACAAGCCTAAGGAGTGCAAGTACTGCCACACTTTCTCAGCTAAGACCCTCAAGGATCGTGAGGCCAGGCTGCTCTTTTGGCTCCAGAAAAAGAAACAGAGTCTGAGTGTGAGGAGAGTGGACATTCCTCCTCAAAAAAGAGAAAAGAGGATGGTTCCTCCTCATCTGACAAAGACTCTAAGAGAGCTAAGTCTCATAGTAGGGAGACCAGTGTTCAAAGGTCGAGAAGTAAGGAGCCGGCTGGACATTCTCCCTCTCATGGAAGACCTATCTCCTCGCTTTCATCTGCTCCTACTACTTCATTCAAGGAGCTGTTGATGAAGAAAACCTACCCATCAACTGATCCGTCGAAGGGCAGGTTTTCTTCATCCTGTCGACAACCACTGCATCATCTCAGGTATCCCATTCTACACCTGTGACGACAGCAACATCAACTACATGGATGACCAGATCGACAACCACCACTTCTTCGCCTTCACGAAGAGTCCGACAACGACATTGTTGACAAGACCATCACCGACAGCAAGGATTTCAGGGGCAGCTACATCAACGCTGTCAGCCTCACCCAATGTCCTTCTGTCTATGAGAATTCCATCCGGGCTACGTTGTTGACGACCCAGTCTACGGCTTTGAAAGAAACATTGTATATTTCTAGCAAAGGCATAACTTCATCTGTGCCACAGGACATTTGTAAAGTATCACCTTTACTACCAGTATGCTTTTTGGAAATGCAGGAATCAGGGGACAAAAGTGATTTTGGTTTAGCATATAGCCCCTCTCAGCCCAAGGTAAAGTGTCAAGAGATTGATGGTGAAGAAGCAGACTAAGTTCAACCTACATATCTGGTGGGTGACCTTTCTTTCTCTGACAGGGGCCATCAGTCAGCACAGGAGTACGACTCATTTCAGGAACATTGCCCATACAAGGAATCAGAAGAAGGACAACCTCATGTGCTAGGACATTCCATTGTGATCCCTGTTTTATTGGTCACTGGTTTGCACATGATGATCAATAATTATTACAAGAGGTTCCCAGACTCCAATGCCTGACTCAACAACAACCTCAAAGACAGGACATTCCAAATGTTGCCTCTACTCCAAGGAGCCCTCCCAAGCCACAACGAGAAGGAACTGTGTTGCCACATAATTCCATAAGAGACACCTTGGCTGACAGTGATGGTCATCAGCAGCCTAAGAAAGGGAAAATCCAATCCAATTTTGGGGACCATCCTGAATGGGACAATGATGTGGCTGCAATATCAGCCTCACCTATTCCTTCTCCGGCAGATACGCTGCCAGCTGATATCAGTGACTTCTATGACATCTTAGAGAAAGCATCCAAACGTTTCAATCTTCCACTTCCAGTGAAACAGAGTGCTTTTGCTATGATTTTCAAGCAGAAGCTTAGCACACAACAAGATATATTCCTATTGTGGATTTTATCTGGCAAAAGGGATTAAAATTGATAAAAATACCAGCTTCTGTGGTGGCGGTCATCCCAAAGCTTGACAAAAAATAAAAGATTCCAGATAATTCACCAACTTGCCTTATTGGTCAGCCCCAAGCAGACTCCATAATAATGCAGGTGACCCAGCGACGGGTGAAAAATCCATCATCACCGTACATGGTCTCTCTTGATGAGAAGGGCTGCAGACTGGACAACATTGGCAACAGATTCTCACCTGTGGCAGCTTTTATTAGAACCTACAACACTCTGGCCATCCTCGGGAGATTGAATCGTTAGATGTGGTGTGACACGTCAGCGTTCACAGAGTATCTCCTGGAGGGCAATAAAAAAGAATCCTGCAAAATTTGATGGAAGGGGAAAAGGCCTCTCCGGAAATAATTGACATAGCCATGAACATTTCATCTATGGCCTTTAGGCAGATAGCATGGGTGGCGGTATTGTGTCATCAAGTGTGGCTGAAAGCAATGTCGTCTCACTCAGAGGTGCAATCAAAGGTCCTCAACATGCCCTTTGATGGTGAGAACTTGTTTGGAAATCATGTCGATGATGCCTTACAGTCCATAAAATCAGACACTGGAACTGCTTGATCACTCGGTACTTTGCAACAGAGGCAATTTCAGTCTTTTTGTGGAAGAGGTTAGATTGCTTCCTGAAAGCCATTGCAACAGTCCAGATATCAACCCTACACTCAGCAAGGTTTTCGAGCCCCTCGGTTCCTTCCATTTGACAATCACCTTTCCAAATTCTACTATCGTTGGAAGCTCATCTCTTTAGGCGTAATCCAGCATGGTCACAATGGGATTGATTAATAGCCAACAACAACTTGAAAATAGAACCCGTCCCGGGGGTGCAGAACGAATGGGGGGACACACCCTAACCAAAACAAACGAGCAATGCCACAAGTGGGAGCTCACCTAACAGCAGCTAAGAAAATTTTTCAGCATTGGTGTTCTCAAATTGAGGGAGACAATTAAAGTTATATTCTGGGAAAAATTAACATTGTGTTATGACATCCTATTGGCAGAAAAAGATTGGCCACCAAAGTTTGTCCGTAATCTCCCACTTGGGGAAGATGTCATTATTCCAATGTTCCCTGTCCTTGTTACTGAATAATTAAGACAGGCCTACGCAGTAGATTGGGCATTGGCAGAAGCCCCGGCACTGTATCACAACCATGTAAGATGGGATAAGGACTCCTTCTACTGCATAATACCGGTAAGATCAACACCACTGCCGCAACTACAGTACCCAATTAAACATGAAGCAAAAGCACCAGTGAGAGAAATACTCTTGCAACTTGAGAACTAGGGCGTAATAAAACCCTTCATATCACCAATGAATATCCCCTTATTCCCCATGGCTAAGTCGAACCATTCATATAGTATAGTCTTAGACTACAGACACTTAAACAGTCGCACACGCACATTTGCTATACAAAATGCGCACAGCACTAAACAATTTAGTGTGCAAAAAATACAAAACAACCTTTGATATTTTCAATGTTTTTTTCTGCCAAAATATAGCGCCTGGAAGCAGGGATTTGCCAACTCCCACAAGGGTATCAGAACAGTCCTGAACCGTTCTCAGCACTTGTAACATCCATACTACACAGCATTGACCCTGAAGTGCTGTCCTATGTAGATGACATCTACCTAACAGATGACGACTTGGCCACACACCTAAGGTGGGTGGACTGCATCGTGGTGGGTTTAGCTGAAATAGACTACAAATTCAATTTCAAGAAAACACAAATTGCCTTTCTCGGTGTCCTGTTTTTGGGATGCAAGTTATCAGACGAAGGAAAGAGCCTAGCGCCCCACTTTCTAGAGAAGTGTGTGCAATTACAACCACCAAATACTATCAAAAAGCTACAATCATTGTTGGGCTTTCTCAAGTTTGGCAGAACATGCATCCCAGGTTATGCACAACGCATAAAACCACCTTATGACTTGATACGTCCACACTTTTCCAGTAAATATTGGACGGTTGAACACACACACACGTTCTCACAGGATTACAGGAGGACATGCTTGAAGCAAAATACTTACACACATGATAAAACAAACTTAGTAATCAGAGTCATTGCTGGCGCCATTGGGCTCACCTCTGTAACATTCAATTACGGTGATACCATCTTCATAGCATGCAAATCACATTTGTATTCCACAGCTGCACAATGCTTTGCTCCCCCTGAGAAAGATCTGATTGCTGTTCAGATGGTTGTCATAAAAGAGAGACCTCTGGCCCAAAAAAAATGAAATGTTGTGATGACCTCGTATCCAGTCTTAGAGGCTTCCACAAATTCAAAAGCATTACATCCACGTTGGATCCAATGGGCAACATCTCGGAGGCCCACTGATGTTGATTATGTTTCTGATCCAAAACATCAGACCAAAGAATTCCTTCAATATGAACTTGGATACCCAACACCTACAAACATTTTGCCGCTTGATAAATACTAAATGATCATCTACATTGATGATTCAGCACCACCAGCGGTAGGCACCAAACAAGAATACTCCACCACCTTTTCAGCTGTGAGTGGATTCATGAGAGATGGCAAGTTCCACCCCCAAAACAAAACACATATGCGCACACCTTAGGGGACTGCACTGCACAATTGGCAGAGCTTATGGCTCTATTATTGGCACTCGAACATATGAATGCTGGACTTTTATCACTCATTGTATGCGATTTGTATTATTGTGTCCAGTCCTTCAATGAATATCTGCATTATTGGCACCAAAATGGGTTCAGAGATTCAAAAGGGAACACAATCAGACACAGACTTCTGTGGGGGATGGTAGCAGATCTAAAGGAAATGCTACCAAATACCCATGTAGTACATACAATGGGCCATCAACGTGTAGGAATACACGTTGCAGGAAACACTCTGGCTGATGAAGCAGCCATGTCAGCAGTAGCCACGGCTTCTGTTGATGCGATTACTCGTTGTAGGACAAGGTTGGATGATGAAATACTGGTTGCTGTGAAAGCTTCGGCTGACAGCAAGCCCTTGCCAAAGGCGTATCCCGCCAAATATTCCTACCATCTAAGCACACCAAATGTTGCATTGGTAGCAATACCAGGGTTACATGATCATTTGATCCCCAACCAATACCAAAGATTAGATCTAATAAAAGCAGTGCTTGAAGCGGTTTCGTCTGCCCATGCAGGTGTGGCAGCTACAATTTCACTATTGTAAAAATGCTATTGGTGGCCAGGTCTATATAAACAGACTAAACAGTATGTCTTTGTGACATCTGGCAACAACTAAGAGAGTCCAACCCGAAACGGCCACCTCAGACACCCCACCTAATTCCCAACAAACCACTGCAATGTGTGTACCTGGACCATTGTGGTCCCCTAACACCTGATGGTGCATACAAATACATCTTAGTAGCTGTTGTTTCTTGCTCAAGATTTCATTGGGTATGGCCACAACGATGAGCTGACACTTGAATTGTTATTGAAGATTTTCAACTCGTCATCAGGACATATGCAGTTGCTGCATTCCACTCGGAACAAGGGGCCTGCCTTTGCCTCCAGGGCATTCAGGGACACCATGGCGACAACTAAATTTCACGTCTCCCTATCATCCTGAGGGAAATGCATTGATGGAGCAGAAAAAACGAGACATAAAGCAATCCTTAACAGCAAGTGTGCTAGATAATCTGCCCAGAAGGTCCTTGGGAGGGTGCACCTCATATGAGGTACTGTTTGGCATATCTATATATTTCCCAGATCTTGACAGCCCTGGCGCAGTGGTGGCAGACACACCTTTTGACATAAATGTACCTGTCACTCACTGGCTTGCAGGAATTACAACAGTTCCGTGATGACAGATCATCTGCATTTGCTGCCACCTTGGTAATGAGGGATTCACCAACAACATCCACTAGCTGGATTCCAAAGGTTGGGGATCAAGTGTGTGAAAAATTTAATTTGGCCCTGCATACCAAGCACTTGTTGTAGTCCTGGGAATACACGGTACACTGTCATTCTACCACTGCTTTAGCAACACAAAAGGATGATGGACGGAGTGTTGAAACTTTTCAAAACACTCACCCCCAGTCACAGATCTGAGTTTAATCCATCATTCTTTTTCTCACCATGCCACGCCAGTTTAGACCCACCCGTATGCAAATCTGTCTTTACCCTGTTTTCCATGGGAACAGTCAAGCCTGAACTGCCAGGCCAGGTCCTCGCTGGACCGGAAACAAGCATCCCGGGACCATTTTCAGGGTATCACCCTTCATCAGCCAGGCTCACTTGAACCCAGTGGTACAGTGAGCAAGGGACCCATGTCTAGGCATACCCTTCCCACTTAGGGCAACTTTGCCAACAGAAAAGGATGATGGACGGAGTGTTGAATCTTTTCAAACACTCACCCCCAGACAGATCTTGATTTAATCCATCATTTTTTTGCTCACCATGCCACCCCAGTTTGGACCCAGCCATATGCAAATCAGTCTTGACCCTGTTCCCTATAGGAACAGTCCAGCCCAAACTGCCAGGCCAGGTCCTCCCTGGACTGGAAACAAGCATCCCGAGACCGGTTTTAGGTTATCTCCCATCATCAGCTAGGCTAGCTTGAATCCAGTGGCACCGTGAGCAAGGGACCCACGTCTGGGCATGCCCTTCCCACTTAAGGCAACTTTAGCAACACAAAAAGATGATGGATGGAGTGTTGAAACTTTTCAAACACTCACCCCCAGTCACAGATCTAGGTTTAATCCATCGTTCTTTTGCTCACCATGCCACCCCAATTTGGACCCAGCCATATGTAAATCAGTCTTGACCCTGTTACCCCTGAGAACACTCCAGCCCGAACTGCCAGGCCAGGTCCTCCCTGGACCGGAAACAAGCACCTCAGGACTGGTTTCAGGGTATCACCCTTCATCAGCCAGGCTAGCTTGAATCCAGTGGCACAGTGAGCAAGGGACCCACGTCTGGGCGTACCCTTCCCACTTAGGGCAACTTTAGCAACACCAAAAGGATGATAGGCGGACTGTTGAAACTTTTCAAACACTCACCCACAGTCACAGATCTGGGTTTAATCCATCGTTCTTTTGCTTACCATGCCACCAGGGAGGACCTTTTTGTGAATCTGGGGCAGCATAAAAAACAATAGGGTTTGCAGTAGAACGCCCACAGCAACACCCATTGCATGCCCCTCTGATGCAGAAAACTGTGTCTGGACGGGGGCATATTTACAAGGAGGCGTTAAGCCACAAAAGTGGCTTAATGCCTACTTGTAAATGTGGTGCAGTGACTCGTGCCCTAAGTAAAATATCTTGCGCCCCTGCCATGTACAGTTTATATATTGAATAATATGACGGCTAATGTTTTACTTATATTTTTAATGACGTTATAGAAGTTGTCATGAGTGCTATAATATCTGGGGTAATTAGCAGTGCATGGTGAGGGTTACTTGAAAGAACTCTGATGCAGAAAACTGTGGGGGTCATTCTGACCCCGGCCGGCGGTGGAAGCCACCGGCCTGGCTGTGACCGCCAGAATACCGCTGCGCGGTCAAAAGACCGCCGCGGGTATTCTGGGTTTCCCGCTGGGCTGGCGGGCGACCGCCAGAAGGCCGCCCGCCAGCCCAGCGGGAAACACCCTTCCATGAGGATGCCGGCTCCGAATGGAGCCGGCGGAGTGGAAGGGGTGTGACGGGTGCAATTGCACCCGTCGCGATTTTCAGTGTCTGCATGGCAGACACTGAAAATCTTGGTGGGTCCCTCTTGAAGGACATATTGGTAAAAAGCCATTATGAAGCACCAACTACAAGGAATTGGCTGAACATTGAAACAACTGGCTTTTACAAATGTAATAAATACAAAGTGTGCCAAATTGCAGTAAATACAAAGACTTACATGGACTACAATGGAAATGCTATAAGTATCTCACAAAGAATCACTTGTGACAGCCAATATGTGGTCTACATGCTTGAATGTGAATGTGGATTGAGATATATTGGGAGTACAATCTGTTCATTGAAGAAAAGGATTTTAGAACATACTAGAGCCATTACGAATAAAGACATGAGCTACACAATGGCAAAACATTTTGCGAACGTACATACCAATGAGTGGAGATCATTAAGATTCGTAGGTATATCACAAATGAAAAGAAATGAGAGAGGAGGGGACAGAATTCGAAAGCTCAGACAAATGGAGAGCACATTTATTATTCAGTTACGCACAAAGATGCCTTATGGATTGAACATGGACGAAGAATTACATGTACATCTGTGATTCTGATGAATATGTAAATGCATGATAACAATGACACCCATGTGGAGAGGTCACTAACAAAGTACTATGTATAAAGTATCTAACATCTCAAGCCATATAATGATAGGCAGCATTCTGGACAGAATTGATATATGTCTGTATAAAATTGAGACAGCAGAATTTATTAAGGAATTTACTGAATCTCTTAGGGTCATTAACGACATATAGAAATGCACGAATTAGAGATACTGAAACATTAGAGTGATACCTCTCTCAAGATGTATATGAAACAATGGAATAGATGTTATTGGGAAATGCGTGTCATTTGTGCGTAGCTCTCCAGTCCAATAGAATACAGTAAATTGATTAGGGGCTAATATAAACAGTATTAAGGTATAAATTGATAATTGAATACAATAGCACAATAGAGGAGAACATACGTAACAAGTATCATATTATGTTGGTTTAGGTTTTTATAAGCACTATCTTAAGTAATTATTATTTGTCGTTTGTGTTGTTTTTAGTATTTGTATTTAAGAATTGGAAAATCATACAAATGCTTTTTAATTTTAAAACTACATTATCCAGAATGCATTGCAAATAATGAGGCACTATGGGGTATAAATAGCAAAAGGGAAAAGGGACTCATTCACTGTGAACAAGACTCCTTGGTGGTTGTTAATTTGGCATCAATAAATAGGCACTATTTGAACTTCATGGTGTGCAGTGAATACTTTTGGTGAATTATATTTTTTGAGATTGGTCCTCTCCCTCACGAGCACCAGCAGTGGAGTGCACCACCCAGCAACCTTTAGACCATTTTTGTTTGAAGATTTAACAGGAGTGGGAGCACGCGATATCAGTAATTTGGAAAATAATGATGGTAACGTGTATGGACACAGAAAGGTGACAAAGTCTGTATTGCTCATCTGATATCCGGTAAGATGCAAAAGCAAATTATCGTGAATGTGCCGTGGAGATACAACTGTCTAATATAATGCAGGTGGTTTAACAAATCTCCAACAAAGAGCAGTTAAAAGATATTAAATAAACAAAGTGCCAGTAGGAGAAACTGAATCCTGATCTTGAAATGCTCCAATATATATACAGCACCTGCTGGCAGTAAATATCTAATGGAAACATTCCTGGCAGTAATTCTTAAATAAGAGGCGCGAGGTCTAACTAGAAAGGAACAGCGTAACAAACAAACAAAGCAACTCGGATTGAACGCGTGTGTTTTTATTACACACACGCGAAGGCTTGGTGTCTTTCTCTTTGCTTTCCGAATTTGAGGAAGTAATTGAAGTGGGGCATTTAAAGGAAACATTCTTGGTAGCAATCCAAAAGACGCGCGAGGTTTATTTGCTCAAAATCAGCTGAACAACCATATTAACTCTGAGCGCGCGTGTGTTTTTGAAACACACACGCAAGGATTTGGTGTCTTTCTCTTCGTCCTCTAGATACCAGGAAGCAATTAAAGCGGTGCTTCCCACGGCAGGAGTGGTGGGAAGCGAATAATAATATAAACAAAGGGATACTTAAAATCAATCGAAGCACGACTTTTTTCAAAACGTCCTAATGTCTGGGGAGAGAAAGAAAATTGGCAAGTGATATTTGGAAGAAATATTTCTCGTAAGGTGCACAGCAAATATATGTCAAATAACAACGGTTACAGACAAATAGAGAAACCTGGATCAAGTGCGTGGTTTGTAAAATACTCACGCTAGGATTGTATTACCATTCCCCTTTTGGATGACGAACAAATGAAACTAGTGCTTCTAACAGCTGAGTGGGATTGGTTGATAATTGACCTCCGCCTGTGTGGAGTCGGAGGACGCCAGAACACGCGGTGAGTCTCTTTCACTTAAATCCCTGCTCTGTTTTGAATGAAATTAACCGCATTTTATACAAAGACAACAACATACATGTGTAATCACCAATAAGAGTGTATAAAAAGATATCGATGTAGCCTGTGAAATACAGGCCATGAGGACATGTGCATGACAATGAAAATAAGATGCCATAACAACTTGATGAGTTCTTAGTTAACATAAATTAGTATTCAGGACTTGTTACGTAGGGATATTCTTCGGTGTGCTTTCTTTCCCTTTTCATTCTCTCTTTCTTTTCTGTCTTATTGTTTCTTACATCCTACACTTTTACTTATTTTATGACTGTTCATTCTTTCAATTATCTTCTCCCTCTCTTTTTCTATTTCTCTTATTTTGCTTATGGTGTAAATTAATTAGAGGAATGGTGGAGAGAGCAGCAAAACGTGCTGTCAAAGCTGAAGCATTGTTTTCAACAATGCAAGAGACTGAAAGTTTGGAAAAAGCTGAAAAACCTGCAGACAATGCTATCACTGTACAAGATATATTCTTCAAATTGTAAAAACTGTATCGTAAAGAGATTAATAAAAGTTGGGAAATAATTGCCTTAGAGAAATACATAGAGGTTGGCAGAGTGCCAAGAGGATTAAGGATCTTTACACTTCCCAATCACGTAGATATGCGACCTGAGCTATTATCAGAATGGGGTGAAAATATCATGACCTGCTCACGTAACATGATGCTGATTCTAATCAAATATGCCAGAATAGATGCGGCAGAGGCAATAAAGGAAGCACAAATACTGGAAGAAAAACTTAAAGACATAAGTAATCAAGAAGAATCAACAAAATGTAGGAAGAAAATGGAGGATAGACTTAATAAGTATGAATCTGAAATAGAATTAGGAAAACAAAGAAAATTCCATTGGGATTAATTAGATTACAAAAATGGCACTGTGCTAACCTTGGCAAAGAGATTTGAACGCATCAAGGAACAACATTCTAAAGATGTCAAATTAAAAAATCCAATGATGTCAAAAACAATAAGTGAATCGGATATTGAAATCAGTAAAGGAGAAGAATCTGGCAGTGGAAATACCAGAACAACTCTGTTGAAAGAAATGCAGATCATATGTCTGGATCAACAAACATCAAAAGGCAGGGGCCGAGGACGCAGTAGGGGCAGAGGCCACCCAAAAAATGTACAATCCGACACAGGAAAATCAGAAGAAGTAAAAGAAAGAAGGAACTATCCTCTGCGAAACAGACAGAGGAAACAATAAAGGATGTGGAAGGGATTGGAGAAGAAAAATTAGTGATAAATCTATCTAATCACATATTAACAAAGGAAGAAGAAAATGTATTAAATAAAGGCTTGTCATTTTGTCCAGAACATCATATGGACAGAGTGGAAACTAAAATAGACACTTATAAGTTCATCAGAAAGATCAAGTTAGCAAAACATTTCAGTAAACATCAACTGAGACCCAAGGATAAACAAAGTATACAAAATGATGTGGGTCTAAGAATTGATCAAATAGAGGATGTACAAGTTTGTTATAACCTAATACACAACTCAGAAGATGATGAAATGACGTCAACTCAGATATTGGAAACTATTGGAATACCAACAAATGTTCATGAATATAGCCAGTTCAAACCAATCTCAAGATTTTGTCCGATTTTAAGCCCAGGAAACAAAGTGGATCTGTTTTATGAATTGGTTATCAATGACTTGGAAAGATTAGAATATGCTAAACCCTCTATTAGAGGAGAAAATCTGACCATGTCTGAACGGGAAGCCTTAAAACAACTATCGGATAATCAAAATATTATTATCAAACTCGCAGATAAGGGAGGTAATATTGTGATTCTAAATCAAAAGGATTATGTCAGAGAGGCAATGAGACAAATAAATGACAAAGAGAGTTATGAAAAACTAAAAAATTATCCCACTAATCATATACAGACGATGATTACAAAGAAATTGGAAGAATGGCGTAATGAGTGTATAATCAATGAGGAAGAATTCAAATATCTAAATCCAAGATATCCAATATTGTCTACTATCTATTTCCTTCCACAAGACATTAATCAATCCTCCAGCAAGGCCTATTGTTAGAAATTGGGTTTTTGGTTGGCAGTCAGGTTGCCCTCTGTCCAAGCAAGAACCCTCACTCTAGTCAGGGTAAGTCACACACAATCCAAAATCAGCCTGTGCCCACCCTCTGGTAGCTTGGCACGAGCAGTCACGCTTAACTTAGAAGGCAATGTGTAAAGCATTTGTGCAATAAATCATACAATACCATAATATAACACCACAAAAATACACCACACAGTGTTTAGAAAAATATATAATATTTATCTGGGTATTTGCAGGTCAAAACGATTAAAGATGCAATATGAATTTGTAAAGATATCACTGGAAACTGATATAAGAATGTCTTAAGTCTTTAAAAAGCAAACAAAGTCTCTTTCAGCACAAAGTACCTGGTTTGGAGTGGAAAATCTCCTCAGAGGGCCACAGAAGAAGAGAGGCGTGGAACAAGGGTGTGTTCGTCGATTTCTCCCAAGCACACACGGATTTGCGTCGTTATTTTTCACGCGGGGAGTCGGGCGTCGTTTTCCGGCGCGCGGACAGTCTCTTTCTGTGGATCGGGGGATTACCAGATGTCCTGGGTCTGTGCGTGGATTTTCCTGCTTGTTTTCCATCTGCGGGGCTGCGCGTCGAAATTACGATCTCACGGCAGGCGTTGTGTCGATTTCTCCTCTAGAGGTCGGGCGGCGTTGTCCTTGCGAGGCCGTGCGTCAAAGTTTCGATCTCACGGCAGGCGTCGCGTCGATTTCTCCTTGGAAGTCGGGCACCGTTGTCCTTGCGAGGCCGTGCGTCAAAGTTTCGATCGTCCCGAAGGCGTCGCGTCGATCAGCGTCGGTGTGCGGCGTTTTTCTTGCCGCGGAACAAGCTGTGCGTCGAAAATTTCAGCGCACGGAGCATCCACGTGAAAAAGAGAAGTCTTTTTGGTCCTGAGACTTCAAGGAACAGGAGGCAAGCTCTATCCAAGCCCTTGTAGAGCACTTTCACAGCCAGACAAGAGTTCAGCAAGGCAGCAGGCCAACAGCAAGGCAGCAGTCCTTTGTAGAAAAGCAGACAGGTGAGTCCTTTGAGCAGCCAGGCAGTTCTTCTTGGCAGGATGTAGTTTCTGGTTCAGGTTTCTTCTCCAGAAAGTGTCTGATGAGGTAGGGCAGAGGCCCTGTTTTATACCCAAATGTGCCTTTGAAGTGGGGGAGACTTCAAAGAGTGGCTAAGAAGTGCACCAGGTCCCCTTTCAGTTCAATCCTGTCTACCAGGGTCCCAGTAGGGAGTGTGGCAGTCCTTTGTGTGAGAGCAGGCCCTCCACCCTCCCAACCCAGGAAGACCCATTCAAAATGCAGATATATGCAAGTGAGGCTGAGTACCCTGTGTTTGGGGTGTGTCTGAGAGAATGCACAAGGAGCTGTCAACCAAGCCCAGCCAGACGTGGATTGTAAGGCACAGAAAGATTTAAGTGCAAAGAAATGCTCACTTTCTAAAAGTGGCATTTGTAGAATAGTAATATTAAATCCGACTTCACCAGTCAGCAGGATTTTGTATTACCATTCTGGCCATACTAAATATGACCTTCCTGCTCCTTTCAGATCAGCAGCTGCCACTTCAACAGTGTATGAGGGCAGCCCCAATGTTAGCCTATGAAGGGAGCAGGCCTCACAGTAGTGCAAAACGAATTTAGGCGTTTTACACTACCAGGACATGTAAACCTCACAGGTACATGTCCTGTCTTTCACCCACACAGCACTCTGCTCTAGGGGTTACCTATGGCACACATTAGAGGTGACTTATATGTGGAGAAAGGGGAGGTTTAGGCTTGGCAAGTACTTTTAAATGCCAAGTCGAGGTGACAGTGAAACTGCACACACAGGTCTTGCAATGGCAGGCCTGAGACAAGGAAAAGGGGCTACTTAAGTGGGAGGCACAACCAGTGCTGCAGGCCCACTAGTAGCACTTAATCTCCCAGCCCTATGCACACAGGGTGCACCTTACTAGGGACTTATAAGTAAATTAATAGTCCAATCAGGTATGATTCAAGGTTACCATGTTTTAAGGGAGAGAGCATATGTCCTTTAGCACTGGTTAGCAGTGGTAAAGTGCGCAGAGTCTAAAAACCAGCATAAATGAGGTCAGAAAAAGAAAAGGAGGAAGGCAAAAAGTTTGGGGATGACCCTGTCAAAAAGCCAGGTCCAACACCTATCATTTCTGGTTGTGGATCTCTGTTTGAAAATATCTCCAAATATGTTGACCACTACATTGCTCCATTAGTTTCTTCTCTCAGCTCGTATATCAAAGACACAGGAGATTTTTTACGAACTATAGATAATATTCAATGGCAATCGGGATACAAATTGGTGACAGTGGATGCAATGTCATTATACACATCAATCAGACATGAGGTTGGGCTGAATGCACTAAAATTCTTCTTAGGACAAAGAAAAATCGAAGAAAAAAGTCATTCGGAAATGCTAGTGGAAATGGTGGAACTATGCCTAACATACAATAACTTTCTATTCAATAAAAACATCTATAAACAAGTATGCGGCACGGCCATGGGAATCTCCCTCTCTCCAAGTTATGCAAATTTAACTTTGGGGTGGTGGGAGAGAGAAATAGCATGGCAGGATGGATATTCCGAACATTTGGACAAGGTAGTATTATGGCTACGATATATAGACGATCTATTTCTGATTTGGAATGGCACCAAGGAGGAGTTTGCAATATATTTCAAAATTTTGAATGAAAATGAATATGGTTTAAGTTTCACTTATGACATCAATGAAAAACAAATTGATTTCTCAGGTGGAGGTAGTCAATATTAGTTCTTAAGTAACCTTGGCGCAAAAAACGTTTCCGTACCATACTGAATTGATGCACCATTTCTTTATCATTCGAACAGTTTAGTCTCATCCTTAGGAATTCACCAAATGGAATGCTCTTTATTAAAGATTTTGGATGAAAGCTGCTACCATGTAGAACGCTATTAGTGGAGGTTGCTTTTCTGAATACAGTTGTATTGATCTGATCATTGTCTTTATATACTCTTATGTCCAAGAAATCAATGTGTTTCTCATTGATGTCATAAGTGAAACTTAAACCATATTCATTTTCATTCAAAATTTTGAAATCATTTTTGTTTGAATATATATATATGTATATATATATACATAAATATGTTCAATGGCATTTGTAGCTGCGATACACATGCTGTGCATATATCGCCATCTAGTGGTGGGCTTGGAGTGTTACAAGTTTTGTTTTTCTTCGAAGAATCTTTTTTCGAGTCACAGGATTGAATGACTCCTCCTCTCCGTGATAGCACGCATGGGCATCAACTTCTTTGTTAGACTGTTTCTCTTCCACTGTCGGGTTCGGACGTGTTCCCTCTCGCTCCGGTACTTTCGGTTTGGTACTATCTGAACTTCTCTATCTTTTATCTTACCCTCAGTATAGTTTCGATCACGGTTTCCCATTACACTCGATCCGATTGTAGCGTCTGGATCAATTTAATGCCCTTTCGGGCGCCTGCGTCCTATTCGGGCCTACTGCATCACAGGCTCATGGATTGGACTCCATTCTGATTCTGTCCTCGGTGCCACGCCAAGTTCCCCATATACTGACCAGCATTCAGTGTGTAACCTTTGCCTTTCTCCAGACCATCGAGAAGAAGCTGCGAGGCATGACGGTCTTTTCGATCAAAGAAGACATTACGAGATCGGAGAGCAAGGTGGTTACAGATGGCTTCAAAATCCACAGAGCCCATGCCTGACATCCTTGGAGAAGAACAGGGTCAGACGGCAGTCTCCATTCGAGATTTGGACTCTGACGAGATTCAGAGGAGGACAGCCAGGCACTCCCTGTGGCGCAGTACGAGAGTACACCAGCCCCCACCCATCAAAGTAAAAGACCACACCACTGCTTGTAAGCCATGGTTCCACCCGAAAACATTAACTTGTCAACCGACCCTCGAGTTTGGCGCCGAAGAAGGGCAAAACTCATCCACATCAACAGACTGCCACGCCTGTTTCGGCATCGAGTCCAAAGATGGAGACTTCCACTTCCGAGCCGAGTCGGCTTCCAAATATATCGAAACATCCACGCTCCTCTTCGAAGCTGAGAGATCGAAGTCCATCTTTGGAGCCGAAATAACTTTTTTCATCTCCTCAAACTGTTTTGCGGCCAGTACGAAGCATACTGCCACCAAACTTTCAGAACATTCTTTAAAAGGTAGAAAACATGCTTCATCTTCAGAACAAGACGGGGATGAGTCAGACATTAGACCCATTCTTGAGGTCATGGACCAGAAACAAAGGAGGGTTCAAATCCAGAAAGAGACTGGAAAGAGTATTGCCTCTCCTCCTATATTGACAAAGAGGAAATTAGCATTCCAGTAGAGTTTGGATGCTCGACCTTCAACGGCGAAAATATTTAAGCTTTAGAAAAAGCCAAAGACTATTCAGCTTTTTCCTCCACATTTGCCTTATCTTTTCTCTTCTCCACCACCTCAGACTCCATCACCACCATCTTCACCCAAACAATCTAATACTTCTTCTTATGGGTGATAGAATGTATAACATGGATCCTTGGGATATGTATGACTCTGATCCAGTCCCACCTAATGATCCCGAGTTGTATCCCACAAGACTACCTCCACCTGAGAATACCACAGCATATAACCAGGTCATTTCTAGGGCAGGAGCATATCATACTGTGCAGATGCACTCTAAAAGAGGACTTAATTTTTAACACTCTTTCCTCAATGCACAAACAATACCAATGTTTGCCAATGCTGCCTGGTGTGCTTAAACATTTCGATTAATTTTATAAAGAGCCAGTCAAAGCTAGGGTGTTAACACCTAGAATAGACAAGAAATATAAACCAGTTTTTATTTCCCAACAGCTACCAACTGACTCCATTGTAGTTATTGCAGCCAGGAAATGAGCTAACAGCCAGTCCACAGGGGATGCTCCTCCACATGATAAAGAAAGACGCAAGTTTGACGCAGCAGGCAAAAGGGTGGCATCCCAGGCTGTGAATCACTGGTGTATTGCTAATTCACAAGCCCTTTTAGCTAGGTACGACAGCTGCAATACCTCCCAAAGGAACACCAGAAAAGGGCACAGCAGGTAGTGGAGGAGGGACAAGCCTTTGCCAATAACCAGATCAGGTCAGCATTAGATGCAGCTGATACAGCAGCCAGATGCATAAACACTTGCATTATAATTAGAAGACATGCTTGGTTGAGGTCCTCAGGCTTTACGCCTGAAATACAACAAGCGGTCCTCAACATGCCTTTCAATAGGCAGCAATTATTTGGACCAGAAGTTGACCCAACCATTGAAAAATTTAAAAAGGACTCTGAAACAGCAAAAGCCACAGGTGCTCTTTATACAACACCCTCTCTGACTGATTTCGCAAACCACAATTTAGAGGTTTTAAACCACAAGTTTCAGAGGCCTCTACTTCCCAGCAAAAACAGGGACAACAATATTTTCCCAGGGGATCTTTCAGGGGCTCTTATAGAGCACAAAATTTTAGATCCAGAGGTAAATCTCCTGCCACAAGAGGTGCTTCTACCTAATCGAAGAAGTGACTTCCCCTGCATTCCCAAGCAGCATGCATCTCCTGTGGGAGGAAGACTGCAATATTTCTCTCCTCACTGGCAACAAATTACAACAGATCAATGGGTACTGTCAATTATCCGCAATGGTTAGTGTCTAGAAATCATCTCCACTCCACCAAACATTCCACCCTGATCAAACCGGCTTTCTCTCAAACACATTGGTCTGTTAAAACAAGAGGTAGAATCTCTTCTACTCAAAGGTGCAATAGAGATGGTTACCATCAGTCAACAAAGTACAGTGGTATATTCTCTATACTTCCTTATGCCAAAAAAGAATCACACTCTCAGACCAATACTGGAATTCAGATCTCTAAATCAGTATATCCTGTCTGAACATTTTCACATGGTCACTCTACAGGATGTCATTCCCTTGTTACAAAAACAAGACTACATTACAGCATTAGATTTAAAGGACGCTTACTTCCAGCCCACTGCAAGTACTTACGATTTGTAAGAGCAGGCAAGCACTACCAATTCAAAGTACTACCCTTTGGAGTAACAACAGCACCAAGAGTATTCATAAAATGTGTAGCAGTAGTTGCGGCATATCTTAGAAGACAACACATACATGTCTTCCCATATCTGGACGACTGGCTAATAAAAGCCAGCACCATTCAAAACTGTCAATAACATACGCAGTACACAATAGATACCCTACACAAGTTAGGGTTCACAATTAATTACCAGAAATCTCAACTTCAGCCAGCACAAATTCAACCATATCTGGGAGAAATTCTGAACACTCAGTCAGCATTAGCCTACCCAAATCCACAACGCATCCAAGCGTTTCACAATATCATATCCTAATTACAAATCAATCAAACCTACACAGTAAGATTTGTCATGAAACTATTAGGAATGATGGCATCTTGCATAGCAATAGTGCCCAATGCACGTCTAAACATGAGACCACTGCAACAGGTTCTCTTGCAACAATGGTCTCAGGCACAGGGTCAATTACAGGATCTAGTGTTGTTAAACTGCCATACTTACAAATCCCTGCAATGGTGGAATCACACCAACTTATCAAAAGGGCAGCCATTTCAGGACAATATGCCACAGACCTTAATTACCACGGATGCATCAATGACAGGTTGGGGAGCCCATCTCAACAATCTTACCTCATAAACCTCTTGCAATTGCTGGCAGAGTTCTTAGCCATAAAAGCATTTCAACCAGATTGTACACAAAACAATCTTAATAAGGACAGACAACATGACAACAATGTATTATCTGCAAAAACAGGGGGGACACACTCATTCCAGGTATCACTCCTAGCACAATTTGGAAATGGGCAATTCACAATCACATTCACCTGCTAGCAGTGTACATTCCAGAGATACACAACCAGTTAGCAGACCTCTTAAGCAGGACGCAGCAACAAATACACAAATGGGAGATTCACCCACAAGGAATTTAACATTACTTTCAGATGTGGGGAACACCAAACATAGACCTTTTCGCAACAAGCAAAAACGTAAAATGCCAAAACTTCGCGTACAGCTACCCACACCCTCAATCAAGGGCAATGCTTTATGGATCAATTGGTCAGGGATATTTGTTTATGCTTTTCTCCCTCTCCCATTAGAACCGTTCCTAATCAACAAAATCCATCACACTTCTCTGACTATGATACTGATAGCTCCCACGTGGGCACATCAACATTGGTACACAACATTATTGGATCTGTCGGTAGTACCCCATCACAAGCTCCCAAACAGGCCATACCTATTGACTCAGAACAAAGGTCAGATCAGGCACCCCAATTCCAGTATGCTCAACCTGGCAATTTGGCTTCTGAGGTCATAGAATCTGGATATCTACAGCTTCCACCAGAATGTATGGACATTCTAAAACAAGCACATAAACCTCCAACCAGGCAGTGTAACACAAATAAATGGAAACGTTTTGTATATTACTGCCAACCTAAAAACATTGATCCACTTAAAGTATCAGTACAGGATATTGTATGTTATGTGCTTCACTTACAGAAAGCAAATCTAGCTTATTCATCTATTAAAATTCATTTAACAGTAATATCAGCCTACCTCCAAAACAGACAACATACCTCTATGATTAGAATTCCTGTAATAAAAGCTTTAATGGAAGGTCTTAAAAGAGGTATTTCACCTACAGTTCCACCAGCTCCTGCATGGAATCTTAACATTGTGCTCACAAGACTCATGGGTCCACCTTTTGAGCCCATTCATTCTTGCGCCCTTCAGTTTCTATTATGGAAGGTTGCTTTCCTAGTAGCAATTACTTCTCCTTACGAAGAGTAAGTGAAATTCAAGCATTCACTTTACAAGAACCTTTCTTCCAAGTACACAAACACAAAATAGTACTTAGGACAAACACAAAATGTTTACCCAAAGTCGTTTTGCCATTTCACATTAATCAGTCAGTGGAATTGCCAGTCTGCTTTCCACAGCCAGATTCAGTTGCTGAAAGAGCTCTCCACACTCTTGATCTTAAAAGAGCTCTCATGTACTATATAGATAAAACAAAAGACTTTAGAAAATTTAAACAACTTTTTGAGGCATTCCAACAACTTCATAAAGGTTTAGCCCATAGGCTAATAAAGTGCATTCAAACTTGCTATCTTAAAGCTAAAAGGCAACTATTCGTAACTCCTAAAGCACATTCAACTAGAAAGAAAGGATCTTTAATGGCATTTGTAGGAAATATACCAGTGGCAGACATATGCAAAGCACCCACATGGTCCACACCACACACATTTACTAAGCACTACTGTGCGGATGTGTTATCTCGACAACAAGCAAATGTTGGTCAAGCAGTGCTTAAAACACTATTTCAAATACTTCAACTCCTGCAGGCTAACCACTGCTTACTTGGGGGAGGGACTGCTTTTCAGTCTATGCACAACATGTGTATCTGCAGCTACACATGCCATTGAATGGAAAATGTCACAGATCCAGTGTACATCTGTTCGTGGCATGTAGTGCTGCAGATTCACATGGGCCCTCCCTCCTCCCAGGAAACCTGTAGCCGTTGTAGTACTTTATTATGTAAATATGTATATACATTGCATGGACATCTTCTTTACTTTAGATATATATATATATATATATATATATATATATATATATACATACATATACTGTATATATATACATATGTATGTATATATATATATATATATATATATATATATATGTTTGTACAAACACAATTCTTCACTCCTTACTTCACCCTCCTGCGGGAAAACAATCTAACAAAGGAGTCGATGCCCATGTGCACTACCACCGAGAGGAGGAGTCACTCGATCCCATGACTCGAAAAAAAGCTTGTAAAACAACTTGTAACACCCTGAGCCCAACACTAGATGGCGATATATGCACAACATGTGAATCTGCATTACTACATGCCACGAACAGATGTACTCTGGGTGACATTTTCCATATATATCACCATTTATTTATATTTATTTATATTTTACAGTATTTTAAATAATTTCTTTTAATCTAGCATTATTTCCCATAGGACTTTATTTTAAGTCCCTACTTCCATTATTTTCTATGCAAGGGAGTTGCAGCACAAGTGGTTTGCCATTGTGTAATGCTTGACCTACTACAAAAATGGAAGGTATTACAAAAAGTGAAGTCTGAGAATACCAAAAAGTAGTAAACGTACTCAAAAGCGTAGTTTCTGCATCGGACCCTATTTGTTTTGTTGAGTCCCAGTGAGCAACTATAGAACCCACAAAGTGCAGGAGAAGTAATTTTACTGATGAAGATAATTATCAAGAAGACTAGAAAAAAAAAAAAAAATCAAATGTGGTTATCTTGTATAGGGTACTTGTCAACTAACTCTGACAAACCGGTATCCAGTGTCCAATGACAGGAACTGGCAGTTTTTCTCCCATTGCTATGCTCCTCAATAAAGCTAATCACTTTGATTGATAGACTTAACTTTAGGTGTCATGCAAGTTTAATTTAAAACACATAGGCCCACATTTATTTAGGCTTTATGCCCTTGCAAAGTGATGCAAAGCAGCACATTGGAATTTACTTTCTAGTTCAAAGGGTGTTTTTGTGCCGGAAAGATGCTCTTTGCATCAAGGGAGAGTTACTGGGGTACTACATAGGAGAAATCACTGCAAACACTTAAATGTTTTGATGCAAAGCCCAGTCTGCTAAGACTGACCGGCCTAGCATAAAAAACTAATGCCTCCTTGAAGTTAAAAAAACACTACTCATTGCAAGTGTGCTGAAGTGCCCAGTACACATACTATGTGTTTGATCTATGTTTATATGGACATATGTACTGGAAGTGTATGCTTCCAGTAAACATTTTATACTAGACAGCACACACTGACCTCTGTACAGCTGTGCACCTCACAAGGCTGCCTTTTCGAATTCTAGCATGGGGGATGACAGCAGCAGCAGGCCAATCTTACAGACTGAGTTAGATCTTGGAGGTGTTACTTCCAAACCGCCGTGGTGGCGGACCCGAGAACACTGTCAAGTGGACGGTTGTCTGCCCATCGTATTAAGATGTTACAGACACACATTGTGTAATACATCCATGACGCAACATACACACACTATTGAAGCTGTAAGTGCACACGCCACAACAACCAACACAACTACACACTCATCTACACAAACACACGCACACACAAGCACAACTACACAGTTCACAACAATGACCACCACACAAAACTCACCTGAATGTTACACACAGCAATACAACACACAACATACACAACATCAATGCCATATGCAAGTGGAAAACATACTGACACAACCACACCACCCACTCCAGCTCCCTCCACCTCACCCAGCCAATCGCATTGCACACATACACACACGTACTAACTCAAACACACATCTAGAAGCACAACATGACAGGTCCTTTTGCAGTGTGCACACATGGACACAGTTGACATGTGTGATTGTACCATCATTGTGGTGCCTGCATTCATTTGTCAATGAATACTGACACCAAAATAACAGGTGTGTGTGCGATATGTATGTACCAGTGTGTCCCAATCGTGTCTGACCCACTTGTGTCCCTGACGTATGCATGTCACAGTAATCTAAAAGAAATACTGTGAATTGTACATGTCTGCAGTGGTCCCGAGCTCATGTGCAGTGACCCCCACTCAACATACACATCCAATGCGGGTTCCAAACCTTTGTATATCGAGGGGGCGGGAGCAGGAGTGTTTTCTCCGTGGTCCAGTGGCAGCAGCGATGGAGGGTGCTGTCCAATCAAAAACGGAAGTGGATTCAGGAAAAGAGGTGAGTTTTCACCCCTCCCCCAAAAATCTGCCAAGTTGGAAGTGGATGTTGGACTACCACTTTTTGGTTGGCAGTACAGCATATCCAAATCTGTTCGGTAGCAAGTGCTGCTGGAGTACAGCCACAATCGACTATTACCTATGGCACTATCGCGGAGGATGGGAATTATTGGCGAAGTTGGAGGGGCTTGAGCAGGTTATCGTTTATGGGACCGTCCACATCTAAAATGGGCGGGCAGACCGCCAAGCCAGCTAACGGGGTTTCCGTCGGAAAAGTGGCAGCAAACCTGTTACTGCCAACATCTAAATCAGGTTCTTAGTAATTATGGCACTGTCTTGCGTTTCACCTTGCAAAATGCAACACATCAAATTTGGGTGAAACTTAGTAAATGTGCCCCGAGTTGGGCAATCCTTGGTCGATTTATACATTCTCCTCATTGATCTTGAAACATTTAACTTTTTCATGTATCTTATTTCTTCAAAGGAGTATCTCAGATTTGAAAGATGGATGCTTGTCTCATGCAACACCAAATTGGTTATGGTTGGTTTAACTTGAAAGAGGAAAAAATGAGGGAAATAAAGTTGCTTGTCCTTGTGGCTGCCCTGGGAAGGCATACCTTTTGACTTATTCCCAGGCTTACTACTGACAGTAAATCTGGAATGCGGCAAAATACTTGGGTGGATGCGTGGGAATTCCTATTCTCTACTCATGGAATGCCTTCAAAGGGCAGAGTAACACAAGGCAGCGACTTGTGCTGCATTACTCAAGCTTTACCATAACACGCAGAACCACACAAGGTAGCTTTGCGTAGTATTGTAAATCTCACTTAAGGCTTGTGTTAACAAAGGGCAACACAATCCTTTCATAAGCCTGGTCCTGTGAGTATTACAACAACAGCAATGCAGTGAGGGAAAGTGTTGATCCATGTGACATGCAGGTTTAAACATAACCGTTTAGACGATGAATAGGTACAGTGATCAGTGATGATGCTGTTCTTGTTCCCTTTATAATCATGGCAACTTCAACATACATTCAAACATATATACATATATTAATATTCACTGAAAAACCCAAAGGTTACAGGGATGTTATAGTTAGGTGGAAGTTGTACCCATACAAAACCATAGAAATTCAGCATGTTTTCACATAAATTCTGATGCATCTGTTGGCGCTAAACTCACACGTTGCTGGAGTAGTGTTGTTAAACTGACGCAACTCCAGCTATGCGAGGAGTCACCGATAGGAAAAAGACTTGCATCAATTTTACGCCTGCTCGGTAAAATTTTGACACAATGAAGTCTCAGAATGATGCAGTGAAATGTACATTTCACTGTGTCAGTTATGCATGGCTTTTCCCGTGGGAACACCCACCCTGCATATATTATATGTGGCGAAGGTATAATGTGATGCAGGGCTTTCCAAACTGATTCACTGGGCCCAGTTTATAAATATGGAACAATGTAGTGCACTACTAGCGCCACCGCTGCGTCAAAAACATGACACAGCGGTGGTGCCAAGGGTGTGTAAATGAAGCCCTAATTATGTTGTTGTTAAATAGTCTTTTCAGATGTCATCATCTTAGGCCTTCATGGGCAATGACATAAATTGCTTGAACCACAAAAGCTGACATAAAGATTTATTTTTAACTCTCCACTTAGTAATATGTTCTGTTGAAGGCAAGTACTGTTAGTAATATGTTCCGGTGAAGGAGAATACTGTACTCTAAAACTTAAGAACGTGTGACATAAAATCAGATTCATAGAAACGTAATATGGAGGGTAATAATTCCATTTAAAAAAATCTACTCTTGACAACCTAATTGTTATTAACAGACAAAAACCCTGTACAACTCTCTTATACAATGAAAACTACTTTAAATACATTCTATGTCCATGAGATCAGCATACACCCAGAACACACAAATTGGTATATGTAGGAAGATGGCCTGGTTTGTGGTGAGTACCTATGGTATTGTCACCTTATACCAGATCCACGTATCCCCTATTAGTGAGGTATAGTTAGTGTCTAGGAAGCCAGGCTCTCTAGAGGTAGCTGTGGATGAGCAGCCAAGACTTATATAGTAGACATGCAAAGCTTATGCAGTACCACTGTAGTAACACAGCACTTACACACATGAAAGAACCACACAGTGTTACAAAAATAAAGGTACTTTATGTTAGTGACACAAATACTAAAATACTATACAGGCAATACCCCAACTGGAGGTAAGTAAAACACACTATTATATGTACAGTAGCAGTCAGGAATTAGCATGGAATGAAATAGAAAACAGTGAACGCAATAGACAATACTGAAGGCTCGGGGGGACCAAACCATATACTAAGAAAGTGGAATGCAAAAGTCGGGGCCCCACCCAAGGAAGTGGAATCGGTAGAGGGGAGCTGGGGGAACTAGAAAACCCACAAGGTAAGTCCCAGAGTGCCCCACAGCGACCAGGAGAAAAGCGGTAAGATAATGATTTTCCCCAAACCCACCAAAAGGACTTCAGAGAGGAATATTGCAAGACCCAGACAAGACTGCAAGAACCCAGATGTAGATCCTGGAAGAGGATGACCTAGAAAAGAAGGGGACCAAGTCTAGTTCAGGTTGGAGTGTCCAGTGGGGGCAGGAGCCTCTACCCACCCGTCTGTGGATGCAGGATGTGGTCGACGCTGAGGCAAAGACGGTCAGCAATGCAGCCCTGGAGCAGCTGAAGAGTTCCTGAATGATGCAGTCGACATCCCATGCTGGATGAAGAATTACAATCGGTCTGTGGTGTGGGAACACCACCAACAAGCCTTGGCAAAACCAAATGTCACAAATGAAGAAAAGTGGAGCTGCCGGGGACCAGCAAGGTCCAGTGGGACTCAGCCCACGGAAAGGGAGTCTGGGGTGACCCTCACAGATGACCCACAGACAGCAAGCCCAGGATTAGCAGTGAGGCCCACGCAGCACACCTAGGAAGGAGTCCCACGTCGCAGAAGAAGCACGCAGAGGGCTGTGCGTCGCAGGGAAGAGTGCTGGGGATTGGGGCTACACGGATCATGAAGATACCTTGGAGGAGATACCAAAAAGCCTTGGTAGCTACAAAAGACATGTTGCACGGTGGTACTGTCCTGCGTGGAGAGGCTGGAACTTACCGTCTCCAGAGTTCGACAGCTGACAGAGAGGACCATGGGGACCACTCCAGACCACCACCCGTGATGTAGGATCCACACAACTCAGGAAAAGAGGAGATCGACGCAGTCGGCTGTCATTGCAATTGTTGTCTGCAGATACAGGGAAGTGACTCCTTCACTCCAAAGGAGATTCCTTCTTGCTTCTTGGTGCAGTCTGAAGACTTGCCACCCTCAGAGTATGCACAGCCGGGAAATGTTGCACTTGCTGGAATTAGCCGGAGAAACAATGTTGCAGAGCAGTGTCGTCGCTGTAGCTGCATATTGTAGGTTCCTGTGGAGTCTAATTGCGGTTCCAGTGGCCAGAAGTCGAAGTAAACGTTGCAGAGGAGCACTGCTGGAGTCTTGCACGTCACATCTGAGGACCCATCCAAGAGGGAGACCCTAAATAGCCCTGGAAAGGGGACTAGTCACCTAGCAAGGTGACCACCTATCAGGAGAGGGCTGTGACGTCACCTGCCTGATATGACCACTCATATGGTCCCAGAGGCCTCTGCCCAGCTTGGATTCAAGATGGCAGAATAGAGTGGCCACCTGGAGGAGTTCTGGGCTCCACCCCTGGTGTGGTCCTGGACAGGAGAGTGGTTACTCACCTTTCCGTTGTCCAGTTTCGCACCAGAGCAGGGACTGGAGGTCCCTAAACTGGTGCAGACTGATTTATGCAACGAGGACACCAAATGTGCCCTTCAAAGCATACCAATGGCTTGGGGACACTACTCCTCCCAAGCAGGCAACACAGGGCTGGTCAGGTGCAGAGGTCAAAGGAGGGCCCAAAACGCATAGGCGCCTATGGAGAACAGGGGTGCTCCAGTTCCAGTCTGCTAGCAGGTAAGTACCTGCGTCCTCAGGAAGTAAACCGGGGGGGTCTGTAGAGCACTGGGGGGGACACACACAAGCACACAAAACACACCTTCAGCGGCACAGGGGGGGCCGGGTGCAGTGTGCAAAGTAGGCGTTGGGTTAGCTGTAGAAATCAATGGAGGGATACGGGGGTCACACTGTCAATGCAGGCAGGGCACAGGGGGGCTTCTCAGGCCAGCCACAAACTGGACTAGGATGAGGGCCACCTGCTGGTCACTCCTCCACTGGTAGGTGGTTCCTCTCGGTCCTGGGGGCTGCGGGTGCAGTGCTTGGTCCATGCATCGGGTTCCTTTGCTACCAGGAAGTCGCGATCAGGGGGAGCCTCTGGATCCTCTCTGCAGGCATCGCTGTGGGGCTGCAGGGGGTCGACTCAGGGTGTCCACGTTGTTGGACTCGCCTGGGCATCGGGTGCAGAGTGTGAAGACTTGCGCTTCTGGCAGGAAGTGGGAGTCTCTTTAAAGTTGCTTCTTTGTTGCAATTTTGTTGCTGTTTCTGGACAGAGCCGCTGTCCTCAGGAGGTTCTTGGTCCTTTGGGTGCAGGTCCGTCCTATGAGTTCTCAGAGGTCGCTGGTCCCACGGGATGCGTCACTGTGCAGGTTCTTTGAGTCTGGAGACAGGCTGGTAGGGCTGGGGCCAAGTCAGTTGTCATCTCCATCGTCTCTGGGGGGCTTTCAGGTCAGGAGTCCTTCTTCTTGGTATAGGTTGCAGGAATCTGATTTCCTGGGTTCAGAGTCGCCCCTAAATACTGAATTTAGGGGTGTGTTTAGGTCAGGGGGCAGTAGCCAATGGCTGTTGCCCAGGAGGGTGACCCTCTTTGTGCCTCCTCCCTGAGGAGAGGGAGGCACATCCCTATTCCTATTGGGGGAATCCTCCAAAACTAAGATGGAGGATTTCTTAAGGCAGGGGTCACCTCAGCTCAGGACACCTTAGGGGCTGTCCTGACTGGTGGGTGACTCCTCCTTGCTTTTCTCATTATCTCCACTGGACTTGCCGTCAAAAGTGGGGGCTGTGTCCGAAGGGGCGGGCATCTCCACTATCTGGGGTGCCCTGGGGTGCTGTAACAACAGGCATGAGCCTTTGAGGCTCACTGCCAGGTGTTACAGTTCCTGCAGGGGGAAGTGACAAGCACCTCCACCTAGTGCAGGCTTTGTGCCTGGCCACAGTGGTTGTGGTAGGCTGGCAGAAACAGGTCAGCCTAACACTAGAAGTCAGACTGGCATGCAGGGGGCATCTCTAAGATGCCCTCTGTGTGCATTTTTCAATAAATTCCACACAGGCATCAGTGTGCATTTATTGTGCTGAGAAGTTTGATACCAAACATACAGGATTTCAGTGTAGCCATTATGGAACTGTGGAGTTCATAATTGACAGACTCCCAGACCATATACTCTTTATGGCTGCCCTGCACTTACAATGTCTAAGGTTTGGCTTAGACACTGTAGGGGCATAGTGCTTATGCAAATATGCCCTCACTTGTCATATAGTGCACCCTGCCTTAGAGCTGTAAGGCCTGCAAGAGCGATGACTTACCTATGCCACAGGCAGTGGGTTGTGGCACGGCACCCTGAGGGGAGAGCCATGTCGACTTAGTCATTTTCTCCCCACCAGCACACACAAGCTGTGAGGCAGTGTGTATTTACTGAGTGAGGGGTCCCCAGGGTGGCATAATACATGCTGCAGCCCTTAGAGACCTTCTCTAGCAACAGGGCCATGGGTACCAGGGGTACCCTTTACCACAGACTTATCTGTTTGCCAGGGCTGTGCCAATTGTGGGAACAAAGGTACAGTTTAGGGAAAGAACACTGGTGCTGAGGTCTGGTTAGCAAGGTCCCAGCACACTTTCAATCATAACCAGCATCAACAAAAGGCAAAAATGTAGGGGGTAACCATGCGAAGGGAGGCATTTCCCTACACAATCCCTCTCCCCCCAAATGAAAGAGGATGAGACTAACCTTTCCCAAGAGAGTCTTCATTTTCTAAGTGGAAGAACTAGGAAAGGCCATCAGCATGGCAGACCCAGGTCTTTGTTCCACCACAAAGTCCATTCCCTGTAGACCACCTCAACAGTTTAGGATTTTCTCCTTTCATTTGCATCAGCTATCTGAGAGGTCTGTGGTCAGTTTGAACTGTGAAGTGAGTACCAAACAGGTATGGTCTTAACTTCTTCAGGGACCAAACCACAGCAAAGGCCTCCCTCTCAATGGCACTCCAACGCTGCTCCCTGGGAAGTAACCTCCTGCTAATAAAAGCAACAGGCTGGTCTTCATTTGTTTGGGATAGGACGGCTCCTATCCCATGCTCAGAGGCCCCAGTCTGCACCATGAACTGCTTTGAATAATCTGGAGCTTTCAAAACTGGTGCTGAACACATAGCTTCTTTCAGGGTGTCAAAGGCCTTTTGACAGTCCAAGGTCCAGTTAACTTTTCTGGGCATTTTCTTGGAGGTAAGTTATGTGAGGGGTGTCACTATGGATCCATATCCCTTCACAAACCTCCTATAGTACCCAGTCAAGCCAAGGAATGCCCTGACTTGAGTCTCGGTTTTTGGAGCTTCCCAGTCCAGATTAGTCTGGATCTTGGGTTGAAGTGGCTGAACTTGGCCTCCACCTACAAAGTGTCCCAGGTAAACCACAGTACCCTTTCCTATCTGACATTTAGATGGCTTGATAGAAAGGCCTGCTGCTTGCAGGGCCTGCAAAACCTTTAGGTGGACCAGGTGATCCTGCCAGTTGGAGCTAAAGACAGCAATATCATCTAGGTATGGTGCACTAAAGGACTCCAAGCCAGCAAGGATTTGATTCACCATCCTTTGGAAGGTGGCAGGGGCCTTCTTTAAGCCAAAGGGCATAACAGTAAACTGATAATGTCCATCAGGTGTAGAGAATGTTGTCTTCTCTTTTGCAACAGGTGCCGTTTTGATTTTCCAGTACCCTACTGTCAAGTCAAAGGTACTTAAGAATTTGGCTGCACCTAATTTGTCAATGAGCTCATTTGCCCTTGGGATGGGGTGAGCATCTGTCTTGGTGACAGAGTTGAACCCTCTGTAATCCACATACAACCTCATCTCTCTCTTTCCATCTTTGGTGTGAGGTTTGGGAACCAAGGCCACTGGGCTAGCCCAGGGACTGTCAGAGTGCTCTATCACTCCCAACTCCAGCATCTTGTGGACTTCCACTTTGATGTTTTCTTTGACTTGGTCAGACTGTCTGAAAATGTTATTCTTGACAGCCTACTGTCTCCTGTGTCCACATCATGGGTGCACAGGTGTGCCTGTACAGGGGTCAAGGAAAAGAGGTCAGCAAACTGCTGGAGGACCTTCCTGCAGTGAGCTTGCCAATGGCCAGAGAGGGTGTCTGAGTAGACAACTCTATCTTCTGAGCCATCTTTAGGGTCAGTGGAGAGGAGGTCAGGGGGAGGTTCACTCTCTGCTTCCTGATCCTCATCAGTAACCATTAACATGTTTACATCTATCCTGACATGATAGAGGTTAAGGCGATTAACATGGATCACCCTCTTGGGGTTCCTGCTAGTGTCTAGGTCCACCAGGTAGGTGACCTGACTCTTCTTTTCTAGCACTGGGTAAGAGCCACTACATCTGTCTTGAAGTGCCCTGGGAGCCACAGGCTCCAGAACCCAGACTTTCTGCCCTGGCTGAAACTCAACCATAGCAGCCTTTTGGTCATACCACAACTTCTGGAGTGGTTGGCTGGCCGCAAGGTTTTTGCTTGCACTTTCCATGTACTCTGCCAACCTTGAGTGGAGGGCTAGCACACAGTCCACTACATCTTGTTTAGGCTCATGGAGAGGTCTCTCCTAGCCTTCTTTTACAAGTGCCAGTGGTCCCCTTACAGGATGGCCAAAGAGAAGCTCAAAGGGGAAAAACCCTACTCCCTTCTGTGGCACCTCTCTGTAGGTGAAAAGCAGGCATGGCAAGAGGACATCCCATATCCTTTTGAGTTTACAGGGGGGGCCCATAATCATGCCCTTCAATGTCTTGTTCAACCTTTCTACAAGACTATTGGCTTGTGGATGGTATGGTGTGATGAACTAGTAAGTCACCCCACACTCATTCTACATTTGTTTCAGGTAAGCTGACATGAAGTTGGTACCTCTGTCAGAAACCACCTCCTTAGGAAATCCCACTCTGGTAAAAATACCTATGAGTGCTTTAGCTACTGCAGGAGCAGTAGTGGACCTAACGGGAATTGCCTCAGGGTACCTGGTAGCATAATCCACTACTACCAGAGTATATTGGTTCCCTGATGCTGTGGGAGGTTCAAGTGGACCCACTATGTCCACTTCCACTCTCTCAAAGGGGATCCCTACCACTGGAAGTGGAATGAGCGGGACCTTTGGATGGCCACCTGTCTTACCAGTTTTACACCTCCTGTCACAGGTGACACAGGAGGTGCAAAACTCCTTAATCTTCTGGGACATATTGGGCCAATAGAAATGGTTGACTAATACTTCCCAAGTCTTGGTTTGTCCCAAATGCCCAGAAAGGGGAATGTCATGGGCTCAGGTCAGAATAAACTCCCTACATTCCTGAGGCACTACCACTCTCCTAGTGGCACCAGGTTTGGGATCTCTTGCCTCAGTGTAAAGGAGCCCATCTTCCCAATAGACCCTGTGGGTTCCACTGACATTGCCTTTTTCGTGCTCAGCTGCTTGCTGTCTTAGGCCTTTAAGAGTGGGACAACTCTTTTGTCCCTTACACAGCTATTCCCTTGAGGGTCCCCCTGGGCCCAGAGCTCAACCTGATATGGCTCCAGCTCCATGGACTCAGTTCCCTCAGGGGATAGAACATCTTCTTGGGAAGAGAGGTTCTGCTTGTTTTTCAGTGCAGAAGCTATTTCCCAATTCTTCTGTCCTTTCCTCTTGGAGGGTTGGGCCATTATTCCAGACTCCAACACTTCTTTTTCACCCTGTGCCCTGCTCTGTGCCCTTGTCTTGACACACACCAGTTCAGGGATACCCAGCATGGCTGCATGGGACTTGAGATCTACCTTAGCCCATGCTGAGGACTCCAGATCATTCCTTAGCAGACATTCTACTGGAATTGCAGAGGAGACTACCACCTGTTACAGGCCAGTGACCCCTCCCCATTCTAAAGTTACCATTGCCATGGGATAGACTTTAGTTTGATTGTAAGCATTAGTGACTGGATATGTCTGTCCAGCCAGGTACTGTCCTGTGGAAATCAGTTTATCTGTCACCATAGTGACACTGGCACCTGTATCCCTCAGGGCTTCTACTCTGTTCCCATTTATCAAGAGTTGCTGCCTGTATTTGTGCATGTTAGGCGGCCAGGCAGCAAGTGTGGCTAAATCCACCCCACCCTCTGAGACTAGTGTAGCTTCAATGTGGACCCTGATTTGCTCTGGGCACACTGTTGATCCCACCTGGAGACTGGCTATTCCAGTACTAACTGGAGTAGTTGTTGTTATGGGACTTTTCTTTGGACAGGCCTTGTCTCCAGTTTGGTGTCCATGCTGTCTACAGTTTTGACAACAGGCCTTCTTGGGATCTAGGTTTCCACCCTTATACCCATTTGTGGAATGTGAAGAGTCTCAGGCCCACTCTCCTGAACAGGTTTTTGGGGCCATGTAGAAGACTCTTTACTTTTGTCCTTGTCTCACCACCCTTCACTTGTGGAGGCTTTGTGACCCCTTTCTTTTGGTCACCCCCTGTGGATTTCGTGGTCATCCTAGTCTTGACCAAGTGGTCTGCCTTCTTTCACAATTCTTGGGGAGAAATTGGACCTAGGTCTACCAGATGTTGATGCAGTTTGTCATTGAAGCAATTACTTAACATATGTTCTTTCATAAATAAATTATACAGCCCATCATAATCACCTACACCACTGCCAGTTATCCAGCCAGCTAGTGTTTTGAATGAGAAGTCAACAAAATCAACCCAGGTCTGGCTCAAGGATTTGTGAGCCCCCCTAAACCTAATCCTGTACTCCTCAGTTGAGAATCCAAAGCCCTCAATCAGGGTAGCCTTCATGAGGTCATAAGATTATGCATCTTTACCAGAGAGTGTGAAGAGTCTATCCCTACACTTTCTAGTGAACATTTCCCAACAGAGTTTTCCCAGTGAGATCTGTTTACTGTTCTGGTTGCACTAGCCCTCTCAAAAACTGTGGACCACTTGGTGATGTCATCACCATCTTCATATTTAGTGACAATCCCTTTGGGGATTTTTAGGATGTCAGTATTCTCTCTGACCCTATTTAAGTGGCTGCCACCATTAATGGGACTTAAACCCATCTCTTTTCTTTCACTTTCTACGGCTAGGAGCTGCTTCTCCAAAGCCAATCTTTTGGCCATCCTGGGTTACAAGCAGAACGCATTGAGGCTGTCCTCAATGCTCACAGAGGCACTGGTCTCCCCTGTGGAAGAACCAGATTCTCTGACTATGATTTGTGGTGTCAGGGTTCTGAGAACGCTGTTCTCCCTTATTAGGACGGGGGGGGTGAGTTCTTCCTCCTGTTCACTAATTTCTCCATCTGAAGGAGAATCCTCCACATCAGAGGGGTGGTCCCTTGTGAACTCTGCCAAGAGCTCCTGGAGCTTTGCCTGGGTAGGGTTGGACCCAGTCTTTATCTTTTTTATCTTACAGAGAGAACTTAACTCTGACATCCCTAGATGCAGGTAAGGTGTGAGGTTGAGTTCCATCACTGTCTCATCTGTTTGACTCATTATCATTCTAAAAGTTGGGTTTACTTTTTAAGGATCCGAAAACTACTTCTAGAACTTAAATTCTAACTTTTACAAACTGTTAAACTTCAAAAGAAATGCCAACAGGTACTTACACAAGGCCCTAGCAGGACTTTTAAAAATGTAGAAAAATAGTCAAATTGCAAAAAACAATTATTATGACAATTTTTGGAATTTTAGTTGTGTGATCAGGTATTGGCTGAGTAGCCAGGAAATGCAAAGTCTTAGACCCCACCGCTGATCCACCAACGTAGGAAGTTGGCTCTCTATATACTATCTCAAAGTGAGAGATAGTGTGCACAGAGTCCAAGGGTTCCACTTAGAGGTTGATAGTGCCAAAAATTAGATAATTCTAATGCTCTATTTTGTGGTAGTGTGGTTGAGCAGTAGGCTTATTAGAGGGTAGTGTGAAGCATTTGTTGTACCCACACAGGCAAAAAATGAGGACCACACACTCAAAGACTTAACTTCAGGCCAATAGGTTTTTATATAGAAAAATATATTTTCTTAATTTATTTTTAGAGCCACAAGATTCCAATTTTAGGTAAGTACGTAAAATGCAAGGTACTTCACACAGGTAAGTATAGAACTTTGATTTAAAACAGTAGTACACACAGTTTTGGCTAAAATAGCAAATAGCAATTTTAAAAGTGGACACTATAAAAATCAACAGATCCTGGGGAAGGTAAGTATTGGTTCGTTTTTCAGATAAGTAAAGCACTTACACAGTCAGTCTCCTGGGCATAGGCAGCCCACCGTTGGGGGTTCAAGGCAACCCCAAAGCCACAGCGCCAGCAACACAGGGCCAGTCAGGTGCAGAGGTCAAAGGAGGGCACAAAACACATAGGTGCCTATGGAGAACAGGAGTGCTCCGGTTCCAGTCTGCTAGCAGGTAACTACCTACATCCTCGGGGAGCAGACCAGGGGGGTTTTGTAGAGCACTGGGGGGACACACACAAGCACACAAAACACACCCTCAGCGGCACAGGGGTGGCCGTGTGCAGTGTGCAAAGTAGGCGTCGGGTTTGCTGTAGAAATCAATGGAGGGACCCGGGGGTCACTCTGGAGATGCAGGCAGAGCACAGGGGGGCTTCTCGGGCCAGCCACTGACTGGGCTAGGATGAGGGCCACCTGCTTGTCACTCCTGCACTGGAGGTGGTTCCTCTCGGTCCTGGGGGCTGCGGGTGCAGTGCTTGGTACAGGCATCGGGTTCCTTTGTTACCAGGCAGTCGCAGTCAGGGGGAGCCTCTGGATCCTCTCTGCAGGCGTCGCTGTGGGGCTGCAGGGGGGGGTCGACTCAGGGTGTCCACGTCGTTGAAGTTACCTGGGAGATCTCTCTGCAGTGTTTGTTGTCCTGAACTCTAGCCGGGGCGTCGGGTGCAGAGTGTGAAGACTCACACTTCTGGCGGGAAGTGAGAGTCTCTTTAAAGTTGCTTCTTTGTTGCAATTTTGTTGCTGTTTGTGGACAGAGCCGCTGTCCTCTGGAGGTTCTTGCTCCTTTGGGTGCAAGTCAGTCCTCTGAGTCCTCAGAGGTCAGTGGTCCTGCGGGATGTGTTGCTGTGCAGGTTCTTTGAGTCTGAAGACAGGCCGGTAGGGCTGGGGCCAAGTCAGTTGTCGTCTCCATCCTCTCTGCGGCGCTTTCAGGTCAGCAGTCCTTCTTGTTGTTGTAGGTTGCAGGAATCTGATTTCCTGGGTTCAGGGTCGCCCCTAAATACTGAACTTAGGGGTGTGTTTAGGTATGGGGAGTAGTAGCCAATGGCTGCTGCCCTGGAGGGTGGCTACACTCTCTTTGTGCCTCCTCCCTGAGGGGGGGCATATCTCTATTCCTATTGGGGGAATCCTCCAAAACTAAGATGGAGGATTTTCTAAGGCAGGGGTCACCTCAGCTCAGGACACCTTAGGGGCTGTCCTGACTGTTGGGTGACTCCTCCTTTTTTTTTCTCATTATCTCCTCCGGACTTGCCGCCAAAAGTGGGGGCTATGTCCACTGGAGGGGTGGGCATCTGCACTGGCTGGGATGCCCTGGAGCGCGGTAACAACAGGCATGAGCCTTTGAGGCTCACTGCCAGGTTTTACAGTTCCTGCAGGGGGAGGTGAGAAGCACCTCCACCAAGTGCAGGCTTTGTTCCTGAACACAGAGTGACAAAGGCACCCACCCCATGTGGCCAGAAACTCGTCTGGTTGTGGCAGGCTGGCAGAAACTGGTCAGCCTAACACTAGGAGTCGGAGTGGCATGCAGGGGGCATCTCAAAGATGCCCTCTGTGTGCATTTTTCAATAGATTCCTCATTGGTATCAGTGTGCATTTATTGTGCTGAGAAGTTTGATACCAAACTTCCCAGATTTCAGTATAGCCATTATGGAGCTGTGAAGTTCATAACTGACAGACTCCCAGACCATATACTCTTTAAGGCTACCCTGCACTTACAATGTGTCAGGTTTGGCTTAGACACTGTAGGGGCATAGTGCTCATGCAACTATGCCCTCACCTGTGGTATAGTCTACCCTGCCTTAGGGCTGTAAGGCCTGCTAGAGGGGTGACTTACCTATGCCACAGGCAGTGTGTTGAGGGCATGGCACCCTGAGGGGAGTGCCATGTCGACTTAGTCATTTTCTCCCCACCAGCACACACAAGCTGTGAGGCAGTGTGCATGTACTGAGTGAGGGGTCCCCAGGGTGGCATAATACATGCTGCAGCCCTTAGAGACCTTCCCTGGCCACAGGGCCCTTGGTACCAGGTTTACCAGTTACAAGGGACTTATCTGTGTGCCAGGGCTGTGCCAATTGTGGGAACAAAGGTACAGTTTAGGGAAAGAACACTGGTGCTGGGGCCTGGTTAGCAGGGTCCCAGCACACTTTCAGTCATAACTGGCATCAACAAAAGGCAAAATGTTAGGGGTTAACCATGCCAAGGGAGGCATTTCCCTACAACTGGGTACCATGTACTAGGGACTTATATGGGGGCACCAGTATGCCCAATGTGGGGTGTGTGTGGTCCAAGCAACCACATTTAAAAAGAGAGAGCAGAGTCATTTGGGTCCTGGTTAGCAGGATTCCAGTGAACACAGTCAAAACACACTGACATCAGACAAAAAGTGGGGGTAACCATGCTAAAAAGAGGCTACTTTCCTACAGTATACTCATTGAGTCCAATAATATAGACCATTTGTTTATCATGGAAACCTTGCTCATTAATGATTCTCAAAAGCATATAACGCACACCTTAATGTCTGAGGACTAAAATATCCTCAGAAAAGAACACCTAGACCAGGTGGAGGGTGGCCTCCCTATAGTGGCAAAAATTGATACCCTGATAATAGTACGAATGATAGGATTCTAATCCTTTGAATGTCTGAAAGTGGAAATATCAAATGATACTTTGATGGAAATATTTTTACACCTAATCTTCAGACCACTCAAGAGCTCCAAAAACGCCTTTGATCAAATGAATGCTTATTTATCTCCCGTAACCAAACTCTTTCCCCCATGTCTGTCTGTTTGGGGTACTTAATCTGGACTAGGATAACAAGAACCTGTTGTATGCACCAGGACACCTAGCCTGCTGCTTGCCTGTGGCATCCAGTTCCTGCTTGTTCCAGACTGATCCAGTGACACCGTAGCTACCTGGGTTTCCCCACTGGGGTGTTTCCGACCGGTTTTCTCACTCACTGTTCTTCCCGTCAACAGAAGCCTCCCTCACCCCCACCCAAGGACCTACTTAATGCAGGCCGCAGTGTGACCGTGCAGCGAACGCAAGCAGGAGACTTGCCGCTGGCAAGACAAAGGCAAGTCCGTCTACGCCCATCGGTGCCTGGACCACGCCCAGTGCCATGACTGCTGGTCCTCACTCCCCCCAAAGATACACCATCACCCAGCTCTTCACCCTGAACCCCGTGTGTTGCAACAAACACTGTCACGGCACCGACTCACGCTCCACGTTAGGACCTTTCACCTGCACCCCCTGCCACTTCACCTACCTCAGCACACACACCAGCCCCTCGCGGAACAGTCTCACCCCGAACACACCACAGACACCACCTGAACACAAACATCAACTCAAATGTGCCCTTCTCAATACACGCACACTACGTAAGCATTCCTCCGAATTATGGAACCTCATCACTCTTGCACCCAACATCGTCTTCCCACTGAGACCCGGCTCAACCCCACATCCACCCCAGACATTGCCAAAGTGATCTTCAATGGATTTTGAGCATCTAATCAAAACAGACAGACACATCCAGGACAGCAGGTTAAGAGAGAAAGGTATCAGGGGTGTATAATGGAAAATCGGTGTGCGGTAATACAGTGACACCCTGGGGACCCGGCTCCAAGAGGGTGGAGTGGGCGACAACATAGACAGGGAGGATGTATGGGGAGTGGGAACTTGGGGGGATGAAAACATGGCCCCTGGAGCAGTGAGGGAGAGGGCGGGTGTCTTGTGCAAGTGTCCTATCCGCGAGAGTATGGCGATGGTTCTGTCCAAATCTGCCTAGGCGTGGGGGAGTGAACACCGAGCCAACATGGCAAGGGCAGAAAAACTTGACAAAATGAGGGTGGAGCGTGCTTGCGGAATAATAGTAGGGCCCTGCTTGATGCAATGGGGGGTGAGGGTGGAAGGGCCAGCAAGGGCCTGAGGGAAGTCGGGATACCTTGTAGGGTAATGACTTAGAGGGACCTGGAGAAATGGATAAGCCTGTATAAGGAAGATGGTAAGGAGGGTAGGGATTAACCAGCAGGTAGGAGGCAGAGGATGGAGGGTGGTGGGTGATCGAGGAAGGGAGTGGAAATGGAAGTGGCCAGGCAGACGTGGGGTGGGTAGATGATGGCGGGGGTAATAAAGATCAGGTGGTTGTGTGCAGTCGTGGTCAGTCCCCGGTCGACTGTAGGAAGGGGTCCCAGGTTTGTAGGAAGACATCCAGTTTATCTTGTAAATTGTAAATGGTGCATTCATTGGTCGCTGCTTGGTACATTGCAGTGAGTAGGGAGAGTTGGGAAGCGCCAAGGGTGAAGGACGCAGAGTTTGGCCGTGGCGAGTGCTGTGTGGAGTAGGTGGGCTTGCGGACAGATCATTTCGGGGATTCTCACGACCTCTTGCAGGAAGATCAGGGAACGCGAGAATGGGGTCTGGAGAGGAAGGGTCTCTCTGAGTGACCTTCACACCGCCTCCCAGTAGGGCGTGATAGAAGAGCAGTCACAAACGATATGTACCAAGTCGCAGTGAGCATTTGAGCAATGCCAGCACTGGGCCTTTGGCAAAAGGCCCGCCGCTCTCAGCATGACATATGTCCAGTACCAATCATGGAGTGTTTTAAATGGGCAGAATTTCATTCACACTTCCCCCGCTCCACGATCACAGGCATCTAGAAGTTCTGCCCAGTCATCCTCGTCAAATTCTGTTCATAGTTTCGCTTGCCAGGAAGTACGGAGTGTGTTTAAGAGGGGTAGGGAGAAGAGATGGTGAGCCAGGAGTGCATGTAGGCCCGACATCACTCCGCGGGATCGGCCCCACAGTCTAAGATAGGAGAGCACTGGGGAGTATGGTAGGTAGCATGGGCGAGGCCACAAGCTTATTTAAGACAGTGTTGCAGTTGTATGTGTTTCCAGACTTAGCGGTTCGGGAGGCTGAACTCTTCTCTTAGGGTGGCAAAAGGTTTGATTGTCCCATATGCAATGACCTGATCTAAATGTGTGATGCCGGCGTCGCCCATGCCCTCCAGTCCAGCAATTGACCCCCTATACAGAGCCTGGCGTTGCCCCAGATCGGTGCATGTTCATTTAAGTGCGCGTCCACACCTACCAAGCAAAGAGCGCGTCGCCAGGATTTCACCGTGGCTTGCACCACTGGGTGAGCAGCTCGGACTCTGGCATTTCCATCTCTATTGAGCAGGTCCAGGCCTTGCGGGCTATGCAGGAGTGTACGCTCTATTTGGACCCATTGCGGCGGGTCTACCCTCCCTAGGAGAAGGTGACTAATTTACGAGAGATGGAGGGACAATGCATATTGTTAAACAGAGGGGAGGCCTAAGCCTCCGCAAGAGCATTGAGCCATCAGTTAAGCACTAGGGTCGGGCCGATACCCCGAGGGAGGAGCCTGTGCTGCGGTCAATGGCACGCAAGGTGCGGAGTGGGGTAAGTAGAGATAGCATGCCAAGGACATAGGTGAAATGGGGTAAGGTCACCATCCGCACTGCCCTCACCCTCCCCTAAAGAGAAAGACCTAATTGCGACCATTTTGCAAAATCCCCTTAGGTGCATTCGAACAACGGGTCCAGGATGTCTACCATAATGCGGTCCAGGCCCCTATTAATGTAGATACCCACGTACTTAACAACCGCTTTGGTGGTTAGTCGGGATATGGGTAGCGCCTCACTTATTTTCCCAGTTTACCTTGTAGCCCGAGAATGCTGCAAATTCAGCGTGGAGGTCCTGAAGCTTCAGGAGGGAATGCATGAGATCCTTTAGGGTGAGCAGAACGTCATCAGCGTGGAGGTAAACTATGGACGTGCCCCCCAGGACAGGGCCGCCCGAGGTATCTAGGTCTTGACGGATGATCCCTAGTGGATTTAAAATCATTCACCAGGACCGCACCAACAAGTTGGGAGGAGACATAGCTATCGTCCACAAAGAGATCATACAGTGCAGCACCACCACCAACAACACCACCACCCCCATGGAACATCTCAACTTTAAGCCCCACACAATAACAAAACAAACATCAGAGGCACCCTTGCATACCTACCCCCAGACCTGCGCTCCAGCTTCTGCAGCACCATTGCAGACTTCATGGCACCCCTAGCCTTAGACTCCAAGGACTACATATTCCTCGGCGCCCTAAATTTCCACATTGACGACCCCAACAACAACAACACTGGCAATCTCCTTGACAGTATTAACATCCTAAGATTAACCCAGATCATCCACAACCCTACAAACACCACAGGACACACGCTGGACCCCATTTTCACCTCCAGCAACAGCATCAAATACAGCCATGTCACAAAACTCACATGGACTGTCACTCCATCATCCACTCCAGCATCTCCAGCCCCCACACCTCCACCACCAAGATGACCAGTGCCCCCACAGGAGGTGACTAAAATCACAGAGACCAGCTGGGCAGATGCACTCAGCACCGCCAAACCCTCTACTGCCACCAATCTCAAACAGGGAGTGAAAAACTTCAACTCATGGTTCACCAATTACGCCAACAGCATCCTCCCCATCAAGAGAAACAACCAGAGAAAATACTCCAAAAAAGGCCAATTGGTACAACCAAGAACTCAGAACAGCAAAACGAGACAGCTAACAGCTGGAGAGGAGATGGTGCACCTGGGAGGATGCCTCTGACAGAGCAGCCTTCAAGACCTCCAGCAACCTCTACCATCGCCTGCTAAGGGCAACAAATAAGACAGCCCTTTCAGCACGCATCAAAACCAGCACCAACAGCACGAAGGAACTTTTCAACATCGTTAAGGAATTCTCTAACCCGGCTGCTAGCGAAAACAACATCACACCCTCACAGGAGCTGTGCGACAACCTCGCCCACTTCTACCACTACAAGATTGCAACCATATACAGAAACCTCAAACTCTAACCCACCCCTATGGACTTCCTCAATAGATACGCCACACCCGTAACTGACACAAACCACACACTGACCACTTGGAACATTCTCTCCACCCTGGACATCACCTCCACCATGAAATCCATCCACTCCGAAGCTCCCACAGCCCTATGCCTACACCATATCTTCAATCTTGTGAACCAAAGGATTGGCCAGGAACTCACCATCCTGCTCAACACCTCTATTACCACTGCAACATTTACTGATGCCTGGAAACACGCTGAAATCAGACCACTTCTCAAAAAACCCTCCACTGACCCCAGTGAACCCAAAAAATACCAGCCAATCTCCCTGCTCCCATTCCCAGCAAAGATACTGGAAAAGATCATCAACAAGCAACTCATGACATACTTGGAGCAGAACTAGCTACTCAAAGCCTTCCAATCCGGCTTCCACAGAAATCACAGCACCAAAACTGCCCTTAGCGCAGCCACTGATGACATCCGAACCCTCCTCGACTGAGTAGAAACAGCAGCTTTGATCCCTTATGATCTTTCGGCAGCCTTCAACACTGTATCCCACCACATGCTGATCAAAAGACTCCACCACATTAGCATCCCGAGGGACGCGCTCAGATGGATCACCTTCGTCCTCACCAGAAGAACCCAGAGGATCCACCTCCCACCTATCTACTCTGAACCCAAGGAGACCACATGCAGTGTCCCACAGGGTTCATCCCATAGCCCCACATTCTTCAACGCATATATGACCCCACTGGTCAACATCGTTAGTCTCACAGTCTCAACATAATGTCCTACACAGACGACACCCAACTCATCCTCTCACTCCCGACGACTCCTTCACCAACAGAACCAAATTCCACAGATGAATGACAAGTGTCGCTGACTCGATGAAGAACAACTGCCTGCAGCTGAACACAGACAAGATGGAAGTACTGATCTTTGGCAATAGCAGCAACACATGGAAGGACTCCTGGTGGCCCTCGTACCTAGGACCTGCACCCACTTCCCCAACCAGGCCAGAAATCTCAGAATCATCATTGACAACGAGCTCACCATGAAATCACAGATCAACGCAGTCTCCTCCACCTGCTTCCTCACTTTTCGCATGCTATGTAAGATCCTAAAGTGGCTACCCCTACTTACGAAACGCAGCATGACACAGGCCCTCATCACCAGCCAACTGGATTATGACAGTGCCCTCTATGTAGGAATCACCACACCTCTTACAGAGACTTCAGACCATAAAGAACGCTGCAGCCAGACTCATCCTCGGCCTTCCCTGATGAATCCACAGCACAACCCACCTCAGGCAACTCTACTTGCTCCACATACAGATGCCAATTCAAGCTGCTGACCCACGCACACATGGCTCTACACAACCAAGGACCCGCGTACATTGACCATAGCCTGAACTTCCACCAACCGTTGAGAAGATTATGCTCTGTCTTCCTTTCAGTTGGCCATACTTTCTGCATTTACCGAAGCAGAAGTCGAGGACGTTCCTTCTCTCACATTGCAGAAAAAACCTGGAACAGCCTCCCCACGCACCTCCGGACCATCACCTCACTTCCGGAATTCCAAAGCCCTCAAGAACTGGCTGTTCGAATAAGCCTCTGGGACCTGCAAGCGCTTGGCTACTCTATCAGGTGATTAGCTGCACTTTATAAATCCTGATTGATAGATTGATTGAACAACTGTAAGATCTATAGGAGCATGCTTGAGATTACAACATGAATCTATAACTTTTCACAGCTCATATCTGATACTACCCACATTAAAGCAGACCTCTAGGCATCATTTTTGCCTCCATTGACAGTTTGCTACACTCTAAAACCAAAGACACTGACTGGTCCAATGACCTTCATATACATTTCTCACTGCATTTCATACCCAAACACAGACCAACAACACAGGGGAATACCAGAATTATAGGCAGTAAATACAGAGGAATCAGTAAATGACTTACTTGTCCCACAACTTGAAATGCTTGAAACTCACCTAGACATCAATATCCTGTCAACTACACCAAGATTATAGAAATGTTTGTTGACAACACAGCCCCAAAACCTGGAAGCAACCTAGAATCATACCACTCCAACCATGGTTTAACAAAGATCTGGACATTCTAAGAAATATTACAAACGATCTAGAGAAATTTTGGATCAAAGACAGATCACCTAGAGCCAAATCAAAATGAAAAGCAGCAAGGAACAGTTACAAAAACAAAAACTAGTGCTAATCTCCTTGCTGTCCGATTATGGATACTTAAGTTCCTGGTAATACTCATTGACAACAAGCTCTCTCTTGAACCAAAGAGCAAGATTGCCCAAAAAGCAAACATTCACTTAAGAAAACTAAAATACTTTCCATCGATTGAGCAACTGAAAACTGCGGCCCATGTCTTAGTAATGTCCAGGAACAATAGTGGCAACACCATACTTGCTGGGCTACCATCCAAGGCTCTTCTGCTTAAAACAATCTAGAGGAATCTTGACCCAGTGAGAGATCACCCAAAACCAAATCAACTCTAAAGACAGCAAGGAAAAATTACAAAAACAAAATCCAGCTCACAAATGCCTCATGCATCCAATCTGAAATCACCCAGACTGTGAACCCAACTAGGACTGTTGTCAAATGTATCTACACCATCACCAAATCCATATTTACTCATCATTCCAAATCCAAAGAAAAATGCAAAATATTCACTAGATTTTTTACAACAAAAATCAACAGAAGCAAAGCACTTTAATGCTCCCCTCAACTCAAGAAGCAGCTAACTATACAGAAAATTCCTACCACATGGAGATAATTCAAAATGCTTCATTTGGAAGTCACCAGCAAAAAATCAAACACTTCAATAAGTTGCTCCCAGCAAATATATAAAATGGCTTCCATATCTGTGTCACAATTAAGGACATTATCATATCTTCATCTCTAAAACAAGGCTCAGTCCCCAGCAACCTAAAAGTGGGTCAAATCTTGCCAATCGTGAAAAAAAGTGATTGCTGACCCTGACATTTTGGAAAATATTAGACCAATCACTAACTTGCCCTGGCTTTGCAAAACACCTGTAAAATGTGTTGCCTTTCAATTGGATGTATTTATCGAAAACAATAATCTTGTGGCACCCTGTCAATCTGGATTCAGATCTGGGCACAGCACTGAAATAGATGCTATAAAAATATTTGACAATCTTTCGAAAACGATTGATGAGAGTGAATCCTACTTACTGATCTTGCTTGACATGTTGGCTGCATTTAACAATGTTGACCTTAGAATACTGCTAAAAACTCTAGAATTCAGAATGGGTGTAAAAGCAAAAGTTCTAAACTGCTCAAATCATTTCTCAATAACCACTCAAACCTAGTCAAACTTGGCTTCAATTAATCAAAAGTGGAAAAGATGATATGTACTCTGCAAGGATCAACTCTTTCACCTCTCATATTTAACCTCTATGTTAACCCCTATGTTGGAAAATTCTGGTATCAAATGACACCAATTTTCTGATGATACCCAACTCTATGTAAAAATCTCCTCACTTGAAGATCTCAATATCCATAAAGAGGATCTAGTTTTTAATTAGACATCTGCCAACATATGCCAATTGCCTAAAACTGAACCCCAAAAAACAAGTTTCTTCTCCTACCTCACAAGTCAATCAATAGAAGCGATCTAGCCCTAATAGCCTTGCTATCCAATTATCGATGCTCACCATTCATGGAGGTTAAATCCATGGGGTTCCCCATTGACAACAAGCTTTCTCTTGAACCCCAGATTCAAAAGATAGCCCAAACCCCAATCATTCACCTAAGACACTAAAAAGATAAAACACTTTCTATCAACTGACCAACTGAAAACTGCGGTCCACGCCTTAGTCGGCTCCAGAATCGGTAAGGGCAATGCCATATTTACAGGGCTACAATCAAAGACTCTTCTCCCGCTCAAAACAATTCTCCACTCAACAGCCCATCTAATTGTAGAGAGAAGAAAATTCAATCATATCTTTACGTGTACTGAATGAACTACACTGGTTTACCCTTAAAGCCAGAATCAAATTCAACTCAGAATACATTACCTTTAAAGCACTTGACACAGGAAGACCCAGCTATCTCACTGAATTGCCTAAAACCTCGGGCAGCACCAGACAGTTCCGCCACTAAGCTTCCCTCCTTTTGGAACCTCTTAAATTTAAAACATCACTGACTCAGAAGCACGCTTAGTACAGAGCTGCATCCACAGCATGGAACTCCTTTCCCAGTCAACTAAGAATGGCAGACTCTCCTTCAAAACACTTCTGAAGACTTTCCTTTTCAAAAACCATTTGTCAGGCAGCACCTGAGATAAAACTAGCCTTCCCAAAAGTGACACCCCCATTATCCTCCTCTTTGAAGATGTGTAGCTATGAAATCATACTTATGCAGTCTATCACACCCTCTCCACCACTTTACTTATCACCCTGTTCTCTACCATGGAATGTATTTGTATACCAATTATTCAAACAAATATGTAACTTTGTTTATTGTACAGCGCTCTAATACCGCTTGATGAAGAAGTGCTATAGTAAAGCACTGTAAATACAAATTCATGTCTTAGAGGGCTGAAATCAACATAAATCATGAACAGAATGGATCCTCTTTGATTGCCGAGCGCTACCTAAATTCCCCTTAAAATTTGCCTCTTTAATTTGTTTGTGCACTATATTCTTAAATTGTCAAGGACTAGAGGCCTGGAAGTTCTGAAGAGTTTATTTTTGGAATGCCCAAGGTTGTGCGACTCAGCCCAGTAGCAACAGTGCTGCACAGAATTATTTATGAGAGAGATGCAGAGTGTCTCACAGTGAGAAGGGAAACCCTCAAAGGAGAAAAACTACCACGCACATCAGATAAGCATCAATGAAAATGAAAATCAACATTGAAGATATTACCTAAGTACCAAACTCCACCTGAAATCCGGAAGGAGACAAAACTTTCAGAATCCAGAGGTGGAACCCAGTATCAGATAAAAATGAAAGCAATGGAAAGAATGTGTTGCAATGCATGCTTTGGATGGAGACCTTCAGTTAACATCCTATATAATGACTACCAACTTGGAAAGAACAGATCATAAGGGTCTTTAAGCCCCCATTCTGGAGCTCTTTGTGTCTACCTGGGAAACATAGAAGCCTAAGTCCTACATTTCAGGCCCAGCTCTATAGTCTAGGATCCCACCACCTCTCCCTTGTAGAACACCACTCTGGGTTACCATGAGAGCATAGACCCAGGAGTGGACAAATCGAGGCAAACAATGAACAACACTCAGAACTCAATACTTTAGTACATTCTTCCTCTCCTCTTCAGCCTTCATAAGCCCTTTAGTAAGCTCTTGACTCTCAAGTCAGTTTAGATATAATGGTATGCTCATGCAGAAGCTCCAGGCTTATTATGCTGTTGTTTAAAGAAACAACTATCAAAAGATAATGCACTTAGCTGTTTAGGTGCTTAGGCTTTGCATTGAACTTATTCCTGCCTTACTTCCCTTTCTCTTTAAAGATCCGTTGGATTCTTGTTCTTCACTGCTTTGGACCCCTTTAGTAACCCCATTATTTTGTTTTATTTGCACTCCTGATTTAGTGAAGTGATCCTTGGGGGTTCCATCTGATTGATTTACAAAGAAAGAACACTGACATTTTACTGTAAGACATTTTGCTAATTATTCTCCATGTTCCTTTTTAGCTGCTTTGGTATCACTGCTGTTTACCTATCATTAGGGAGGACTTCTTGCTGTCCAGTCTATCATAGAGAGCGGTGATCTCTTATGGGGGGTAGGAAGATGCCTCTTCTGATTTACTTGTGAGTATCCATGTGCCTTCAATGGCTAGAACCAGGCTGCTCCTGAGTAATCATCTGTTTAAACTTATAGAAAGTCTTTTCAGCTTGATCATTCAAATAAAATTCCTTCTTCATATTCTCTTCTTCAAAACAAGAACTTTCTCTAGTTACCTATGCATAATTTTTAATAAATTTATGACAGACGTTAGCAACCCTGAGGAGACTGTTTTGACATTAGCAGGTGAAACTATTCAAACATTGCTGATACCTATAATGAATTGAATCCATAAAAACAGCCAAGGCATTCAAACCAAAGCCCAACTATTTAACAACATCTTTGTCATGCTCTTATTTTTCAGGTTTGCAAGTCAAATGATGTGAAGTCATGACAAATCAAGACACATGTTCATGATGCTCATTGACAGTCAATGTCTATGAAGACAAAAGAATATGATCTGAATAAAGCTACACAAACTGATTTACAACATTAGAAAAAATATAATCAACAAAACTCTGAATAACCCAAATGGCACTACAAAAATTTGAAGATACCAAAAAAGGGTATTCAAAGCCATGTTCCACACATCATCTTCCTTTATATGTAGCAGATGGTATGGAGCTTTCAAATCCAGCTCTGCAAACATTCCAGCTCCATGGACTGGTTCCAAAATATCCAGTGTAGGCAAAGGAGAGCAAACTTTAAATGTTATATGGTCAAGCTCCATAATCAATGCAGTGTCAAAGGTCTTGGTCTTTATTAAGTACAAAAACAAAGGTGCTCAAGCAGGCAATGAAGATGAAACTATCAACCAGTTCTGCAAATTCTCCTTCAAATGAGCCTTCATTGTCTTCTTCACAACTATGCCAGATTCAAATTGGCATTTCTCATATTCCTTATAAAGAAGAAGTGAGCAAATATTTGACGTGGCAAAAACTGAAAATGAGCACAATACTGTAGTTGTACTGAGGATAAATTAGCCACTATTAAAAGCTGATGCAGAATTGTTTATGTTGTTACATGCAGACCGATGACCTCCTGAAACATAACAAACTGTGACAACAAATGGATTGTTTAAGTAGACCAAATTATATACAGAAGATGCCTTTTCAACTAAGTAATTACAAAAAAGTACAGCATAGCTAGGAGAAAAAATAATGTCAAAAGACAATACTTTCATTTGACCTCCAAAAAATACCTTTCAATCAGAGAGAAGCCTCCTGTACCGGAGCAGAAGTTAATATAGAGCAGTCCACAATCGTATTTAATTCAGATGTCTTCTTGTCTTTTTTTTTAATTAATATTATTCCTTGTGGCTCAGTCCTGATGAATAAACATAACACAGGCACCACTATCTAACAGAGTAGAAGTATTTATCGCTTTTCCTTCTTCCAATCCAACAAAAATAAATGTTTATCATTATAATAAATAGATGATCCAGTATAAGAGTAATGGTCTTCTGACTTCTTTGGAAAGACTGGATCTTGTCATTGTTTTGTGTGACGCTGCTTAGCACAGGCATGAATTGAATATCCTACACCACCACAATAAATAGACATTCTACCCTCACATCAGTGCTATTTGTCAGTTTCAGTCAAATGATTCCATACAAATTCTATGTGCATATGTTCTTCTTGAATCAGTGGTTCCACTGAAATATTTGTTCGAGAGGACGTAAAACCTTAGGAGATTTAGAATAATTTCCTCTGACTGTCTTTGTTTCCTTACTTCTATCCTACAGTCTAGCTGCATCAAATTAATAAGTTCAGCAAAAGATTCCATGTGTTTGAAATAGAAATTTTCCTTAATTTCCTCCTTCTAACTATGTTGTTAGACCTGTCAGCTCTTGAATTGGTTTCTGCTTCTGACCGCCTGCTTTTGATCCTGTGCTGAATTTTGTTTTTGCTGGCTTTAGGACTCTGGGCACTTTACCACTGCTGACCAGTGCTAAAGTGCAAGTGCTCTCTGTCTAAATTGGATTGGTGATCGGTTTACCCATGATTGGCCTATTTGGTTTACTAGTAAGTCCCTAGGAAAGTGCAATATGTGTGCCCCTGGCCTGTCAATCAAATTCTACCAGTGGGCCTGCAGCACTGATTGTGCCACCCACGAGTATCCTTGTTCCTTTTTACTACATGTGTATCACCCCTACATTAGGCCCAAGGCAGCCCCATGGGCAGGGTGCAGTGTATTTAAAAAGTAGGACATGTACTAGTGTGTTTTACATGTCCTGATAGTGAACTACTGCTAAATTTGATTTTCACTTTAGAAAGGCCTATCTCCCCAGTAAGGTAACTTGTTTGTGAATCCACTTTAGACAGTGACACGAAGGGATTTGATGTGTGTCCTGCTTATCCTGATGAGTTTTCCTGGGCTAGAGTGGAGGGAGGAGTTGACACTTGCACCTGAATAGGGATCTGCCTGTCCTTACACAAAGCAGTCTCCAACCCTCCAGAGTGTGTCTGGGGCCAGGACAGGGAGAGGCAGGGTCTTGTTCACTACAAAGACTTTCTTTTGAATTTGGCTACTTCAAAGGCAGAAATGAGGATACGGTATTTGACTGCTGACTCCACAACTTCAGATCACTCTTGGACTAAGGACATTCTGCCAGGAAGAAGAGCTGGATGCTGGAGGAGGACTCTGCTTGTTGCTTTGCTGTGCTGGCCTGATGCTGCTGCTTCTGCCCTGGGAGTAAAAGGACTGCACTTTGCTTTCTACGTTCTGCTTTCCAAGGTTTTCCATGGGCTTGACCTTAGCTTGCCTCCTTTTGTGAAGTCTCAGGGACATCAAAGACTTCATCTGCCAGTGCCTGGGCTCTTCTACTGAGAGTTCTGACTTGCTAAGTGGTGCCAAATCCAGTTCCTGGGCCCTTAGAAGTGGAAGCTGGTAACCTAAGAGAAAATACAGGCACCAGTGCCATTGTGGCAGAAAAATTGACACAGTGCCTGCACTGCAGTTAAAAAATCGACCCAGCACCTGCAAAATTGATGCATCACCTGCATCAGCATGGATCCATTGTTGTTGTGCATCTGGATTTTCCACGCATTGTCCCTGGGAGTCAAATCTTCAACATCACCGCACAGACCTGAGGCTGTGTGCCCAGAAATCAACGGATCATCCTCTTGCCGGGAAAGAAACAATGCAACGCCTGCCCGATGGGGAAAGAATCGATGCACAGCCTCATTTGCGAGTAACGAATCGGCCCACTGCTTGCTTTTCTGGCGCCCTTGCAGCTTTTTTCAGGAGCATACCAGGTACTTTGTGCTAAAACAATGCAACCATTGACTTTGATGGATTAAGACTCTTTTAACTTTAAAGAGTGATCTCTTCTCTTGTGTATGTTGGATATTTGTTGTTTTGGTCTTGTTTGATTTAGATAAATATTGGCAATTTACTGGTATGGAGTCCTTTCTTTGTGTTTTCACTGTTTTACTGTATGTATTTGTGCAAATATTTCACACATTGCCTCTGAGATAAGCCTGGCTGCTTGTGCCAAGCTACCAAGGTAGTGAGCAGGGGTTATCTTAGGTGTGTGACTCCCTTACCCTGACTAGAGTGAGGGTTCCTACTTGGACAGAGTGTAAACTGACTGCCAGCTAGAGCCTCCATTTCTAGCACGTCTAAATAGAGTCATCTGAGCTTTTTCCATCCAGGTAGTTTCAGCTGACAGTTGACATAGACAAGTCGCATACCGTACAACATAAATTTCCTACGGATTGCCTAAAAATAGGGTGACTCTTCCCAGTAGGCACAGTTCCCCCTTGCACAAAATTATAGATGTTAAAGGCGTGTCCTGTCCTCTTTAGAGAGTCATGATAAGGAAGAACTGGCAAAGGGAAAAAACACTCTTCGCCAATCTTGAAAGTCTCGATTGAATATAATGAAGAGGCGAACTAGATAAGCATCACTTCATCCTGATAACAAGCATATCAATTAGAAAAGAGCTTTGCAGAGGCTTAAGGTAGAATCCATTTGTAGATAAAACTGGAAAGACTCAAAATCTGGGACAAAACTGCAAGCAAGGGGTGAAGATCATAGAGAAAAATAAGAGAACAAATGTGCTGCAAACCATCCTTCTCCTGGAATAGCTAACACAAACTGACATCACAGCAAAACTGACATCACCCACTTTGCCTAAGACTTAAAACGTCTCTGCCAAAGTTATCTCATTGACTGGTTTCGAAACCGCTGTGTGCCCTAACTAAACATAGAATAAGGCCGGTGATGTATTTTGTTGGAACCTTAATGTAGAAATAATTGTATTAGATTATATCCTGTTTAAACATGCATCATGCACAGTGGTGGCTGCCATGTATTTAGAGATGTGGGCGGGCAAAATATGGGTGGCATTCAAATAATATGTTTTTTTAATGGCACTTATCTACCTGACTTGCCACTATGTCTTCCTCACTCCGGTGTCTTCTCTCCTCGAAACTCAGGACCCAGGAAACTGCACTACCCTATCTTGGCGCTTCTCTCAAGCTGTTAAACAGCATGAGAGAAGCATCAGGTTTGGAGGGAGCGGCCTCTCACAGTGCTCTTAAGAGCACTGGAGGCCTGTGCTTTCTCTGACCCAGCTGTCTTAAAACAGCTAGGTTAGAGAAGTTTAAAATGTGCATTTCTGGCTGGCCGTCACAAGATTGCCGGCCAAAGGGACACACCCACTTTAAACATAAATGCAGAGCTCCCTGCTGCCACTCAGCAGCAATTGCCCTGCCCTGTCCTGATGCTCGGTTCAGGACGGGTTGCTGAAAAATAAAATGGTAATAAATAAACTTTATTACAATTTTATTTACCATTGTATTTTTCAGCTGATCTGGGGCATTTTTTCAGCAGGGCGACGCTGTCATGGAGAAGCCGCTCTTGATTATGCAGGCCAGCAAATACAATCGAACCACATAGTAAGGTCGAGTTAAATTTGGCTTTATATATTTCAAGGGCACAGGTTGAGAGTCAGCTCCATGGGGGCGGTAAAACTTACATATTTCCCAATAGCCCATTGACACTTTAATTTCGAGGTCCGTTTTTGTAAACACCAAAACAAATAAACGTCAATCACAATTTTACCCTTTCAATGCTGCCCTTGAATAATTTAATGTAAACTTGCTTTTAGACTTCCAAAGGGTCACAACCTTTGTTTTATTTGAATTAAACGTAAAATGTTTTCCTGTTATAATCCTCGAGGGCAGTTACCAGGCAGCGCAGACCAATGGGGCAGATTATATCATGATTAGATTCTCCGCATAAAACCAGCAGATTAGCTTGTGCTCTACCCATCTTTTGAGGAAATCAAGCAAAGGTTTTAATTGATAGCATATCAAGCAATGTCTTTTTGTCTTCAGGTGAAAAGCACACATTTAGAGCACCTGGCCGTATTTATACTTTTTTTAGCGCCGCATTTGCGCCGCTTTTTGACGCAAAACGGCGCAAACCTACAAAATGCAATGGTATTTTGCAAGTTTGCGCCGTTTTTGCGTCAAAAAACGACGCAAATGCGGCTCTAAAAAAGTATAAATACGGGCTGTTTGCACTGTAAGGAGCTATTTAAACATCGCCTGTGAAACGTTTCCCACTAGGCTCCTCTGCCAGTAACTGTGCCTCAGTTACACAAGCCAGGATGAGAGGTAGGTGTTTAGACAAAATATCTAGTTTTAAATATCGAGAGACATAAATATCAGAAATTGAATATTGTAATGCACAAATATGGTGATGCACAAATATCGTTGACAAAAATATTGTTTTTTTAAATAATATTGTTTTACAGAATTTTGCAGTTTTTGATGTTTTGAGTTACAATAGTTGAAAATATATATTTTAAATTATTTTAATGTGTTTTAGGAGATAAACTAATTTGATACGCTTCTGTTTATATAATGTTTTTAATATAGCTTGCAATTTTAAGTGATTTAGATTTTTAATTTAGTTATTAATAGCAAATAATACTGTTGTAACAGCTTATTAAGTTTGTAGGGGAATATGGTGGAAATTTAATTAGGTAATAATTATTCTTAAATGATGTAATTATTTGTATTTAATTATGTGAACGATATTTAGTACGTAAATTATGTAATGCCAAATTATTTTCGTTAGATCTTATTTGCAGGCTGTTAGGTTTGTATGGGTGTGGGGTGGATAATTAAATAATAATTAATGATTATTAATTAATTATTGAATTGATTTTTTAATGATGTAATTTAGGGAATACTTATTTATTTTACTTATATTTTAGTTGCACCCTGCTAGATATGTAGAAATTGGGCGGGAATTTAAGTGATAACAATTCATTATCAGTAGTTAATTATTTAATTGATTTTTATTTACGTGAAATGCGGACTACTGATTTATACTACTTAGGGCCCTATTACGAGTCTGGGGTTCCCCAGGCTTGTACTGGAGTTCGGACCACCGCGTCTGTGGTGGTCCAACCGCCACATTACCACCCAGGTGACCGGACCCCCAAAAGACTGCCGTTTCAGCCAGCATCTTTGATCCTGACAGGATGACTGCGGTCGTGGTTGTAATCAGCCCTGACGGCACTGAAGTCAGCACTGCAGTGCTGATTACAGCCATGTTCTCCGTCAGCCTTTTCATGGTGGTTCAGCCGTCATGAAAAGGCTGGCGGAGAACAAGTGCAAGGTGTCACCGGGGGGGCCCCTGCACTCCCAACACATTGTCGTGGGTAGTGCAGGGGCCCCCCTCTCCAGCACCGACCTAAGGAGAAAGTGCTCATTCCGAGGGTGCTACGAGGGCCCCCTGTGCAACGGCATGTGTAGCTAAGTCCAATGCCGTTGCACATTTTCCACTGGGCTAAGGTTTCCACCGGTCATCCCAGTGGAAAACTCGTATTGAGGCCGGTGAAGAGCCTGCCACACCATGGCGATCTCCTCATCGGAGTTTCGAGGTATGGTATTTCTGACTGCCAAACTCGTAATCAGCCCCTTATAGTTTAGTTGCAGGATGCTAGGTTTGTAGTGGTCTAGGGTGGGAAGCCAAGTAATCATTAATATTAATTAACTATTAATCATTATTTGTAACTTAATTATTTAATTGAATTTTAAATATGTAAATTATGGAATAGTTATTTATTTAAATTATATTTTAGTTGTGGGCTGCTAGGTTTGTAGAGGTCTAGGATGAGGCGTTAATTAGGCATTGATTAGTTAACAATCATTTATTAATTTTTAATAAAATATTTAATTGATTTTGAGTATGTCAATTATGGAATATGTATTTTTAGTTATATTTTAGTTGTGGGCTCCTAGGCTTGTAGGGGTACAGGGCGGAAAGTTAATTAAAAATTGAATGACAACTATTTACTAATAATTAATTATTTAGCAGACAGAACGTACATTGATTAATTGATTTTAGTGTGTGTGTGTGTATATATATATATATATGTATGTATATATATATATATATATTCATAATTCATATTCATTGATAATTTTTAGATTAAGAGTTTAAGATTTTTTTCTACATTCTTACGGTTACTCACAAATGTAATGTGTTTTAAGTGAAGTACTTTTCCTAAACCCCTTTGCAGTTAAACACTATCCCTACTGTTGCCCTGTTTGGAGTGGGAAAGGTAAATGTCTCCCCCTCCCAAATCCAAATCTTTCCCTACTACTACACAGACTGGAGTGAGGATAGTACATTTTAATCCTCCAAAGTACAACACTTTCCCTACTATTGCACTGTTTGGAGTGGAAATAGTAAATTTTACCCCTCCAAAATCCAATGCTTTCTCTACTATTTCCCTATTTGGAGTGAGAATAGTAAATGTAACCCCTCCGAAGTATAGCTCTTTCTCTACTGTTGTTTGCAGTGGAAATCGTACATTTTCCCCCCACCTCCAAGTCCAATGTTTTCCCTAGTGTTGCACAGATCGGAGTGGGAGTAGTACATTTCTTACCTCTGAAGTCCAACACTTTCCCTACTGTTGCATTGTTTTGAGTATGAGTAACATATTTAACCCCTCTGAATTCCAATGCTTTCTGTCAACATCAGGACAGTGCACGCTCTACGGGCGACGAAAATGCAAAAACCCAGCCTTTATGCAAGAGCATAATTAATGCATTGTGTTTATATGCAGTTTGTTAACCTTTTGCATTGCAGACTTTAACCTTGAAAAACACTATTAATGATGTTTGCAATAACTGTTCAATTGCAAGGTGTTGCTGTAGACTTATTGAATGTGTTGGGGTGTGGTCCCTTTCTAGGACCTTCTAGAAGTTTTCTCTGTAGCATGACTGGGTGTGGTCTGTGGGCTGGGCCAGACTCTATATAAGGGAGCCAGCCCAGTTCCACGTGCTCACTATTCAGAGGTTCCGGTACAGGGCAGCGGCAATTTCCTGAGCTCCTGTTCCGGAGACCTACCTTGAAGTTCCGGGCCTGCACGGCATTATCTTGGTGATCCTAGAGCAGGGTGGTAAGACGGTGGTCGGGCTGGGCCCCTGACCCCACTCTAAAAAGACTCTTTAATTTTTGGGCCTATTCTTGAAACTTTCAGAGTACGCGAAGCATTGCTCTGATGTTAATCTTGGTGTTCGGATCTGCAAAGGTTTGCGCGATCATTTCATGGCATTTACATATTCCTGTTGGAATCGGCTGTGTGCGCGATTCATTTCCTGCATGGCAATATTGGTGTTCGGATCGGCAAAGGTTAGAGCAATCATTTCATGGCATTTGCATACTCTTGTTAGAATCAGCTGTGTGCGCGATTCATTTCCTGCATGACAAACTTGGTGTTCAGATCGGCAAAGGCTTGCGCGATCATTTCAAGACATTTACATATTCCTGTTGGAATCGGCAGAGTGCACAATTAATTTCCTTCATGTAAAACTTGATTCCCAGATCGGTAACAGTGTGTGCAATCATTTTATGGCCATACTAAAAACTTTGAAGTGTAATGTTATTTAATGTGCACATATTTATTTTGTGAAGATGACAAATCTAAATGAGACGTTCCTTGTGCATATTAAGTTCCCAGTACAATTCCAATTGTTTTCCAGGGATGGTTTTTACACAGCCTTTAGTCCTCATGTTAAAAAATGCATTGTTTTGTTCCGAAACAGTATTCTAGAAGGTTCTTGTATTTCTAGACATTATGGAGGTCATTACAACCCTGGCGGACGGTGTTAAAGCTGCGGTAATACCGCAAACAGTGCGGCGGATAAAAAAATGGAATTATGACCCTGGCGGAAACAGCCAAAAAAGACAGCCACTTTAACACACCGCCCGCCACGGCAGTACAGACGAGCAGCGCGGCGGTTACCGCCAACAGACAGGCGGAACACAATGTACCGCCCATAGTATTACAACCCGCCAATCCGCCACCTTTTCCGGGGCGGATTCACCGTGGATAAAAACACGGTGGAAACAGTTTCTGCAATGGGAAAACGCTCACCTCAACACATCCAACGAGGAACGAGGACTCCATGGACCCGGAACTCCAAATACTCCCTGCCCTGGTCTTTCTGCTCCTCTACGACCATCATCTACGTAGGCGCCGAAGACAACGGTGAGTACTGCACCTACGACATGGGGGAGGCAAAAGTTAGGGGGACACCCACCAAACACCCCCACCCCCAACCTCGCATAATACAACATACACACCAATGCATCCACAAAAATCACAGTAACAACCCGCAATCCCCACGGAAGAATGAAAAGACAAAGCAAAATCCGTTCAAACATTGTAATGTAGCAATATACATGTCTTACAAAAATATACAGATATATACGAAATTCAGTCAGAAATATAAACATTACGAGAAGTAGTGCAGATTTGTACATAACAATGTCCGTGCACCAACAGTCCAAAAATGCATGGGCGAGGCCCACAAAAGATACCAGACCGCAATCGGAGAGAACACTGCCGGGGCATCAGATAGAAATACTACAGGCACCTCAGGGGGAAGGGAAGGGGGGCACCTCAGCCGGATGAGTGCAAAGCCAGATCCACGACGGGGCTCCATGCCCACTGTTCCATCCTGGGGAGTGTAAAGCCACAGTCTCACAAGTCTCTACAGTGGGTGGCTTGCCCACTGTGCCATCCTGGGGAGTGCAAAGCCACAGTCTCACAAGTCTCTACAGTGGGTGGGTTGCCCACTGTGCCATCCTGGGGAGTGCAGAGCCACAGTCTCACAAGTCAATAACATTCTCCACTGGTTCTGGGGTGGACTGGTGCCCAGACTGGATGAGTCTCCCTGTGAAAGTTCCTGTCCTGTCACTATCCCAGCTGCACATGGGATAAGGATGCCTGATGTGGCGGTCTATTCATTCCTACCCGGTGCATGCCCTGTTCAGCGGTCTTCACCATGGTGCTTTGCCATGGCAGTCTTTGGACTGTTCAGCAGTCTTCATCATTGCGGTCTTTGCCCTGTTCAGCAGTGCTTTGCCATGGCAGTCTTTGGACTGTTCAGCAGTGCTTTGCCATGGCGGTCTTTGCCATGTTCAGTGGTGCTTTGCCATGGCGGTCTTTGGACTGTTCAGCGGTCTTCACCATTGCGGTCTTTGCCCTGTTCAGCTGTGCTTTGCCATGGCGGTCTTTGGACTGTTCAGCTGTGCTTCGCCATGGCGGTCTTTGCCCTGTTCAGCAGTGCTTTGCTATGGCGGTCTTTGGACTGTTCAGCGGTGCTTTGCCATGGCGGTTCTGGTACGGACATTGGTGTGTGGCATGACGTTCCCTACACTGGGCATTGGTATGTGGCATAACGTTCCCTACACTGGGCATTGGTGTGTGGCATGACATTCCCTACACTGGGCATTGGTGTGTGGCATGACGTTCCATCATAGCCCACCTGGGCTGTGGCAGCCGTGGCCGTCCTGGGTACTGACTCCGGCGGTGGTCTCCTGACCAGTGACGATACTTGGGCCCTCCTGGGCTGTGACTCCGGCGGTGGTCTCCTGACCAGTGACGATACTTGGGCCCTCCTGGGCTGTGACTCCGGCGGTGGTCTCCTGACCAGTGACGATACTTGGGCCCTCCTGGGCTGTGACTCTGGCGGTGGTCTCCTGACCAGTGACAATACTTGGGCCCTCCTGGCCTGTGATTCCGGCAGTGGTCTCCTGACCAGTGACAATACTTGGGCCCCCCTGGGATGTGACTCCGGCGATGGTCTCCTGACCAGTGACGATACTTGGGCCCTCCTGGCCTGTGACTCTGACAGTGACCTCCTGACCAGTGACGACAGTGCTGGCGGTTGTGTCTCGACCGCCGGGAATGATGGCGCCCTTCTCCGCCGTGACACTCACAACAGGCTGGGCAGACTTCCTCTGGCCCTTCCCCACCTTTGGTGGAGTCACAGATGACTCTCCAATCCCCTTGGAACCCATGTGAGTTGTTTTCCCACCAGGAGTCTTCACGCGGTCCCGTCGTCCAATCTCTAATTTTAGAGCCTTTACAGGGGGTGGGCACCAGTGCCTTGGCTCCGGGTCACACTGCCTGCCCTTGTGGCTGGTGCACTCCACAAACCTTGAACAGGCACCACTGGTATTGGAGGCTTTTTGGCTGAGGCGCTACGACGGGACTGATGAATTGGAGGGGGAAGGGGTGGGAGCAGAAAGGTCAACTTTACAGAGGGACAGTTTCTGACGTACACTGGGATGGGTAGTTGGAGGGGGTCTGGGAGTGGAGGAAGAGGAGGTGGTTGTCGGAGGTGTCACTTTAGGTGTTTTGGGTGCAGGTGCAGGTACTGGAGGCTGTCGTGAGGTGGATGGATGTTGGGTGTGTGGGTGCCCGCGTTTGAGTACTTTGGAAGGGGGTGTCACAGACACACTGGGAGAGGACACAGGGGACGTGTAAATGGCAGTGGAGGTGATGAGTGCAGGTGAGCGGCTCGTGGTGCTGGGTCTCCTTGTGCGATTCATGGTGCCTGTAGATGTGGTGCATGCAGGTGTGTGTGTAGAGGAGACTGGGAGGGAGGAGGGAGAAGAGGAGGAGGGGGACACAGTGGAGGCAGTGGATGTTGCTGTGTCTGTACGTGGGTGAGGCTTGCGTGAGTGCCTGTGGGTTGTGTGGTGCTTATGTTTGCTTGAGCTACTTGTGTGTGCTGACTTGTGTGCATGCTGGTCTGTAGGTGTGCTTGGGATGGGCTGGGGTACAGGAGATTAGGTCTGGGTGGAGGAGGTTGGAGGGGGGAGGCTGGACACAGGGACAATGGCTGCCATCAGGGCTGAGTCCAGAGATTGCAGGGTTCGCTGAAGGACAGCCTGACCAGAATGAATGCCCTCCAGGAATGCATTACTGTGTTGCAACTCTCGTTCTACACCCTGGATGGCATTCACAATGGTAGACTGCCCAACAGTGAGTGACCTGAGGAGGTCAATGGCCTCCTCACTGAGGGCAGCTGGGGTGACAGGGGCAGGGGCTGAGGTGCCTGGGGCGAAGGTGATGCCCACCCTCCTGGATGAGCGGGCATGGGGCGAACGCTGAGGGGCTGCTGGGAGAGCGGTGCTGGTAGGGGAGGTGGCGGCTGTACCTGTAGAAGTGGGGCGCACAGATGGTGCCACCACCACAAGGGAGCCCCCATCGGCGAACGAGTCCGTGTCACTGCTTGGTGATCCGGTGGCCGACGTGAAGCTCCCCTCGCCCTCCGTCCCACTGGTGCATTCTGAGTCTGTGGTGTGGCCCTCCATGGCCATGTGGGATGCAGCTCCCTCGTGCTCCGGTGCCACTGTACCTCCGCCTGATGATGCTGATGTACAAAAGGACAGGTAGAGCAGAAAAAGGGGGGGAAACAGAAGACAGGGAGTTTTAGTGCATGGCATACCGCTACAGTTGGCGGACAAGACAGACACAGCAGCCCCCTGCATTACGCCGTGCTCCTGCCCTCTGCACATGCAATCTCTGGGATATGGCCTACATGGCTATGGTGGACATCTGCACACATGGATGCCACAGGGGAAACTATACCTGTACTTGGCACTCTGCTGAGGTGGGGTAGAGTGCCACATGGCCTGCATTACGGAGGGGCCTAGCCTACGAAACTCGCCCTAGCCTAGGTACACCCACAGGCCTCCTCCCCCACCCAGACCCCTCCGCTGCGCGCAAAGTCCGCAGAATGAGGTTGTACTCACCCCCTTGTGTCTGCTGTGATGCCCTCAAGCGCCCATCCAACTCCGGGTAGGCCACCGCCAGGATCCGGAACATCAGGGGGGTCATGGTGCGACGGGCACCCCTCCCACGTTGGGAGACCATCCGCAGCTGAGCCTCCGCCGTCTTCTTGCTGCAGCGGCAAATGTCCTCCCATCTTTTCCGGCAGTGGGTGCCCCGTCTCTGGTGGGCCCCCAGGGTCCGTACCTCCTTTGCGATGGCACGCCAAATGTCCCTCTTCTGGTGGGCGCTGACCTACATGACATGCACAAGGAAAGAGGAACAGTCATTACCAACTGCACCGTCGATGTGAGTGGCCCCCTCCCTACTCTGGCCATGTGGCTCATTCATTACCATGCATAAATGTTCTATAAACTCTGCCCCCTTCCCTCATCCAACCAGCCCTCTTCACCCAGGCCTAGCCCATAGAACGTGCTCCCTGTGTACTAACCTGTTGGTCTGGAGGACCGTAGAGTAGCGTGTACTGGGGGAGGACTCAGTCTACCAGTTTCTCCAACTCCTGTGCAGTGAAGGCAGGGGCCCTTTCCCCAGACGCAGCAGCCATCGTCGCTTCCAGACCGAGGTCACAGCAGCACTTGCAGTGTAGGTCCTCTCCTGTCGAAGGTCAGGTATCTAGTGATAGAACAGATAGAAAATGTCGGTGACGTCCGCGGCGGTGACGTCTGCGGCGGTGCACATCATCACCACCGGCGCACCTGTTCATTGGCTCCTGGGACCCATAGGGTCCAATGTTAACCAATGCAGCATTGCGCCGCGGTCTACGACCGCCTACCGCGACGGTGTGCAACGCCAGCGCAGTTACCCCACAATGCCATTGTCCCAGTTTAGAGGTCAGGCAGCCGCCATTTCAGGGGCCCACATGGCTTCATTTACTTCTGCGTCACACATAGCTAGGCCTACACTCAACACACATACAGGAAGGGATTTGTGAGTGGTGTAGTCTTGTGTGTAACTGGGGGTACATACCTGGAGGAATTATGACTGATTCGCCGCTGTTGTCCTTCGTAGGCACCGTCAGCTGGGACATGTGAGAAGATGGCAGAATCCTCCGGTGTACCGACCGCTGATGGACCTGTTGACAATGGAAGAGCGACATGTCATCGTCACCTACCGGTTTGACCGTGCCACAATCCAGGAACTAGGTACCCAGTTGGAGCCAGACCTGATGTCACCAATCCGCCATCCGACTGGAATCCCCCCTGACGTGCAGGTGCTGTCAATGCTCCATTTTCTTGCAAATGGGTCATTTCAGACAACAGTGGCCATGGCATCAGGGATGTCCCAGAATATGTTTTCCAACGTGCTGTCCAGAGTGTTGTCTGCCCTGCTGAAACACGTAAGGAGATACATCATTTTCCCTGAGGTGGCAGATTTGCCTACAGTTAAAGGTGACTTCTATGCCCTTGGACATATCCCCAACGTCATAGGTGCCATTGATGGGACCCATGTAGCTCTGGTCCCCCCCCCACAGGATTGTACAGGTGTACAGGAACAGCAAGAGTTATCATTCGATGAATGTTCAGATGGTCTGTTTGGCAGACCAGTACATCTCGCAGGAAAATGCTATGTTCCCTGGGTCTGTGCATGATGCCTACAACCTGCGGAATAGCAGCATCCCTGATATGATGGGTCAACTCCAGAGGCACCGTGTATGACTCTGGTTACCCCAACCTTTCCTGGCTATTGACCCCAGTGAGGAATCCCAGGACCAGGGCAGAGGAACAGTACAATGGGGCCCATGGGTGGACTAGGAGGGTGATCGAACGCACCTTCGGCCTCCTGAAGGCCAGGTTCAGGTTCCCCCATATGACAGGTGGATCCCTATTCTACTCACCGAAGAAGGTGTGCGAGATCATCATCGCCTGCTCCATGCTTCATAATCTGGCTTTGCGACGCCAGGTGCCTTTTCTGCAGGAGGATGACCCAGATGACGGTGTTGTAGCAGCTGTGGAGCCTGTGGAGCCTGTGGACAGTGATGAGGAGGAAGCTGAGGAAGAAGATAACGACAACAGGGAGTCAGTCATACAGAAATATTTCCAGTGACACACAGGTGAGAAAATTTTCATGTTTAACATTACATTAACTTTCACAGGTCTACCTCTATCCTGTCTGTCGGTTTCAACCACTATTTGGTAACTGAGTTGTACCTTTCGATTACTGTTTCACAGGTGTGGTTACCAACGTGTCATCTGTTTGCATCCTTCAAGTACTTGTGATGTGTGACATAGGTATGTTAGCTTTACAATAGGAAACGCATTATCACACTGTCATTGATAATACATATTTACTAAATCACAGACTGACTCCAGATTGTTTTGTGTTTCAGGGGTGTTTATTGAAGTGCTAATTATTGGAGGGGGTGGTAAAATGGTGATGGGTGATGGTGGAGGAATGTCCATGGCAGAGTCCAGTCTATTTGTCTCACAGGTGCACTGCCCATCTGGGCATAGGAAGTGGAGCTGGGGCAGTTTAAGTATGGACAGGGTAACAAGGTGGGACAGTGGGAGGACAAACAGGGTGGTCTCATTTCCTGGCGGGGGTCTTGCCATCTTGCTCTGTCATGTTCCTGGATCTCAGGGACCGCTTGCATGGTGGTTGTCCGTCTGCAGGGGGTGGGGTGCTCGTGTGGTGGTCCTGTGGCGGGGCGTCCTGTCCACTAGCGCCGGCGGAGGTGGTGGGCAGTTCATCATCCTGGCTAGTGTCAGGGGCCCCTTGGAGTGCCACAGTGTCCCTCAAGGTCTGCTGTATGTCCTTCAGCACCCCTACGATGGTGCCCAGGGCGGAGCTGATGGTCCTGAGCTCCTCCCTAAACCCCAAATACTGTTCCTCCTGCAGGCGCAGGGTCTCCTGCAACTTGTCCAGGACCGTCGCCATCGTCTCCTGGGAGTGGTGGTATGCTCCCATGATGGAGGATAGGGCCTCGTGGAGAGTGGGTTCCCTTGACCTGTCCGCCCCCTGTCGCACAGCAGCCCTCCCAGTTCCCCTGTGTTCCTGTGCCTCCGTCCCCTGGACCGTGTGCCCACTACCACTGCCCCCAAGTCCCTGTTGTTGTTGGGGTGGTGGGTTACCCTGGGTTCCCTGTAGTGGTGGACACACCTCTGATTGACCTGTCCTGGGTAGGGAGGTTTGGGCCCGCTGGGTGGGTGCTGTGCTGGCGTTACCAGAGGGTGGAAGGTCGGTGTTGGGCTGTGCCTGTGCAAGGAGAACCGACTGTCCTGAGGCCCACGATGGTCCGGGCTGGTCATCAGGATCCAGTAGGGCAGAGCTGCTATCGTCACTGTGGGCCTCTTCTGGGGGTGGAGTGGTGTTGTCTGGACCCTCTGGTGTGGTGACGGTCCTTCGGGTTCCTGCAGGGGCATAAGAGCATGATTATTGCATGTGTGTGTGTAATGGTGTGCAATGGGTGGGTGAGCGTGTACCCCAGTGCAAGCATTCCTGTGTGGGAGCTTGTGTGATGGTGGTTTAGGGGGTTGTATGGGTGTGTGCAGTGGGCATGCTTTAGTGCTGGGTGTCCATGCTTAGTTCTGTCATGCAGGGCTTGGTGTTGGGATGTGTGGTTTGTGTTATTAGTACATTATTGAGGATTTGGGGTGATAGAGGAGGGGGTGAGGGTGGGGGTGTGTGATAGCATGCAGGTAGGGTGGGGGATATGATAGTTAAGATTTGACTTACCAGTGTCCCATCCTCCACCGACTCCTGCGAGGCCCTCAGGATGCATGATGGTCAAGACATGCTCCTCCCATGTTGTTAGTTGTGGGGGAGGAGGTGGGGGTCCGCCGCCAGTCCGCTGAACCGCGATGTTGTGCCTGGAGACCGTTGAACGAACCTTCCCCCGTAGGTCATTCCAACTCTTCCTGATGTCCTCCCTATTTCTTGGGTGCTGTCCCACTGCATTGACCCTGTCCACGATTCTTCGCCATAGCTCCATCTTCCTGGCTATTGATGTGTGCTGTACCTGTGAGCCAAATAGCTGTGGCTCTACCCGTAGGATTTCCTCCACCATGACCCTGAGCTCCTCCTCAGAGAAGCGGGGTGTATTTGGCGTGACATGGGGTGGTGTGTGTGATGTGTGGGGCGGTGTGAGTGTTGATGTGTGTGGTGATGTGTAGTGGTGTGTGGTGTTCTGTGCGTGGATGTGGGTTGGGTGATGGTGTTGTGTGCCTCTGTATGGTGGTGTTGTCTTGGCTGTGCAGTCTCTCTGGCCTTCGTCTCTAATTTGTGGTCATAGGGGTTTGTGGGTGTGTGTTTTAAATTGTGTTGGGTGTGTGTGAGTGGTGTTTGTATGTGTGTCAGGTGTGTGTATTTGGAATTGTCCAATGTGGCGGTGTTTTGGAGATGTGTGTGTATTTTGAGCGCGGCGGTGTGTACCGCCAATGGAATACCGCGGTTGAAAGACTGCCGCGTGGATTCGTGGGTCGTAATAGCATGGGCGTGTTTCTGTTGGCGTGGAGGTGGAGGTTTTCTTTTCGTCAGTTTATCACTGACCTTAGGTGTGGCGGTGTTGTGTGGGTGTCTGAATTTTGGCGGATTCCGAGATGTGGGTCATAATAGCTGTGGCGGAATTCTGCGGCCGCTGCGGTGTATTGGCGGTCTTCTGCACGGCGGTAAGCGCCTTTAACCGCCAATGTTGTAATGACCCCCTATGTGACATGTTATGAAAGGCTCATATGAAACATTGCATTAACCATTCTTGATTCCTTTCCAGGTACCTAGATTTCTTGAGGCCTAGTTAAGGTCTAATGCCAGGCCATTCATGTTCTTTCAGTCTAAGTGTTATTTCATGTTCCAAGTATCATTGAACTCTAGACTCAACAGAGTGTTACTTCATGTTCCGAGTATCATAGAACTCTAGATTCAACAGAGTGTTACTTCATGTTTTGAGCATCATTGAACTCTCGACTCAACAGAGTGTTATTTCATGTTACGAGTATCACAGAACTCTAGACTTAACCAAGTGTTACTTCATGTTCTGAGTATCATTGAACTCTAGACTCAACAGAGTGTTATTTCATGTTCTGAGTATCATTGAACCCTAGATTCAACAGAGAGTTTTGATGAACCTAAATGTGATTTTATTCTGATGTTGTGTTGTTTAACCTTTTGCTTCCTACAGGTCTCCTTCCCAGCTGTTCGCCTACCTAATCCCCTTTTCCCCACTTGGACTCTCTTAGTCTCTGTGACATTCTAATCAGAGTATTGGAGCTGTCTTGTGGTGGACATGTTGGGAACGTGTGCCGACCCCGAGGATCTGGTGACTCTGAAACTTTCCCTACTGCTGTACAGACTGAAGTGGGAATTCTAAGGCCCAGATTTATACTTTTTCACGCAAAACTGTACTGTACTAACGCAGTTTTGTGTGAAAAAGTATACCACCGGCTAGCGCCATTCCAAGAGGCCGGCCGGGCGTCATATTCATGGAATGATGGTAAGCGACGGTAAGGCCCAGCTAGCGTCATAAAAAAGGAGGGAGCTGTTGGGGGAACAGGAGGTTGTGCTTCAAAGGATGGCGCTAGTATGGTCAGAAGAATAAAAATGTCCCTAAAAAGACTAGCCACATTTTTTGATGTAAAACCCCTATGGACATGACTCCTGCCTTAGTAAAGACAGGAGTCATGCCCACCACCCCAAGGCCCAATGGACATATGTCTCCTGGGCATGGCCATTGGGCCCAGTGCCATGTAGGGGGGGGGCAAGTAAGCCCCCCCCCAGGGCACTTTAAAAAAAAAATACTTGCCTGTACTTACCTTACCTGCCTCGGATGGGGTCCCCCCCCCATCCTGTGGTGTCCCTCTGGTGAGGGTAGGGGTGTCCCTGGGCTAGGGAAGTGCACCTGTGGGCCCATTCCATGGTTTCTGACCATGGAAACAGGCCCACAGGTCCCCTAACACCTGCCCTGACCCAGGTGTTAAATAATGGCGCTAAGCAAGCTTAGCACCATTATTTAAGGCTCCCTTACCCCCGTGTGTGATTTTAGCATGGGGGGTTAAATATGGCGCTAAGGCGATATCATAATTTTTTGCACGGAACGTTTACCCTGAATTGACGCACAGTAGTTTCCTGCAAGCAAAAAATGACTTTAACTCCAAAACTTTGGAGCTAGACGGGTCTGGCGCCAAAGCATAAATATGGAGTTAAGTTTGTGCCAAATTTGCGTAAAAAGAAAATATGTAAATTTGGCGAAAAGCAAGTAAAAAACTGGGCCTAAGTTTTACCCTTCCGAAGTCCAATACTTTCCCTACTGTTGCGCTGTTTTGAATTGGAATAATACATTTCACCTCTTGAAATGGAACGCTTTCTCTACTGTTGCTTAGGTTGGAGTGGGAATAGTAAATTTACCCCCCCAGAGTCTAATGCTTTCTCTACTGGAGCAGGAATAGTGAATCTAGCCCTTCCAAAGTTCAAAACTTTCCCTTCTATTGCATGACTAAAGTGGGAATAGTATATTTAATATTCTTAGACTCCAATAGTTTTCATAAAATTGGTTAAATAGATTTTATAGCATTAGTTAATTTTATATTTTATACTATTAGCTTATATTTTTACATTTATCTTAATGTTTATCTTATTTTTAGTAAATGTGTTTTTTTGGGTTTTAAATTTTTGGGCCCATATTTAAAGGAAAATGACGGAGCGCTACGCTGCACCAAAATTAGCAGCGCCGCGCCCTGTCATTTTCAAAGCCCAGGGATGCGCCATATTTAATTGAATACGGCGCACCCCTGTGTTGTCCCCTGCGCTGGTGCTAAATTTAGCTGGCAGCACCATCGTGCAAGGATGTCTGCATTGAGGGGTGTGATTGTTTATGTGCGGGAAGGGATCCCTTCCTGCACATAAACAATAACTAATGGTGCATTGCACCTTCTGTGTGTGCTGCAGAATGCCAAAAGCGTCATTTTCAAATTATTGTTAATGGCCATGAAGGGACACAGTCCTGCACATAAACAATTTCTGGCATTTTGCTCTTTCTATGCTTGCTGCAGAATGCAGCACACATAGAAAAAGCAAAAAACGAGGAGGAATAAAAATATTTCTCCTCGTTGCACCTTGCTAACACCAACCCTGGGGTGGCGTTAGATTTTGGCGCTGCCTCAGGTTCACGAAATCTCATAAATCTGAGGCAGCGCCAAAATGCAATGGGTGTTACAGTGGCATGCCCACAGCAACACCCATTGCACGCCCCTCGGATGCAGAAAACTGCGTCAGAGGGGCCCATATTTACGAGGAGGCGTAACGCCACAAAAGTGGAGCTATACCTCCTTGTAAATATGGAGCAGAGGTTAGCACCACTGGAGCGTTGCGCAAAGTGGCACAAAGGGCTCTTAAATACGCCCTTTAGTATTTTAGGTATTGTCCAAATGAATTCATATTTTTTTTATTATGGTTTTATTGTGTATGTGATACATATGTGTGTGTGTGTGTAATGATCCTCCTTTATCTTCTTTAACTTTATTCAAGTTTATGAGACTTCAGCAGAGCTCTTATCGCCCTCCAGCTCCTCCGCCACTCAGCTTCCTCTTCATTCCATATAATGTAATCCTCTCTAACATTCTACATTCCCCACTATCTGTTTTTCACAACAGTGTGTGTGTTTTTTCATAGTAATACATCTAAAATATTAAAGATATAGAATGCAAATACATCTTTTTATTAATTATTTTACTATATGCATATATACACAAAAACACATATAAATGTGTGTTTATATAGGTATATATTTAATACTATATATAAATGGAACTTGGGGGCGTGGCCGAGGCATCAAGATGGCAGTCACACTGGTCAGGGCCTGAGGTGCTGGCACCGACAGACGTGGCGGCCCTTGGGGGCAGCAGCAGAGAAGTGAGTTGCCGCCACAAGGGAATGTGAAGGAGTGGTGGCCCCAAGAATCGGAAGAGGCCTCCTCCCGGGGTTGTGCACCCTAACGAGGGAGCACCTGGCTGGTGCTCCTGGAGTGGGCCAATGGCTGGAGCTGCCTCGCAGTGGGCAGCGCAGAGGAACAGAACGGCACATGGAGGCTGGGGCCCGAGACTTGGCAGCTTTCTTGGTGGTGAAGGTAGGAGGGATGTGGTAAATTGGGTGGATTGGACTGAGGGGTGTGCTTCCCCCCTCTTCTCTCACCCCCCCTTGCATAGGATACAAGGAGGGCCTCCCTTCTTGGGGGTCCCCGGTTGGGGCCATGGGGGAGCCTGGTGGCAGGTGGTAAGGCCTTGCATTGAGGGGGTTGGATTTTCCCCCACCCCCTCCTGTATAAGAGAGAGCGATGCCCCCCCCAGTCCTTAGTGAGTTGATTGGAGCAGTGGGGGACTGCCAGCGAAGGAATAGGCCCTGCTGTGGAGCAGTGGCCCCCGAGAAGAGGGGGTGGGGGGATCGGGCCCGGACGGCTGGTAGAGATATTTGGCGAAGGAGAGGCAGCGGCGCAGACAAGGAGAGGAGGGAGGCTTGGTTGTGCAGACCTGCTGGGAGCCAGTGAAAGCGGGGGAGGGCCCCAGTGGGCGGAGCGGCGGCTCCTAGGTTTGCACAGGGGGAGCTACAGATGCAGGCCGCGGACCGGACCCGCGCGTAGTGGAGCCACACAGACTTCGCTGGGTCCGGGAGGGACTGACGGTGGAGCCTCCCTCAGGAATACCTTGCTTGAGTGTAGCAGGCGGAGGAATCAGCCAAGAGCCATAATGGGCAAGGACAAACCACCCCGACCGACATCTGCGCAAACACGCATAGATCAATTCGCCAAGGGCCCAAACCCGACCCGGCAGGTGAAGAGGGATCGGGGGAAGTCCTTGCCCCCTGGAGATGTGACCACCATCCTTCAGGTCATACATTCCTCCCAGGCGGCAGTAGAGACAAAAATCAGGGAGGTCAGACTAGATGTGTCCTTGGTGCGTCAGGATCTGCGCTATGCTACCGAATCACGGAGGCGGAATCCAGGCTTTCTAATGTGGAGGATGAAATGAGTACCCTTACAACACAGGTCGCCCAGCTTCTTGTACGGACATCTGAGCTGCACCGCAGAGAGGAGGATGCCAAAAATCACTTGCGGCACAATAACATTCACATAATTGGCATCCGTGAAAACACTGAGACTGCCTCCCCTGCCTCCTACCTAGAGGAATGATTTAAATCCTGGGTGCCCTCGAACTGCCTCACACCAAGGTTCACCATAGAGTGGGCCCATAGAGCGCTGGTGGCCAGGCCCTCCTGGGATTTCTGCCGAGACCTGTGATACTTCGTTTTTCAACTATAAAGATAGGGATGCTGTGTTGCAGGTGGCCCGCGCTCATGGAGAACTGCGGTGTAATGGAGTAAAAGTCCTTGCGTTCCCTGACTACACCAGGGAGCTACAACAGCAATGCTGCTCATACGCAGGAGTATAGCAGAAACTGAGGACAATGGAGATATCATACCGGCTTCTTTTCCCAGCTCGCCTCAGAGTGGTACACGCCAACAAGACCAATTTTTTGAGTCTCCTGCAGTGACCTGGACATGGCTAACAGAGGAGAGTCTGCTGACAGCGGCTGGAGGTGGCCGGCGCCGGGCCTGGATTATCTGTGTATACGACCACAGAGCCAGCAACACCGTACCAGGTCTGGGAGGCGCAGAGGAAGGCGGGGATCCCGGCCTGGTTCTCCTGTGTTGCGGCGGCGTGGGGTCTGCTGGTCCCACCCCGCACGGCGAGGAAGACACAACGGAGACTCACGGAGCGGCAATGGAACTAGTGGAGGGGGGGCCGCCCGCAGGGCCCAGAGACCCCTTCAGTGACTCTGATCTGTCTCGGAGCCCGAGGCTTTGGGTGGCCGAGAGGAGGGGGGAGGGTGAGTCAAGATCAATATTTGCTTATGTCTGGTTATGTAACTGTCTACTGAATTTGGTCAATACATCTGGCATTATGGAGGGGTCACCACAACTGGTCAGATTAAGTTTGAGTAGGGCCTTCAAGAGTTGAATGTTTTTTTCCTGCAAGGGGGAAAGATGCTTCTGGGGGGAAGTATAGGGTGGGGCAGGAGTTGGGGGGTTTACGGGTACGTCTGCCATTAGGCAGCTAATGTTGTTGTTGGGAGTTGCTACTTGTTTTCCTTTCACTTCAGACACACATGGTATTAGACATACACCTTGATTAACAAGACGTCTCGATGGACGCGGGGACGACAGGCCCACTTGCCCACTTTGTGGAACTGGGAACACAACCCCTTGATCGCAGTGTAACAATGACCTATTCACATATAACTGGTAGGACCAAGACGGGTTCTCTCTTAGGATGTTAACGGACTTTTAGATAAGGTCAAACACACGGCCGTCCTCACATATGCCCACTGTCAACAGCCTGACCTGCTGCAGGAGAGACACTTGCTTGGGGATTACTGTCCGTTTCTGATACGTAGAGGCTTTGACACAGTTTATCATGCCAGGTTTGTTTGCGACTCAAGAGGGGTGGCTGTAATGCTGAGCCATAACGGTCACGAAAGTAAAGAGGGATCCCCATGGGAGGTTCCTGGTCCTGTCTGGGTGCATTGAGGGGCTCACTCTTGGTGTTATTAGCATCTACGCCCCACTGGCATCCCTGCACCTCACTCTAAATAACCTTCCCAAAATACTCCTGGACTTTCCTCAAGGGACCACCCTGATAGGTGGAGACTTTAAGGCGGTCCCAGACCATGTGCGGGATGTGTCGGGTCCCCCACTGCACTATAGGCGGGCGGCGGCTTCTAACTTGGTGAACTGGATGGCATCCTTGGGGCTCTGCGATACCTGGAGGACCTGGGACCCGCGACAAGCTTGGTTTACATACACCTCGGCAGCACACATAACGCAATCTAGGTTAGACCTTGTTCTCCTGCCGGCTTCGGACTGCAGCCAACTTACGCACATTGAGATCCTCTCAAGGGGCATCTGTGATCACGCCCGCTGCAGCTTGTACTAGGGTCTGCTTCGGCTGTTGACCGCCTGATGTGGCGGCTGGACGCATGGTACTTACAACACAAACCCGTTGGCCAACAACTACAAGTAGCTATTCAGGAATATTTTTCCTTAAAAGCAAACTCAGTACCATCAGCGGGTACCCTATGGGGAGCAGGTAAGGCAGTGGTGAGGGGGGGTTACTAGGGGACTGGTCCGCACTCGGGAGCAAACCCAGAGGCTTCATATTTCTAATTTGGAGGCCCGTGCTCTCTGTCTGGAGGGTAAATAATCCACACAGCCCTCTAAGGAACTGAATAGGCATCTCATGCTCTTACAGGAGGAGATACGCAACCACTCTTTGGAAGCAGCCAGACATTTATGGCGTGCTTCCACGGCTCGGTTAATTGATGTGGAGACAAAAATGGGAAACTGCTTTATTGGTTGGTATCACACCATCAATCATCTAGAATAATCCCCGCGATCAGCGACACAGGTGGGGGGAGGGGGTCACTAAGCTGCAGCAGGTAGCAGACACTTTCACTACTTACTACAGCAATTTGTACAAAGCGTCCTCAACGATTATCCCAGAGCACACCCGACATGTGCTTCCGGTGTTGTCACAAAAAGACATAGATATCCTCGATTAACCTATAACGGAGGAGAACATAAGTGAGCCAATTAAGGCAGTGGTGGCTGGGAAAACTCCGGGGCCCGATGGGTATCTGCTGGAATTCTACAAAATGTTTACAGAAGGGTATGACGAAGTGGCCCAGGTTGGTTCCTTTTCGGATGGAATGGATACGCCCACTTTAGTGGTGCTCCTCAAGAAGCAACCGCCGACCAGATATTGCGCAGACTACGGACCAATCTCACTTATTAACAATGACATAAAAATCCATGCCAAAATTCTGGCAACCCGCCTTGGGAGGGTCCTGCCAGTCATGATCCACTCTGACCAATGCAGCTTTATGGCCAACCGGAGTACGCATCACTGTATATGCCGTCTCCATGTAGCTCTAGCTCGACGTCATCACATGCCCTCTGATTTAGCACTCCTTTTAATTGATATTGAAAAGGCCTTTGACACGGTGGACTGGGGCTACTAGAGTTCGGCGCTAGTACAGGCAGGCATGGGACCGAGATTTTGCAAGATGATCCAGGCTCTCTATATCAATCGAGTGGCTCAGGTTCGGGTGAACAATACATTATCCTTTGCCTTTTCCATTGGTAGAGGGACGCGTCAGGGCTGGCACGATTGATTAGGATGGACCTAATATACTGTGGGCGGAGGTGGGATCATACACACAAGGACCGAGTGGCATTGTACACTGATGACCTTATGGTATATATGGCAAACCACAGTGAAACTGGTCCACTTAGCCTTCATTTGTTGCGTTGCTTTGAAGAGACGTTGGGCTTGCGAATGAACCCGGATAAGTCGGTGTGGGTGCCATTGGCTCCACCGTGTGATTGCTATGACTGGCAAGACCAGATCCCTGTCTGTCGACTGAGCTTTTAATATTTGGGGGTCTGGGTAACCCTCCTTCCTGAGCTGACATGGGGCCTGAACATGACCCCACTTGCTTGACGGGCGAAGGCAGACTTGGTGCGGTGGCAGTCCCTGCCTTTAAACGCTTTGGGCCGTGTGGCCCTATACAAAATGATGATTTTGCAACAGTTCTTGTATGTTCTTCAAACTTTTCCACTTTCGATCCCATGCTCATGGTTTCGGGCTCAGGATAGAGAGGCAGCGGCCTTTCTTTGACGTGGTACGAGACATCGCATTGCGCTACAGTACTGTCAGAGGGGTACATACGAAGGGGGGGTGGATATGGTCAACCTACAGCTGCACTACTTGGCGACATAGTTGCTGGTCATTCATGACTGGTTTAATGGGGGCTGGGCGGATCCGGCCTATCAACTTGAGTTGACAGCGTTGATTTTCCTCAGATATTGGCTATTCTTTATGGCTGTCCAGTTCCTCGTGACCTAGAACCAGTGACCAGGGTGGTCTTTCTTACCTGGCGGGCAGCTTTAAGGCATACGTGCTGGGAGAATGTGCTTACCCAGCAGACCCTCTTGTGGCATGGTACCTGGCTGAAGGAATCGGCGGCTCTGCAGAGGTTTGGGAAGTGGGATCTGCTGGGACTATCTCTGCTAGGGGATGTGTGGAAGGGAGGATCCATGAGACCCTCAGGCCACCCATCAACTTGCCCACACTCAGTTTTATAAATACCTCCAGCTCCGACATGCCCTTCACATACGCTTGCTGTGCGCTGACACGATACCAGAACATAGCCAGCTGGGGGCTAAGGTATTGATGGGAGCTTTGTGGAGGGGGGGTTTCTCCCAGCTCTATAGAATGCTAATTAATGACACTCTGGGTGACTTGGATCATCTTCGGTCCTGCTGGGAGGGTTGGTTGGGTCCTCTGGAGGACGAAGATTGGCGGGATGCTTTCATGGCACCCAGGTTGATAGCAATATCATCTAGATTGAGAATTATACAGATGAATTTCCTGTATGGAGTATACCTCTCTCCGGCGAGGCTACATCGAGCTGGGCTACGAACCTCCCCCAATTTCCTCTAGTGATCTCCCTGTGAAGTATGTTAAATACAGTGTTGTATTCAATGTAACAGCGGTACATAAAGTTCTTCCTAGATAAAGCTTTTCAAACTTATGCAACTGTGCTGTCCCTCATGCCAAAATATGCTTTACACAACATTTGCCCTTTGAGTCAAGCAGAGCAATCAGGTGATAGTTCTCCAGAATTGGATATTTCATTGATTCACATGTTTGGCTTATTCTCAGACAGCAAGTCCGCTTGTGGCCAATCCACCTCATTATGTGACCTGAACTCCTCTGAGCTCTGCTAATTTTCTTTAGAACGTATTTTTATATCAGTCATTCTCTAGAATTTGTTCTTCACTCCAAGCTGCAGAAGGTAGACACATTTTGCTACTTCTGAGATTGGGAGGCTGTTGCCTTGAAGATTTGTTGTCACCATGGCTGACAAGTCATCTCAGTTCAGATCTCTATTCACTTCATGTTTACTGTATGAAGCGAGGAAGATCTTCTCAGAAGATTCCGCATGATATGGGTCTTCTGTCTCAATACGTTTTGACATTTTTTTGAGCACTGCCCTATTTGCAGGTAACTTACCACTAAAACTCTCAACGATAGACAGTGGTTTGACTTCACCGTGCATTGAATGCTGACTCCCTGGGAAAATGTTTCTGTCAATAGTAACATTCTACTTACTTCTGTCTTTGAAGGCCAGAAAGTGCAAATTCTAAAGATGCAATCATAGACTTTTCAGCAGGATCTCATTAGACCCTCACCAAAAGACCCTCTGTGCTTGCCCTGAAAGTGCATACTCATGGTACTTCAACAGAGAAAGCCAAATCTAAACCTGCTTCCCATCTGGGTTCAACCATGTCTGTTCCATAGACTATGTTGATGCCATCAACGATTCCTTTGTTGCTAGCGAAAGGCAAACAGTCTTCGTTTAACCCACCATCATTGACAAAATTCAGATGACAATGTCAAGGACAAAAACAATCACAGCAGCAAAGTCCAAGGCATGTTGGCGAAGGCACTGTTAGCAGATTCCATCCCATTGATGAAGGCAACCCAGGACTTGTAAACATCACTTGCAGCTACTCTCACAGTGGCCCCCACTTCAAACAACAATTTCAGCAATAGTACCATCATTTTCTCTTGTGTCTCCTATAAGGTTTATGCCGGGGTCACGCACAGAGCTGTTTAGCAATTATTACTAATCCTACCTAGTGAAGGTGAGTTTGTGACCACACTAGTGAAGAAGATGACAGTCAAGTTCAATGTTTTCAGATGATGATATTCAGTCTGAAGCTGATTCACAAACAGAAGGTCCTCATGTACTGGATATCCAATATGTACCAGGAGATTCAGAAAAAAAAGAGTTTGGTTACAAACAACCCCTGCAATATGACAACATTCTCAAAGGGAACCGGTCCGCATTTGTTGCAGCAATGAGAGACTCCGGGAATCTGGTAACACCATGTGTGGTTCCTACAGATCATGAAGGCAAATGTTCAGACATGCGGAAGATGATTGGTAGTTTATAGGTAAGATATATTAAATAGGCAATGCTAGCACTGTATTATCCTTGCATAAGGGTACTTGTGATATGTCACCCCATTTAATGAAATTGTCAGGCAAAGACCATTCTTAGAGAGGGAGAAATCACATCGAGCGCACTTTACATTTCTCACTTGTTACTTCTAAAACTGGATTCTACCACATGTGTGGCTACAGGAACTGTTTTAAGATGATAGGGCTAGCTCAGCAGCCCATGCCCGGTCTAGAGTTCTAGACATGCAGGGCTTCTCTTACTATAGACATTAGCCTTATGCCAGAGAAGTTCTTTTTAGCTCCAAGCATCGGGCAATTTTCATCATTATGGTAATGGTTAACATTCACAGAATTCAGATTCAGTGATGACCTGCCTTGGGAGTTTCAGCTGGACTATTCCCATTGGAACTGGGTCAATAGTGATTTGCATTTGGCCGGTCCAAACTGAGGTAGCATGGTGGGGGAAAAATTATAGATTAGGATGCAGCCCAGAGCAATCGCCAGTGGTTGAGATTAATTCAAGCGTTCCATCCATCACCTTGTAATTGTTGAAGCTGATGCCCTAAGTGCAATGGATGTGCCCAGATGTGGGTCTTGTGCTCACTGTGCCACTGACATCAGGCTATACCTATCTGATGAGTGTTATCAGGGCGAAACCAGTCCTAGGCTGCTTGTATTTTGGTTTAGGGAGGACCTGGCTTGGCAGTTAAGGCTGCCTTGTTGTCAAGGGAGCAGGGTCGAGACTTATTTGTATAGGGCTGTGTCCAAAGCGAGGTGGCATGGTGGGTGAAAAACAATGGATTGGGAATGTGGTACATGCAATTGCCAGTGGCTGAGAATAATTCAAACATTCCATCCATCGCCTTGTTATTGTTGCAGGTGACTCTCTCTGACACAGGAGGATCTGGAAGGTGGATATAAAATCAATGATCATTCTATCTGGATTTGTGGAACTCTCAATGTTGTGCAGAGAGGTACTGTGGAACAATCGCAGTGCACAATGAAGGCAAAGGAAGCAATTTGCCACTCTATCTGTTACCACATATCCAAAATCGCAGCCCTAAGGGCTTTGTACTGAGACACCAGTATGGGGTACAGCAGTTCCATATATTCCTCGCTATCCCTGTCTTATTCCACACATGTGCCCTTTTATTCGTTTTGCAAATGTTTACAAAACTGGCTCTAGAGACGCATCAGGTCTTAAGATGGAGTCCTTCAGTTCTTCCATGACTCAGATCAGTGCGCTTATGCTTTGAAGTTAAAGGCTAACTTTGTGATCTAATGCATTTGTTTTTGTGATGGAAGTCCTTGTCTTTCGAATGAAGGAAACAAATCTGTTCCTCAAAAGGGGATGCTGGATCTTTGGCTTTCAGGGACAATAATTACTACAGTCATTACTTGCCTTTCCTTGGAGAGCTTAAACTTCAAAGCCATGCTGATACACTTCTCATTGTTTTGAAGTATGTGGGCTACTTGGGGAAGACATTTTGTCCAACTTTCAGTGTGGAAGACGGGTTGTTCTTGTGCAATTCCCCACCAGCCTGGCATCCATGGCAGTGGTGCGGCAAGAAAATGAAGATAGCTGAGTGAGTTTATTTTCCTACATCTCTATAAAATCAGGAGGCGACCAGCTCTAATGCCTGTAAGATTCTGGGTAGGCTAACACACCAGCTGCATAGATCTGTGGACACAATTATTCCCATACCAGGCATGAGTGGCTCATTCTATCCTGCTTTATTGTTCTGGTACTCTTCATGTTCTCTTACCTTTATAGACATCTGACTGCAAATACCGGAGCTCAAAGGGAAACAATACAACTGGATAAGTTGTGCAAGCCTGCCACAGGACAGACTGAACCCTGTGACATAACCTGCAGCGCGTAGGTTCTGGCCTCAGTGGTACTAGAGACTGCTGTGTAGATTTGTGTGTAACTAACAAGTCACCAACTGGGCTCCCCTTTAGATGGTAGATGAATTAACGTATCAGTGAAACCTACGGGTTACATGATTGGATACAGGCAGTAATGACTACACATTTCATCCAACAAAGATTATGCTCCATGTTATTCTGAATAACTTCCAACTCCTTTGCTCTCCGCTGGCTCTACCACCATTCTACTATTAAAACAGGCTGCATGTATTAAAATCTATTTATTACTTTGCACACATAAATACATTTTTATCTACTCTTCATAAATGTCATGTGCTCTTCCATGATACATAGAAAGTAAACAAAATACGTAAGATTGAAAATAAAATCTGCATGTTGGCACTGTTCAGAAGTGTGACTGGTGCAGGCTTTTGTTGTGCACAATTCTTTTGCAACGGTATTATCTAGTGGGCAGATTTAAGAGCCCCTAGCGTCTCCTTGCGTCACAGTAGCATAATTTTTTTTAATGCTAATGTGGTCCAACAAGGCCCAAATCGCTGCGCCAAATTTACAGTGGCTCAATGCATGCATTGCACCACTTTGTAACCCTTTGTGCTACATTGTGCCTGCGCCAGGCATAAAGTATGCAAAGGGGATGTTCCCCGGTTAGGGGGTAGAAGAAATGGCACAAAGAAATCTAAGAGATTTCTTTGCACCATTTGTTTTGCACTTTTAACGTCTGCTTAGAGCAGCCGTTAAAATGGGGCACACCATTGTTTACAATAGTCTTCAATGGGCATAATGCAGCACACTTAGGAAGAGGAAACAAAGAAGGAAAATAAAGATATTTCTCTTTGTTGTGCCTCTGGTGGGAAGGTGTACAACTCTGACACATTCTCAGGTCTGCCAGTGTTAGGAAATCTGAGAATGCCTCTGAATATATGAGTGGATGCATGGGAACACCGATGCTCCACAGATGTAACGCCCCCTCAACGACTTGTGCTGCCTGCCGTTACTCCAGATTTATCAAGCCACGCAGGGCCACGCAAGGTGGCCTTGCTTGGCTTATTAAATGTCAACTAGGTTTTGTGTCGCCCTTGCGTTACCTTGTGGGGCGAAGGATGGTGCAAAACTTTGATAAATCTGGCAGGAAGTGTATACGCTTTCCCAAATTCAGCAGAGATGGCAGTGTGACAAACAGAGTTCTCCAAAGTGTACATTATAGTTCAGATTAGAAATGTTAAGGCTGTAGATTCTTGACCTGTAGAAAACATATCCAATGTAAAGGTTTCACACAATGAAGGCCAGTTTGGATGAATGAGCAGTGAACTACAGTCCCTGAATACATCTGTTTGCATAAATTCATCCACATCTGCAACGATGCCCAAGTAATTTCCGGGGAAAAATCTGAGGTCATGTCTTGCAGCTTGTTTTCCTCTCCATGACTGTGCGGATGGCTTGCACAATTACATCTCTGTTGTTCATAACATTGTACTCAGTCAGTTTCAACAGCTGGTTAAAAGAGCGCTCATCGTAAGTCATATTCAGTATGTTATAAGGTGACCTCCTGCCACTCAGATGCACATCACCGTCTTCCATTTCTGCGGGTGTGCGCTCCACTCCTATGTGAAAAAATAAAAACAAAGACATTTTTATTGCTTTTCACCTTTTTCTTGGTCTTGTACATTCAGAATTTGTTTGATTTCTCCTGCACGGAAGATAAACTTGTGAGGAGTTCCCCCACTCTGCCCCATGTTTGTGTAAACTCTCCTACCATAGCTGTCTGTTGTCTAAACCAGTGTTTCCCAACCTGTGGTCCGGATACCCCTGGGGGTCTGCAAAGCCTCCTCCGGGGGCCCTTGACTGTTTAGAAAATTAATTAATGTTAACAGATTATTAAAGTGTATATAAATAAAGAGGCTAAGTGTCCTCAAATTGATTTGTGGGACCAGTGCAGGTGCATCAAACAATATACTGTGGTCAATGTGTGGCTTCAATTGAATTTAGAAAAGCTCCAGCCTTCCTATTACATTTATTTTTTTTGTTTGCAAGTTGAATAATATGTTTTATAATTTGTGTATGTTTTTGATGGAATGTTTGTTTCTGTATTTTGTTTGTGCATTGTTTTGCAGATAATCACAATGTATAGGCCTGGGTCCCCGGCTTCCAGTAATGACTCAGTTGGGGGTCCCTGTGTTCCAATAATGATTCAGTGGGGGTCCCTGGTTTCCAGTAATGATAAAGTGGAGGTCCAGAGAAGTCAAAAGGTTGGGAACCACTGGTCTAGAGTAATGATTTGCAGCAGTTCACTCCCATGGATCATTTTTAGGTCTGCTGTTAGCAAAGATCTTTTGATTTTACTAAACGTATACGTATAATATACTTACTTAAAGGGCCTTTCAGCCACCTCTCTTCATCCATTGCCCTGTTCTTATGTCATTCATATTAAACTTCCACCCACTAAGCATGGGGCAGTGGGTCAGCCTAGTTAAGCCTCTGGTTAACTTCACAGCCCATCTACACACAAGTTGATTCCCTTCAATCCCAATGTTTTGTTTTTATTTTATTCATTGTGACCTATGTTTTTAGAGCCTGATATGATAGCAGGACACGTTTAATGTAAGCACATGGCACATTCCAGCTTTATTAGATCCCATCTTCTGCTCATGCTGTGGTAAATTCCTTTTTAAGTAGCCTGTTTATCTGACTGCTGCTATTTCACACCAGCTCACATGAACTCTGAAGATAAGATAGTAAGTGTGCTTCATTAGTGTTTCCCTCCCTTCCTCCATTTATCAATGCTTAGTTGCTTCATAATCAAGGAAATATTTATTCATGCTACAGAGAAGATCTGAAAATAGGCCTTGTATCTAGGACTTTAATATACCATCTTGAATCTCTACACTTTTGTCTTTTTTTTTTTACTACCTATATGGCTTAATTTTTCCCATTTATAAAATGCACCCTACTACTGATGACTAAGGTTTGTATGTTAGCTGTATGTCCTCAGTAAGGAAATGTGTTTTTTCTTAACCCGTTCTGTGCCGTGGACGTAATGGTTACGTCCTGCGGCACAGTGCTGATGTGCACAGGATGTAACCATTATGTCCTGGGCACACAGCCCAGAGGGAGCGCTAGCGCTCCCTCTGTGGGGTAAAGTCAGGGATGGAAGGGGAAGCCCTTCCCCTCCCGAACCCCCACCCCCCCCCCGTGACGTCAGCGCGCGAGCGCGCGCTGTCAATCACAGAGCCTCCCCCATCGGAAGAGAAATGCCTTGCATTTCTCTTCTGATCACGTGGGGGAGGCCGAGAGAGGCTTCAAAGGGAAGGAAATGTATTTCCTTCCCTTTGAAGTCTCTCTCTGCGTTTTGGCAGCCGGATTGAAAGCAATCCGGCTGTCAAAACGCCCACTAGACACCAGGGATGTTTTTATTTTTTGTAACTGACATAATGGAGCGACCCCTTGGGCAAGGGTCGCTCCCAGGGGGGCTTTTTTTTTAAGGCCTTTTCTGCCCCCCCGGGGGCAGATTGGCCTATTTTTAGGCCGATCTGCCCCCAGGGGGCAGAAACCTCTAGGCACCAGGGATACATTTTTTTTTTTTTTTTTTGTTTATTTATTTTTTTGTTTTAGGTGTGGGGAGCGACCCCTTAGGCAAGGGTCGCTCCCTTAGGGGGCAAATTATATTTAAGCCATTTCTGCCCCCCTTGGAGGCAGATTGGCCTATTTTTATGAGGCCAATCTGCCCCCGGGGGGCAGAAACCACTAGACACCAGGGAGTTTTTTTTTTGTTCAGGGATTTCACGTAAGGGGAGCAACCTATTTTAATTAGGTCGATCTGCCCCCAAGGGGGTGCAGAAACCACTAGGCACCGGGGATTTTTTTTTTTGTTGTTTTACAGATGGGGAGCGAACCCTTAGGGAAGGGTCGCTCCCCTGGAGGGGCAAATTGTATTTAGGCCATTTCTGCCCGCTTTGGGGGCAGATACCACTAGGCACCGGGGATCTTTTTTTATGCGCAGTCACGCAAGGGGAGCAAACTTGTAGGCAAGGGTCGCTCCATGGGGGAGGGGTGGGGGCAAATTTATTTTAGGCGATTTCTGCCCCCCGGGGGCAGCTCGGCCTATTGGTATTAGCCCTGGGGGCAGAAACCTCTAGGTGGCAGGCCAAATTATTATTATTTTTTTTGTTTTTTTTTAGATGGGGAGCGACCCTTTAGGCAAGGCTCGCTCCCCTGGAGGGGCAAATTGTATTTAGGCCATTTCTGCCCGCTTTGGGGGCAGATCGGCCGATTTTAGGTCCACTAGGCACTGGGGATCTTTTTTTTTGCGCCGTCACGCAAGGGGAGCGACCCCGTAGGCAAGGGTTGCTCCCCGTGGCGGGGGGACAAATTTATTTTAGGCCATTTCTGCCCCCCCGGGACGGCTGAGCTAGAGGCCAAAATCCACAGGTAGGCACTTTGCAAAAAACACCTCTGTTTTCTGTCAAAAAATGTGATGTGTCCATGTTGTGTTTTGGGCCATTTCCTTTCGTGGGCGCTAGGCCCACCCACACAAGTGAGGTACCATTTTTATCGAGAGACTTGGGGGAACGCTGGGTGGAAGGGCATTTGTGGCTCCTCTCAGATTCCAGAACTTTCTGTCACTGAAATGTGAGGAAAATGTGTTTTTTTAGCCAAATTTTGAGGTTTGCAAAGGATTCTGGGTAACAGAACCTGGTCAGAGCCCCACAAGTCACCCCATCTTGGATTCCCCTAGGTCTCTAGTTTTCAAAAATGCACAGGTTTGGTAAGTTTCCCTAGGTGCCGGCTGAGCTAGGGGCCAAAATCTACAGGTAGGCACTTTGCAAAAAACACCTCTGTTTTCAGTAAAAAAAAATGGGATGTGTCCACGTTGTGTCTTGGCCATTTCCTTTCGTGGGCGCTAGCCCTACCCACACAAGTGAGGCACCATTTTTATTGGGAGACTTGGGGGAACGCTGGGTGGAAGGAAATTTGTGGCTCCTCTCAGATTCAAGAACTTTCTGTCACTGAAATGTGAGGAAAATGTGTTTTTTTTAGCCGAATTTTGAGGTTTGCAAAGGATTCTGGGTAACAGAACCTGGTCAGAGCCCCACAAGTCACCCCATCTTGGATTCCCCTAGTTCTCTAGTTTTAAAACATGCACAGGTTTGATAGGTTTCCCTAGGTGCCGGCTGAGCTAGGGGACAAAATCTACAGGTAGGCACTTTGCAAAAAACACCTCTGTTTTCTGTAAAAAAAATGGGATGTGTCCACGTTGTGTTTTGGGCCATTTCCTTTCGTGGGCGCTAGCCCTACCCACACAAGTGATGTACCATTTTTATTAGGAGACTTGGGGGAACGCTGGGTGGAAGGAAATTTGTGGCTCCTCTCAGATTCCAGAACTTTCTGTCACTGAAATGTGAGGAAAATGTGTTTTTTTAGCCGAATTTTGAGGTTTGCAAAGGATTCTGGGTAACAGAACCTGGTCAGAGCCCCACAAGTCACCCCATCTTGGATTCCCCTAGTTCTCTAGTTTTAAAAAATGCACAGGTTTGATAGGTTTCCCTAGGTGCCGGCTGAGCTAGGGGACAAAATCTACAGGTAGGCACTTTGCAAAAAACACCTCTGTTTTCTGTAAAAAAATGGGATGTGTCCACGTTGTGTTTTGGGGCATTTCCTGTCGCGGGCGCTAGCCTTACCCACACAAGTGAGGTATCATTTTTATCGGGAGACTTGGGGAAACATAGAATAGCAAAATAAGTGTTATTGCCCCTTGTCTTTCTCTACATTTTCTCCTTCCAAATATAAGAGAGTGTGTAAAAAAGACATCTATTCGAGAAATGCCCTGTAATTCACATGCTAGTATGGGCACCCCGGAGTTCAGAGATGTGCAAATAACCACTGCTCCTCAACACCTTATCTTGTGCCCATTTTGGAAATACAAAGGTTTTCTTGATAGCTATTTTTTACACTTTATATTTCAGCAAATGAATTGCTGTATACCCGGTATAGTATGAAAACCCAAGGCAGGGTGCAGGTCATTTATTGCCTCTGGGTACCTAGAGTTCTTGATGAACCTACAAGCCTTATATATCCCTGCAACCAGAAGAGTTCAGCAGACGTAACGGTATATTGCTTTAAAAAATATGACGTTGCAGGAAAAAGTTACAGAGTAAAACGTAGAGAAAAATTGCAGATTTTTTCACCTCAATTTCAATATTTTGTTTTTTCAGTTGTTATTTTCTGTAGGAAACCCTTGTAGGATCTACACAAATTACCCCTTGCTGAATTCAGAATTTTGTCTACTTTTCAGAAATGTTTCGGTTTCTGGGATCCAGCATTGGTTTCATGGCCAGTTCGGTCACTGACTGGAAGGAGGCTGAAAGCACAAAAAATCGTAAAAATGGGGTATGTCCCAGTAAAATGGCAAAATTGTGTTGAAAAATTGGGTTTTCTGATTCAAGTCTGCCTGTTCCTGAAAGCTGAGAAGCTGGTGATTTTATCACCGCAGACCCTTTGTTGATGCCATTTTCAGGGAAAAAAACACAAGCCGCTTTCTGCAGCCCCTTTTTCCCATTTTTTTGAAAAAAACGAAATTTTCACTGTATTTTGGCTAATTTCTTGGCCTCCTTCTAGGGATCCCACAAAGTCTGGGTACCTCTAGAATCCCTAGGATGTTGGGAAAAAAGGACGCAAATTTGGCGTGGGTAGCTTATGTGAACAAAAAGTTATGAGGGCCTAAGCGCGAACTGCCCCAAATAGCCAAAAAAAGGCTCGGCACAGGAGGGGGAAAAGGCCTGGCAGCGAAGGGGTTAAAGCTGAGCCAACTTTCTAAAAATCATTCAAGATTGGCTTCTCTACCTTGGGTAAAGATAAATGCTGAGAAAGTCAACCTCACTGAGGCATCAGCCCTTGGTGCTCATTGGTGAATCTTTACATGCACCAAATAGAGCAAAACATCTTGCAGTTTTCATGCATTCCAATATATCCCTGAACCCTGACGTTGGGCCACTAATTAGAGGATACTGTTTAAACTTCTAAGTGTCCGCACATAGGCATAATCTCTATCACTGCTTCTTCTCCTTGAATGAGTGGCAAATTGTGTCCACTATGAAAATATGTTCCCTATGGAGACTCATATGGCCATTAAAACTTACATTGACAGTGCCAGTCAGATTTTTGTTAATCTGGTCACTTGTGTTTGTAGTACTTTCTCTTAAAACTGATTGCCTAAAATGTTAAAGATTTTCTTTTTCTGTCTGCCAGCCTCCCCGTTAAAGATTCCTAAAACTACCTCCACCGCCCCCTACCATCAAAAGCAGTCTAACCAACGGTGTACAGCAGGTTTACAAAGCTTCCATCTAAACGCCAGCCCATTGGAATCAAAATTCCGATACAAAGCCCCGAACATCAAAAAGCCTTCTTCGGATTAAGTGAATTGTCCATTCTCGAACCCTTCACTGTACCGTCTCCACTCTCAACAAAAAATCTACCACCTTCCTGAAATATCTAGGTGGCCCTCAAACACCACATATCCCGGTTTTGTGTCCATTCCTCAAAAAATATGTACATGCACGGACAGTGAACATTAGCTCTTCTCCAGTAATCAAATGCACAGACTTTAGAGAACTGTTTGATATGTCTACACAGTTTTTCTCTTCATGATGTGCAGTAAATAAATACAAACATAAACAAATAGAAATACATATCTTGAGATGGTTATGATATGTGAGACATGAAGGCACATCGACAATAGCATTCCTAATCCCGGAGCAAGAAACAGTGGAATATAGAAATGCAGGTTGTGATCCACCATAAAACATGCTTTGAGGATTAGATTGAAAGTTTCTTACCAGGGCATTTGCACTTCTTGAAGGTGTCATTCACCAGTGGGAAATGAACCACAATAGGGGTGTCTGGAGCATCCACACAATGAAATACATAGCATTCCTTTGGATCCGTTTTGTCTTTCTCCGGCACAGCAATTGTAGGGAATTTGAGTCCCTGCTTTGTGCAGTAATCACAGGTCAGCTCCACTGACTGGTTCAACAAAGAACAGGATAGTATTAAAAGTTAGGTCAACCTGCAAACTAACAGCAAGAGTGTATACGGTGACCTTTACAGCACATCTTCCCAAGCCTTTCATTGATATGAGCCTATTTTGTACTAGCAAGTATAATTCACCAAGTCCCTGACCTTGAGCCATCTGTGTTCCTCTAAAAGTGCTACAATTTATAAATGAATAACTTCACTCCACTAGATTCAACCCCCCTCGCCCGAAGAGGCTCCTCGTACTCTTTCATTACCACTCCACGGGATCCTGAAAGAAAGGTTTGGCAAATCCTGCTTCATAGTTATCAAATTAGTGCATATGAACCAATATTCTTAATTTGTCAATGGACAGCAAGACACTTAAGACAAGTTTCAGATTACAGCAAACTTTCTGTAATCTGAAAAGTAAAAACACTATCCTGTTTCTTAACTCATTCTTCAGTAAAAAAATAACTGTTTACGTTTCCGCTTCTCTAGTCTGAAGTACGTGGTCTTTGATAAGTCATGCCAGAATAATGGCATGACTTTTCAAAGTAGCGACTGACTCGGTAGTGAATGTCCCCACTGACATAGGAGGATTGTTATCATGTCTTCTCTCAATCAGGCCCAAGCATGCAGTGCATTAACCCTGTGGAAAATTAAACCAGCAATAACCGGGAAAAACAGGGGGCCAGATTTACTACCATCTAACGCAAAGCAACAGTGCAACTTGCTGCGTCAAGTGGAGAGAGCAGGAGTGGTGTGCAGCCCAGCAGCAAAGTAGTCACCTTCAGAGGTATTTTCCTTTTTCTATGTGTGCTGCAAAAGACATTCTTTCACCTCGTTATGCCTATGTTAGGATAGCATAGCATTTGGACGCATTCCCAGGTATACCACCCTTGGTGAATCTGGGAATGCGCCAAAATCCATGAGCAGACACGTGGGAGCACCCACACCCCATCCACAGAAAGCCTGACGCAAAGGAATGCAAGGGAGCAGTTTGTACTGGCTTGCGTTACTCTGGATTTAATAAGCCATGCAGAGACACGCAAGGTAGCTTTGTGTGCCTTAGTAAATATCACTTAAACCTTGCATTCTTTTGCCTTGAAGGTGCAATTGCAACGCAAGTGCTTAGTAAATCTGAGTCAGGGTGTACAATTGCAAAACTGATATGATTTATGTTAGCCGCCTATTTAAAATAATAAGGCAATGAATGCTAACAGGTTGAATTAGAAGATCATAAAGTTAAGTCCAAAAGGTTACATTTTACATACTACCGTAAAAATGTAGTTGAAGAATTCTGACCCCTTCCACATAGACGTAGGATGGAGTAGGCACTGAAAAGAGTCCTGGAAATCTTTCACCAGCAATATATTGCACAAAGCAAACATGGGCCAAATAACTCACTTCATAGAACAATTTTCAAAAGTGTATCGCATAAATTCCAAGGTAATCCTAAATAGTAGTTGATGAATATTACACTGTAGAATTATTTCTCTGGAGCAGCTGTGTACATGCCTACATGAAAATCGCCTGCTGCTGCTCCAGGGTGTCTTTTAAGTTGCCAGGCAGAGGATCCCTGTGCCATCATCCATGAAAGCAGCCCATGGTCCCTCTGCCTATAGGGGATGTCATAGTGTCCAGTATGGTCAAAGACTAATGATATGTCCGATAGCCTCAGCAGACATATCTGGTCCTGATAACTTGCTGACTGACAGTTCTCCCTTATGTCATGAACCATCACATTCCTTGGCCAAGGAACTGGTTCCATTTGCTGATTTTCAACAGCTGTGCCACCACCTCTCTAACAAACTCCTTTGTTACCCTGCTGTATATTTAAGGTTACACCTAACTGTTACTGTCAGATCAAGATATGCAAATGTTGTCTGTGAAAAGTGGCTACCCTATGGAGCCCTCAATTTTTCTACAGATGAGGCTAGCGATTAGGAGTGCTACAGAAAACTAAAATAGATTTTTATTTTTCCCTCTCGTGTTGATTCCAGCACTTGGACCGATCTGAGTTTTGATTGCTCACCAGACTTGTCACTAACTCACCTTGAATTTGTCTCCTAATCCATAGTCAAACGAAAGGATGATGTCCACCTTCCTCTCGTCTCTCAACAGGGGTGGGAAGCTGGCATTGATGTAGTAAGCACTGTCCACCAGACACAACCTATCTGCTGATGGGGTCAATAGGTCCGGAAATACGTCCAGCTCTGTGTCTGGAAGGAAAATGTGACGTAGAAATGAAAGTTTAATTTCTTTCTAGTAAATCACCAGATACAAAATGAGCTGTTCAGCCTTTCAATCTTACTCAGCCATTGCTACAAGCAATTTCATAGTTGGACAGTGAGGACAATAAATTGTGAATCTTCAAATTCCATTTTCTTAAAATTCAAAAGCCTCATTTTTATTATTTCTGTTTTGCCTTGGGCCTGCAGTCTGGTGGCCTCCACTGCCCCAGTATTCTTATTCCACCCTCCGAGGTCTGATATCTGCTTTGTTACTCTAGGCTTTCTAACAGCATTTGCAAACCTTCTCACTTCTACTTCTGAATTGATCCTCCTAGTTGCTAAATTCGCTTCAGCACACATACATCCACTGAAATATATTTGTTCCTGAAATAAAACTGTATCTTATGGTCATTGATGTCAAATGCAAGAAGCAGCTGAACCTGAAGCTTAATGCAGAGGTCGAGAGAAGGTGTCTCAATGATGGAATTAGACAAGGAAGTAAAGATGTATGGCTTACCTGTAATTCTATTTCAGGACCGGAGGCTCAGATTATGCTATCTCCTTCTTTACTGTTCCAAATATAGCAGCCATCAAAGTAAAGAAAAACAATAAACTACATTTCTCATGATACATAAGCCATATGTCACATGCTCCAATCAATGCTCCTGCCCTTTGTCCATAAAAGCCTTGACCTTCCATGTAATTTCCTTATTCTTTGCTGCTCCGCAGCAGATAAGTGACATTTTGTTTTCTTTCATGACTTTATGCTTGTATGATTGTAGATTATACTAAATGTGGAGTTTTATTGTAGCGCGCGACTTCGCACGCTTGTTTATTTTAAATACAGCGCGCCACGCGACCGCTTTCACCTTCGCGGTGAATTTGGTTCAGCCCCTGTGGAGCGGGAGCCTCACTACACATCCCCGTGTAGTCCCATTTCGATTTCCATTGCGCGTGCTTCGCGCGCTTGCTTCACGCCGATCCTTCACTTTGAAGTGCTGGATCGACTCGATAGCGGACGCGCGGGGCACCTGACAGCCCCAACCTTTGTCCCTGCATTTCTTTTGGCTCCCTGACGCCCAGTTCACAGAGAACTTGGGTTGCAATCATTTTATAAGGCTCTGCCTGGAGTGCTGGTGACAGGTTTGCTCCCCCCACATCTTATTGGGCTAATACTACCTGTCAGGGGTTCTTTCTGCACTCCCCCTATTACCTAATTTCTGATTACATCATTAATCATTTTCTAATGGCTCAGTGGAGCGAGGATGATGCAGGGTACTACCCTGAAGAGCTGGGCAGTCAGCTAGAAGTGAATCTGGTAGAGGCCCTCGACAACAGGGTCCAACAATCGGTAAATGACGCCCTTGTAAGAGCTCTAGGTCCATTTTCAGGACAACTCTTTGATTACGCTAAGAACCAGGGCTGGATTAATGAACAGCCTCCTCCTCTAAACAAAAAGGGAGCTAAATGCAAATCAAAATCCAAAAACTTGGAAGACAATGAAGAGCCAACTGCTAATTTACATTCAGACGCATTTAATAAACTGCGTAAAAAACACTCGGCTGAGCACAACTATAGCTCTAATAAGGATATGTTCTCCTCGCAGTCCTCTTCAGATTCTGACTCCATTAAAAGAGCTAAAAAACAGGTGCCCGCACCTAGAGTGCTGGACTTAGATCCCTCAGAAATTGTGCACCCTAGGGCTTCCAATTGGGTTCCGTCCCCAGAAGTAGCACTATATCTGCACAACAATATCAGAAGGGGTTTCGATAAAGAAGTGCGATCACGCCTCAGAGCTGAATGTCCCAGACCAGATATAGAGGGGAAAGTGACAGACACTCCCGACATTGACCCTACGATGGTCACATTTATGAAAATATTCGGCAAAGACCCCAAGAAAGGTTTAGACAGATCTTGGCGTATATGCCAAGACAAATTACTTGATGTCACTGGACCACTAACAAAAATCTTAGACATGGCTTTTCTTGCCAAAGAGTCAGGAGAACCTGTGGACACAGATTTCCTGATTGGCTGGGCCCAGGGATCTTTGGGCCTTTTGGGCAACGCAAATTGTGCAATTTCCTCAGAACGACGCAAATCAGTTCTCATGAGGATTGATTCTAAACTGACCGACCTAGCCACTTCGGAAGCAGGCCCCTCTGCAGACGGCCTCCTTTTCGGTTCATCTTTTATTAAGGAGATAGCCAAATTTTGCTCTACGTTCTCATCACTTGACAAAGCACAATTGTCACTCAAAAAAGTGTTTAAGCGAAACCTTTTTGCCAGGGCCGGACGTTTCGGAGGACGTATGCCGGGCCGAGGATCCTTTCAAAGTCCTCAATACCAATACCCAAGAGGGAGAGGTAATTGGCATTCCAACCAGACGGACAACACCTTCTACCCCACTGAGGTTTATTGTTTTTCTTTACTTTGATTGGCTGCTATATTTGGAACAGTAAAGAAGGAGATCGCAAAATTCTTGATGCGTAAGCTAGAAAAAATGTTATTCTTCATCATTGTGCTTTGTGATGCATGTGCATGCCACCTGACAAGACAGACTGAGGCAGCCTGAAATGTTCAAACTGTGTCCACTATGAAACTATGTGCCCCGTGGAGTCTCATATGCCCATTAAAACCTGCATCCACAGTGCCAGTCAGATTTTTGTTAATCTGGTCTCGTGTGTTTTTAGTAGTTTCTCTTAAAATAACTGATTTCTTAAAATTGTTAAAGATTTTCTTTTTCTTTAACCATACAAATGAAATGTATTTCATTTTTTATAACTGTAACATGATATTAAACACTACAGCAACATATGTCTCTTAAGGTTTACCATGTTTACACCAATTCACTGACGTCTTATCCACCATACATTTATAGCTCTGTGTTGAGTCCAGTAATTCACCCGCGTCAATAGAATTAAATTACCCATTTGAGATGGGATTTGTATAAAGATCCTATATTCCATCCATTCACCCCATACTCTAGACTGTTTGTTCGGGCAACAACTGTTCTATACAGTTTGGGTAACCATACTTCCCAAAATATGTTTTTGCATTGATGGAGATGTCTAGGATTTTCCTTATTTTGGAGTTTCAGGTATCAATAATTGGAACAAAGGCCCATATTTATACTTTTTAGCTCTGCATATGCGGCACTTTTTGATGCAAAAATGGCGCAAACTTACAAAATACAATTGTATTTTGCAAGTTTGCACCGTTTTTGCATCTAAATGACACAAATGCAGCGCTAAAAAAGTATAAAAATGGGTCCAATACACTATACTCCACAATTGGTACTTCATCAGTTCCTGGCTTAAGTGCTTACATGCATGCGATGCAAGACACTTACCATAAAAAGTAGCAATGATCTTGAGAGGAAGATCATAGCCCTTTCCATTATTGTGCTTGGATACACAAAGATCCAAGATTTGCTGACCACTTTTACCAGTGACTTTGAGGTTGTCTCCAAAAACAGGGCACTGTCTAGCAGACCAGATTCATGCCACATGTATGCTTACTGGGAAAAGACTCATCAAAAATAACTTTTGAGGGACAGCATCCTCAGAGAGAGGACACACACAAATTTAGTATTAAAACAACTGTTAAAAAATTAATATTTCTTTGCATAGTCGCCACTTCTTTAATCTCACTAGTATATATGGCACGCAAATGTGTTAGCTCCAGTTCAGCCAAAGAAAACTTTCCCATATACTGATCCCCTGTACTGACTTTGGGACCAATGGCATTAGAATAAAGCAATAAGAGTGTGACATCAGACGTGAAGTGCACACTATTGTTTCAAGTTCACATACACTGTTTTCAAAGCCAGCATTCTCTGCGTTCGATAAAACGCTTCTGCTGCTTGCCATGCGGACGTGAATCCTCACTGTTTGCGGCTACATATTCGTCTTTACCTAAAAACCTGGGAGATTGTTAAACATTTCCTCCATTCCCCAAAATAGTGAAAGGAAAACCAAAATATGCTTTACACCTTTGAGAAGTTGCAAAAATCCCTTTATTCATGGGCACACAAACCCAACTATCCTATTAGAGTTAGTTATTGTCTACTCTACTAAGCTACGAAATTATATTGCTGAACTTTAACTACTGCTAAATGGGTGTGTAGGTTCATAAACCCTTATTGAAACTGCCTTATAAAGCCATATTCTTCAGATGTACTTGTGACTGGACATGAAAAAGGTATGCACAAAGGGGACATCCATAACATGCAGTAAAAACTTTGACCTCTGTGTACAAGTATGTTGAGTATTATTTTGAAAGCAAGCCAATAATTCAATAATTGAAATCAGTTACTACCTTAATCATAATAGAATAGAGGTGAATCCATATTTTGAATTACATGTTCTGACTCGCATCACATTGAGGATGATAACTGTAAAAGGACATGACCAACTAACTTCTGGATGAAAGAGTGATTAAATTGTAATCCCTCTATCAGAAATGTTCTTCTCCAGTATGCTGTGCAACTGAAAAGTGTATCTCATAAACTGAAGGACCAACATGGTGACTGCTCCTGTTAATAAACATACCGTGCCCAAACCTATGTATCCAAAGAAGGGAACAACTGCCGCAACACAAAGCCAGATGAAGTACTGGGCCACGGCTGAAGAGCAACTGTATTAAACCACAAGGGCGAGTACAGGCTTTGAACAGACATAACTCAAACAGTATCTCATACTCTTAAATCTTGAATTTTTATTCTTAACACTGGTCATCCGGCTTAACCTTATGCTAATTCTAGTGTCTTCTATTTGTCAAAACACCACTTGTCTCATACTATTATGGCACCATTTTAATAATTTTGTGTAGTTTTGTGTAGCTTTTTAATACATAAATCTATCAGCCCATCATGATCTAAAGTAGTCGTAGAAGTGGTCAGTAGCTTTAGTATTCTCTTTATTTTGTATAATGATCCGTTCAGGTATCTCACAAAATAAGATAAGAGGTATGCAATACAATAGTACAAAACAAAGGAAAAAAACATATGAAAATATTTAAACAAGGAAACCAAAAGCTGATGGAGGGGGCAAGGGGGTTCGGGGGATGAAGTAGATTTGATGGACAAAGCTCCTTTTCCCATAAATTGGCAAATGCATAAGGGCTAATGCATAAGAGGGATATTCAGGGTATTTCAAGTTGCAAAGGTACATCAAGTATAGCTGCAAAACAATGACAAAAACGGTCTATTGGAGTAAACTATGTGATACAGTGAAAGTGCAAGGCAATCTTGAGGCATTCAGTATCACAGTGCTATTCTAGACGCATTTACAACTGCACTACTAGTATGTATTGATGACGGAAAACATTTCCGGAGATGATAGGAAGACAGGGAAAAAGTTATGATATTGTTTATAATACAAGCCCACTGAGCGAGGGCGGGGTATGGGATGATGCTAACACTATATTAGCATTTACATCACCCATGAGGGGAGAGAAAGGGACCTGAGATCAGGAGGACAAGAAAGTGGCATACGGGGTGGGATGCAGAGGTTCTTAGGGCCATCACAAAAATGGAATCAGCAAAGCAAAATCACCAGGAGAGAAGCCCCTTGGCCAGAGAAGGCCTTCAAGCAAGTGAAACTAATATTAAGAATGGATGATAAGGGTGGGGCAGTTAGGCCTCGAGATTGATTCTTCAGGATTCTTCTGACACATAATGCAGCAAGGGCTCTGCCAAGACACCTGTTCAGATAGAGGCTGCTGTAAGTCTGAGTATTACCTTTCCATGCACTGAAAGCTTTGTTGTTGTGGTAGGTTTCGTGTATCTGGAAGCCATTCAGGAAGTTGTGGTGTTCTCCAGCTAGTGGGCGGTTCGTCAATATGCCTTTAAGGGTTTCGGCCAATACCCCAGATGAAGAGAGCACTTGGGTGCTAAGATTGCCATGTTTATGTTTCAGCAGTTGATCTTCATCATCTACAGCATGGAAAAAATAGGAGTGTATATATATAAACATATATTTTAACAGGCTGTCTGGAATGTGTATTGCCTTTATACTCTCCTAGCTATCTCAAATTCACTCTTTATGACTACTGAAAAAGGTTCAGCTTTACTAATGTCATTAGGGACTGAAAATCTATAGTGTACACCAATATAGATTATATTACTTACCCTGAAAGCATCTGTTCATCCCATATAGTACTATAGATTCACATGCTTTGCATACTCCTGTCATTGAGTGTTGAGTTTGGACTGTTGCAATTTGATCTTCTTCAAAGAAGTCTTTTGAGACAGAAGGTATCAGTAGCTCCTCTGGTAGTCAATGCATTTGGGCACCGATGCCATTGTCGGATTGTTTTCTGCACATCGGTTAGCAGTTGGTAGGGAGTAGGATAATACAGTGATTGTTAGAAATGGGGTCTCTAGTTGGCAGTCGGTTTGCACCCTGTCCAAGTAGGGACCCTCACTCTCACTCTAGTCAGGATAAGGCAGATATCCACTCAGATAACCCCTGCTCACCCCCTTGGTAGCTTGGCACGAGCAGTCAGGCTTATCTCAGAACCAATGTGTGAAGCTTTTGCACATACCACGCAGTAATACAGTGAAAACATTACAAAAGGACACCACACCAGTTTTAGAAAAATAGCCAATCTGTATCTACATAAAACAAGGCCAAATACAATAAAAATCCAACATACAGATAAGATACGAATTTTGCAAGAATTACTTAAAAAGACAGTTCCTTGATGTCCATAGGTCCAACTGAGGCTATCACGGCGTTGTGAACAACAAATCCAACAGTTCAGGCCGGCTGCGGCGTCGTGGGCCAGCTACAGTGTCGGGAAGACCCGCAAACAGTACCTTGAAAATGCAGGGCGTTGTGATCCTCACAATGAGGTCTGGAGAGCGGCGTTGCTGGCGTCGGGTGTCGGTTCCGGAGGTTGGTGCAGGGGTCATCAGGCCCTTGAAGTCACACGCGTTGCAGATCGAACTCCGGGCTGATGAAGTTAGGAGCGCTGGTGTGGATGGCGTCGCGGCTGCGGTGCAAAGTGGGACGATGCGTTGTGCGGTGTCACCAGGTCACGGTGCAGACAGTGGCGTCGTCATTGCTGAAGCACTGTCGTCGGTAGACCCAAGTTGGCGGTGCGGTACAGGACGAACTCCGGGCGGCATCCACAAGTCGGAATGCTGGCGTCGGTGGACTGCGGCTGTGGTGCGAGACAAGACGGTGCTTCGTGTATCTCGCGAGCGGTGTCCACAGGCCACGGTGCAGGCAGCGGCACCGGTGTCATCAGGACCAGAACACACAGTTCCCAGTGCTGCAGGCAGATGAAACTGGAGTCTTGGGTATCCCTGAGACTTCCAACAGGAGGCAAGCTCTACTCCAAGCCCTTGGAGAACTCTCTCAAGCAGGATACACAGCAAACTTCACCCTTTGCTCTCTTTTAAGGCAGAAGCAGCAACTGCAGGCCAACCCAGCAAAGTACACACAGAAAAGGGGCAGTACTCCTCCTCCAGCTCTTCTCCTTGGCAGAGGTTCCTCTTGATCCAGAAAGATACTAAAAGTCTTGGGTTTGGGTCTACTACTTATACCCCTTTCCGTCCTTGAAGTAGGCCAACTTCAAAGAGACGTCTCTCTTGTTTACAGGATCATGTCTTGCTCAGGCCAGGCCCAGACTCACCCCGGGGGGTTGCAGACTGCTTTGTGTGAGGGCAGGCACAGCCTTTTCTGTGTCAGTGGTCACTCCTCCCTCCACTCTAGCCCAGTTGGCTCATCAGGATATGCAGGCTACACCCCAGCACCCTTTGTGTCACTGTCTAGAGGAGATGCACAAACATCCCAACTGTCAAACTGACCCGGACAGGGAATCCACGAACAGGCAAAGTCACAGAATGGTTTCAGCAAGAAATTGTCTACTTTCTAAAATTGGCATTTTCAAACTAACAATCTAAAAACCAACTTCACTAAAAGATGTATTTTAATTTGTGAGCCCAGAGACTACAAACTCCACATTTCTATCTGCTCTCAAAGGGAAACTGCACTTTGAAAAATATTTAACCGCATCCCCCATGTTAAACTATAAAAGAGATAGACCTTGCAACAGTAAAACACGAATTTGACAGTATTTCACTGTTGGGATATGTAAAACACATCAGTACATGTCCCACCTTTAACATACACTTCACCCTGCCCATGGGACTACATAGGGCCTACCTTAGGGGTATCTTACATGAATAAAAAGGGAAGGTGTAGGCCTGGCAAGTGGGTACCCTTGCCAAGTCGAAATGGCAGTTTAAAACTGCACCCACAGACACTGCAATGGCAGGTCTGAGCCATGTTTACAGGGCTAATCATGTGGATGGCACAATCAGTGCTGCAGGCCCACTAGTAGCATTTGATTTACAGGCCCTGGGCTCCTCTAGTGCACTTCACCAGGGACTTAACAGTAAGTCAAATATGCCAATCACGGATAAACCAATCAACAGTAAAACTTATATAGGAAGCACTTGCACTTTAGCACTGATTAGCAGTAGTGAAGTGCGCAGAGACAATAAACCAGCAAAAACAGAGTCCAACATACCATAAAAACAGGAGGGCAGAAGGCAAAAAGACAGGGGAGACATGCCAAAAGCTGCCAGGTCTAACAGTGATCAAGCATTTTCATGTTATGAAAATGATTATGGAGTTGAAGATATTTGTAGCCAACACTGGCTTCGGGGGAGGCAGGTGGGCGCATCTGAATCTACAGTAATACATGTGAGAAATAGATGTTTTAGTAAGTAACATTATCCATTCATATCCTGTGTGGCTGTAGCTTAACATACTCTGCACTGACTGTAATTCAATATTTCCCTGAATGGTAGCTAGCCAATGGATGGTGCAAAGGTCTGAAACAGAGTTCTTAGGACAATTTGACCAACTCTAGCCTGTTGCCTTGCAAGAACGTTCAAACAATAATTTTTTGTGAAGGTGTGTGGAGTTGACCATTTGAAAGCGTTACAGATGTCAACTATAGGTATGGGCACTCTGTTTGTGGGTGGAGTGAGATCTGTGGAAGGTAGGTGGGGTCCTTTTGGCTTTATGGTAGCAGGTTTGGTTGCATTTGACAATCCACCTGGCTACTTCTGCCTTTGAATGGAATGTCATTTATGAGGCTGTGCAACGGTAACATAGAGCTGTTGTGTTTACAGAAGATCTTGGTCATATCTGTGAAATACACATGAGCATGCTTGATGTCAAATGTGTATATTTCTCTGCTACCAAATTAGGTTGGAGGAAGAAGACCAGTAGCTTAGTTGTTGGGTTAAGATGGAAGGGGGAGACCACCTTAAATAGGAATTTGGGGTTGGTTCTAAGGACAGCCCTATCATTATCGACCTGGAAAAAAGGGCTCTCGCATAGTGAGGACCTATACTTCACTAACACACCTAAGGGACATTATAACTACTAGGAAGTCGACCTTCCAGGAGAGGAACTGTAAATGGCAAGCCTGTCCAATGTTGAGGTCTCAGACTGATGCAGGTGGCACCTTCGATAGTGTAAGAATGGCCTGCTGTGTGGTGGGTACCTATGGTACTAAACCTTATACCAGGTCCAGGTATCCTCTCTCAGTGAAGTGTAGGCAGTGTCGAGAAGCCAGGCTCTCTAGAGGTAGCTATAGATGAGCAGCCAAGGCTTATCTAGGAGACATGCAAAGCTCATGCAATACCACTATAGTCACACAGTACTTACACACAAGAAAGAAAATACTTGGTTGTACAAAAATAAAGCTACTTTATTTTTGGAACACAGTATCAGAAAATACTAGAAAGGCAACCCTCCAGGAGATAAGTAAATACACTATATATATATACACACACTAATAAACGGTAAGTGGCATACAAAAGTTAGAAAACTGTATAAAATATCAATATGCAATAGTAACCCATGGGGGAGCCCAAACCACATACTAAGAAAGTGGAATGCGAACACAGGGTCCTCACCTAGGTAAGTAAATCGTGTAGGGGGAGTATTAAGAAACCACACAAGTTATACAGTACCCCTCAGCGACCAGAAATTTAGGAGTAAAACACTGCATTTCCCCAAAACCACACCAAAGGAGGAAAAGAAGAAAATGAAGACACCCAGAACAGCTTGAAATGAACCAGCAGTGGAAAACCGAAGATAGAGATCTGTGGAAAGAGGGGACCAAGTCCAGAAGTGTCTGTGTCTGTAGGAGATACTACCCCACCAGAGGTACCTTTTGGAGTTGGTTGACAAAGAAGGAATACAGGTCAGCAATGCAGCACAGAAGCTGGATAAGAGTTCCTGATGCATGCAAAAGGTGTCCCACGCTGGAAGCTGGATTGCAGATGGGTGTCGGGGAAGGATTTCCACCAACAAGCCTTGGCAAAGGCAAACTCGCGGTTGGAGGAAAAGGGGTGCTGCCAGGGACCAGCAAGGTCCAGGAGGACTCTACCCAGGAGGGGGAGTCACAGGGGACCCTCCACGTCGCAGAAGGCCCACAGAAGCAGAGGCAGCACCCACAGGTGTCCCACAGGGCAGGGACACAGAAGTCACAGAAGCAGCCCACGTAGTACCACAGCAGTTGCTCCAAAGTCGCCAGAGGACAATGCAGAGGCCCAGGAGTTGCAGGAGGAAGTACTGGGGCTGGAGCTAGAGCTAGGTGTCGCTTGAAGTTCCGTTTGGAAGTTAAGCAAACAAGCCTTGGTAGCTGCAATGGATGCGGTGCATGGGGGGTACTGTCTTGCAAGGACTTACCACCACCAAAGTGCGACAGCTGGTAGAGAGGACCAATAGCTACTCTCCAGACCACCACCTGTGATGCAGAGCCCACGCCACTCAGGTTGAGGGGAGATCCACGCAGCTGGTCGTCGATGCAGCCAGGTACCTGTAGTTACAAGGGAGTGATGCCTTCAACCCAAGGAGATTCCTTCTTCTTATTGTGCAGGCTCAAGAGTTGCAGTCTTCTTACGATGCACAGCCGGGGAAATGTTGCAAAGCTGGCAGAAGTTCTGGATACAATGTTGCAGAAGAGTCTTCCTTGTGGATCTGCAGCTTATAGGTTCCTGGAGGGTCCAGTCGTGGTTCCTGAGCTCAGAAGTTGAAGCAGAGGAGTCGTGCTGGAGTCTTGCAAGCCGAATCTGAGGACCCACCCCGGAGGAAGACCCTATATAGCCCAAACTATGGGCTTGGTCACCTAACCAGGTAACTACCTATCAGATACTGCCTCTGACGTCACCTGCCTGGCCTAGTCAACAAGATGCTCCCAGAGTTCCCTGCCAACCTTGAAATCAAGATGGCAGAACCCAGGGACCCTCTGGAGGAGCTCTGGGCACCACCCCTTGGGTGGTGATAAACAGGGGTGTGGTCACTCCCCTTTCCATTGTCCAGTTTTGCGCCAGAAAAGGGACTGGGGGTCCCTGAACTGGTGTGGACTGGTGTATGCATGGAGGGCACCAAATGTGCCCTTCAAGGCAAAGCCAGTGGCTTGGAGAGACTAGCCCTCCCAAGCCAGTCACATCTATTTCCAAAGGGAGATGGTGTTACCTCCCTCTCCCAAAGGAAATCCTTTGTTCTGCCTTCCTGGGCTTGATCAAATGAAGCAGCAGGAGGGCAGAAACCTGTCTGAGAGGTGGCAGCAGCTGGGCTGCCCGGAAAACCCTGTAAGACTGGTGGTAGCAATGCTGAGGGTCCTCTAAGGAGCCCCCACAGTGCATGGAATCATACTTCCAATACTTGCAACAGTATAGGGGTATGATTTTGACATGTTTGATACCAAACATGCCCAGGTTCGGAGTTATGTAGCTGGACATAGGTAGTGACCTATGTCCGGTACATATGTAAAATGGCATCCCCGCACTCACGAAGTCCAGTGAAATGGGCCTGGAGTTCGTGGGGGTACCTCTGCTACCTGCACCCTGCCCTCTGGGCTAAGAGGGCCCACCATAGGGGTGACTTACAGTGTCCTGGTGCAGTGAACTGTGGTGAAACTGGGCGCGTGCAAAAAACTACTGAAATGGCACCAACCTTAGATCGCTTGGGTATGCATTGGCCAAGACTGCATTTTGAACTGACCTCATTAAGGGTTGGAACTGAAGTGGCTGAGGGTGGGACTTGGTGGCGCTGACTGTAAACCCCAAGATGTGAAGTAGAGAGATGGCAGCTTGTGCGCGGGCTAGGCACTCCTGTTTGCATGCACTCTTGATCAGCCAGTCAAGTAAGTAGGGGAAGATGTGAGTCCCCTCCCTCTGAGGTGGGCGGCTACCACCACTATGCATTTGGTGAAGTCCCTTGGGGGTGTGGTGACTCCAAAGGGCAACAATTTTGAACTGATAGTGCTGGCCAAGTAAAGTGAAGAGTAGGTAGCGTTGATGAGCCGTGTGGTAGGGGAAGATGTGAGTCCCCTTCCTATGAGGTGGGCGGCTACCACTGCTATGCATTTGGTGAAGACCCTTGGGGTTGTGGTGACTCCAAAGGGCAACGTTTTTGAACTGGTAGTGCTGGCCAAGTAAAGTGAAGAGTAGGTAGCGCAGATGAGCTGGTCGGATGGGTATGTGAAAGCAGATGCCTTCAGGCCTAGTGGGACCATTAAGTGACCTTGCTGCAGCACAGGGATGACTTCCTGTAAGTTGAACATATAGAAATGTTCCGAGAGGATGTATCTGTTGAGAAGCATGAGATCGATGTTTGGCTTCAGTGAGCCATCCTTTTTGGGGATGAAGAAGCACAGTGAGTAGACACATTTGCTGTGGTGTTGGGGGGGCACTGGCTCTAAGGCACTTATGAGAAGGAGCTTCTAGACCTCTTCTTGTAGTAGTGAGATGTTCTGGGCTGAAGGTGTGTGGGTTGGGATGTTTGGTGGGGTTGAGTAGCCATGCTCGGCAACAGATAGAACCCACCGATCTATGGTGACTTCCTACCAGCAAAATAAATCATTGGAGCCTTGCCCATGACAGATGTATTGGGATCGGGGATGCAGATTTTCAGGGGAAGTCACTGTTTGGAGGTATAGGCTCCCTTAGAGGGGGCATCTCTGCCTCAACCCTCGTAGTTATTACCCTTGAAGGTATCCTGTGTGTATCCCCTACCTCCTAGTTGGGGACAGGCCTGCTGTAGTCATTGGAATGACTGCATTAAGTCAGGGAGTAGCTTTGGACCCTCCCATTGTCTGCTGTGCCTGAAAGGAGCATCTGGTAGTTAGTACTAGAATGACACACATGATCCTAGCATTGTCTGTGCCCTTCTTTATCTTTTCCAAACATCTGGTCAGCATGTGGGCCGAAGAAGTGCTCTCCATCAAAGGGCAGTGCATTAGAATTCACTTTCTAAGATAGCGTCTCAACCAGAAAGTCATCGTCTTCAGGGATGACTTACGTATCTAGCTTGTGGTAGGTAGCAGCAAGCTGGATGACGCTGTGGTATGAGGACTTGGTCCAGATCAGTATTCCCTGGCAACTCCATGTCATAGTCACTCCAAGGATCATCTGTGGGCAGACTGGCACCCTAAAGTCCTCTGTTGGAGACTATGGCTCCCTAAATTAGAATAAGACTAAAGAGAAGTCACAGGAGGGGGTGTCCAAGATGAGGAAGATGGCGACTGCAACTTAGCTACCTCAGTTCGCCTGCTGTTCTTATGTTAGTTAATTCCTGTGCAGTCAGGTTCCAGCGGACCACGCAATGAGGTGCCTTTAGTCCCAACCACCCAAATTGGTGATTGTCAGGCTCCCGTGGAAAGATAGCTGGGGGCTGACTGTGGGAGCCGCTGATGGTGGTTGCTGGGAGAGATGCAGCCTGCTGAGCCCCATGGCACAGTTGCAGCAATTGGCCTAACTACCTGATCTGCAGTCTGGTGCTTGAATTCCTGCACGCTCTCTCCATCTATGAAGAAGAGCGCAACGCAGGCTGGTGGGGAAATGCTGGAGCAGGCCATACCCGCTAACAGTTGTGCTTTCTTTCCTGGAGCCACCGGGAGCACATTGAAGATGCCCACTGTTCTCCCCCTTTTGCGCTGTTGAAGACTGGAGCGGACCCCCCCACAAACTCCCACCCAGCCATCTGGGGATTGTTGGGTGTGATTGGGCCGATGATCCCCGGTTTGGCGCCCACGGATACATGGCAGTATGGAGGCGTGGCCTGACGGTAAGGAGACTGCGTGGCATGGTGGGCTGACCGAGTGGACCCTTGCTGTGGTGGGTTTACCACACCAGTGGGCTGACGTGGTGACCCAGGGACTGCAAGGGAGACCGGATTTGGTGAGACACCATACCCCCTTCTGCAAGGAGCGGGTAGCTGGTTGTGCTGACTAATCGATTTGAGCAATCGGGACACCTGGTCATTGTTGGTGCATGGGCCGCTGGGGGCTCCTGTGTGGGAAGGGGCCACGCAGGAGAAAAGCGAAGTGGGAGCGCAACCACCGACAGAGCTGCCACCTGGCAGCAACGGCATGGCTCAAATCCTGGCAGCTGGAAATGAAAGTTGCTGTGGTTGTAGTCGAGGTTGGCCTGCTCTGTGTGGACCAAGAGAGGCTGCAGGAGAGACTGACCCAAGTGAAGACATCCCTAGGGCTCTTGTAGCCCAAGACTGAAGACCTAAAGAGACAGGTACATGACGCGGATGGCCAAGTTCACTGCAGCAACATTCAGGTGACTCGCCTACACCTGTACAGCAAGACATGATCTCTTAATTGGAGAATTGGTTGTAGGCAGAGTTTGCCCCCAATGGTTAATCCACCTTTTTTTCTCTGGGCGAGCACACAGGGTTCCAGCACAAAGGCCTCTGCCAGGTGCCCCGCTAGGTGGTGGCAAAGTTGCTGCACTTTCAGGACAGAGATGCCTTACTCCATGAGGCCAGATGGGTAGGCCACAGTAAACAGTAAAGTGTTTATATTCCCAGACTACACCTTAGCTATGCTATGGCATTGATTCCTAGAGTGAAAAGGAAATTCTGAGAGATGCGCTTGAAGTATGCACTGCTCTTCCTGGTGGGCCTTTGAATCACTCACAAGGGCACTCCGCATTTTTCACTGATCTGAAGGAGGCATGGGATAGGACGGAGATCCAGGGTAGAACTTGCAGACCAGGGTTTCCCAAGAGTGATCGCAGCGATCCAGGGGCTTGCGTCAGTGTAAAAGAAAGAGACGGAAAAGCAGGTGACCCCCTGATCAGTCCCAGGTAGACATTAATAAGCTTGATGCATTGAGGGCCATGCTCTGCGACCCCCCCCTTGATGCCTAACTCGGAGGCAAGCAGCAGGAATGAACCTAGGATCCTTGGCACATCTCGGATTATGAAGCACTTGGTCTCCTGAGGGACACCCCACAATCAGCAGAAGAACTGATAGAACTTCACCTGAACACGTGGCCAGGGGGGCTGCTGGCTCTGGACCCTGTCTACATCGCTCGGCAGAGCGCTTCCATAGAGCTCACCCCAACAAACTTGCTTCTTGTGCTGTTTTGCTTTGCCTGTGCTCCAATTCTCTCCTTATATTGCTATTTAACATCCCCTTTTTTATCGTGGCAGCCGTGGGGCTTTGAATTCGCTCGCTTATGTCAACTGTTTTTCTTCTAATTTTCAATGTAGGTGGCAAGAAAACTCCAGCTAGGAACTTACAACGCCAATAGATCTAACTTGTTTTCTTTTGTCTCTCCCCTTTGGACGCTCTTCATGGCAGACATAAGCTATGCTTATGACTCGTGGCTGGAGTACATATAAACTTTTCACTAACTATAACGGGCCAGAGAGTTTCTTTCTGAGGTTTCTCTCTTCTTTCATCGTTTTATTTGTACTTATTTAGCTATTAGTACGAGGGGGTTCTAATTGCTATTACCCAGACGTTGGTGGCTTGCTTGCTACGCCACTGGATATAAGCTAGCCTGGCTGATGAAGGGTGATACCCTGAAACCGATCACAGGATGCTTGCATCATGTCTAGGAAGGAGCTGGCTTGGCAGTTGGGCTAGACTGCTCCCATAGGGAGCAGGGTCAAAACTGATTTGCATATAGCTGGGTCTGAACAGGGGTGACGTGGCAAGCAAAATAAAGATGGATTAAACCCAGATCTGTGACTGGGGATGAGTATTCAAAAAAGATTCAACACTCCATCAATCATTTTATTTTGTGATATTGCCTTCCAATATATTGATACGTCCAAACTGTCCGTCAGCATTCTCTTTCTCTTGAGATAGTACATAGATTTCTGTGTTTTCAACTAGGGGTGCAGGCACTGTATATTAATTCCATGCCACAAGTACTCTGCTGTTCTGGTCCGTGACTTTTTTTGACAACTTATTGCATGCAGGTGTGAAGCTTTAATTATTTTGAATGGACTACACCAAAACTACTAGTCACATAATGCAAATAAAAGCAGAGGCCATGAAACAAAAGTTTCTCTGGTATGAAAACATACAGTATCCTTGAATACTAGAAAGCTATTCACAGGTTTCTTGACTGCCTTCCTCATTTCTACCAAGCGTCCATGCCTCCACGCCACTCCCACCCGGGTTTCATTCTTCCAGAGAGGGCTTCCAGGCGCCCCCACACTGAGACTAACTCCTGATAGGAGACAGAGCCCTTTCTACTCAAAGAAGGGTCTTACTGATGCCAGCACAGACAAGATTATGCCCCCTGCAGGGCACCCCTTCATCTCTTTGCACCCCTCCCCGTAACCAATCCTTGGGTAAATCCCTCAGATCCCACATTTATGGTTTAATCTGCGGCCCGCACCCTTTTTTGCCCACATATTAGTGTTGTTCTACTCCAACACAAACAGTGTGTTTCGTCTCCCTTGGTGTTTTCCTGTTTGTTGTGTTTCCCGCCCTATGGTACGCGCGGGAAATACTCGGGAATGGCTACTGGGCACAAAGCTGAGTTTTGGACTGTCGTGTGGGCGTGAAAAGCCGAAGTCCCTTTTATTACCTCGCCCCTTACGTCAGGGGCTCACACCACTGTTAACCCACACACAGGGGTAAACGCAGCCTGGACGGGGGAGGATCCCCCTCCCAGTTGGACCCGTCCACGCTGCAACAAAACACTATCCACAGAGTGGCCTGGAGCGTGTCTCTGTCCCTGCCTGTGCCACTCCACCCCCTCCTCGACACCTTCCCTTCCAATCAAGGCGCTTAATGCCAAGCGTTTAACCATCGCGGGGAGCTTTCCAGATCCAAAGGCGTTGTATACCCAACCAGCCCCCACACCTTTGTGCCACCAATCTATGATTCCGGTTGTGGGGTCATCCACACAACAAAGCCCTGTGGGTACAGCAGCATGGGGGGCTTCCTTCAACATATCGCAACATCTTTAGCAAGCACGACTCAACCTTCAGAGAGAGGCAGGACCAGTGGAGGGCAAAGGCTTGGTGTGCGCCCGGGTAAAGCCTAGAAAACATGGCTTGGAAGAAGAGGTTTGAGCAACTAGGACCCCCTGGGAGGCTGAGCATAATAGGCAAAACTATTAACAACTGATGTTCCAATTGCAGACCACAAGAGGATGAAATGCAGAGCTGATTGCACATTAAAGTGTGCTGCAGGCACATTAACTGATCGCCAATAAGCTATCCTTACGCACTTACCTCTGTATTAATAATACTCATGTTTTATTGCTGAGCAGTAAGGGGTGAGGCTCCCCCATATTCTTGGCGTCCATTAGTGGGTGAGCTGCCCTGACCTCGCAAAACATACTTTGGCAGCCCAGAACACATCTGTAATAAAACAGTCTAGACCCCCCACCCCCCGGTTGCAAAAAGCAGTAGAGCACATGTTCACTGTCTTTACAGATACACACCCCACATTGCCAACATCCTGTCCCTCAGTGACAATAAAACTGAGATCCCGTACACAGACACCCTAGATTTGAACTGATGTTAAAACTAAGGCCTTATACACTTGCAAAAAGCTAGGCACGAACTCTCCTTAAACCTGGACGTTGTAGCCCAGAATTCAACTGAAACTAATAATATATTGATTTCTACATAGTGTTTTAAAGGCAGGGTTTTTGCCTTGTAGTCATTGCATATACACTGTCTTGTAGACGTTGTGTATAATGGAACTCAGTGTATTAAACTTGGAAGGATAATGAGCTATGGCAAAGCCACGTGAATGCCTGTAATCATGAAGGATGCTATTGTGGGCCAGTGTGATGGCATATGCACATGTATGACACACATGCCATTTTTAGGTGGAGCATAGCAGCGCGCAAGCACTACTTTTCAACATGTTGTAATCTATCCTGTGGGCATTAACCATGCCCATCTCACGCCCATCACTTCTATTAATTCCTGGGACCTCCTTTGAAAAATCCCTTTGATGTTATTGGTAAATGCTTTACTTTTTTACCGCTTTGAGGCTGGTCTTTTACCGCCTTACAGACTGACCCTGTCACATGGATTATTGCACGATCAGCCATATACATTAGTGTGGGCATACTATTTTTTTCTTTTCTCTCTCCCCTTCACGTCACACTCCATGGCGCTTTCCAGTTTCATGCAGCACAAACTCGATCGGAGGTATTGGAGTTGATCGTTTCCAGCTATTTGGTGTCAGGCTGTTAATTCAACAGATAGTGACTGCTTCTCCTTGTTAAGCTGTTTATGTTGTTTTCAGTTCAAATACCTCTTCATGTTGCTTTCATTTCGACTTTGTCCTCATCTTTTTTTTAATCCAACCCTGTTGTCATAATACGCAATTCACTCTGTTTTGATGTTCTTTGGAGTTTTACATGTTTGTTGGATTCCGACAATAAAAATGTCAAAATAACCCTGGTGACTAATGTTCATTCTGGAGAGAGAACATACTTTTGTCTAGTGGAAGCTTGGACTCATATGGTAGAGCAGAGGGTTAATGCGCCTGCTGCAAAGAACATGTACTAGGCAGATCACAAAGTTCATATAATGTAAACAGTTCAGTGGGTTACTACTTTTGTTAGAGAGATCATTTTGTTGTTTGAAAGGGAAAAAACATTTTTTGCATTAAGGAGATTGTAAAATAAATTGACACCGTTTAAAAAATTACACACATGTAAGAGCTCCAGTGGCGTGCGCACTGCATGTGATCCCAGTTGGGAGGCATGAAGACAGATTATAGGCATTTGGAAATCCGTGCTGTATCACAGAAGGCAGCATGGGATGACTTGGCGCAACAAAGACAGGAATGCGCTGAGATGGGTGCTCGCTTGGCTTCGCATGATTACAGGTAGTGTATGGCATGGACCCATGCAGAGGGCATCTGCTTGTGAACATCTTGCATGCAGAAAGCGGCCACTCTGTAATAACAGTCATCTGGCACCCAGAGGGACATCTGGTACACAGACAAGCAGACATTGTGGCAGTGTTCTCTGACTACTAAAAGCACTGTATGGGTTGGTGCCAGGTGCAGATGCGGATCAGCTGGATTCCTTAGCTGCAACTCCCTTGAATGTCCTCACTCCGAAGGGCAGCTGATGGTGGCTCCCATCACAGATGGTGAAATAGCCCCGGCAATTAAACAATTGTCGCGGGGTAGTACACCCGTCAGCGATGGTCTCCCTTTAGAATTCTATAAGTGCAGCTTGGTGAACCTCACAAAATCCCTGGTGGTAATGTATGCAGTCACACAGGAGCTGAGTGTAGGAAAGTACCCTCTTTTTGGCATGGTTACTGCCACTTGTTGCCTGGTGTCAGTTTATTTTGACTGTGTTCACTGGGATCCTGCAAACCAGAACCCCAGTGACTGTGCTCTCTCCCTCTACATTTGGTTGCTTAGGACGTTGGAAATTCTACAATTAGCATACTGGTGCCCCAAATAAGACCCTAGTATATGGTACTTAGGTACCCAGGGCATTGGTTCCCCATGGTCTGCAGCATGTATTGTGCCACCAAGCATTAGCAGGGGTGCCCCTATGAACTGGGGAAGCCGTTTTACCCTTGTACTGGACTCAGGTCACTACCAGTGTCCAGCTACATAATGGTAACTCCGAAACTGGGCATCTTTGGTATCAAACATGTTGGAATCATGCCCCAATACTGGTTGTATGATTCCATGCACTCTGGGGGCTCCTTAGAGGACTCCCAGCTTTGCTCCTACCAGACATCTGGGGTTTTCCGGGCAGCCTGAGCTACTGCACCCCTCAGACAGGTTTCTGCCTTCCTGCTGCTTGACCAGCTCAGGCAGAGGAAGGCAGAAAAAAGGACTTCCTTTGGGAGAGGGAACTAATACCCTCTCCCTTGAAACTAAGTGTTACATGGCTTGGGAGGGGTAGTCTCCCCAAGCCACCAGTATGTTTTGAAGGGCACATTGGATGCCCTCCTTGCATAAACTGGTTTGCCCCAGTCCAGGAACCCCCGGTCCCTGCTCGGGTGCAATAGTGGACAATGGAAAGGGGAGAGACCACCACCCTGCCCATCACCACCCCAGGGGTGGTGTCCAGAGCTCCTCCAGGTGGCCACTTGATTTTACCATCTTGAATCCAAGGTTGGCAGAGGCCCATAGGAGCATCTGATAGGCCAGGTCAGGTGGGTGACGTCACAGCCCCCCGATAGGTGGTCACCCTGCTAGGTGACCAATCCCCTTCCTAGGCTATTTAGGGTCTCCCTCCTGGGTGGGTCCTGAGAATTGACGTGCAAGATTCCAGCAGAACTCCTCTGCATTGTTTACTTCATCTACCTCATCTTCTGGCCACTGGGGCTGCAACTGCACCCTCCAGGAACCGACAACCTGCAACTTCAGCGACGACTCCGCAACATTGTTTCTCTGGCTCCTTCCAGCAACTGCAACATTTCTCCAGCTGTGCATCCTCTGAGGGCGACGTGTCTTCAGCCTGCACAAGAAGTAAGAAGGAATGTCCCTTGGAGTGAAGGAGTCACTTCCCTGCATCCGCAGACACCAACTGCAACGACGACTGGCTGTGTGGGTGCTCTCTCTGGAAGTGCATGGATCCTGCATCACAAGTGGTGGTCTGGAGTGGTCCCCTTGGTCCTCTATACCAGTTGTCCAACTTGGGAGACGGTAAGCCTGTGCCTCTCCTTGTAGGACAGTACCCCTTTGCACTGCGACTCTTGTAGCTACCAAGGCTTGTTTGTTCCTCCTCCATTGGATCTTCAGGCTCCGTGTAGTCCTGGCCCCCAGTACATCCTCCTGCAATGCACAGTCTCCTACCTGCTGCTCCAGCGACATGGGACACTTTTACAGGTGTGCCGAGTGGGCCTCACTGCGACTCCTGAGCCTGCTCTCCCGGTTCACCTGTGGGGGCTGCCTCCTCGTCTTGTGACTCTCCAAGCTGCTGAGGGTCACCCCGGACTCCCCTCCTTGAGTCGAGCCCCCTGGACCTTGCTGGTTCTCTTCAGCCTTGCAAAGCCTTCTTCTCAGACTCTTGCATTTGTGAAAGGCTTGTTGGTGGTACTCCAGCACCATTGACTGACTGCATCACGACCGCCGACGTGGGACATCGCTTGCATCCTCCTGTGCTGCACTGCTCACTTTCCTCGTCCACTGTCGACCTGGTCCAGCATTCACAGAAGGGTGAATAGTGGCTCCTACCACAAACAGACACTCCATCACAAACTGGACTTGGTCCCCTTCCTTTGCAGATCCTCTTCTGTCAGGATCCACCTTTGGGTTCTTCCAGTCTTGTCTGCATCTTGCACAATCCTTTTCCAAAGTTCTCCTGTTTCATTTGGTGGAAAACCAGGTACTTACCTCAGTTCTCCTGGTCGCTGGGGGTCACTCTGGCACTCACCTCTTAGGGTTCCTAGTTCCTCCAGCTCCCCTCTACTGATTCCACTTCCTTGGGTGGGGGACTGCCTTTTCATTTTTTTTGTATATGGTTTGCCCCTCCCCTAGGGCCCTCACTATGTGCTATTGCTTTTACCAATTCGTATTAGTTTCTATGCTATTTACTGATTGCTAATGAGTATATAATAGTGTGTTTACTTACCTCCAGTTGGAGTATTGCCTCTACAGTATTTTAGTATTTGTGTTACTATAAGAAAGTACCTTTTTTTTGGAACACTGTGTGATTCTTTCATGTGTGTAAGTGCTCTGTGGCTGTAGTGGTATCGCATAAGCTTTGCACGTCTCCTAGATAAGTCTTGGCTGCTCATCCACAGATAATTCTAGAGAGACCTGGCTTCCTAAACACTGCCTACACTTCACTAATAGGAGATACCTGGACATGATATAAGGTGATAACCCCATAGGTGTTCACCACACACCAGGCCAGCTTCCTATAGCGAGTCATTTCCCAAACTCCTCACTGAAGCCTTAACTGTCATGATCCCCAAGCGAGAGGTCGACCCGCTAGACAGAGGCGCTTTCAGACCATAGTCCCCCTTAAAACTGGATTGCAAGATCATAGGAAAAGTCATTGCAAACCTCATCCATTCTTGCTTGTCGACTCTGGTTCACCCCAACCAGTATGGATTTATTCCTGGTAGAAATACTCCCTCAAACATGTGCAGGCTCCTTCACATCATAGATGGCTTGCTGGAGGAGCCACAAAAACTGGTGGCGTTCTCAATAGACATGGAGAAGGCCTTTAACGGCATCTCCTTGACCTACCTCTGTGTTGCTGTGCTCCATCGGGTTTGGGGTGGAGCTTCTGGCCTGGATCATGGTTATTATATGTGGTACCCAAGACAAAGGTCAGATTGGGATGCAAATACATGGATCTATGACCGATACAAAGAGGCAGCCGTCAGGGATGCCTGTTGTTTGCCCTCACCATGGAGCCTTTGGAGTGTAGGCTGCGGCTGCAGGGGAATAGTCATGGGCTTCAGCTTGGCGGCAGCACATATGCTGTCTCCCTTCATGTGGATGACATCCTAATATATCTGCATGACGTGGACTACGGATTAACCCCCACTCTGCAATCACTGGACACATTTGGAATATTGTCTGGACTGAGTGAATTTATCCAAGTCGTGCCTTTTCCCGATGTTTGACTGATGCCCGGCCTGGATGGCGGACACTGCATCATCTGCTGTTCCCGGGGCAATACACACTTTCCGGTATCCGGGTGTTCAGGTATACCGGGACACAGAGGATGTCACAAGGGCAACTTGGGCAAGGTGGTCATCACGCTTCGAGGGCTATCAGGCTTTTGCCCGATACTGCCACTATCGTCAATGGGCAGAGTGGAGTTGATGGAAATGGTGGCCTTACAGCAACTTCTTTATGTGTTCACTAATCTGCCGCTATGCTCCTCACAAAGTGTTTAATGGTTTGAACAATTGACTATCAGAGCTGATGTTGGCCGCGTGGCATTGGACAAACTGTGATTACCGATGGCCGCAGGTGGGGTAGGATTGCCAGACTATAAATTATACTAGCTGGTGTGCCAACTATAATGGTTTATGATGTGGATAACCTCTGAGGCATCCTCTGAGATGGCTGGTCTTGAAAGACAAGGGAGTGCGTGGGATGTGTTGAGGTGGGCACCTGTGGCAGAGCAATTGCCACTCTTGATAAGGGTGACTCATTATTGTTGGGATGTTATCAGTGGCACCGGCATGCAGGAAAGGCATACTTGCCATACCTTCCCATGTGGTTCTTGCTGGCTTTGCCAGGGTCTGGAGGACAGCCCATCCATCTCAGTGACGGTGCACCACCATAGTTGACTGGGTCAGTTGTTCATGGAAGGGAAAGCCCTCTCATTTGTTTAGCTCCAAGAGGTATGCGCTATTCCAGCAGGACAGTATTTGGAGCATACTGCACTTAGAACAGCTGAAGCCGAGACGTGAGAAGACCCAAGCAGGGAACCAGAGGAGGACCCAGCATTACAAGTGCTCTTAACCTGGAGCCGTATGCACCACAGGATCACTACCATTTATACAGCTTTGATTTATGCAACGGGTGTTTGAGGGAGCATTGGGACTAGGACCTTCACATCATACTAATATAGGCGGATTAGAGTAAGGTCCTGAGCCACTTTCAGAGAGTCTGAAGAAACACAGTTTAAACTGCTACAGTTTAACTATATCCACTGATCGTTCCTAATCCCGCCAGGCCTTCATCGGATGTGTGGCACGGTGCCACATGGCTGCCTAGATGTAGAATGGATAAAAGTCTCCATTATCACATGACATGGCAATGTGTGGCATTACAACCGTACATCACATGCGTCACTGGCACACAACACATTAACCCACCTAAAACGAGTCTCCCTGGCCTGATGCCCATCCCAAGGCAGAAAAGGCAGGAAGTAGGCTCATAGGATTTGCACTAGCGCTGGTGAGTCAGCCGATAGTGATGCACTGGAGGGCTGGTTAGGCGCAGCTGCTGGCGGCCTGACACAGCGATGTGTATGGAAGGCCAACGGGGGAGGGTGGGAATAATGTGCTGTGGCGGCTCCCCTGGCAGGCATCATTGCCCACATCAAAGGATGAGACTTGATATTATTAGCATTAGAACCTGATCCGGATGAGGGACCGCCCTTAAGAAGTGGAGATGGTGGGTGGCACACGGGGGATGCTCGAATGTTCGGCACACAGAACATGGAGTGGGCAGACAGGCCTGGGATGTCCTGCAGAGCGGGACTGCTGGGATAGCAGGCAGTGTGGCAATAGTGGTTCGGCCAACTTTCCCACCGCTGGACTCAATGCACATGGACACTAGTGATCACAATGTACCTACCCATATCGGAATTAACGTTAAATGACTATATGATTGTTTGCCGTATTGGCCAACACAGTCTTTTTAATGACTTTCCACAATGCATGTTGTGAAAGATTCATGAAGATTATTTTTTTAAATAAAGGAGAAGTCACAGGAGGTCAGGGGAGAGAGAATGGGGGTGGCGGAGGTGGTGGATGAGGGCTAGCAGCCTTGTTCTTTGGCCAAGTGGCAGGTGCTGGCTGAAGTGGCGTGCCCAGTTGTGCAGTGTCTTCGAGGGCGAATTTCCACTTTTTAGGCAAAGTCCAAAGTCCTTCCAATGGTAGAGATCTTGTACATGTGGGGATGAATGATGATTTGTCGCTGCCTCTCATCAGGCTCCTGTTGGAGCTTCACAAGGATTGTCCTTTCTTCAGAGTCTACCTGGATGGTCCCGAAGCCGACACGAATTTTGGTGCCGACGGCTCCTTTGGCCTCGACTGAGTTGCTGGCTTCGACATCTTGTCAGGATACATACTCTTGGACTTGAAGGCTGATGGGGGTCGACGCTTTTGGCTGGCTTCATCTCGGCTCTGACGCCTTGCCTCAATGTTAACCAGAACCCGAAGGTTGCCGCAGACTTGGAGTCAGCAGTAGTTTCTGCACCGGGCTCCATGCCTGAACCCCGATGGGGCGGTGCTTGGCTTGGACGTGTGGCTGCTTATGTGTTTTGGAAGCCTGAGTGGAAGACTGGGCGTCAACCGTATTCACGTCTCGGAGTGGACCTAATGCAAGGTAAAGGGTTGATGGAGATGGACTTCCTCTTCTTCCTGCTCCGAGGAATTGGATCCGATGACTTTGGGGCTCGGTGGATGGGCTGTTATATCCGGGGGCTCATCGCCTTCCTCCTCTTTGGTGCCATGTGGGTCTGCTTCATCAAAGATGTCCGGCATCTCGGACAATGAGCAGTGCATTTCGCTGTTGGCCCAGTGCCTGTCTCCCCCTACCGACGGGTCTTCTTGCTCCTAAATGCCGAGCAGGAATGTCAACAGATGTCGTCATACTCTGAGGAGAGGAACAAATTACAGACAGTGTCGAAACCCAGGCATACTTTGAGTGGCACCAAGGAAGATGGTGGGCCCAAGGCACAGGGCACCCCAAGCACCGCAAGGGCCACTTTTCGATGATGATATCCAGAACAGGTCGAGCAAAGAAGACTAAAACTGAAACGAAGTCAGAGAAGAACTCTTCTTGGCCATGGGAAGGAAAGCAACAGATCCCAATACCTCAATGTTCAGAGTCAAACATGTCGGGATTAGGAACAATGTCGATATACCTCCGAACCAGGTAGTTGAGAAAAACAATAGAATCCGTGACTATGCGCGTTCATTATTACAGGAGGACTGCAACAGTCCAAACCCAACACTAGATGGCAGGAGTATGCAGAGTATATGTATCCACTGCCGCATATGCTACGAACATAGTATTTTTTCACCCTTTTTTTAACACTGAAAATTTAAAATCAAATGGTATTTTATGCAATTGTCTACATAATAAAGGACTCGATCACCGTTGCTTGGCGCTAGGGTGAGTGACTGTTGCATAAATTAAGCGCATGCTGCCTTCAACAGAGAAATAGTCGTAGACTGCTTGTTGTGTGTTAAATGGCTGAACATCTACTGGATTCGTTATGTGAAGTCTGCGCTGTGTGATTTGGGGGAATCGCTGCTTTTCCATCAGCCTGAAACTCTGTCCAAGATATGACTCGGGTAAAATCCCTGTTCAAAATGAATAGGCTCACCCTCAGAGAAGCAAACGAGCCCTCCAAAATTTCCGTTTGTCGCACTCCTCACCATTCCGGGTGTGGCACCGTATCTGGGGCGGAGAGACCCCTGTTGGGAGAGAACGTCACTCACCCATTTCTGCTTATGTTTTGTGAGATGGCACTTGAGTTTCACTTTGGGGCAGTAATGAGGTGGCTAGTATTGTGACTTGCCCATGTGATAAAGTCTCACACCAAAGTTGTGTTAACATATGCTCCCTTCTAAGGTGTGCTATTAAAAGGAGGAAATCAATGTTGTTTTAACTTGCTTTTATTTTTAGAGTAGTTATTTGAGTACAGACAGCAATGTTACCAAGTTATTTATTTATTACGCAATGATTTGGCACGTGCACTTTATCTTTCTATCCAGCTGGGCATCATTCAAGTGGCGTGACCCCTCTATATACATGAATGGTTTCGAATTCCCCGTTATCGTGCCTATATAGTGCATTGTCATGTCTAAGAGTCCATTGTGTGTGCACTTCAATTTAATTAAGGCCAATTATAGTTTTTGATGTTGTGATGTATTTTTTTATTTGCAAAGTGATCTATTTTTTAGTAATGTGATGCAGTTTTATCTGCTGTACTTTTATTTCGTGGTCGAAATAAAGGTCTAAGCAAACAAGCAAACTTCGGGGGTTGTAACAGGCTGTTGCAAAAAGTCAAGTTCTCAGTGCTTTCCTAAACTTGGACAAGGATGTCAGAGGGCTCATATAGTTGATTCCTGAGTGTGGGAGCATGTACCAGAAAGGCATGAACTACAGCACTGCGCTACTCTTTTTGTTTCACTGGAAACAAATGAGATAACTTGAGAATCCTGGTAAATTTACGGGATTACGAATGGTACATGGTTTAAAAAACTGAAAGCATGTAATAGGTTAAGAACCTAAAGCATTGACAATTTAGTGTTTTAAAAAAACCATTGACAAAAATATAGTGTGCTTATTCAAGTTCGGTTTTTCTATATTCGAGGATGACTCATATGGCTCATAATGGCTCTGCAGTGCACCAGTGTGCCTCCTGGCTTTCCATCAATTTCTTGTCCAGCTGCAAAACACAGAAAGAGACAAAATCCCTTTCCCAAAAATTCAACGGCATGTATGCGGGTGTCCATTCCATCACACAGCCAATGACAAAACATTAAACAAGGCAAAAATAAAATTATATGTGACACCACTAGAGAACTTGGGCATATACTATATGTTCCAAAGACATGACAGTTATGGCCCTTTGGAAGAGAGGATGCCTCTCTAGCTTTGGTAATCTGTGTCTTCCTTGGGAAATGTATTTTGTGATTTTCCAATAACTTTAACAGCATTTGGCCAATCAGCAATAAACATTGCAGATTCTTCACACGACCTTCTCAGAGTCTTCATTTCAAATCTTGTGCAGATCGGTCAAGATGGAATAAAGTTATGTGCTGTGATTTAAAAGTAGCTTTCTACATGCACAGGGAAGTTTGGCCCCAAATACAACTACGGCAAAAGCTGTTGGCCACATGGTTTGGTTTAAATCTTTCAGTAGATTGTAGGAACGTGTGTTACGAAAGGAGGTGCTGTGGGTTTCCAATGGATATTCTTGTGTGCATTTTGACATAAAGGATTGAAAATGTTTGCGACCACTTAATTCAATGATTGATTTTGATTTGGACAGCAACCCCGATTGGCCGATGCAGATAGTTTCCCCATCATGCATTCAGTTCTGTAGCAATTTGACTGCCCGACCCCAACGCAAAATCCAGCTGTTGCTGACATTTGATGTAAACAAGGAGATATGGGACACCACAGAAGGGTAGAAATGTCATTCGATCCCAATAAGATAACTATATTGTGCACAGAAGGTTTTAGAACCAAAACAGTTTCTAGAACCGTCCTCAAGATGAACAAAACATAAAGGAAATAGAAAGTGGAAAGTGGAAGGTATCTGCATGTAAAGACCTTGGGCCGGTGTTTGTTCTCATGAATCAAGGCTGTGCACAGTGGACTCGAGGACAGAGGCTGGTTGCAGAGTGGGGCTGAATGTCACACCCTGCAATCAGAGCCGCCTGTGTATTGTAGCATGCTCTAATACCACTCTGCGCCAGTGTCTCTGTGCAGAGGGCCCTGCTGCTGACAGCCAGGGCTCAATGCACATGGCCAACGACAGCGCAGACGGTGGCCATATACAGTGCATGTCTGGAGGCCACACTCTGCACCCACTGAGCACAGTAAGTTGTGGGGGCATAGGGATGGGCACAGGGTCTTGATAAATGCTGTGCACAATTGAGTCTGTTGGCATGGGTGTTGGGCTGATAGCAGTCGGGGCTCGCATGGGTTACAGGGGGAGGGCGGTACGCAGGGGTAAATATTAACAAAAATAAACGAAAAATGAAACTTACCTGTTCGCCGCACCACAGCTCCCCCGGGTCCTCTGCAGCAGGCACGCACAGGCTCCCAACCTACCCTGCTGCCAATCCTGATGCTTCGCAGAGCAGCGTTAGGATTGGCTGGGTGCTCCCAGTCAGGGGACTCCCCGGCAGACTGGGAACCTGTGCCTGATCTCTCCAGCCCGGCAGCAAAACTGGGCCGGGCCGAAGAGAGCATAGTTTGCATGTGTGTTTGGCCGGCCCAAGAAGGCCAGCCAAACACACATGCGCAATGAGGGGAGTGCACAGTGCACTCCCCTCAGTGCTCGTCATTCCCAATGCCCCGCCTTATAAACATAGTTTAGTATCCTTTTGTTGTTGACGGATTTGCAGAGGTTGCTGCTGGTGGGGTGTTGGGGAGACGACGTTCCTCAGTCATAGTCCAGGAGCAGCCACTGGCTGACAGCCAGTGAGACAGCTCTGAGCAAAGTTTACCTCCTCGGTGGAGTTCTCTGGTCCAAGGAAGTACTGGCAGCCCAAATGCATGCACTTGCTCTATGTTAATCAATAAATCTTTCATTTTCTCTAGGTCATCCACAGAACGGATTTTGGTGTTTATTCAAGTCACATTGTGCTCCAAAGGTGAACTATATATTCTATTCGATACTAGAGTTTTGTAGGGCTGGAATTAGCAGAAGACACAATTATCAACATATAATTTGACCTAATTTATTGGCCTCAAACGAATTACAGATTTCAAACAAGATTACTGGTAACACAGAGATATCAACAATTAGTTCCTGGTTCACTGAACTATTTTATTGGCTCCCTTCTAAACTCCAGTGACAAATATTATGAGTATATTGGACCACCTTTAACATTATAGTGTGTCATTAAGAGTCTTTATTTATGTGGTTGCTAGAACCGCCACTTTCTAGCCCAAATGTAAGAAGGGTCTTTGCCATGCATAGCTATCGCTAGCAATTAAATTGCCTTTTTTCTTAGTCTTTCCAACACCTGCATGAAAACAACTATTATGTTATGATCTTACCAATCACAGTGAGCGGCTCTTTAAACCACTCTTCCCAGAAGTTTTCGCAGCTCATTGCATTAAACCAGGCATCCAACAAATTTATGGAAAAGACATTGCTCCAGATCCCTGAAATTGAAAAAAATAAACACTTTTAGTTCTGACACAGTTCTGCTTACTCCGCAGGTGTCCAAAATCAGTCCACAAGACCGAGATTCCTTGCAGAAAAGCAAAAGCATCATTTAGAGTCATTTTTATAATCTGGTTTGATAGTGCAGCAGTCACCAGACAATTATGTGAGAACCACCAGGACAGGGGCTTTTGCTCCACCCAAGTGTTGGGAGCCAGGAGCACATGTTTTGATTTGGCAGAAGATGTGGGCTTCTGCTGTGATTATTTTGTTTATTTATCCATCTGACTGAGCTTGGACCTTTAGGGGCATACACACGACTTTGTAATGCTATTAACGGATCTTGGATAACTAGATAATTAATGGTGTTTTTATATGGCAACAGCATATGTGGGAGCAGGGCAATCATTAACCTACATGGGGTTTTAGGGCTGGCTTGACAGTGCAACTGTTACCTTACCTTTAAGGTATTCTAAAGTTCTTTGCTTCCACACACATATATATCCATTCCCATGTTATCTACTTGTAATGCTTCACATTACCATACCACATCCGTTTAAAGCCAGTACTATTTACATTGCCAATAATTATTTATAAATATTTTTCATGTATTGTTTGTAAATGTTGATGTGTCAAATTAGTTTTAAGACATGTTCCCTTCATGGCAGGAGACACCTTTCAATCTGAATTCACACCCCTCATCATTCGACATTGATAACCAGTTTTGTTTTAGCAGTGGCATGCTTAAATATACTGCAAGAGTGGCAGACGGCAAGTGTTCTTCACTATCAGAAGGTGACAGAATCGAAATTTGCATCAATAAACATATCTTCTAAATGCATTGATTAGGCCTAGTATCAATTCTTCTTTAATTTCATACACGTAAAGTCATAAATGTATATTTGGTGTTCCTTTCAAATCTAGTAATATATTCATCAATTCACTGGAGTTAACAAAGTAGAAATGTTATTAAAACCATAAGCATAAACGTCATTAGATCTATGTATTGTCATCACTACAAATTGTCACCTTGAAGGAAGCAGATTCTGGACTCTTTAAGTTTCTTCATCAACCTTCCCATGAAGAATTCACTGTCAAAATGTTCTGGGCGGATGAAAGCTCCATACTTTATGAGGCCCACTTCATACGGAGAGAATTCACACCATTCTGCAAACGAATATGGCAATGAGGAGCTGTGGACAAATCCCAATCCAGCCATCCCGCCCACCTCCCTTTATCACACAAATGGGCAACTATTAGCACACCCTTCTGCTGTAGAAACTGGAAGGTGCCTGGAGCATCTCTAATATACGTAGACATCTTAGACCTTACTCACAATTGTTTACAAGAAACCAAACATAGAGGTGCCTTTAGAATCTGTGAGGTGCACTTGAGCAATTTGTTGTGATTTCTACTTCCTCTTATTAATTTTCTCATAATAATATAACAAATTTTACGCAGCTTTGCATTCTTATAAAAGTACTGACAATTAGCAAATTCACCACTAATAATAAAATGCCAATATGTCTGGCATACCTGAAAGAGGGAAAACTAAAACTTTCTCTTACATTTTAGGTTCAGATGGATAGATAGTTGCATTCCAGTCACTGGCCTAGCTTCGGCTATCCTTCACATTGGTTCCTCACAAACCATCTCAACCCCCAGTTAAGATGCATGCTGTGTTTTCTGAGCATGTATGTGGTATCTTTAGTGACTAATATAGTTGCTAAACTCAGGAAATCACAACTTATATTGCAATTTAAAATTCCACCAAAAGAGTGGACCAGTGAAGTATTGTTCTTGAAAATCAAAAATGCAGAGTACCATTATGCAGACTTAATTGTTTGATTGATTGTTTATGTTTTAACTTAAATCATGTTGTGAGAAAGCTATCATGTTGACTATGCTATGAATTTTATGTTAAGATTTCATTTTAGAAGATTGTTCTTTGTGTCTGCTGCTGGTTTTGCCCAAAAATTGAAGTATCTTTGTCCTTATTGGATTACTGTGTAATTGTTAATACACTAGTTGTACTTGAGCACCTCAAAGATAATACATCATTTCCAGATGTGACCCAGTGCAACAATATGAATAAGATCAAACACGGCTCAGAGGTTCTTGCTAGATTTTAGTGTTGTCAATTTCAGTTTTCTGTTGGTGATTGATGCCTTTCATCTGGAATGGGCATAAATTAGGGATCTTTGAAAAAATTTATTTACCAGACTAGAATTTATTTTGAGAAATAAAAGTCATTATACTAAGCATTAGTGGGGCGTGGCTAAGCTACCGAAGATGACAGGCGTCTTTTAGGCAAGCTCCTGTGCCACGAGCCTAGCAGCCCACCTTTATCCTGTCCCACAGCAGGGGTCTGCTCTGGAACTCCCTCAGGCGAGGATCATAACTCCAGTAGAGGGCGGAGAAGACTCTCCGATGCCCTAAAACTTTAGCCAGCCCAGTCGATGATGACGGCCACCACTGGCCACATGGGCCCGAGCCTCAGGATGTAGTAAGGCCCAGTGCGGGCAACCCATGCACCCACGCCAAGTGAGACATGGTTACTCTCCCTACAGCACCTTCTGCTGCACCTCAAAAGACTGAGATGTGGGGCAACCACTAACACCCCCACCTGCACAATCTGAACCATAACACATCCAACTCAGCGCCCCTGGTCACAATACGCTGACCTAGCCAAAGGACATTGCCTACCACATTATTGGCCGAGCACCTGCCCTGGGCCTGGTTAGCAGAGCCCAGGGCATAGTCAGGATCAGTTACCACCAGTATAAGTAAAACAAAAATGGGGGTGAACATGTTAAAAGGATGACTTTCTCACAGGGCTCCCTCCCAAATGAAGTGTGATGGGTAACTAACCTACACCCTGGTAGTCCGCATTAGCTAAGTGGAAAAACCTGGAAAGCCTATCCGCATTGGCATGGGCCACCCCTGGTCTATGCTCCACTGTGAAGGCCATCTCCTCTAGGGAAATAAACCCCCTCAACAATGTAGGATTCTCCCCCCTCATCTGCATGAGCCATCTGAGAGGTCTGTGGTCAGTTTGCAAGCGAAAGAAAGTACCAAACAAGTGTGGTCTAAGCTTTTTCAGGGACCAAACCACAGCAAAGGCTTACCTCTCAATGGCACTACTTTTCTCTCTGTAGAGTTGTTGCCTGCTGACTAATCAAGGCCCTCTTCATTTACCTGTGCCAACACCAACCCAATCCCATGCTCTGAAACATCTGTATGAACCACAAGTTCCTTTGTGTAATCAGGGGCTAGCAACACCGGTGCTGAACACATAGCGTTTGTCAGAGTGTCAAACGCCTTCTGACACACTGGAATCCATGTGACTCTCTTTGGCCTCTTTTTAGAAAAATGTTCTGTTAGAGGAGCCATAATGGTCCCATAATTCTAAACTAATCTTCTATAATGCCTAGTCAGACTAAAAAAGACCATGACCTGTGTAGAAGCAGTCCAATCCAGCATGGTTTGGATTTTAGCCTGGAGAGGTTGTACATGGCCTGCACCTACAAGGTGTCCCAGGTACACAACTGAACTCTGCCCTATTTGACACTTACTGACTGGCCTTAATAGTCAAGTCTGATTGCATCAAGGCCTAAAGCATGTCCTTCAGGATGGTCAGGTGATCCTCCCAGGTGGAAAAGTACACAGCTATATCATCCAGATAAGCTGCACTGAACATCTCCAGCCCAGACATCACCTTGTTCACCAACCTTTGGAAGAAGACTTTAAATTGGTGATGTCCCTCTGGTGTGGGGAACGCTGACCTCTCCTTTGCTCCTTCTCTGAGGGCATTCTGTCAGTAGCCGGAGGTCAAATCAAATGTGCTCAGGTACTTATCAGCCCCTAGCCTAACAATGAGCTCATCGGCTCTAGGCACAGGGTGAGTATCAGTCTTGGTGACAGCATTCAGTCTTCTCCCCAACCCACTCAGGAGGACACACCTTTGACCCCTTCTTCTCCGCCGGCAGCAACGCTTTTGTCTCACAATCTCCGAACTACACTGGACCGACCACCACTGCGTCCACTTCTCTTTCACCAAGAACACCGAACACTACCATGCCCACTGCCACCCCTGCAGAAACTGGAGCAAGATCCCTGAAGCCCAACTCACCGAAGCCCTCCACCACGGCCCACCACCAGACTCCACAGATGCCAATGCCTCAGCCTGTAACCTCCACCTATGGATCTCCGACTGCACTGACACTCTGGCCCCCCCTCAGGAACTCCTCGAACAATAAACATCACAAGAAAACCAGCTGGTTCTCCCCTGACCTCCAAAAATCCAAACGCACCTGTAGATGACTCGAGAGAAAGTGGAGAAGCAGCAAGAACACAGTAGACCACAAAGCCTTCAAAGCTGCCGTCTCTGCACACCACCTCCTCATCAGAACAGCAAGAAAATCAGCCATTCAGGAACACATAAATGCCAATGCCCATAACAGCAAGGAGCTCTTCACTGTGATCAAAGAATTCACCAAACCCAGAACAGACACCACAGACCTCTGCGAAAACCTTCCACTTTCTTCTACTGCAAGATCAAGGACATCAATGACAGATTCACCACCCAAGGCCCACCCATCTCGTCCAGTGTCACAGCACCCAAAGACTCCACCCCCTTGCCAGCCCTACACCACTGGACCCCCCTCAACTCAGAAGACACCCTCAAGATCATGAAACCAACCCTCTGGGGGCACCCTCGGACCCCTGCCGCACCATATCTTCAACCGAGCCTGCGCCACCATCGCACCCAAACTGTGCTACACAATCAACTGCTCCATCGAGGCCGCCACCATCCCGGAAGACTGCAAACACGCTGAGATCAACCCTCTATTGAAGAAACCCTCCGCTGACCCAACAGACCTGAAAAACTACAGACCCATCTCTCTGCTCCCCTACCCAGCCAAAGTAATTGAGAAGGCCATCAACGCTCAGCTCATCGAATTCATCGAGACCAACCACATCCTGGACCCCTCCCAATCCAGATTCAGGACCAACCCCAGTACTGAGATCGCACTCCTCGCATCCACAGATGACATATGCATCCTCCTCGACCATAGCAAAACAGCAGTCCTCATCTTCCTGGACCTCTCCACCGCCTTCGACACAGTCTCCCACACCACACTCTGCGCCAGACTACATGACGCCGGCATCCGCAGCAAGGCCCTTGAGTGGATAATCTCCTTCCTCACCGGCTGAACCTAGAGAGTTCGGCTCCCACCATTCACCTCAAAACCGACGGAGACCAGCTGCGATGTACCCCAGGGCTCCTCCCTGAGCCCCACCCTCTTTAATATTTACATGCGCCTGCTCAAAAACATAGACACCATGGTCTCAACATCATCTCCTACGCTAATGACACCCAGCTGATTCTCTCCCTCACCGATGAATCAACAACGGCCAAGAACAACTTTCATAATGGAATTAAGGCAGTCGCCGCTTGGATGAAAGACAACTGTCTGAAGCTCCACTCTGACAAGAGGTCATCATCCTGGGCTCCTCCCCTCCACCTGAGATGACTCCTGGTGGCCAGCAGTCCTTGCGGCCCGCTCACCCACATACCACACATGCAACCTCTACATCATCCTCAACTTCTCGCTCTTTATGGCCTGCCAAGTCAATGTTGGCTCATCATTGTGCTTCCACGTGCTTTGCATGCTCCAGAAGATCTTCAAATGGATTCCCATCAAGGCAAGGAGAACAGTCAACCAGGTACTTGTCAGCAACAAACCCGACTACGGCAACGCACTTTATGCCGTATCACCAAGAAACTCCAAACAAGGCTCCAGAGAATCCAGAACACCACAGCCAGACTCGTCCTTGACATCCCCCGCCACAACCACATCACCGCACACCTGAGAGACCTCCACTGGCTACTGGTCAACAAAAGAATCACCTTCAAGCTCCACACACATGCCTACAAGGCCCTACATAACATCGGACCTGCCTACCTCAACCAGCGCCTCTCCTTCTACACTCCCACCGGACAGCTCTGCTCCACCCAGCTGGCCCTCGCCTCCACCCCTATGATCTGCAAGAACTCAGCTACAGGAAGATCCTTCTCCCACCTCACAGCGCAGAACTAGAACTCGTTGCCTCTCCACCTCAGGCAATCCTCCTCACTGATCCAGTTCAGGAAGGACCTTAAGACCTGGCTCTCTGACTGATCCGCATCCTCCCCGCACCCTGTGACCTGCCGGGTGACAAGTCACGCTTTATAAATTCCTGATTGATTGATAGTCCACACAGAACCTCAACTTTTTCCCCCTGGGGATTAGGTTTTGGTAGCAGCACCACTGGACCTGTCCATGGACTTTCAGAAGGCTCAATTACCCTAAATTCCTGCATCTTAACTACCTCAGCTTTGATAGTAGCTCTGACCTGGTCAGACAACCTGTACAGCTTGCTTTTGACAGGTAGGCTGTCACCGGTGTCACTGTCATGGACACACCAAGTGGTGAGCCCGGGGGTCAGGGAGAACAGACCAGCAAACAGCCCCAGCACCTGCTTACAATTTCTGTGCTGTTTGTCTGTCAGTTTGGGAGAGGACAACTCCCTCCACTGATTAATCTTGCACATTGGTTGAGAGGAGGGCTGGCAGTGGCTCCGTTTTTTCTTCTCCTCCTTCATCTGTGACCATCAGCATGGTCTTGTCTGATGTGTCTTGATGGGATTTCAACCTATTGACATGCAGGACCCTGTGAGTGTTCCTGGGGGTGTTAAAGTCTACCAGATAGGTAACTTCACCCTTTCTCTCTAGGACCGGAAATGGCCCAGTCCACCTGTCCTGGAGGGCCCTAGAAGCCAGAGGCCCTTAAACACACATCAATTGCCTTGGTTTGTACTCAGGCATTGTAGTCTTCTAGTCATAACAGAGTTTCACGAGCTCTTAGCTGGCCTCCAGCTTCCTGATTGCTTTGTATGTGTACTTTGCCTTGTGAGATCTCAGACCTACTACATAGTACAGCACATTGTCTTTGGCTTCCTTGAGAGGCTTTTCCTAAGACTCTCTCCCCAGGCACAATGGGCCTCTGACAGGGTGCCCAAACAACAATTCAAAGGGACTAAAACCAACCCCTTTTTGTGGGACCTCCCTGTAGATAAACAGTAGGCATGTTAGGAGAACTTCTCATCTCCTCCTGAGTTTGTCAGACAACCCATTGATAATGCCCTTCAGTGTCTTATTGAACCTTTCCATGAGACCATTAGTCTGGGGGTGATATGGGATGGTGAACTTGTGGGTAACACCACATTATTGCCACACTGCCTTTAGATAGCTGGACATGAAATTTATGCCCCTATCTGAAACAAGCTCCTTTGAGAAAACCACTCTGCTCCTTTGGGAAACCCACTCTGGTAAAGACACCAAGTAGGGCCATAGCCACTGCAGCAGCAGTGACTGTTCTGAGGGGAATCACCTCAGGGTACCTTGTGAAATGGACCACTACCACCAAGATATACCTGTTCCCTGATGCAGTTGGTGGCTCTAGGAGACCAACAATGTCTACCACCACCCTCTCAAAGGGGGTCCCAACCACTGCAGTGGTATCAAGGGAGCCTTTGGTTTGCCCCTTGTCATGCTACTGGCTTGACAGGTAGCAGAGATCCTACAGAACTCCTTCACTTTGGCAGACATGTTGGACCAATAGAAATGGTTCACCAACCAGTTCCAAGTCCAATTCTGACCTGTAGGAAGTTGGCTCTGTATATACTATTTCAAAGTAAGAAATAGTGTGCACAGAGTCCAAGGGATCCCCTTAGAGGTAAGATAGTGGCAAAAGTATATAATTCTAATGCTCTATTTTGTGGTAGTGTGGTCGAACAGTAGGCTTATCAGAGGGTAGTGTTTGTTGTACACACACAGGCAATAAATAAGGAACACACACTCAAAGACTTACTCCAGGCCAATAGGTTTTTATATTGAAAAATATATTTTCTTAGTTTAGTCTAAGAACCACAGGTTAAAGATTTACAGTTAATACTTTAAATGTAAGGTACTTCACTTAGATACTTTAGAAACTTTGAATGAAAACAAGATCATGTACAGTCTTTGTAAAAATGGCAATAAGCTATGTTCAAAGTGGACACAGTGCAAAAATCAACAGTTCCTGGGGGAGGTAAGTAAAGGTTAGTTTTGAAGGAAAGTAAAACACTTACAAGTCTCAAGTTTGGGGTATAGGCAGCCCACCATTGGGGGTTCAAGGCAACCCCAAAGTTACCACACCAGCAGCTCATGGCCAGTCAGGTGCAGAGGTCAAAGAGGTGCCCAAAACACATAGGCACCTAAAGGGAACAGGGGTGTTCCGGTTCCAGTCTGCCAGCAGGTAAGTACTTGCGTCCTCGGGGGGCAGACCAGGGGGTTTTGTAGAGCACCGGGGGGGACACGAGAAGGCACACAAAGTACACCCTCAGCGGCGCAGGGGCGGCCGGGTGCAGTGAGCAAAGCCGGTGTCGGGTTTTAGGTTGAAAACAATGGAGAGACCCGGGGGTCACTCTTGCGTTGCCGGCAGGCACAAGGGGGGCTATTTGGGACAGCCACCACCTGGGCTAGGCAGAGGGTCGCCTGGGGGTCGCTCTTGCACTGAAGTTCGGTTCCTTCAGGTCCTGGGGGCTGCAGGTGCAGTGTTGGTTGCAGGCGTCGGGTCCCTTGTTACAGGCAGTCGCGGTCAGGGGGAGCCTCTGGATTCTCTCTGTAGGCGTCGCTGTGGGGGCTCAAGTGGGTCGTCTCGGGTTACTCATGGGCTCGCAGTTGCCGGGGAGTCCTCCCTGAGGTATTGGTTTTCTGCAGGTCGAGCCGGGGGCGTCGGGTGCAGAGTGTGAAGTCTCACGCTTCCGGAGGGAAACGTGAAGTCTTTGGAAGTTGCTTCTTTGTTGCAAAGAAGTTGCAGGTTTTGAACAGGGCTGCTGTTCTCGGGAGTTTCTTAGTCCAGAGCAGTCCTCTGAGGCTTCAGAGGTCGCTGGTCCCTGTCGGATGCATCGTTTTCGAAGTTGGAGACAGGCCGGTAGGGCTGGGGCCAAAGCAGTTGTCGTCTTCCTCCTTCTCTGCCGGCTTGTAGGTCAGCAGTCCTTCTTGTTTCTTCAGGTTGCAGGAATATGATTTCCTGGGTTCTGGGGTGCCCCTAAATACTGAACTTAGGGGTGTGTTTAGGTCTGGGAGGGCAGTAGCCAATGGCTACTGTCCTTGAGGGTGGCTACACTCTCTTTGCGGCTCCTCCCCGAGGGGAGGAGGGCACATCCCTATTCCTATTGGGGGAATCCTCCAAAATCAAGATGGAGGATTTCTAAAGACAGGGGTCACCTCAGCTCAGGACATCTTAGGGGCTGTCCTGACTGGTGGGTGACTCCTCCTTGTTTTTCACATTATCTCCCCTGGACTTGCCGCCAAAAGGGGGGGCTGTGTCCAGGGGGCGGGCATCTCCACTAGCTGGAGTGCCCTGGGGCATTGTAACACAAAGCCTGAGCCCTTGAGGCTCACTGCTGGGTGTTACAGTTCCTGCAGGGGGGAGGTGTGAAGCACCTCCACCCAGAGCAGGCTTTGTTTCTGTCCTCAGAGAGCACAAAGGCTCTCACCACATGGGGTCAGAAACTCGTCTCTCAGCAGCAGGCTGGCACAGACCAGTCAGTCCTGCACTGAACAACTGGGTAAAATACAGGGGGCATCTCTAAGATGCCCTCTGTGTGCATTTTTAAATAAATCCAACACTGGCATCAGTGTGGGTTTATTATTCTGAGAAGTCTGATACCAAACTTCCCTGTATTCAGTGTAGCCATTATGGAGCTGTGGAGTTCGTTTTTGACAAACTCCCAGACCATATACTTAATATGGCCACACTGTACTTACAATGTCTAAGAATGGATTTCGACACTGTAGGGACATATTGCTCATGCAGCTATGCCCTCACCTGTGGTATAGTTCACCCTGCCTTAGGGCTGTAAGGCCTGCTGGAGAGGTGACTTACCTATGCCACAGGCAGTATTTTGTGTGCATGGCACCCTGACGGGGATGCCATGTCAACTTTGCCTTTTTCTCCCCACAAACACACGCAATGGCAGTGTGCATGGGTTAGGTGAGGGGTCCTTAAGGGTGGCACAACACATGCTGCAGCCCTTAGAGACCTTCCCTGGCCACAGGGCCCTTGGTACCACTGGTACCTTTTACAAGGGGCTTATCTGTGTGCCAGAGGTGTGCCAATTGTGGAAACAATGGTACATTTTAGGTGAGAAAACACTGGTGCGGGGGCCTGGTTAGCAGGGTCCCAGCACACTTCTCAGTCAAGTCAGCATCAGTATCAGGCAAAAAGTGGGGGGTAACTGCAACAGGGAGCCATTTCCTTACATAACCCAAATGACCAGCCAAGGGGATGTCATGACTTATGGTGTACATTTAGGGAACTACCAGCCTCCTGGTGGCTCTCCCTTTGAGGTCTCTAGCCTCAGTGTAAAGGACCCCTTCATCCCAGTAAACTTTTTGGGATCCACTAACATCACCTTCCTTTTGCCTAACGGCTTTCTGGCTCAGGCCCTCAAGAGTGGGGCACTCTCTCTCTGTTCCTGGAAAAACTCCTCTCTGGTGTGTCCACCAGCTTCTGTCATTTCTGCCAAGTCGGACAGATCTTGCAGAGGTAGAATTCCACTCTCCGAGGTCAGATCCTCCCCGTCAGGGTTAGATTTGTGCTGCACCTCAGGAGTTCTCTGGGTCGTCTCACCAGATCCAGTTCCCTTTCACTTGTCATTGGATGCTTGGCCCATTATTCCAGAGTCCAAGTGTCCAAACTTTACATGCTGAGCAGCCTGTCACCTGGTCACACCACATACCCTTCTAGGGAGATCCAGCATCCTTGCATGGACCATTTGTCAAAGTCACCCCGCTCAGTGTATATGGGAACTATTCCCTTGGGAAATCTGGGATTAAACCCACCACCCCGAAGGGATCTCAGTACCATCTTCTTGGTTGTTGCTGCAACCATTTATTTTCTCTTCCTCCCTTGCCCACGTCTTCTTTTCTAGTTCTAGCTTTCCCTTCTCTATAGCTATGGCTTCCAGTGGAGGCTGGAGCTTTTTCTCTTCAAGGGACAGTTCCGATTTTCCTGAGGGGGAGCCATCCCTTCTCCCCTAGTTGGAAGTACAAATCTAGTACTGGAAGTGATGGACAGGGCCACCGCCTCCTGGTGGAGGTTGTTGGGGGGATTATCCCCTCCTTTCATTCTCTGGAGCTGTCTGTGCCCAGGCCTTAAGAGACCTAATCACCTCTGCCTTCCTAATCCTATAAGCAGCAGATAGCCCCCGGCCCTACACTGAAACCTAAGCTCAGTCACTTTGAGTTTGTTCAGTTTAGCCAGATCTAGCTCCATGGCATCCCAGTTTTCGATCACACAAACTTCACAATCAGAAATAGAACAACTTTAGAAAAATCTGAAAATGGATTTAAAATCAGTTTTAGTCCAAATTTCAAAAATTCAAAACCAGAAGTTCTGTTCTAAGTCAATTTAGCGTACGTTTACTGATCTTAACTCACTTTTTGTATGGTGTAATTCAAACACAAGTCCACATCCACCAACACCCAAAATGTTGGAAAGCAGGTTATTAGTAGGGGTAAGTACACACCTACCATGAGCAATGAGACCACAAATCCAATGTGTCCAGTCAAGGTCTCAAAACATTAGCTCCTGCCTCTACCCTTGGTAGCTTGGCAAAGAGCAGGTAGGCTTAACTTAAGAGACACATACGTAAAGCATTTAAATACACCAATGCAGTAAATAAGTAAGACATAACATACAATAAAAATCCCACACCAATTTATAAAAATAGGAAATATTTTTATCTTTAAAATGACACCAAACAACAAAAATCCAATATAGGGCGACCGGACATATGAGTTTTTAACTATTAAATAAAAAAATGGTACCAATTCACAATTTGAGGTCGACCGTGATGGAGCTCTGATCAGATACACTGAGCGGGGGACCTCGTCAAAGTTTATCTTCCAACTTAGTCGCTCTTCTGGAGCTTTTTCTCTCGTTGTACTGCGAGCTCCCCGTCAAGCCGCAATCTGATACAATGTCTTCGGCTTGAGTTCCTGCAAAGCCCTGTTCAACTCTTAGAGGTCTCATCAACAGTGAAAAGCTCTGGAGCTTTACCTGGACGAACCTGAAATTTAGGTTGGTCACGGTTCGGTGGCTTGACTCTCATGGACGGGTCAGTCACCTTATGGGACTTTTTCCTAAAGTTGCTCCAAGATTCTCCAAACTGCTGCAACTTCTTCCTGAAGTTCCCCTTGAGGGTTCAAAGTGTCCCAAACACATATCCAAGGTTCTAGAAGCTCTGAGATGGTCCTTAGAAGTTTGGACTGCAACTCCCACAATGCACCTGGCCAAATTCTTAAAAGTCCACTGGACACAGTCCAGGCTGGGGACTTTTGTCACAGTTGGTGTAGGCAAGTTCTGTTAACCTGTTACTTTCTGGGAGTCACACCATAGTCATTTTTGAAGCAAGGCAAAGTCCTTAGGACTGTTGTTCCGGTGGGCAACAGGAGCAGTCCTTCAAAGTGCAGTCCTATGGGTTGCAGTAGGGCAAACCTTCTTCTCTTTGTGGTTTAAGGAAGCAGACTTGAGCTGCTATCCAGCTCCCATATATTTATTCCATCATCTCAGGGAACAATCAGGGGGGTCACCCCTGTCCAATGAGATGCACTGTGTCACCCAAAAGCATGACAGCTGCCTCCTAAATGTGGCGCATTGTCTTGCCCCACAAAGCACTGCACTTTAAAATCCAAGATCGATGATTTCTCTCCAGCAGAGAAAGACCTGGCTAAACCAACCTACTGGTGCGGCTCATTTCCATTAACACTCCCCTCCAGATCCTGTGCAAATTCCTTTCCTGGGCTTTCTATCTGTCTGAGGGGTACAGGAAGAGGGGCTAGGCCTGGCTGGCATTTCTAGCTGTTCTGCTCTCCTTGAAGCCCAGTTCTATTTACCCAGCCCACGGAGCTGCAGAACTCCTTCCAACACATAACCTCTGTTCTATGCAGGCCACTTATCACCTCCTCAAAGCAGCCTGGCTAATCCTGTTAAGGCTGACCAATCAGGAGAGGCCACTAGCAGGCTGGATTTTGGCTTACAGAAAAGAAAGTCCTATAACTTCTCTTCAGTATTAGCTATGATAAATTCAACAGTGGCAAGTTGTTGGGTGTACCATTACTGTCTTTTGAGTCATTGAATGACATGTTTAGCTCCTTCCTAGCAATATTTATGCTTATATGTAGTATTCCTATGTTATCCTAAGGAGCTAAGTATCCAGAATGGGGAAAAATTAAATGGGCAGTTTTTCTTACAAGGGCAGTTAAACATCTTTACAATGCCCCTGCTTACAGTTACATGGCACCCTACCCGTGGGGCACCTAAAGGGGATCTTAGGGGTGACATATGGAAAAATAAGGTAGATTATCACTTTGGAAGTACCTTTAATTCCCAAGTCGACTTTGCACACATTTTACTTTTTAAAGACAGTCTGCAAGGCAGGGCTGCCTTTAAAAATGACAGCAGGCAACGGAGCAGTGCACAGTCCAGTGCAGGAAATCTAAAGAGGCCACTAAAGCTCCCTGCTATAGTATATAATAGGGACTTATAGGTAGTTTGAAGGCCCCTTGCCGTATTATCTACTAGGGACTTACCAGAGTATGCCATTGCCAATTGTACTTGTACCACATTACCATAAACCTTTTGATCACAGCACAGCCCGCGGCCTACTTAGCAGAGCCCAGGGCAGAGGCTCAGGGTCAATTGCCACCAGTATCAGTTTGACGAAATGTGGGTGAACATGCTAAAAGGATGACTTTCTCACTTTGGCTACAGTAAACTATAATTGTCCATAGTTCCCAAAGAAATACAAACCTTTTTTCTGTCTGAGATGCTTACCTATAAGTTGTAAACAGTTACCAGGCAGTACCTTTGTAATTATCAAATGTGTCCAGAGAGCTCGTCAGTGGTGTATTCAGAGGGGAAATCCAACATTTGCATGAAGGCCTTGCTTCATGCAAATGAGGGAATCCATGTTTCCTCAGTACGTCTGCATGTACCCCATCCCACCCTGGTGAACTCTGACCATAGACACAGGGTGCCTGTTATATCCTCTAGGACCACCTTGAGAGGGTTCTAGCACCCTTCCAAATGTAGTTTGAGTTGTCCTAGTGCTGACCCAAACAGTATGTCCAAGCTGTGCTGTCTAGATGTTCACCAAAGCACCATTCTATAATCCTCAAAAGTGTTTGCAGAGATTTTTCCATCACATATTCTGAGAGTGATGGTACTGGATACCAGGTACAAATGCATTGTTAAGGCAGTATGCACCTGTAAGAAGTGTGCATGAGTCACTGGCCATATTTAATATTTGATTTAATGCATTTAGGTACACTGAACCACATATTCAACAGTGGACTTCACTCATGGACATCCATTGACACAACCGTTCCGTTTTATACATCTAAATACTCTGAAATGGCCAAAAGGTGACATGATTCTGCTATAAAATCCTTGAAATGTCTACATAAAGAAACAGCAATGACACAGCCTGTGCAAGTGGTTAACTGCAGCTCACTCTGTCCTTGAGATAACATTGAGTATCTCACTGCATTAACTCACCACTCAACTATCCCAAATTTAGTGAATGAACAGCTAGTGCTTTAAAAGGTGTACTCTACACATTCTCTGAAAGAGTGTAGCCTCACAAAAATGGCTTTCAGACCACACCAGATGATAGTTGTTTAGGCACCTGTAAGTTTAGGTACAATTTAAAACTCAATGCAATTTTCTGACTGTACCTTTAAATTCCACTGTACTTTTTTCAACGTCTTTCACGTTCATTGCCAGATAGAGAGGCAGCGGATTTTGACCCTGATTTAGCGCCTTCTGCTGGTCTGAGAGTGTAGTGTGATTCTCCTGCACAGGAAATTAATTCAAATGGAACAACGAAAATAAACAAACATTTTAAATACAGGGCTGAGTAAAACAACAAACTCTGTAATTAACTAAACAGGCCAATGCAATCCAAAAGACGTGCATACAATATTGGGTCACTTCCCTGCCAGTAATTACCATCTCTTTCTCATCAGAGTACTTACATTCAGGAATATGCACACACCTTTAAAACAGTCACCCCACTGCCTTTCCTTCAATCCCTCTGGTGTTAATAAAATGTCCTTTTCTCTTCTCGCTCTTACCCTGGGGCCAGCCTATGAGAGTGATCCTAAAATGAGGCTCGTCTATTCAGGTGGGGTGTGACTTGGAGATGAAGCCAGTGTTCTTAGAGGGGAAGATTGAGCTATTATGACCAAGTAGTTAAGATTCATTTTAACTGAAATCACCGGTAAGTATTTGTCATTGTCCATTCAATTTACTCATTTGTTCACAGTACTTGCTGTCTGAGAATATCCTGTACAAGAAAATCACCAGCTTCAAAACAGAAATGCCTACATCTCTGGGAATATATGCATTAATTAGGACAGGAAATGTAAGACCGAATTAATTTGTTACAGAATCCTAATTTCTATTACTCAGTTCTGCTCTGAGGATGGTAGTGATGACAAAGGCATGGGGGTTACCCAGGATTTCACCACACATATTTTTAACAGAAAAACCTCTTGATCCTCTGCATGTGATGCAATAATGCTCTGGTATACCTTCTATGCATCAACTTTGGAAAACAGCTCTGATCCCGAGTACATACAATGGCAATGGATTTTGGTGGACGCTTGAAACAAGTGCTGCTAAGGCAAGGGCAGAAAATAATTCTTATATCACCAAAGGCAATCGGTTCACACTGAATAAATAGAAGCCACCAGACATTCAACAATCCAACAAATTCATTGCCTTGAGAAATGGGCTTTATGAAGAAAGATGGCAGGGAATGGCGATTCTTAAAGGTTTACTGTATAAACAAACAGGATTTTATTAAAGACAAGGAGGCTAGCATTATGCATGAACCTTTTATTCACTTCTTCTGAGCAGCAAACCCATTAAAAGTATCCAATAGAACATTAACAACATCATAATGGAAACAGAATGTTCAACTCCAGATAAGCTGTGTGTCCTCCATTTTGTTACTCTTTTGTTTGAATTCTTCCTCTCCAGACTCTATTTGAAAAGATCCCTTTTTAAGAATCTTCCCAAAATAATTAAATAAATAACTCAAAAGCACAAAACTTTCTTTCCTTTTTTCTACTGTAACCATAAAGTACACAAAACCCTTTATTCCACCACTCCTAGGGAAGGGAGGGCGGGATAACGCTAGCCTTCTTGTATTTAATAAAATCCAGATTCTTTATATGGTAAACCTTTAAGAATCGCAATTTTATGTCAAGACAGGAGGCTAGCATTATGCATGTTTAAAGTTATTCAAAACACATTTTGAAACATGATTTATAGATTTAAAATAACATTTCCTAAACATTTCTGCTGAGGACCAATCAGCAGCCTTCATAATATGAGCCAAACTTCCTTCCACCATACAAACCTTACTTGCCATTGCTCCTCTCACCGAATGGGCTGTGAACTTTGAAATATCCACACCAGCCTCCTTCATATCACCTTTAACCCATCTTGCAATAGTAGCATTTAATACACCCTTAAAAGGCTTTACATATGAAATCAGTAGTTGCTCAACTCCTGACCCTCTTCTTTCCAGCATCCTAGACTAATACTCTTTCCAACAACGAACCACACAAATCTTTGGATATTCATCAAAAAGTGGATAAAATATTGTACCAGCTATCGTCTTTGTACGCTTACACACATCAAACAACACACCAGTTGGCTTGAAAACTCAATGCATGACTTCTAAAGCCTTTACATCTGAAACCCTTCGAAAGGATATCAGAGTAAAGTCGCTAACTTCAAAAAAAAGCTCCCTTTCTTTTAAATACTTATTAGCTGGCCATTTCTGAAATAACTCTAAAACCAAATTCACATTCCAAAGAACATGATATTTCGAAGTAGGTGGTTGTTTTAAACAAATCCCTTTCATCACCCTACATATCAAAAGACTCTTACCAATGGATACTCCCTGTTTAAGAATATGACCTGCAGCTATAGCTGATCTGTAACAATTAACTGTTCTATAAGACATACCCTTAACAAACAATTCGGCCCAAAAATTCACTACTTGAATATCATCAGCCTCCACGGGATCCAAACTCCTTTGTAAGCACTAACGAGACCAAACTTTCCAAGCACTCCTTTACCTCTTCTTTGTCCCTGGGGCCCAGGATTCATCCAATAAACCTGCAGCTGATTCCGAAGGTTCCGTGAATTCTCTTAAATGCCTGATATCCTCCATACTAGAAGGTGCAGAGAACCCAACACCACTAAGGGATGTTCTTCTCCGTCTGCACCTGACAATAGACCTTTGCAACACCTTATTAAAATTGGTTGTTCCACTGCCATTTCCATCACCGTTGTAAACCAGAGCTAAGTTGTCCAAAAAGGAGTCACTAAGACTAACTGACACTGCTGGCGTTTCACCTGTAACAACACTCTCTGAATCAAAGAGAAAGGTGGAAAAGCATAACCCCTCCTTCTGCTCCAATCATGTATAAATGCATCCAATGCATAAGCACCCGGATCCACTCTCCAACTGACGTACACTGGCAATTGAAAGGTTATTTTGGAAGCGACAGATCTATTTCCAAAGGACATATAATCTGATTTAAACTTCCTCAGATTTATCACCAGTCTCCAACCTTTGCCTTTCTTTTCCACTAAAAACAACGTGCTTACGAAACGTTTCTCCTGTTCCTCCATTTTCACAATCACATTCTTTGACAACATCTGTGTTATTTCCACATGAACAATCTGTTCCAAATCCCTGTGAAACCCCAATTCTCTTGGTTCTATTTCCTGCACAGGTTCTTGATCGAACTCTATTACATATCCCTGTATCGTCTGCAAAACCCACACATCCTGATTGATTATTTCCCAATTTTCTTTGAAATATTTCAATCTTCCTCCTACACCTATAGGGATAGAAGTAGAAATAATCTTCATACTCACACTAACTCTGTACTGTACATGTCCAAAGTTACTACCTCTTGCTCTGGTAACACAACCACGTCCTCTCCCTCTTTGGGGATAGAATTGTGAACCTCCTTGGTTCCCTCTGAAGAAACCTGATCCTTGATTTTGATAATGGGCTCTAAGATTGGCTCGGCTGGTAACCTGCCCTCTCCTACCAGCCCTCCAATATAAATTACTGTTTGAAAACACTCTTTTCGTAGAGAAATGTGCTTTATCTAGGCTAGTAAATGTACGCACATATTTTGACAAAGTCTTGACCATCCCATCCCCAAATGGAGGTCCTCGAGCCTCCTCAGAAGACTCTTCTCAGTAGCCATATCTGATAATATAGGATTTATACGCATTATTACCGTTTTCCTGCTCTCAGCCAAAATTCCTGCATTTGCATTCCCAACAAAGCAAATGGCTCTCTGACACCATCCACGTAAAAGATGCACATCCAAATCCTTCTACTTCAAGTATGCATCCTCTACTGTATCACATATCCTAAACAAAGGACCCAGCACATCAAGCAGTTTATCTTGAACCTGCTTCATTTACTTTTTCAATCCATTCCTTGTATCTCTCCCCAACTCAAATAAATAAGTAATCATCTCTGGGTCCAAATTTGGTGTTAAACACACCTTCTCATCAATGACATGCCTCGAACACTCCGCCCTCTTTACATTTCTTTCATCTTTCTCCAGAGGCTTACATAACCTTGCTTTAATGTAACTGGCAACATGATTCAAAGGCCACCATTCCTTACCTCACGGATTTCTTATATACCAAGGCTGAAATAGCTTCTCACCCAACAGGTCTAATAAATCCTCGCTACTCTTAGTTGTTAAATTACCTCCCAACTCGTCCTCAAGACCATCTTTATACTCTAGATCTAAAACATATTCGTCAAAATCATTATCATTATCCAATTCTTCATTTATATGATCACTTTCAGCCTCAAGCTGATTCTCCTTTGTACCGCTCAGGGTACCTCTCTTTTTCGAGCCGCTTGGGACTCCAAATCTGTCCTGCATCTCCTGCAAATGAAACACTTTCCCCCTGGACCCCTAAAACGGTCCTCATCCTCAGACAAGGAGAAAAATTCCTCCTCATCATTACCTTTCTGTTTTCCCAAGGCCTGCTTAACTGACTCCTGAACTACCACTTTTAATTCCTCATTAACAATTTTCCTAATGAAATCCTCCTGATTTCCTTCTTTCTCCTTGTTTATTTCAGACACCCTCTCCAAAAAACTTGAAATATACTTATTTCTTTTTCAAAAATACTTTAATAATGCCCAGACCTCTTGAAAAATCTCGCTCCGTGCGTACTGACAAAACTTCTCTCGTAACGTACCACCTACGGTGATCCGTTACCATGGATACCACAGTAACAGCAATCCACTATAAACATACGTGGTACTGCTCACAATGTGCTCCAATGCCTATAAAAAATAACACCTAACCGCTTCCTTATCACTGAAGCAGATGCACTGTCACGCAGCGCATCCCACTGTAGAGAAAATGAACGCCTATGTGTTCACTCTTCTAATATTTCAGAGAAGACGTACGCGTCTGCTTACATAGCCCGCAAGAGCACTAACTGCAAGAAAGGCCTCAGGCTGAAGTCCTCGCCTCATGCTAAGCATGTTACAAAAACAACGGTTGAAGGTAAGGCCAAAATAACCAGCAAATAAACGCTGTTAGAAAAACCATAAACAGAACTCTCAATGAAATGTACCTAAATGAATGATAATTCAAAGTAGAAAAAAATACACCTTTTTTTTTTATATATTAGCCCTAAAGTCCTAGAAGTATAACTAATTCGACCCATAAATCGTGTAAAGCTTACCTAAAATATACACATATACTAACAAATACAAACTCATAACATCTAGAAACATATACTTATCTGCTCAGGAGCAGCAAACAAAAGAGGAACAAAATGGAGGACACACAATTTATATGGAGTTGAACATTTTATTTCTATTATGATGTTGTTAATGTTCTATTGGATACTTTTAATGGGGTTGCTGCTCAGAAGAAGTGAATGAAAGGTTAATGCATAATGCTAGCCTCCTGTCTTGACATTAAAGTTAAGGCCAGATGTATGAAGTAATTTTACCCGGTGCAAACGGCCCGGTAAAAGGCTTCTGGACATTTACCGACTCTATTTTGCAAGTCTGTTATACTCACAAAATAGGGTTTACGACTCGCCATCAGGAAGGGGTGTGCAATTCCTAATAGGGAGTGGCAGGGGGGTGTAAGAATGTTTTGCGACTGGGAATGCGGTCGTAAAAAATTTGTCGTTACCACCAACTTCAACTTTTGCTCTCATTACCCATCTAAAACGTCTGCCTTGTCATTGAGATAGAGTTCAAAGGCTGTCAAGTTCATCAGGCTGGAAAATACTGTTGAAGTGCTTGAATTTTCCTGAGTTAGGTGGCACAGGGATTCTCGGTATCTTTCGATGACCCAGGGTCTCCAACAACCCATTTAAGCTTTAGATGTTTGAAATGTCTTGTGCATACTTGCTTTCTTTTGTGAAGAAGACTGCGAATGGTCTGAGTACCATGGGCTGTGGCTTGCCTTTCCATATAGAGCTCCTAAATTCCCAGGCCTATGCATGTGTAGTTCATCCAGCCTAGGTTTTGTTTTGGGGTTCTGGGTCTTTTTAGCTCTAGTTTTATAATTAAATAAATAGAAAGTAAAGAAAATCTGCTGTATCTAGGACGTTTGTTGGTATGTGATAAAAAGCGTAATACTTCCTTAACGGCACAGATGTCTTATTTTTTAGCTCTAACTATGGTCAGTAATTTCTAGTAAGTGGGGCTGAGGCCTTTTTCAGTGGTTATATTGCAGACTTATGCATTCTGATGTTGTAACTTGTGGAGGCCATATCAGTCGCAACAGTTCCGGATGAACCACTGGACCACTTTTGGTAAGAGGGCTGAAGCCTAACAGCCCATAGACTCATCAATAGTCTTCTATGATTGATGACGAAGTAAGGAGCTTATGTGGCTGAATGACGGAGATGGACTGGAAATATCGCAGGAGTGGCTGACGGATGAGGTGGGAAAGTGGTGTGATGGCAGACCAGTCTCTGTAGTCCTTGTCTCCTCCACCTCCCTCCAATAGTTTTGTCCAACAGTGCTTGAACTGTCTGCTCTCTCTTTTCAAATAGTGAGGTAAATACCTTGGGCATACATGTGAGACGTCTACTCAAAGAACACTTGACTACTACATGCTATGTACCTGGTACCTGATGTACAACTGGTACACTTTGAGATGCTCTCCTTCCTTCGCCCACCCAAAGGTTTCCTCACAGCAAATGAAATGTAGATTGTTTTCCATATCAGTGCAGAAAGCAAATCCACTGATTTTCATATGCAGTTTTCTAAGGTTAAATGAGAGCATGGACAACCAGGAGTGCAATGCTGCTCACGGTGTTAGGCAGCCAATGGTGCTAAAATGATCGACTGAAGGGGACTGTCTTGTTGTTTCCTAAATATTTCATACTCTATGAATTCATGGCACCCCATGCTAACTGACTTCCTTTCTTCCAAATGTCTGAGTGTGCATGCATTTGTATCTAGATGAAAGCTTGGGGGCAGTGGCGTCTATTCAGGGGTGTTCAACCTTGGTCCACAGCGGACGCCGGATGGATCAACACTAGGGTCTCAGAAAAACCTCTCATAATATACATATTTGTAATTTCAATTTATTGTATGAGCACAGATTATTTTGTGCATGAATTATTTATTTAGTAGCACCAGCATTTCAAACCGAAAAGCTGAACAAAAGTACCAGCACCATACAAAGGCCAATATACTTGGTGATGGAATAGAAAATATGGATGTCTTTGAGGTGTGAGTTGTGGATGTTGGTTTGAGGAAGGATGAAAGGCTGGAAAAGACAAGTATTATACACATTCCCATGAACTTCCACACTTACATCTCATAGGCTGAGCATGAGCACATAGACTGTTACCTTTGAAAGTATTAGGCACATGTGAGATTAGATTCTAATGGTAATTATTTTGCTTAAAGTGGTGTTTTTTAAAACCGTTTTGAAGGAGATTAGGGAAGGAATGATTGTGAGTTCTACAGGAGGTGCATGTGAGAGGAGAGAGCAAGAAGGTAAAATGAGCAGAAGTGGCATTGGGCGCCAAGGTCTTTGGGCTTTTTGAGGAAGTGAAGGTTGTCTGATAACACTGATTGAGTAGAGGTGTGGCTGGTTAGGAATGTTTTGAGGCAGGGTAGGGCCAGGCTATGAACAGGTTTGAAGACTCGGAACATCAGTTTGAGAGGAGCTATGCGGTGAGTTCTGAGCCTATCAACCTTCACATAGAAGGAGGTAGTTGGTTCCTGGTGTCAGATGGAGAACAGCACTTGGGGGCGTATTTAGCCATCTTTCACTCGAAGCAATGCAGCAAGCCACCTTCCTGTGCTGCTCTGTATGAGAGGGCAGGAATGCACCTTATTTACCATTACGCTGCACTCTTAGAAAGAGGAAACAACGAGGAGGCATACTAATATTTCTCCTTGTTGCACATTTGGTATGGAGGTGTACGATTCTCACACATTCCCAGGTCTACCAGCGTTGGTAAATTTGGGAATTAGTCAGAATCCATTGATTGATGTGTGGGATCACCGACGCTCCACCCATGGAATGCTTCCCTGTCGCAGAGTAACATGATTTCCACTGCCTTTTGTTGTTCTAGATTTATCAAGCCACACTGCCATGCAAAGTGGCCTTGCGGTGCTTGATAAATCTCATTTAGGTTTTACGCCGCCCTTGCGCCCCCATGCAAAATGCTAGGGTGATGCAAAACCTAGTTAAATCTGGCCCTTGGTTCGCAATTTTAACGACCTTGTCACTGGAAGAAGGCATTGTTGGAGAGTCCCAAAACCTAAATGTTGTAGTAATCCATATTGCTGATAACAAGAGCATTAATGAGGTTTTTAGTAGTATTGGAGAATAGGTGATACTGGATTTTCGTGTGTGGAGGAGCACGTAGTGCGATAATGAAGCTGTGGATGAGATGAAGGACTCTGTCTTCCTTCGAAAAGTGAAAAACGCTCCTAGGTTGGAAGATGAAGCAGTGATCTCTGATGAAAAGGAGATAAAAGGTTCAGAGATAGGAGTTGGCGGAGTCTGGTGAAGTCTGAGAAGTATGGGATTTCAGTCTTTGCAAGAATGAGGTATTGAAAGGTTATTCAGTCATGAATATCCAAGGCAGTTAGCGCTTTGGGTGTTCACTTGAGGTGGGGAGATATGAAGATCCGGGTTCTGTCCATGAATAGGTGAGAGGAATAGCCAAAGGTGGCCCTAAGCACTCCCAAGCAGGAGCTATAGCGCTGTAACGGTTGGGGCTCAAGGAAGGAGCTTTTAGTGACTACAACAGAAAAATAGATAGATGTACACTGAGTAGTGTGCCACACCTCTGTAAAAGAGTGTTGTAGAGTTAGAAGGTGAACCCATAAGAGCAGACCTACATATTACAAGGTAGATGAGTAACAATGATGTTGTCTACATTGCCAAAAAAGAGGAACGGTTTAGGAAGATGATAATGGATGACAAGTGGTTGCAGAGAATTGAGGTTATGCAGTATCTAATTTTTGACCATGTATGTATCCTGACCATTCTAGACCAACTTTGAATACCCCTGCAACAGCAGTCCATGACTAGGGTTAAATAACATTCTGTATTTTTCAATGACTATGTGAGCCAATGGCACTCCAATAAAATATATTTTGCCCAAAGTGATCCTGCAGCAGGGGCAATATCATCATATGTCAGAACACCAAGTTTGTACTTAAGACCTCCAGACTTTTTGACGCACTGTCTGACCCTCCCTCCACTCAGTAATGTTCAGGTTTGTATCTCTTATCACTTTTTTTAGTTTTAGGTTAATGTATCTGAGAAAAACACTCTTTTTTCAGGGTACTTACGCCATCATAAAACATGTTTTCAATGATGAGTCCCCAGAGGTCAGTAAAAGAAGACGGATGACCCATTTTTGACCTCTCGTCCATCTCGTTGTAATAATATTTCAGACGATCCCAGGAAAATGCACTTGTCTTACTCTTTGTCATATGTTTCCGAGCATCATCGATTGGCACAGCCAGATCCTTCTTCGACCAATTAACGTCTTGATATAACTTTGACATGGTCCTGAAAAGAAAATAATTACTCTGATATCACAAACACATCACACACTGAGGGGGGAAGGTGAGCTGAGAACCCCCACAATGAGTGGGTTTCCAGCTGATCTTTGGAGATTATGAGCAGTTGGATTTCTATTAAGGGTTTTGAAAACACCCAAGGACATGGGCAGAAGCCTTAGCGAGTTTCTGTGTTTTTGGGGAGAGGTAAGATGCTGGAGAGAGGGGTGAAAGTGCCTTTTAGACAATTCTCAACGTGAAGCCCCCTCCTCACAGAGTGATATTTTCCTTATTAAGTTGGGAGATCTATCTCTGAAAAGGTGGGAAGGAAGGTGGGCAGTTTAAAATTTGAAAACTAGGCTTTTGATTGGATAAAGTTTAACCTGTTGTCAAAAAGCACACAATGTCCAGTGGGTTTGAGGGGCATGCCGAATGAGAGCAGAGTGTGGCTGAAGGCCACGCCTTGCACCCACAGCCTACTCAATGTGACCTGCATGATATGATGCCAGCAGACTTTGTGCAGCACATGTCCAAAGGCCACTCCCTATTCCCAGAATCTACTATATGCTTTGGTAGCTAAGTTAACGGTAGTCAAAAACCAAGTCCCTGTGCTTAAAGTACTAGGGGCAGAACCAAAGACCTACCCTGTGGGCTTTGCAGGCTAGGGCAGTGGTTCCCAACCTGTGGTCCGGGGACCCCTGGGGGTCCGCGAAGCCTCCTCAGGGGGTCCGCGACTGCTTAGAAAATTAAATAATATTAACATTTTAGATTCCCAGCTTTTAGTAATGACTCAGTGGGGGGTCCCCGGATTCCAAAAATGATGCAGTGGGGGTCCCCAGGTTCCACTAATGATAAAGTGGGGGTCCACAGAAGTCAAAAGGTTGGGAACCACTGGGCTAGGGGATTGGGAACAGGGCATGGTGAAAGACAATGAGTATTGAGTTTTGGAATTTGCTAATGATTTTTTTTGTTGGAAACATGTTATTTTTCCAATAACAGTGTAGAGAAAGGACATCTGACAGTGACATGAAACAGCATCCATTTGACTACAGTATAGACATTGGACCTTGTTTCATGCTTAAATTTTACTTGAGTCAGCCACGTAGGTTCCTGTATTCTGTCGGAGCTGGGTTGGGAACCCAAAGCAGCCCTTGAACCTTTGTTGGACCAGTCCCTGGGTAGGGGTGGAAGTGCGAAGCACTGCTGCTTTTGTTAGTGGGGGCTGATACTGGAGCACCACTCCAAAACCAGCCCCTACCACTGCAAAACCGGCCCCACGCTTCCAGCCTGCTGGGTACACGCCTGATGCCCACTTTGGCCAGTCCGGCCCTATATTCTTTCAAGGGTCCCCATATTTTTTCGAATTTTCTGAAGGAATCCCCTACCCTTGTACCTCGTGCATTGCACTGGCATGCACCAGTCCATCCCATTGGGACATGCAGGGCATGTCCCTGCCACCCCAAGTCTGTGCAATGTCCCTCTGTGCCGTGATTAGTGCTTTGTTATAGAAGAGTAGCGTGTACCTGGATAGTGTCTGGTTCCCGCACATACCCAAGGTAGCTAATTGGTTTGTCATTTCTACTGTGGTCTCTACTACCTCAAATAGGCATTTCCCACCTCATTTCTAATGTAGCTGGATGAGTGGGCAGTCCCAAATTTCAGATCATGAACACTGCATTTGCTGTGAGTTATGGTTTGCATGGCCCGTGTACAAGCTACGGGGAATTCTAAAGGTTTTATATGTGAGGTAGTACCATAACTTGGGTAACAGTAACATCTGTTATTCACAAAAGTTAGAAATGGCAGCAGTGTGATAATTGCTGCTATATAAAAAGTTCATTTCACTATTGCCTGTATTTATATAGTATGGTGTCCTATTGGGCAAGTTGAGACGTTCTTAAGAAATAGATTTCTTGAGTGCTAATACGTTTCTCACTGTTGATACAAGAAGCTCGGATTTGTCATTTAAAATGTTGCACAGATTGGTGAAGAGGGTGACAAAGCTATTTAGGATGATCTAAAAGTAGCATTTGACATTTTACTGCCTATAGGAATGCTTGGGGTCCCTTATAGCAAACACTGTGGAATGGAATTTCAGAAAACATGTCAGGGGCATAGAACCTGGCGTAAATCTGCTGAGTAACTGTGAGATATTTGTGTTACAGAAAATGAAAGCTGGGCTTCAAAGAGTTAATTTCTTTTGTATGTTGCCAACTAGGTTTGAGAACGGGCTGGCACGTTTTGAATTGAAAATAAATCTAATTGACTGTGGCATATGTTTTTATGGTTGCACATTCAGTTTTCAAATATTTCTAGGACTATTTAAGAACTACCACGTTAGAGATTGAAAATTTTGCTCTGGCCTCCTTGCTGATTACAGCAAGTATACTAATATACAGACTTTTTTTTTTTTTTTTTAAAAAGGAATAATTTTCCTCCAGTCACTATTATACAATGTGCACTGTTCAAGGGTCGTTCTGGATCGCGTGTCAGGGAAATAAATATGTTTGGCTAAGGCATGAGGACAACCCCTAAACCTAGGGGGATAAGAGAACATCCCAAAATGTAGAATATGCTTATAAATTCCAAGAAAAATTCAGAACCCAGGAGAACAAAAAAAAGTGTTCCTTGAGAAGTTCATGAACTGAAACAAAATGGAAAATCTGAAAAGTAAAAAAACAAACCACAACACACATAAAATTAAGACGCCTAACGGTTTTTGTGCCTAAGGGCCCTGGGGTTACGGTGTATGTACATCTCTACTATGCAGCAGGCTCTGGAGCACAGGGCCTGGGACTGGAGAACAAGGACTGGTGGTAGAGTGTAATCAGAACGTGTTTTGCCAAACCTTTAAGGGGCATATTTATAAAAAGGCTTGCTCCACCATTGCTTCACTTTTAGTGATGCAACGGTGGCGCAAACCTTTCATACATATCTATGAGGCCACGCAAAGCCACTTTGCATGGCTCTGAATGGCCTCCTAGATATGGAGTAAGGCAAGGTAGCGCAAATCGCTGTGTTGCCTTACTCTACACAAGGGAGACGTCCCATGGGCGTTGCAGTAGGTATTTCCAAGCAACAGCCATGGTTTTTGATGCTGCCCCAGATTTACAAGAGCCTGCCCCTTCCTGCACAAAAATAATCCTGCGTACAACTCAGACACCCTTTTACCATAGTGCAAGGGTGGCCGTGTTGGCGCTAGGTAGCCAGAACAGCTCTAGCACAGTGGAAAAGGACAGGAATGCATTGTATTGCATGGACACAGCGTATTCCTGCCCTTTCCCTGTGACGCAGGGCAGCCCGGCAAGGTGCCTTGCTGCGCTGCCCTGCATCAAAAGCCCCTAATTCTGGGCCTAACTTGCTAACTTGAATTTAAAAAAAAAAGATTTCCTGTGATAAGTGAACATTTCAATCACTACAGTGACTATCACTGACTATAACAATTTATCTTGTGTATCTAAAAAACCACAACCGATAAGATAATTTCACCATTTCTAAAAAAAAAAAACCTTCTTTGGAGTATACGCTCACGGCATGCAAAATAGGCTAGGCTTTCAATTTTCAGTAAAGAAAAAAAGTATCTAGCTATCTTATGTGTATTATAGATACCAACTACATGTATGTTGTATGTCTGTACATTTCACAAAAACACTCCAGCACCAATATAAATTCTGCAGTTTCCTTACCAAGTTGAACCGGAAGCACCAGTAATATAGGATACCGTGTCCAAGAGATTCAGCTTCTGTAGTCCTGACAACGTACCGTAGAGACCCGTCATTGCTCTCGCTCCTCCCCCGGTTGTCGAGACAGCAATAACTGGAACCTATGAAATAATGAACAGTTTAATCTTTAGGTTTTCTGCAAAGTGTTTTTATGAACTAGAGCCTTAATGAAGTACAAACTTGTGATATTCTAAAGGTGCTGCTGTTTCTAATTAGAATTTGACAATGAGAATGAGTTTTGCTGGGTAAGTCAGCACAGCAATCAACATCAGACTGGACATTCTGATCAGCTGGGTGCCTGTCAGTATCTGGCACGCATTTTATTAAGGAGGTTCCCCCATACAATAAAAATCTCATTTTAAAAAACATCGTAGGAATGAGAACTAATTAGCATATTTGATAACATCACTGGAAGTGATGTCACAAATACTTATACATCAAAGTCAACATGACATCAGTTGCATTTTAAACAATCAAATGAACATAAAATAATACTAATTTACTAAGGCAAATAACTGACTGAGAAAAGTAATGCAGCAGTACTCAGATGCCCATCAAAGGAGGTGGTCTGCAGGTGGGCTACCCAATAGATGCTATTGTTTCTTTAAGGTTCTGGAGGTCCCAGAAGCTTCTCTGAACAACGCCGAGCTATGAAAAAAAGTGCATTTAGAGAGGAAGTTCAAGCCCTTTCTGGTAGGTGATATTCACCCTGTTGTGAAGGAAAGCTCAAGTTAAGCTCCTAAATGTGTGAGTCTCACTCATGAAGAATGAGATATGGGGTCTGGGAAGAGGTTCCTGCTGGGTGTTTGGGCAAAAGAAGCAAGGAGGATTTCTCTTCCTCCCCCCATACTGACAGTATTAGTGTTTCAATGGGAAGTTATCTTGCACTCTTTAGTGTCTGCTCCTACAAGAGCTGGGGAAGGTGACTAAACTGCTCAGGCACTTGGGGAAGCTCCTGAGCGTTTCCTACGGCTGGTTTACAATCGCATATTTTCTGTAGGGAAAGGAGAAGTAAGGGTGTGTCTGGTGTCACACCATCTAAGCAATGACACTAGCTGCTCTCAACATCTAATGCAAATACTCTTTGACATCTCTATATTAAGTTATGTCTCTTGAACAAGGGCCAGGGCCCCAACCACTCTTCTAACTGCTCCTGTTCATTTGTGTAACCATCATTATTACTGGGTGGTTCTGTGAGAGGAGAAAGAGCGTCTCCTGTTTCCAGTTATCACTGTAAATGGCTGGTTCTTGAAAATGGAAACCTGGAGGGTGTCAGTGTGTTGGAGCAATAGTGTCTGAGGAAGGGTCGCACCCTCCAAATCTTATAATCTTCATCCTTAAAATCAAGTATGGTGAGCTCATTACATCAGACTTTATGGCTTCTTTATTACTACCACTGAAGGGGAAACATTGTTTGGATAGAAGGCGAGGATCCATTTCCAGTTTATTCATTAGCGGTCAAGGGTGCAACTATCATGAGTGCAGTGGGTATAGGGGCACCAGGGCTCAGAATGGTGAGGCGCACTGCACTCTAATTATGTCTGTATTGTACTATTCGATGAGTGGGAATATTTGGGCCTATTAGTGGTCCTAAAAAACACTAAAGGCAGACGCCGGCAACATCAGAACTGGAGGCATTGCCCTGGCCCGATTACCAGCGGTAGGCTTCAAAAAGTTGCAATTCTACTCCTATGTGGTAATTTCTATGTAAATAAAAAATTGCTGACTTTTTTTAGCCACAAAGAATCGCAGGGTGTGCCCCAAAATATACTAATCGTAGCTTCCCAAGAGAACTCCAATTCCCAAACTTCTTTTCTCAACTACCCGGTGACAAAAAAGACGTGTACAGAGTACTAAGCTATATCTCTCTCAGCTTGAACGTTTAGAACACGACCCTGATTGGTCTGCCTGCCAAACAACTAGGGAGGCAAAGGTACCACTTTGCCAGAGATATGTGCAGGAGATGTAGCCGAGCAGCCCAAGCTGAGCGCCTTTGGAAGCTGGAGACCCAGATTTCGAATCCTAGCCTCGGTGACCTACTCAACATCGTGTGATTCTGGGCAAATCACTTAAATCTTGCTCTGCCATATTTAAAGTAAACCACTATGTTTTTTGGACAAAGCTGCTCCTGCTGGTTTTAAAGAGATCACTCGTCATTTTTTGTTTTCCATCAAACAAATACGGAGGTTTGTTTTGGAAAACAGAAAAAATGAATGTTGGGGCTGTGTCAGCAGATAAAATGATTTCCCTGCCTCTATATCCTGTACTGAGTCAACCATTATTTATTTGCGGGGTTTTGTAAAGCGCAACCATCACTCAAATAAGTCTCTTGGAACTGCACTGCACACGAGTAAAGATATAACAGGGGATCTGTGTTGACTATTCAGAAGAGAGCCACATTTTAAGGCCTTCCTGAGCGTTAGTAGGTGGATCTCCGAAGGGATCTTATTTCAAAGGGCAGGGCCCCGACCCCACCGCACAGTTAGGTTTGTTGCTAGATCTGAGGTTTCTCATGGAGACATGTTTCTTGGGCTTGTCTATTTTGCCTGATGGTCCATTGTTGTCTATCCCTAAAAAAGGACCTAAGACTTTTTGGAATAACAGGGAAAGACCGGACATTTCGACAAATGCAAAATCTTATGTCAGACTCCCCATTCGATACCCCCTGCATTGTCACCAGCTTATTTACTTTATTTCAAGGGCATGTAACACTTCAGATTTGTAAAATACCTTTTCATTAATTGAGCTACCTTTTGTGGGGTGGATTCACCAGACTGCATTACTGAGTACACTTTATTGATGAACAGGAACTGTGGACTCCACTCTCTCCATAGAGTTTCGTTCTTCTGGGTAGTGCAGAGCAGTCTCCCCCTACACTGGCCTACTGTATTCACTTCCACTCAAAATAATGCTGCAACTTCATGTAAACAATCCTTAAACACTCAGTAGACACCCTCCAGCATTTCATATCATAAACACAGAGGGGGTAATTTTGACTTTGGCGGACGGATGTCCCATGGTCTGGTTGCCACCAGTGCAGCTGTCTCATAATTGAGCCGGCGGCAATGTTGCAGTGCAAAAGTGGCACAAGCACATGTTGCGCTGTTCACTGTCTGCAATGCAGACAGGAAACAGCGCGATGGGGCTGGCCATGAGGGCCCCTGCACTACCCATGCCAAGTGCATGGACAGTGCAAGGGCCCCCTGCACCCCTCCTCCACCAGCCTTTACATGGCGGTGCTACCACCATGTTAGTGCTGGCGGAAAGGGGGGTCGTAATCCCCTGGGGGTTGCTGCAAGCAGTGCTGCCCTGGCGGATGAGGACCGCCAGCACCGCCTGTCCTTCCTGTGGAGGTACACTAGCAGTGCTGGTGGTCCGACCGTGGTGCCACCCCCGCCAAAGTGGTCGCACCACCGCTTTGGCGGTAGTCAGACCTCCACCGCGACCCTGGCGGTCTGAATACCGCCAGAGTCTCAATGAACCCCGGAGTCTGATTCTCGTGTTTCATTTATTTTATAGTCTTCTGACTACAGAGTTTTCCAAACGATAGAACAAGGGCTGCATTCTGGTCCCCACAACACTGAATGCATGTCTGAGACCAATATGTAGGTTTCCTGGAAACATGCACCCGCATATGCCACTGTCCAGAGCCGGTAAACATGAAAGGCCTTACTGAGATGTACAAAAAGTGTCATCTGTGCCACAAAGGATCCAGCTAACAACACTGGAGCTGCAGTTGTGCATGAAAGGCGTGGGAAGATGAGGCTAATACGTAGGGCCAATGTAGTGGCATTTTTTTCACACACACAAAGACATAACTTTGCTCGTATTCATTGGACCCCTTCCTCCACCTACTGATTGCCAGCTGGTGAACAATCCGCAGTGGTATTACTACCATTACCTGGGATAAATAAGATTTTCGTAGACTTCTGATTGTGTTCCTAGGCATTTTCGGAATTCCATAAACGATGTTCCTTTTAATTACAACACAATAAACTTTTCACTAATGACTGTTCTGGTCTCCTAACTTTTGGCACTAAAGTCAACGCTTACTCTGTGTATGGCGAGAGAATTATGTTAGCGGTAATTACACTTTGATGCTGCGTGTAAGTTTTCACTCACTCGAGATGCCATTCTGCCAAGCCCATCCCTTGGAATAAAACCAAAACAGAGGCACCTGCCTGATAAATCGGTCCTTCTGGAGCAGACGCATTTGTCTTCCATTATTATCTGGGCGCTTCTGTGTATGTTGGGGAGAAAACATTACACAAAATACTTGTTGCTGATTCATGAAAAGGCTCAGATTTTTTTTTACTGAAGTTGAGGCCAGGGCCTCAAGGGGGATGCACTACCAACCAACCAGTGTTGGATATGCTTTGTCGAGCATATTCGATTTGATATAATCGAAACATAGCCCTTTATTGTCAGTGTTTAGGGCATGTGTATCCACACTCCTCTCAGTGTGAGTGGTTTATGTACTACGGAGCTGCGCGGGCGCCTGAATCTATTTATTTAGCATTATATAAGCCCTCAGGTACAGTGCAAGACTGAGTGAGTGAGCCCCCGCGCAGCCCTTCGTAAACCTAGGCCTAGGAATCAGTCACATACCTGAGTAAACCTAGGCCTAGGAGTCAGGCACATACCTCATGTTCTTGAAGGTCACAGGTCAATCCCAAAGCTTCTCTCAAGGCATTGGCTACCACCCTCTTTCGTTTCTGCATGAAATCGCTCTCTTCCTGACACAGGTCAAATCCCAGCCGCATGTCAAGGTTTTCAGGACTGAAAAAAAAAGAATATACATCCATGGCATGAATGCAAACACAGAACATAACTATATGCCCAACGACTCCTCTAGCTTCCACCATGGCGAGAGACTTTTGCTCTAACAAATTACAATATAGACTGAAGAATGTCATTACAGCTTTTAATTCTGAGGTCAGCAGAAGTCGGCAAAAGACATGCACTACAATTCATGACTAAACTGATTACATCAGCGAGAAAGTAGAAATGTTAAATCTTTGCTGCTCCATGATTTAATTACTCTCCCATCCCCTCCACCCTATCTCAACTGAAATCATAAGCTCCCCACAGGTCCACCATGGAGCAAGTGTTTCTCACCCATTCTCAAACTCTCATTTTCTATCAATGCTTCTTCCTCATTTAAGATCTGGGTTTTAAGTGCACAGCTGCATGAAGGAATTGTGGCGTTGACGAGTCATGGAGTGGGCCCCGGGTCACCATGAACTTATTTGGATCAGTTACTTTCAGCCACTGGCTTGAAACATTGTCAATTACATTTCAGATCATCCAGGGGAGTATTACTCTCTCACCATTATTCATTATGCTATTGGCAATTTGGTGTATCATTCTGCCTCTTGTTGAGTGCTTTCATTACAATGCATGAGGAACTATTTGACCGAAACAGTACACACAACCATCATACATTTTATCACATTAGGTTATCTGACAAAAGCATTGTCTACAGAGAACCATATTTTCTTCTTACTGGTATTTTTGAATTCTTGTGCCGTCACTTAATGGCGATTCTAACTACAAATGGCCTAATAAACGGTTTTTGTTTATCATGTTGGAAGTCACCTTGGAATGAGACCATTCAGATGTGATAAACAAAAAGTATGTTGTAAAAAGTCATCTTTTTTGCCCCGGTCACCCCCATTTTTTGGACTGAATCTGGTGGTTACTGACTCTGAAGGTGCCCTGGGCCCTGCTAACTAGACCCAGGGCCAATGCTCAGCCCTTAAAAGTGTACAGTGGAGGAGGGTGGCCAACCAAGATTGGCGAGTGGACGTGAGCCAGAAGAGCTCTGCTGCAAACTTAAGTGGAATCGGAGTGTGCAAGCACATTCAGGCCCGTCAGACACAGCGGACCCCGTGAGTGCTCACGGGGAATGGACATTAAAATAGAAGGTGACTCTGCAATGCCCAGGGGGGCTGATGGCAACAGATCCTGAAGAAAGTGGAGGCTGCAAAGGAGACTACCGAAGGCCACTGTGAACTGGTCTGCTTTTGTGTGGCAGACCCCCGCCAAGATTACGGGGCTCTAGCCGTACGCGGGGAGCAATGCAGACACAAGAGGTAAAAAATGAGCGGGGGAGTGCTTAATCAAGCGTAAGAAGCCCTGACCAGCCCTGACCAGCAGAGGTGCCAGACCAGCGCAGGCACATACAAGGGCCAGAGAAATAAGAGTAGTGCCCATGAAAGGAAATTCCAGGCCTCAGTGACCGCCTATTTGCAATATTAATTTAAAGCAGCAAACTGTTCCTACCTCCCCTGGCATGCCGGAAGCTCCGAATGTCTGATTTTAAGATGGCAGCGCCGGGGCTCAGTCATACAATTCAGCCTCTACGATAGCTCCACGTGCTTGCTGCACTATCCCTGGCGTTCCATAAGAAAAAATATGGGATACTGAGCTTCCATATAGCTAGAAGCCTCCCAAACACAATCTTGCCAAAACGTTCCAATCACATCCATGCCTGAACCTAAGATGGAACTTGCCTAGAGGAATAAAAGCTCCAAAAGAGAATGCGCAGGAGAAGCAATTGCATTGACTCCTTTGCTCACCTCACAATAAACCAACACCTGCTGATTATTAATATCACCTGAGTGCTGAACCATGTAAAGGGCTGCTTCCTCTATGATGAGATAAGAGTGACTATAATAAATGCAGGCGGAGGGAGCAACCCAATGAGGAGAGCAAACCTGGATACTTATTCCATGTTCTAAGATGAGACTAGACCTGGCGCAGAAACTGGACATCTGCGCTGTAGAAGCCCTGAACCTGATGAGGGCCTTGCCGCACTAGATTGAAAGGACTTCAACACAGAGATACCCCCAACACAGCTGGAAGAAAGCAAACAGTGGATTATTATGTTGTGCTAAAACAAGAAATACAGAAGTTGGGACTACAGGATGCCTGGAGGGCACCACATCCCACAACTGAAGGTTAGTCATTCTTCTCTCATAAACACCAAACATATTCTAGAATAGACTATGGTTTCCTAAGTTAATCGCTTATAAAAACCCTACTTATGGCCTCCTTTCATCCCTTCATCATTTCGGATCACACCCTCTACATTTAACCTTAGACTGGGGCCCACCACCACCCAAATTATGTCGCTGTTTTTCCCCAATTCTTTGACATGGGACCACCTTCTCAGGGATGAGCTTTGCAAAGCTATCAGAGACTTTTTCCAGGTCAACCCCACCCAAGACACTAGTCCCTCTACCAATTGGGACACAGTCAAAGCATACACCAGAGGGAAATGCATTGTTCTAGTCTTGTCACTTAATAAACAAAGGACAAAAGAAAGACTGACACTTGAGGAGAATGTTAGTAAAGCCAAACTAACACATTAAAAACAACCAACACTACTATTACATCGGAAAGTCACAGCAGTTAGAACCATCTGAATGGGATATATACTAACAGGGAAGAATTTAGGGCCAGATGTAGCAAACTTGGAAATTACGACTTGCAATTTGCGAGTCGGAGCGACTCGCAAATTGCAAGTCGCAATTTCCAATGCAGAACGGTGTCTCAGACACCGTCTGCGAGTCGCTATGGGGTCGCAGAGACCCACCTCATTAATATTAATGAGGTGGGTCGCAAATTGCGGCCCCATACCGACTATGGGCACTCGCAAACATGGAGGCCTGCTGTAGTCAGCAGACCTCCATGTTCGTGACTGCTTTATCAATAAAGCCGTTTTTTTTTTAAGTGTAGCCCGTTTTCCTTAAAGGAAAACGAGCTGCACTTAAAAAAAAACCGAAACCTTTAGTTTCGTTTTTTTTTCAGGGCAGGTAGTGGTCCTTTGGACCACTACCTGCCCTGAAAAAATTGTTCTGGGTCCATTCACAAAGTGGAAGGGGTCCCATGGGGACCCCTTCCAATTTGCGAGTGGGTTACCATCCACTTGCAGTGGATGGTAACTGCGACACCATTTGCGACCGCATATGCGGTCGCAAAAGGTATTGCATACCACTCCGAATCGCAAATAGGAAGGGAACACCCCTTCCTATTTGCGATTCTGAAATGCATATTGCGAGTCGGTCCCGACTTGGAATATGCATTTCTGCATAGGGAAATGTGATTTGCGAGTCGCAAACGGCAATTTTTGCCGTTTGCGACTCGCAAATCGTTTTCTGCATCTGGCCCTTACCCTCTTACATCTTAAACGCTCTTCTTACGAGCACGCTAATAAGGTGGGACCCAAGTTAGCGAGACAACTTAGACTTAAATGGGAGAAGGAATATATTGGAGATATATTGAAAGAAGGTAGCAACCCTTCAAATCGGAGAAGATCTGAACCTTTAGAAATTACTCTGAACGACAATACACTGCCACTCCCACAACTGAACAAACCCAAAAGAAATACCTGGAAAATGTGAACCTCCCCCAAGTGACAGAAGCTCAAAATGAGCTCCTAGGTGCACCAATTAGTGCAGAAGAAGTCAGAGAGGCAATTATGGCTTTGAAGCCCCATAATTCACAATGGCTTGATGGATATATGGCTCTTTTTTACAAAACGTTCAGCTCTGACCTCATACCACATCTGGTTTCTCTAGTCTATTACAATGCCCAAGTGGGGGCAGTTGTAATGATATTTGTGTTTTGACCACTGACTCCACGTTGCACTTAGCCTAGCAGCACACCGTCACATCAGTGACCACCAGCTTCATTTTGCCTATTGACTTTATTTAAGCATTAGCCACAACCACGTTAAAAGCTGCAAGTTTTTTTCCATGCCCACGCTATGCAATGTGCTTTTTGCTCATGTTTTTATTGTGCGTCTCTCCGTGTTCTTTTTCACCAACTGCTTCGGCTGATAAGAGGTGCTAGGATGATGTTTATGGTACGGCAGGGAACGGTTTTGTTTTGAGACAGGGCACCTTGGGATTTTGGCCAAATCCAACATGTTCCGTTCGAAACTGACCTGAAGTAGCCAACATTTTTGAATAACCAATTGCGGAGCAAGCGTTTTTTTTCTAGAAATCTCCTCTCTAGCTTGTTTAAGGTATATAAGAGACCCAGGATTGGCAGTGGGGAGATTCAGAGACCTCAGTCAAGATTGAGCGGTCAATTGCTGACATCTCCCGTGAGGATAAATCAGATCTCTCTTTCTCCTGACAGTCGATCTGTGGTCTGCGGCTTGAAGTGCTGGGAGAAAGATGAAGGAACAACTGTGCCCCATGGTGATGAATTTTTACTAATTATTTGCTTTGCATTGTGTATGAATATATGTATCTATACAGGTATTTGTATCTTTGCATATATATATTTGCTGTTTATAGATTGAAGATTCCTTATACATGTTTTCATTTTATTGTTGCACACATTTTAAACATGCCCTTTCAGTTGTACTGACCTTCCTTTACGAGCCTTGCAGAGTGATTTAAAATGTATTTCCTACACTAAGAGTTGCACTCCAGGAATTCTTTTCAGTGTGTGTGTATTTAAGCTCAGTGATTAGTGAAGCAAAACAGCAGTCAAACCCTCAATGAGCGAAGCCCTCATCTCGATTAGCCACAAACTAGGGAGGTACCCTTGTTCCTGCGGCTCATATCACGCCACAGCATTGCTCAACCTAGATGCCATACTTTATGTGAAGGTTCTGGCCTCTAGACTAGTGGGCCTCATGCCTTATTTGATTCATCTGGATTAATCTGGCTTTATTGAAGGTGGACAAATGCATGACAATCTGCGGATGGTGATTCACTTGGTCTAAAAAGCAATGTAAAAAAGATACCGGCTTTATTATTAGCCCTTGAGGCAGAGAAAGCATTTGACAGAGTGGATTGGCCCTTCCTATTTCTTACCCTGTGTTGGTTTGGCTTCTGCAATCAATTTATTGCTATAATTCAGGCCAACTATGCTTCTCTGTGCTCTAGGGTCTTGGTTAACAGAGTCGGATCTAACTTTTTTCAGCTCCAGAGGGGAACACACTCCTCATTACTATTCGTTTTTAGTATAGAACCTCTAGCAGCTACAATACATTCCATGCCCAATAATTAAGGCCTGCCATTTGGTTCACAGTGCCACAAGATTTCCTTCTTTGCGGACGATGTGCTATTGACGCTGACCTCCCTGCAGACATCGCTGGATGCTCTGCAGATGGCGCTACAGACTTTTGAAGCAGTAGCGGGATTCCATACCAATTTAAACAACTCCTTTCTCCTTAACCTAATGCTCCCCTCCAAAGGCATGAAAAATGTAGTCGCCAACTCACCATTTCAATGGGCCAAAAAAGAGATAACCTATTTGAGTATAAATATTACCCCCAGGGTCTCGGACCTGTTCAGAGGCTCCTACATCAGCTTAAGGTAGACCTTAAACATTGGGCCCCATGTATATTTCATGGCTAGGTGGCATTCACGCCATAAAAATGTCTGTGTTGCTTAGGCTATGATATCTCTTCCAGGGCCAGTGGAGCTAGACCAGGGTGACAACTTCCATCCCTCTGCTCCCTCCTAACTGACTTCCTCTGGCAAAATCGCAGATCCTGCTTGTCCCACAAAACATTGAGGCTCTCAAAAGAAGCGGGTGGGGTGGGACTTCCATTTATATTATAAGGCAGCCCAGCTATGGGTCATTTCTGAATGGTCCTTACGGGAATCAGACAAGCACTGGCTTCACATGGACAGAGCTGTTGTGGGCCGATACATCTGGGACGTGCTGTGGACACCAAAAGCAGACCGAAAGCCCAAATGCATACCTAAGCACACCCACATCAACAACACTTAAAGTTTGGTATGAGACTACCTTTCCCTCCCCTTGACGCTAATTCACTTTAATCTGTCCTTCCCCCCTGCATTACACCGGGCCGTTTGATGTATGGAGAGAGGGAGGTTGTCTCATTATAGCTGACCTATTCCATGGATAGGACATTTACACTTTTGAACACTGTCAAAGGGATTTCCACCTATCCTTCATGGAACACTACCGCTACATGCAACTGAAGCATTAGGTGCTTCAGCCCGTTATCCGGCAGGTGGCCACTAGGGAGTTGACTCCCATTAAAAGATTTGCAAAGAAGACAGGGACTTCTATGGGTTGTATCTTCTTCCTTTACCCTCTCCTGCTAGTTGTAAACTTTGGAGAGATAGTCTTGGATATAACTACTTCATCAACATGAGAGAGGTTCATTATAAACAACTTTTTGACTGCTATCTTTATCCCACTAAACTCAAAATATCTTCCCCAGTACATCAGCCTTATACTGGAGAGGATATAGTCTAAGGGGTGACCTTGCATTACTGGGGCTACGTGATGAATCCTTTAAGCGCCAAACCAAGGGAGACAGAACCACCATTTTGTGGCTATGTCTAGTGGCAGACTGTTTAATTGCCCTTTTTGCAGTGTTATCCCCAAACTTTTTGCCTTCTTCCTCCTATTTTTTCAGGTCTGTTTTTGCTGATTTATTGCCTCTGCGCACTTTACCACTGCTGATCGGTGCTAAAGTGCAATTTGTCCCTAGGTAAATTGTACTGTTAATGGTTTATCCATGATTGGCATATTTGATTTCCTGGTAAGTCCCTAGTAAAGTGCACCAGAGGTTCCCAGGGCCTGTAAATCAAATGCTACTAGGGGGCCTGCAGCACTGATTGTGCCACCCACTTAAGTAGCCCTGTAAACATGGCTCAGACCTGCCACTGCAGTGTCTGTGTGTGCAGTTTTAAACTGCAAATTCGACTTTGCAAGTGTACCCACTTGCCAGGCCTAAACCGTCCCTTTTACTACATGTAAGGCACCCCTAGGGTAGGCCCTAGGTAGCCCCATGGACAGGGTGTAGTGTATTTAAAAGGTAGGACATGTACTGGTGTGTTTTACATGTCCTAACAGTGAAATACTGCCAAATTCGGTTTTCACTGTTGCAAGGCCTATATCCTTCATAGTTTAACATGGGGGCTGCCTTTAAATAACTTTAAAGCGCAGATTCCCTTTGAGGGCAGATAGAAATGTGGAGTTTAGGGTCTCTGAACTCACAATTTAAAAATACATCTTTTAGTGAAGTTGGTTTTTGTATTGTGAGTTTGAAAATGTCACTTTAAGAAAGTAGGCATTTTCTTGCTTAAACCATTCTGTGACTCTGCCTGTTTGTGGATTCCCCGTCTGGGTCAGTTTGACAGTTGGGCTGTTTACACCTCTCCTCTAGATACTGACACAAAAGAATCTGGGGTGTAGCCTGCATATTCTGATGAGCCAACTGTGCTGAGAGGGAGGGGAGGAGTGGTCACTCACAGCTGAAAGGGGTGTGCCTTCCCTCACACAATGCAGTCTCCAACCCCCTGGAGTGTGTCTGGGGCTTGGCCTATACAAGGAAGGATCTTGCAAACATTATTTGTATATATATATATATATATATATATATATAAATATATATATATATATACACACAAATATTGTTTTCGGTTTATTTTACAAGCTATTGGGTTGGGTGGGTAGTATTTTAAAATATATAAAGTTCCATTCTTCATTTTAAATATTTTAATAAATATTTTTTGCTAAAAGCTTTATTACATTTTGTATATTATTGTTTAACTTTGTTTCAAATATATATATATATATATATATATACACATATAATTTAGTTTCATATATATATGTATGTATATATATATATATATATATATATATATATATATATATATGAAACAAAATTAAACAATAATATACAAAATGTAATCAACTTCAAATGTATTAAAAACATTACTTAAAACACTGCACACTCAAAGCCCTAGAAAACCAAACATTCTGAAAAATAAATAACATTAAACTTAAAAATAAGTATTTAAAATATGATTTAAATATTTAAAAAAATATCATTTTAATAAATAAAAACATTTAAACAATTAATTGAAAATACTACCCATTCAAAAACCCTATAAAACACAACAACCTGAAAAACATTAAAATTACAAATGTAATTAAAATTTAAAAAAATATTAAGCAGAAAACATTTAAAAAAACAAGAAAACGCACAATTCAAACATTTAAACAATATTTGAAAACAAATAATGAAATAATTTACACATTAATAATAAGAAAATCATTAAATCTATTAATAAACAACAATATTAAAGTTATGTATTTTGATATTATTGTTAAAATATAAAAACCCTATACTTACCTACGATATTCAAAACTTCTATATTATGGTATCAATGATTGTATGACTTTGTTATTAAGTACCATAGGAGTCTCCATCAATATTCAGGATCCAGACTATATTTGCTACTGCAGTGGTGCATACTTCATCTACCTCAAAAGGGTGAACAACTATTTTGGCCCAGTCAGGACTGAAGCTGGCAACCATGGCAGATGTCACCCGGGAGTGCTTAGCTCACTGAGCTGTTTCACCTGTAATGTCTTTAACGCAAATTTAAGTCACGAAATAGGAACTTTTAGTTCTTATTTTCATTTTTTATGATTGATTTTAATAAAGTGGAACCCTTAGGAGCTAATTCAAAAGCTTGTAAGCTTAGGTTAACAAATGTTTCTGTATAAGTGATATACAATTTGAGAGTTTGAAAGTAAGTTAAGATATAGGTGTTTAATTATTTTCTCAAGCAAACATAAAACAAATATAGAATGGTACAGGACTTACACATAAACTGTGTTAATCAAAAGGAAATTGCTAATTGAAATTGTATTTTACTAAGAAATTAATTGTAATATACTGTTTTATATGTTTCAACCCAGGTTTTAACAATCTGTCAATAGCACATACTTTTCCATCGGAGTCCCACTTGAAATGGAACATCAATTACTGTTTAGTAATATGATTCAACATTGAGTTTGTACTAAAGGTTGTTTATTACAAAAGGTACAATGGGCGTTCATCTGGGTTTCATGGTTGTGTGATGTAGCTCCCAATATATCATGTAGGTCAAAGGACATGGACTGTACTTCGGCTACCTCAGTGCTACAACTTTGGGGACATTGTTGTTTTCTCCTGTATATCTTGTCTTTTGGTAGGGGGAGGGTTCTCTAATTAATATGAGGGAGAAGAAAATGGGAACACAGCCTCCAAAATGCAAAAATAGCCACAAGTTCACAAGTATTTTAATTCTGGGCAGTACCTGTTACAGACTCACATTTCTTGATTTTACATTAAAACCCTGGATAGCTTGGTGACTAGCAGACGTTTGTGCTCCACAAAAGTTGGGTCAGTGTTGTGTGTTTCACTATCAAAGTATACAAGAACTGAACAGCCTAACGAAGTATGATTGCCTGATTGAGCCAACAGACATTCAATCAAAAAAGAGCGCATGTTCCCCTGCTTAGTGTCATCATCTGTGATGTGAAGAAGATATTCCTCCACTGGGAAAATTACAAGTGGTGACCTGAACTTCATTGGTGGAATCAGTGCAATGGAATGGAATGGAATGGAATATTTTGCTCATCGTCTAGTCATAAGGATTTAAAATTTTGATTTTTTAAAAATTCTTGATGTATCACAGAGCCTAAAAACACTTAGGGCCTGATTTAGATCTTGATGGTGTTACCGCCAAGCTGCGTCGGCAGGAGACCCAAAAAGACTGTCAAGTTGCCAGTGTTTCTCCCGCTGTATTTAGGTGTATTGCGGCTGAACCAAAGGCTGCCACGACAAACCACTTTTCTTTGCCGTCAGGAAGGTAGGTTCCGTCGGCCATATTTAGATGTTTCAGCTGTGCAGACAGTGTCATACCAGCAGACTGCTGATGGAGGGAGACCGTCAATGGACCCAATGGACATCAGACAATGGCAGTGGCTATGGAATAGAGATAAGTCACACACACTCTACCTTAGCCATATGTGTCCCCCTGCACACCATATACACACCATTATCCATTGCCATTCCCACACCCCACAACCCATTCCTGCCAAACACATTGCCGGATTTCCATAACACAACCTACGCACACCATTGACACTGCACCCACACATGACACAACCACAACAACCAACACAAGTACACAAACACACTCACAGGAGGCACATCTACATACATCACAACAATGTCCGCCACACAACAACACTCACCTGAATGTTGCACACAGCAACACAACCATGATCCCACATGCAAGTGGCACACATATAGACACAACCACATCACCCACTCCAGATTCCTCCACCTCAATCAGCCAGTCCAATCTCACACACATATACACTTACTGCCTCACATACACAACAGGTAGCACAACCATGTAAGTACAGGCCCTGTGCAATGCGCACACATGGACACGATTGACAAGTGTGACTATCGTCATTTTGGTGCCAGCATTCATTTGACAATGAATGATGACATCACAATGACAGTTGTGTATGTGTGCGATATGTGTGTTGTGCCAGTGTGTACCCATCCATGTCTGATCCAATCGTGTACCCAACATATGCATGTCACAGTGATTTAAAAAAATTACTGTCATATGTATATGCCTGCAGTGGTTCCCAACTCATGTGCAGTGCCCACCCAACATACCCTGGCAATGTGACGTCCCTACCCTCAAGTCCGGAAACAGGGGGGGTCGTGTTTTCTCCATGGATCAGTGGCAGCAGCAAAGGCAGGTCTTGCCCAGTCGAAAACGGAAGTGGGAGAAAAGGTTCATTTTTATCTCATTCCCTCCCCCACCAATCCGCCAACTCAAGTATGTAGGTTGGACCGCTACTTTTAGCTTGGCGGTAAGGCACATCCAAATCTGCACAGAAGGAAAGGTGGCTAAAGTCCAGCTGATAGCCACTTTTCCCTATGGCGCCATCTACGCAGGTGATTGTTCTTGGTGGAGATGGGGGGATAAATGCGGGATATCGTCTATGGGACCGCCAACATCTAAATCTGGTGGGCAGACTGTCATGGCGGCAGACAGGTTTTCAGTCAAAAAAACAAAATCGACAGGCCCTAACTTACATGAACAGAAAACCTCATCTGAAGGGCAGGCCTTTGTGTATGTTACATATCTCTATACAGCACTGCATTCCATGTAAGGCAGCCCCTCAGCACTTGAAATGCAACAACCGCATTTACAATAAGCATTAAGGGCGACTGAGAAAAAATATACTTTACCAGTCTTTGACTGTAACTTCAAATTCCACATTCTTGTTCTGCGAAAAAAAGCATGTGTGAATTAAGACAGCAATAAAAATATATATTTATTACATCGGTCATCAACATACCATATGAATATATTCATCTATATAAACTCGAATAATTATACAGCTCTGCAAAATATTGAAATTTTGTTAAAATGAATTCTCAGATACTGTTGGAGTGACACTTGAAACAAAAATCTGAAAATGCATTACTAACTCGCATGGGTGCAGATTTCCCATAGGTTTCAATTAGTTACTCTTACAGCGCAGCGTACGGATCAACAGCATTAAGCAGCTTCCACAAAGTAGGCCTGACACACAGGCCTAACGGACATAGGCTGTTATTAGGATGTGCCTGGAGCAGTATCCTCAGGGAATTCCCAATGGTGGGGTGTTTCCAGACCTAGTGGGTGTGAAAACACCAGACCTGGTTTTACTGAGTGCAGATGCACATCCTATAAAACTGCAGACCAAGAGGTGTGTGGTTAAAGGTGCAGTTCTTCCCCTGCCCACCACTTCCACCACCATAGAAGAGCAGCCAACGTTTGCCCCAGGGAGGCCAAGCCACCACCTCCTCCCCACTCACCACCCTTCATCCCACTTGATCAAATAGGCACTCGCTGATATTTTCCGCCTGCCCAGAGCAGTTGGTAAATAAAAGCAGAACAGTCCCTTGTCTTGTGAAAGAATGTGGAATTTTACACGGTACTTCCTAGTCCGTGTGGTTATTTCCCATTCCAGTGACTAAAACTTGTAATGGCCACATTTAAGTGCCTGGATACCACCAGATTCTGGACCGTAGAATCCCTACACCAAGATCTGGCACTTCACAATGTGGGCCCTTCAGTTCTACACGAAACTGTTTCCTGCATTCCATGTTTACCATTATGTATCCTCCACTCAGGTTTGCACCAGTGCATCCATCAGAAACTCTTAACACATTCCAGGTGCTGTTACACATGTCCTTCTGTGTGCCACATCTTTATCTACCTTAAGCACAGAGTTATTGGAACCACTTCGCCCTTTTTTCTCCATGATTTCATGTTTTCAAAGACCAGCGATCAATCTGCCAATTTGCCTTTGTCTTTTCTCTTGTCATCCAGCCAATTCATGCATGCATCCTCCATAACCGGCCGACCATCCTACCAATATATGAGTCATACAGTTCTATCATTTGTGCCTCCTTCGGCAGCAAGGAGCTTATTCCCTACAACTATCTACACTATCAACATTCCACATTCTATTGTCTTCCACTTAGACGGCAGTGCCAACATTGGCAAGTTTTGTGAAGATTTTGAGTAGGAAATTACGACCATTTTTCCAAACTCATGTTTTTCAGTTTCACCTATTGTTCAATATTTTCGCCTATTCGGAACAAATGTTGAACAACAGCAATATATTCTCAATCTAGTCTAGCTTTGTTTGGATGAAGGTGGTAACAAAAATTCACTGTTTCCACCTGCCATACCTTTATGCCTATCTGGAGTTTTACAGATTGCAATATTCCTCTCAACTGAGATTCCCTGGCTCCACCATTGGCCACGCTAAAGTTCAGGGGTAACTCGCCCATGAATTGTGAGGAGTTAGCCTTGCGATCTCGAGAAGCTGCCCGCATCATCAGTTATGGCAGAGTTACCTCGGTGGTAGGCACTTCACAAGGGTGCTGCAGATGCAGACACACAGACAGAAACAGGTGAACATCAAGAGCTGACAGACAGAGCAACCCCTGACTGTGCCTTACTGTACTGCAGCAGATTCTACAACCACTGTTGTGGCAGAGTTAGCAACTAAACCAGGGGTCTCCTACGTTTCCCGCAATAAGAGCTACTTATGTTCACTGAAAATCATCCTGAGCTACTAATATTATTAGTGTTTTAATATTGACAACATCAACAATATTACCTTAATGGCCACCCTATGAAAGATTATCTGCTGTGATCACCTCAGTTCATCAGGCAGCAGTAATGCAAAAAAAGCTTTTATCAATTTGGAATGCCTCTAAGTGGGTCACATATATCAGCCACAGCTGAAATGCCCTCGGTTCCAAAGTAATTTGAGAAATAAGCCTGCCCAACGCAGCATGATCTATTGCTCAAATGGCAGATATACATATGGAAATATACCCATTTTCTCAAAACATCAGCATTTGAGTTCTGAAAATCCACACATTTTCATTTCAAATACACACTTTTCAATTATGATATACATATATTAATTAGTGGGCTGGGCTACACACAGAAAAGCTACTCACAGGTAGCTAGAGCGCTACCAGTAGTTCACAAGCTACTCCATGGAGAAGCCTGAAATACAAGATAGTGGATGAAAAACCTACAAGCAGTACTCTAAAAAGGGTGTTATTTTGCCCACCGACTCTTTACCTATAACCTGTTTTGGCCCTGCTGTCTTCCTCCCTGGCACTCTTACGCAATTGGCTGCTCTGATGTATGTAAATAACTAATTGTGATTGTGGATATAATGCTGTCTGAACTTGCTCCTAATTAGGTTTGGCTAATGTTAGGTGTTCCTATGTTCACCCTAAGTGGCCAGGGTATGCCCAGACGTGGGTCCCTTGCTCGCTGCACCACTAGATTCAAGATAGCCTGGCTAATGAGGGGTGATTCCCTCAAACCGGTCCCAGGATGCTTGTTTCTGGTCCAGGGAGGATCTGGCCTGGCAGTTCAGGCTGGTATGTTTCCATGCGGACCAGGGTCAAGACTGATTTGCATATGGCAGGGTCCAAACTGGGGTGACGTGGAGAGCAAAATAACGATGGATTAAACCCACATCTGTGACTGGGGGTGAGTGTTTGAAAAGTTTAAACACTCCGTCTATCATTTTATTTTGTGGTGTTGCTATGTTCGCACTAAGTGGCCAGGGTATGCCCAGAAGTGGGTCCCTTGTTCGCTCCACTACTGGGTTTAAGCTAGCCTGGTTGATGAGTGATGATACCCCGAAACTGGTCCCAGGATGTATGTTTCTGGACCAGGGATGTCCTGGCCTGGCAGTTTGGGTTTCACTGTTCCCATGGGGAGCAGGGTCAAGACAAATTTGCATATGTCTGGGTCCAAACTGGGGTGACGTGGCGAATAAAATAATGATGGATTAAAACCAGATCTGTGACTGGGGGTGAGTGTTAGAAAAGTTTCAACACTCCGTCCATCATTTTATTTTGTGGTGTTGTAATATTAGGAAACTACAGTGTCAAGTTATAGACATTCTGATATCATTAGTGTTGAGTGGTGAGTCATTTGTAGCATTTTTAGGTTACTGTGGATTTGCAATACTAAAGGACTAAAGGCAGATTGATGAACTTTACAATGGGACATAGTGTAGTGATGGGTGTATGTATGTCAAGGCTCTTACATTTTAAGAGAGACATATTTGTTTTGGCAAATAATACTGTTTCTATTGTTGAAAGACAATGGGTGAAGTCTAGGCCATCATATTTTGGGCTGGGGTAGTATGGGCAGCCATTTTGTGAATATTCTAGTAAAGATGATTATGTTGGAAGATGACTAGAAACAGAAATTACCTTCTGAAAATGAGAGAGTCAGAAATCAGCTGTTGAGACCAGGCAACTCTGTGTGAAAGAAAAATTGTGGTGACTTAATTCTTTGTGGTGTAGATCTGTTACCACTCGTCTGTCATTTGGTGTGCAAGACTGATATTTTAAATCAACATTTCAACATTGCTGTGACAACATTTTCTATTATCAGAGACTTTAAAAACACAGATGTCATCTCGGACATTTGCCACTCTTCAATTCAAAAGGCAGTTAGTGTCCGGGTGTCTCAAAATTCAGCCATACACTAGGCACTGTGAAGAAAGTTTCAGTGAAGCTGGCAAAGACACGGTACATGGACCATGTTCAGGATTAAGAATATTGTATACATTTAGATTTCACTTTAATGCCCTGCAACACCACCGGCGATAATCCCCTGGTTCACAAAGTACACTAGATGACGTTTGGAAGTTACCAAATTCTTAACTTTTTTTGAGCAAAGAATCGCTTGGGACAGAGGGGTGTGTCTCTTGATCTGAAAGGATCCAGCGGCGCTCACAAATATTATTGCTAAACATCTCACTTCATTGAAGACACTGTTTCCCTACAAGGTCACCCAAATAAGGATATTGGCTTCATAACCAAATGACACTTTACTTTAAACCCAGAGAAAGCAGAAATTACGCCACTACAGGAAGGGTTCTCCATGTTCATAATGCTCCCATTTTGTCCATTTGCAGTTTGGTGGTCGCAAAAGCCTGTGATTTTGTGAATCATAAGTTCTGCAACTCAAAAAACACTTAGGGCCTTATTACGACCGCCAGGGACGCAGTGGCGGTCGGACCGCCGCCAATGTGGCTGTCGGACCACCGCCAATGTGGCGGTCCGACCACCACATTACGACTGTGGTGGTTGCGTCACAGTCGGACTGCCAGCACCGCCAGTTTTCCTCCATAGGAGGGGCTGGCGGTGCTCACGGTCCTAATCCGCCAGGGCAGCACTGCATGTAATGCTGCCCTGGGGATTATGACCCCCTTCTCCGCCAGCAGTTATGTAACTGCTGGCAGAGACGGGGTGCAGAGGGGCTCTTGGGGGTAGCCTGCACTGCCCATGCATTTGGCATGGGTAGTGCAGGGGGCCCCCCTGACCAGTATACCTTTGGAAACTGGGCCCTTAGACTTTACGTCTAAGTTTACCTTTGTGAATTGGGCCCAGTATGATACCTTTACCGGGTTTCACAGATCAAGCTAAATCTAAAGAGCAGCTGTGTGCTGCAGATTCTGTGGCCAGTAAATTATTGTTGCCTGGTTAAAGTTTTATGAAACATAAATAATGTTTTACACCCAAAGAAATGCCGTGGACACTGTATTTCATATTTTCAGTAATAATGTCTTTGCTTGCCACCCAACAAACATTTAAACATATAGGTTTCGGGTTCGACAAAGCGGACGCACTATATTTGCAAATGTAAAGGTGGAAGATCATCAGCCCTGTACCATTATGCACTTATGTCACTATGGAGTTTCCAAAGAGTTCAGGTCAACTGATCCTTCCTCTGAGAGAGCAGTAGTGCCATTACAGCACCAATGAGAGATTGTTAGAGGATTTGCAGTTTAATGGTACTTACACATAAATAGATATCAGCCCTAAACTGCATTAAGCCAAGTGGGGCAGAAACATGACATGACAATTCAGAGTTTAGCACAGATGTAAAAGTAAAAGACTAGCACAGAAAACACAATGAATATTGGCTCAATTTAGTTTAACTTAGTTTGGTTTGGTATGAGGTGGTTTATTTTTTATTTTAGGTAATTGGAGAGTTCAGAACATACCACACAGGTGACCTTGAGGCAGTGTAAAAACAATATGTTTAAAAGGAAATGCTAGAGAGCAGCAATTTATTATACTAATACAAATATCCATTCACCTAAATAGAAGCATATGCCTTACAGATAAAACAACTAACGAGTAAGTTGGGGGTTCTCTAGGCATTGTCTGAAGATTCAAAGATTCATTATCATTAGAAGCAGAACTTCTTTAATTGATGTTTGTCAAAAGTTATATTGTTGAAGCCTGATTTTTAATATTTGTATGGTGCCTTAACTGGCAGCTCAGTTCATGACATGGGAGTTATCTATGATTACTTTAGGCTACAACTTGCTCCCTCTCGCATCACATCCCAACAACTTTATTTAACAAACATGCTTGGATTCTACCGTTTGATACTTGTAAATATACAGCAGGGTCAGAATTGAATGACCAGGTTCTGCAAAAGATTGAATTAGACATAGTTATTACTCAGTAAATAGAGGCGCGGTATCAGCATGCCAAGGTCATGCAAAGCAGCAGAGCAAAAAAGCGAAAGCTAAACCTCAAGACAGCTAGCAACATCTAAAAAAAGATAGAGAGAATTGAGCTCTCAAGCTCCTATGGCAGGGCTTGTTAATATTGAAGTTGTTGAAAGGTTCTAGGAAAAGAGAGGAAAATATGAAATCAAATGGGCGAAATCAGAAATATTCTATGCAAAAGTGTGAGTTAAACACACGTGCATTGCCCTATTCTTTGGACATTAAACGTTATAACCACTAATCCTTAATAGTAGCAAGGTGACTTATTACAGGGAATGTTTCTGCATCCACAAGGACAATTCATCACTATTAATTAATAAACTATTGTTTGTTGACCAAAATAAGAACGTTATTTCACCCATGTGAGTTTTTAAGCTTTCTGTTATGCTTATGTTACTTATAGAGCTATTGCTGCTCATAAAATATAAAATGTGTACCTTGGTTATTGAGGGAGGAAGATGGCAGGAGAAGCCGCAGCATTTTGTTGGTACCTGGTTGTTAAATTTTGAATAATCAAATTACCTTAGGGTACTTCTTATTAAGATTTTAAATATGTACAAAACAATTCCAGCCTACACCTAGCAAATAGCACATTTTCAATATTTAGAGTAATTGGTCAAGACCTAATCAAGGAACATTATTTTGATCGGGTCAGGAGATAGATATTACACAATTTGCAATAGTAAAAGAAAAAGACATAGCCTTCCAAGAAAGCATGCATTTGAAAAGGATCCTCAGTGAAGCTGTAGCAATGAAATTGTGTCCAAAAAGTGTTTAAGTTTTAACATAATATATGATTATACGAAACGTAAATTATATTTTGCCACCATTAGACATCTTTTTATCTGATGGAACGTATATTGCAATTTGCTGTCTAATATTAAGCTTTTCTAAAAGAAGTGTCAAATGATGCAATGTATTTATTTTTCATTGGCCAAAGAAAATTTAAGAATAGGTTATCAGAACAAAAAAACACAACAGAAAATAGACAATCTGAGTGCGTCAGTTGATAGAGGAAAATAATTGTGGAAATGCATGATGATGGTGGATAGAAGGTGTAATGACTACAAAATATAATTATATTATGTGTTGTTTTAATTGATGGCATGAACTGAAGCCAGCACAATGAACTGCAGAATGACTAGGAACGCTAAGCTGACATTATCTTCCATTTCATATCTGTCACTTCTGTTACTCCTGTTTCTCTTGAATGTTAATGGAAAAAGTTTCTTTGCAATGATCAAGACACTGTGGCCCTCATTCGGACCTTGGCGGGCGGCGGGCGCCGCCCGCCAAGCGGTAACCGCCGAATGACCGCTCCGCGGTCAAAAGACCGCAGCGGCCAAAAGACCGCGGCGGCCATTCTGGCTTTCCCGCTGGGCCGGCGGGCGCCCGCCAAAGGAGCACCCGCCGGCCCAGCGGGAAAGACCCTGCAACGAGGAAGCCGACTCCGAATGGAGCCGGCAGAGTTGCAGGGGTGCGACGGGTGCAGTAGCACCCGTCGCGATTTTCACTGTCTGCATAGCAGACAGTGAAAATCATGGTGGGGCCCTGTTAGGGGGCCCCTGCACTGCCTATGCCAGTGGCATGGGCAGTGCAGGGGCCCCCAGGGGCCCCACGACACCCATTCCCGCCATCCTGTTTCTGGCAGTGAAAACCGCCAGAAACAGGCTGGCGGGAAGGGGGTCAGAATCCCCATGGAGGATTCCCTGGGCCAGGGGAAAACCGGCGGGAAACCGCTGGTTCCCCTTTTCTGACCGCGGCTTTACCGCCGCGGTCAGAATAGCCCTGGAAGCACCGCCAGCCTGTTGGCGGTGCTTCCGTTGCCCTCCACCCTGGCGGTTTCAAACCACCAGGGTCGGAATGAGGGCCTTTGTCAACAATTTGGGCCTGATTTAGATTTCAGCGGATGGGATAGTCTGTCATAAAAGTTGCAGATATCGCATCTGCCATATTACAAGTCCCATAGGATATAATCCACTTGTAATGTAGAGACTGGATATCGGTCATGTTTGTGACAGAGTACCCCGTCTGCAGAAATCTAAATAAGGATCTTTATCCCTAACTTTTTAATGTAATGTTTGATTTATACATCACAAACCCATGCTGCCACACAAGAAAGGTAACTGCTTCTAAGTATTCAGGGAAGTGAAATCAAACAATCTACTGTTTTGATTACCCATTTTGATTACTTTTGGTTCTGCAGATTTTTACATTTGTTTTTTAGTAGAAACAGAATTTTTAGGGTTTTGATGGTTTGACTCTAAGCTCGTAGTTTGAGAGCATCTCCAGTGGAATAATACTGATATGCCATGTTGACAAGCAGACAGATGGTACTGATGGGGGTTATAGCAACCTTTACATGCCTGAATCAGAACTCAGCTGTGCAGTAAGTCTTTCCAATAAGGAATTATGAAAGGGGAATTACCGTATGTTTCAGCCATCAATCCAGGGAGATAAGAGGGAATCACATCTCTCTCTCTGACTGAAGTGCAGCACTTGGCATCACCAGTAAAATTAATTAAAGAAAATGATGAGTTAAAGAAGGTGAAAACCCAGGAACTGCAATACTTTTCAAGACAAGAGCCCAAGTAGACTCTCTGTCTCCAACCACTCAGAATGAGGGAGGCAATTATTGGCAAGAGGTGGTGAAGATTTTCCAGAGAGTTGGGCTAGATTAATAGGAGAGAGTGTCAGGACTAGATGTAGCTCTGAGGTAGGGTGCTTTGACTAGCCCATGTTGAATTTGCACTACCAAAACTCCTCTATGAGCTTTCAGTCACAATGAACAGTCTTAGAGTTGGTAGTTCGTCAGATTTCAGTAATAATAGGCATGTTTTTGCATGGGAAGTCTGTGAGGACTGGAGCAAAACTTTTCACTGGGGGGATAGGTTTATGCCCTTTAAATGCCCATGCCAATGCTTTAAGTCTTGGGGATCACCTTGGAATCTGCAGTAAGATCTGGCTACCTGGATTGCATGATGACATTCTCGTACTTGAATCACATAGATGTAGCAATCAATCAATCAATCAATCAATCTATTTATAGAGCACACTACATACACGTGAGGGTCTCAAGGCGCTGAGGTGGGGGGGGAGCTGCTACTGGTCGAAGAGCCATGTCTTGAGGAGTCTTCTGAAGGTGAGTAGGTCCTGGGTCAGCCGCAGGTTGGTCGGGAGGGTGTTCTAGGTCTTGGTGGCGAGGTAACAGAAGGATCTGACGCCGGAGGTCTCTCGTTGGATGCGGGGAACGGCGGCGAGGGCGAGTTTTGAGTAGCGGAGCTGTCGGGTGGGGGTGTAGAAGCTGAGTCTGTTGATAAGGTAGGCTGGTCCGGTGTTGTGGAGAGCTTTGTGTGCGTGGGTGAGGAGCTTGAATGTGATCCTCTTGTCTTCGGGGAGCCAGTGAAGGCCTCTCAGGTGGGGGGAGATGTGGCTGCGGCAGGGTACGCTGAGGATCAAATGGGCGGAGGCGTTTTGGATGCGTTGGAGGCGTTGCAGGTGTATGGTCAGGATACCTGTGTAGAGTGCGTTGCCATAGTCTAGCCTGCTGCTGACGAGGGCCTGTGTCACTGTTCTTCTTGTTTTGGTCAGGATCCACTTGTAGATCCTGCGGAGCATGCGGAGGGTGTTGTAGCAGGAGGAGGTGACTGCGTTGACCTGTTTTGACATGGAAAGGGAGGAGTCGAGGACGAAATCCAGGTTGCGTGCATGGTCGGTCGGCGTCGGTGGGGTTCCCAGTGTGGTTGGCCAACATGAGTCGTCCCAGGCGGAGGGGGTGGTTCCGAGGATGAGGACCTCCGTCTTGTCCGAGTTCAGTTTCAGGCGGCTGCTTCTCATCCAGTCAGCGACGGCCTTCATTCCCTCGTGAAGGTTAGTTTGGGCGGTGTGCGGGTCCTTGGTGAGGGAAAGGATGAGACGGGTGTCGTCGGCGTAGGAGATGATGTTAAGGTCGTGTTGGCGGCCACTTGTGCGAGGGGGGCCATGTAGATGTTGAACATCGTTGGACTGAGGGATGAGCCCTGGGGTACACCGCAGATGATGTCAGTGGCTTCGGATCGGAAGGGAGGGAGGCGGACTCTCTGGGTTCTGCCGGAGAGGAAGGATGTGGTCCAGTCGAGGGCCTTTTCTTGTATTCCGGCTTCATGGAGGCGCGTTTTTAGAGTGCGGTGGCAGACCGTGTCGAAGGTGGCTGACAGGTCCAGGAGGATGAGGGCTGATGTTTCGCCGTTGTCCAGTTGGCGCCTGATGTCGTCTGTGGCGGTTCTCTTAGCAGCTGCTAACCTGCTGGAAGTGAAGTGAAGGCAGTTCTGTGTTCACTTAGAGTGGTCTGGCCCTGAGGTTCTCCTTGTCTCGGGATACCTCTTTCATTGTAACCTGGAAGAGGTAGCAGATGGCTAGAAGATTGCCTGTTTTAGGAAGTCCTGGCAACTGTGTATCAAGATGTCAGGGTGAGCAAGACTGGTCTGAAGCCTGAAAGTGTATAGCAAGTGGTGAGCCTTTATGAAGACTGGTCTCAGATCTACAACTAGTAATCAGAAAGTCAGCATCTGTGAACACTAACCTACAATCTGAAACTCTTTATTGCCTGACTAGTGCCTGTACAGCTTGACCGAAGAACCCAACAAGGTGAAGTTAATGTCTCGAACACCTTTGAGAGTTTTCCTAGAGAATAAATTCTAGGTGGTGTGAGTTCCTGTAACATCGATGGATCTTCTACATGCTTCAGAAAGAGTAGTCATGTTGGCCTTGAGTGGGGTACAAGTTGAGCAGTTCAGGTGGCATGCATGGTACTAAGAGGTAGTATCATGTCTAAGTACATATGGTATTTGAATGAATGTCCACTTATGCAGGCCACTGTTTGTATGTGCTAGGACATTACAGCCAAGACTATTGGCTTTGCGCATTCCGACAGATTGAGAAACATAAACTTTCTGTATAAGCAATGTTACCTATAATTTGCTCTTTCACCCTTACACATGCATAGCGAACAGACGACAAAGACTGTAAGTATGTCACAGATGGGAAGAGAGACACAGCTTTATTGACACTGCTCCTTCTAACTCCACGGGCATCAGTATAAGAGTTTGTATAAAGCATACAATGCTGCACTGCAAAAACTGCTACTCCTGCAAATGTTCTTAAATGCATCATGTGCTTTCAAGAAAACCGGCAAAGCACAGCCCCCAGAAAAATTATTCCTTCAGAGGAAGGAAAGGAATCCACCAGTCATTTCTTTAGGCAAATCAGGTTATGTTATGGCCAATAAATGAACAATCCTCCTCAGTCTGATACAGGCCATTAAAAGAAATAAAGATTCACTCTTTGTAACAACATAGCAAGAGCAGAGAGAGATGCCTCGCAAAACATCAAGGATATAGAAGGTATTGTCATCACATAGGCAGGGGAGAAAGGGGTCTCAATAGTAATACTGTCTGATGTTATAATAATCTCAAACTGTCCGCTGCTCAGGAAATCCAGACTCAAATAGTCTCACTGGTAAAAGAGGGTGATCTACAGACTGATGCTTATAAGCCTGGACACTGAGGCTTTGTACACTAGTACAGCCCTGAGAACTACAAAAGAGGGTGGTTGATGATCTTCTCAAAGTTACTGATTGGCTTTAAAGTTTTCCTGTCCAGTATATTTTGCCAGACAATGTGCAGACATTTCCATCACCCAAAACATACTACCACGAAAGAGGCAGAACTTCGACTGGCAGCACTTTTACTTTTAGTCTGCTACACTTGCATGTCCACTCATTTCATTTACCCAAAATATCAAACAAATATAATCCCATTGCCTGTAATATATGTTTATAGAGTAATTACATTAATGACATTCTGGTATTATGGGCAGGCAATGAAATAAGAGTGTGGTACAATTTATGGTATGGCACAACCACCAAGATCTCCATCTTTGTTTCACGATTACGAGTAAAAAGCAATTGCAGTTCCTCGACCTGCTAATAAAAAATTATAACGGGCATCTGGCAAGTCCACTGTACAATAAACCCACGGACAAATATTCACTCCAAAATCTGACAGCCAACATCCCAGGGTTTTTCATGAAAACTTTCTGTTTGACCAGTCCTTGCACAGTAGATACAACTCTACAGATGTAACCAGATTTGATGAACAAGCTAAACGTTTGACATAAAAATCCTTGAGCTAGAAATTGCCCCATCAAATTCTCTGTAGAGCAAGGAAGAGGGTGTGAATCAACCAGAAGCCCTACTAGTGACACATATAAAAGAACACAAGAAAAATTCACCTGTGTAACTACATTCAAGCCAATCTACAATCAGCTTCAAAAGATCACAAATAGGCTTTGAAAGAAACTCAGGAGTAGTGAATAGTGATACCAAAAAACCTCTCTTAACTTTCAAAAGTGTTAAGGACTCTGAAGGAATACCTGGTTCATTCCAGAACTCAAGAAAGAAAACTGGGCTCAACCCAAATCACTTCTTCCCCCAGCAATATGCTGCAGTTTACAAGTTTTGAATGATTTTCCCTTAACTAGGAGAACTGCTGTATACTAATAAAAGACAGATGTTAGTCACAGGAAACCACGGGTGCAAAGAAATCATTATGATCAACATTAAATTACAGTGCAACTGGTGCTCAGATGATTGTAAACATTGAGTGTATTTCAAGATATTGATTGTCCATTTATGGAGTATCATTAGCCCCTATCTACAGGCTGTTCCCACTACCTTCTGCACCATTCCAATGTGTTTGTACTCATTCATTCTATTGGTGGGCCTCACACCTACCTGAAATTATACATTCACACAGACTCACATACACAAACACACATTATGTATGGCAGCAGGTGGGCAAGCTGGATCTAATATGAGTCTCAATTTAACACTTAAAGTGCAACCCCAACTGCATGCCTTCTCATTGGTTCTTAGCTGTGCATTTCATAGTAAAGAGGTTGTTCTTTTTCACTTTAATTATCCTGTGAAACAGTTACCCCACACATAAGTCCCCAAATCATAATTGAAATGCACAGTGTCATGCAAAATAAACCCTATTGTGTATGTTCATTAGAACACCACACAATTGTAAAACAAGAATAATCCCTACAAAGGCCCCTCACAATATTCCTCCTACATTTGTTTGGGCCAGGGAGGAAAAAGAGATGCATGTGTCTAAGATTCAAACCAATGATCTAAGAAAGATGACCCGTGCCTTCCTCATAAAAAAATACATTAAAATTCAAACTGCAACCCATGCACGACAGGCTGCTGAGGACTAGATTTACCAATACATGTTTGCTTTGGTAATACCAAAAAGTAAACAAGAAAAGTTAAATGGCCACTGGTGCATCACTATGCATGCACAGGTACTTTAGAATGATCCAAGGTGGCCACCCTACGTCTGCAAGTGTTGCTATTTTTTTAATTTAATTTACAGTTCCAAAGTGGCAAATGGTCATATTCGAATAATCATTTATAATTAGTATGCATCGGAGAGCCTGAAGAAGCTCGTGAGTGGCCCGTGGCACTGTGCAGTTGCCAGGCCATCACAAAACGTGTTTACAATTTTTAATTAAAAAGTTAATTTTTAAGTGAAACATTAAGCAGGAGTCAGGAAAAGAGAACATTGAGGAGGCATGTGAGGCTGAATGAGCAGACAGGGGAGGAGTGCAAGGAAAGACATGCACACAAAAGGGAGTGCTAAAACTCAAATTAATTTTGTTTTTCTCTAATGTCAACAATGGAGGAATACAAGTCATCAAGTCAGAAAAACTGTAAAGGAGATACGCTCTCACGGCAGGAAAACAGAAAAATAGGGCTGCAAGCCTGACTAGGGAGCCGAGAGCTATGATATAAAGAAAGCTAGTCAATCATAAGCAAAGGGACTTTATGGCACACATCTGAAGCTGTCTGTAGGCAAGACCTACAAACCACCTCAGGACAACAACGGAATCACTGAAGATTCAACAGTGGAAAACCAAAGCAAAATAATATGTCCAATTAAACTCTTGAGAATAGACTGTAAAAACGGAAACTAAAAATCTTAGAGGCCACAAAGACCCAATGGACCCTGAGTGGCACCTGTTATTACAAAGCTTTGAGAATTATGTGAAAAATGTCTTTATCATCAGTTACTTGTTATTACGTACTATGTATTCCATATTAAGACTCAATTAGCGTTCAGTGGAGGAGATGAACTGCTATAAATGGGCAATTCACCACCGCTGCCAAACTCGCACCTCCTCAGTTATGGGAGGGGGGCCTGCAGGATTCCATTGGTGGCATCTCATCTGACTTCACCTAGAGGCCAGGGTTGCTGGTCAGAGTGATAGTCCCCAAACGTATTTAGGGCAGGGTGACCATCATTAGTTTCCCCAGTGATGGACCGCCATGTGAAGCTTGGCAGTCCCAAGCAGACAAATCACACTGTGACACCAGCTGACAAAGAGAAACCCCTCTGCACATCAGGTCCACAATATTTTTGTTTTTCAACATGCAAGCCTCAACTTTAAAACTTTGTTTTTGAAAAATAAAATAGTTGGCATAGTCATGCAAAAACAATATCGTGCATGCTCAGCACGAATTAGCTGCCAATTTAGATCCCTGGTTTTGATATATTTATCACTCTGAAAGCCAATGTCAAGTTTGCATTTGAATCACCTTAAATCAAAATATTTGTTCAATAAACCTTTTGGGAATAATTAAAATGATATAATAAGCAAAGAGAACAAAAATTGTTGCATACAATAGTCAAAGTCAAACAAACATTATTCGGCTGCCATGCAACCAGAAAAGTACAAATTATAAATGAATACATAAAACATCCTCAAAATAGTGACAGTGATTTCTTAAACAGGAGGTCTGCAGAGTTAGTAGGGGTGTTAAAGTCAACTATCACAAAATCCCCAGACCACCTCTTGATATCTGGGCCCAGCCAGCCTACCCTCCTGACCACGATGGTTGAATTGTAAACTTCAATACCAATGCTCGAATTTACCTTGAACAAATGTGCCAACTTGTTCTCTAATTCCTGAAAAGTTTCTGGGGTGGAATTATTATATGTGGGTACATTCCCTAGACAACCACGCCTGGGTTTGATTCTAGTGGCAGGTTAATTACCTCCCTCGCCAGAGTGACTGGAGGCGGTGTCACTATGGAAGAGCATGTGGGGCGTGCAACATCCAAGTACACAGTGGGTGTCAAAACTGCATGTGGGGCAGTGGAGGGATCCCTAGATGGCTGCACGGAGGACAGGAGTACCTAAACAGGATTTACTGGTGCATACTGTGACAGACCTGGACTAACGTGAGTATTAAAGTTAGTATTAGTATTAATATGCCCATCCCATCTATAGGTTTGTTGTCCTTCTGTGCTGCAAATAAACAGTTAAGCTGCGCTATTATTTCCGCAACACGTTCTTCAGTTTGGCATAATCTAGAAATGATTAGTTCATGTTTGGTGTTTATGCCGCCATTAGATTCCGAAGAGGGGGTATAAAAAAACTTTATCTGAACCCCTACAGTCACTGAGTTGCTTTTCCGCTCTGGGGCAACCATACATTGCCTCCACTTTCAACAAGGGCTAGCAGTCGGACTCATATGATTGTTCACCACCCGGGGATTTTTTTCCACAAATATCATCCTCAGTAGTAAGGCAAAAGCCCCCCGATTCTCATCATAAACAGACCCATCTGAACTCACTATAGGTGGGAAGCGAATATCTAGACCTATAGTAGGAGTCTCTGCGGAACTAAAAGCGCAGGAGTCAACCTTGTAAATGATAGTTGTAGGTAAAATGAGATATAGGGCCTGATTACAACTTTGGAGGAGGTGTTAATCCGTCCCAAATGTGACGGATATACCACCAGCCGGATTACGAGTTCCATAGGATATAATGGACTCGTAATACGGCTGGTGGTATATCCGTCACTTTACCGTCACTTTTGGGACGGATTAACACCTCCTCCAAAGTTGTAATCAGGCCCATAGTGTGCACAGAGTCCAGGGGATCCCCAAGAGGCAATACTAGATAATACTAATGCTCTATTTGTGGTAATGTGGTCGAGCAGTTAGGCTTATCAGAGGGTAGTGTTAAGCTTTTTTTGTACACCCACAAGCAATAAGTGAAAACACACACTCATTGACTTAACTCCAGGCCAATTGGTTTTTATATAGAAAAATATTCTCTTGTTAATTTATTTTTAGAACCACAAGATTCATTTAGCAGGCAAGTACATTAAATGAAAGGTACTTTGCATAGTAGTAGTTAAGACTTTGAATCAAATCAATATTGTACACAGTTTTCTTAAAAATGGCGAAAAGCTATTTTAATGGTGGACATTGCAATTTTCAACAGTTCCTGGGGGAGGTAAGTACAGTACAGTTTCTGAGGTAAGTACCACACTTAAGGGTTCAGTCTCCGGGGCATATGTAGCCCAGCGTTGGGGGTTCAAGGCAACCCAAAACACCCAGTACCAGCAACACAGGGCCGGTAAGGTGCAGAGGTCAAACAGGAGCCAAAATAACGTGGGCACCTATGGAGACAGGGGGTACTCCGGTTCCAGTCTGCTTGCAGGTAAGTACCCGCATTGTCGGAGGGCAGACCAGGGGGATTTGGAGGAGTACTGGAGAACCCTAAGTAGGCACAAAAACCACACCCTCAGCAGTACGGGGGCGGCCAGGTGCAGTGTGCAAACAGGCCTTCGGGTTCCCAATAGAACTCTATGGAGGGACCCAGGGGTCACATAGGCGCTGCAGGCAGGGCCCAGGGGGGCCTCTCGGGCAAGCCACCGACTGGGCAAGGGTGAGGGCCGCCTGCTGGTCGTTGCTGCAACGGTGGTCGGTTTCTCATGGGCTCTGGGGGTGCAGTGCTTCTCCAGGTGTCGGATATCTTCGTCCCGGGCAGCCGCGGTCAGGGGGGTCCTCGGGATTCCCTCTGCAGGCATCGTCATGGGGGTGCAGAGAGGTCAGCCCAGGGTGGACACGTCATCAGAATCGCCTGGGGGTCTTCTCTGGATAGTTGGTTGCCGTGGACACGGGCCGGGGGCATCGGGTGCAGAGTAGTGGGGACTCACACTTCTGGAGTGAGGTGGGAGTCCCTTTAAAGATGGATGTCTTTTCTTCTGGTTGGGCAGAGCCGCTGCCCACGGGAGGTCTTGGTCCTCGGTGTTGCAGGCAGTCCCCTGGAAGCTTTTCAGGGGTCGCTGTAGAACGCGTTGCTTTTTGGTTGCAGGGTCTTTGAAGCAGGAGACAGGCCAGTAGGGCTGGGGCCAAGTCAGTTGTCGTCTCCTTTTCTTCTCTGCAGCGTTTTCAGCTTAGCAGTCCTTCTTCTTCTTGTGAAGTCATCAGGAATCTGATGATCTGGGTTCAGGGTCGCCCCTAAATACTAAATTTAGGGGTGTGTTAAGGTCAGGGGGCATTAGCCCATGGCTACTGCTCCTGAGTGTGGCTACACCCTCCTGTGCCCACTCCCTCTGGGTAAGGGGGCACATCCCTATTCCTATTGGTCCTAATCTTCCAAAGCAAGATGGAGGATTTCTCAAGGAGGGGGTCACAGAGAGCACAAAGGCACTCTCCCAGGCGGTCAGAAACTCGTCTCTCAGTGGCAGGCTGGCACAGACCAGTCAGTCCTGCACTGAAGGGTTGGGTAAAATACAGGGGGCATCTCTAAGGTGCCCTATGTATGCATTTTGTAATAATTCCAAAACTGGAATCAGTGTGGGTTTATTATTCTGAGAAGTTTGATACCAAACTTCCCAGTATTTAGTGTAGCCATTATGAAACAGTGGAGTTCGTTTTGACAAACTCCCAGACCATATACTTAATATGGCCACACTGTACTTACAATGTCTAAGAATAGACTTAGACACTGTAGGGGCATATTGCTCATGAGGCTATGCCCTCACCTGTGGTATACTGCACCCTGCCTTAGGGCTTTAAGGCCTGCTAGAGAGGTGACTTACCTATGCCACAGGCAGTGGTTTGTGTACATGGCACCCCAAGGGGGATTCCATGTCGACTTTGCCTTTTTCTCCCCACCAACACACACATTCTGCAATGGCAGTGTGCATGTGTTAGGTGAGGGGTCTCTTAGGGAGGCACAACACATGCTTCAGCCCTTAGGGACCTTCCCTGGTCAGAGCCCTTGGTACTACTGGTACCGTTTACAATGGACTTATCTGTGTGCTAGGGGTGTGCCAATTGTGGAAACAATGGTACATTTTTAGTGAAAGAACATTTGTGCTGGGGCCTGGTTAGCAGGGTCCCAGCACACTTCTTAGTCAAGTCAGCATCAATATCCGGCAAAAAGTGTGGATGTGTGGGGGGTAACTGCGACAAGGAGGCATTTTCCTACAATAGCCTTCTCTCTGCCAACTCGATTTCTTTTGAAGCCACAGAGACTGCCCAAGACAAGAACCCCTCAATAGTAATAACTTTTTCAGTGCCCGGTGGTGACCTTAAAGTGTCAGAGCCCGCCTTTCTTTTCCCCATTCTCTCATCAGGGCAATGCTACAATTACAAATAGTTTCCAAATTCTTTCCAGACATGGGCTGCACAAAGGACTAGGGGCCAGATGTATGAAGAAACCACTTTGCGAATCTCTAATAGCGATTTTTAAGAAATCGCTATTTCTGATTCGCAAAATGGTATGTATCATATTTGCGATTCGGTAATAGCGATTTCTTAAAAATCGCAACTGCTATTATCGAATCGCAAATAGCGATTCTGAGCCCTTTCGAACTGCAAATTTTTTGCATTTCCCAAATTGCGAATTCCTAACTAGAATTCGCAATTTAGGAAATGCAAAACCCCACGGTGCAGGGGGCCTAAGGTTCGGAATCTCACATACAGGACCGTTATCAAGGGTTCACGGGTGTACCCATCTTCTTCAGACGGGCAAAGATAAGATTCAGCAGATACTTATTTATCAGGGAAATCTGCAAATGAGGCTGGAAAGCAAAGCAAGAGAAAGTCCACAATTCTTTTACAAACAGAGAAAGAGAGAGTCCGCAATTCTTTTTTAGCCCTCTGCCGAGAATAAGTAGCAGAAAACACCTAAAACAACAGGAGTGACTTGCTGCGGCGATCCCTTGCCCTGAAAAATGGTGAAACAGTTAATTCCTGCACTAACTACACGTACAATTTCCAACAGGCATATTTTCTCGTCACATTCAATTTCACAGGGCTTGTTTATTTCGAAGTTTGGTGGGCCCAACAGTTTGTCCAATCAGAACACCAAGACCCCCTGCGCAGGGTCACACAAAGATACTCTATGGTGTTTCTGCAGGCTGATGATGTAGATACGCCAGCAGTTAGTGCCTATTGCCTTGGCCTTCACACTAAGGTACGAGGGCTCAGGTCCGTGTTTTTAAGACAAAGGCTCATCAAACTAGGCAGGATAAAAATGCCATCAACTGGGCTCAGGCACAAGAAGACAACGGCAAGCAGTGGCAGACCCCAGTTTATAAAGTTGCTCATTATGCCGAAATTCGCCCCTTATCGATTGTAACTCACACAAAGATCCAGTTTCACTGAAGACTCACACTGAGTGTTTAAACATATGTAAAAAGGTGGCATAGAACATTATTGTCACTCACCAGATGACATATACCAAGATGGAGCCAAGGGGCATGGCCCGGCCCTGCCCTGCCTCCTCCTGGCGCCGACGGGCCCGCCATTGGCCCACACTTCACACTGGCATGGTCCGCGTGCATCCCGTGTGGCGGGAAGAGAAGACACGCTTTGTAGCGCCTTCACAAGTCTCAGGTGTGAAAGAATTCAGGGCTGCCTCCTGGGACCCTGTGCAGTATAGTAAGTGTAGTCCCTGTGTCCCATACAATATATTTGGCAATAACTTTACCCAAGAAAAGATTCAATATACACAGTGTACATTTCTAACTTACTTAACTAAAAGTATTCAATCAATCAATCATGAATTTGAAGAATGCGGCTAATCACCCATAGAGTCTCAAGGTGCTGTTTGTAGGCATGCTGCTCAGTTGAAGAGCCAGGTCTTGAGGTCCTTCCTGAACTGCTTCAGTGATGTAGTCTGCCTGAGCTTGAAAGATAGCATTTTCCATGTCTGGGCTGCTAGGTAGGAAAAGGATCTTCCTCCTGCTGTGCTTTTCCAGATCTTGGGGACGGCTGCAAGGGCGAGCTAGGAGGAACAGAGGCATCTGATGGGTACGTAGAAGGCAAGGCAGTGGTTGAAGTATGCCAGTCCTATGTTGTGCAGTGCCTTGTAGGTGTAGATCGGGAGTTTGTATGTGATGTGCATGTTGACTGGGAGTCAGTGTAGGCCTCTGAGGTGAAAGGAGATGCGGCTGTGTTGGAGGATGAGTCTGGCTGCTGCAATCTGGACTCTTTGTAGTTGAGTACTTGATTGAAATTTCTTGGTGATGCCAGCATATAGTGCGTTGCTGTAGTCCAGTTTGCTAGTGATGAGTGCGTGGGTGATTGACTTCCTCGTGTCGGAGGGAATCCATTTGAAAATGTTCTGCAGGAGTCGGAGGGTGTGAAAGCATGACAAAGAGATGGCGTTGACTTGGCGGGTCATGGATAAAGAGGAGTCCAGGATGATACCCAGGTTGCGCGTGGTCTGTGGGGGTAGGGGCGTTTCCCAGAGCAGTGGGCTACCAGGAATCGTTCCAGGCAGAAGGGGTGGAGACGATTATGAGGATCTCTGTCTTGTCCGAGTTGAGCTTGAGGTAGCTGGCCTCCATCCAGGTGGCGACTGCTCTCATCCCGTTATTTCTCTTGGCCTCGTCGGACAGGGAGAGGATCAGTTGGGTGTCGTCGGCGTAGGAGACTATGCTTATCCTGTGTTGTTTGGTGATCTTTGAAAGCGGGGCCATGTAGATGTTGAAAATCATTGGGCTGAGTGAAGACCCTTGGGGCAGTCCGCAGCATGTGTCTTTGGGTTCTGACGTGAACAGCAATAGTCTGACACTCTAGCCCTCATTATGATCTTGGTGGGGTAACCCGCTGATATCTGCGCTGACGGTCGACAGAAGACCGCCAGCATGAAGAACCGGCCACATAATGATCTTCACGCTGGTCCTGAACATTGACAACGGCTCCAAATTCAGCCGACGTCAATGTGGCAGTGCGGCGGGTGCTGCAGCACTCATCGCGCATTTCACTGCCCGTAATTCGGGCAGTGAAATGCGCAATGGGCCTGTGCATGGGGGCCCCTGCACAGCCCATGCCAAGTGCATGTGCAGTGGAGGGGCCTCCAGGGGGGCCTGAGTCACTCATTCCACCAGCCTTTCCCTGGCGATGTAAACCGCCAGGGAAAGGCTGGTGGAATGCGACTCATTATCCAGCTCTGCCCTGGAGGATCTGAAACACCGCCACCGCCAGGCTGCATGGTGGCGGGAGCCTGGCGGTTGCAGAATTTCCACCATGGCGTTTCAGTCACGTTCAGACTATGGCGGTCTGGACCGCCATGCCATTGTCGGTAATGACCGCCACTGCCGGCGTGGCGGTCCAGACCGCCATGTTCTTAATGAGGGCCTCTGTGTTCTTCCGGTGAGGAAGGACCTGATCCAATCCCGAGCTTTATCTCGGATGCCAGCATCATGTAGTCTGTCGCAGAGGGTGGAGTGGGAGACGGTGTCAAATGCAGCAGAGAGGTCGAGAAGGATGAGTGCGTTCATGCCACCGCGGCCCAATGTGATGTGTATGTCGTTAGTGGCTCCTAAGAGTGTGGATTCAGCGCTGTGGTTGCTTCTGAATCCAGATTGGGATGGGTCTAGGATACAGTGTGCCTTGAGGAATTTGGTGAGTTTCTGGTTGATAGGCTTCTCCGTTACCTTGGCTGGGATAGGGAACAGAGAGATGGGTCTGTAGTTCTTCAGCTCCCTAGTGTCGGTGGTGGGTTTCTTGAGTAGCGGGTTGATTTCGGTGTGCTTCCAGTCTGAGGGGAATGTGGCGGTCTCGAAGGATCAGTTGATGGGTCAGCAGAGCTCCGGTGTTATGGTGGCGATGGCCAGGTTGAAGATATGATGAGGGCATGGATCCGAGGGTGCTCCTGAGTGGATGGAGTCCATGAGTCTTTGGGTGTCCTCTTTGATGATAGGGGTCCAGGAGTTCAGTATTTGTTGAGGTGCTAGGTCCATTGTGGTGAGCAGGTGCTGGCAGGTTTTGATTCTTGAAGCCTTCGTAGATGTTCTGGATTTTTCAGTGAAAGAAGGTGGCGAGGTCAAGGCAGAGGTCTTGGGAGGGAGGGATGGATGAGATGTCTGTCCAGGGGTTCGTGAACTTTTTGACAATGGTGAAGAGCTCTTTGCTATTGTGAATACTGGTGTTGAGGCGTGCTTGAAAGGGAGCTTTTTTGGTGGCACTGATGTTCTGGTGGTGCATGGTGACTGCATTTTTGTAGGCTGTGCGGTCTTCGTTTGATTTGCTGATCCTCCATTCCGTTCCAGTTGTCTGCAGGAGCGCTTGGATTCCTGTAGGTCTGCCATAAACCATTTAGGTGTTTTGCTCTGTCGATTTCCTGCTGTTTTCCTTAGAGGGGCTACATTGTCAGTGAAGTTCAATGGACAGCTGTGTAGGTCATGTGGGGTTTCATTTGAGTCCACTGTGTCCGGTGGGAGGCAGTCTTTGAGAGCGTTGGTGAGTTTTGCTTCCGAGACTTTGCCCCAGCGTCTGCTGGGGGAGCAGAGGGGCACAGTGGCCTGCTGTGTTCTTTGTGTGGGTAAAGTGGATGCACCTGTGGTTGATCCAATGGTGTTCAGAGGTGTGGGAGATGGTGATCTTGTCCCCTGAGAAAATGGGGTCTAGAATGTGTCCGGCTCTGTGGGTGGGGACGTTGAAGAGTTGTTTGAGGCCAAGAGTTGTAAGGTTGTCTAGGAGGTTTGTGCTGTTGGGGTCATCAAGGTGGAAGTTGAGCTCGCCGAGTAGGATGTAGTTGAAGGAGGTGAGTGCCTGGGGCGGACGACGAGGTCAGCGATGTCTTTGCAGAACTGAAATTGGGGTACGGGTGGCCTGTAGATGAGGGTGCCACAGTGGGAGGTGTTTGGGTTGGTCTGGGTCTGGAAATGTAGGTGCTCGTGAGTTGACTGAGACTGCGACTCATTGGTAGTTGTCAGGCAGATGTTGTTCTTGTAGACTATGGCAATGCCTCCTCCAGGCCGGTTGGCTCTGTCCTCGTGGATGATTTTTTTGTTGTCTGGGATGGCTGTGGCAATGTCTGGGGCAGCAGTGGGGGTGATCCATGTCTCCAAGAAGAAGGTGACGTCTGGAGCTGTTCAGTCTAGGAGGTCACAGACTTCTACTGTGTGCTTGACGAGGGAGTGTGTGTTGAGGAGTATGCACTTGAGGTGGCCGTCCATGCTTGGTGCGGGATCATGCGGTGGTACTTGGAGGGTGCTGGAGCAGGCACGGCCAGAAAAAGGTCCATGGGTGTTCGTTGGGTCGGCTCAGTGGTAGGCTAAGGATCTTACCGGGTTGAGGGCGTGTAGAGTGATGGCGTCGAACCGGCGGATGGGTCGAGAACCAGGGTCCATGGCACTGGGCACGGTTCAGGCACGGACAAATGCACACAGACTTGCCTTTGGCACACCTGCGGCACGCCAGCAGCACAGCCACACAACAGCCACTATTAATAAGGGGAGGGTGGCGAGGGTCCGGTCAGCTGGGAGGTGGGAGGGCAGGAAAAGCACTTCACAGGGGATGGGGAAGCGGAGCCGCAGGGGCAGCAGCAGCACGGGGACAAACACAGGACAGAAAATAAGCAAGGGAGATTAAACGGAATTAAAGACAGAAAAATAAAAACAAAACAAAAAACAGAAGTAAAAGCAGAAGTACAAAGCAGGAGTACAGAATTTAACAAAACTCTGAAGTTTTCTAAAAACAGAACCAGATACACATTCACAAGATAAACTCAAATCACAAGATAAACACAATACGCGTGGCATGCATACCCACAAGAGTCCACAATGGTGCTCTGTTGGTAAAATTAAATAAATGCAGATGTCCAAAATTATTTTTGGGGGATTCCGACGCCCTCTTGGCAACACTCATCCCCATCACTGGTACCGCCTACTGTCTTCATAGAGAATTCCAAAGCTAGACTGCAGCGAGGAAGCAAAGCGAGTGTGCCAGTTTCCCAGAAGTGGAGTTAAGTAGGCGCTTCTACTGCGAGAAATGTATTTCTTTGGAACTTTATATATTCCCAAATCTATATAATCCGCTCATGCATTTTCCCATTGAATCATTATTACAACTGGCACTTACACAACTATCGCTTTGTGCGTTACACATAGAGGGAATGGATTGGCTGAACATGTAGCAAGAACACCTCTATGACATAGTGACTGGCAATATCAGAAAAGGGCACTGCCTCTAACCTCTTCTCCAAAACTCTCATTCATGTCATCCTCCCCACCCACTTCCTGACTTCAGTTCACCCCAATACCTAGCTGAGTTCACAGTGTGTGCTACACAAGACTCATTTCGCATTAAATCAAAACTGGAGAAACATACTGTTGGGGAAAAGATAACACTTTTAGGAAATAGGGACACGTACGGTACAACGTGAATTAAAATGTGAAACGTTTCTGGTGAATGCATCAATGACTCAGATTACTGTAAGGTTCTTGCACATGCTGTTGAGAAAGAGATCACTGTGTTTGCTTGCAGAGTCAAGGATTGATGACACTCAACTGATCCTCTCCCTGTCCGAGGACTCTGCACAAGCCAAGAGGAACTTCCACAATGGGATGAGAACAGTTGCCGCCTGGATAGAGGCCAGCTGCCTCAAGCTCAACTTGTACAAGACAGAGATCCTCGTGATCAGATCCACCCCTTCTGCCTGGAACTACTCCTGGTAGCCCACCGCAATGGGTAATGCCCCCACGGACCATGTGCGCAATATAGGCATCATCCTGGACTCCACTCTATCAATGACTTACCAAGTTAACGTGTCTCCTCATCAAGCTTCCACACCCTCTGTCACCTGCGAAAGATATTCAAATGGATTCCCCCCGACACGAGGGTGACAGTCACCCATGCAGTCATCAACAGCAAACTGAACTACGGCAACGCACTATATGCCGGCATTACCAAGAAACTTCAATCAAGACTACAACGAGTGTAGAATGCAGCAGTCAGACTCATTTTGGACATCCCCTGACACAACCGAATTTGCTCCCACCTTAGAGACCTACACTGGCTCCCAGTCAACAAGCACATCACAAACTCCTGATCCACACCTTCAAGGCACTGAACAACATAGGACCAGCATACCTCAACCACTGCCTCACCTTCTACATACCCAACAGACATCGCCGTTCCTCCCAGCTCGCCCTTGCAGCCGTCCCCAAGATCCGGAAAGGTACAGCAGGAGGAAGATCCTTCTCCTACCTCTCAGGCCGGACATGGAACACACTTCCCCTCAAGCTCAGGCAGACCGCATCACTGAAGCAGTTCAGGAAGGATCTCAAGACCTGGCTCTTTGACTGAGCAGCACTTCTTCATTCAGTGCCTTGAGACCCTATGGGTGATTAGCCACACTCTACAAGTCCTGATTGATTGATTGATTGACTTGAAAAACAGGGCCCAGTAGAGACATGTTTCAAAGTCTGTTTTTAAATACAGCTGGTGTTGAGCACCCATCCCACACACATACCCATTCACATATCCTCACTCGCACTATCTCTCGCACTCTCGTTTTTTTCAGGCTGCAATGGCAGACAATGTGGTGTACAGGGCAGTACCTGTCTCTGACTGCTTACACAACACTAAAGGACTGCAGCATTTTTCTGGCTTAAGAGAGTCCAGGTCCCCTAAAATGAGTACCGGTGGTGCCCACCAGCACACATTAACCACTGGTTGCTAGCAGGCACTCCTTGCCTTCCTGCATGAGTTACAGTCAACTTTGTTGGCAACATATCTTAACTGTTGCAATGCTACACTCTCCAGAACACTCTTCGGCTACATTTCAAGTTGGAACTAGACCAACTGGATCTACTTTTCAACTCTCTTTATCGACCCTAGACCCTTGGCACCCCCACCTTGCCTCTTCCAGCTTTCTGTATCGCTTCCCTTCACTCATTTGCTTCCCCTGACCCCACTCAACAAAATAAATGCATGCTTTTCCATTTTACAAGTAAGTAATACAGGTAGGGAGAGTGAAAAAAAGATGACTAAGGGAAAGGGAAGAGTAAGGGGAAAGGGAAGAGTAAGGTAAAAGGGAAGTGGAAGGAAAAGGGGAAAGGGTGCTCCTTTTGCATGGCATCATTCTTTGCCATCCTTGAGGAAGATTAAGATAAAGGGATGTGCTCATATTCTGATAAAATCATGTAATTTTATACTCTCATGTTATGAATTAGGTCAATCATGAATGTCAGACTGGTCCTTGCCCTTGAGCATCGTCAGTAAGCACCCGAGGCCTACTACATGTACGGAAACTAACCACAAAATATACAGCTATGAAAACCACAACACAATCAGCTGAATGTTAGTAAATTATGTCCAAATCATTTAGATACGATTGTATGATCGAACCATGCATGCTGGAACAACGCATGCTTTAACAACCCGGTCGGAACCACGAACGTGTTGTTTCCACGCAAGCCTTTACCACACATGCTTTTACAACTAGTTTTGTTGTAAAAGCATGCCTAGTGAAGGCATGTGTGGAAATGGCATGCGAGGTTCTTTCATGAACCCCCCCACCTGCCCTGAGGCCCAAGACTACCCCACCCCTAATACCCAAACTACACCCAGCCTGAGCCCTGAAAACAAAAACTATCCCAACTTCCTACACCGCCCCTAAAAACTAAACTACCCCGACACCCCTCTTCCGTCCTGAGCCCTAAAACCTTCCCCCCAATAAGCAAACTACTCTGACCCCCCCCCACCTACCCTAACATGGTTAAGGCACGGAAAAAGCCATGCGTTGTCCTGGCAAGCATAGTTACGCTTGCGTGGGAAACATCCGCGTTGTTTACAACGCGTGGTTAAGGATGTTTCCCACCACAATCACACAGTTTAATCATAAACGGCTTGTTCATCTTCATCGTGCCAGTAAATAAGTTGTGAGATCTGCCTAGTTACATTCAGGGGTGGCCCCTCCCCTAGGGCGGAGGAGTGTCACCCCATTGCTGAAAGGCAGAAAAATAAAATGATAATAAAATTACTTTACTATCATTTTAGTTTTCTGTTTACTAAGGGAGGGGTAGGGCTAGCAACCCCTAAGCCACCAGGGAGGAGGAGGAGTGGTGGTCCGCTCTAAGTGCCATGCGCACCTAGAACTCTCCACCAAGCTGGATTTTGCAGCCAGGGTGGAGACCAAATGCAGGTTCCCATTCACTCCGTGAGCGGCATTTCCGCCAGCTCAGGCCAATCCCAGCGCTTCTCTCCTGCTGTGTAAGAGCATGAGAGATGCGTCTGGATTAGGTAGGGAGGGGAGCAGAGAAGCACCGAGGTGGCGGGAGCACCGAGGCGGTGTCCAGCAGCATAGACAAGTGTTTTTTAATTTTTTTTATTATTCCTACTGCCCCTCGCAACCCACCGCTCCACACGCTGCCCCTTCGGCTGTCACTAGTTACATTAACAGGATTTACCTACTTTAGCCCTACAATAAACTTAAAAACAAATCTTTAAACCCAGTCCTTAACTTGAACTCCATCCTCTCCCTAGGAGGAAAGTCACATACAATACTTTCTGTTTTTCCTGTCTCACAACACTGGATACATATCTTCTCTTGTGGTAAGTGTGTCTTAATTTTCTTTTTACATTCTCACCCTTTTCATTTTTCTGTACTTGTGGTAAAGTGTCCTATTGCAATTAAGGAACCCTATGCTCTGCCTCAGAAGTCAAATACAGCCATGACTGGGATGCAGTGAGCCCTACATACTCCTGACTCCTGGTGCTCCTGTACTGCTGCAATACTTATGGTTGTTCTCTTAACCTGTACTGCCCCTTTGGTTGTGCCCTGGCCAGCAGAGACAGTTTGTGGTCAGTCAGGGAACGTGAGTTTATTTGTTTGAAGGGATCCCGCTAAAGCTATTCTTTATACCTCCCCCACACAAACAGCTGGGTTATTTTTTCTTTAGTTTGTCTGCTCAGGCTCCTGGGCTGTTGGTGCAAGGTAGGACTCTTGAGGAGCATGCTCCAATAGAGCACAGGTGGGGTGGAAGATCTACACCTTCCTTTCTGATACAGAGGGCTGTTTATTATGATCCTGGCGAGGGTACACAGTGGTCTTATGAGATTTAAGCTGTGCGCATTCTTACTTTTGTGGTCCTGCTCCCTACTCAGCAGTATTTTGGGCTCAGGTATAGCCATCAGGTGTTGGAGACCTAGGAGAAGGGTGGGGGCACCTGGACATTTAACTAGACTGGTCTGTCTTAAGAGGTGGTCACCTCGCTCCATATCTTTGCACTATTCTTAGTACTCAGCTTTCTTGTGACAAGCTAATGCAGACCTGCCAACTCAAACGGTGGCACCGTGTGACACATGATATCGACTCACTTCATATGGTCTCCCAGTAAAGAGCCGATATTACACAGTATAATCGCAGATGGGCTATTTCAGCACAAATGAGCTACATTTTTCCAATTTGTGCAGGAAAAATCACTATTGGTGGCCCCGGGTCACACTGCTGCATTTAGAAGTGTGTATATACACTTTCGGGGCCACTGCCCACCCTATGGAGGCACTGCATGCATCACAGCATCAGAGAACTAGAGTCCGGGTGGGTCGCTCCCTCCGCGTAAAGGCAGCAGCTGAGCACCACCAATGACATTAAATTAGGGATTGGGAATATACACTTGCCCAATGCCGCCCCTCCTTGCTTCACCCACTGTCCAGAGTCAGACCAATGTTCTGCGTCCTCCCTCCCCTAGTTTGCTCGCCCCAGAATAGTGCGCAGCGCACCTCTAGTCAGAGGAGTGTGTGCCGTGCGCTGCAGCAGCACTTGTCTGAACAGGCCTCTGAGTGTGATGCCGGTAAAGTAAGTCTAACATCTTACTTCAAAAAAGTATAGTAACCCATGCGAAAAATGTTCCTAATTTCATTGTGCAAATGTATTTATGTACAATGTAACGCCCTCGGCCGCGGAGCCTGTCACAGAGCGGCAGCACGTGCTTTAAACTGAATAATACGTTCACGTGTGCCGCACGCAGCATGTACAGGTAGCTCCGGTACATGTGGACGACGTGTCCATTGCCTCATCCTCTCTGTCCCGAGTCGGACCAATGTCATGACCTGTGTCCTCCCCTCCCTCTAGTCAGAGGAAGAGCGTGACGTACACTACATGCCTCTAAAAAGGCCTCTCATGATGGTAAAGCAGTGGTCTCCAAACTTTTTAATGCCGCGCCCCCCCAGTTGAAAAATAAAAATCATTGGGTCCCCCTTCAGAATTTTTCACAATTATTTTATAAAGATGGCAATGTTTAAATTTGTCTAGACCAATTTAAACATTGCAGTTAAGTACTGTTACCTTTTAAAAAATGCAATAACATGCTTCCGCCTAAAACAAAGGCCTGTTATCTGTATAATGCTTCTTTTGGCCGGAGTCTGGTGTCCCCCCGGGACCACTTAAGGCCCCCACCAGGGGGGCCTACCCCCTAGTTTGAAGACCTCTGTGGGAAAGTAAGGCCCGTATTTATACGTTTTTAGCACCGCATTTGCTCCTCTTTTTGACGCAAAAACGGCGCAAACTTACAAAATACAATTGTATTTTGTAAGTTTTTGCTGCTTTTGCGTAAAAAAATTACGCAAATGCGGCGCTAAAAAAATATAAATATGGGCCTAAGTGTCTAACTTAAACTAACTCCAAAAAAAAGAGCTACTCATGTAAAAAATGTTCCTAACTTCATTGGGTATAATACATTTTATGAACAATCAATTTGAGCACCCTCGTTAAACTGAATAACATGCGCTTGCAGCGTGCCGCTTGCAAGTACTGATAGCTGGCAGTGGTCCAAGTGCGGGGTATCTGAGGGGCACAACATGTTGCCCATACTTTTTTTAATTTTATTTTTTATTTTTATTTTAGACAGTTCCCCTAGTACTTTGTGTAAAAAGATAACCGTCCCGGGACAGAATCCTGCAAGTTGAAATCCTTCAGCTGACTTGTCAGGCAAGGAGTCAGAAACCGAGGGAAACGCAGACAGATAAACAACCATTGCTGGATTACAAATAGGCAAATTAGGCCCCGGCCTATGCACCCCACTCCTTTGAGGGGGCCCGCGACAACGGATCAAAATAATATTGATTTGATCTTGAAAGAAAATTACAATCATTGTTTCGAAAAGATAGAAAAAAATTAATCAACTCAAACGAAAACTTTACATTAAAGACTCTATAGAGAAAATACTGGATGAATGTAATGTACCCATTAACAATTTAAAGTACATAGTTTGTCTCTTAGAAGCTCATCTTCTATCAGCTATCAATTTGTAAAAACATTTGGTGCTAATGTTTAGTTACGTGTAATAAAATTGTTTAATCAAAATTGTTGGTTGGTAAAATTAAAAACGTATTAGGAGTAATTTGTGAGGGGTGGCCAGAAATTTCGACTGCCTAGGTGCCTTCACAGGGATTAATCGGCACTGTAAACAACCCTTCTTGCCAAGGTGCCTCCTTCCCTGAAAGAAATCTAAATGTGCGCAACTGTTCAATTTGCAAATCTAAAGGGTGCTGGGAAGCCAGTATTGGCTTTAGTTGATGAAATCACTTGAACCTTCTGGCACGTTTAGTTTTTTTGAGAAGTATTGCGAGGGAGCTGCCAGCTAAGGCGTAAAGTGTATTCTTTTAAAAGAAAGTTTGCACTATGTATGTACATTCTGGATATTATTAAAATATATATTTTGAAAGCACAGTTTTATCTCAAACCTTTTTCCGCATTTTGAAGCAACCTTTGGGATTGGATTGGGCTGGGGTTGGGCAGGGAAGTGAACTGTCACTTTATTTACCAGACCAGTAGTGCTAGCAACGGAAACACTGCATAGCTGCTAATGTGCATACTTAAATGTTTACAATAATGTAATGATTGAAAGCACAGTCAATGCACATGCAGCAATTAATAACATACCTGGTTAATTCTCAGAATAAACATGTCATGTTTCAACCCTCACAACACATACCCGCATGGTCTGCTATGACCACTCCCACGAATCAGCTGAAGGATCACACTGTGGAAAATTTTCCAAGGTTGGCAGGTCTGCTAATGCACTCTGGGTGTTGTAGTTCTGGTGTAGTTCCATTGAACTAATGAGATTAACACAGATGTTAGGAACTATTTGTATGCTGGACGGTCAGGGCTGGGGCAGTGCCTGGGGTGGTGTAGGATGGGATAGTCACCCAAGCCTTTACCAGTGAAATCCTGTACTGGCTGTGTAATGTGTGCCAACTGCTTTCCTTGCTCTGGCAAAGTAACAGGGCTGGGGATACAGTGGTCCAGGTGCTTTCTCTCTGTCTTGGAGTGAACACGTTTTCAGTTTCAATGATAGTTCATTGTTAAACAGAAATACCATCCCAGGTATTCTCAGCCTGAAGACTGAGACAAGTATATTTAAAAACGACCTGGACAATGTAATTTATTTAGCAAATCTGCGTATTTGATTATTTTGTGATTTGTCACTGACAGAAGCATGAGACTGAGGTTTAGCGGGTGGGGTCAAGGTAACACATCAGCTTTACTTCTTAAAACCTGGTGTTTGCTGGCATCTGTGTACATTAAACTTTCCATATTATCTGGCCAACTCACGCTAGTCACTGCAGAATTCAAGAATACTTTCTCTTCTGTTTAGTTCTATCTTGCCTGCAGATAAGGTGGTATATTTTGAATATATGAGCTCTAAGGGGCAAGCGTGTACTGCTGCAATTAAAGTGGAGTGTCTGTTGATACTTATTAACATGCAGGAAGGTTTCTTGTACTATTGGTGCCATGGGCTCTGCATGTTTGACTGTTTGAGCAATTACACAGTGAATTATTCCTGAAAATTTATCTGAGATAAGTAAAGATTTGCTACATTTCATGGGAAAATATTCAATTTAGCCTTGTTTGTGTGACATTTATATGTGCCGTGGTCTGTTAAGAGTCCCTGAGTTTAATCTCTGTTAAAGTGCGTTGTCTCCTTTACGGTCGGGTTTCAGCATGCTTTAGGGCCCATACCATTTTTTTTTACTCAACCGTGATTGAGCTTTCATTTTGGGGACGTTCGGCCTGGCCAATAAATCTAGTCAATTATGAAAGTCTTCGAACACAGTCTTCCAAATTCAGGTTTGCTCTTAAGTAAAGTCAATGTGCTTTATAATGTCGAGGCTAGGCAGTGCCCATGCACGGTCTCGCAGCATGCTGTGATCTATTTTTGTGGACTTTCACCAGGTCCATCACTTTCATTGGTCCTTTGCTTGCCTTTCAAAATTCCTTTGGTTTGTTAGGTGAATGGTTTGCGTTTGTCCCGCCTTGAGGCTCTTTTGTTACCGCCTTGGAGACTACCCCTGTTACTTGGATTATTGCACCATCGGCCATATACCTTACTGTCACGCACTACTTTTTCTTTTGCTTAGCGCTCGGTGGTGGTATGTTGTTTGGGCATGATGCTATTTCTTTGCAGTGTCGGCTCTTGTCGACCGAAGGTATTGGAGCACGTTAGCACCGGTTACATTAGAGAAACAGACATTCATTTTGGGTAGGCACAAGGAGATTAAGTGATTTGCCCAGAATCATAGGATGTTGAGCCAGTCCCAAGACTCGAACCTGGTTTCCCAGCTTCAAAGTCAGCAGCTCAGGCCATTTAGGCCACATCCTTCCCTTAGGGTTTGCGTGCAACAGGCCTACAATTACTGTGATTTCGCAATGTATCGGAGCAGGCTGCTTTGACTTCATCTTTGATCTCTTTCTGCGGCCCGGTATTGCCTCTTTTTTTGCAGTTTCAGTGTCTCTCTCTCTCTCGCTCTCTCTCGCTCTCTCTCTCTCTCTCTCTCTCTCTCTCCACATTGTTTTAATGAAAACACAGAAATTCCTAAGATGAAAGCAGCAGAGGAGGAGGCTGTAACAGGGAGGGGGCTCAAGATGTTTTTACCCATTACAGCTTTTTAAAAGGACTCCGAATCTTAAATAAAGAAAATAAAAGAATGAAAGCCAGGATCTGCAGGATGATTGAGCTCATTAAACCCCGTCTCAGCCACCGCCAACTGAAACAACATTTACAGAAGAGCCCCACTGCAGACACATGGTGTCAACCCCAACCCTGAGGCAAACACCCGCCCCACCCCCGCAATGGGGCACAGATGGAAAAACCTCCTTGGCCTGGAGCTCTTCCTGAGCCCCAAGCTCCTTTCTCCCCAAAAGCTCACCCTCTGAGCTCTTCAACCCTATATATATATATATATATATATATATATATATATATATATATATATATATATATATATATATATATATATATATATATATATATATATATATATATATATATATATATATATATATATATATATATATATATATATATATATATCTCTCACACACACACACACACACACACTTATGGTGTCTGTACCCATTTCAGCAATGAGATCATTTGACACTGCCCAAAAGTACTCTTATAAATCAAGCTTCACAACCTGAAAATAGACAGCACGATTGGCTTTGCTTCACTTACAAAGCATATGAGAAGGCAATAAAAGTCTCACTAACAAGCCTTTTCTTTGGGCACATGCGGGGAATTATGTTTGTGGCTTCACACACCCTTTTCCTGTGACTAAAGACTGTAAGACCCTGTGAATGGGGCAGACAAAAGGCTGGCCAATGAGACGATTTATCCACTCATGATTTATTATAGTCTGCTGCTTGGGGTCTGGTTTAAAGCCCTGGCTCAGGCCACGCAACAATAAAGGAGCTGCACTGTTAGATATGGGATCCCTAGTCACCCCCTTGGTGGCTTGGGTGGGCAGTCAGGCTTTTCTCAGAAGAATGTGTAAAGCATTTGCACATAACACAGTAATAAGTGAAAACACTACAAAAGGACACCACACCAGTTTTAGAAAAATAGCCAATATTTATCTGTATAAAACAAAAACAAAACGTTAAAAATCCAACATACAGTGTTAAAGATATGAATTTTGCAAGAATTAATAAAAAATACAGTTCCTTGAAGTCGATATCTCCACCTGGGGCTATCACGGCATCGTGATCAACAAAACCAACAGTTCAGGCTGGTCGCGGCATCGCGGGCCAGCTACGGTGTTGGGGAGACCAGCAAACAGTACCTTTGAAATTGTAGGACGTCGTGATCCTCTCAGTGAGCTCCGGAGAGTGGCGTTCCTGGCGCGGCAGTGTCGGTTCCGGAGTCGGGGTGGGAGTCGTCGGGTCCCTGAAGTCACATGTGTTGCAGATCAAACTCCGGATGAAATCAGGAGCGCTGGCATGGATGGCGTTGGGGCTGCGGTGCAAAGCGGGACGATGCGACGTGTGGTGCTCACAGGTCACGGTGCAGGCAGCAGCTCGGTGACGGCGTCCAGTGGCGTCAGTGAGACCAGGGCTGCGTTGTGAAGCGGGGCGGTGCGACGTGCGGTGTCACTCGATCACGGTGCAGGCAGCAGCATCGTTGTTGCTGAAGCGCTGTCGTTGGTAGGCCCAAGCCTCCATTGCAGGACAGTGCTTTGTGACCCTCACAAGTGGTGTCCACAGGCCATGGTGCAGGCAGGAATGCCAAGTGATGACACTGGAGTTGATGGTGCTGGCTTCAGTGGACCGGGGCTGCGGTGCAGGACAGGACGGGATGGTGCTTCGTGCTCCTCACGAGCGCTGTCCACAGGCCACAGTGCAGGCAGTGGCACCGGTGTCAGCAGGCGTGCCATCGTCAGGGAGGCCCAGGCTGCGGGGTGAGCAGGCAATGCCGGAGTGCGGGGCCCACAGGTCGCTGTGCAAGCAGCGGCTCGGTGAAGTCGTCCAATGACGGAGTCGGTGAGACCAGGGTCGCGGTGCGAAACGGGTTAATGCGACTCCGTGCGGCGGCAGCAGGTCATGGTGCAGGCTAGTGGCGTTGGCGGCGGCACAGTGGTTTCTCCTCTTGAACAGCACAAAACACACAGTTCCCAGTGCTGCAGGCCGAGGAAACTGAAGTCTTTGTTGTCCCTGAGACTTTCAGCAGTAGGTAAGCTAATCTCCAAGCCCTTGGAGAACTTTCTCAAGCAGGACACACAGCAAAGTTCACCCTTTGCACTCCTTTCAGGCAGAAGCAGCAACTGCAGGCAGTCCAGCAAAGCAGTACAGCACAGGGACAGTACTCCTCCTTCAGCTCTTCTCCTTGGCAGAGGTTCCTCTTGATTCCAGAAAGATTCTAAAAGTCTGGGGTTTTGGGTCTTCTTCTTATACCCTGTTCTACCTTTGAAGTTGGCAAACTTCAGAGCAAACTATCAAGTGTTTGCAAGATCCTTACTTGTCCAGGCCAGGCCCCAGTCGCACACCAGGGGGTCAGAGACTGAATTGAGTAAGGGCAGGCATAGTCCGTTCAGGTCTGAATGACCACTCCTCCCTCCCCTCTAGCTCAGACGGTTCATCAGGATATGCAGGGTACACCCGCCCCCTTTTGTGTCACTGTCTACAGAGGTGCAAAACAGCCCAACTGTCAAATTGACCCAGACAGACAATCCACAAACAGGCAGAGTCACAGAACGGTTTAACCCCTCGGGTGCCCTGGACATAACCATTACGTCCAGGTACCAAGCGCTAGTGCTCCCCCCGGGGGCCTTGCATCCCCCTCCCCTGGGCAGTGATGGAAGGGAAATCGCTTTCCCTTCCACCACACCCCCTAACGACCCCCCCTGTGGCTACTGATGACGTTAACAAGCGATCACACGCTGACCTCATCAGAGGCCTACCCCTCCACACGGTGATCGGAGGAGAAATGCAAAAGCATTTCTCCTCTGATCACGTGGAGGGGGCAGAGAGGCATGAAAGGAGAGGAAAGGCCTTTCGTCTCCTTTCGTGTCTCTCTCAGCATTTCTGCTGCCCGATCGCAGTGCGATCGGGCAGCAGAAATGCCACTAGACACCAGGGATTTTTTTTATTTTGAGATTTACACATAAGGGGATCTTAGGCCTTTTCTGGCCCTCCTGCGGGCAGATCAGCCTATTATAATTAGCCCGATCTGCCCCCGGGGGGCAGAAACCTCTAGACACCAGGGATCTTTTTGTTTTTTGTTTGTGGTTTTTTTGTTATATGTGGGGAGCGACCTCTTAGGCAAGGATTGCTCCCCTGGAGGGGCAAATTTGTTTTAGGTCATTTCTGCCCCCCTTGGGGGCAGCTCAGCCTATTGTAATTAGGCCGATCTGCCCTCAGTTGGGGCAGAAACTCCTAGACACCAGGTATCTTTTTTGTTTTTGTTTACTTTTTTTATATGTGGGGAGCGACCCCTTAGGCAAGAGTCGCTCCCCTGGGGTGCAAATTGTCTTTAGGCCATTTCTGTCCCCCATGGGGCCATCAGAGCTTGGCTAACTCTCAAAATCGTCCCACTTGGAATGTGAGGGCTGCACTTTTTGGACTTTGGGATGCTGCAATGTAGAAAAAGCCACAAGACCTAGACACATCTGAAAACTAAACATCTGGGTGATTCCAGGGTGGTGTGCTTCACATGCATTCCGCATCATTTTCTTACCCACAATGCCCTGCAAACCTTCAACTTTGCTGGAAATCACACATTTTTCCAACATTTTTCCCACATTTTCGTGATGAAACCTTCCTGAACCTGCAGGAATTCACAAAATTCCTACCATCCAGCATTGTCTCATCTATAACAATAAAAATTCTGCCCCACTTGTCAGCCTAAATTTTTTTTTTTCAAACTGCCCTTTTGGACCGCTTTGGTTTCCTCTCAATTTCAACACGTTTTTGGCTCTTCCCTGTCACAGGCACTTGGCCCACCTACACAAGTGAGGTATCATTTTTACCGGGAGACTGAGGGGAACGTTGGGTGGTTTGAAATGTGTCCCGGTGCAGTGATCCCACAGAGAAATGTGGGAAAAATTGGATTTTTTAGCTAAATTTGAGTCTAGTTCTCAGAAATGTCTGGGTTTGGTAGGTTTTCCTAGATGGCTTCTGAGCCCAGGACCAAAAACTCAGGTGCACCCTCCCCCCCAGCAAAAACAGGTAGTTTTGTATTTGATAATTTTGATGTGTCCAGATAGTGTTTTGGGACATTTCCTTTCGCGGGCACTAGGCCTACCCACACAGGTGAGGTACCGTTTTTATCAGCAGGGTTGGGGGAATGCTGGGTGGAAGGAAATTTGTGGCTCCTCTCAGATTCCAGAACTTTCTGTCACCAAAATGTGAGGAAAAAGTGTTTTCTGGCCACATTTTGAGGTTTGCAAAGGATTCCTGGTAACAAAACCTGGTGAGAGCCCCACAAGTCACACCATGTTGGATTCTCCTAGGTGTCTAGTTTAAAAAAATGCACAGGTTTGGTAGGTTTCCTTAGGTGCTGGCTGAGCAGGAAACCAAAATCAACAGCTAGGCAATTTGCAAAAAATAGCTCTGTTTTCTTTGGGAAAATGTGATGTGTCCATGTTGTGCTTTGTGGCATTTCCTGTTGTAGGCACTAGGCCTACCCACACAAGTGAGGTACTATTTGTATCGGGAGACTTGAGGGAACTATGGGTGGAAGGAAATTTGTGGCTCCTCTCAGATTCCTGAACTTTCTGTCAATGAAATGTGAGGAAAAAGTGTTTTTGGCCAAAGTTTGAGGATTGCAAAGGATACTGGGTAACAGAACCAGGTGAGAGCCCCACAAGTCACCCCATCCTGGATTCCCCTAGATGTCTAGTTTACAAAAATGCACAGGTTTGTTAGATTTTCCTAGGTGCCGGCTGAATTACAGGCCAAAATCCACAGCTTGCCACTTTGCAAAAAACAGCTCTGTTTTCTTTGGGAAAATGTGATGTGTCCATATTGTGTTTTGGGGCATTTCCTGTTTTGAGCACTAGGCCTACCCACACAAGTGAAGTACCATTTTTATCGGGAGGCTTGGGGAAATGCTGGGTGGAAGGTTATTTGCGGCTCCTCTCAGATTCCAGAACTTTCTGCACCGAAATGTGAGGAAAACGTGTTCTTTTGGCCAAATGTTGAGGTTTGCAAAGGATTCTGGGTAACAGAACCTGGTGAGAGCCCCACAAGTCACCCCATCCTGGATTCTCCTAGGTGTCTACGTTTAAAAAATGCACAAGTTTGGTAGGTTTCCTTAGGTGACGGTTGAGCTGGAGGCCAAAATCCACAGCTAGGCACTTTGCAAAAAAGAGCTCTGTTTTCTTTGGGAAAATGTGATGTGTTCATGTTGTGTTTTGGGGCATTTCCTGTCGTGGTCACCAGGCCTACCCACACAAGTGAGGTACCATTTTTATCGGGAGACTTGGGGAAACACTGGGTGGAAGGAAATTTGTGTCTCCTCTCAGATTCCAGAACTTTCTGTCACTGAAATGTGAGGAAAAACATGTTTTTTGGGCCACATTTTGAGGTTTGCAAAGGATTCTGGGTAACAAAACCTGGTGAGAGCCCCACAAGTCAACCCATCCTGGATTCCCCTAGGTGTCTAGTTTAAAAAAATGCACAGGTTTGGTAGGTTTCCCTGGGTGCCGGCTGAGCTACAGATCAAAATCCACAGCTAGGCACTTTCCAAAAAACTCGTCAGTTTTCAATCTAAAAATGTGATGTGTCCATGTTGCGTTTCCTGTTGTGGGCGTTAGGCCTACTCACGCAAGTGAGGTACCATTTTTATTGGGAGACTTGGGGGAACACAGAATAGCAGAACAAGTGTTATTGCCCCTGGTCTTTCTCTATATTTTTCCTTCCAAATGTAAGACAGTGTGTAAAAAAGACGTCTATTTGAGAAATGCCCTGTAATTCACATGCTAGTATAGGAACCCCAGAATTCAGAGATGTTCAAATAACCCCTGCTTCTCAAAACCTTATCTTGTGCCCATTTTGGAAATACAACGGTTTTCTTTATACCTATTTTTCACTCTTTATATTTCATCAAATGAATTGCTGTATATCCAGTATAGAATGAAAACCCATTGCAATGTGCAGCTCATTTATTGGCTCTGGATACTGATGAAGCTGAAATGAAGGTTTTACATTTATTAGCGCATAAACGTAGTGTGAAATAATCATGTGTGACTTTAACCGAACTAATAAAGATTGTACGGGGAACAAAATGTGCCCTCAGAGTAGTTTGCCAACATTTATAAGCGTGCTTTATATAACGTGATGTATTAAAAGTGCACTAATCCGACATAATCATAAACGTGTGCTATGATTTGCTTGTCTGAAATGTTTTAGCTTAGCATAACTTTAGTGGAGGCTTCGGCCTAGTTGCCTGGTCTCACGATTTAGATGCTCGTATTTTTCCAATGTGTTAATAAACGTGTATTTTGCTTAAAGCTGTACTTTTCCACTGAGATCGTTCACATGCTTATCTTAAGGTTTCGTGCCAGCCTGGCATTTTTCTCTTTACTCCAAGGTCGATCTGCAGGTGCGGACAATGGAAGCTCAGAAAGTGAGTTAATTGGTATAAAATGTTGCAACTAGCGTACTCGTCTCCAAGGATAATGTATGCTTAAGTAAAAGCTTGAGAACTGTCGTTTTTGATTGGACAATTTGGAGCCAACTTATGAACCCTCCAATGGAAGACCCTACTGGATTTGAACTGTTGTCTATTTAAACCAGGTGCACGAGAAGAAAGTAGCCATTATCAGCTATTGCCCGACATTGTGCCATTCCGTAGCTATTATGGCCCACCTTGCTGCGACGCCATTTTGAAAGAGACTTTGATGCTTTCTCTAATCGAGGGAAAGAGACTTAAATGATTCTTACCCTAGAGACTTTAACTTGAATTTGTCCCTTTGCATGAAGTAATAGTTTTATTTTGCCGCCGTGAGGCAATTGCCCCGTCCACCTTGCCCCTTTGCCCCGTCCCATGCTGATCGAGAAACGGTATCTGTGAGACGAAGACTTCCTTGAATGCTGATCGTAATTGGTAAATATGAAAGGAAATTGTAAAATTGCATTGTGTTCCTTTTAGGTAACCAACTGCTGATTTTGATAAGATCCCTAGCTAGGAGTTTTTCTAAATTAACGTTGCTAAATTGTTTTTGCATGAAGTCCCACATGCCGATGCTAATTTGAGGTTAGATGAGGATTCTTTTGTTGCACGATGCAATTTGAGACCTTGTTATGCTGACTAAATGTATGCAATTAGTTCATTACAGATTATAATATTAGTGATTTGCATTGCTATTATCGAATGCCTTGTTATTCAAATGTTGCATAGATTGCATCTTTTCCGCCGTTACGGACAGCTATTAATGTTCATTTACGTTTATCATTTGGTGCTGAGACACATCTATATTGTGCTAGCTTTGTTAATATAGAGAAATAAATTCACTAACTTTGAATAAACTGGTGTGGTTATTCCTGACTGAAAGGTCAGGGTTCGCCGAAATGTATTCTGGATTGATTGTTAAGTGTTATGTTGATCAGGGCATTGCTTATGTTCGTTATTGATTATTGATTTAATGAAATTGACTAATTAAGGGTGCCGAGGGTCCCACTTAGCCAAAAGATTAATCGGCCTAAAGAGCGTCCAAATACAGGTAAATTATTAGTACGGAACGCTCTATCAGTAGATGGTAGCAGAGGACGGTTTCGCCTTTTGGGACCCCGTACCATTAAAGTACATGGTGTTGAATTAACGGTTTTGACTTTTGAGATCCCTCTTGAGAAGCCGGATTAGATTTTTCTTGGGTAAAAATAGATTGACAGAATGATGATGGGCTAAGTCCACCGCGACTTTCCTGGGATCTCGGAGCTTGGGAATGAAGAGAATGGAGGTGTGGAATCGGCGTTGGTGGTACTAGTGACGGTATGAGAGGAGTTAGGATTTTGCGCTTGCACAGCTTACTGCCGCAGATTGTGTGAGAAGGTTGCGAGGAAATTTTTTTCTTTACAGAATAGCGGAGGTGCGACTCCGAGTGTGAGAGTAGGGAAGTCGTCGAACTTCATGTGCGTGTGGCGCTTTGTGCATAAAAAGGTCCACGTGGTTGTTGTTGTTGAGACGGGCCCTGCGAGGTCAAGAGACTCCGGAGTATGTTGTTTTATGTTGTGGTCTGCTCGGTTTAGTAGGTTGACCGGGCGTGGTCAACGAGTCGGTACGTGTGTTAAGGGAGTGAAAGAAACTTCGACTTCGGGCTTTGACAAAATTCTAAGTGCACTAGAATAGATCATTGACAAGTTGAGAGTAGGTCTGCGGGTCAGATTTGCTTGCGAACGTGGGGACCGAGAAAGATGGAATAACTGCCGAGGCTAGTGAAAAATCCCTAAGGTCCTGAAGCGATTGTGTTACCCCTCCTGTAGTAAACCGACAGATCTGTTTTATATTTTTGGTAGCTCGCGATACATGCAAGAAGTTGTTACGAGAAGAGCTGAGTGAAGGAGGACTAGCCGCGAGGCTTTGTCAGCCGCAGTGTGTGTGAGTGTGACGTCACTAGGAGCCGCGCTGGGATAGGTTGGTTGCAGAGAAGGGTCGCGCACGGATTGGACGCAGTCCGTGGGGCTCGATTGGAAGGGGAAAGGCAAGCGAAGAGTATTCCGGGAATAAAAGTCACCTATTGATTACAAACTTTGTGAAATAAAAGACGAGAAAATTAAATTTTTTAAAGCATTAAGGAGTGCGATGAAGGGGGAGTCTTACATTAAAGCGAGCGTAGGAGAGGAGACGCCGCCCGAAGGTACACCAGCTTACATTGTAATGGAGGAAAAGGGGGTAGCTCCGTGTCTTTGGCTAAAGCAATGGCACAAGCTGACAGAGAAACATGGGAGTGTAGCGTTCCCGATTCATGGAACATTCAATATAAGGATCCTAGAGAATTTGAGATTCGCGATGTACGACATGAAGGTACCTCCAAGGCCAGCACAGTTTGAGGCTCTAGCAATTTGGGAACTAATGGCTAGACAGCAGCAGCAAAATAAGTTCGAGACTAGGATAAGGAAGGTAGAAAAGACACTAGCGGACGCTAGGTGGGATAATGCACAGAAGGTGTGGAGGTCAGATGTATTGCAGGGGATAAAATTGTTTCCCGCAATTACTAAGGAAGAAGAGGAGACAGGTAAGAAAGCTACCTGTAAGACAAACAGGAGGTGTTCCAAGGATAGAGAGGACGAGGAAAAGTTGAGAAGAGAAGAGGAGTTAGAGGATGAGGAGTTAATCATGCAATTGCTGAACGACCGTCCACCACCTTATGCGGAGAGTGGACAAGGTCCAAGTACCAGTTCTGCCCCTCCGGCACCGGTACAGAACAGTGAAACCCAGAGTTCAGGAGCATCATCGGGATCTAAGGACCCGAGTTTACTGTTCACCCCGCAGATACCGCAGGTTAGGAGAATATATCCAGATGTGCCCATGTTGAAACCGGCAGAAAATTATCAGCCGCAGATCCCAAGGTACTACAGCAGTGACAACAGTACGGGAATGATTTTAGATCCAGCCGCACTGGGAGGACAGAATGGTCACAACCCAACACTGGCACAAGCTGAATCAACCCAGTTTTTGATGCCTCAAAAGCAGATGCAGGGGGGAACAGCACATGCTCAAATGACGGGGAGTCAGATGGGCATGCCGGCAATGATGACCCATAGTGTGGGAATGAACATGTCCCAGAACATGGGAAATGGACAGAACCCAGACGCGATATCACTACCCATTACTGTAGGTCCACCGGTACCTTTGTACAGTCAGCCTAACTTAGGGCGGTCAGGGATCAATGCTGCAGAGTGGGACAGAAAGGAGGTGCATAGAAAACACTCCAGGGATAACTCCGATAGCGGCTCAGCCAACCGGATCTGGGTCCTTGATGGAGTTTAGTCCCGTATGTGCTCAGTCGACACTGGTGAGGTCGAGTCCCCCACTGATGATACCGCTATCATCGAACACTGAAAAGTTGCCGCAACCATCAATGGCAGTCGATGTGAATGCTACACTGATGGGGCTGAATGCGCAACAGCTGTCACAATGGTTCAACAGTCTGAATTCCACACAAAGCTCAGCCAGTGGGAAGGAAGAAGATTATCTGAATAAGGTCAGGTTGAACATGGAAGCACAAGAATTGGTGGAAGGGACTATGGGTGTGAATAGGTTAGAATCCTACTCGGAAGAAGAGCTGAGGTATCTATGTCCCAGGATTACGAGAGAAGTGAACAAGGTACATAAAAGCTTGCAGGAAATAGCTGACAAAAACGGGGTTGACATAGACAAGACAAAACACTTGAGCAGGAGCTACAGGTTGGATTTTGGGACCACAGATTTTGAACACATGAGGTCAGCAGGCATGAAGGCGCACCTTAGAGAATTGTTGCAGAGTGCACAAGTACGGAGGTGCTTAGACAAATGGGAAAGCAGATGGGTAAAGAGAAAGGAAAAGAGGAAAGACAGTGTCCCAGAGCTAAACGAGAAAAGACCACAGAGTAGCGATGCAGTAACCATGTTACCAATGAGGGAGACAGCAGGGGGAAAATTAATACATGTACCATGGCACAGAAGCAACATTCAGTCTTTTACGGATGATTTTCCCAAACTGAGAGAGAAACCGATTGAATGGTATCAACAGACTGACAGGTTTGTGAAGCTTGCAAAATGTCTTTGGGAAGACCTGAACACCCTCTTTGAGATTGTGGTTCCGGCAGATTTGTGGGAGGATTGCAAAAGAGCTGTAGGTTGGCCGATAAGTGAACCGGAGAGAGACAGGGATACGGGTGCACCATCACCTATGGTGATGAGCTTGTACTATAAGGTGATTGAGCATTTGAAGACGAAGGTTGCCGCGAAAAATGTGGATTGGCAGAAGATAGATCGAACTGCCCAAGAGGCTAAAGAGTCGATTCATAGTTACTATGAGAGGTTGTTGAAGGCATTCAAGAACTACAGTGGCACAGAAACAATAGAGGCGAAGGACATGCTTCCTTTTGTGTTTAGATTTGTGGAAGGGCTGAGACCAGAGATAAGTCAGATGATAAAGTCGCATTTAATCTGTTGGCAGTCGAAGCCTATTGATGAGGTGTTGAATTATGCGAAATACTGTAGCGACGAAATTGAAGTGAAACAGAAAAAGTTGAAAGAGAAGGTGATGATGATGCAGCTTAAAGCAGCTCAGACAGGTCTGCAAGGTTTGCAAGGGATGCAAGGGTTCCAACAGCAGGTACCGCAACCGCAGCCGCAGTTGCACGGAAACATGGCGTTCCAGCCACAGGCCAGAGGCAGAGGCAGAGGAGGTTTTGTGAATAATGGTCCGGATCTGAACACTGTTGTGAATGGTGTGCAGGCGATGAAGAAGGTGATGCCGTGTCACGTGTGCGGAATTGTCGGTCATTGGAAACGCGAGTGCCCGATGGTGGTGCAGGAAGGTGCAGGTGTTAGTCAGCAAAACAATGATGTCAATGCGTTTCAGACAATGAGGGGACCGAAAATGAGAGGTCCAAACCCAAATTTTCAGACCGTAAATCAGTTGCAGGGATTACAACCTATGCAGCCGCAGCAGATGCAGATGCCTCGTATGCAGGTGACGCAAATGCAGCCAATGCAACAGCAGTTTCCCATGGTACCTAATCAGCAAATGCAAATACCCTTGGCACCAATGAGTCAGCAGCAAGTGATGGTTCCTCCACAGGTCTCGGGTCAGGTAATGAGTACAAATGGCACCGTACAACAGTTCCCATTACACAGTGAGAGTGGAATAAACAATGTATGGGAGAGTGATAGTTCAGGAGAGGAAGGAGATTGTGTGCTTACAGCATCCTTGGAAGTTGATCAAAAGGATCCGTACGTGGAGGGAAGAGTAATGGGTCATCGTGTCTCGTTCTTGGTTGACACAGGAGCCACACGTTCAACTGTTAAGAGCATTGAAGTACCAAATTTGCCACTCTCAGGGAGAACGGTTCAAGTGGTGGGAGTAGCAAACAGGCACCGGACAAACCCAATTACAGATCCGGTACCAGTCAGCATTGGTAACTATCAAGGGTTACACCAATTTGTGGTATGTGACTCAAGCCCGATAGCACTGTTAGGGAGAGACCTATTGTGCAAATTGGGTTGTTCGATTATGTGTTCAAAGGAGGGAATAAAGATACAGACGAGCAGTGATGGGGAAGAAGAGGACAGTGTAGAGGGGGATGAGATGGAAAATGTCGATGAAGAGTATCCTCTGATTTGTCTCTTCCCGATGATAACTGAAGAAGATATTCCAGCTGAATTACGGGAAACAGTCGGAAAGGAAGTGTGGGATATGACAGGGAAAGAGGTGGGACTGATGAAAGGAGTGGAACCAGTGAAAGTGACTGTAAAGCCCAATGCAACTTTTCCCCAGACCCCACAATACCACATGGCACAAGACACCCTTATGAAAGTTGCCCAGCTCATTGACGAATTTGTAAAACAGGGAGTACTGAAAGAAGTGTTAAGCAGTCCATGTAATTCACCAATCATGGGACTAATAAAGCCGAGTGGAAAGGTCCGACTCGTGCAAGACTTGAGGAAAATAAATGACATCATAGTCAAATGCTGCCCTGTAGTACCGAATCCAGCTGTGATAATGTTTCAAGTCCCTTGCGATGCTGAGTGGTTCTCAGTCATCGATTTGTCACAAGCGTTCTTCTCGGTGCCTCTTCATGAGGACAGCCAATTTCTCTTTTGTTTCAAATTCTTAGACAGAGTGTACAGTTGGTGTCGAATTCCTCAAGGGTTTTCTGAGTCACCGTCAATATTCAATCAGATTCTAAAGAAAGACTTGGAAGCATTAGAATTGCCGTTCGAGTCAACCCTAGTACAGTACATCGATGACTTACTGATTGCATCAAAGACAGAAAGTGGCTGCACAGCCGATACCATTGCTCTGTTGAACCATTTGGGAAGGAATGGACACAAGTTGTCTCCTTCCAAATTGCAGTTCTGTCAGAAGAAAGTGAAATACTTGGGTCACCAGATAGAGAAAGGGTCACGGAGAATAATGAAGGAAAGAATAACGAGTGTACTTCAAATGAGTCCACCAAAGACAAGGAGGGAGGTGAGGAAGTTTTTGGGAATGGTGGGTTATTGTCGACAGTGGATTCCCAACTTCTCGACTCTAGCAAAGCCTTTATTGAAACTGACCCAGAAGGATGCCTTGGATCAAATTGAGCTGAAAGGAGATGAGATGGATGCTTTTGTTGAATTGAAAGAATGCATGTGCAGGGCTCCAGCTTTAGGTATGCCTGATTACACAAAGCCTTTCACATTGTTTTGTCATGAACGTGATGCATGTTCTTTGTCTGTCTTGACTCAAGCCCATGGTGGCATAAACAGACCAGTAGCGTATTTTTCAGCTACTTTGGATCCGGTTGCAGCAGCACTCCCAGGGTGTTTGCGCGCCGTAGCAGCAGTTGGTATCAGCCTCACTCAGAGTGAAGGAATAGTGATGGGACACCCAGTAACAGTCATGGTCCCTCACTCAGTTGAGATACTTTTGACCCGCTCCCGAACGCAACACATGACTGGAGCAAGACTCACAAGGTATGAAACGATAATTCTGGGCTCACCGAATGTGCAGCTGAAAAGGTGCACTACGTTGAATCCAGCAACCTTGCTTCCTGGAGAAAATGCTGAAATTGAGAACGCTGAAGACGTCGAGCATGACTGCCTTCAGGTGACTGAATTTTGCACAAAACCTCGACCTGACATTAAGGATACCAAGCTTGATGAAAATGACCAAATTGTTTTCGTTGATGGTTCATGTCTAAGAGATGGAATGGGAATTTTGAAAGCAGGATATGCTGTATGTACTGTAACAGGTGTCTTGGAAGCCGGGTGGCTTCAAGGAGTCTATTCTGCACAAGTAGCAGAACTTGTAGCCCTTACAAGAGCATGTCAACTGTCTGCATTGATGAAAGTCACCATTTACATTGATAGTCAGTACGGGTTTGGGATTGTGCACGACTTTGGACAACTATGGTCACAGAGAGGTTTCCTGACTTCTTCAGGATCCCCAGTGAAAAATGGGGAAAGAATAAGGGAATTGTTACACGCCATTCAAATGCCAGCCGAAGTTGCAGTGGTAAAGTGTAGTGCTCATACGAAAGGACAAGACTATGTTTCTCTGGGAAATGCATATGCGGATCAAGTCGCAAGATTTTGTGCCTTGAACTGTATATTACTCAGAGATGAATGGAATTCGATAAGTGAACCAGAACTCGAACCAGCTGAAGCATTTGCCTTGAAGGTCGTAGATACAATAGATGAACTAAAAGCATTACAGAATAACGTCAGGGAGGACGAGAGAGATTCATGGATTAAATCACAATGTATAAAGAGACCAGATGAGTTATGGGTTTCAAATGAGGGAAAATTTGTTTTGCCAAATAGTCTCTTATCACAGCTTGCGCGGTTCTATCATGGGCAGGCTCACCTAGGGAGAGATGCCATGATAAGATTGTTCAAAACTGATTGGTTTAACCCCAGATTTCGCCAAGCTGCAGAAGCAGTTTGCCATCGATGTGTCACTTGCCAGCAGATGAACCCAGGGAAGGGAACGGTTGTGAACGCGAGCCACATTGGCAGAGCCAGTGGCCCGTTTAGTAGGATGCAGATGGACTTCATTGAGATGCCTGTGCATGGATGTTTGAAGTATGTGTTGGTGATTGTGTGCATTTTTAGTCACTGGATTGAGGCATACCCCACACGTAGAAATGACAGCCTTACAGTTGCAAAGCTATTGTTGAGAGAGTTGATACCACGTTTCGGATTCCCGATCTCTTTAGAATCAGATAGGGGAAGTCACTTCAATAACGAGGTGATAAAGTTACTTTGCGCAGCGCTGAACATTGAGCAAAAACTGCATTGTAGCTATCGCCCTGAAGCCTCAGGACTGGTGGAGCAAATGAATGGTACACTGAAATCAAGAATGGCGAAAATATGTGCATCGACAAATTTGAAATGGCCTGACGCATTGCCCTTGGTGCTAATGTCAATGAGAAACACCCCTGATAGAAAGACTGGATTGTCTCCGCATGAAATTCTCATGGGCAGGGCTATGAGACTTCCTGCAGTTCCCGCAAACACGCTTTTGAATATTACAGATGATATGGTGTTAGACTACTGCAAGGGTCTGGCTGACGTGGTTCGCTCTTTCTCTCACCAGGTGGAAGCAACCACCTTGCCACCGATCCAAGGTCCAGGACACGCACTGAAAGCAGGTGACTGGGTCGTGGTAAAGAAGCACGTAAGGAAGTCGTGCCTGGAACCCCGTTGGAAAGGCCCTTTCCAAGTGATCTTGACGACAACTACCGCTGTGAAGTGTGCGGGGGTTCCCAACTGGATTCACGCCAGTCACACAAAGAAAGTGTTGTGTCCCAAAGATGAGGAAGTTGAAGCGCTGAAACTGCCAGTGCCTGATAAAACAGTGCTGAGTGCTGAGACAGAGCAAAACCGAACTGAAAGTGAACAGGCAGGAACGGAAGAGAGAGAGATATTCTCTGAGGACGAAGAGACCAACTCACTTGGGGAAGACCAAGGAGAAAGTTCAGACAGCGACGAAGCAGCTGAAGGTGACAAAGAACCTGAAGCAGCTGAGGGTAGCAAAGAGCCTGAAGCAGCTGAAGGTGACAAAGAACCTGAAGCAGCTGAAAGTGATAAAGAGCCTGACGAAAGTAACGGTGACGAAGGGCTCGAAAAAGGTGAAAAGGCAGGAGAGCCTGATCAGAGGAGGGCTTTCCCAGAAGCAGACGATACAGAAAAAGAAAAGGAGAACGTGATTGATTCCCCAGAAGGAGGGGACAAGGCAGAACAGAACGAAAAGGTTCAAGCTTCCTCAGAAAAGATCGCAGGTCCATCAAATGGACATGGTGCAAAGAGGAGACTAAGCATATCACCAATAAAACAAAGGACTGAAGAAAGTGTGAACGACGGAGAAAGGCCAAAAGTGAAAGAGAAAAGAAAAGAAGTAACTGTCGTAGTACCGTCCCCAAGTGAAGAAAAAGACTTGACAAAAGTGGAAAGTACCAGCGAAGCAGAATCGAAAAGAGAAGCAAAATTGAAAAGGAAAAGGATACCGAACAGAAGATATTCCGGTCCTGAATGGGCATATGTAGTTCATGACGATTGGACTGACGAGTTTGTATCTCTTAGCCTCGAGAACGAAGAAGAAGAGATACCAATAGAAAAGAAAAGTTTTATGGACAGTGTTGATTGAAAGGGTGATAAATGAGATTGTTGTCTACAATCTAACGTGATACAACCAGCTGAGACATTGCTAAACCGGATGAGACATTTGCTAACTTGATAAGACTTTGAAAACCTGATTGACTCTTAAACACGATTTGAGACAACGTTGATAACTGAAAAAAAAAAAAAGGAGTGAGTTATTGAACTTTGAAAAAAAAAAAAAAAAAAAAAAAAAAAAACGAGTTATTGCCGAATTGAGACAAATGCTGCTAACCGATAAGTGACTGGCCTCTTAAAGAAGACTGTGTGAACATTGCGCTCGTTCAGCTTCGTAACTGAATTGCCAAATAGTTTCTTTATAGGTGCTTCTAGCTCTCTGATGCTATACAGATCATGACGCAAAACAGTAGAAAGAAATATTGTAAATATGCGTGTATAGGCTTGATTATTGCATGTGTACTAATAATAATGGCAATAGTGCTTACAATGCATGGAAAGGGTGAGAATGAGAGAATTGATGCTTCTACCTTTGCTCCTGTTACTGTCACTGAACTAACAGCATTGAAAAGACTAGAATTAGATGAGAGACACTTGCATGATAAGAAAGAACTTTCGTATAATGTTTTCTATCGCTTGCTAACAGAATATGTTGAGACTATGGATGCGAAAGATTGTTATGTGTGTACACAGATACCGACATCAGTAAAGGAAGGAGTGACTTATCACCACATGCCTCTTACATACGGGATTACATGTAGTATAGTAATGTCTAGATTTTATGGTCAAACTAACATACAGTATTTTTACTCAAATTATGATGTTACCTTTGCATATGTTCCTATAATAGCGCAGCTAAGCCAGATTGCTAAAGATTGGGATGCTAAAATAATGAGGGAATTTTTCGAGCCAATGCAACCTTTTGAAACGGCTCACGCTCATAGGGAAAACCTTACCTGCTCGCTCTCTGCAGTAGAAATAAGCTTTTTTGATCGCACAGATGATAGAAGGGCACAAATGAATGCGAAATTAGAAAAAGAGCTACATAAGAGGACTTCAGTAGATAATTATGATTTTGCCGCAATAAAGACACAAGGGAGAATTGCTTTAGATGCTTGGCATGTAGGGAAATTTTGTATATATCGAGGTGAATCTTATTATGATAACATTTTCGTAGGAGCGAGTGAGTGTAAACATACGTTTATCTTTAAGGCCAAATGGACATTCATGATGAACGGACTTGACCCTGTCATTCCAGGTGTATATTACATTTGTGGGTATAATGCCTATTATCGTCTTCCGAAAGGATGGTGGGGGAGATGTTATTTGGGTATAGTGTTCCCAAAGGTTTATCAACTGGATGACCTATCGATGATTCCAAAGACATCTGGATCCCATCGTATCCGGAAAAGGGAGACCGCAGCTGCTGTGGTAGGAGATATATTTGGAGCCATGATTCCTTTGTTGGGAGTTGTGCTGAATTCCATCAAAATAAGAAAGTTGTCTACTATAATGGATAACATGTTGACAAAGTTTTCAGGTGCTATAATCCTGATAGATGCTGAACTTGCAGCGGAAAGAGCTATGACTCTTCAAAATAGGCTTGCCTTAGACATTCTTTTAGCAAAGGATGGCGGCGTTTGCAAAATGCTTGGTGCGCGACACTGTTGTACGTATATTCCAGACAATAGTGTGAAGATTAAAACTATGCTTGCTAATTTAACAAAAGAGAGTGCAGATTTGAAGGAACTGAAAGAACCAGGAGTGTGGGAGAAGGTTGGAAAAGGACTTGCTTCAGTGGGACATTGGATTGGAGGAATTTGGAATGGAATATTACTAAAAATAATACAGGGAATTTTAATAGTACTAATTTGCATTTTTGGAATTTGGGGAATAAAAAGAGGAATAATAATGATAATGGAAAGAATTAGAAGAAGGAAGGAGGAGAAAATGATGAAAAGAATGGCAGAAGAATACAAAGCGAAAACTAGGGGAATTAAAAGGAAAAGAGAACTGACAGAATTTTAAATGGAATAAAATTTGTGGGCATGGTTTGGTGTGATGACAAGTAGTCATCAGAGGAGGGATTGATGAAGCTGAAATGAAGGTTTTACATTTATTAGCGCATAAACGTAGTGTGAAATAATCATGTGTGACTTTAACCGAACTAATAAAGATTGTACGGGGAACAAAATGTGCCCTCAGAGTAGTTTGCCAACATTTATAAGCGTGCTTTATATAACGTGATGTATTAAAAGTGCACTAATCCGACATAATCATAAACGTGTGCTATGATTTGCTTGTCTGAAATGTTTTAGCTTAGCATAACTTTAGTGGAGGCTTCGGCCTAGTTGCCTGGTCTCACGATTTAGATGCTCGTATTTTTCCAATGTGTTAATAAACGTGTATTTTGCTTAAAGCTGTACTTTTCCACTGAGATCGTTCACATGCTTATCTTAAGGTTTCGTGCCAGCCTGGCATTTTTCTCTTTACTCCAAGGTCGATCTGCAGGTGCGGACAATGGAAGCTCAGAAAGTGAGTTAATTGGTATAAAATGTTGCAACTAGCGTACTCGTCTCCAAGGATAATGTATGCTTAAGTAAAAGCTTGAGAACTGTCGTTTTTGATTGGAAAATTTGGAGCCAACTTATGAACCCTCCAATGGAAGACCCTACTGGATTTGAACTGTTGTCTATTTAAACCAGGTGCACAAGAAGAAAGTAGCCATTATCAGCTATTGCCCGACATTGCGCCATTCCGTAGCTATTATGGCCCACCTTGCTGCGACGCCATTTTGAAAGAGACTTTGATGCTTTCTCTAATCGAGGGAAAGAGACTTAAATGATTCTTACCCTAGAGACTTTAACTTGAATTTGTCCCTTTGCATGAAGTAATAGTTTTATTTTGCCGCCGTGAGGCAATTGCCCCGTCCACCTTGCCCCTTTGCCCCGTCCCATGCTGATCGAGAAACGGTACCTGTGAGACGAAGACTTCCTTGAATGCTGATCGTAATTGGTCAATATGAAAGGAAATTGTAAAATTGCATTGTGTTCCTTTTAGGTAACCAACTGCTGATTTTGATAAGATCCCTAGCTAGGAGTTTTTCTAAATTAACGTTGCTAAATTGTTTTTGCATGAAGTCCCACATGCCGATGCTAATTTGAGGTTAGATGAGGATTCTTTTGTTGCACGATGCAATTTGAGACCTTGTTATGCTGACTAAATGTATGCAATTAGTTCATTACAGATTATAATATTAGTGATTTGCATTGCTATTATCGAATGCCTTGTTATTCAAATGTTGCATAGATTGCATCTTTTCCGCCGTTACGGACAGCTATTAATGTTCATTTACGTTTATCATTTGGTGCTGAGACACATCTATATTGTGCTAGCTTTGTTAATATAGAGAAATAAATTCACTAACTTTGAATAAACTGGTGTGGTTATTCCTGACTGAAAGGTCAGGGTTCGCCGAAATGCATTCTGGATTGATTGTTAAGTGTTATGTTGATCAGGGCATTGCTTATGTTCGTTATTGATTATTGATTTAATGAAATTGACTAATTAAGGGTGCCGAGGGTCCCACTTAGCCAAAAGATTCATCGGCCTAAAGAGCGTCCAAATACAGGTAAATTATTAGTACGGAACGCTCTATCAATACCTACGGTACTTGGTCAACCTACAAGCCCTATATATCCCCACAACCAGAAGAGTCCAGCGGACGTAATGGTATATGGCTTTCAAACATCTGATATCGCAGGAATAAGTCACAGAGTAAAACGTAGAGAGAAATGGCTGTTTCTTTCACCACAATTTCAATATTTGTTATTTTAGCTGTTATTTTCTGTAGGAAAACCTTGTAGGATCTACACAAATGACCCCTTGCTGAATTCAAAATTTTGTCTACTTTTCCGAAGTGTTTTTTTTCTGGGATCCAACATTGGTTTTACACCCATTTTTGTCAATAACTGGAAAGAGGCTAAAAGCACAAAAAATTGTAAAAATGGGGTATGTCCCAGTAAAATGCCATAATTGTGTTGACAAATTCGGTTTTCTGATTCAAGTCTGCCTGTTCCTGAAAGCTGGGAAGCTGGTGATTTTAGCACCACAAACCCTTTGTTGATGCCATTTTCAGGGAAAAAACCACAAGCCTTCTTCTGCAGCCCTTTTTTCCCATTGTTTTTAAAATAATGAAATTTGTGCAGTATTTTGGCTAATTTCTTGGTCTCCTTCAGGGGAACCCACAAACTCTGGGTGCCACAGGAATTCCTAGGATGTTGGAAAAAAGGACACAAATTTGGCATGTGTAGCTTATGTGGACAAAAAGTTATGAGGGCCTAAGCGCAAACTGCTCCAGATAGCCAAAAAACGGCCTGTGACCTGAGGGGGAAAAGGCCTGGCAGCGAAGGGGTTAAGCAAGAAAATGACTACGTTCTAACAGTGGCATTTTCAAACAGACAATTTAAAAACCAACTTCACTAAAAGATGTGTTTTTAAATTGTGAGTTCAGAGACCCTAAACTGCACATTTTTATCTGCTCTTAAAGGGAATCTGCGTTTTAAGGATATTTAAAGACAGCCCACATGTTAATCTATGAAAGGGATAGGCCTTGCACAGTGAAAACCGAATTTGGAAGTATTTCACTGTTAGGACATATAAGACACAAATAGTATATGTCCTACATTAAACATACACTGCACCCTGCCCCTGGGGCTACCTAGGGCCTACCTTAGGGGTGCCTGACATGTAGTAAAAGGGAAGGTTTAGGCCTGGAAAGTGGGTACACTGGCCAAGTCGAATTGGCAGTTTCAGACTGCACACATAGACACTACAGTGGCAGGTCTGAGAAAAGTTTACAGGGCTACTTATGTGGGTGGCACAACCTGTGCTGCAGGCCCACTAGTAGCATTTGATTTACAGGCCCTGGGCACCTCTAGCGCACTTTACTAGGCTCTTACCAGTAAATCAAATATGCCAATCATGGATAAACCAATCAACCGTACAATTTACACAGAGAGCATATGCACTTTAGCACTGTTTTAGCAGTGGTAAAGTGCCCACAGTCCTAAAGCCAACAAAAACTGGTCAGAAAAATAAGGAGGGAGGAGGCAAAAATACTGGGGATGACCTTCCAAAAAGGGCCAGGTGCAACATGCACAAACTCTGCACATGAAGGAAACAGATGATAAATGGCTTTGAATGGGAGGGGTGAGGGCTGGTGGAATATATGCTTGCTGATGGCACGCTTCGTTCTCATCACAAGTCGAAAAAAACAAAGCCTGGTATGTATGCACACCCCTGACTGGCAACAAAACGTGAAAAACTCTGGACTAACAGAGAATACAGTATTCAGCATGCTGCATACACAGTATTTCACAATTGTAGACCCAAAGTGTTGCATTTGTATATGTCTGTGTAAAGGGTGTGTGCTAAGTATAGAATACAGTAGGGTATTTTAATTGATTTTATATAGCATTCTAGACCACCAGCAAGGCGCCAAAACACTACCTTGGCAGGTGGTATAATTAAGAAAAACAGCTCTGATAATTTTGTTTTGTTTAGTTTTTTTCCGCTGCCTAAACTTGAACTTTCTGGGGCACACACATGACTTTGAAATGCTATTAAAACGTCTTAGATAACTATGTAATTTATGTTGTTTTTCTATGTCAGCCGCACAGTTGGGAAGAGGGCAGTGGTTAAGCTACATGGATTTGTATGTGTAGTTTGACAGTGCAACTGTCACTTGCCTTTTAAATATTCACCATTATTATTCTACAGTTATTTGCTTCCATACAAATACATATCTATCCTCATGCTATTTACTTTTAATGCTTCACATTACCAAACAGCATTCATTTAAAGCCAGACCTATTGGCATTGCCAATGCTTATTAGCCCTGTAAACCCAAAAGGCTGCTTTGGAGGGGATACCCACCTTTTGTGGCTTTCTCCTACCTTAAACGATGCTTCTGTTGAGTGGAGATGACTGTGTGGAGGAAGGGTGGGATTGGAATGGGGCAAAGGGCAGGGGGAACTGAATGGGGCAAAGGGTGGAGTCACGACTCTCAAGTCCACAGTGCGGAAGTCAAGTCATTCCTGGGGCTGGAGTTTCTGGTTTTTTAAAAATAAAAACTACCTATCTCTCTCTATCTTCTTTTTTGTCAATTCTGTGCAGCTATCACACCTATCTATTCACCATGCCACATAATTCCACTACACAAATACACTCTGCTGGACCTGGCCCTATTTACAGGGTTATGCTCCAAACTTTTTGCCTTCCTCCTCCTATTTTTTCTGACCCTTTTTGCTGATATTATAACTCAGGTCACTTTATCACTGCTGATCAGTGCTAAAGTGCATGTGCTCTCCCTTGTAAACGTAGTGATTGGCTTATACCTGATTGGCACATTTCATTTACATGTAAATCCCTTGTACAATGGTATCCCTATACCCAGGACCTGTAGGTAAAATGCTACTAGTGGGCCTGCAGCGCTGCTTGCACCACCCACATAAGTAGCCTTTGAAACCTGTCTCAGGCCTGCTAGCACAGGGTCTGCGTGAGCAGTTTACTCCCACAGGGACCTGGCATCTAAATTTACATGCCAGACCTGGAGCTCCCCTTTTACTACATGGAAGTCACCCTTAAGGTAGGCCCTAGCTAGCCCTGTGGGCAGTGTGCTATGTATGTAAAAGGCAGGACATGTGCCTAGTTTTGTGGCCTGTCCTGGAAGTGACAAACAGCCTATTTAGTTTCTCACTGCTGTGAGTGCTGCCTTCTCATAGGATTGCATTGCAAATGCCCTACCTTATATCTGGGTGCTATTGTCTGATCTATGAGGGGTAGCATAGGCATGTTTAGTATGGCTGTAATGGCAGTGAGAAATGCTGCTCACTGGTGTAGGTGGATTTTTTTATTACCATTATAGAAATGCCACTTATATAAAGTGGGCATTTCTCTGTGCTTATAACGCTGGTCTTTTGCAGTTTGACTCCAATCCATGTCTGGGGCAGACTGACTGCTGGGCTTTGTGCATACTTTTCAGACAGCCTGTACACAGGGAGGGTGGAGGTGTCACAAAGGTGCATCTGCATATTGAATGGTCTTCCTGGGCTGAGAGAAGGAGAGGCGGGGCACACCTGCATTTGTAAAGGCTGTGACCTGGCCTCGCACAATGGGCTCGTTTATCCCCCACTGATGTCTGCAGCCTGTGCTGGAGGAGAGAGGGGACACTCCTAGAACCAGTTAGGCCTGGCTGAAATCTTTTCTCCCCCTTTGTAACAGCTGTGCAAAATGAGTATAAGTACAGGGTTTTTTCCCCCATGTTTTTAGAGCACTTTGGGAACTGAGACTGAACCTCTGCCAGGGAGACTACTGGACTGCACCAAAGGCTCATCTGGACCGCCTTCTACGTGGCACACAGGACTCATCGGTATCACTTTTCTGCTTGTTGCCCTGCTGACCAGCTACCTCACTAGGCGTGGCTGGACTGGCACTGCTGGACTATCTATGGTGATTGCCCCTACCTGCCTGTAGGGTGCTGATCTCCCCGTCTGCTGCCACCTGCCTTCATGTCCCGCGTTTTGGGCCTCTGGGGAGCCCAGTGCATAAGGAGCGCTGTGGATATCCCTTAGCTTTGTTTCCCTTCGCTGCAGGATGAGCGCATGAAGAGCATTTCCCTGGGGCACAAGCAGGAACTGCTCTCCGAAGGATCACCACCACGGCCCGGCTGAGGAAAGAGGTGCCGGCTAGTTGCGAAGACCCAGCTGGGATTCCCCAGGCTGGGCTGCCTCGGGGAGAAAGAGGAAGAGGAGCCGCAGGCAGCCTCCCAAACCATCACATACGAAGAGCGCTCTTTTCAAGTGCCCCCTGGGCCAGGAGCACTTTAAAGAGTGCTCACGGGGCAAGAGCAAGCACCTGCTGCAGGCGTGATCACCGCTGCGGCTCCATCGGGGAGATGGAGTGAAAGCTGGGCGGTGTGCAGGCTGCAGCCACCCCGCTGCGCCCGCCTCGGGACATTTTGAAGGAAGGGAGACCTCAACGGAGGTCCCCTGCTTCCTCTGACCGGCCTCTTTTTGCTCTGTTCAGCTCGCGGGCAGGGTGGTGACCTCGCAGGAGGTCCCACGATCCTGCTGGACCCCTCATCAATTGCTTGGTGATTTGTGGGCGGGGTGGAAACCTCATCGGAGGTTCCCCCGTTACTGCTGCCCCACCCACCCACAACTTGATTTTGGGTGGGATAGGGCCAGGGTGGCGACCCTCGATGGAGGTCTTCAGTCCTGCACTCATTAACTCTGATTCTCGGTGTGGAGATCGGAGCGAGGGAACTCCGATAATGGGGCACGGACGTCCCTGTTTCACCCACATTGTTTGGCGCCCAGTGCCAATGACACGCACCATTTCTGGTGAGAATATGGTGACAGGATGTGGATGATGGGCCTATTCTATTAGGTGCATAAATTATGATGTTGCAGTCGTAATCTGGTGTGGCTATATGCTAATGCCATGAGCTTTTGGGTGCTGTATCATACTATGCGCAGTCATGATAATGTTTTGGCAATATCGACCCAATATTTATGGTGGCATGTGCATTCTGATGATAATGTCTACCTGACTACTGTTTATTTTGCAGGATAACCAGTAACTTATGTGTTATGTATCACTACTGTTGGCTTTTGCGGAGTGATAGTACTGTGTAAGGTTCTGACAACTGCTTGAGTAGCAGGGTATTACTGACATGTTGTGTTTGGTCTAATAACGTTGCGTAGAGTACAGTTTATTTTTATATAACTTGGTGTTGTGTTTCTTATGTGGTGTACATATTGCGTCATGTGTGTTGTGCAATCGCTTTACACGTTGCTTCGGGGTTAGGCCTGACTGCTAGTGCCAAGCTACCAAGGGGGTGAGCAGGGGGTATCCTGGGTGTGAAACCCCCTCGCCCTGAATAGAGGTGGTGGGTTCTGCCTGGCTAGGTGCATATGTTAGCCAACCAGAAATGCCATTTCTAACATTGGTTGCCAGCGGTGAGGATAGGACTTGCGCTTGCACAATACAATTGTGACTCATTCCTGTACCACAAATTGCACTTCGACCATTACATGTTCTCATTCTTTTTTGTGACTCTCCTGTTCTCTCAAAACAGTCATTTTGATTTATTACTCCTGTATCAGATTCTTGCACTTGGTACTCTTGTTGTTTTACACCTGTGTTTGTTCTCATCAAAATCAAATCTACCTTTGACCCAGGCAAGTTGTTGCGCTACAATCTAGGGAAGTCAAAGGGATTCTGCAGGGAGAGGGGCATACCTGTAAGTGGAGAATCCACTCTAAGGGACCTTCAGGGAGCCCTGTTTAATTTAGAGGAGGCACCCTGGCTAACAACGGTAAAAGAGGGCCAAGAGGGTGATGGGTCTGAGGGTTACCCTGAAGAGGACCATGAGATTAGTGAGGGCTCTGAGTGGAGGGTCCCCAGTCCACACCCCAGAGGGACAGTGACCCCAGAGGGAGAAGATGGCTGGTCAGGGATGGAAGTAGAGAGAGAGGGCCCCATAGACAGGGAGTCCCTTTCTGGGTCCTTTCCTAGGAGCGGTGTCACCTCCCATTCCCTGTCGCCTGAGGAGCTCAGAGATAGGCGAGAAGAGAGGGACCTGAGGCTACACCTAGCCTGGCGGCAGTAGAAGAGAGAAGGGCTGGGTTAGAGAAGGCCTTAGTCCAAGAGAGGATGGAAGAGGCTGAAAGGGCCTTTCCCAGGGAAACTTGCTCTTGAACGCAGTCTGACACATCTGGACTCACCAGCACTGCAGTTGGAGTCCAGTGTTGGCAGCAAAATTGACTGTAGTGCCAGAGACAATCCCTACCTACCCACAGACCTGGTGCCTGGGTTCAAGAAGGGGGAAGACATATGTCAGTGGCTGAAGGAGTATGAAGAAGCTCTGGTTGTGCGCAGGATCCCAGAGAAGGATTGGGGGACTGGCCTGAGAAGCTATATTCCTGAGGAGGGGAGGGGTGGCATGCTCACCCTAGAAGGGAGTGACAGGCAGGAGTATCCCATCATCAAAGAGGCCCTGATAAAAAGGTATGATTTCACCCCTGAAGGCTACAGGTTGAGGTTTAGAGGCAGCAGGAAGCGGTCTCACCAGTCTTGGGAGAACTTTGTGGAAGATTGTTGCAAAGCACTAGGAGGGTGGGTGAAGAGTAGCACAGCAAACACTTATGAATGGCTGTTCAATGTGATTGGCAGAGAGCACATGTTCAGTTTGCTGTTTTCCAGGGCTACGCCAGCACCTGTTGCAGAGTAAGTTCTCTGACCCCAGGGAACTTGCAAAGGAGGCCGACCTCTGGCTGAGTGCTACAGGAGCTGGTAAGGCACTGGGGAGTGACCCAAAAGGGAATGGCTCAGGTTCCCCCCAACCGAAGGTGGGGGAGATTCAGAGTAACCCAGACAGGTCCCATCGTGGGGAGGGTGCAGGTTCTAGATAGTCCTATGCCCCGCCGCAAACCCTAAAGAGTACCCTGAGGGGGCCTTGTGGAGGAAACTTAGTCTATACAGGGAAGTCATCCACGGAGGGGGATCCCCTAGTGTCAGGAGAAAATGGGATGATGGCTGGATCCAGTGTCCCACCAGCTCTGCTGACCGGTAGTACCACCCGGCAAGGGGGGGGTGCAGAAGCCTCCACTGAAGGGTTTGCGGGAGGGGAAAGACTCTCCCCTAACTCCAGCCCCACCCAAGGGTACTGTCTTCTAGGGGTACTACTCCTGAGGGGAAGAGTTTGAGGGAGAGGGTGGACTCTCCCCTAACTCATAACCAGCCCAAGGGTACAGACCCTGGGTTGGAGATCCAGGTCCAGGGAAACCCCCTTGACCTGGGGGTAGACACAGCTGTCCCCAGCATCCCTACCATTTTTACTTCTTGGGGTGTCACTCCTGGTGGGAGGGTGCGGAACTCTAGAAGAAGGGGCAGGGGGAGGAAGGACTCTTCCCGGACACCAGTTCAGCCTGAGGGGGAGGACCCCAGTTTGGGACGCCAGTTACAGACGGACTCCACTGAGCTGGTAGATGAGCTGAGCAGAACGACTGAGACCAGCGCCCTGGCAGTTCTGGATTCTGGGGTTACCAGTCCCAAAAGGAGGGTAACAGAATCCTAGAAGGGACTCTCCCCTGACCCCTATTCAATCTATGGGACCAGTCCCTAGGCTGGAGGACCAGTGGCATGGTAGAATCCCTGTACTGGTGGGAAGTAGAGTGGAGAGAGGATGCTATGCACCTGGGGCTACCGCCCCCCACTCAGAGAGGTTTCAGAGACCAGATGCACCGGGATGGCCAGGGACCTGGCTCTGGCCACAGACAACTAGGATGCCTCCCTGGGTTAGCTTAGATTGTCTGGAAAGCAAAGACAGAGTGATCCCATTGGGTTCAGATTGGCATAGAACTGGAACATGCCCCTACAGTTGCGGACCTGGGTCCATGATCTATTGCCCCAAGCAGGGAAGTCCATCAAGGTATTGAGTGGTCTCTCCTGGCTTTAGGCTGGGTGTTATGTTGAACCTGGCCCTTTTCACAGGGTCATTCCCCAAACTTTTTGACTTCCTCCTCCTATTTTTCTGACCCTTTTTGCTGATGTTATGACTCTGGTCACTTTATCACTGCTGATCAGTGCTAAAGTGCATGTGCTCTCCCTTGTAAACTTGGTATGATTGGCTTATACCTGATTGGCACATCTCATTTACCTCTATGTCACTTGTACAGTAGTATCCCTATACCTAGGGCCTGTAAATTAAATGCTACTAGTGGGCCTGCAGCGCTGCTTACACCGCGCTGCTGGGCTGACTCGAGGAGAAAGAGGGAAAGGAGCCATCAGCAGCCTCCCAAACCAGTGCTGACGAAGCACGCTCTTTTCAAGTGGTCCCAGGGCCAAGAGCACTTTAAGGTGTGCCCCCGGGCATGAGCAGGCACCTGCTGCGGGGGCGTTCACCGCTGCAGCCCCCTCCCAGGAGACAGAGTGGAAGCTGGGCGGTGCGCGGGGTGCAGCCGCCCTGCTGCGACCCCGCTCCCCCTCGGGCCTCCTTTCACTCTGTTCGGCTCACGGACGGGGTGGTGACCTTGCCAGAGGTTCCCCGATCCCACTGGGCCCCTCATCAATTGCTTGTTGACTCAAGGGCAGGGTGGAAACCTCATCGGAGGTCCCCCGATTACCGCTGGGACCCCCTACCCACAACTTGCTTTCAGGTGGCATACAAGAAGGCCGGGGTGGCGATCCTCGATGGACGTCCCCAGTCCTGCTATCATTAACCCTGATTCTCGGTGCTGAGATCGGAGCGCAAGAGCTCCGATATTGAGGCATGGGCATCCCATTTTCCCCATATCTTTTGGCGCCCAGTGAGGATGGCACTCACCGGTCCTGATGAGAATGTGGCTAAATGATATGTGCATTCCTGATGATGGGCCTATTACATTATGTGCATACATGATGATGTTGTTGCAGTCATGATCTGGTGTGGTCATATGCTAATGCCATGAGCTTTTGGGTGCTGTCACACTATGCACAGTAATGATAATGTTTTGGCAATACTGACCCTATACTTATCGTGACGGGCATTCTGACAGTAATGTATACCAGACTACTGCTTATGTTGTAGGACAACTAGTAACGTATGTGTCATATATGACTACTGCTGGCTTTTGCGGAGTGATAGTACTGTGTAAGGTTCTGACAACTGCTTGGGTAGCAGGATATTACTGACGTGTTTGGTCTAATAATGTTGCAGACAATACAGTTTATTTTTTTATAATTTGGTGTTGTGCTTCTCTTGTGGTGTGCATATTGTGTTATGTGTATTGTGTGTGTTTTGCAATCGCTTTACACGTTGACTCCGGGTTAGGCCTGACTGCTCGTGCCAAGCTACCAAGAGGGTGAGCAGGCGGCATCCCCGGTGTGTGACCCCCTTACCCTGACTAGAGTGGGGGGTTGTTCTGCCTGGCTTAGGTGCATACCCTAGCCAACCAGAAACCCCATTTATAACACACTCCACACCACACAATTCCACACGCAAAAATTCACATCTAACAATTCCAATACAACCTGCATAATTCCACTCCACACCACATACTTCCTACAGTCCAAACCAAAACACATAGCTAAAGGACATTCTCATTTACAATGCCAGCTGCAGTCAAGTCACAGCAAACACTTCAGTTTTTGACCGTAGGACCTGTTAAACAGGTCCCGCTGTCAAAAACCAAGGCTTTCATCTCTGTCCTCTGCACACATGCAGGGAACAGAGACGATTTGCTTCATTAAGCATCGAGCTGCTGTTTAAGGAGCTACGTGCGTGCTGAAGCAATGGCCACGCAGGGAGGCCTTGAGGCTTCCCCTGCAGTGCCAGATAACCTGTAAAGGGCTTGTTATACATTAAAAAAAAAAAAATTGAAAAATGTGTAGCGCCCTGAGGTAACTATAACTCGGGCCTTCACCATGCACAACTAATTACTCCACATATTATATCATTGATGACATCTTCTATCACATCTTTCATAGTATCACTGCAACATTTGCAATAAAATTATTGATGAGATAATTGTACATGGCAAGGGCATGAGTTATAGTTACATTAGGGTGCAAGTTATAGTTACTTGAAAGAAATATAACTATAACTGCTGAACTTCTATGGTTTTGTATGAGTAAATTGAGAACCTTACTATAACGTCTCTGTAACCTTTGGTTCTTTTTTGTGAATATTCGAGGTCCTAGGGAGTTTAGGCATCGTATGCTGGGATCAGTGGCGTAACATTAGCTCACACAGCCCCCATGGTGCAGGGGGGCCACTGAGCTCTGTGCACAGATGGCGGGCCTCTGGTCTGTGAGCTCCTGACTGGGTCCGGGGGTGGGGGCTAGGGGAGGCTCCATGTACTTTGCAAAGGGACCCCTCAAGTTTCGTTATGCCACTGACTGGGATCTTTCTAGTGGCCTCCTTTTAGATTTGTTGATGTTTCCTAGTGAGTTTCTCGAGGCCATTCCCCTGTGAATCTCTTGCTTTCAGGAGTCATTCCTTCTTCCTGTCTCTCCTTTTCGGAATGACGTGATTTTGCTACCATCATGCCAGGTAAGAGTGTGTGGTGGGGCGTAGGTGTTGACAGAGGTTCAGACTCAGTTTTATAAGGTTTTATAAGGCCGAAGCCAGGATTTATTGATTATAAAGGGAAAACAAATGGTCAAAAAAAAGATTAGAAGCTGGTCTTCTCCTCGGTCTTTTCTCCAGGAAGTCTCTGTTTTATGGGGGAGGTGTTTTGCACAGGTTCTCAATATTTCCTTCTGTCTTTCTTGTAGGTAGTGGTCTGCTGACAGCTTCTTCCTGGATGCCCGCGGATTCTTGGCATAAGAAGAAGACAGGTCTTGGTGAGTGGAACGGTAAGTTACTATCTCTGTTACTTTATTAGTAGAAAGGAGGGGTGTGAGGGAAGGAACGGCATGAATAGGTGCTGTTATAAGGGGGTTTTATGGTCAGGAAAAAGAGAAAACGCAAAAGTCTGGGTGATTACTGGGACTGTGACTGGGTAGTGCAAGGAGGTTGCCGTGCTCTGTGACTCCCGGGTTCCCAGTCCCTCCACCCCAGTTGCCCTGTTCCCCTTCCACCCACTCCTGTTCCTTTTCCCTCCTTCCTCCTCCCTCCTACCCCTTTAATGTGGGTGACTCTAAATAAACCCCGTACCTTGTTTAACCACGACCCTCCTGGGACGTGGCAGGATTCATCATCCTCTCTGCAGGTTTCTCGCACTTCGGCGTGAGTGCAGGGCTTCTGCTCCTTCCTTCTTGGTTCGTCTGTCGGCGGCTCTAGGCTCCTCAGCTCTTCGGTCCTCTCGTCGTCTTCCCTCGTTGGCTGCTCCTCTCCTGCTGTGGCGCGTCCGTTTTTATGGCGTTGTATGCGATATCCGAGCCGACAACCCGGAAGTCCGGTTGCGCTCGGCCGTGCTGGTCGCACGCGTCGTCATGGAGACGCGTAAGGGAGAGGGAAGAAACACTCCCCCGGCGCCAGGGCTGACTCTCGGTAGGCGAGGTGCATGACACCCGCCTACAGAGTGTTTCCTCATGAACGTTCTCACCACTTCTGGTGTCTTGCGACCTTTCTTTCTGGCGGGGTTTCAACAGTTCTACCCTTTTTGTTGTCTTTCTGTGATGATGGTGCTTTGGAGTATACTGGAATCTTTTAGGCTACTGTTGAATGAGGATAGTGTCTCTGGCCTGTTTTTTCATTCTTCAATGCTCTGTTATCTTCCTTTGTTAGGGTTGAGTTTGCTTCGACCTGTGTGATTTCTATTTTATGATATCAATTGGTTAATTCATTACCTTTCCTACTGGGTTTTTTATTTGGGGTAGCACTTCATAGGGGTTTTCCTGTCAAACTTGGGTATTATGGTCTCCTCTGTGTTCTCATTTTCCTGTTTAGACCATTCCAGAGACATGGGGAAGCAGAGTCTGTCCTCTGTGACGTGTCCTTGAATTGTGATATTCAATGCTTCCAAGAATATTTTTTGTTTTGGTAATCTCATTTTTCTGGCATCCATGTGGTCATGTTTCTCTGCTTTGCACATCCTCATCAATTAAAGACTGGGGCTAGGAAGACGGGGGAGGAAGTAATGCCCCAATTATGTACCTGTAATCTTCATTATTTCGGGTCTTCATCTTCCTCATCACTGTCCTAGATACCTCCCTGTCTGGCTGTTTTTCACCACTGGGCCGATGATGTGCTTGGTATTTCAGAAAGTTTGGCAGGAGTACCTCTTTGTGACTCCCAGGGAGGAGGTGGAGCCAAAGCTCGGGACTGGGTATAAATATTTGTTTTTACGTTTACTTTAGGGCTAATGTAGGTAATTTGTGTGTGTGTAATGAATCAAACTTCAAAGTGTAAGGACTGTGATGAGGGAGGGAAAGGACGGAGAGTCATGAAGATCACCAGTAAGTAATCAGAGTATGTCAGAATTAGAATTTAAGAGTTTTAGTACGCCGTTCATAATTTAACCCCGAATCCCGGCTTGTATTAAAGAACATGAGACCATAAAACAAAGTAGATAATTGAGAATCAGCTAATTCTAATCTACATGTTTGTATTTTCTCTTACAACAACACAAAGGCATGGACATATTTACAAAATCTTGAAGAGTGCTTTATTTAGAGACTAAGGGGGCCATTACGACCCCGGCGGTTGGTGCAATAGTGGAGGTAATAACGCCAACAGGTTGGGGGTACATACCTCTACTATTATGGCACTGGCGGTTTGGCCAAAGCCAAACCACCAAGTTAACACACCGACCACCACAGCAGTAACGACCGCCGGGCTGGAGACTACAGTCTCCAGCCCGGCGGCCATCACTAGGTTGCCCATGGCATTATGATCCCGCCCAACGCCTTGGTTTCCGTGTTTTCTGTACCGCCACGAAAACCATGGCAGTAGGCACTATCAGTGCCAGGGAATTCATTCCCTGGCACTGATAGGGGTGTCCCCCACCTGCTCCCGTCCCCAGAGTCCTCCCCCACCCCACCCCATATATACACATACACACACATACATACACACCCATACACACACACATACACACAGTCACCCACGCATGCATACATTCACACAAAACTCACGGCAACACTCACGAACATACATACAGGCACACACGCAATCACACGACACAACATGCACAAACATACACACTATGCACGTCTCATGCACACATGCATTACACACGCATGCACGCATTCAAACACAGTCACACACACACACCCACAACACCCCCTTCTCCTGTCCGAGAACCCGACTTACCTGCTTGCAGGGGGTCTTCCGGAAGGAGACGGGATGCAGCGCTGCTGCCAGCAGCAGCTTCTGCCAGCAAAACACTGCCAGGCGTATCATGGAACATGATACGGTAGGCGGTGTTTTGCTGGCAGCAGCGCAACCCTACCACCGTCCACCACCATGACCGTTGCCGGAATTCCACCAGTCTTCTGGCAGAATTCCGGCTGCGGTCATAATTCCATGGACGGTTGGTAGCCACGGCGACGGTATGTTGGCAGCCGTGGCGGTAGGCGGCATTTGTCGCCAATTTCATAATGAGGGCCTAAGTATCTGTGTATTTGTTGAAAGATAAATAATTGCCATTACATATATAATTAATTAATATCACAGGAAATTTATTTTGACATTGTAAGTACTATTAACGAGAACAGTAAGTAATCTGTGGTTTTAGCCACAAGAAAGCACTCACCATTGATGCTGGAAGGGCAACATTCACTTTGTTGCCTACAGTTAGAGTCTTCAGAGGTAGAATGAGTGTGCTTTCCAGGGTGGTGGCGTTTTCTTTGGATCCGAACTGAGGAAAAAACAAGAATGTAACTTAACAAAGAAAATAAGAGTCGATTCAGCAACAACTTCAGCAGGAGCACTAAAGATCAGCTGCACCCTCTGTAACAGAATATTTTTGTACCTCGTTGTTTTTATTGATTCTTAAAGGGAATCGCCTGTTTGAAATCTTGAACCCGACTAATTGAAAACATAGGAAATTTACTCATTAAGTTTCCTTTTACATTTGAGCACATTTCGTTTTTCTTTTTCTAAAGGGTGCACCCGCAAAGAGAATGAAAAATTGTCTTTGCCCAGTCCTGCATCGCTAACCATAACTGCGTTGGATCTGTTCCTGATTGTTTACGGATCATCTTCATTACTCCTTGTCCTAATATCCTCATACAAGTCAGTACATGTGAGGCAAGCCACTATAAAGACAGAAAACCAGAACAGGCATACCAAGCATCTTCCTGTTATACCCAAGCCAGACAAAGACTGGAAGATACTGGAAAGATGGGTGGGTCGCAATGACTGGTACGAGGATGTCAGGACCAGGGCTAATGAATATTACCAGACAATCAGGAACATTGCCTTTGCATCCTATGTGCACATCACAGCTATTACTTGCAAGGAACACCCAAGCAACACCCGGACTTCGTCATAAATTACAAGTCACCCACTAGTTTTATTGAAACATTTTTACATTAAGGACAAAATAGAACTTTAACACCAAAGCTCATTTCATCACTGTCAATTCTCTGCAGTCTGTAATGCTGGAAAGAATTATTTGGGGAAGACAGATTTCAGATAATAGGACACCTTTAATATCAGCCCAAGACAGAGTCACCTGCCTGGTTATCTTTCCTGGCTGCCTACTGGGAGAGGAGGGTCATACACTGAGTAAGCCAAAGCAATTGCAGAGTGAATTAATCAACTAATTGCTATAGAGGAGTCTTTTTGTCCTTTACTTGCAAACGCAAAGGTCTAAGGCAGGGACTTCTGGAGGTAAAATGGGAGAGTTGTGCTCAAACCAAAGGGGTAGGAAAGGTAGGCTCTAGTCTTAAAATAACCTTGTCTTCCAGAACAGTCAGAAAAGGTGCTGTATACAAGACACCCAATTCCGCTATACTCCTATCATAGATCGCTGCAATTAAAAAGGTCAACTTAATTGTCAAAGATGTGATAGCCATTACTTTACGAGGTTCAAAAGGATGCTCTTGCAGAACCCGCAGAACCAGAGGTAAATCTAAAGGAGGATTTGATAATCTAAGAGTTGAGATGCCTCTCTCCAGCTCCAAGATTTCCCCAAGGTCCCCTAAAACGTGTTTTGCTGAACATTTGGGATTTAAGGGTTGGATGGACATTTTTACTGAAAAAACAACATTGGCTCACAGTTCAAAGGGGAGATGGACTGTGACTCACATCATCTTTGAAAATTCTTCCAGTGTTTAGAGTGAGGTTTTATCAGAAAAGGTCTATGGGAATTTTAATTTGCTTCTGCTAAACAAAGAGCGGGAGAAGTGAACTGATCTGCATGGGGCATGGCTCCAGAGCAAGACTTCAAGAAGGACACAATGTAAGGTAGTAAGGGAATCATGTTCTCCGAGGCTAGAATGGAACCACACAATCGCCTTCCAAATCCCATCTCTGATTCTCTTTAAAAAACTGGGAATTAGAGAAAATGGGGGAAAGAAAAATGGCGTTTCCATGGCCACCGTAATGACAACACATCTTCTCTCCATGGCCCCCTCTCTGGAAATCACGAACCAGATCTCAGTAGATCTGAATTTTTCTTGGGATGTAAAAACATCATAAAGGGTGGACCCAAACCTTTTTCTAATCTGTTTTATTCAACTTCTGTACACATTACAAGTACATAACAATATAGTAAAAGAATCGCCCTTCTCCCCCTACCATCTCCAGTGGCACATTTTCTGGCTGGCTGTTGCCAAACGTCCTGAAGATTGCCTAAGAAAACAGAGGAGACAGACGTCTTTTGAGTAGGGAGATGTCCTGCTGAGGTGATCTGCTGCAATGCTGTCCATTCCCTTGATGTACGACATTTTTTAGGACAACAGATGCTTCTCTGCCCAAGAGTTCAACTGAAGCTCTACCAGACTCAATGACATCCCACGACCTCAAGTGAAGCTATACCAGACCCAAAGATCTTGGGCAGATCCCTCCTTGATGGTTCAGATATGAGACCATTACTATTTTGTCTCTTCTATTTAATACATGCTTGTCTTGAATTTGACCATGGGGTCTCTTTCATGCTCTTGCAACTGATGTTAGTTCTCTCAACACCTATATACCATAGTTGACTAGTCTCCCAACGTGGCTCCCCATAGAAAAGAATGTGCATCTATTGGTATAATATAAGGGTGCCTTTCTCCAGATTTGTTGAATTCTGCCAGCATTATAGAGCGTGTTCACCTGGTCTGACTAATGAATAGTGGCTTTGAATTCTTGGGAGGCTAGTGGCCAATATGTGTGAAAATGCAACCGAAGAGGATACAGATGAAGATGGGGCCCAAGGAAACATAAAGATGCACGGGCCATGTGGCCCTGAAAACTCAGTAACATTTCTGATGGCGAATGAGCTATTCTGAGTAGGGATGTGATCAAAAGATGAATGGTTGAAGCTTAGAATTCTGGAAGAAAGACCGTGCCAAAGTCTGCCCTGAAACACGCCCCAATAAAAATTAGTTCAATGGAAGGCTTGAGCTGATATTCTTTCTAACAGACAAACAGTAGGACTTGGAATGGGAAGTGTTGGTTCTGGACAGAAAATGTCAAGACCTCTGAATGTATCGGGATTACAGAAATGTGAAAGTGTGTATCCATGTGATTCACTGTTACCATAAAGCTGTCTGCTTGGATCAAAGGTATGATCATCTGAAGAGTCTGTGGGGGTCATTAAGACCCTGGCAGTAAATACCGACTACTGCCACGGCGACGGCCTCCAAAAGATCGGCACTGTGGCTACCGACCGTCCCCAAATTATGACCATGGCGGAATTCCAGCTGCAGTCATGGCGGCAGACGGCAGTAAGGTGGCGTTGCTGTCAGCAGCATCGCCACGCCAGTAGAACGCCGCCGACCGTATCACAACACATGATACGGCCTGGCGGTGTTCCGCTGGCGGACGCTGCTGCTGGCAGCAGCGCCGCGTCCCATCTCCTGCCGGAGCACCACCTGCAAGCAGGTAAGTTGGGTTTCCGACAGGGGAGGGTGGTGGGGGGTGTTGTGTCTGTGTGGGGAGGTGTGTGACTGTTAATGTATGCGTCAACGCAGGTGTGAGTTGTGTAGAATGCGTGTGTGCAGGTATGGGTGTGAGTGTGCATGTGTGTTGTGTCGTGTAAATGCATGTGTGCTTGTGTGTTTGTCAGTGTGTGTTGCTGTGTGTGTGTATGAATGTATGCATGCGTGGTTGAATGTGGGTATGCATGTGTGAATGTGTGTGTGCGTGTAGGTGTGTGTATGTCGGGGGGTCAGGAGTGGGAGAAGGAGAGTAGGGGTGGTCTCTGGGGAGGGGGGGGGCGGAGAAGACCCCTATCAGTGCCAGGGAAGGAATTCCACGACAATGACAGTGCCTACCGCCATGGTTTTCGTGGCGGTAAGTTTGCCACGAAAACCATGGCGGTAGGCGGGGTCAAAATCCCAAGGGTGGGATTGTGACGCCGCCTGGTTGGAGACCAAAGTCTCCAGCCCAGCGGCTGTTACTGCCCTGTCGGACGGAGTGGTAGATTGGCGGTTTGGCTTCAGCCAAACCGCCAAAGTCATATTTTGGGGAAGGATACCGCCAGCCTGTTGGCTGTACCTTTCTCCAAAATAACGCCGTCTGCCAGAGTCACAATGCCTGTATCTTAAAATGAACCACCTTGATGGACTGATATAGAAACTGTGGGTCTGCTACCATTCCAAATGTTCCTGATAATTTGGGGTCTAGAAAGATGGATAGAATAGATGCTGGCTCCTCTCTCCCAATGTAGCACTGGAATGGTACTTTGATTTTTTTTCTTATAAATCCTGTATATCTTTCAGAAATGCCAATCTCTTCTCTGCATTCTTTGACCAAGGTACTGTCTTGAGTCCAGAATCTGGAAGGGTAGATGATCACCCTCATTGATCATCAGCAGGATTGACTCTTCCGAAAGTAGACCTTTCCCAATTTATCTGGAATAATCAGAACCAGACTCGAATATGAAGATTTAAAGGATTCTTGGCATAGTTAGGAACAAGGCTGCTAAGATGTAAAGTTTGTTTCTGTTTCTTCTTGATCACAAGAGAACCTGGTCCCTTGGTTTTCATCTCTTCCAAGTGAAATAAAATACTTGTGAATCTGGGTAGATTCTTTTAATCCTGTCCTTCTATTCCCTGAAAACCACATCCATCACATGAGTGTGTATCAGAAGATTTATCTCTGGGTTCTTTGGAACTGCCAACACAATGTGTCTGCTGAGGTAACCGGAAGCTCCGGTGTTGGAAACCACCTAGTTTTTGCAGATGTTTGGGAAAGAACAGTTGGTAATATAGCTTCACCTATATTTTTTTCTTTTTTTCCCTCTATGAATGCTTCTTATTCTAAACTGGCCCAACCAGACATAGAATTAACCTCTGGGGTTGCTGCTCCTTCAAGGCCTGTATTCTTCCTAGACTTCCATTTTAATGCAGGCTTCTATTATAATTCACCTCGATCTTTCCTCTTTATCCTGAAGGAGAAGGAGAGGTGGACTGGGATGGTGAGAAAGAGGAATCCTCTGAATGCAATAATTTTCTAGAATACTTTCCAATTAAAATGTGTGCCAAATATCACTTGCGAACCACAACAATGATTTTCAGCAATATTTACCCCCCAATTTCTGCCACAATTTTTTAAACACCAAGGACGCACTCAGCAGAACAAAACGTTTGCCATGTGCACTACTTTTGGATCAAGTGCGCATGCAGGAGACAAATGCACTATAGTGCTCCAATTAACACAGAAACAAAAACAACTTACAGATGTCAATAATTTTTCACCACAGGCAGCCAGCAGGTACTTCAATATCATTTGTTTCCGCCTGCAAATGACTCATCACCCAATGTTCATATGCCACAAAGCATATCAATGACTGCTGCAACCCATGATCCCACAGTAAAATGCAAAAAATAGGTAAATAGTTTGTTTGGGGATCAGTTCCTCATCTCCCCTTAAACTTAACCAAATATTCCTGAAAACCCTTTGCACCAAGCCCTGCAAGGAAGAAACAACACAGTGAACACCCTCGGAGACTCGAGCCTGGGAGGAGTCTCAGCATTTCCTATACTCCTAGTCCGAGTCAGAGGCAGGAAGAAAAGTAAATGAGGCAAGGGCAAGCATTGGCAAAACCAATAAGTTTCACCTGCGCGAGAGCTCTTGGCTTTCCCGATGTCTTTTAGTAATGTTGTAGAGCAGCATGGTGTAGGAAATGGCCTTTCTGCAGGGTCATCCCCAAACTTTTTGCCTTCCTCCTCCTCTTTTTCTGACCTCATTTTTGTTGGCTTAGGACTCTGTGCACTTTACCACTGCTAATCAGTGCTAAAGTGCATATGCTCTCTCCTTAAAACATGGTGACACTGGCTCATACCCAATTGGCGTATCTAATTTACTTGTAAGTCCCTACTCAAGTGCATTACATGTGCCCAGGACCTGTAAATTAAATGCTACTAGTGGGCTACTGCACTGGTTGTGCCACCCACATAAGTAGCCCCCTAACCATGTCTCAGCCTGCCACTGCAAGGCCTGTGTGTGCAGTTTCACCACCACTTCGGCTTGGCATTTAAAAGTAATTGCCAAGTCTTAAACTCCCCTTTTTCTACATATAAGTCACCCCTAAGGTTGGCCCTAGGGAGCCCATAGGGCTATGTAGTTGAAAGGCAGGACATGAACATGTGTGTTATATATGTCCTGGTAGTGTAAAACTCCTAAATTCGTTTTTACACTGCTGTGAGGCCTGCTCCTTTCATAGGACAGCATTAGGGCTACCCTCATATACTGTTTGAGTGGTAGATGCCAGAAACGACGCACAGCCTGCATTGCAGCAAGAAGATCACAGCACGCCGAACCGGACTGACGCAGCCCGGCTCCCGAGAGGAGATCGACACGGCACCAGCATTGCGACCGGAACTTCGACACACAGTCCAATAGATCGATGCATAGCTGAGCCGGAACGATACAGCCCGACTTCCTGCAAGAAGAATCGACGAAGCGCCTGCCGTGCAACACCCTGCATCGCCCACCAGATCGATGCAGCTCCTGTGACTTCGTCCTGCATGCCCAGGATTTATCCACATCGTCCCGGGGGCGTCCAAATACCCCGCAATCCGAAAAGGATCCGTCTTCGCACCTGATATTGATGCAAAGCCCTGACTGCGTGAAAAATATTGACGCATCTTCTGTGTGCGCCCGGAGAAACCGATGCACGCCTCCCTGTTTTCCACGCATCTCCTCCTCTGCGGCCCCCTGTGGATAATTTAGACCCAAAGCAGGTACTTTGTGCTTTCAAGAGACACTTACTGTTTTTAAGAACTTAAGACTCTTTTTATCTTCTCTAAAGTGATATTTCAATGTGTAATTATCAAATCTTGATTGTTTTGACCTGCATTTAACCAGAAAAATATTATATATTTTTCTAAATACTGTGTGGTGTATTTTTGTGGCGTTATACTGTGTTATTGCATATTTTACACATTGCCTTCTAAGTTAAGCCTGACTGCTCAGTGCAAAGCTACCAGAGGGTGGGCACAGGATAATTTGGTGTGTGACTTACCCTGACTAGAGTAAGAGTCCTTGCTTGGACAGGGGGTAACCTGACCGCCAACCAAAGACTCCATTTCTAACACATGGTTAAAAGTTTTTAAAAAGTTGTATGACACAGCCAGCCTTGGCTACATCATACACAATACAGTGGTGGTGGGCAACACAATTAACGGGAGGCATGGTGGTATGTAATGTGCAACACACATAACAAGTGGTACGGTGGGAGGGAGCGTGCAATGAAACAGTAAAAATACGAATCGTGGATGTGTCATAAAGTCTTTATTTCATTTGGAGGGAGGAAGCACAGACAACAAGAGGGTGAGGGGTGGAGAGGGCAACACCAACAATGGGATTGGAAATAAACAATGTGGACACAGCTGGGAGGGGAAGAAGCAACATGGAAATGGTTATCGGAAGGGAAGAAGCAATAAAGATAGAGGGCGGCAGGGGAAGAAGCAACACAGGCAACAGGAAGTGGGAGGAGAAGAAGCAACATAGAGAGCAGTGGTGAGAGGGGAAGGAGCAACAAGGACAATCGGTGATTGGAGGAGGAAGAAGCAACAAGGATACAGGGGGTGGAAAGTGACGAAGTAACACAGACAAGGACAATAGGGGAAGAAGAAAGAAAAGAAGAATCTCAATCACAGGGCAAACAGCGAAAGGACACCAACCAATATGAAGCAATCTGTACTTGGTCCATACTCCACACAAAAGAAGAGGAAGTGGAGCTGGCATGAGCTGGCCAATTAGAAAGCAGCAAATAAGAGTGATAATTAAGCCAACAAATGGTAACCAATAGACGGGCTCCAAACCCCTTCTAGTGTACAATATCTCTTGCCATCGTCAGGGCATGAGCACTGTTTTCAGCGACACCTAAAACGAACTATGTTCTGTTTGGCAAGTCCTTTATGGTGCCCAGGGTGGATGGGCAGAACTTGTTGTACAGCTTGTTTTTTGTTTTTCTATGTTTTATCAGCTAACTTCACAACTAATGCCTGGGACAAGGACGTAGGACATGAAGGTAAAATTAGACCTATTGTGACATCATTCACAAGATAGCCACATTATCCCTTTTAATTTACAAGGTTTCTAGGAGTATTGTTGTGTATTCCTATTTCTAACTATTTGAAGACAAAGCTGCATGTATAAGTGCATACATTGAGAAAATGTTACATTAGTGCAACTGCAATTAGTAACTTTTTTTCTTCACATATATATTTTTTTCTCATGAACAATACCCATACAGAACAGCCTTAGCAGATCTGGGGATGTTCCCTTCTGATGCAAATCATGGAAATGATCTTACTGTTGTGTTAAAAGGAGTAAGTAGTAGGGGATAGACAACTATTCAGTAGATTAAAATATATGTAATTGTATGTAGTGTGTTAGACATCCATTCAGTAGATTAAAGTAAATGTAATTGTATGTAGTGTGTGTGAACAAGAATAAAAAGAAACTCACAAGGGAAACGTCTGGTATGGGGATACCATCCACTGTGGCAGTGAGTTCTGGATCCCAGTTCTTGACAGTATGGAAGAGGAATGTGTCCACGGGTCGGGAAGTAGAGTGTAAGACTGTTTTTGCTTTCGGCTTATAGGACCCGGTCACATTCAGCACAAGCTCCTCGTTATCTATAGAAAGGAGAGAAAACACAGAGAGACCTTCTTAATAGATAAATAAGGAGTGTTAAAGGTCTGTGATCCAAATGTCAGATGTGTTCATCTGAGTGCTTCATATATACTGATTAGTTGCAGTTAGGTGATCCGTCCTTGTTGGTTCCTTGCTTACAGTTAGAGTACTTCCCGTTCCTTCAATGGGAAGAACCTAAAGGTCACAATACAGCCAGAACCTGCAAACATTGCTTTTGCACATCATTCAGTCAAATATAGTCACAACCAGGAATAAAGAGTCCATTGACCACCATTCTTAGTCTGTGAACACAAGAACAGAGAAGAGAGGAAAGTGTAAAACAAATAGCCCCATGTAACTTTGCAAGTCTTCTCCAGTCTATATGATGTACATCTGACATTTCTCATTTCCGTCCAACTGTTATGAGAAGGTGGAATACTGAACCAACACGTTTCCTCATTTGAGAAGAAACTTAATTTTTCTGCTTTTGGAATTGGCAGCTACATCCATCAGAACCAATGCTACAATTGTTCCTCTGTCCCCAATCTCAGATCCACCAAAGAAGCCTTGATATCTTTTATTACCCAGAATTCAGTTGGGCAGTCAGACAGGCTTCCGTCTTTCAGCGTTTAATGTGAAGCTTCCCACTGCATGCCTTTGGCATAGAATGGCTGTAGGAAAGTGCCACTGTTGGCATGGTTACCCCTTCCCCCCCACCCCACCCCAATGTTTGCCTGATATTGAAACCAACTTTGATTGAAAGTATGCTGAGATCCTGCTAACCAGGCTCCAGCACCAGTGTTCTTTCCCAAAGGCACACCCATGGAACACAAATAAGTCCCTTGTAAATGGTACCAAGGGGCCTGTGGCCAGGGAAGGTCCCCAAGGGCTGCAGCATGTATTATGCCACCCTGGGGGACCCCTCACCAAGCACATGCACACTGCCTTTGCAGCTTGTGTGCTGGTGGGGAGAAAAAGGCAAAGTCAACATGGCCCCTCTCTCAGGGTGCCATGCCCACAAACCACTGCCTGTGGTCTAGGTAATTCACCCCTCTAGCAAACCTTACAGCCCTAAGGCAGGGTGCACTATACCACAGGTTAGGGCATAGCTGCATGAGCAATATGCCCCTACAGTGTCTAAGTCCACCCTTAGACATTGTAAGTGCAGTGTAGCCATATTGAGTATATGGTCTGGGAGTCTGCCATTACGAACTCCACAGCTCCATAATGGCTTAACTGAATACTGGAAAGTTTGGTATCAAACTTGTCAGCACACTGAACCCACACTAATGCCATTGTGGGATTTATTGAGAAATGCACCCAGAGGGCATCTTAGAGATGCCCCCTGTATGTTAGCCAAACTGCGAGTGCAGGACTGACCGGTCTGTGCCAGCCTGCCAATTTCAGACAGGTTTCTGACTACACAGAGTGAGAGCCTTTGTGCTCTCTGTGGCCAGAAGCAAATCCTGTCCTGGGTGGAGGTGCTTCACACCTCCCCCCTGCAGGAACTACGACACCTGGTAATGAGCCTCAAAGGCTCAAGCCTTGGGTTACAGTGCCCCAGGGCACTCCAGCTAGAGGAGTTGCCTGCCCCCTGGATAAAGCCCCATTTTTGGTGGCAAGTCTGGTGGGAAAATCGGGAGGAGTGACCACCCTAGCTAGAAGCATGGTGTCCAGCGCTGAGGTGACCCCCCCTTCCTGTAGAATCCTCCAGCTTGGTTTGGAGGACAGGGACCAATAGGGTTAGGTTTGTATCCCCATCCCCAAAGGAAGTGGACACAAGATGGGTGTAGCCACCCTCAGGCACAGTAGCCATTGGCTACTCCCCTTTTACTCCTGTAAAGCCCCTAAATCCAGGATTTAAGGGCTTCCCTGAACCTGAGTCGTCAGATTCCTGGTAACCTGACAAGAAAGAAGGAGGACTGCTAAGCTGAACCCCCAGCAGAGAAGAAGAAAGGTGCAAACTGACTTGGCCACAGCCCTACCATCCTGTCTCCTGCTTCAAAGAACCTGCAACAAGAAGGCGACGCATCCTGTAGGACCCTTGACCTCTGCCAAGCTCCAGAGAACTGCCTTGCACCCCAGAGGACCAAGAACTCCTGAGGACAGCGGCCCTGTCCAAAAAGAAGCTAAACCAAAGGGCTCCAGGACCTCCTCGGATCTGCGAATCCTGACCACTATGCACCCGACACCCACGGCCGGTATCCAGGTGGCACAACCAGTTAGAGAGGATCCCTAGGTGATTCTGGGCAAGTACCCACCCTGTGTCGACCTCTCCTGCCCCACACAACGATGCCTGCAGTGTGAATCCAGAGTACCCCTCTGACTGCGAAAGCTCCGGACACAGATATTCGACACCTAAATGTACACTGCACATGCACCCCCCACCAGGCCTTGGAGAACCTGATCACTGGTGGAGCAATGTTCTGCACGCCGGCCCTCCTATTTATCCAGCCTGTGGTTTTCCTGAATCGACCCCTTGGACCCAGCCTGCAGCATCTAAGTGATCCCCGCCGTCCCCTCCTAGAAGAGCGTCAGGAGCCAGACACTCTGTTTGCACCCTGCATCCGGGCTGCCCCTGTGCCGTTGAGGGTGTGTGTTTGGTGCCTACTTATGGTCCCCCCGGTGCTCCTCTAAACCCCCAGGTCTGCCCTCCGAAGACACAGGTACTTACCTGCCAGCAGATCTGAAACCAAGTGCCCCCAGTCTCCATAGGAGCCCATGTTAAGTTTGGCTCAACTTTGACCTTTGCACCCGGCCGGCCCTGTGTTGCTGGTGGTGGGTGTTTGGGTTAACTTGAACCCCAACCTATGGACATCCTAGCCCCTGGAGACCGGAACTGTAAGTCAAGTACATACCTGTAAATCGTACTAACTTTTCTTCCCCCCAGGAACTGTTTTTGAAATTGCAGTCAACTTTTTATTGCAAAAACTGTATAACTGATCGATTTCAAACAAAGTATTGTTGATATATATGTGAAATACGAATCTATTGAAGTACTTATCTGCAACTTGAATCTTGTGGTTCAATAAGTAAATGAAGAAAATATATTTTTGCTATATAAAAACCATTGTTCTGGAGTTGTCATTGAGTGTGTACCTCTTCTATTGTCTGTGTGTACAACAAGTACTTTGCACTACCCTCTGATAAGCCTAGCTGCTCGTCCACACTACCTCAAAAGAGAGCATTTGTATTATCTACTTTAGCCTCTGTTAAGACTCTGGGGAACCCCTGGGCTCTGTGCACACAATATCTCATTTTAATATAGTATATGCAGAGCCAGCTTCCTACAATGGCAATCTCACAATCAGCATAAACATTGTGGGTTGCTTTGCTCCACCCTGCAGGTGTTGTACCTACACTTTGTTTAGGAGTGAATTCAAAACACGTACCTCCAGTTGAATTAATAAAGGGTATGGTTACAACCAAAGTTACAATGACCTTTCCTTCAAAGTATTGCTTGACAAGCATCATAACATAATAAAGAAGCCATCAGTAATAAACTAACTGGATCAATCCCTCCTGAAACATCTGTGGAAAGGTACTTGAGAATTGACCAGATCTTCTTTTAGGGACCTCCTTTCAGGCTGATGCTTTTACAGTCATGTTTGAGTGAAACTGACAACGTGGTCTTCAGCAACAAGCATCAATTACATTTAGTAAATATAATGGTTCCTGCCTCCAGTGGTAGACATAAATCTACAAAAATAAAATAAAAATACATGGTACTGCCTAGAAATTCTACAAAATGGTGAAGAATTTTATTTTCTCTTGAAGATTATCTCTCTATAATACTTCATACTATACTCCAACTTCAAAAAGACAGTGCATCAGTGGCGTAGCATGGGGGTGCAGGGGGGGCCGGCCGCACCGGGCGCAACATCTGGGGGGGGCGCGCTCGCACTCGCGAGTGCTAAAATCCACCGGTTAGGGGGCGCAAATTAATTGCCTTGCCCCGGGTGCTGACAACCCACGCTACGCCACTGCAGTGCATTGCTGACATTTTGTTGCTGAACAGCACATTGTGTAATTGATATTCAACCAGCATGGTGGGATTACAGATGCTTGCTCTGCAGACTGTACAACTCATTTTTGAGGTGCTGTGGGATAATGAGTACATGACATGCCTCTCTGAAGTGAATGACAGTAAAGTCCCTACTGCATGTTTGGGTTTTGTCCTCAAGCTGGAGTTGAGATCTACCTACAATTGCAGAGCAAACAGATCTGGAAATTACAAGAGTATGGGTGGTGTCCCAGCATAAACTTGATAACGTAGGATTGAGTAATGTGTGTGGGTAACCAATCCAGTAGCACCCAAACACAGACACCCACAAGACCCGTCACTATCCAGCCATAGTGTCACTGTGCTGGAGGTGGAGGAGGGGTTTGAGGATACGCAATTAAATTGTGTTTATTGGTCATTTTCAACAAAGCTTGATGGAGCTGCCTCACTTGTAGTATCTTGTGCTAGTTGTATTGAGTGACGTTTGTGCTATTGATAGAACAATGAAACTGTAAGTCCTCCCTTGAGGGGCTAGCACTTTTCACATGGCCCGCAGTACTTATTCACTTTGGTCTTCATGGAGGGAGGGGATATAGATGGTTCGTAGAATTACTCACTAAATTTCCTGCTGAGATGGCCAACAAATGTGCAAACATTTGCCAAGTATGACTATGATTTTGTGTGAAGGCACTCACTGTGGGTGAGAAAGTCAGACCATTATCGAGCCGACTAGATCCCTTATGCTTGCATGGGTGAGGACTGTTGTTCAAGCACTAAAATGTCTGATGAAACTTTAATCTCATAATTTCAGCCAAGTCTTTCTAGTAACTCTGTTCACATCCCCAAACTACCATGTATTTGCCTTCAGCCCGACAAGATCCCTCTCTGATAATGCAGGCTAATCACCGTCAGAGCAGTCTGAAAGCAAACTTATTAGGTGGCTGATGTAGAAACTGCCTATCAACTCTGTTGTGTGTATTCTTCCCTGAGCACACACAATAAGAAGTAGGCAACATGAACGTGTTGTAAGCTCCACAACAAGCTCTGTGGCAGGATAGCAGGAATTTGAGGAATATCTGGGAAGTACTAGTGTTCCAGGCAGGGTGTTCCCATGTAACATCCATGGATTTTGACACATTCCCAGATTAACAAGAGCTTGTAAACCCGGGAATGCTCCAAAAAGATATGCATCCCCAGGAGAGGCATAATGAGGAGAAATATCTTTATTTCTGCATTCTGTAGCACCCATAGGAAGAGGAAAAAGCCTTTGTGGATTGTTTTTGTGCAGGAAGGTGCCCTTTCTGGCAAAAAATAAACAATTCTGCATTCAACGCAGGCAGCCTTGCAACTCGAAGCATGGGTGCCTGCGTTGGCACCAGGCTGCCTAAAGGGCGGCAGCGCAGGGGAAAGGACACAAATGTGCAGTATTCTTTTAAATGGTGTGCATTCCTGTCCTTTCCCAGTGGTGCAGAGCAAGGTAAATTGCTGAGCTGCCATGCACCACAAAGCCCATAAATCTGGGCCTATATTTCCATGTGTAGCTCTTGTAAGAGCAATCTCTGATGGAAACCATAAATATGTGAATTCTGCCACCTCAATAGCTCATAGCATATCCCAATGCAGAGTTTGTGTTGCATAAATAAAAGTCTCTGTATCAGTGCCAGTGAAAGTAGAAGTGACAGTCACACGAAGGCCCTCATTACAAGTTGTGCAAAATAGGATTGGTTATTACCACACCCATTAAATCCTATTACCCCATGGGGAGACATTTATGGGTGTGACAATAACCCACCCTAGTTTGCACAACTTTTAACGAGGGCCTAAGCATGACTGGTCACTCATATTATTACGTTTGTAGGGCGCTTTGATGCCCCTCTGGTGGTAGCACACGTCAGCCACCTTGAGGAAATCCTGGCAGTGAAAGGGATTACTTAACTTTGGCCCCGGGTCCATAATAGGGAGTGGGCTCTGATCTGATCCTTGTGGCTACATGAACACTCCACCACCTTGCCATACCAGGAGTTCTCTCATGGCAAATTTCGGCATTTTATGCCTCCTGAAACTTACTAGAAGAAAACATAAAACAAAATCCTAATACATGTGGAATTTGCTATGAAAAACATTGATTTTGCATCTAAGGTAATTACAGCACCACGTAAATACCATACTGTCTATCGGCCCACTTATTACCTGAGCCTAAAAGGCTTCACTGTGGTGCATGAACAGGGAAAATTTTAAATTGGCAAATAAATTGAGAGGTAATCTCAGCTGAATGAAGCCACAAGTTACTCGATCTGCCGCGGCTTGATCATTGGAAGAATCTACTTGGATCTTCATTCTTCAATAAACGGAGTATCAACTACGTTGAGTAAAAGTAATTGTTCCTTCATCAAGAGCAAAGACATAAATCTATAGTGATAAACTAAAAATACATACTGCTACCTAGAAATACAACAAAATTGAACAATATAATTTTGTTTAGCTACAAAGATACTCTCTCTAAATATGTCACAAGATACTTCAAGAATAGTTCTAACATCAAGGAAAGTCTGTGCATTGCTGTCATCTAGTTGCTGCACATCAACTTGTGCAATTCCACTCAACTATCAATGAAAAAGTCTTAAAGGTGTACAAGGGTAGGTAGAGCGTTCCTCACAGATGGGGATAAAGCAGATGATGCAACTCTGTGAAAAGATCCTGCCACTAAAAACTCTTAATGAACTCTCTCAGTATCCTGTCTTTCCTGAGTACTTGAACCTCTAACCCAGGATGTTTCATATCCAGACTTTGGAGTTTTGCTCTCTCTGACACTAAAGTCTCCATCTGACCTTGTTCAGCCCAATGCCAGTCTCTGTAACATCTACATTGGCTTGTAGTTTAGAGCTAACAACTGGAGCCTCACTGTCTTGCTGGTGATGTAGAGTCTTATGTTTGAGCACAGCAGATCCATTTAGGTCTATTTCCATTTGAGAGATTTATTTATTTTTACAAAATTTTACAGTGTATTGTTTCCTACAAAAGTTGAATTGTGAAGAACTTATGTAGTCAGTCTTGCGTTATTTTTTATCTCTCTTCAATTTCACAACATCCTGGCTAAGCTACTGCTCATTTGTGTCACTGGTTGCTGGCGTTGCGCACCGCCACTCATCTTTGGAGATTAGGACGTATTTTACATCATCAGATTTTGACCCAGAGATCAGCAAATGAGGGAGAAAGGAGAAGGAAGATGAAGAAAGGAAAAGAAGGACAAATGGAGAAAGGTGGGGAGAAAAGAACCTGAAGGAGTGAGATAAAGAGACAGGAAGAGTAGGGTGGTGCAAGGATGAGATGTGAGGCAGAATCAAGACCAAGCAGTATTAGTATTTGAAAATTCTAGGATTTGGCAGTAATGGTGGAAAGCGCCTTAAAAAACACTGGACCACTAAGCTTATTTTACACATTAAGCACTAGAATAATCATGTGCAGGAGGGACATCATTAACGAATGCAGTCAACACTGAAAAGGACACCTTACAGTGTGCCAACTTACCACGGAAGATTTTGGCACTCTTCTCCTTGTCAATCTTAATTTCCAAACAAGAAAGTTCACGACACTACAAAGAGATAGTGTGCAAAAGATAAGAATCAATCTAATATTGATATTCAAGTCAACATTATATTCTATTATATTCTAGGCTTTTATAAAGCACATGGCTACCCAAGAAGGCCTCCCACCACTAAAGCAACAGAGCAGACCTTATTGCACCACATTTTGACATATAACCAGGCTTTCAACATCTTTCTGGAATATAATTAATGTTCAGTCGTGCAGATCCTAATGGGTAAGGAGTTCCAGAGTTTAGGGTCTGGTAAATTAACAATTGGCCACCACTTCTCGCATTCTGGGCCTTTGGAATCACCATCCATAATGAAGTTGCAGATCTTAAAATGCTTGTAGGAGTATGGAGTTGGGACAGAGGCTGTACCAAATGAGGGCCTCTTTTATGATACTCTCGAATTCAAAGGACTTTAATTTGGATCTTTTTTTAATGGGTAACCAGTACAATGAGGCCAGTGGACTAGAGACTGGGTGGTGTTTTGGAATCTTCGAAAGGAGACGGGCAGCAGTATTTTTCACTACCTGTAGTCTTTTAACCACATAAAGGGGGCACCTGAGGTAAAGGAAATTCCCGTAGTTAAGAGATCTACTGTCTTTCTAAGAATTCCCAAGATGCCACCACACCTTTCCTAGCATGAATATCAAAGGAAAGCTTGCTGTACAGCTAAATACCAAAGTTCTTTACCGCAGTAATACGTATGGGACGACTTCCTATGGAATCTGGTCAGTCAACCAGAGACCAGCAGTTAAAGTAATTGCCAACCAACATCACATCATATTTTTTCCCTACATTCATCGCAGTGTGCTCATCAGAGTGACTCTGCCTATGTTAGATGCAAGACAGGGGCGTAAATAACCGTAGGTGGGTGGAACTGCCTTCAGAAGTTGTTGGACAGTTTAATTTATTGAGTTTATATTCAATTTGTTATGTCATCAATTGGTGCTTGAGATGTTTCCTAGGGTTGGCCATTACGTCCAGTAATGAAAACTGTTAACTTTAAAAATAATTTTGAAGCTTGACAAGTGGTCCTCTGCTAGATGCACCACAAGACAGACACACACACACGTACAAGCACACGTGCATGCGCGCGCATACACTCACAGGCAAGCGTGAACATATCCACGCTATTGAAAATCAATAACTTACTACAAGTACTCCGTTCGTTGTGATTTTCTCGGGAGGATCAGTGCTGCAAGAAAAGAAAACGGAGAAAATCTTTTAGTGAAATTGTAAGTGCGTCAGCATGAAAATGTGCTCCAGCTGACCCAATAAACTCTTTGTGTCTGATTTTTATTAAAGTGCATGAATCTAGAGCCAGAGATTTGCAACCTCATATAAGTGTCGATTTGAGATTTGTAGGAATTCACAAGGATTTTCCAGAATAATCCAGCAAACATTTTATAGTTACTGGTTTCCATGCTTTTTCCTTGAAAACCTTTGTCAATTTTTAGGGTTGAGCGCGCAAGCACTCTAGCCTGCTTTAGTCTCTCTGTGGGTTTTTAACCATGCCCACCACACACCCATCGGTTTGGTTGGTTCGTGGGCTTGCCTGTTAAAATTCACTTGATTTCATTAGTGAAAGGCATGCATAGGTCATGCCTTTTCCGGTGTTTAGCCCTCCTCGAGCGCACCAACCAACTACTGAAAACATATGAGGCTCCATGTTTTCGGCATGGCTTCTAGACTGCTTTTTCTTTTCATTTTCTATGCAGTGCGATCTCGCTTGGCAGTAGTCGAGCGCTTTGCTTGACATCAACCCTGTTACATGGATAATTGCATACCTGCCAATAGGTTTGACTGCAAGTGAACTTCTGTTTCCTTTTCTGTCTCTTCTTCATGCTTCCCGCTCATGCCGTGGCGCTTCGAATTGGCTCGCTTATGTGAAACGGTTTTACTTTTCATTTTCAATTTATGTGGCAAGAAAAGTCCGGTTAGGACTTTAAAATGTTAATAGCTCTAAGTCAAGCAAATGAGAGACCCATTGTATTGCAAATGCTTGTTGCAATTGCAACTACGCTGAGGTATTTCTGCATGCACATTGTGCACAGTGCACAATTACATAGCCCACATTTACAAAGGTAATGCTATTGATGTTCAATGTCAGCTTTTTTTCTCTTTTTCTCCATGTGAAAATATGTTTTTTACTGTCGAGCAACCCCATCCTTTACACCCCACCCAGTTTCCGGGTGTTCTTTTCCAATACAGACCAAAGAAATTGATTTATTCCTGCAGTAACATCCAGTGTTGGAAAAGGCCACAAAAATATTGAGAAAGGCCACTAACTCTGGAATTTGTGACTGTTTCCAGACTCTGCACAGAGTTCATGCTTTCAGACATTCTCTTCTTGCATGTTGTCTGGTTCAGAGAGGATTGGCTTGGCAGTTCAGACTGGACTGTTCCTACTGGAGCAGGACCAAAGTTGGTTTGCATGGCTGAGTCTAATCTGAGGTGGCATGTTGGGCAAAAACAACAATGGACGGGCATGTGGCTTAAGTAATTAGCAGTGGGTAAGATTAAGTCAGCAATTCCACCTATCACTTTGTTTAGTCTTTAGAATCAGTGTGTTTTATTTGATGTACTTATTTTCCTGACATTTTAACTGCAGTGCTTAATTTGTAGATAAAAACGTGTTGGTGCCCAAAGCTCTCCTCTGAAACACGTGGCTGCTTCAATTGACCGTGCGAGCAGAGAACACTGTGAAAGCGTAATCCCGAAGCCATCTCGGACCTCTTTACCCATTTACAGCCACTCCCTGCACCTTCAGCTCATTCTTACAGCTTTCTGCTTTTTCCCTTTATGACGCTTTTTAGCTTTTCTCTTCCTCCATCTTTCCCAAATTTCTCTTTTGCGCTCAGTAAATGCTTGAGGCAGAAAAATAAGTGCAAGTGCCAACACCGGAAACCCCCAACACAAATTAAGCACTGGTTAACTGATAAGTTAGATGTTTTAATTTAAGAAACACATCCTGTTTATCTTCATGGTTGGCTGGAGGTATTCACTAAATCACACTTGCAAATTCATTTGTTTTACTTTACTTTCTTGATAACATGTTGTTGAATGTTACCAAAGATTTATTATAGCTGCATCGAAACATTATCATAAGTATTAGCTATCCAATATATTGCCTAGTGCGCTTTGTTAGCTCATCCTTTACAATGTACTTGATCCCAGCGTCCATATTATGAAAGCTCAGGAGCAAAGCTGTCAAATATAATCAAACACTTACCAGAACAAAAAGATGGACCTGTTACCATTGCCTTTGCGTGTTTAGGGAAAGCGAACCCTACTGGCTTTGTCTAATTCTGACTTTACCTCACTGGAATGATTTCACAGCTCGCCCAGGGAGACAAGAATGTTAAACTATGCTCAAAATGTTTTGCTCCTTTTCAGTGTTACAGACATATGCGGCATGAGTAGTTATTACCAATTTATAAGGAAGAAAGCATGGTCGTTTTAATGTAAGAGTCACAGTCACAGAAGGACACAGAAGGGACAGTCACAAAAGGACATGATGCGTAGAAAGTTGAAACCTTTTGGATTCTACGATATTCACCGCTCTAGTTTCATGGCGGTAAGTAAAAACATTACATTAAACAAACATTTCTGACTGGTTGTCCTCCAGAATGATGAAGTGTGGCATTTCGGTTACATATTGCATCAATTTTTTCATGTTTTCACAGATTACTTTGTGGTTGCTACAACTTGGAAACGTTTAGTGTTTCTTCGGTACTCACGTTTCTGTCATTCTGAATTCGAGCTCCAGTTCCTCTTTTCCCTGCCAGGACAAAAAGATAAGGATTACTAGACGCCTCAGATTGTCACCAAGAGTACTCACACCAAAAGTCTATCTACAGAATGCGCATGAGGTTTTAGTTTCATTTTCAAGAATACAAACACGTTAGTGACAGATGACTATCTAAACAGGGGCACCATGCTAAGGAATGTTTCTCACAAAAAAAAAAAAAATTGACATAGGGACTCTGTTTCTATGTTGGTTCTCACCGCTCTCACCCTAGGCACTTAAAACAGCTTGCAGCATGGGCGTCCGCAGAAATTGTTTCAGGGGGGAGGGGCACCCGCCGTGACCCGTCCACCGCGGTCCGCGGAATCCCAGACTTTTTGGTGGGGGCCGCGGCCATACTAGTGCAGGCAGCTTAACACTCTGGCGGCTGTAGCGTTACACTGCACTGTGAGCCTGCACACCAGGCTGCACCTAAATCTGCAGGGGGTGGTGGGGAAGGCTAGCTGGATGCATTTGATGCCTAGACCACTCTGGAATCAAGTGCTTAATTTGGATCAATGCTTGCTGGCACTCAACACCGGCACTTATTTCTAAACACTAAGAGGGTCATTTTGACCCCGGGGAAAGGTGATAATGTGGCGGTAGTACCGCCAACAGGTTGGCGGTACTTACCGCCACATCATGACTGTGGCGGTCCCGCAACGGTAATACCGCCACGCTGGATGCAGCCTGCAGCCTGGCGGTCCTGGCGGTTCTAATCCGCCAGGGCAGCGCTGCTTATTACGAGTCCCCATCCGCCAGCCTGTCCATGGTGGTAAACACCGCCATGGAAGGGCTAGCAGTATAGGTGAATCGGGGGGCCCCCATGCACAGCCCCACACTCCACTGCCGGAATTACTGGCAGTGGAGTGTGCGACAGGTGCTGCACCGACGCACATCAACATTGTCGCTGGCTCCATTAAAAGCCAGCTTCAATGTTGTGGTGACTTTTCCACTGGGCCAGCGGGAGGAAACACTGTTTCCGTCCGCTGCCCCAACAGAAATGTCATAGGGGGTTATTCTAACTTTGGAGGAGGTGTTAATCCGTCCCAAAATTGACGGAAAAGTGACGGATTTACCACCAGCCGTATTACGAGTCCATTATATCCTATGGAACTCGTAATACGGCTGGTGGTATATCCGTCACTTTACCGTCACTTTTGGGACGGATTAACACTCCTCCAAAGTTAGAATAACCCCCATAATGTGGTGCCAAACATACCGCCAGCACTGGCGGTATGTTGGCGCCCACCGCTTTGCCGGTCTTTTAAAAAAAACACCAAAGTCGTAATGAGAGCCTAAAACTTAATTATCACAGCCCACCACATTAGGGCGCTGTCTGTCTGTTTGTAAACTCAGCAGTGTGTCTTACAGTTCTATGTAGTATAAAAACATAATGAAACCAACACGTTTAGCCCACCCTTACAGCTTGAGGTGGGATGCACAATCGGTATGAGTGTGATGGTTGGTGGGTAGCACTGGGAAGTGTCATAGCTGCATAGCAGGACGGCGGTATGAGCTGCGACAGACTCCAGAGAAATACCTTGGGTCATGGAACTTTCTTATTTACAAATTAAGCACTGCTGGCGACTCCACATTCACAATTACACATAAGGGTGTTCTGCAAGCTGTGTGAAGCGTCAGATAAAGGACAGTCTATTTACATGAAAAGAAAGAAAAAGGGAGAACCACCCAACAAGAGGATTTATTTTTCTGTGGCAGGGAAGAAGCGAGGACGGATTCAATGAAATTAACTTTGAGGCAAAATGAGCCTGCTCCACGTTTCATTACATAAGTTGTATACGGATATACATCTGGATGCACTACTCTTAACTGCTTATTGAAACTTTTTCACAATTAACAACATAATTAACAAGGTTTGTCCTATTTCCTTTTTTAAAGAAGGTTACTCCTTGAGAGGGCTTTCTTTTCAACACTCTTTAGTACACCAGTTACTTGATTTAGGAGGAAGATTTGTGTTTAGCAATGGTTACACGATTCATTTATTCTAATTTTGCCCGGTGCAAAAACATTTCTATACAGTATAATAGCCTGGAGCAAAGTTTGTTTTCTGCATTCCCCAGGGTACAGGCAGCAAAATAGCACAAAATATATTTGCCCTGTTTTGCACCAAGTACAAGTTGTTTTAATATGGCCCCAGCTACATGTTATTTTCTATATAGACAACTTCACCTGTTTGCCTCAACACTTATTTTCTGCCAAACTAGAGCTTGGTGGATCACCAGAGCCATCAACCAAAGGCAATTCAATTCCAAAGGTGAAAGCAATAGAGAAATGCATACATAATCATAAAGAATGCTAATCGATAACCACAAGCAGTTACGAGACTTAGTCCAATGCCTTGTATACAGTAACAGTTCTCACCTCTGGATTCAGGGAAAAACTCTTGGTGATGCTCTCCTCAAACGGGAGTTTACCCACGTCAAAGTAGACAGTGTAGAGGTGGTCGTCCTTTGTTATCAAATCTTCATCCATGAGTGACATGTGCAGGATGTTCTAATGAGAGACAGAAGAGCATAGTAAGTAGAGCTGGTAATTCTATGGGCGCCATTGAGGGGTGGCCATGGGTAGCATGTGTCTACTTGAAACCCTGTCGGCCGCTTTCGAACCGCTGGGATTTAACCATAACCCTCAGTTGTTAAGGTTTTTCTAGCTAGATGGTTTGCGTCCTTTATCATTCACTGTGGTTTAACATGCTGCAGCCTTCATATTCAATAAGGATTGTTTAAACAATATCCACCATTTCAGCATCCGAAGCCATGCTCACATGACGTCACTTCCTGTGATGTCATCAAGGTGAAAGGGCTTCTCACATCCACTGCCCTACAATTTTAATGAAATGGCGTCGAGCGTGTGTTCAGCGAGTGGCAAATCTCATCCATTGCACTGAGCTCATTCATGAAAATACAAGGGAAAGATACATATGGTTATAAGACACCTGATAATACAGGATTAGCCAGAGCTAAATGTTTTAGTTATTGGGATATTTGTATGGAGCTATCTGCAAAAAGGAAAAATAACTTTTGAGAAGGACCGTAAAGTGTCACCCGGTTTGGGAGGTCAGAGAAATCAAGCTCTGCAGAAGGACGTCAGTGGAGCGAGCTTTGGAATGGCCTCATCGCAGAGAGCTTTAGAATGGCCTCATCACAGAGAACTTTGGAATGGCCTCATCATGGAGAGCTTTGACTTAGGGAGTTTCGGAATCGTCTCATGAAGGGGAGCTTTAGAATGGCCTTGTACTTATTGGCCTTCTCATGAGCAGCTTTGGAATGGTCTCATGAAGGGAGCTTTGGAATGGTCTGATTATAAGAGGGAGCTGGCTGTAGAGCAGTGGGCAAGAAGGGAATTTTTAGAAACATTTAACAAAATGTTCCCCTCAGAAAACTAGGTTCAGGTATACAACATAAAGTGGTGCAGTAATATCACATTATGGAGGTCATTCTGACCCCGGCGGGCGGCGGTTGCCGCCCGCCAGGCGGGAACCGCCATTCGGCCGCCCCGCGGTCAAAAGACCGCTGGGGCTATTCCAACTTTCCCGCTGGGCCAGCGGGCGCTACCTAAGGTAGCGCCCGCCTGACCAGCGGGAAAGGGCCCTGCAACACAGAAGCCGGCTCCGAATTGAGCCGGCGGTGTTGCAGGTGTGCGACGGGTGCAGTTGCACCCGTCGCGCTTTTCACTGTCTGCATAGCAGACAGTGAAAAGCAGGCTGGGCCCTGTTTGAGGCCCCCTGCACTGCCCATGCCAGTGGCATGGGCAGTGCAGGGTCCCCCAGGGGCCCCAGGACACCCGTTCCCACCATCCTGTTCCTGGCGGTAAAAACCGCCAGAAACAGGCTGGCGGGAAGGGGGTCAGAATCCCCATGGCAGCGCTGCTTGCAGCGCCACCATGGCGGATTTGGGCAACCGGGGGAAATCCGGCGGGAATCCGCCGGACCCGGTTTTCTGACCGCGGCTTTACCGCCGCGGTCAGAATGGCCCAGGAAGCACCGCCAGCCTGTTGGCGGTGCTTCCGTCGTCCCCGGCCCTGGCGGTCTTTAACCGCCAGGGTCGGAATGAGGGCCTTTATGATTGATGTACCATGCGGGGTTACCACCAGCAAATGATTTGTGGTAACTACTTGGGGGAAAGTGTAGAAAAACACCTAATAACGTTCTTAACTTCATATATATATATATACATATAAACCTAAATCTGGGTTTCGTAAAGCACCAAACAAAGCCACTAACAGTTTTGGAAAAGGGTTACTTCCACCAGATTTACAACAGCATGAGGAATTTCGTGAGAAGAAAGAACCGAGGCTAGACAGCAAGTGAGAAGCTATTACAGGAGCCTCTGCTGGTGAAAATGAAGCAGCGTAGTAAGAACTTGACAATTGCCTGTGGAAGGTAACCTGAGATCTTCTGAATATTGTCAGGATGAAGGACAGAAGTATACGTTGTGAATACGATATTACCAAACATGGAGGCAGAAGAAGCATGAGGGCCACAGAGGCAGAAGAAGCGAAGAATGGAAATAGATAAGGGTGGTGGAATGGAAGGGTCGGTGAAGGGAAGGTGAAGACTAATGAAATGGGGAATTGCGGTAGACCCAAAAACAGAAGAGACAAACAATGCAAGGGTGGGGGTGTGAAGAGACCTGTGTATGGAAGGTAGAGTGCCGGTAGCAGTCAGCTCAGGTAGAGCCTAGGAGAGCAGAAGGAAGTGGGACTCATTCAGGAAGATCATCTATGAAAGAATGATATCAATTATGGTAGAGTGATCATGAGTGTGGGCTAATCCAAGATGACATAATAGCATCAGGAGCATGCACCCTCTAGATCAAAATAAATTCGTGGACCACAATGAAAGGCTTTAGAATCAAAACAGTTATTTCAGGTTGCCCTGAATTGTTTGTGAAAGTCAGCAGTGAATCATTGGGCAGCATCTATGGTGCTGCAACAGTACTATGCCTGGGAGCTGTGGTTAGCATTCCTTTCCATCAGTTTTTGAGACCAGATAAGATCAGTCGAACAGCTCTCTGGGAAAGAAATCTCCTTCTTCCGAGGTATTCTCTGGGCTCTGCAGCATCTCTAGGTATTGGCAGCAAAATAAGCTATAATAATTTAATTTTCACTACTGTCCCTCTGTGAAATGGAAGTCTATGACTTGACTGCACCTTGAAATCTTAAACCAGCAATGCCTCTGGGCTGTGGGTGATTTTAAGAGGAGGAGACTTCTTGAAGTTCAGTAATACATAACTGACTTTGTAAAATGTTCTTTTGAGGTTTATTTCTATTAAACCATGTTTCAGGTTATATTTTAAGATACCTCATGCGCCCTGGAGAGCTGACCGGTCCCAATGGAGTATACATATGTTGCTAGTATGGCCTCTGAATCAGTGTGGTACCAGCATAGTGTAGTCAGAATATAGTATGGAACAAGTAATGTGTCCTAAATGTCATTTACCGAAATAGCACCCAACATAAGTAAAAAATAGAAAATCTCCAAACCCCTGGACAATGTTTTTGTAAACGATATCGGGGAACAATATTTATGTCAGACTGCGCTCTGTCTATATTACTCTGACGTACAGACTTCTGAGTCATTCTTGGTGAAGTCAAAAACAATTCCAAACTCCTCCAGAGTACACGTTCAGTCCATTTTAAAGGTGTACTGGACATTTTCAATATTCCCAGGATGTCCGCAGATGTCCTCTAGAGCAAACTTGAGCTACGTAAATGATGCAAGGACGCCCAGTTAATCAATTATTAGTTGTTTTGTGACACACAATGTTCCCACCAGTGGCACTTGATGCCTGGACCTGTCATTCCTGCACTAATTCAATTGATTCAATCTTATCCAGTGCTTAATTTGTAAGTCAGTGCTGGTGCCCAAAGTTCTGATCAGATGCCCTCGCACAGTGCTACTAAATGTAGGTGTGCCAACAGAGTAAACGTGAATCCACTTAATGCCTCTTTAATGCATAACCAGACACTCCCTGTTCCTTTCTCTCTCTTGCAGGTCCCTGCTTTCTCCCTCTATGATGTTTTTTCCGTCTTCCGCTTCCTTCTTCTTTCCCGTGTGTTTGTTTTTCCCTCTTGGTCAATGTCTGATGTGGAAAAATAAGTGTCGTCTGAGTGCCGGTGGGCCCCACTGGCAACCACAGGCTCAAAGTAAGTGCTGATCAGATCAGTATCTTTGAAATTCCATCACAAGATGCAACCCGTTTAGCACCCTGGAGTTCCTGCACAAGAGCCTCTTGCTTCTTAATGTCCATATCATTCGTGCATTGCAGTGCCATTCCAACAGTAACACCAGGGAGAGTGCTGCCACCTGCATCATGTTTGCCAACCAGTTAGTCTATCATTGGGTTGGTCACACACCTGAGAACTTGACCCTCCTGTCTGCAGGGACATGGGACACAAACTTAAGATGTTTTGTGTCGCGCACAGGCAACTGTATTTATTCTATAGCTCCTAAATACACAAACAAATGCCCGAACCAAAAGGATATTGATACTACTAACTAGATTCAGGCTAGGTTTTGTGAGACGGTGCCTCAGTTTTACTCCTTGGCCAATTTGATTCAACTAATGTTTCAATTGCCCAGTCAACGAATCTTCTCCTCAGAGTTTGCTACATTTTTTTTTTCATTCAGTTGTATTGTCTACACTAAGACGTTTTTAATTCCAGATTAAGGCAAGTGGAACTAGGAGATATAGGGGGTCATTTTGACCTCAGAGGTCTTTTTCCAAGACCGCCGAGGGACCGCCGTGCGGAAGACCGCCAGTGGTGGCGGTTTGCCACTCAGTGTATTATGACCGTTGGCAGCTCTCCGTCCTTTTTCGGACGGAGAGCCGCCAACAGCCATACTGGCGGGCGGCGGGGAAGTGGAGGTTGCTCCACCTCCACCTCCCCATCAACAGAACACCGCCCAGCGAATCACGTCCTGTGATTCGGCGTGGCGTTGTTCTGTTGACGGTGTGGTGTCGGTGGAGCAGCCCCCATGGATCCCGTCCCCTCCCAGAGGATCGACAGACCAGGTAAGTTGATCGTCCGTTAGGGCAGGGAGGTGGGAGGGTGTTGTGTGTTGTGTGGGTGCATGGGGGTGTGCGTGTGTGTATGTAGTGGGGGTGTGTGAGTGCGTGTATGCTTGCGGTGGTGTTGTGATGTTGGGAATGAGTGCGTGTATGACTGTAGGTATGTCTATATGGTTGTGTGCTTGTATGTTTGAATGTGGGTGTGCGTGTCTGTGTGTGTGGATGTTGGCATGTATGTCGGTGTGTGTGCGTGTATGTGTGTTGGTGGTGCCTGCGTGCGTGTCATGTGTGTATGAGTGATGTTATGTTGGAGGTCGGGGTGGGGAGGGGGGTCCTGCCACCTTTGGGGGTTGGCAGGGGTGGTGGGGGGGTAGGGGAGGGAGTCGGGTGGGGGGTGGGGGAGACCCCTATCAGTGCCAGGGAAGGAATTCCCTGGCACTGATAGTGCTTACCGCCATGGATTTCATGGCGGTTCCAAACCGCATGAAATCCATGGCGGTCAGCCGGGTCAAAATACCACCGGCGGTATAGTGACGACCGCCGGGCTGGAGACCCTGGTCTCCAGCCCAGCGGTCATCTCCGCCCTGGCGGGCGGAACGGAGAACCGGCGGATGACCATGGCGGTAACCGCCATGGTCATAATTCCAAAAAAAAGACCGCCAGCCTGTTGGCGATCTTACCGACGCTTCTCCGCCTTCCTCCAGGGTCGTAATGACCCCCATAGTGTCAAGTTTCAACAACTAAATTCCCCTTCACTGTGCAAATAGTTGCACTTTTTAAAAACGTGTTACTGCCAAATGAAATACATGTTAGTTTAATTACTAGCATTTAGCCCCTTGGGGTCTATTTGAAGCTGCTCATGTTATTTTGGATACATTTCAAGGTGTTTTTTTTTTTTAATTGGTGGAATGTGTTAACCTCTGTTATTCTACAAATGCACTTTATTTGTCTTTTTTTCCAAGCTGGAAGCAGGGTTTCGATCAGTTCAGGCAGCGATTTATTATGCTGCTGGACTAATGAGATTTCTCATAAATTACCCCTTTAAAGTGCCTATGCTCTGCTTTGTTGTATTTACATGTCCTTGTTTTTATGTCATAGGTTGCACAGTGGAATGAGTTGAGGATATTCTTGAAGTTATTGTGACGCACTTTTATGGGTGCTCTTTTACCTGAAATAAAGTTTTTGATTCACTGATTGACTGATATTACTAACTCATTTAATAAGCATTTAAGAAATACAAACTAAACTTATGCTAGTGGATACCACATCCAATGCCTACTTACAAACTAGCACTGTCACTGGAAACGGGACTCATGATTCAGCTCCTGGAATCAGCGAGTAACCAGAAAAGTACAGGCTTAGTACTTTCCGAAAACCCATCCTTCTAAGTGTCCATATACAGATACCACTGCGTTAGGTATTAGTAACATCTGCTACTTATAGCTCTACAAGGCCAGTGTCTGTGGCAGGGATTTAGAGGTACCAGGTATATTTATTGTTGCTTATGGTGGCCTACCTTGATGTGGCTGTAGATGGTGAACTGGAAGGACTCTCCCCAGAAGGGGCCGGTGCTGTTCGAGACGGTCTTTGTGATGAATTTTCGGTCTGTTGCAGACGGCATGGACAGGCACACAAAGCAGTCAGCTCCTGTGACTGAACGAGAAGATGACAACTATTGTGATCATGGTGGCGAATGGTATTCATTGTGGTAAATATGCTGTCTTTGACATAATGAAGTGTGTCACAATGATAAAAGTTAGAGAATTATGCATTTGTAGTGTTCTGTTCTTGCAAATGACAAAATGCTACATTAGGAAAAACCTAGTGATGATCCCATCTCCAGTTCCCACTACTGCCCCACTGTCAACAACCACCTTTTCAGCCTCAGAATGAACCAAGTAATATGTTGTTCCTCTGCTACTGGTGTAATGTAGACCCCTTTAGCCCCTGTGGAATGGGGAATCCATAAAATCTAAAGCCTATGGATATAAGTGACATATAGGAGCCTTGGAGGCTCTCATCAGCTTCTGTAGGTGGGCCCCATCATTTAGTGTCATGCCACTACACTATGCGCATATTTACCCCCCTTCATGCTGGTTTCTTACATCTCAATTCTACTGAGACTGTCTCTTCTCAGGCGCCTGATTACATTGCATCCACTCAAAGTACCCGTCTATTCTCTAATCTCATCCTGCTTGACCTCCCAGCAGGATTCAATAATATTGATCATGCAGACATCTAATTTTCTCTCCTGGTCCATGTACATCTCACACTCTCCGTCTTACATTTTGTCCCTCGGCTTCTATGGCCTCACTGTTGATGACACTACAATATTCTTCTTATCTACATCAGGCCCACCACAAGTCCTCCCTCTGGGGCAGCCCAGGAGCTATAAGCCAATGGAGAACTCTTTAGTCACTTCTGTTGAACTCTTCAAACTGAAATACTTTACATGCCTTGTTCTGCAGGACCATATCATTTACACCTGACTCACTCGTCCTCTGTGTCTGGAAACGTTCATCTCCACCGCTGTTAGGGTTGCAACATGCTGGTGCTGAACGCACCCAACTTGTATCCCATTTTCCCCTACCACTTGCCCAAGGCCTAATTAATTCTCCAAGTATCAGTAAAATATGTTTCTATAATAGTCTACAGACCAGCCTACCCCATGGAATCTTCTATCTCTGAATGAAGTTATTACTTTTGCGATAAAAACTGATTTTAACCTTCTCAGAAAACCTCCACTTCCTGGACAGATTTATGCCAAAAAATGAGACCTCTACAATGAACAGCTTTAGTTGTCAAGATAATACACGGACCTGCCTCAATATATTCTTCTTGTGTACAATGAGTCTCTACACTCCTGCACAAAGATTACTTACTGCTGACTGTAATTTATTGCCAACTCCCAAGCAATCCTGTGCTACAGCCAAATACTGATCCTTCAGCCCCTTGGCCCTCTATGCTAGAACGTGACTCCTGATACACTCTTGGTATTCATCCTAAGTTCCACTTTTCCACACTTTTAGAAAACATACCTCCAATAACCAGGAGCGGCTCGCAGGGCTTTAAAGCGGTGGGGCGGCGTGTGCAGCGGGTGAGGAGGGAAATTAATTTAACTAAAAAAATACACTTACCTTCACGCGCTGCCACCACCACGCCGCTCCTCTCAGGCAGGCTGCAGGCACAGGCTCCCAGCCTGCCCTGCGGCCAATCCTGACCGTGCTCAGAGCAGCGTTAGGATTGGCTGGGAGCACCCAGCCAGGGTGCTCCCGGGCAGACTGGGAGCCTGTGCCTGCTCTCTTCAGCCCAGCAACACAGTACCAGGCTGGAGAGAGCAAAGTGCGCATGTGTGTTTGGCTGGCCCGAGACGGCCGGCCAAACACACATGCGCACTGAATGGAGTGCTCTGTGCACTTCCTTCCATGGCTGTTATCCCCAATGCCCCGCCCCTTTTACTACAAAATGATAACAAACATAGTTTATCATCATCTTGGAGTAAAAGGTTTGCTGCTGGGGGGGAATGGGGGCGACGCTCCTCCGCCATAGCGGAGGAGCCGCCACTGCTAATAACTGAGAAATAGACTCAATAAGCAATTGAGACAGGTCGTCTGGGCATTGATAGGCTTTTGATCTGATGCCCTCCTGACATTATGTGATGCCCTCCTGGCATCACTAAAAAGTTTCATAGCACTCTATCAGAGTGAACGGCACTGCCTGTGGTGTGCTTTGTGGTTATTAGACCAAACAGCTCGCCTTGTTTGAGTATCGACTGTCAATGCTGACAATCATGTTAGGGAGAGGATGGTCTACAGACCCTAGTGCAAGAAGCTCACCTGTTTTGCTAGACAGGAATGTGCATCCTTGTGCATTTTCCTTATAGGTCGCAGGGCCTACTCAATCTCATTGGTCCTGAAGTAGGAAGGGTGCTTGAAAAGGCCAGGGGTTCTTTGGGACTGTAGTTGTTACTTCAGCCTAAACCCATTTGCTTCCTGGTTTAATTTGTGTTGCTGTACTTGATGCCCCTACAAACCCAGAATGCATCTTTATGTTCATTACCAGTTGTTTTTTGTTGACCAACTCAATGGTACTCACTTTATCAACCTCCGAAGGATGAAAGGCTGAAGGGATACATGAGAATTTGAACAAGTGTCTATGAGGTCAAACACAGATTCCTGGAATCTATGCATTAGTCCACTAAACCCCTCTAGACACGGCCTAAAGTGGGTGCCCAAGTGGAGCTGGAGGGATATTACTGCATTGCAACCTTGGGAAGAGGCTCAGAGAGAGAGGTAGAGAGAGAAAAAAAGAGAGAGAGAGAGAGCAAGGAGAAGGTCTTGCATCAATAAGCACAAATTGCTGTCATCACACAGCATGCAATCACCATTTCGGGTAGGCTTGAGGAATCTGCCAGCCCACAGTGACATACTCGACTATTTGTGTTCTACAGGTGCTAAAATGCAATCCAAGACAATTGGATTTTCGATGACTCTCCTATGTCTGAGCCTGCTATTGTAATTATATGGCACATGATGGTCCCTCTGGATAACATCTCTGCATGTAAGTGAAACATGGGAGAGGTGAGAGGTCAAATTCAAAATCTACTTTAAGGAAGGCACCATCAGTAGAAAAAGTTCCACAACGCTTACGCCTAAAGATGTGGAAAATGTGCAGAGGTAGCTGCAGGGTCCTAAAACGTCAGGGATATACCATGCTTTACTGACTGGTGGTCATAATGAGGTACAAATGTGCTAGGCTGTCTCACTTTGAATATTTGAACCACTGCAAACCAATACATAAGGTCACATATTGATGAGATCCATAGTAGCTTTGGTGAGAACCTCTTGTTTTCGATACTGGCTTGAGGACAAGATTCCATCATATTTCAGTGGGGAAAGACGTCCAAGGCAAAACAGCATTCAGCGGCCTAATGTGATTCTAAGAAATTAGATGGATACTCCAAGGCATAGTTGTAGCCCCGAAGACTCGGTGAGAAGGCAGTGGCAGACTAGAGCTGGGTTCTCGGAAATCAAGGACAGGTTGGAGGTTGTTGGTCAAAGTCCTGAATGCTTTCTTACATCTGTGACCTTACCTATGTCTGAATGGCTCATGAGCCTTGTGATAAGGCTGGTCTACTGGTTCATTTTTCAGCCTCTTTGCCAAGAGTTTGCTTTGTCAGTTCTGAAAGTGGTGGCGAATCGTGGCAAACCATGGAACAAAATGTTAAAAACAACTGCAAAAGCCCATGAGGCCATGTTGTCCTTTTAGTGTGATGGGCTGCAGGTAGGAGCTAGGTCTAAGCCCTCTCTGAGGCATTGTTAATGACATACTGTGTTCTGCAGTGGCACAACTGGCATTTGTTGATGTCAAGAGGCCTTGATCTCTCAGCTGGACCAAGGTATTCAACCGCTGTTGATTATGTTGATGAAGTGTCGTTCTAGAGATAGTGACTTTGTCTGGGAAAAATTGGACAGAAGGGTTTTTTCTTTTTTTGAGGTCAAAACCTCATTCAACTTGTTTGTTTTCTACTTGCTTTTTTTCTTTCATTGTTAGCATTTGTTGGGAGGGCTGGGCATCACTTTAGATTGAGTCACAAATATTAGCAGAGTCTACTCGGAATATAGGAATCAATATTGTTAGAGAAGATAATTGCTTTAATTCTTGTTCATGGGTGGACATAAAGATTCAGTGCTGATAGAATGGAATTAATTTGGAACACATATGTGAGGTATTTGGAAGGCGAGTGGTTTCAAGCAACAATGTATCACCAGGATGCAAGATTCTGGTTTGAATGCGCTGTTATCCTGGGGTTACATGCAATGAAACAGGGGTTTCACATGTAGCATGCCTCTGAGAGCTGCAAACAGTGTAATGTTGTTGAGAAGACAAGGGAATGTTAGGGATCCCTTATACCACTCTGAGATGCAATAAACTAAAAGCCTTAGAACCCACTAAGCGCCTAGAAGCAACATGTCATGAATGGAGTTTTGCATTTACCAAGCCCTGGGAAGCTGCAAGCTGTGTAAGCTTGTGAATGACTGCCGACAAAGTGATTCTCGGGATGCCATGTACCTCACTCAGGTGTACTAGATACAGTGCCTTAGAAGAGTTAGCACCCCTGCAAGCTGCATGCAATGATACAAGATGTTCACATGCAGTGTGACTCCTAGGGTTGCAGGCAGTGGGGTATTTGCAAGTAGCTGCATGCAATAGACTGCTAGGGATATTAGACACAACTCTCAGATGCAGACGATGTAATGTCTTAAACTGCACTGCACTTTTGGAAAGCTATAAGTAGTAAAACTAAAGATGCACACCTTGTGTGCATCTGGTAGCTGGAGGTGCACAGAGTAGAGGGTTAGGTGTGCCAGGTGGCAGACTAAGGTGCTGCAGACACTGTCTGCAAGTCAGTGCAGCATAAACACATTTCTGTTAGTAGAGTGTGTAAAACGCCATAAGTAATACATAGGCACAGAAGAGATAGCTGCACTCAGATGACCCTGTGAAATCTGCTGTTGTAGCATGGGGGACAATTGAGGGGAGAAAGCATGTTGTGACTTCCAATGTTAGCAACACAAAGGAATGATGGACCTTGCCACCCCAGTTTGGACCCAGCCATATGTAAATCAGTCTTGACCCTGTTCCCCAAGGGAACAGTCCAGCCCGGACTGCCAGGCCAGGTCCTCTCTGGACCAGAAACAAGCATCCTGGGACCGGTTTTAGGGTATCACCCTTCATCAGCCAGGCCAGCTTGAATCCAGTGGCATAGTGAGCATGGGACCCATGTCTGGGCATACCCTTCCCACTAGTGACTTCCAATGTGCCAGGTAGAGAAGAAGGCATCAGAATGTGCAGAAACCCCTTGCCATTCTGAGGTGCAGGAAAAATGCCTACACTGAGGGAAGAAGGATTGTCAAAACGTACAGTGTGCTAGGGAATGATGAATGGGTAATGGTGCAGGAAACCATGTAGCAAACCAGGATGCACATTACCCACCATTTGCAATGTCATTCCTCACTGGCATACGGAATGCTTAAAACATCATGGCGGTCCTTTAGAGGCGGCGGTGAAGATGCGCTCTAATAAAGAGTGCATGAGAGACTTTCAAAATATTTTGGCTAAGAAAGACTCATTGCTTATGTAGGTAAATATCTCTGCCCTTTTATATTATCTGGGTGCAAAAACGTGTTACAAGCAGAGCCCTAGGAATTAGCAATAAAAGAAACTGTGGGACACCATCAATTAAATCATGAGGCAAAAAAGGTGAATGAGTGTCACGGGAATGCGAATTATGTGGCAAGTCATGCAATTAAAAGCAAAGGTATGCAACATGATCTGTGACATTATAATCTAGCTATGTTGTTTCATCACTCATTGATAAATAATGAATGACTGTTTCATAGAAAAATAAATACAGCAGGGTTTAATAGAGAGGCTATTCACAGGATTATTCGGCAACGAATAATACTTTTGCCTTGATTTCAGGTCCAGGAACGCTGCAATATAATTTCTGTTACCAGGGAAAAAATCGAAAACCTATTTGGGGTTACACTCAGCAAAAAACAAGTCCCCACACGCTTTTAAAGAAATATATGCTACTTTCATTCTGTAGGTCTCCGTTATGTTTTAAAACGTCATCCTTTTGAGATTTAGTTTGTGTACTCCCTGTAAGGCAGTGGAAAACAACAAAAACAAAATAAACAAACCTAAGAACACTGTAGTTGTGTACATGTTTCATTAGGAAACGTTTTAGGGTTGCAGATAAACCTTAACCAGAGATACAGCATGTCTGGGACGCTTCCCGAAAGCTGTGAAGTTCGAGGATTCCCAGGAAAACCCCTGGAATTCTTTATGAATTTTAGGTGCAGGAAGCCAGGTTGTTCAGTGGGGCAAATTCTCCTATCACCAGGCAAAACCAGCTTCTTGTTAGTAAAACACTGTTTCACTAGGTAGCATCGTATACCCCTTCGAAGCACCTGACAATTTCCGAGAACGTGTGGGAATGATCAGCAGTATCAACACAACGCCTAAATAAGTAATTCACTCAGTGAAGCCGAAAAAATATTCCGGATTAAAATAAGTCCCAAGTTGCAAAACTTCAATCAGCCACTTCAAAGATGTAGAATTTCAAAGTAAAAGTTAAATTCTATACTTCTTCACTGTTCTGCATCGAAAGCCAATGGAATGGTCTGTCGCAACCTTCCCCATTGCTTCAGCAGTTTGCCATCTGCCTCCAAGTTCTGCACCATGTACATTTGTGGCCTAGCGCTCTCCCCCACTAGTTCAGACTTGTAGCTGTCTTCTGCCTCTTGGGAACTAGCCCATGTCCGCACTCTGTAGGGCGCGTGCCATGCACAACTCCAACTGCTCCCTTCTGGTTGAGTCTGTGTTGTGTCCTTGTTCTGCAGTCGACAGGCAAAAGTCTTTATGATATGAAGGTTGTCAGTGTAAATAAGAAGCTTCGAGTGTCAACACAATCAAACCCGAGGTCAAGGAATGCCCCTACTCTGATCCTACACCCCCAACCACTACCTAGTATACTAGAGATTGCTTACTCAGAGCTATAAAACTCAACTAAGTGAGTGGCCAGTCTGAAAGTATTCAAAATGTCACAATGGTAAAAATGGGATCCCCTTTAAAAAAGCCTTTCCATTTGTTCCCTTCCCTAGCAAATCCATGGTGCTCGGTTTCATCATCTCTGAACTTTCCAATAACAAGCAAGCATTGTATATCGTGTCTCCTACAAGGAACATATAGAAGCCAAAGGTCGGTGCCTGGCTGGCACATCCTCAGTCTTCTAGGAACTTTTCCTCTCTTAGCTCTGCTGCTGTGCTAGCATTCGGGATCAACTCCCCCCTTCCTCTGAGGTGAGGCTACCATAGTACAACAAACAGCTAGGCAGGTTGGAGCACCTGCAGCTGAGAAACAAAATGCAGTACATTTACACCCAACAACAAGAATAAGTCTATCAATCTGTCTTAACATTTAAGGGAAACACATGTAATGAGGGCCGTATCAGTGAATTCTTAATGTATTGAGTCAAAACACCAACATTTAAGTGAAAGACGCAGGCAGGGAATCACACAAGAAGGAAATGGTTTCTCACAGCAAGAAAGTAAGACTCCTGGTTCCTAACAAACACAGGATTAAACCTACGGGAGCCAGTGTCTAACTTTCTTTGTGAATCAGTCTGAGTATTAAACGCGGTCAGTTGAAAGAAAACACACAAAAGTTAAGAGACAGTCAATAGTGGAAACCTATCAATTGTAAATGTTTTTCATTTGATCCCGCTGTAGTGTACGGAAATCGGATAATGTGATGTGCTTGATCAACAGAAAAATACAAAGGGCATTCTAATGATTATAATACATACTAGTTGGACCCAGTAAATGCCACTAGACACTAAAACCAAATCCTTTAATCCAACTGAATCCAATAGGAAATTTGGTTTCATTTCAGCATCTCATCCTTAGCTCAACAAAACGTATAAAGCCTCAACTTTAAACTGGTCAGCTAGACTGTCCTCTGGAGGCACATACTGTGCCGCATGAAATTGGATGATGATGGCAGTTCTATGCTGTCCCAATTCTAAACTTCTGCTATCTCAAGCACTGATTCCTTCACAGTACTTACTCAAATCCCCTGAGGTAATATTTCTGGCTTCCACCACTCTTACGGAGAGCTGCCTGGGAAAAGCTTCCTCCTGTAAAGCAAAGAGAATGAGCAAGATCAACCAAAATATTGAATACTGGATCAGAATATACCTTAGCCATGGTAAGATATCGACACTATAGAAGCTTTGCATCACGGTAATGCCATGTTAGAGACAGAGAGAGGACCCAACTGAATTTAAAGCAGCTCTTCTCCTTCCCAAGTCAAATGAGTTCTCCAAGAATAAACACACTGGTCCAGCATTATTACTGTTTACAGACCAGCAGCTGTGTGAAAACTGAAGTGCTACATCACGGGAAGCAGGAAAAAATATGCAGTGGCAAATTTTGTAAGAGTCTCACTCCAATGTTCAATGATGCCATTGACGGTGTTGCTCAAAAAGTGCTAATGTCTTGTAAATTGGAGCCTCTGAGAACAGAACATGTTTCCTGATCATTTTGTTATTGTATCAGTTGTGTTTCATCGAGTAACATGCACATTTACTGTAAAACCCTCCCCTCCTTTTGTCCTCCCTGCCTTGTTTGTTTCTCTTTAATCTTTTACCCCAACACCTCCCCCTTCCTTTGAAGCCATGGATTAATAAACATCATTTCATGCTGGGTTGCCGGAGTAAGCCTGACCTGAACTCACCCCTGAACTACCCAAAAACTTGCAATTATTTTTATACGCCTACCCTTGCCATGACTCTTAATGAAGGATCTTTGTTTTGGACTCCTTCTGTGGGACTCTGGTGTCCTTGAACTTACTGACCCACTTTATGGACAATGCATTGGATCCTCCATTGACTCCTGTGCAAACAGTTATGAACACCCACACTGAAGCAGCTATCCGGAGAGTCCCAGAGAGAACCGTGTTCAAATGGGGGTTCCCTCCCTTTACCAGAATTGATGTATTTTGAGGCATTCTGGGCAATAGCCCTCACCTGTCTCCCGTCCACTTCATGAATATTTGCTCCGTGTCTTTAATAAAATTACAAACTGCTACTTAACCAGGAGGAAATCTAAATATATATCCCTTTTTCTTCTTTTTCTTCTAATTTCAACTTTCCCTAGTCTTTTCCATCACCTCCTATCTTATCTCTACACCTCACATTATCATGTTTTAAAGGTTTCTTTAAAACCTATTGGCAGATCATCATAGGAAACCAAACGTTCATAACACAAACTTGTTTATCTGTAAATGTTATCAGTCTCAGTTGCATTAACAAGGGCTCTGAGAGCACAAATACAGAGTCTGTATTGGAACAGAAGGATGTATTCATTTAAGGCGATCTAGTGTCATCTTTTAAACAGTCCCTGAAGGAGAGGACAACCTCTTTCCATAACACTGTGATGGCATGTTTGCCAAGACATCTGACTTCCTCATGCCCTAAAGCTGTAGATTCCACATCAGCCCAGTGGAGGACCTCAATATGCCAGTGTGCGAGTTCCCTCAGGTTGGGTACCTTCCAGAGCATTGTGATTGACCGGGGGGCGATGAGGAAGGCCAGATCGAAGAATTTAGTCATAGCTCTGCCTGTCTTAGGACAGCAATAGAGCCCAACAGACAGCACTCCAATTTCCTTAAGTCTGGGTGGCTCTTGGTCACAGAGCGAGCAGAGCAAAGGGCATCCCAGAAGGCCTGGATGTTGGGGAAATTCAAAAACATGTTTGATGTCTGTGTGTGTGGCAGAAGGTCGAGGGCAGGACAAAGTGGCTGTTGCACACTGTGCCACTCTGGGGTGAGGTATGAACGGTGTATTATGTTATGTTGGATGTGTTCCAATCTGGCGTTGCAAGAGACTTTATGGACGAGGGTCAGAGCCTTGTCTCATTTCTTCTACCTGAAAGGGTATCCTAGGTCAGTCTCCCTGCTAGCGAGGGATTGGTTATGGCCTGGAATGGCCCAGACTAACTAGGTGATCAGTCTCTTTGAGGGGCCTGTTGAGTGTAGTACTTGAGTCAAGGGGCATGGGGGTGGTGCTGTGTCACTAATACCCCTAAATGTACGTTAATTTGGTTTTAAGATGTCTGTGGGTAAGAAACTGGCCTGCTGGTATGCAATGCAGATATATCAAGAGGTCAAAGGGGACCAGTGCTCCATCATGAAATAGGTCACCCACACATGTAATGCCCATGCTTTCCCATGATCTTCTTACATCCCTTAGTGTGGCCTGACGGAAACTATATGCTCTGCAAGTGAATCTAGAGTGTTATAGAGTGTGTGATTTTTAGAACCCTGATGTAGCGGTCCCATGCAATGTGCACCAACTTATTTGAGCAATTGAGCTGACACGTTTTAGGGATGAGAAGCTCTCAGATGAGGTTATGTGTGGTTCTTCTGTCAGCGTGTCCCACTTAAAAGCGGCAGCCTGCAAGTAGGCCGGCCAATAAGTTGCGCCACTAAGTAACAGTGTTCAAAGTTTGGTACTCCAAGATCTCCCAGTACAGTATGGAGTTTAAACTTGGCTAGGTCAACCCTGCACCATCCATTACTCCAGACAAGTTCGTCCAATATAGTATTCAGGGTGCAGAACATGCGTTTAAGGACTGGGATGGGCAGGTTGGTGAAATAATATAGCAGTCTTTGTAGCATCACCATTTTTGCTAGTGCAACGGCCTTTGCACCTTTAGTGGGAAAAAAGCACCACAACATCGTTTTTGTTCGGAGGGAAAGCACAGTCTTCATCCAGGTTTCCATCAAGCATATTAGCATTTGAGTGGTGGATGTTTATGCCGAGGTAGCGGAACATGGAGGCACTCCATGTCATTGGGTGTTCATTGTCTGCATAGGACAAGTAAGGCTCAAAAGGAACAGGTATGATTTGGTCCAGTTAACTCTCAGGCCTGAAGCCAGCTTGAACGTGTGTAGGATCCGTACTGCAGGGTCAACCCCCTCTCGAATATCTTTGAAATTGCGCTATACGTGGTCCACATAAAGTAACAATATATGTGTCTCATTATCCAATAGTATACCCCAGTCTCTACCACTTTGTCACATGCAGATTGCTAAAGGTTTGATTGCCAGAGTAAAAAGTAAGGGTGAGAGCGAACACCCCTAACGCTTGCCCCACTGTAAGATTAGGGGGTCAGAGAGGAGTCTACCAATTTTGACTCGAGCTGTTGGTTCGGAGTACAGGAGGTCGATTAGTCATAATATCTTGATGCCCAGTCCCAGTTTGCGCTGGATATTAAAAAAGCACCTCAAATCAAGCATATCAAAAGGATTTTTTAAGTCTAGCACTAGGCAAGTGGATTGTGGTTATCAATGCAGCACTTCTTCCAGAAGCCTGTGCAATTGGCGTATATTGAGGGATGTGGACCTTCGCACTATATATCCATTCTGGTCTGATTTGTCCAGTGAAGGCATAGCACCTGCCAGAACTCCCTTTTCCAGTAGGCCACGCTGCAAGTAGGAGCTAATGGGCCCAACCAGAGGGATTGAGGCCTTTGACTCCTGATGTCCTGGGGTCCTGCCTATCATAGATTCCAAGCAAGTGGCCAAGTACTCCTTCAGCAATTGATTCTCAGAGTTAACATGGTCCGAGCAGTCCAAGGCTCCCTCAGGGAGCAGACAGATACAGGGGGTGGTGAACATGGTCTCACAACTCAAAATACATACAGTAGCAGCAATAAATTATTGTCAAACCAAATATCCACTTTTATGAAAAAAAGGAAGTATTTTGATTTACTGCCATCTAAACAAAGGTAAATACCACATTCACACACAACTATATAGTCCTCCTGAGGTCAGGGCTCTAGTGTTTTGCAGGCAATTCCCTGTGTCCCAACCCCTCCTCACTCTAGCGATCATAGTTATTCCTCATTCACTTTAGGCAATATCCAGGGAAAGCCCCAACAGTAGTTTCAAGAGTTCACTCCGATTCTATGGTAAAGTTAAAAGTGTTCCAGTGCTGAAGCGCTACCTAGCAAGCAAATTTCACCAAGGCCAACTTGGCCCGAATTCAGTCATACCTGCACCTGCAGGACTGGAGCATCTGGAGGTCCTTAACGCACCCTCCTCTGCGGGCGCAGGTTCAGGTGAGTTCACTGCATGTGGCCCATATGGGCTGTTCAGGCGAGTTCACTGCATGTGGCCCATGTGGGCTGCACTCAATGATACCCAAGTTCCTCACGTATAGTCGTGCTCCCACAGCACCAGAATTTCTTAGTGGCTCCTCTTGGAAGCGCACTTCTTTAAGTTCACCCCTTGAGGGAGAGAAGCTGATGCAAAGTTCTTGATGCGGGTCCTATGTCCTGATATAGGTGCATGGAAATCCCATGATGGCCTCACCCCTCCATTGACACTCCTGATCAGGTCCCACTTCAAACTAGCTCCGATGACCCCCTCTAGCACATGGGATTACCATGCCACTACTATACACAGGCACTGACCCGATTGGCAGAGCAGATGTCCTCACAGCAGCCCCTTCTGGAATACAGAGTCGGTGGCTCTTCAGCATGCTACAGCTATGATCCATTCTACACACCAGTCTGTCCACAATGGACCTTCCTGGCATAAGGGGTAGCTGAAACCTCAATGCCCCTAGGTTCCGGCCTGATCAGCACGGAAATATGGATAGTTCACTTTGCAGTAGCCCCTCCTGGCATACGAGGTCACCGATGCCTCACAGCACAAAATCTCCTGTCTGATCGGTACAGCAATTTTCACATCTCAATTGATGCCCATGTGCAGGGCAATGTCGGCAACCCTTTTTTGCCAGGGCATAGGAGGGCAAACAAGGGTTGCCGACATCATCCTGCACACGGGCCACAACCTGATTGGTGCACCAGCCATGCCTTACACCTTGCACAGAGAATCCATTCTATAGCATTCCACACTGAACCTCACTCCCTCCAACGCACTCCTCTTCCTCATATGGCACACTGGTACTGGCTAGCAGGCAGGTGATGGTGCTCCAGGCTTCAGAGACTGCAGTCTTAGATTCCCTTAGTGATGTCCCATCACCCAGCATAGAGACTAGCAGGCCTCTGCCCCCAGTTCTAATCATAGGCAGAAGTCTTTCAGAGCCTTTCCTCCTCAAAGAGCCCAACTGGATGCTTGACAGTTAGCATTTTTTGGGGTTCTCACGCTCCGATTCTTATGGTCCATTAACAGACATAAAAAGTGAATTAGAGACTGAATCTTTCAAGTTTATGTTGAGGGGTTGCTTCCTTTTGAATTGCCCCTTCTTTACCCTCTCTTCCTCTTGAAACCAGTCTGTCACAGCGGAGTGATTCCAAAGCTGATAGCCCTACAACATACAACACAAGCCATGGGAGTGACTAGAGTTCACACCTGGATGTCAGTCACAGTGATGTGTGTATCAAAATGTTAGCCCAGGCCTCAGCCCTACTGTTTATGATACCCGTATCAACCCTGTTTCCTTCCTGGGATGTGTACATATCCCCTTCCTTGTAATCTCTCCCTAAGTCAGCAAGCACCCTTTGAAGTGTGTTGTGGAATCCTCGCTCTCTGTTTTCCGGTGTGTCCCACTCAGCTGTCAGGAATGCAACAATATATATATATATATATATATATATATATATATATATATATATATATATATATATATATATATATATATATATATATATATATATATATATATATATATATATATCTTAACCCAATTTTTTTTTTGTTATATATGTGTCTGGGATTTCTCTACCTCCTTATTCTTCACCATGCAGGCCTGCATCTCCCAAAATGGAACCCACAGTCTTTCTTGTACTGTGCCATTCACAGGCACACATACATACAGTACATGCTTTTCATACACACACACACACATTTACCATGGATGCTCTGCACAGTGCTAGGACCTTCATGTAGTGTACCACTCACAGGCACACATACATCCAGCACATGCATTTACCATGCACACACAGCACAGCATTATATTCTTCATGTATTGCCCCACTGACAGGCACACATATATCCAGTGTATGCATTTACCATGCACTCACTGCCCAGTACTGCATTATCCCAGTAGTGTACCCTTCCCAGTCACATTTACATCCAGCACAGATAAACCACTCATGGGCTGTGCAGCACTTTAAAACAACCCGATATAGACCAAAGGGTGAATTAAGCACTCAGCAGCTGAATTTTGAATGAGTGAGCCTATAGGCCTCACTCCGGTGACACAAGCTAAGAACTGTTTATTATCCAGTATCGGATCTTTCATAGAGTCACATGCTTGAATCTTCCCCCTCGTCGAAGTGGGAGTCCCACGGTATCCTATAAAGCAGTATACAATAACCACAGAGGCTATCATGCAAATAGGTCTTAAAATTGCTTGTGTATCCATGTCCTTTTTTTAAAATGGACCAAATTTGAACCATAACCAATCAGCCGACAGCATCCTCTAGAACACTCCCAAGAGAAGCTCCCTTCCTCGATTTTCACCTCACATCAAGGCCCATATTTATACTTTTTGACACAAACCAGCGCCGGCGCTGGTTTGCGTCAAAACTTTTACCACCGGCTAACGCCATTCCTACATGCCATGCGGGCGCCTTATTTAAGGAATTACGTTAACCAGCGCTGCGGACTGGTCAGAGTAAAATAAAATGACTCAGACCAGGCAGCGCCCGCGTAGGGGAAAATGGGTGTTGCGCGTCAAAAAATGGTGCAAGTCTGGTTTGAGGCAAAAATCATGCCTCAAACCGGACTTGCGCCATTTTTTGACACACAACCCCCATTGAAATGACTACTGTCTTAGCAAAGACAGGAGTCATGTCCCCTTGCCCAATGGCCATGCCCAGGGGACTTCTGTCCCCTGGGCATGGTCATTGGCCACAGTGGCACGTAGGGGGGCCCAAATTAGGCCCCCCTATGCCACTTTAAAAATGTTTTTAAAAATACTTACCTAAACTTACCTGTACTTACCTGTACTTACCTGGGATGGGTCCCCCATCCATGGGTGTCCTCCAGGGGTGGGCGAGGGTGGCAGGGGGTGTCCCTGGGGGCAGGGAAGGGCACCTCTGGACTCCTTCCACGGTCAGAGACCATGGAAGTGAGCCCACAGGTCCCTTAACGCCTGCCCTGACCCAAGCGTTAAAAAACGGCGCACATCAGGCTGTGTGCCGTTTTTTAAAGCCTGCCCCCTCCTGTCCGTTAAAATGACGCTGGAGTATAAATAAGGCGCACAGGCCTTAAAGTCATTTTTTGGGCGGGAACATCTACCTTGCATGTCATTAACGCAAGGCAGTTTCCCACATCCCAAAAATTAAGCACACAGAGGAATTTTGACGTCCGCGGGCTCGGGCGTCAAAGTTTAAATATGGTGCACGGTTTGCACTGAATGTGCGTCAAAATTTTTGATGCACATTCAACGCAAACAGAGTACAAATATGCCCCCAAGTGTGAAGGGAGTCTCCCTGAGCTTTGCTCAGTTTTTTCCACAAATTACTTCAAAAAAGGTCTGGACTTATATTTATTCCAATTATGTCTGATTCTAAAGGCCTCTTTCGTCCCTGCAAGCCCTGTGAGAAAAAGAGAGTCCATGTGGATGATCCACATAAACATTTTATTTATTGTCTTCACCCTCCTCATAAGGCAAAGGAATGCAAAATCTGTTGTACTCTTCCACCTAAGACTTTGAGAGACAGAGAGGGCAGATTATTGCTGTGACTACAAAAAACTAAAGCCCCAAAAACATCTTCTGATGAAGATAGTGACTCTGCCCCTAAGTCACATAAAAGGGCTAGATCTTTGGAGGGAACGTCTGAGGAGAGCAGAAAATCCCTTAAAATTCACCACCAGTCGAGGGATTTTAAGAAAAGAGAAAAAGAAAAACAATCCTCTGCAGAGGTAGTTTCATCTGCTCCAGCTACCCAATGTAAGCCACAAAAAGTTAAAGTTGCCTCAGACACGTCGACGACAGGAGAAAAATCTCCTTTCCTAACATGTTCGACAGCAGCATCGTAGACAACGAACGTCACCACCGTATCGTCGATGAGACCATCTACTTTGACGACGATGACCACATCTTCACTTTAGGTTCCCATATCGTCCACGAGAATCTCGGAGATGAAAGGCACTTCACTTCCAGCGATGACGGTTTCCCCGACAACGGTAAACACTGTGCTGTTGACATTGTCAGTGCCTAAGACCTAGTCGACTACAGCACCGCCATTGACGACCCCTCCGTCGATGCTCCCACCATTGACGATACCACCGACGACAACGTCGACAAGATTAAAAATGAAAACATTCCACAAACCTACCCTGGCATACGCAGCAAATATTTCACCCTTTCTCCCAAGTCACCTTTTAGACATGGAAGAGTCTGATGAGGAAGGACCTTTTGGACCAGCTCATATTCCTCCAGAGCTCCATGTTAAATATTAAGAGGAAGAGTATTATGAGGGTGACCAAAGTCAGGACTTTGAGGGATACTATCGTCAACCTTCTACTCATAAGTACACTGAGCACCAACAGTACTATCCGGAATCCCATCGCTCCCAAGAACATGTATTTATGCCTCCCTCACTAGTAGAGGATCTTCAAGACATGTTGTCAGACTACAGATGGCGCTTTCCTCCACAGGCAGGGGTACCACCATCAACCCCTACACGTATAGTTTCTATTCCAACATCAAATATACTGCCTCCAGCTACGCCTAGAATGACATCACCATCATGTGCTGCCTCCCCTCCTATAGACGATCCTTCCACATCGGAGGATGAGGCTAGAGAATAAGGTGAACTACCGGCTCATCCCTACTCCATCTCCACCTCAGCACCCTCTGGCTGATTCCCCTCCAGAAGACATTGGGGGGGTTTCATTGTATTATGGAAAGGGCAGCAGAAACATTTCACCTACCCATTGCAGTGAAGCATCCGGATTGCTTCTTATATGATTTCAAGGACCAGGCACGGAAATCAGTAAGTGCATCCCCATCATTGACCACTAATGGCAGGAGGGTATTAGAATTATGAAGAACCCCGCTACAGTGCCGGCAGTCCTCCCCCGTATTGACAAAAAATTAGAGGGTTACTGATGATTCTCCTGCATGCCTCACAAGACACCCTAGGCCGGATTCCGTAGTTTCTCAAGCAGCGCAGAGAAGATCTGAAAATCTGGCAGCTCCCATCTCAGTACAACCAGATAGAGATGGACAACACCTTGACACAATAGGCAAAAGCTTTTCCCTCATGTCGGCCATGACAGTGAGGGCTGCTAACGCTTTGGCTATCCTGGCACAAAATGACAGGCAGATGTGGTCTGACATCAAATCTATGACAGATCGCATTCCAGAGGACCAAAGACAGTACTCAAAAAAGGTCTTACAAGAAGGAGAACAAGCCTCTTCTGAAATTGACACTGCAATGGATATTGCTTCATCAGGGTTTAGGCAGCTAGCAGGCGCCGCTGTTCCGAGGCATCAGGAGTGGCTCAAAGCCACTTCATTTCGACCTGAAGTGCAAACGAAGAGCCTGGATATGGCTTATGACGGGGATATGCTCTTTGGCAAGCACATAGACAAAGCTCTTCGTGCCATTAAAACAGATACTGACACCGCTAAATCACTAGGTGCCTTGCAGTATAGAAGATTGACTTTCAGAGTGGCAAGGGGGCGAGGCTTTTTTTTTCTCCATCTATAGAGGTTCATACTACTGCCCCCAACAGTTTCAGCCTTACCAATCTCAATATAGAGCACTGCAAATGTTTCGTCAACCAACTAAGGCTGGTGCCTCTAAACATGGAGCTTGCCGGAGAACCTCACATCAATCCAGAGACACAGGACGTAAGGAATGACCCAGTCCAAGTACCAGCTGCTCAACCTTCTCAGCATCCTTCTCAGTCCAAATATTTACACAACTGGAAAACTATCACCTCGGATCAATGGGTACTGGACATAGTAGCTTATGGTCACACCTTGGAATTCACACTACCAACACCCCCCAAAAGGGGTGCAGCATTCCCCTCATCTTCACTTATTAAAAAAGAAAACATATTGATGCTTCACAAAGGAGCAATAGAGAAAGTGCCAATGGCTCAGAAATGAAAAGGATACTATTCCCGTTTTTTCCTCGTGTGAAAGAAAACAGGGGAATGGAGACCTATTCTAGACCTGTGACATCTAAACAAATACCTCCTCAAGGAAACTTTCAGAATGATCACTCTTTCAGACATATTAAATCTCCTAAACAACAGAGACTATATTACATCTCTAGACTTGGAAGATGCTTACTTTCATATTGCCATTCATCCCAAGCATTGCAAGTATCTTCAGTTCACAATGGCTGGTACTCACTATCAGTTTTGAGTTCTTCCCTTCAGGCTCAGGTCAGCCCCACGCATTTTCACCAAGTGTTTAGCCCCAGTAGCAGCCATTCTCAGGAAGCAAGGTCATCAGGTTTCACCTAGACGACTGGCTACTAAAAGCACCAATTCCACAAAAAACACTCAAAGCGACAAAGGACTGCCTTACGCTCTGTCAAAAATTAGGTCTCACAGTCAATGAAAGAAAATCTTTCACAATACCCACTCAGAGAATGACGTTTCTCGGAGTGGTTCTGGACACGCAGAACAACAAGGCTTTCCTTACACAGGAACAACAGAATCGGCTGACATATTTGGCCACAATAATATCAACAAGAAAGTCCATTTCAGTGAGGTAGTACAAATCACTCCTAGGTATGATATCTTCCACAATCAACCCAGTACTAAATGCATGTCTCAAAATGAGACCTTTGCAGGAGGAATTACAAGTTCAGTGGAACCAATCACAAGGTTCGTTCGAAGATCGCGTTTTTGTTACACCCAAGATGATAAAGGCATTGGACTAGTGGGCTCACCAGTCTCATCTTTCTCAAGGCCTCATGTATATTCCGTTAGCCCCACAGTTTATAATTACGATGGATGCATCATTGGAAGGATGGGGAGGTCATCTCCAAGATCTGCAAATCAAGGGGAAATGCCAAACCATCAAAAGCTGATGCACATCAACAGCTTGGAACACAAAGCCATCTTCCTCACATTGCAGGCATCCCTCCCAAGGATACAAGGTTCTCGAGTGCTGGTGCGGAAAGACAACACAACCAGCATGTATTATATCAACAAGCAGGGGGGCAAGAAGTCCTTAACACACTCACAAGAAACCCAGGAGCTATGGAACTCGCTAGCAAGCCACAACATCTCCTTGAAGGTCAAACACGTCTCAGGAGCACCCAACACGTTGGTGGATGCACTCAGCAGGGCTAGCAGCGATTGCCACGGATGGGAACTGAATCAAGCCCAACTAGACAAAATATTTGCAACATGGGGGAGGCCAACTCTAGATCTTTTTGCAATACCAAATGGCAATTTCACGCAAGTCAGTATTCCCTTCCCGGGTCTTGGGGGAAAGCCCTTTCGATGCAATAGTCTGGATCTATGCATATGCTTTTCCCCCATCCAATTAATTCCCAAAGTCATAGCCAAGATGAAGGCGGAATCTTGTCGCCTAATACTAATCGCTCCTTAATGGCCCAGGCAGTTCTGGTACACAGAGCTTTTTCTGATGTCAGAAGACACATAGATGCGTCCCCCACCAACTCCAATGCTGCTATCAATGCATGAAGGAGAGATATTGTATCCAGATCCGACCTCACTGCACTTGCATGCATGGCTCCTGAATTCCATGAGTTCCAGCATCTGAGGATCACTCCAGAATGTAGAAACATACTTTCTAAAGTGAGTGCGGACTGTACAAACAAAACATATTGACTTGAATGAAAGCGGTTCGGTTGTTGGTGTCAAAAACATAACTTACACCCATATGAGGCCTCTTCAGAACAAATATTACCTTACCTGTTAATGCTAGCAAAATCCGGGCTTGTGTGTTCCTCAGTGAAAGTGCATTTGGCAGCAATTTCAACATACAGACGCTCTTCAGACACGGCCTCCCTTTGTTCATCACAACTAATTAAGCAATTCATTAGAGGTTTATTCATGGTCTTTCCTCTAGTAATGTGACCTCCCCCTGAATGGCACCTTTATGTTGTACTCTCACAATTAATGAAATCTCAGTTTGAACCTATCCATAAGGCAGACCTCAAGTTTCTTACATGGAAGAAAGTTTACCTACTAGCGATCAATTCCACCAGAAGAGTCAGTGAAATCAAAGCGTTCACTACACAGAAACCTTTTTCTGCGTTTTACTGAGGATTTTGTCATTCTCAAAATGAATCCAAAATTAATTCCTAAAGTTCCTTCTCAATTTCATCTTAGTCAACCAGTTATTCTGCGGACATATTTTCCCAATCCAACATCACCAGCAGAAAAATCCCTCCATGCATTGGATATGAAGAGATGTCTTAAGTTCTATCTTCAACTAACTAAAACTGTTCGCAAGTGTGATCAATTATTACTGTCCTACAGACCTGGGCGACTGGGCACTGCAGTAACAAAGACAACAATAGCAAGATGGCTATTAGCAACCATTCAGTTCTGCCATTCTGCAGCAGGAAAAAATCTAGAAAGGCAGCCTAGAGCACATTCAACAGTATCAGTATCTACCTCTTCTGCTCTGTTTGCTGGAGTTTCGTTGGAACAAATATGCCTGCCGTGCTGCTACTTGGAAGAGTACCCACTCATTCACAAAGCACTACTGCCTCCAATCCCCACATAAAACTGATGCTGCCGTTGGTCAAGCAGTTCTACGTCATCTGTTCCAGTAAGGTGAGCCTCTATGGTAATGAAGAATTTTATTTCTAACACTGGTGATTATTTCTATTATTCTTATTATTACTGTTATTGTTACTGTTATAAGTCGAACATTTCTGGATACAGTTCTGTGTTATTATGACTACTCTATATAAGTTATGATATATGAAGTAGAAAATTCTTTCATACCCACCATCCGCTACGATTTTATTATACTACATAGTTAATACAGCTTGTTATTCTGATTCAAGCATGTGAAAATCTATGAAAGATCCAATGCTGGATAAGAAATGAGTTACTTACCTGTAACTGCAGTTATCCAGTATTGGTATCTTTCATAGATTCACATGCGACCCACCCTCTTCCCCTTTGAGGCTCCCTTTATTAACTCAGGATACATAATTCACTCTAGTGCTGCAAATCAGAGGAAGGGAGCTTCTCTTGGGAGTGTTCTACAGGGTGCTGTCGCCTGATTGGTTAGGGTTCAAGTTTGGTCCATTTTTAGAAAAGGACATGGATAGACTAGCAAATTTAAGGCCTATTTGCACGGTAGCCTTTGTGGTTATTGTATACTGCTCTTGAGGATACCGTGGGACTCCCACTTCGATGACGGGGAAGATTCAAGCATGTGAATCTATGAAAGATACCAATACTGAATAACTGCACTTACAGGTAAGTAACTAATTTCTTCCTCCTGATCACTACACAGTATGCTGCCACCACTGTGCTGGTTAATTCCTGGAAAAGTCAGTAGCCTTTCACCACAAGGGTAGCACTTTGGCTGCCTCCCATCCCATGCCCTCTGGTCCAACAAGACCACAATCCGTAAAACAGGTCTATGTCATGATCCATGCTTGAATATGATAACAAAAATCACTATTCGGGGTCCAGACAATAGTACAGCTGGGGTACTCAGGGCAGGGATGCATGTCCAATACTGTGTGGAGGACATTTTCGTCCTAAAAGTGCCCAGTAGGCACATTGCCTGGATTTTGCTCAAGATCTTATGATCACTATCCAGCATCATTAAGGGAAACTAAGAGAGATTCCTGCAGTGAAGAGAGCTGCCCCTTAGCCGATGCCTATCATGGAGGTCAGCAAGTGTTAGGACTTGTAGATTTTATAGAGTTTGGTGGGAAGGCCATCTGCACCTGGGGTTTTACGGATTTCTTGCTCCATGATGGGGCTCTTGAGAGCCTTAATGTGGGCAGTTGTCAAGGTGGACATGGTTACTTTACTTAAGGAGTTATTAATGTGGGACAAGAAGGGGGAGGTCTCGGGGCTGTACAGTGCCCAGTAATGGGAGCAAAAACTGTGTGGACTGCCATCTGGGAATGCACTAAATTGTCCATGGAGAGTTGGATTAGGGTGCCAGGGGTATCGGCAGTGTCACATTTAATCAGCCAGGAAAGGAGCCTTCCAGATTTATCCCCTTCTGCATGTGTTTTGGCAAGATGTGTTTTTTAGTCTAGGCTTCGTAGGGAATTAAATATCTGTGCATGTTATTGCTTGGTGACAAAGAGTGCTCACTTAGCATTATCATTCAATAGTGTACTCGGTTCTAGAGGAGTGCAGTGCTGTCAAGGGTGCCCTCCACAAAAACATAGCACCCCTCAGTGTCAGCTACTTTGCTATGTATTAAAAAGGGATCATGGCCCTGATCCAAAGAAGCACCCACATGGCATAGCTGGAGTAGTAAGTGTAGTAACACTGGCCTCTCCAATGTTTTTGAATCTTGAATAACTCGTTCCCAGTGGGGTGTGTCTCCTGTATGATTGCGAAACGTGTGCCTCTGCGTGAATATCATGGCGGAGTTCATGCCTTGGACATTACATGTCATAAGTATCGACTGAACCATAATAAAAGAAGGATCGGACGGGACATTGCAAAGCACAGCCAGGGGGAATGTTGCAATCCTTGGCAGATCACAGCCCAAGACTTGTATATGTCATGTAGGGGTGATGAAACCTGACAATGCAAATTTCCCAACTCCCCGCCCCAGGGCCAAAGATCAACATCTCTACGCCCATACAGGCCACTCAAGACAACATAATAACAATTCTAATGAGAGAACCATTATAGGCTATTAAGAGTTGGTGACAGCATTGGAGGTAATTGTTCACTAGCGAGTTCCAGCAGGGCCCCTCTATGGGGTATATGTGACAGGAGAAGAGGGCAGCCCAGTTCCTCCTTGGGCAGAGGGTCCAAGGGATCGGTTGGGTTTATGTAGGGATGACAGTTCCAGAGAGAGGTGGGGCTTTGGGCAGTAAGGTCCTGGATGGAGCCAGGTGTACCAACTGGCATGCATCATGAAGCATAAGAGTGACAGCGGACAATGAGAACACCGCAGGAGGAGTTTCAAGGGAATATTATGTACCAACGGAAGTAAGAGCTATGGTAAAGTAAAGAACAAGTAATAAGGTGAGAGGTAGGGCAGCCTATGGCAGAGAGACAGTCTCAGTAAGTGAAGAGAAGTGTACTCATACAGGTCACAGATATCTGCAGCAAGCTCACAGGCCACTCACATCAGTCTTATATTATGCTGTCAGCTGTTTAGACAGCAGCATCATTGAAAGGGAGCTCAATTGCGAGTTGTGGGAGTCCTTGTCCGAGCCAGAATCAATGGAATCATCTGGTGTTGGGACGTGGTCTGCATCGGGGATCCAAGACACAGTAGATGAAGCTGCTATCCTCCTCTAATGCAATTGATATGGAGAGGGAGTGTTAGTAACATATTTGCCAGAGGGAGATCCAGCCTGGCCACTGCTCCCCTCATGGTGCGAGTTGTTTCAAGCACTTTCTGCTGTCACTGATGTGGTTTGCTGCTGTTCCACTCAGCTGCAAGCATCTGCTGGGTCCATAAAGCAGTATGTGCACTGGCCAGCTATGATCTTCGATTCAGCAGAGAACAGCAGTGAGTATTTATAGCTAGTTTCTGTCAGCTGGTGCTTGACAGCCAAGTAGGAACTGCAGAGGTGCTGGACTGCAATCGTGTAGTTAGGCAACATCATGATATGGGAACTGTCATGTGACAGGCGGCCCCCAAGTTTGACCACTTGCAGGATCATGTCTTTGTTCTTAAAGTGCAAAATCCTGGCCAACATCCGTCAAGGGGACTCTCAGCAAAGGGCGTCATGCAGGCACTCATTGGGCATGTTCCACAGCAAAAAAGGATGAAAGGCCTGTCGGCGCTTTAGAAATTCCATTCTAAGGTGGCCGTCATGGATGATTTGCTGCTTTCTAGGGTGAAAAGCATGGCAAACCCAATTGGTTTCACAACTGAGACATATTGGCTTTAACAATGCGTATCTCTACACGCCAGGGCTTTTGAAAGGAAAGGCTGGGGCTGTTACATCATGCCTGCATCTTACGTTTTTTTGTGCTAAGTGATAGTTGTAGGGTTCATTATACAATCTGGTACAGAAAACAACCGCCGTAAGATAACTGCAGTCTTTCGCTGTACTTCCTTCACAGGCCTTTCCATAACCTGCAGCTGACTAATTCCAGTTGCTGAAAAATGGGTTAGAAGCAATGCGGCCCAGAGCGATTGACACAGCGATTGACAGTGGCTGAGATTAATTTAAGCATTTTTTCTATCACCTGGTTGTTTTTGTCTAGTTTAGAAAGCTGGCCTGGTGAGCGGTGGGTACCTATGGTACTTACCCTTATACCATGTCCAGGGTTCCCCTATTAGTGTAATGTAGAAAGTGTCTATAAGCCAGGCTTTCTAGAGATATCTGTGGATGAGCAGCCAAGGCTTATCTAGGAGACATGCAAAGCTCATGCAATACCACTTGTTGTCACACAGCACTTACACACATGAAAGAACCACACAGTGTTACAAAAATCAAGGTACTTTATTTTAGTAACTCAAATACCAAATTACTAGAAAGGCAATTCTCCAATAGGAGGTAATTAAACACACTAAATTAGGTACACTAGCAATCAGAGATAGGCATAGAAAAGGACAGAAAACAGTGAAATGCAATAGGCAATAATGTAGGCCTAGGGGGAGACCAAACCATATACTAAAAAAGTGGAATGCAAAGGTCGGTTTTCACCCAAGGAAGTGCAATCAGTAGAGGGGAGCTGGAGGTACTAGGAACACCCCAATGTAAGTACTGGAGTACCCCACAGTGACCAGGAAGAAAGGAGTAAGTTACTGGATTTTCCCCAAACCACGCAAAGGACTAGAACAAAGGACTGATTTCTTGCAGTCTTGTCTGGGGGTTGTCTGCAACCCCCAGACAAGACTGCAAGAAATCAGCAGTGGATTCCTGTAGAAGATGACCTGAAAAAGAAGGGGACCAAGTCCAGAAGTCGCAGAAGTGACCAGTAGTGGAAGGAGCAGCTACCACCAGTCTGGGATTGCAGGAGTTGGCCGATGGTGGGACAAAGAAGGTCAGTACTGCAGCCGTGGAGTCAGTGAAGAGTTCTTGGAGGATGCAGATGATGTTCCACGCCGGATGGAGGATTGCAGTCTGGTTTTGGTCCAGGAAATCCATCAACAAGTCTTGGCAAAGGCAAAAATCGTGGTTGGCAGGAAGTGGAGCTGCCGGGGACCAGCGAGGGCCAGGAACACTCAATGCACATAGGGGAGTCTCAGCGATGCAGAGAGTCCACAGAAGTAAAGTCATACCCCACAGGACGGGGACACAGAAGTCGCAGAAGAGCCCATGCAGCACAACTGGAGAAGGGTCCCACACCGCAGGAGAAGCACGCAGAGGGCTGTGTGTCACAGGGAAGAGTGCTGGGGGCTGGAGCTACTCGGAGCCTGGAGTTCCCTTGGAGGAGACGCCACCAAGCCTTGGTAGCTGCAAGAGACGCTGTGCATGGGGGTACTGTCCTGCATGGGAAGGCAAAGGCTTACCTCCGCTAAAGTTGGAAAGCTGGTAGAGATAACAGAGGTGACCACTCCTGACCACCACCCGTGATGCAGGATCCACGCAGCTCAGGATGAGAGGAGTTCCTTGCAGCCGGTCGTTGTCGCAGTTGGTGCCTGCAGATGCAGGGGAGTGACTCCTTCTCTCCAAGGAAGATTCTTTCTTCTTTCTCATGCAGCCTGAAGACTTGCCGCCCTCAGAGAATGCATAAATGGGGAAATGTTGCAGAAGCTGGAAAGAGCCGTGGAAACAATGTTGAAGCAGAGTCTTCGTCGTGGATACAGATTGTTGGTTCCTGGAAGGTCCAGATGCAGTTCCAGTGGCTAGAAGTTGAAGCAGATATTGTGAGGAGTCCAGCTGGAATCTTGCAAGCTGAATCTGAGGACCCACCCCAGACGAGTAACCTAAATAGCCCTGAAAGGAGGATTGGTCACCTAGCCCGGTGACCACCTATCAGGTGGGGGCTCTGACGTCACCTGCCTGACCTGGCTACTCCGATGCTCCCAGAGGCCCCTGCCCATCTCGGATTCAAGATGGCAGAACCCAGGGACCCTTTGAAGGCGCTCTGGGCACAACTCCTGGGGGGGTGATGTACATGGGAGTGGTCACTGTAGGAAAGTACCATCTTGCCTGGCATGTTACCCCCATATTTCACTGTATATATGTTGTTTTAGTTGTATGTGTCACTGGGACCCTGCCAGCCAGGGCCCCAGTGCTCATAAGTGTGCCCTGTATGTGTTACCTGTGTGATGACTAACTGTCTCACTAAGGCTATGCTAACCAGAACCTCAGTGGTTATGCTCTCTCATTTCTTTCCAAATTGTCACTAACAGGCTAGTGACCAATTTCACCAATTTACATTGGCATACTGGAACACCCTTATAATTCCCTAGTATATGGTACTGAGGTACCCAGGGTATTGGGGTTCCAGGATATCCCTATGGGCTGCAGCATTTCTTTTACCACCCATAGGGAGCTCTGACAATTCTTACACAGGCCTGCCATTGCAGCCTGAGTGAAATAACATCCACGTTATTTCACAGCCATTTACCACTGCACTTAAGTAACTTATAAGTCACCTATATGTCTAACCTTTACCTGGTAAAGGTTGGGTGCTAAGTTACTTAGTGTGTGGGCACCCTGGCACTAGCCAAGGTGCCCCACATTGTTCAGGGCAAATTCCCCGGACTTTGTGAGTGCGGGGACAACATTACACGCGTGTACTATACATATGTCACGACATATGTATAGCGTCACAATGGTAACTCCGATCATGGCCATGTAACATGTCTAAGATCATGGAATTATCACCCCAATGCCATTCTGGCATTGGGCAGACAATTCCATGATCCCCCGAGTCTCTAGCTCAGACCCGGGTACTGCCAAACTACCTTTCCCGGGGTTTCACTGCAGCTGCTGCTGCTGCCAGCCCCTCAGAACAAAGGACTTCCTCAGAGAGAGGGTGTTACACCCTCTCCCTTTGGAAAAAGGTGTCAGGGCTAGGGAGGAGTAGCCTCCCCCAGCCTCTGGAAATGCTTTGATGGGCACAGATGGTGCCCATCTCTGCATAAGCCAGTCTACACCGGTTCAGGGATCCCCCAGCCCTGCTCTGGCGCGAAACTGGACAAAGGAAAGGGGAGTGACCACTCCCCTGACCTGCACCTCACCTGGGAGGTGCCCAGAGCTCCTCCAGTGTGCCCCAGACCTCTGCCATCTTGGAAACAGAGGTGCTGCTGGCACACTGGACTGCTCTGAGTGGCCAGGGCCAGCAGGTGACGTCAGAGACTCCTTCTGATAGGCTCTTACCTGTGTTGCTAGCCTATCCTCCTTCCTAGGTAGCCAAACCTCCTTTTCTGGCTATTTAGGGTCTCTGCTTTGGGGAATTCTTTATAACGAATGCAAGAGCTCATCAGAGTTCCTCTGCATCTCTCTCTTCACCTTCTACCAAGGAATTGACCGCTGACTGCTCTGGACGCCTGCAAAACTGCAACAAAGTAGCAAAGACGACTACTGCGCCCTTGTAACGCTGATCCGGCCGCCTTCTCGACTGTTTTCCTGGTGGTGCATGCTGTGGGGGTAGTCTGCCTCCTCTCTGCACTAGAAGCTCCGAAGAAATCTCCCGTGGGTCGACGGAATCTTCCCCCTGCAAAGCAGGCACCAAAAGACTGCATCACCGGTCCTCTGGGTCCCCTCTCAGTACGACGAGCTTGGTCCCTGGAACTCAGTAACACTGTCCAAGTGACTCCCACAGTCCAGTGACTCTTCAGTCCAAGTTTGGTGGTGGTAAGTCCTTGACTCCCCACGCTAGACTGCATTGCTGGGTACCGCGTGATTTGCAGCTGCTCCGGCTCCTGTGCACTCTTCCAGGATTTCCTTTGTGCACAGCCAAGCCTGTGTCCCCAACACTCTAACCTGCAGTGCACAACCTCCTGAGTTGTCCTCCGGCGTCGTGGGACCTTCTTTTGTGACTTCGGGTGAGCTCCGGTTCACTCTTCTTCGTAGTGCCTGTTCCGGCACTTCTGCAGGTGCTGCTTGCTTCTGAGTGGGCTCCTTGTCTTGCTGGGTGCCCACTCTGTCTTCTCACGCAATTGGCGACATTCTGGTCCCTCCTGGGCCACAGCAGCATCCAAAAACCCTAACCGCAACCCTTGCAGCTAGCAAGGCTTGTTTGCGGTCTTTCTGCACGGAAACACCTCTGCAAGCTTCTTCACGACGTGGGACATCCATCCTCCAAAGGGGAAGTTCCTAGTCCTCTTCGTTCTTGCAGAATCCACAGCTTCTACCATCTGGTGGCAGCTTCTTTGCACCCACAGCTGGCATTTCCTGGGTATCTGCCCACTCCCGACTTGATCGTGACTTTTGGACTTGGTCCCCTTGTTCCACAGGTACTCTCGTCTGGAAATCCATTGTTGTTGCATTGCTGGTGTTGGTCTTCCTTGCAGAATTCCCCTATCACGACTTCTGTGCTCTCTGGGGAACTTAGGTGCACTTTGCACCCACTTTTCAGGGTCTTGGGGTGGGCTATTTTTCTAACCCTCACTGTTTTCTTACAGTCCCAGCAACCCTCTACAAGGTCACATAGGTTTGGGGTCCATTCGTGGTTCGCATTCCACTTCTAGAGTATATGGTTTGTGTTGCCCCTGTACCTATGTGCTCTCATTGCAACCTATTGTGACTATACATTGCTTGCACTGTTTTCTATTGCTATTACTGCATAATTTTGGTATTGTGTACATATATCTTGTGTATATTTGCTATCCTCATACTGAGGGTACTCACTGAGATACTTTTGGCATATTGTCATAAAAATAAAGTACCTTTATTTTTAGTATATCTGTGTATTGTGTTTTCTTATGATATTGTGCGTATGACACCAGTGGTATAGTGGGAGCTTTGCATGTCTCCTAGATCAGCCTAAGCTGCTCTGCTAAGCTACCCTTTTCTATCAGCCTAAGCTGCTAGACACCTCTTCTACACTAATAAGGGATAACTGGACCTGGTGCAGAGTGTAAGTACCCCTTGGTACCACTACAAACCAGGCCCGCCTCCTACATTGGTTGTGCAGCGGTGGGATAAGTACTTGCAACTACTTACCACTTTGTCATTTTGTACTTTTCATAAGAGAAAAATATACAAAACAAGTTCAGTGTATGTACACCTAACCAAAAAGCTTTTCTTTTCTCCTCTTACTCTATTGCTAAGTGCTGAAAAGTACCTCTAAAACTTTCAAAAAGTTCTTTAAAAGTTTTTAAAGTTTTTTTTCTGTTCCTTAAAAAGTTCTGAAACTTTATCTTTCTTTTTCTGTCCCTTAAACCTTTTCTATCATGTCTGGTACAGGTCAAACTCTGGATCTGTCCAGAACTGCTTATGACCACCTTAGCTGGAAAGGAGAAAGGAGTCTCTGCATTGAAAGAGGTTTAGGGGTAGGGAAGAATCCCTCTAGAGAATTGTTAGTTAATATGCTCATTGAACAGGATAAGACCATAGTTGGCACATCTGGTGAGAAATTAGCTGATGGTTCACACTCTGATTCTGGGGTAGCCCCAGTAAGGGTGTTAGAAGGGAACCTTCTCAACCTGCCCCTTAGCAGGCCACCTAGCAGGGCTGGTACTGATGTGAGTTCTCATCATAGTATAGAGGTTACTCCTTTAGGCCAGGTTGTTAGAGTGCCATCTGTTAGGGACAGGTCTCCCTCTGTTCATTCACACCATTCTTCTGTGTCAAGGCATGCCCAACCCACCCACCCTGAAGACAGAGTGTTAGAAAGGGAACTCAATAGATTGAGAGTGGAAGTGTCCAGGCTGAAGCTTAAAAAGCAACAGCTGGATCTAGACAGGGAAGCATTTGACTTAGAAAAAGAAAGACAGAGGTTGGGGTTGGACCCCATGGTGGCAGCAGCAGTATTACAGATAGTAATCCTGTAAAAGAGCATGATTCTAGGACTCTGCACAAGATAGTTCCCCCTTACAAGGAGGGGGATGACATTATCAAGTGGTTTGCTGGACTTGAGAGGGCCTGTGTTGTACAGGGGGTCCCTCAAGGCAGTGGGCTGCTATCCTATGGCTATCTTTCAGTGGAAAGGGTAGGGATAGGCTCCTTACTGTGAAGGAAAGTGATGCCAATAATTTTACAGTTCTTAAGAATGCACTCCTAGATGGTTATGGCTTAACCACTGAACAGTACAGGATCAAGTTCAGAGAAACCAAAAAGGAGGCTTCACAAGACTGGGTAGACTTTGTTGACCATTCAGTTAAGGCCTTGGAGGGGTGGTTACATGGCAGTAAAGTTTCTGACTATGAAAGCCTGTATAACTTAATCCAGAGAGAGCATATTCTTAATAATTGTGTGTCTGATTTGTTACACCAGTACCTAGTGGACTCAGATCTGACCTTTCCCAAGAATTGGGAAAGAAGGCAGACAAATGGGTCAGAACATGGGTGAACAGAAAGGTTCATACAGGGGGTGACAAGGATGGCAAGAAGAAGGATGGTAAGTCTTCTGACAAGGGTGGGGACAAATCTAAAAATGAGTCTTCATCAGGCCCACAAAAACACTCTGGTGGGGGTGGTGGGCCCAAATCCTCTTCAAATCATGTAAAGAAACCATGGTGCTATTTATGTAAAGTAAAAGGGCATTGGACAACAGATCCCAGTTGTCCAAAGAAATTTATAAGTCACCTATATGTCTAACCTTTACCTGGTAAAGGTTGGGTGCTAAGTTACTTAGTGTGTGGGCACCCTGGCACTAGCCAAGGTGCCCCCACATTGTTCAGGGCAAATTCCCCGGACTTTGTGAGTGCGGGGACACCATTACACGTGTGCACTATACATATGTCACGACATATGTATAGCGTCACAATGGTAACTCCGAACATGGCCATGTAACATGTCTAAGATCATGGAATTGTCACCCCAATGCCATTCTGGCATTGGGGAGACAATTCCATGATCCCCAGAGTCTCTAGCTCAGACCCGGGTCCTCCAAACTACCTTTCCCGGGGTTTCACTGCCGCTGCTGCCAACCCCTCAGACAGGTTTCTGCCCTCCTGGGGTCCAGCCAGGCTTGGCCCAGGAAGGCAGAACAAAGGACTTCCTCAGAGAGAGGGTGTTACACCCTCTCCCTTTGGAAAAGGGAGTCAGGGCTGGGGAGGAGTAGCCTCCCCCAGCCTCTGGAAATGCTTTGATGGGCACAGATGGTGCCCATCTCTGCATAAGCCAGTCTACACCAGTTCAGGGATCCCCCAGCCCTGCTCTGGCACGAAACTGGACAAAGGAAAGGGGAGTGACCACTCCCCTGACCTGCACCTCCCCTGGGAGGTGCCCAGAGCTCCTCCAGTGTGCCCCAGACCTCTGCCATCTTGGAAACAAAGGTGCTGCTGGCACACTGGACTGCTCTGAGTGGCCAGGGCCAGCAGGTGACGTCAGAGACTCCTTCTGATAGGCTCTTACCTGTGTTGCTAGCCTATCCTCCTTCCTAGGTAGCCAAACCTCCTTTTCTGGCTATTTAGGGTCTCTGCTTTGGGGAATTCTTTAGATAACGAATAGAAGAGCTCATCAGAGTTTCTCTTCATCTCTCTCTTCACCTTCTGCCAAGGAATCGACCGCTGACTGCTCTGGACGCCTGCAAAACTGTAACAAAGTAGCAAAGACGACTACTGCGACCTTGTAACGCTGATCCGGCCGCCTTCTCAACTGTTTTCCTGGTGGTGCATGCTGTGGGGGTAGTCTGCCTCCTCTCTGCACTAGAAGCTCCGAAGAAATCTCCCGTGGGTCGACGGAATCTTCCCCCTGCAACCGCAGGCACCAAAAGACTGCATCACCGGTCCTCTGGGTCCCCTCTCAGCACAACGAGCGTGGTCCCTGGAACTCAGCAACTCTGTCCAAGTGACTCCCACAGTCCAGTGACTCTTCAGTCCAAGTTTGGTGGAGGTAAGTCCTTGCCTCCCCAAGCTAGACTGCATTGCTGGGTACCGCGTGATTTGCAGCTGCTCCGGCTCCTGTGCACTCTTCCAGGATTTCCTTTGTGCACAGCCAAGTCTGGGTCCCCGACACTCTAACCTGCAGTGCACGCCCTCTTGAGTTGTCCTCTGGCGTCGTGGGACCTTCTTTTGTGACTTTGGGTGAGCTCCGGTTCACTCTTCTTTGTAGTGCCTGTTCCGGCACTTCTGCAGGTGCTGCTTGCTTCTGAGTGGGCTCCTTGTCTTGCTGGGCGCCCACTCTGTCTTCTCACACAATTGGCGACATCCTGGTCCCTCCTGGGCCACAGCAGCATCCAAAAACCCTTACCGCGACCCTTGCAACTAGCAAGGCTTGTTTGCGGTCTTTCTGCACGGAAACACCTCTGCAAGCTTCTTCACGACGTGCGACATCCATCCTCCAAATGGGAAGTTCCTAGTCCTCTTCGTTTTTGCAGAATCCACAGCTTCTACCATCCGGTGGCAGCTTCTTTGCACCCACAGCTGGCATTTCCTGGGCATCTGCCCACTCCCGACTTGATCGTGACTTTTGGACTTGGTCCCCTTGTTCCACAGGTACTCTCGTCCGGAAATCCATCGTTGTTGCATTGCTGGTGTTGGTCTTCCTTGCAGAATTCCCCTATCACGACTTCTGTGCTCTCTGGGGAACTTAGGTGCACTTTGCACCCACTTTTCAGGGTCTTGGGGTGGGCTATTTTTCTAACCCTCACTGTTTTCTTACAGTCCCAGCGACCCTCTACAAGGTCACATAGGTTTGGGGTCCATTTGTGGTTCGCATTCCACTTCTAGAGTATATGGTTTGTGTTGTCCCTGTACCTATGTGCTCTCATTGCAACCTATTGTGACTATACATTGCTTGCACTGTTTCCTATTGCTATTACTGCATATTTTTGGTATTGTGTACATATATCTTGTGTATATTTGCTATCCTCATACTGAGGGTACTCACTGAGATACTTTTGGCATATTGTCATAAAAATAAAGTAACTTTATTTTTAGTATATCTGTGTATTGTGTTTTCTTATGATATTGTGCATATGACACCAGTGGTATAGTGGAAGCTTTGCACGTCTCCTAGTTCAGCCTAAGCTGCTCTGCTAACCTACCCTTTTCTATCAGCCTAAGCTGCTAGACACCTCTTCTACACTAATAAGGGATAACTGGACCTGGTGCAGGGTGTAAGTACCCCTTGGTACCACTACAAACCAGGCCAGCCTCTTACAGTCACTCCCTTTTCCATTGTCCAATTTCGTGCCGGAGGAGGAACTGGGGGTCCCTGAACTGGTGTAGACTGGTTTATGCACGGAGGGCACCAAATGTGCCCTTCAAAGCATACCAGTGGCTTGGGGAGGCTACCCCTCTCAAACCATGAAACGCCTATTTCCAAAGGGAGAGGGTGTTACTCACCTCTCCCAAAGGAAATCCTTTGTTCTGTCTTCCTGGGCTTGAGCTGTTCAAGCAGCAGGAAGGCAGAAACCTGTCTGAGGTGTGGCAGCAGCTTTGGCTGCCTGGAAAACCCCTGAAGGCTGGTAGGAGCAATGCTGGGGCTCCTCTAAGGAGCCCCCAGAGTGCATGTAATCATACTTCCAATACTGGCAAAAGTATTGGGGTATGATTCTGACATGTTTGATACCAAATATGCCTAGGTTCGGAGTTACAATTATGTAGCTGGAAATAGGTAGTGACCTTTGTCCAGTACATGTATAAAATGATGTTCCCGCACTCACAAAGTTGAGGGAAATGGAACTGGAGCTCGTGGGGGGGCACCTCTGCTAGTGCAGGGGTGCCCTCACACACAGGTACTTGCACCCAGCCCTCTAGGCTAGGAGGGCCTACCAGAGGGCTGACTTACAGTGACCTGCTGTAGTGACCTATAGTGAAAAGGGTGCCTGCACCCTTTCACACAGGCTGCAATGGCAGGCCTGCAGATGCACTTTGCATGGGTCCCCATGGGTGGCATAATACCTGCTACAGCCCATAGGGATCCCCTGGTACCCCAATGCCCTGGGTGCCTGGGTACCATTTACTAGGGACTTACATCGGGCACCAGTATGCCAAATGTGGGGTGTATGTGGTTTAAGTAACCAAGTTTAAAGGGAGAGAGCATAACCACTGGGGTCCTGGTTAGCAGGATCACAATTAACACAGTGAAACACACTGACAACCTGCAGAAATTGGGGTAACCATGCCAAGAAAGAGGGTACTTTCCTACACCTAGTTCCCCAAGTGCAAGGGTTATTCCCAGACTTGGGTCCCACGCTCACTATGCTATAAGGCATAAGCTATACCTCACTGATGAGATCTAAGAAGGTCAAAATCTATCTGGGGTTGCTTGTATTCTCATCTGGAGGGGGCCTGGCCTGGCAGTTTGGGTGTGACATTTTTTCTAATAGAGCAGGACCAATACCGATTTGCATAAGGTGAGTCTCTTTCTAGAATGGCTGAAATGAATTCAAGCAATCCTTCCATCACCTGCTGTTTTTGCATCAAAATAGGGTAGGGCATCAGCTGAATGCTCACTGTAAGGGCCTGAATTTAACTCAAGTCACAAATTCTAATCCTTGTACTAGGTAGATGGATTATTGCACATGTTGCACAGAGCACTGTGCAAACTGTTGTTCATGAGTACCAGTACTCGTAAGGCAGAATACTGCAAAAGTGCACGTCCTGCCAGAACCATTTGTATCATGAAGTTAACAAGTTGCAAACCTGCAAAATAAGAGAGTAACAAAGTTGTATTGTTATATAATTAAGTTGGAAAGATTAAAGGGCATATTAACTTGTCCATTGTGCTGCCTTAGTGTCACCATAGCGTCATTTATTTTATGCTAAGGCGGCGCTATGGTGGCCTTTCCCCGCGCCAGATTTACAAAGTGGCGCAATGCATGCATTGCGCCACTTTGCAACCCTTGCACCACATTATGCCTGCGCCAGTCATGATGTATGCCAGGGTGAGTTCTGACACAGGGAGGCCCGATAAAATGGTGCAGTGAAATTTACTATATTTCACTTCTCCATTTTTTCTGTCATTTTTAACGCCTGCTCAAGGCAGGCATTGAAATGACACACCCATTAAAATCAGTGGGCCTCCCTGTGCTTTGCTGCACTAGCATAAAAAATTATAATGCTAGGGCAGCAAAGCGCGACAACAGCGTCCAAAATTATGATGCTGTTGTGGTAACGACCGCCATGGTACGCTTTATTGTCAATACGGTGCAACCATGGTGTTGTTAGGTGGGGCAAGGGCGATGCAAGAGAAGTGGCGTATCGGAACTCATGCACCAATTCCTCATAAATATGCCCTTATGTTCCAAATAGGCAATCATACCACTGACTTCCAATAGAGCTCAGTGCAATGCATGCCATTTGTTTGGAATTCCATTTGCTATTACAGAATTGCGAATTTCCTTTAATTGCATTTCAACTGAAAATGTAATGAAGTGTTATGAGTAACCGATTTTCTAACTGGTCAAGGAAATGCTGAATGCTATTTCATGTCGCACTAAATCTGCAGAACAGGTATGCAGAACTCCATATTTTATTCATTTAAGTCCAAATGATCCAAATTCCAAATCTGGGAACGCACCATCTGCAGGGTGTTTTACCTAAAACTACTTAGAATGTATGTGATGCTCAAAGGTGGTCCATCTGTTACAATTAAAAATACAATTGATCACCAAATTAATTCTAGGTAATGATATTATTTTTAAGTTTAAACTTCCTTTACTCTAATACGGTCTCTTCCAAATATGCATAATTCCCAGTTAATGCACTGATATAGCAATCTAAGGGAAACACTGTTTGGTTTTCCACTTTGAACAGTGTAGGATACAAGGCAAGGACATTTGCCACAGTATTCACAGGGATCGAGACATAACAGCAAGGAAACAGACATGATAGAGCTGGAGAGTTGAAACACACCACCATAATAATACCCAAAATACAGGTTGGCATGGGAAAAGATGGGGTTCGAAACATATGACCAGGGATGTAGACTGACCAGAGGAGCCTGGGAATTGAGACATATCATCATTGTCCAAGGGCAGCATGGAAAGTGAGGAAATAAACTGGCTTGAACAAACAAGTGAGGCTTAAGACAGACCACTAGAAAATAGACTGATAGCGAGAGAAGGCCAATCAAAGTGCATTGATAAGGAAACAGAATGGCCAGGGATAGCTGGGGGGACAAAGCGCACCACCAGGTAAACAGGCTAACCAGAGAAGCCATCGACATTGAGACATTTAACAAAAACACTCTGGCTAGAGAATGAGAACTTCAGACACAAAAACAGAACATGATGATTTAGGCACACTGTCAGAAAACCAGTTGATAAAGGACTGCTCAGAATGGCCAGGGAAAAGGTAAAAACATGAAACAGGAAAAAATATTGACCATTAGGAACAGGTGGGTCAAGGCGGTAACCATCTAATCTGGGTAAGCAATTGGATAAAGACATGCCACCAGGGAAATTTCGGGACCAGGAAGAGAATGGGCATTAACACAGAGCTGCAGCAAATAAACTGTCCAGATAGCGCAAGAAGAGGGAGGAATGCTAACTACCAAGCAAATAAACTTACCAGGGAGAGCATGTGGCTCGAAGCATACCCCATGAAAACAGGATGTGCATGGAGATAAGGGGGATTGAGTCATACTATCAAAGAAGAGATCAGGGAAGATGGGATTAAAGCAAAGAGGGAAAATGAATGGTTCGGTGAGGACAAAGAAATCGAGGCATTCTGCCAGTGAACCAAATTGGAAAAAGAGAACATGGCCCTTAAGACAGTTTAAAAAAAAAGTTTTGTGTAATCAAAAACATTTTTCTCTTTGCTCATTTTTGTTGTTTGCATATTTTTTTATTTTGGTTCAAAGATGAACAGGAGTCCCCTCCCAGTGGGGTAACAAGGTGGCAGTGGGCGCCTGGGGCTCGTCTGCTGCAGACATAAGTAGAGCCTCTTAGATAACCACCAATCGTAATCTGTCTCCCTGCACAGGCACTGCACAGGCACACCGCAGGTACAATTAGTGCCCGCTGTGATGCTCGGAAGAGCATAGCCTCTACCAGCGTCCTCACTGCCAAGCTGAGAGACTCTGGACTGGAGGAGACCCACCACATGCTGTGCCCATTCAGTATGGCTCATTGTCCTACTGCACCAATGAGACAGCCATTCTCTGTACCTGGTTATAATGAGCTCCAAACTTTGCTCTAAGGCTGCAGAAGTCTTTAAGGTTAAGCGTGAGCGGGCAAGCCAGCCCAGGCAAAATTGATTTTATCTGCAACTCTAAAATCTGGCCCACAAGCTGGCTTTTGCCTCAAGCAATGGCCGATTGCCCACCCTGCCAATCCAACTCTAGGTTTGATATTTCTAGACAACTAGCCAAGCTTCATTGGCTACTACTAGCAATGAGAGTGATTTTAAGGCCTTATGAATTTGTTACAAGGCTGTGTGTGGGCACTGCACTGGCCCTGTTTTTTTTTCAGAACATCCTCAGAGCTCACAGGCTCCACTCTTCTTTAGGTAGGCTTCTCCCCTCCCAGAATTAAGCGATCCAAACTGGGAGGCAGAGTCTTCTTGTACCTGTCAATCAAGAAATGGAATTACATTCCTCCTCCTCTACATGTTCCACCTTTAATCAGCTCACTTTCCAAAAACTTCTGAAGACATGCCTCATTTAACAGAAATGTGATACTGACCACTAATAGCTGGCCTGCTTTCCTAGCCCCAGTACAACTGTAAAAAGAAATCAAGCTCTTTTCAAATTGAGGGGACAAAACGGATGGCTAAAGCAGAAATCTTTCATTCCTTTCTTAGAGCCAGAGTATTAAATTGTTCTGCGTGCTAGGGGGAATGTTGTTCCAGATTCTTGGAGTTGTACCAGGAAATGATTGACTTTGATTTTTTCGCTTAATACATTTTAGAAATTATATGGTGAGCATTTCTTTGTTCCTTGAACTTTTGTATTTTCCTAGCATGTTTAACTTCCATGTTAGGTATGAGGGAGAGATGTGGTATGGGGCTTTGTAAGCGATGGGGGCATGAAGGCAGGGTTGCCACCTTTCCCAGAGAAACATACAGGCCATTTGATCAGTTTTTCACATTCTGCAGAGGCCTGGACATGATTCTTAAGGAGGACTTTATATGAACATTAAAATTCCAGTCATGCGGGCATAAAACCGGCCAGGTGGCAATCCTAGTGTAGGTATCAGCGACGCCATTTTGAGAGACTTTGATGCTTTCTCTAGTCGAGAGAAAGAGACTTTAATGATTCTTGCCCTAGAGACTTTAACTTTGATTTGATCCCTTTGCATGAAGTAGTAGTTTTACCTTGCCGCCGTGAGGCAATCGCCCCGTCCACCCCTGCCCCTTAGTCCCGTCCCATGCCGATCGAAACGGTACCCATGCTGATCGAGAAACGATACCTGTGAGACGAAGACTTCCTTGTAAGCTGATCGTAATTGGTAAATATGAAAGGAAAATTGTAAAATTGCATTGTGTTTCCTTTAGGTAACCAACTGCTGATTTTGATAAGATCCCTAGCTAGGAGTTTTTTCTAAATTAATGTTGCTAAATTGTTTTTGCATGAAGTCCCACATGCCGATGCTAATTTGAGGTTAGATGAGGATTCCATATGTCGCACGATGCAATTTGAGATCTTGTTATGCTGACTAAATGTACGTAATTAGCCATTACAGATTATCGTATTAGTGCTTTGCATTGCCATTATCGAATGCCTTGTGATTCAAATGCTACATAGATTACACTTGTTTCGACGTTATGGACAGCTATTAATGTTCATATATGTTTATCATTTGGTGTTGAGACACATTTATATTGTGCTAGCTTTGTTAATATAGGGAAATAAATTCACTAACTTTGCAATAAACTGGTGTGGTTATTCCTGGCTGAAAGGTCAGGGTTCGCCGAAATGTATTCTGGATTAATTGTTAAGTGTTATGTTGTTCAAGGTGTTGCTTATGTACGTTATTGATTATTGACTTGATGCGACTGATCGATTAAGAGTACAGAGAGTTCCCACTTAGTCAAAAGATTCATCGGCCTAAAGAGCGTCCGAACACAGGTAAATTATTACTACGGTTCGCTCTATCAGTAGATGGTAGCAGAGGATGGTTTCGTCTTTTGGGACCCTGTACTATTAAAATACATGGTGTTGAATTAACGGTTACGCATTTTGAGGCCTCATTCGAGAAGTTGAATTAGATTTTTCTTGGATAAAATAGATTGACAGAATGATGATGGGCTAGGTCCACCGCGACTTTCCCGGGATCTCGGAGCTTGCGAATGGAGAGAACGGAGGTGTGGAAACAGCGTTGGCGGTACTAGTGATGGTATGAGTGAAGTTAGGGTTTTGCGCTTGCACAGCTTATTGCCGCAGGGTGTGTGAAAAGGTTGCGAGGATTTTTCTTTTTTAAGGATAGCGGAGGTGCGACTCCGAGGGTAGAAGTAGAGAAGTCGTCGAACTTCATAGAAACATCGGAGGTGCGACTCCGAGTGTGAGAGTAGGGAAGTCGTCGGACTTCATGTGCGTCTGGCGCTTTGTGCATAAAAAGGTCCACGTGGTTGTTGTTGTTGAGACGGGCCCTGCGAGGTCAAGAGACTCCGGAGTATGTTGATCCATGTTGTGGTCTGGGCGGTTTAGTAGGTTGATCGGGCGTGGTCAACGAGTCGGTACGTGTGTTAGGGAGTGAAAGAAACTTCGACTTCGGGCTCTGACAAGATTCTAAGTGCACTAGAACAGATCATTGACAAGTTGAGAGTAGGTCTGCGGGTCAGATTTGCTTGCGAATGTGGGGACTGAGAAAGACGGAATAGCGGCCAGAGGCTAGTGAAAGGTCCCGAGGCTAGTGAAAGGTCCCTAAGGTCCTGAAGCGATTGTGTTACCCTTCCTGTAGTAAACCGACAGATCTGTTTTATTTTTTGGTAGCTCGCAATATATGCAAGAAGTTGTTACGAAAAGAGGTGAGTGAAGGAAGACTAGCCGCAAGGCTTTGTCAGCCGCAGTGTGTGTGAGTGTGACGTCACTAGGAGCCGCGCTGGGATAGGTTGGTTGGAGAGAAGGGTCGCGCACGGATTGGACGCAGTCCGTGGGGCTCGATTGGAAAGGGAAAGGCAAGTGAAGAGTATTCCGGGAATTAAAGTCACCTATTGATTACAAATTTTGTGGAATAAAAAAAAAAAAAAAAGTGACCTATTGATTATAAACTTGGTGAAATAAAAGGCGAGAAAATGAAATTCCTTAAAGCATTTAGGAGTGCGATGAAGGGGGAGTCTTACATTAAAGCGAGCGTAGGAGAGGAGACGCCGCCCGAGGGCACACCAGCTTACATTGTAATGGAGGAAAAAGGGGTAGCTCCGTGTCTTTGGCTAAAGCAATGGCACAAACTGACAGAGAAACATGGGAGCGTAGCGTTCCCGATATATGGGACATTCAATATAAAAATTCTAGAGAATTTGAGATTCACGATGTATGACATGAAGGTGCCTCCAAGGCCAGCCCAGTTTGAGGCTCTAGCAATATGGGAACTCATGGCCAGACAGCAACAGCAGAAGAAGTTTGAGACCAGGATGAGAAAGGTAGAAAAGACACTAGCGGATGCTAGGTGGGATAATGCACAGAAGGTATGGAGGTCAGATGTACTACAGGGGATAAAATTGTTTCCAGCCATTACTAAGGAAGGAGAGGAGACAGGTAAAAAAGCTACCTGTAAGACAGACAGGAAGTGTTCCAAGGATAGAGAGGACGAGGAAAAAGTGAGAAGAGAAGAGGAGTTAGAGGATGAGGAGTTAATAATGCAATTGCTGAACGACCGTCCACCACCTTATGCAGAGAATGGACAAGGTCCAAGTACCAGTTCTGCCCCTCCGGCATCGGTACAGAACAGTGAAACCCAGAGTTCAGGAGCGCTATCGGGATCTAAGGACCCGAGTTTATTGTTCACCCCGCAGATACCGCAGGATAGGAGAATATATCCAGATGTGCCCGTGTTAAAACCAGCAGAAAATTATCAGCCGCAGATGCCAGGGTACTACAGCAGTGACAACAGTGGAGGAATGGTTCTAGAGCAGACCGTAAGGGGAGGACCGAATGGCTATAACCCAACAATGACACAGGCTGAATCAACTCAGTTTTTGATGCCCCAAAAGCAGATGCAGGGAGGAAACGCTCATGCTCAGATGACTGGGAGTCAGATGGGCATGCCGGCAATGATGACCCATGGTGTGGGAATGAACATGCCTCAGAACATGGGGAATGGACAGAACCCAGACGCGATATCACTACCCATTACTGTAGGTCCACCGGTACCTTTGTATAGTCAGCCTAACTTAGGTATGAGCGGTCAGGGACCAATGCTGCAGAGTGGGACAGAAAGAAGGTGCATAGAAAACACTCCAGGGATAACTCCGATAGCGACTCAGCCAACTGGGTCGGGATCCTTGATGGAGTTTAGTCCCATATGTGCTCAGTCAACACTGGTGAGGTCGAGCCCCCCACTGATAATACCCCTAACATCGAATACTGAAAAGTTGCCGCAACCATCGATGGCAGTCGATGTGAATGCTACACTGATGGGGGTAAATGCGCAACAGCTGACACAGTGGTTCAACAGTCTGAATTCCACACAAAGTTCAGACAGTGGGAAAGGAGAAGATTACCTGAATAGGATGAGGCTGAACATGGAAGCACAAGAATTGGTGGAAGGGACTATGGGTGTGAATAGGTTAGAGTCCTACGCAGAAGAAGAGCTGAGATACCTATGTCCAAAGATCACGAAAGAAGTGAACAAGGTACATAAAAGTTTGCAGGAAGTAGCGGACAGAAACGGGATTGACATAGGCAAGACGAAACACTTGAGCAGGAGCTATAGGTTGGATTTTGGGACCACAGATTTTGAACACATGAGGTCAGCAGGTATGAAGGCACACCTTAGAGAATTGTTGCAGAGTGCACAAGTGTGGAGGTGCTTAGACAAGTGGGAAAGTAGGTGGGTAAAGAGGAAGGATAAGAGGAGGGACAGTGCTACAGAGCACAATGAGAAAAGACCGCAGAGTAGTGATACAGTAACTATGTTACCAATGAGGGAGACAGCAGGGGGAAAATTAGTACATGTACCATGGCACAGAAGCGACATTCAGTCCTTTACGGATGATTTTCCCAAACTAAGAGAGAAACCGATTGAATGGTATCAGCAGACTGACAGGTTTGTGAAGCTTGCAAAATGTCTCTGGGAAGATCTGAACACTCTCTTTGAGATTGTGGTTCCGGCAGATTTGTGGGAGGATTGCAAAAGAGCTGTAGGTTGGCCGACAAGTGAACCAGAGAGAGACAGGGAGACGGGCGCACCATCACCTATGGTGATGAGCTTGTACTATAAGGTGATTGAGCATTTGAAGACTAAGGTACCCGCGAAAAATGTGGATTGGCAGAAGATTGATCGAACTGCCCAAGAGGCTAAAGAATCGATTCATAGTTACTATGAGAGGTTGTTGAAGGCGTTCAAGAATTATAGTGGCACAGAAACAATTGAGGCGAAGGACATGCTCCATTTTGTGTTCAGATTTGTGGAAGGGCTGAGACCAGAAATAAGTCAAATGATAAAGTCACATTTGATTTGTTGGCAGTCTAAACCGATTGACGAGGTCTTGACTTATGCGAAATACTGTAGCGACGAAATTGAAGTGAAACAGAAAAAGTTGAAAGAGAAGGTGATGATGATGCAGCTTAAGGCAGCTCAGACAGGTTTGCAAGGTCTGCAAGGTTTGCAAGGGATGCAAGGGTTCCAACAGCAGGTGCCGCAACCGCAGCCGCAGTTGCAGGGAAACATGGCGTTTCAACCACAGGCCAGAGGCAGAGGCAGAGGAGGTTTTGTGAATAATGGTCCGGATTTGAACACGGTTGTGACGGGTGTGCAGGCAATGAAAAAGGTGATGCCGTGTCACGTGTGCGGAATTGTAGGTCATTGGAAACGCGAGTGCCCGATGGTGGTGCAGGAAGGTGCAGGTGCAGGTGTAGGTGTTGGTCAGCAAAACAATGATGTCAATGCATTTCAGACAATGAGAGGACCGAAAATGAGAGGTCCAAACCCAAATTTTCAGACCATAAATCAATTGCAGGGATTACAACCTATGCAGCCGCAGCAGATGCAGATGCCTCGTATGCAGATGACGCAAATGCAGCCGATGCAACAGCAGTTACCCATGGTACCTAATCAGCAAATGCAAATACCTTTGGCGCCAATGAGTCAGCAGCAAGTGATGGTTCCTCCACAGGTAACGGGTCAGGTAATGAGTACAAACGGCACAGTACAACAGTTCCCATTACACAGTGAGAGTGGAATAAACAACGTATGGGAGAGTGAAAGTTCAGGAGAAGAAGGAGATTGTGTGCTTGCGGCATCCTTGGAAGTTGATCAAAGGGGTCCGTACGTAGAGGGAAGAGTAATGGGTCATCGTGTCTCATTCTTGGTTGACACGGGAGCCACACGTTCAACGGTTAAGAGCAGTGAAGTACCAAATTTGCCACTCTCAGGGAGGACAGTTCAAGTGGTGGGAGTAGCAAACAGGCATCTGACGAACCCAATAACAGATCCGGTACCAGTCAGCATCGGTAACTATCAAGGGGTGCATCAGTTTGTGATATGTGATTCAAGCCCGATAGCGCTGTTAGGAAGAGACCTATTGTGCAAATTGGGTTGTTCGATCATGTGTTCGAACGAAGGAATAACGATACAGACGAGCAGTGATGGGGAAGAAGAGGACAGTGTAGAGGGGGATGAAATGGAAACTGTAGATGAAGAGTATCCTCTGATTTGTCTTTTCCCGATGATAACTGAAGAAGATATTCCAGCCGAATTACGGGAGACAGTCGGAAAGGAAGTGTGGGACATGACAGGGAAAGAGGTGGGATTGATGAAAGGAGTGGAACCAGTGAAAGTGTCTGTAAAGCCCAATGCAATCTTTCCCCAGACCCCACAATACCACATGCCACAAGACACCCTCATGAAAGTTGCCCAACTCATTGACGAATTTGTGAAACAGGGGGTACTGAAAGAAGTGTTAAGCAGTCCCTGTAATTCACCGATAATGGGACTAATAAAGCCAAGTGGAAAGGTCCGACTCGTGCAGGACCTGAGGAAAATAAATGACATCATAGTCAAATGCTGCCCTGTCGTACCGAATCCAGCTGTGATAATGTTTCAAATTCCTTGCGATGCTGAATGGTTCTCAGTCATCGATTTGTCACAAGCATTCTTTTCTGTGCCTCTTCATGAGGACAGCCAATTTCTCTTTTGTTTCAAATTCCTAGACAGAGTGTACAGTTGGTGTCGAATTCCTCAAGGGTTTTCTGAGTCACCGTCAATATTCAATCAGGTTCTAAAGAAAGACTTGGAAGAGTTAGAGTTGCCATTCGAGTCAACCCTAGTACAGTACATTGACGACTTACTGGTTGCATAAAAGACAGAAAGTGGCTGCACAGCCGATACCATTGCTCTGTTGAACCATTTGGGAAGGAATGGACACAAGGTGTCTCCTTCCAAATTACAGTTCTGTCAGAAGAAAGTGAAATACTTGGGTCACCAGACAGAGAAAGGGTCACGGAGAATAATGAAGGAAAGAATTACAAGTGTACTTCAGATGAGTCCGCCCAAGACGAGAAAGGAGGTGAGGAAATTCTTGGGAATGGTGGGCTACTGTCGCCAGTGGATTCCCAACTTCTCGACCCTAGCGAAGCCTTTACTGAAACTGACCCAGAAGGATGCTTTGGATCAAATTGAGCTGAAAGGAGATGAGATGGATGCTTTTGTTGAATTGAAAGAATGCATGTGTAGGGCTCCAGCTTTAGGTATGCCTGATTACACGAAGCCTTTCACATTGTTTTGTCATGAACGTGATGCATGTTCTTTGTCTGTCTTGACTCAAGCTCATGGTGGTGTAAACAGACCAGTAGCATATTTTTCAGCTACTTTGGATCCGGTTGCAGCAGCACTCCCAGGGTGTTTGCGCGCCGTAGCAGCAGTTGGTATCAGCCTCACTCAGAGTGAAGGAATAGTGATGGGACACCCAGTAACAGTCATGGTCCCTCACTCAGTTGAGATACTTTTGACCCGCTCCCGAACGCAACACATGACTGGAGCAAGACTCACAAGGTATGAAACGTTAATTCTGGGCTCACCGAATGTGCAGCTGAAAAGGTGCACTACGTTGAATCCAGCAACCTTGCTTCCTGGAGAAAATGCTGAAATTGAGAACGCTGAAGACGTCGAGCATGACTGCCTTCAGGTGACTGAATTTTGCACAAAACCTCGACCTGACATTAAGGACACTAAGCTTGATGAAAATGACCAAATTCTTTTTGTTGATGGTTCCTGTCTAAGAGATGGGATGGGGATTTTGAAAGCGGGATATGCTGTCTGTACTGTAACAGGGGTCTTGGAAGCGGGATGGCTCCAAGGAGTCTATTCTGCACAAGTAGCAGAACTTGTAGCCCTTACCAGAGCATGTCAACTGTCTGCATTGATGAAAGTCACCATTTACACTGATAGCCAATACGGGTTTGGGATTGTGCATGACTTTGGACAACTATGGTCACAGAGAGGTTTCCTGACTTCTTCAGGATCCCCAGTGAAGAACGGGGAGAGGATAAGGGAATTGTTACATGCCATTCAAGTACCAGCTGAAGTTGCAGTGGTAAAGTGCAGTGCTCACACGAAAGGACAGGACTATGTTTCTCTGGGAAATGCATATGCGGATCAAGTCGCAAGATTTTGTGCCTTGGACTGTATATTACTCAGAGATGAATGGAATTCGATAAGTGAGCCAGAACTAGAACCAGCTGAAGCATTTGCCTTGAAGGTCGTAGATACAATAGAGGAACTAAAAGCACTACAGAATAATGTCAGGGAGGATGAAAGAGATTCCTGGATTAAATCACAATGCATAAAGAGACAAGATGAGTTATGGGTTTCACATGAGGGAAAATTTGTTTTGCCAAATAGTCTCTTATCACAGCTTGCGCGGTTCTATCATGGGCAAGCTCACCTAGGGAGAGATGCCATGATAAGATTGTTCAAAACTGATTGGTTTAACCCCAGATTTCGTCAAGCTGCAGAAGCAGTTTGCCATCGATGTGTCACTTGCCAGCAGATGAACCCAGGAAAGGGAACAGTTGTGAACGCGAGCCACATTGGTAGGGCAAGCGGTCCTTTTAGTCGTATGCAGATGGACTTCATTGAGATGCCTGTGCATGGAGGTCTGAAATATGTGTTGGTGATTGTGTGCATTTTTAGTCACTGGATTGAAGCATACCCTACACGTAGAAATGACAGCCTTACAGTTGCCAAGCTATTGTTGAGGGAGTTGATACCACGTTTCGGATTCCCGATCTCTTTAGAATCAGATAGGGGAAGTCACTTCAATAACGAGGTGATAAAGTTACTCTGCGAAGCACTGAACATTGAGCAAAAACTGCATTGTAGCTATCGCCCTGAAGCATCAGGACTGGTGGAGCAGATGAATGGTACACTGAAATCAAGAATGGCGAAAATATGTGCATCGACAAATTTGAAATGGCCTGACGCATTGCCCTTAGTGCTAATGTCAATGAGAAACACTCCTGATAGAAAAACTGGATTGTCTCCGCACAAAATTCTCATGGGCAGGGCTATGAGACTTCCTGCAGTTCCCGCAAACGCGCTTTTGAATATTACAGATGATATGGTGTTAGACTACTGCAAAGGACTGGCTGACGTGGTTCGCTCTTTCTCTCACCAGGTGGAAGCGACCACCTTGCCACCGATCCAAGGTCCAGGACACGCACTGAAAGCAGGTGACTGGGTCGTGGTGAAGAAGCACGTGAGGAAGTCGTGCCTGGAACCCCGTTGGAAAGGCCCTTTTCAAGTGATCCTGACGACAACTACCGCTGTGAAGTGTGCGGGAGTTCCCAACTGGATTCACGCCAGTCACACAAAGAAGGTGTTGTGTCCCACAGATGAGGAAGTTGAAGCGCTGAAATTGCCAGTGCCTGATAAAACAGTGCCGAGTGCTGAGACAGAACAGAAGCGAACTGAAAGCGAACAGGCAGAAGCAGGAGAGAAAGAGATATTATTGGAGGGCGAAGAGTCTGACTCACTTGGGGAAGGCCAAGGAGAAAGTTCAGACAGCGACGAAGAAGCTGCAGGTGACAAAGAGCCTGAAGCAGCTGAGGGTAGCAAAAAGCCTGAAGCAGCTGAAGGTGACAAAGAACCTGAAGCAGCTGAAAGTGATACAGAGCCTGACGAAAGTAACGGTGACGAAGGGCTCGAAAAAGGTGAAAAAGCAGGAGAGCCTGATCAGAGGAGGGCTTTCCCAGAAACAGACGATACAGAAAAAGAAAAAGAGAACGTGATCGATTCCCCTGAAGGAGGGGACAAGGCAGAGCAGAACGAAAAAGTTCAAACCTCTACAGAAAAGATCGCAGGTCCATCAAATGGACATGGTGTAAAGAGAAGACTAAGTATCTCACCAATAAAAGAAAGGGGTAAAGAAAGTTTGAACGAAGGAGGAAGGCCAAAAGTGAAAGAGAAAAGAAAGGAAGTGACTGTCGTGGAACAATCGTCAAGTGAGGAAAAGGACTTGACAAAAGAGGAAAGTGCCAGCGAAGCAGAGTCGAAAAGCAAAATTGAAAAGGAAAAGGATACCAAACAGGAGATATTCCGGTCCTGAATGGGCATATGCAGTCAATGATGATTGGACTGACGAGTTTGTATCTCTAAGCATCGAGAACGAAGAAGAAGAAGAGATACCAATAGAAAAGAAAAGTTTCATAGACTCTGTTGATTGAAAGAGTAATAAATGATATTGCTCGCTACAATCTAACGTGAAATAAACAACCAGTTGAGACATTGCTAAACCGGATGAGACATTTGCTAAACCGATAAAGACTGAGTTATTGCCGAATTGAGACAAATGCTGCTAACTGATAAGTGACTTGGCCTTTGGAGAAGACGGTGTGGACGTTGCGCTCGCTCAGCTTTGTAACTGAATTGCTAAATAGTTTCATTTATAAGTGCTTCTAGCTCTCTGATTCTATACAGATCATGACGCAAAACAATAGAAAGAAATATTGTAAATATGTGTGTATAGGCTTGGTAGTTACATGTGTACTAATAATAATGGCGATTGTTCTTGGAATACATGGAAAGGGTGAAAATGAGACTATTGCTGCTTCTACTTTTGTTCCTGTTACTGCCACTGAATTAACACCATTGAAAAGACTAGCATTGGATGAGAGGCTCTTGCACGATAAGAAAGAGCTTTCGTATAACGTTTTCTATCGCTTGCTAACAGAATATGTTGAGACAATGGATGCGAAAGATTGTTATGTGTGTACCCAGATACCGACATCAGTAAAGGAAGGGGTGACATATCACCACATGCCTCTTACATACGGGATTACATGTAGTATAGTAATGTCTAGGTTTTATGGTCAAACTAACATACAGTATTTTTACTCGAATTATGATGTTACCTTTGATTATGTTCCTATAATAGCGCAGCTAAGCCAGACTGCAAAAGATTGGGATGCAAAAATTATGAGGGAATTTTTCGAGCCAATGCTGCCTTTTGAAACGGCTCACGCTCATAGGGAAAATCTTACCTGCTCACTCTCTGCAGTAGAAATAAGCTTTTTAGATCGCACAGATGATAGAAGGGCTCAAATGAAGGCGAAATTAGAAAAAGAGCTACATAAGAGGACTTCAGTAGATAATTATGATTTTGCTGCTATAAAGACACAAGGGAAAATAGCTTTAGATGCTTGGCATGTAGGGAAGTTTTGTATATATCGAGGTGAATCTTATTATGACAACATTTTTGTAGGAGCGAGTGAATGCAAACATACGTTTATTTTTAAGGCCAAATGGACATTCATGATGAACGGACTTGACCCTGTCATTCCAGGGGTATATTACATTTGTGGGCATAATGCCTATTATCGTCTTCCAAAGGGATGGTGGGGGAGATGTTATTTGGGTATAGTGTTCCCAAAGGTTTATCAACTGGATGACGTATCGATGATTCAAAAGACATCTGGATCCCATCGTATCCAGAAAAGAGAGACCGCAGCTGCTGTGGTAGGTGATATATTTGGAGCCATGATTCCTTCATTGGGAGTTGTGCTGAATTCCATCAAAATAAGAAAGTTGTCTACTATAGTGGATAACATGTTGACAAAGTTTTCAGGTGCTATAATCCTGATAGATGCTGAACTTGCAGCGGAAAGAGCCATGACTCTTCAAAATAGGCTTGCTTTAGACATTCTTTTAGCAAAGGATGGAGGCGTTTGCAAAATGATTGGTGCCCGACACTGTTGTACCTATATACCTGACAATAGTGTGAAAATTAAAACTATGCTTGCTAATCTAACAAAAGAAAGTGCAGATTTGAAGGAACTGAAAGAACCAGGAGTGTGGGAGAAGGTTGGAAAAGGACTTGCTTCAGTGGGACATTGGATTGGGGGAATTTGGAATGGAATATTGCTAAAAATAATAGAGGGAATTTTAATAGTGATAATTTGTGTAATTGGAATTTGGGGAATAAAAAGGGGAATAATAATGATTATGGAAAGAATTAAAAGAAGAAAGGAGGAGAAAATTATGAAAAGAATGGCAGAAGAATACAAAGCACAAACTAGGGGAACTAAAAGGAAAAGGGAACTGACAGAATTTTAATGGAATAAAATTTGTGGGATAATTTGTGTGATGACAAGTAGTCATCAGAGGAGGGATTGATGAAGCAGAAAATGAAGGTTTTGATTTATTAACGCTTAAACGTAGTGTGAAATAATCATGTGTGACATTAACCGAACTAATAAAGATTGTACGGGGACAAAATGTGCCCTCAGAGTAGTTCGCCGACATTATACGCGTGCTTTATATATAACGTGGTGTATTAGAATTGCACTAATCCGACATAATCATAAACGTGTGCTACGATTTGCTTGTTTGAAATGCGTTAGCTTAGCATTACTTTAGAGGAGGCTTGGGCCTAGTGGCCTGGTCTCACGGTTTAGATGCTCGTATTTTTCCACTGTGCTAATAAACGTGTATTTCTGCTTGAAGCTGTACTTTTCCACAGAAACTGTTCACATGCTTATCTTAAAGTTTCGTGCCAGCATGGCATATTTTCTCTTTAATTCAAGGTCGACTTGCAGGTGCGGACAATGGAGGCTCTGAAAGTGAGCTAATTGGGAGACAATGTTGCGATTTGCGTACCCATCTCCAAGGATAATGTATGCTTAAGTAAAAGCTTGAGAACTGTCGTTTTTGATTGGTCAATTTGAAGCTAACCTATGAACCCTCCAATGGAGACCCTACTGGATTCGAACTGTTGTCTATAAAAAAACCAAGTGCACGAGAAGAAGGTGTCCATTATTGCTTCATTGCAGCCATTACCAGCTCGATACCCGCCATTTTGCAGACTTCGTAGCTATTATGGCCCACTTTGCTGCGACGCCATTTTGAGAGACTTTGATGCTTTCTCTAGTCGAGAGAAAGAGACTTTAATGATTCTTGCCCTAGAGACTTTAACTTTGATTTGATCCCTTTGCATGAAGTAGTAGTTTTACCTTGCCGCCGTGAGGCAATCGCCCCGTCCACCCCTGCCCCTTAGTCCCGTCCCATGCCGATCGAAACGGTACCCATGCTGATCGAGAAACGATACCTGTGAGACGAAGACTTCCTTGTAAGCTGATCGTAATTGGTAAATATGAAAGGAAAATTGTAAAATTGCATTGTGTTTCCTTTAGGTAACCAACTGCTGATTTTGATAAGATCCCTAGCTAGGAGTTTTTTCTAAATTAATGTTGCTAAATTGTTTTTGCATGAAGTCCCACATGCCGATGCTAATTTGAGGTTAGATGAGGATTCCATATGTCGCACAATGCAATTTGAGATCTTGTTATGCTGACTAAATGTACGTAATTAGCCATTACAGATTATCGTATTAGTGCTTTGCATTGCCATTATCGAATGCCTTGTGATTCAAATGCTACATAGATTACACTTGTTTCGACGTTATGGACAGCTATTAATGTTCATATATGTTTATCATTTGGTGTTGAGACACATTTATATTGTGCTAGCTTTGTTAATATAGGGAAATAAATTCACTAACTTTGCAATAAACTGGTGTGGTTATTCCTGGCTGAAAGGTCAGGGTTCGCCGAAATGTATTCTGGATTAATTGTTAAGTGTTATGTTGTTCAAGGTGTTGCTTATGTACGTTATTGATTATTGACTTGATGCGACTGATCGATTAAGAGTACAGAGAGTTCCCACTTAGTCAAAAGATTCATCGGCCTAAAGAGCGTCCGAACACAGGTAAATTATTACTACGGTTCGCTCTATCACTACCGCAGCAGGTGCTGTTGTCCAGGGCTGAAGGGCACCCATTGCAGCCCAATTGCTGCTCTCCTGCTTGTCAAACAGTAAACATGAAACCCTCCCTCCTTACTTGAGTTCGCGCCCTATGGTACACGTAATAGGCCTTTGTCATGTTATCAATAACTTCATCACGTTCAAGACCTGGTAGACATATCCAACTTTGGGTTTAAAACCAAATCACCAGCGGCATTTATTTAGCTTCTTCGTATAACTTAGTAACTGTGCTCAAATAGCATAACATTGTGATGAAGAACATAGGAATCTGAGACTTCCGTTTGGAATAATTTAGCATGAAGTGTGTCAGGCGTCAACAATGTGACAAGGTGCGACTGGATAACGTGTGAATGTTACCCGGAAATCATGTAGAAACACTCACGCGAATGGGAGGGCACTCATTACCTCTGATCTATTAAAAGCCTATGTGCACGTGACTCCCGTTCCCGCTGCTATCTGAGTCATGAGGGCTGAGTGCACGTGACTCCCGCCTCCGCTGTTCTCTGCTCCACGAGCCCGAGTTCCTCTCCAATACACCTGTTCATAAACATGGGGGAGCCATATTCTGGAATCATTCCCGGAGTCTCGTGGGTGCCTTGCTTGCGTCGTCATTGTGCTCTACAGGAATCCCTCTAAAGTTTCTTTATCGCGGTTCAAAGGGGTTGTAAGGCAGTTTTAGTTCCTAAAATGTTATTAAGGGTATCTCCTTAAACCGCAAAGTGTGAGATGTGATCACTGCAGTAAGCGAAAAATCTGCGTAACTGAAGCTTGTAGAAAATGTACACCATACCCAACCCCTCTTGATTTTTTCAGAGCGCTTACATGATATTTAAATGTTAAAAGATTTTTAAGCACATGCTGACAGATCAACAGGGCACCTTTTAAAACTTTGAGGGTAACATCCCATTTTTTGGGAGATCTGTGCTTTAAAAAAAATGCAAAGGTAGAAATATATGGCTATTCATGTGGTAAAATAAATCCCAAGGACCATATTACAAAAAGGGTTTTCCAATAAAATGTGCGCTGGTTTCAGCCCATTACTAAAAAAAAAAAATGCAGTGGGCCCGATTCACGAGGATTTTGGTTTCAGTTACTGTGCCCTGCTCTTCCAGTATTCCTGCATTGCGATAATTGCATTCGAGTAAATCAAAGAAAATTCTTTGTAAATCAGACACTATGGCCCATTATTATGAGTGCAAAAAGAACAGATGATGGACACCCCAAGTCACAGACAGATTTGCATATGGCTGGGTCCAAACAGGTGCTGTGGTGGGCCAAAGTACAATGGTTTTAGACACAGATCTGTGTCTGGGGTGAATTTTTTACATTATTCAGCATTCCATCCATCATCTGTTCTTTTTCTGAGGTCCCTGCGCCATGGCGCACACCACCAAATCATACTTATGAGGCCACGCAAAGCCACTTTGCATTGCTTTGGATAGCCTCATAAATATGGAGTAAGGGAAGGCAGAGCAAAGGGCTGCGTTGCCTTACTCTGCATTAGAGAGGCGTTCCATGGGCGTGCAGTGGGTTTTCCTACACAACAGCCATGGATTTTGACACATCCCCAGATTTTCAAGACCTTGTAACCCTGGGGATTTGCCAAAATGTACACCTTCCCGGGGCAGGCACAACAAGTAGAAATATCACTATTTCTCCTTGTTTTTTCCTCTTTATATGTTTGCTGCATTCTGCAACACATGTAGAGGAAAAAGCCTCCTTGGATTGTTTTTGTGCGGGAAGCTGCTCGTTCCTGCACAAAAACAATCCTGCATGCAACAGAGGCGCTAGGCTGCCGAAACGGCACCAACACAGGGGGAAAGGACAGGAATTATCCACATGCCATACATATGGAGCATTCCTCCCCTTTCCCATTGACGTAGGGCAGCACAGCAAGGTGACTTGCTGGGGTGCCCTGCGGCAAAATCTCATAAAATAGGGCTTTGGTCTCCAGTTAATGGACGGCACACAGCGCACCACACACACAGAATTGCGGGTCTAATGTAATTTGACCACTACTGACCCCCTTTTCCCTTTGGCCAATGAAGATATTGGAGTAGGATTTTCAAAGGTGGCAACAACACCTCTGTACTTAGGTTAGGTAAGAGCACGACAAATCTCATCTGTAAGACTATTTACAATATATGTAATTACATCTGTCACATAAGGTTGAGGTCAAGAGCATTGCTTTGGGTGCCAAAGGTATGATTTACACATCTGTCGTGCGAGGTATGGATTCTGGTCCTAATCACCACTTGAGAATTTTGGGCTGCAGTCACAACCAAATCCACTTTAACTATGTGAGTTTCTACGTGTTTTTTCAGTGTGTGTTAGCTAGCCTAGAAATGATTCACAGCTGACCCTGTGCCATGTTCAGAATAAGTAACGTAGTGTCTAGATGTACTATAGACCTTTATGACCTACTGTAGAGGTCTAAAGTAGAAGTTGCCTTTGGCTGGTGACTAATGAAATGCCTCCCTACACGTTTAATCACCAAAGTGCAACAAAGTAATCCCTGAAAGCATGTTGTTAATTCCTATGTCAATACAAATAGCATTTCCGTATTATCATTCTAGAAACATGGCTCACCATGCCGCCGCCAACCCTTGTTTATCACAGGTGAATGGTTAAAATTGTCTAGCACAGTGACAGGAACACCTGTTCATGACACTGGAGGAACACCAAAAGGGTGACAAATCTGGTGGAATGTGTGCCTTATTATACCAAATGACTGTGTGTCATCAGGTCGGATGTTCCAATCCCAGAGATTCATTTAACAACCAGATGCATTCTGGGAGTTGTATTGCTGGTTCACCTTGATTAGCACAACTGAGCTAAAGTTCTCTAATATAGTGATTTGTAGAAAGAAAAACAGGACATGTGTTATGATGCATATGATGACTTGGATTCAGTTAGCATGCTTCTTGACAAACTGTTCTACCATGAGAAGCCAAATAAATAATTGAGAAACATCATAAAAGTCCTGACCTTTCTCATGCGAAGCACCAGTTATGTGTGCAATGTGCATGTGCACCAGACTAGCAGACTCATTTTGTCTAAAAAAATAGGCATGTCAGCAGTTGCAATGCATTTGTTTCTGATTTTGCACCAAGCAACATATGCTTGCCTCCAGATATCTGGAAATCATGTCTTGGGGATCAACCAAGCATACCTGTTGCATAAAAATATGTGTGAAGTAAAATCTCATAAAGCGGAGTGAAAAGTAGTCCCTGCACAGTAGTGGAATGTAGTTCGAACGGTGCAAAGTGTTCTAATTGGTAGATGCATTTCGAGAACTGTTAAGATTTTTCAATGACAGTAATTATCTAGGATTTACTTCACAGTGAACACAACTGCCAGACTGCACTACAAACGTGTTTGCAATTTAGGCCGAGTGTATGAAAAGACAGGTCGCAGAAACTGGTCACAAATTGCTCTCCAAATTTCTGCTACCAGTCTTTAATTTTGCAAAGCAACCTACCTGTGCTGCATTAAAAAAAAACTTGGTTGAGTCCCTCTGACCACTGCCTGAGGTTGCCAGACTCGATTCCTAAAGACTGTTTTGCCCTTTGCAAAGCTTTAACCACCTCCTCTGAGAGATTGGTAAGATTTCAGTAGTTTGAGACTACAATTATGGTTGCAAGTCCCCTTTAACGAGCCTTCCGAATTGTGATGCAGAATGGGTCGGTAAACCCATTTTGTGAGCCAGAAATGCTTTTCACGTCAGCTTTCTGTCTTACGGGAACATTTGAAAGATCAGAACATACGTGATCGAAATGAACTAAAAAAATTCAGAAAACAAACTCAGCACATTGGAAGCCTGCAACCAACTTTTTTCTAACATCAACTCTATGGTGATCAGAAAATTTGGAAAAGCATTTATTGAAAGCACAGTGCAAACTATACAGAAACCCCAATCATCTAGGCGCTAAATGTCCCCCTACATCTCTTTATCAAGAGATCCCCAGTATCTAGACACAGGCTGAATCTGTAGAAACAGAACTTTTTGTTTAACACGGCGCACACACGTATTTGCTTTGGGTGTCAGAAATAAGGGGCACAAAACCCTTTAACCCCAGGAACCCTCCCCCCCGACCCCCCATTCCTCCCTGAACCCGCTGTTGGCAGGGTGTTCGTTTGTTAAAGAAAATGCCATGTAAAGGGGTTAAATAAGGTGAGTATGTTGGCTAAAGCCGCGATGGTTGTTTATTTTTGGTAATTAACACCAAACACACTAACTCCTTAAAAACACGCGAGCAGCAAAATCTATTTTGTCAGGTTGAGAAATGCATGATTTAACGAAGGACACTTCCGGTTTGGTTTTAAATGGTTTTACTATTGGTAATTTCTAATGTCAGTCATTCCTCTACATATTAATGAGATGCACGTGGTTTAGAAGGCTAAATGACTTTTTAATGTACTTTACGTTTCTCCATGTGTGATAATATTTATTATTTTTTTTATAATGCCCAAGCAGCAGGGAGACGGACTCAGAGCACAAATAGAAAATATAACTTGATCCCACGTCTCAAATAATCTGTAACACGCGGGTTTCTAATATGTATCTGGCATCAGCTTGACGAATGTGAAATGTAAATGATGAAAACACAAGAGTATACATTTGATATCAACCTCTTCGGTATTTCAGCCTTGCATGGCTGATATGCCGCCGTGCATAAGGGTGGCAGCAGTGCTTAATTTGTAAATAAAAAGGTGCCGGTGCCCAAAGTCTTCCTCTTAAACACGTGGCTGCTGCAATTAAATGTGCAAGCAGGGAATACTGCGGCAGCGTAATCCCGAAGCCATCCCGGACCTTTTCAATCCATTTAAAGCCACTCCCTGCCCCTTCCGCTCACTCCTGCAGCTTTCTCTCATTGTGACCTTTTTCGTTTTTCTCTTCCTCTGTCTTTCCCAAGCGTGTCTTTTGCTCGCAGCAAATGCTTGAGACAGAACACTAAGCGCCGGTCCTCAAAAATAAGTGCCGGTGCTCAGCACCGGAAACAAGAAGCACAAATTAAGCACTGGGTGGCAGTCGCCTTACTCTTAAAATTTACATCGTTTTACAAAGTTAATATGCCTATGTCTGTCTTATCAAAAGTACCGTTGTTGAAGTAACTTGTCGATGTGCGTATGTTTGTGTGTATGCCTGCGAGAAAACGTGTGTGTGTTTGTAAGTGTACTCACGTGCATTTACATGTGCATTGAGAGGCGCAGCTTCCATTGTTGCAGCAGGTGGAGTGGCACCGACGCCAAGCGGTCCAGTGATCCCTGAATATTGCTATATTTTATAGTTCAAACAGCAGGTGGTGGGGGGATTTCCTTTCTTGCACTAGCCTGGAGCCCATGATTCACTGGCTGCGCTGTTGTGGGCATTGCATGTTAGCATGTGCATATGGGAAGAGATAAATGTGACGAACATCATTGTACATGTTCACCTATAGCTGCAAAAACTCAAGGGCCGGCAGAGAGAGGGTGTATACACTTTCATAGAGAAATGCCAGTTTTCAGTTTTGATTACTCAAATCAATTGGTGTTAACAACGGTGTAGCCTAATAGAAGAGTCCGTTTGACAAGAGTGTGTCATAATAGAGACAACAGCTTGCAGAAATATGGAACAGCTTAAGAAAACAAAAGTAAAATAAAAAGCATTCTTTGTGCAATCAGAGATCTAACCCGGGGAGCTTCCCATCTCATAGCACACACGTTTCAAATCTAAAATTGGTGCCCGTTAAGACTTTCTAACCCTGCTTACCCTTCTCGGGGTCTTAGTCTGAGTACAGGAGAGCCGGTGAAGGTTAGACTGCATTCAACTGAGCCCAGGAATCCTGTACAGTGAGGAATATATCAAATATTTGTACACTCAGACACTCATTACGAGTTTTGTTATTTCACCCAAAGTGTTACAAGTGTGTTAGGGCCAGGGATTCATGGTTCTCTGGATTGATAACTCCATGCCCGGAGACACCAGCGAGAACCACTGCAGGACAGAGACCACGCGCACTTCACCAGTCTAGGCCGAGCAGGAGTGTGCCTGGTGTACCTACTAGGTAATGTCTGGACTGTGCAGCAGAGATACCTATCGGTAAATTTAATAATTTCGACCCTCTGGTAAGACCAGCCAACTGGTAAAGAGGACCTTGGTATAGCAGGAGGTAGACACAGGAACACATTGGCACTGGTCTAGTGGTTCTGGTGAAGCCAGTACTCCTCGTCAGAACTGTAGATATTCCAGTACTAATGAAAACCCTTCCTAGTTGGAGATATCTGGTAAGCACAAACAGTTCTGGCATTAACCTGTATTCATATCTCTGTCAGGACTCCTTCAGAACTCATACTTGTCCTTCAAAACGCGGAGTGAGACTGCTAAGATCGATAACAAGTGTGCACATTTTATTATCAGCGGGCTATTGAGAGAATAAGGTTGCCAACCACTAGGACACAAGATTCTAAGTGGCGCTACGGTCCTTCTCCCCGACAGTCACACTTGTGGGCCGTATATCTCAGTAATCACGAAATCCCACTACGCCTTCTCTCCTCAAAAAAAGAGCTTCTGGGATGCTGGTGGTGACAGGATACAAATGTACAATATCATATACTTCTGCTCCGATGCGTATAAATACAACAGTACTGCAAGTCGTATTGCGTAGTGAGACTCAAACATAGACTTTATCAACTTTCCCTCTGCTGCGGGATCTTCCCCCCTCTATGCGGATACCTCAACTGAGCTTCACTAGCAAGTAACACCTCCAGGGTGATCAGGACCTAAGGTGAAGGTGAAGTGACTTTTGTAGGGTCATCCCTTCATTCCTGAAATCCATTCAATATCAGAGATCCTAAGATGTGATATCAGTCAGACATACTATCATTCAGCATATGGTAATCCTTCCCTTTAGAAGAAGACCACCGGCATCTAATCCACGGTCTTCCTCCAACTCGTGCTCAGAAATCCAAAATATTCTTCCTGTATTCAGAACTACTTGGCTTCTTTCCTTAAGAATTAATATTTCTTTGTGAAGGAGCTACACTTTCTGATTAGCAAAGACAGTTTGTATCATCTTTAACAGGCAGTACCAATATTAGTTAAATTCGCTGATCATCTTGAAATTTGCATTTAAAAAGTCATTTAAATTGTCTGCATAGACCAGCTGATGTTTCCCATTCCATAACTGGGCACAAGCCAAATTCAAAGACCTATCAAAATCTATCTCAGCAACAAGTGTTGAAAAAATAGTGGTTGTATCCCTCTGATCTCCTAAATGACTAGGATCAAATGTGCAATGTAAAGGGTTACTTACCGTATAGAGATCGGCAGATGATCCACCGGTTGCCATTATTAGAATCGAAGAAGTATCTGGATCGCATGCAGGGTAGGGACCATGCAGGGAGATTTATTGACTGGAACCAAAGCAGCACATCCACCTCTGTCGTATGCACCCAAAGTTTGTTATTATGTTTATGATCACAGATGTTATAAACCGGGTGAGGTGTAATTATGCCTGGGTGCTGCCTCTCATTTGAATGCTAACCATGAATAAGAGCCAGGTGCTCCTCCCTCGTTTAAACGTGACACCACCCTCACCTGCTCAACACAGAAAAGTCCCTGAGGTGCAGTCGGAGAGCCTCTTATACTAATATAGTCATATCCCATCTAAGGCAAGGTGGCCCAGCTTTGAAGAAGCACTGCACGCGGGACAAAAAATGGTACTTGGCAGGCCTTGCACCTGAAGCATTGAAACCCGGACTCAACGCAAACCGATTACACCATCAATAATTGATACTCAAGGTAGTCTGACTGAGCATGTGTAACTTTAACTTGAAAGCAAACCACTGCCTGTAACACTCACAATGGCCAACAATGGGTGTTAACAATCCTGATTTACCTGTATTGCTGCTCCTGTAGTGATAGCTAATTGACTGCTTTTTGGAAAGCAAAGGAGCCTTCAAACGAAGTTCCCCAGTTGTGTATTGTTGGGTTGCCAACATTTACACAACGCAACCAGACTGCTTTAAGGATGTGGTCGTACCATAATCAAAGCAAAAATGTGTATTTTTTCTGTGATCAGATCGCATCTAAGCGCTTCCTGAGGAAACTTAAGGCTAGGGAAGAAAATCGTTTTTTTCCAGTATTACACACTTTTTTTTTTTTACAGTACCATAGGCGGAATTAAAAGCCAGGTGTTTGTATTGTCATGTGCCTCTTGTTTGAGCTAACGATGATGTGGCACTGTGTTGCACTGTGATGTCGTATGACTTGTTCAATATGTGGGCATTATCTGGAGATGCAGATTGGGTGGCCATGAGCATGCTGATAGCGCTTCTTTGAACAACTCTTCCTTCGCTACCCCTGCCAATGGTGAGTGCCTGGCTCACATTTCTGTGATGTATCACAATTGGCCAGAAACGAACCCTGGTCACGTTAGATGGGCACCTGCTGGACTCACACAGAAGCTGAGGATGGAGCAGGAGATGATTCAAAGTCCATTGGGACCCTCATAGAAAGATGCTGGTTAAGGCAGGAGTCAAGTTGGGGGTGGGGGGTATATATATATAGCCTCAAAATTCTCAGTAGTCCCACCTCCCTGCCCCAGATCTATTTCTACGAAAGGTAATACGGGTGAGGGTAATTATCCCAGTTATAAATTGATGACGAGTAATATGGGTGTTTGCATGCTGATTCCCACGTGTTTTTCTCTGGATAGATTCACCCAACTCAGGACCTGGGGTGTTCCATCTGATCTTGTAATCTCAGTAGGGCCAGTAACTCAAGCTACCCCCTAAAGAGATTTACATGGCACTCTTATTTTGTCCGCCACATCCCCTTCCATTGTTTCCTTGAGGCTAATTCCGCTTCAGAGAGTGTCAGTCTGGTTCATCAACTAGTGCGGAAGGCAGTTTCCTAGAGGATACTGCATGTGTAGCAATTATAGCACATCACACCCATCTGGAGTGATCTTTTAACTCCTTGTTCGGACCAGAAGTTCCCCTCAAGATGTCCTTGGTAGAATGTACAGTAGGGCACATGGTTAGGGCAAGGCTACACAAGGCATTTTTGTGTAAGATTCTAAACACTAGACTCTCAACTTGCCACTGTCGGTGAGACCTCTCTCATTGCAACGCTTCTGCACCTAGCACCGTGGACCTGCCTTCTCAGGCACACCTAACGTGATTTAAAAGAGCGGTTACCAACTTGTGGTCCGAGGACCCCCAGGGGTCTTGAACTCATTCCCAGAGGGTCCACAGGCATCTCAAAGCCTGGGCCTGCAGGAAGGCACTTCTCCAGCTGCGGCCTCTCGACAGAAAAGCATAAGTGTTTTATATGTGTTACTTCATTCATGCAGCAGTTTTAAAAGTACTGCAGAGTTCCTTGTATATCCAGTAGTTTCAGGCAAACATAAAAGTGTCAAGATAACTGCTGGAGAGAGATTGAAGTTCTGTCTAGTGGTAGTTTGGACTCATCTAAGCTAGAACAGATGGTTAATATGCCTGCTGCAAAGAACGTGTATCATGCATATCAAAGAACAGTATTTTATGTGCACAGCACAAAGGGATATTGCTTTTGTCACAGAGATTCTTTTGTTACTGTGCAGTTCAAAAGTTACAAGCATAATCAGTGAGCTATGAACTGCCATCTAAGAGCTGCATGCAAACTGCATAGTACAGTACTGTATAGAAAGTTATGTTTTTTCCCAGCCTTTCATTATCCTGATGGTGCTAAAAAAGGTTTGTTTGCTTAGAAATAAATTCTTGTTATTAAAGTCAACACTAATCGATGTTCTGAATCCTGAATTTGTGCTTCTCCAGACCAAGCACTCTTGGAAAATGCCTACCAGTATAGGTGACATGTGAATCTTACACTTTGTAATCCTCTGCTTATGTAACATTTTCAATACACTGATTTACACACACATATGATTTGTTGTCTCTGTATGTGTGTATTGTAAAGTGCTCTGACGCCCTATATTGGTACGAGAGGTACCACTAAACTAATTAAATATTTGAGACAGGGGGTTTATGGAGTGATAAGAGGCACTTAAGGTTTTACTTCCTTTTCCTGACACATATTTATGTGAAAAAGCTTTCTCAGATCTTATGTACCTAAACAATAAACACAGAAATTGCTTGGGAAATGATAGAATCTGACCTGAGGATTCAACTTTCCGAAATCAATCAATCAAGGGATTTGTAGAGCGCAGGAAATCACCATGTACCATAATCGTCTGCAAACTGAATGCTGCACAAACCGAGATAATGTTATTTGGTAAAGCCCAACAGCTTTGGGCAGACGACTGGTGGCCAGTTGATTTGGACCCTGTGCCTATCCCTAAACAAGTGGTGAAAAACCTTGGTATTAGTTTGGACCATAAGCTTACTATGAAAGAGCAGCTCTCAACCATTACCGGTACCTGCTTTTGCACCCTTTGCATGTTAAGGAAAGCCCTCCCATTCTTACCAGTATCATCTAGAACAACCTTAGTACAAGAACTAATTAGCAGTTGATTGGACTACTATAATGTTTTACTAGCTTCGGTGAATGACAACCTTGTGGCAAAACTACATGTAGTCCAAAACACCACCGTTAGGTTTAGCTGCAAAAAACCATTGGGCTCAGCCTCCTTTCCCCTCCTCTATTCACTACATTGGCTACCGATAAAGAAACATACCATATTAAAAGTCTGTTGTCTCACTCATAAACACTGCACGGGATTAGGCCCCTCTTACCTCGCTCAGAAACATATACGTTACTGCCCGGTTAGAGACCTGAGATCCAGTGAAAAAGCATAACTCATGGTGCCTAGAATAAAGAAATCAAAAGCAGGTGGTAAATTCTTTTCTTACCGGGCCCCTGTCTACTGGAACAAACGGCCATTAAAAATTTGCACTTGTCCTGATCATCTCTCTTTTAGAAATATGCTTAAAATCAAACTGTTTTAACAGACTGTTGCTTCCTTTCTGTTTGCCTACCAGTGCCGAGATACTCTGAGTAATTTCAGTGCTATAACAAGTACATTTACCATAACATAACATAACCCATAAGGGTCTCATGGCGCTGGGGTTGTTAGCTGCTTCGTTGTGGCCGTTCATTCAAACAGCCAGGTCTCTAGTCCTTTCCTGAACTTCTGGAGCGATGAGATGGTTCTGAGGTGCAGGGGAAGGTCGTTCCAAGCTCTGTCCGCCAGATGTTAGAAGGGGAGTCCTTTGCTGTGGCTTGGACAGATCCAAGGGCTGTCTGTGAGGAAGAGGGAGGTGAATCGTAGGTGTCTGGTTGGTTGGTGGAAGGTCATGGGTTTGTCAATATGTGCCTGTCCTGCGTTGTGCATGGCTTATGCATGGGTTAACTTCTTTAACTGGATTCTCTTCTGGATCGGGAGCCAGTGTAGCTTCTTGAGGTGAGGTATGCAGTGGGTTCATCTGGGGAGGTCTAGGATGAGTCTGGCAGCTGAGTTTCGTATTTTCTGTAGTCTCTTCAGGGGGCATGCAGAGATTCCTACTTACAGTGTATTCCTGTAGTCCATCCTACTGGTGATGAGGGCCTGCAAGACGGACCTTCTGGTGTTGACTGGGAGTCACCTGAAGATCTTGCGGAGTATAAAAACAGTGTGGAAGCAAGGGGATGAGACTGCGTTTACCTGTTCCTTCATGGATAGCTTGCTGTCCATGATGATGCCAAGGTTGCGGGCATGGTCTCACAGGGAGAGCCGAGTTCCACAAGCCACCATGTTTGGTTCCACAATGAGGTGTTTTTCCCAAAGATGAGGACTTCCGTCTTGTCCGTGTTGAGCTCGAGACAATTGTTCTTCATCCGGTTGGCAACGTTGATCATGCATCTGTGGAAGTTGGCTCTGGCGGTGGAGGGATTTTCTGAAAGCGAGTGGATGAGCTGGGTGTTCTCAGTTTAGGGGATAATAATCTGTCCGTGCAATCTGACAGTGTCAGCCAGTGGTGTCATGTATGTTTTGAAGAGGGTTGGGCTGAGGGCTGATCCTTGAGGAATACCTCATATTATCTTCTTGGGTTTGGAGGTGAACAGTGGGGGCAGATTCTCTGAGTTCTTCCTGTGAGGTAAGAGGCGATCCATTTGAGGGCATCTCCATGGATTCCGATTTGATGGAGTCTGTTGATCAGGATGTGATGGAAGACAGTGCAGAAAGCAGCTGATACGTCCTGGAAGCTAAGGACTGCCATTTGATCGCAGTCCAGGAGGGCTCTAATATCATTGGTGGCTGCAATGAAGGCTGTCTCGGTGCTGTGGTTGGCTCGGAATGCAGATTGAGAGGGGTAGCCACATGAAACTGTGCTGTTTGGTCCATCCTGCCCTTTCCTGACCTGTTGGGGTGGGATTACATCCCCAGCAGGCTGCGCTATTCCCAAGGAGGAGGGTGCCACTGACTTGTGCTCCAAAAGCGCTACATTGTTACCACGGTGCAAGACGCACACCTTGAACTGTGCTGTTTGGTCCATCCTGCCTTTCCCTGACCTGTTTGGGGGGGGACTACATCCCCCAGCAGGCTGTGATGTTACCAAGGAGGAGGGGGCTAGTGACTCACGCTACAAAAGTGCTATATTGTTACTGTGGAGCTGGAGGCGCACCTGAAACTGTTCTGGTTTGGTCTATCCTGCCTTTCCCTGACTTGCTGGGGTAGGACTATGTCCCCCAGCAGGCTGTGCTGCTAAAATGGAGGAGGGGGCCAGTGATGCGCTATAATATCGTTTCATTGTTACCGCGGTGCGGGACATGCACAGGACACACCCCAGCGTGCACCTGGAAGGAAACCGGGTCAAGACAGGCACGTCTCCACCCGTCCGCGGCCAAACGAGGCTGGGTCCATTCTCTTTTAAGTTTGTTACTGTTGGTTCCCGTGGGGGTGCGTGCCAACAGGTGAGAGGTCCTTTTGTTTACCGCAACTATCGGCAAAAGGAAAAGTGTAGGTGCTGTCACCGCTGCTGCTACCGTCTCCACATCCCAGGCAAGAATGGCTATTGACAGTGTGCTTGAGGAAGCAGTTTGGATAATTTCTACCGAAACCACTGTAGACTCTCTTTAGATAACGGCCCTTCTTCCGAAGATATTGTGGACTGTTCTACCTTAAATACTAGCACCCCTGTAGTCTTAGATCCTAGCAAATTGGGAGTTGGTATCACAGACTCATGGTCTTGTTGGTCCAACATCCACCATGGTCAGGAACTTAGAGTCAGAGCAGCCCAATTTAACTTTGGCTCAGTCCTTTTCTCAGTCTCATGGTGGTCCGGCAGAGAAGAGGAAAAAAACAATGAGAAAAATCAGACAGCCAGCAAGAACAAATCCAACTGTCATCCTAATCAACAGTTAGCTAGACAGGGGCATCAAAACCAACTTTGGCTATGGGTCTACCGGTACCCCAAGCCTTAACTCATTCAGAGCAAACTCAAACCCTGGACCCCCTGTCACAGGCCCCTATAGAATGTAACGACTTGGTGGCAACATTTAGCACTATCCTGGCAGAGAAATTGCAGCCAATAGTGGATCGACTTGATCGCATTGAAAGCCGGCTAGCTGGTCTGGATAATAATCAGTGTGTCAGCACGGACAGTAGGAGGATCCTGGGACAAAATTAAATTGCTTTTTGTCAACAAGATCTCAGTGATAATTTGGTCAAGGTCAACGAGTCGCTACCCACCCAAGCTAGATACGCAGCTCTCTACCCACCAGCAACACCCGCTCAGGATACCCACCCACCCCCCTTCTGGGAACAGCGGCTAAATCCCCTGATCAAACATTGTCAGGCACAACACAGTCAACTAGGTCCAGATTCGGATTTCCTGATGTTACCACCAGCGGCCTGCCCATATGTTGTAATTTTGTCCAGCGCCTCCCCCCTCTTAGGGCCAAACAACGGGAAACTTGGGATCAGCTTCAAAACAAAACTGTGTTCTGGCTAAATAAGAACACATATTGTAATTTGAGGCACCACAAAGTGGTTATCATGGTGAGAAGGGTAAACTGGATGGGCACTCCTTGAAAACTATTTAGGGAGACTGTATTGTGGCCAATTTTCGGAACCCTCTTTTTGTCCGGAAATATGGGTATGAAGGAACCCTGCTGCTTTTATGGAGAAAAAAAAATCTCTATAGTTCCACTTGGCTACTTTTACAAGCCAGCTTTTCTATATCCCTGCATGAACACATTTATAGATCAGGCACACTTGCTAACCTGCGTTAACAGGTGTGAGCCTTTGAACTGTCTTGAGGGTGTAGAATGAGTGCATGGGAAGGTAACAGTGCAACAAGGACTAGACTTAATCAGTGCGGTGTGTCCCTTTTTCTCCAGCATCCCACCTAACCCTGAAGCCCTGAATGTCTCCCGGAATCACACATTGGATCACGGGGGGTAATATAGCTGCCTCCAATCTTCATCAGGTAACCTTAGGTTAGTGTGGAGGCCGCGTAAACCTTTCAAGTTCTTTCATTTAGTAATAAGAGAAAACTGAGAACTGGTGTACTTATGCTTGGCAGGAGAGAACAGGGCACTTGAGGTATCTAAAGAATATGCTGGGCTCTGCACAAGAACCATGAAAGCACTGCTGAAGCACTTTCGACCTACAGTTAATTCCCAGAGGGGGTTTAACCATGACTGTTCTTTACCCAATCCCCAATTACATCAGGCCTTTGCAGCTAACCCTAGTGACCATGCTATGGTGATCTCCACTAGAAAGCATTATAAAGAGTTTATCTCGAAACCCTGGAGTGAAGTACTCTCACAGCAGTGGGATTTGCTGGTCCATGTTGCCTCGGTGAAAGATAGCAAGTCTTTTTGGTCTACAGTGTTGGAACTGAAACGTAAACATAAGCCAGTAACCCCCAATTACTTGCCATATTGCTAGTAAAATTTGAGAGCCTCATTTTGCCAATATCTACGCAGCTACCCTTCCAGATGTTGAGCTTGCTGTGAACCCTACTAGCGTACAAAGATTTCAAGTTGGAATAGGCAAAGTAGTGGATGCAATCACTCAAGGTGTTAGCGGTAAGGCACCTGGCCCAGACGGTGTCCCGATTGATCTTATAAAACATAATACTGATTTCTGGGCTCCTCTATTAACCAATGTTTTTAATAATCTAGTCCACTCCCCATTGCTCTCCTCATGGTCCTCATCTCTCATAGTACCCATTTTCAAAAAAGGAGATCATTCCCATCCTGGCTCTTATCAACCAATTTCCTTGATTGTCCCCATTTTCCAAAGAAATTGCATATGGTCCAGGTACTGAGTCATTTACTGAGGAAACATATTTTTATTGCTTTTCTCAGTGTTTGCTGATCATCCTTATTTTTTATTTTTGCACAGTGCACTCCATAATTTGAAGGTTTACATTGAGAAAGATCTTCCTCCTACACATCTTTTTTCCTCAAAGGAGAAATGGTTAGAAAAGGTGCCAGTCTAAATCTCAGGTTGCTTCTTTGAGCGTATAGTTTGAATCCGGATGAGAGAAAAAACAGTACCATGCAATGGACTGGATGTGAGCAATGTAAATATCTTTGAAGGAAAACATCAGTACAAGGACTTGCAAGCAAGGTGATGTAATCATGTGCGGAGGCTAAGAACCTGTCTGACTGCATCATTTTGGATTAGTTGAAGTTTGTACAGTAAGTCGTTTGCATGTATAACATATAATGTCACCAGTCCCAACATTCCAATAGTTATTCTTTCTTTAAGGCAGAAGCTGGAATAGGAAATGTGTTCAGAAGGTAGTAAAAATCATGAGTCGTCAGTATAGGATTGATAGAGGATGTTGGTATAGTAGTTTAAAAAGTAGACGGCAGGCATAAGCAGGTATAGAAATCGCTGAGGATAAAGGAAAGCCTTGGGGTTGCTCAATGAAAGCCGTGTTGTCTTACAAGCTGTGAGCCCAGCTTAACATGAGTCACAAACAACGCAAGTCTTCAAAACAGAGCATGACAACCTACAATCAAAAACTGGTGGAAACAAGTGTGAACGCGTCTAACCTTATTTGGTCTTATATAATTTAATTGATAAGGGGACGCGTTAGAGGTTCTACGGACCTTTTGACTACGGTTAGAGTGATTCCACCATAAATCATAACTTCTGTTTTAATACGACGACCAAATCAATATTCAACTTCAAATTACTTTGGCGTCATTGATCTTTACGCACCATGACCCATTTGGCCATGAATAACCACACCTTTTAGTAAAGTTAAAATGTTTATTTTCCCTAGATTAACAATGCTAATATCACGTAGATTAGTCTCAAAATCAAATAGTAAACATATACAAACAACACAGGTTGACCAAAACGTCTAAAGAATCTCAATTTAGCTAAAGCATTTATAACTACAACCTCGAGGGCTACAGTACAAACCAATAACAGTAATAACTGAGAGACAGAAATAGTATAGATCTAGGCTCAACAGATGAACATTATCATTTCTTTGTTAATGATAGCTGTTAACATTTGGTGATATTAGCTAACCTTCAGATTAGAAAAGTATGTTTGGGCTTCATGCAAAACAGTTTTAGTTTAAGTTAATTTGGAAAACATCTAACTATGGCTCTATCAAAATAGCGGTTTGTACCTAAAGGAAAAATACAAATACAGCATAAAAGAGTAACATTTCATTATACCTCTCCCCAATGAGTCAGCAAGATGTAGTCTCTGTCACGTGGACATCCCATCTGGTCAGCATCAGCAATGGGACAGTGGAAGGGAATGGTAAAGCCACGGGGGCTCTAAGTTAACTGAACCATTTAAGAAGCAATATCTAAGGGATCAGCATTAAAGATTTAAGTAAATAAGTCAAAGGTAGAAAATAAATAATCAATCAATCAGTATTTGTAAAGCGCGGCTACTCACCAGTGAGGGACTCAAGGCACTGGGGGGTGGAGAGGGGCCTCATCCGAAGAGCCACGTCTTGAGGTTCTTCCCGAAGATGCTGAGCGACGTGCTTTGTCTGAGGTGCAGGGGGAGGTTGTTCCAGCTCTTTGCTGCACTGTAGGTGAAAGATCGTCCTCTGGCAGTAGTTTTGCGGATGCGAGAAACAGTGGCCAGGGCCATCTGGGCGGAGCGGAGGGATCACACAGGAGTGTGGAAGGAGTGGCGGTGGTTCAGGTCGGCTGGTTCTGCGTTGTGTATGGCCTCGTACGTGTGAGTGAGAAGCTTGAAGGTGATTCTCTTCTCTAACTGTAGCCAGTGGAGGGTCCTCGGGTGCTGGGGGATGTGTTCTCAGCAAGGGAGTTCCAGAATGAGTCTAGCGGCAGTGTTCTAGATGAGTTTAAGTTTTTTGATGTTCATAGTAAGGCATAGGTGACTTTCCTGCAACAGTCTGCTTGGATCCATCTGAAGATCTTCCGAAGTTTGCAGAGTGTGTGCAAGCAGGAGGAGGCAACAGAGTTTACCTGGCAGGTCATGGATAGGGAGGAGTCGAGGAGGATTCCGAAGTTGCGGGCGCGCTCGGTCGGTGCAGGTGGGGCGCTAGAGATGTGGGCCACCACTAGTTGTCCCAAGATGAGGTGGCGTTTCCGAAGATGATGAGCTCTGTCTTGTCAGAGTTAAGTTTGAGGCAGCTTTCTCTCATCCAGGTGACAACGGCTTCCATTCCTGAGTGAAAGTTCCTTTTGGCCATGTCCGGGTCTTCGTTGAGGGAAATTATGAGTTGTGTGTTATCGGCATACAACACGATGTTCATACCGTGGCTTCTGACGATGGAAGCAAGAGGGGCCATGTATATGTTGAAAAGTGTGGGACTCAGTGAGGATCCTTAGAGGACTCGAGGACTCCGTCGTTGACTCCTGTGGGTCTGGAGATGCAGGGCGGGAGTCTGACCCTCTGGGTCCTCCTGGAGAGAAAGGACTGGATCCATTCCAGGGCTCTTCCGCGGATTCCTATGTCGTGGAGTTTGGTGCGCAGAGTGCTGAGGGAGACCATATCGAAAGCTGCTGAGAGGTCAAGGAGTATGAGTGCTGCAGTGTGGCCACGGTCTAGAGGTAATCGGATGTCGTTGGGGCTGCCAGGAGTGCTGTCTCCGTGCTGTGATTGCTGCAGAAGCTGTATTGGGAGCTGTCCAGGGAGTTGTTGGCCTCTATGAAATTCCGTAGTTGTACGTTGATTGCTTTCTCAAGTACTTTGGCGGGGTAGCAGCGAGATGTGCCGGAAATTCTTTAGTTCCAATGGGTTGGCCGAAGGTCAGGAACTGTTCAGCTCCTCTGAAAGAATAGAATAAGCCCCCCCCCTCCTCTTTGAAGTCGGGTTAAGTTAAAATCGCATAAAGTACCTTCTCATGCCCCATTGGTCAGGAAATCGTATGTTCACAGTAGGACCAATAGCCATTTTTCTTTAAATCTAGAATATAACTAAACAGTCTTTCACATGTCGATAATTGGCTCCTCTTCCCATCGTGAGGTTTGTCAGGTAACAGTTTTGTTGCAATCCTAGCTATAGTCAGTGCAGCCATTGTTCAGCCCTGGGAACATCATCTTCTCACGTGTCAAACCTACAAAGTATCACTTTCTAGTGTAAAACATTCTAACAGGTAGTTCTCATGAGAAAGTCGAATACATTTACAAATCGCTTGGTCAACTCTGTATGAACAAAAGAGTATTCATTCTCGACTTTCAAAGAACATGTACGTTTAATTAATTATTATTACTGTGCAGTTTAACACGAGCTCTCTTCGACTAGGCCCAAACTACATGATTTTAAGGCTTAATATTAATAGAACAAATACATTAAAATAAAACCCTTAATATGACATACTAGTACAATATTTTCCTACGCATGCACATCAACCAATTAATAATAGGCATTTATCAAAAGCGTTACGTATTTTATGTCGACCACTCAAGTGGGCACATTTTACAAGTCGCACATTATTTCCTATGCTAGCCTAATTCAATGCAAATTCTTAATAATTAATCAACATAGCTTTATTAGTAATTAATTCAGCTCTCACGCATCCTCCAAAAATCGGCAGATGTACCATACTCATCACTCTCAGTTTGCCCGCCTTACTTACAGACATGGGTACCACTTGGTTTGTGGGTCAGCACTATCTTCAGTTATTTTTCTCCACAGTGTAGGGTGGCCATCCCTCTGAACTCTATTCTACACTGGTCAACCTCTGAACTAGTAGGTGGCAATCTACAGGGTTGCACAAAAACCATCAAATCTCTCTTTATGTCGTGCACCAAAAACTTATAAAAAGGAGGTACTCCTCCATCAACCATCAGGCTCACATCCACCACTTTCTAATGGGCAAACAAAAATGCCTAATCCATTTCTTTTCTTTGTGCAGATCGAATGCATCCGTCTGTACACATCAATCCACCGCCATCACCCAATGCTTCTCAAAGGAGCTGGGACCAGACTCATCCAGAATATCAAGTTCACAAAATCAATGATCTAATTATGACTCTCAAATATTTACTGTCATAAACATATTCAAAACCACTTATTTTTGGGAGTGGAGCCTTTCATCAACCACTATAAAACATTTTTGCCTGTAGTTTTACATAAAACGCAGTTTCATAGCTTAACAAAGAGATTACAGACAGTGCCATCAATGATGTAACATCGCCTGAAAGTATGAATTGGGAATATATAAACCAGGAAGATTCTTGAGTTCTGTCATGGCATAAAAAAATGTGGGCTGATAATTTATGAACTGGTTCATTGAGAGCCTGTTTATGGCTAAAATAGCTCCATGCAGTGCTTAGTTTGTGAGAAAATAAGTGCCAGGGCCCTCGTCAGGAGGCCTCTGCAGCTTGCCCCACCCATTGCCACTGTTAGTGTTGCCAATGACGCTACCTACACCACTGCTAACCATCACAAGTGTGACAATTCAGACTGTTTGAGGCCCCCAAAAGCTATAAGAATGGTTTGGTTGGCTGGTATTAGTTGTTTTTAATAATAAACAACTATTGTTCTGCTCATCCCTTATTTACACAGACAGCACCACCATGTTGCAGCTGCCAATAGTACCGGTGTTGACAATTAAGTGCTGGTGCCGAGCACCGGAATCCACTGGCTCAAATTAAGCACAGGCCCTACAAATGACTGCCAGAGATTTGCAGAAGGATTCCTGACATGTATAACCAGTATTGCTACTGTGCATGTCTCCTCCGCCAGTGCAGAGAAATCTGTAGTACTAATAACCCAGGAAAAGGTTCAGGAGTGGGCGAATCAAGGTGTGGTTTCCCTTGAAAGTTTGTGAATGCTGGCACACTTGTGGATTTATTGGGATTCAAAGACTACAATCTGACCCTTTCCAACCTGGGGCAGGACTTGAGGTTTACTCAAGCAAAATGCTGGAGTAGCTCACCTTCCAGGGTCAGAAGGGGAACAGATCACCTCCAGGCTTGGAGGGGATGTAGGGACAAGAGTTCTCCAAGGAGACAATTTTTTTCACCTTGGATAAAAAAGAAAACGTGCAATTCCACATCGGATGCATGGCCACTGGAAAGAGATCTTCATTTTGTCCAATACCACATTGGATACATAGGAGCCAAAGAAAATATATAAGGTGACATCCGCAGTAGCATTGCTGGAAACTTGGGAACTGGGAATATTTGTGAATTTGCAAAAGTAGTAAAACTGCGACCGTTCGTAAGCATACTGCAGTGTATACAGATTTGCTACTTTTTTGTGAATTGGGTCCCTAGACTTCAAATCCAGACCCGCCAAGTACCACGCATCACAGGTTAGATGGATGCATTTTAGTCCTGGAGTCCACATCATTGCACTACAATGCATTAGCCACTCAATATAGCACCATCGGACCACCGGACAAGGCACTCCCAATGAGGCAGCTGCATTTACCAAAAGCAGCCAGCATGCTACATATGACTTGCCCTGTGCCAACTGCTGTGCTGCTGATGCCGATAGCATGCCATCGACAAAATTGTTTTAATTGTCTTACATTTGCCACATTTATTGTGCACCACAACTTCCATGATCCAGTGTGTTCCTTCTCCTTAAGCATGCTGAAGTCCACTAGTGTGCTGGGATTTGTAATTCATTTACTCTGTCTCCCCATGCACATAAATACTTGGTGGTCCTTTAGAGGCCGTGTAGGTGGTGGGGCAGTATAAGAAACCTGGAGACGAGGCTCTGGAAATAGTTATTCAGAAGTTATGAATGACCAACAGAGCAGACAGGTAAGTGGCTCTCTACCTGTATTTGTCCCACATTCAACTGCCATTTTCCCCATCTCCTATTTCACACACAGTTTTCCACATTCTTTCATTCCATGCATGCACTCAAGCATCCCTTAACCTTCTATGCACATATCACAAGCCAATACCACAGGGAGGGACTTTCCGAAGTAAGAACCCTACCTGAAAGTATTTGTCAGCCGGGAAGCACTGATAATGGGCGAAGGGTAAGTGAGTAGTTGGTTTCAGTGGGTGAGTGGTTGGAAATAACTGATGATATTATCCGAGAAAAGGGGGCATGCTGTCACGTGTAAGGAAAGTATGTCTGTTATTGAGTAACCGCCCGGTCGGGGAAGGGTACGGGGGATGTTCATTGAGCAATAAGGGGTATCGTACTTCAGTAGATGAAAGAGTTTAAGTAGGGTTTTGTTGTTGACAATATATCTATCAGGGGAGGGTGCAAGTTGCTGCTTTACATACCAACAGAAAAAGAGAATATTTCCTAACTAAAGTAATTTTAAATGCTATCCTGATTTGCACATCAGCATACATGTTATCAGCTATCCATCAGTTGCTTACTGGTAATCTTCATTACCCCGATTAGGGGTCCTCCTTATCCTCCTCGTCCCAGTCCTAAACTTTGAGGGTGTCCCCTGACAGGTGTATCATGCTGCATTATGGCTTTGTAATCTGCATATAGATTATCCACATAAGGTTGTTATTTAACTTTTTTATCACACAAAACAGTCTTTCTTCTGCTTCTTTCATCACATGACCATAAATATTCCCTCCCCCTCTCCTCCTCCTGTAAATTCCAAAATGCGACAGAAAAAAAGAGGTGCAACAAGGGAAGGATTGTGGGAGGGGACTGGGATGAGGAGGACCGCTAATCTGGGTAATGAAGATTACTGGAAAATAATTCAGGATTTACCAAGATAAAATATAGCTGCACCACTCCAGATCAATGCATAATCATTTAGAGACAATAATAATTTCATTGCTGAAGCAATAACTTTACATTGGCAGGAAGAGTCTTCCCCACAGATTTATATGCTTGAGCAATTGTCTGTCAGACCCACCCACTCAAAGTTTGTGTGGAAACTTTATTTCCTTGTGCAACTGACCCATGTGCAATCAAATTTCGAGACCCTAAAAGGTTTAGTTAGCTCTAGATAAACCAGAAGGGACCAACTCACATCCAAAGATGGCGCAGAATATGTAGATGAATCTTGCAATATTGGTAATACCACACCCTGGAGTAGAGTGAAAATGGGAAGGAATCTTTTGGACAAACTAAGGATCCAATTTCAGTACTACAGAATCAGGTAAGAATTTTATAAAGGGAAACATCGCCATGAGAGGCCAATCATCTGGCTGCAATTTTTGCAACCAATAAAACACAACTTTAGGTGATAATCAAACTGGATCTGCTTCCTCTAGAGGTTCAAAAGGAGCCCCTTTCAAGCTCCTCAGCACGATAGATGTGTCCTAAAATTGAACCTCCTTCCAAATTGAGGGTCTTTTCAGTCTTGAACTCTTTAATACCCTCAAAACCAAGGGTGAAAGTTTAGAAAAATCATCAGAAAATTGATGTCTGAAGGCCTGTGTGCATTTATCCACCGTAAGCCATTGAAGTCTGTGAAGAAGACAAGACACCTTGACATGCTTGGGAAGATGAAATAGGATCCTGGCAGCAGAGATATGAATGTGACTTGCAGGCATCTGATAGAAGCATTGCCTGCCCCCAAATAAAGAATGTTTCCATAATCCAGTCTTGATAGAAACATATCTTAGCTGTTCCCTGAACCAAGCATTCGTAATCTACAGAACTGGTATCCCAATGAGCTAGAATGTGATTCACTACAAGCTTCAAATGAAACCTTGTCCACGAGTCCGCCACTGTTGATGCTAACAGTCCTTGTACTTGTAACTATGATCAGGCTGTAGTCTGTGATTGAGGCAATAACGCTCTGATGCTGGGCTGGAATTAAGTTAATTCTGCTGTGAGGAAGGAAAGCTGCCCCCACGAGAATTGAAACAGGATTTATAGAGTTCTTGACCTGAGACAGAAACCAGTGGGACTACTTAAGATTTGGCAACAGGCCAAAAGCTTGCCCGGCTTTGATTACTGCTGTCCCATATTCCTGTGCCTTAAAGAGACAATATGCATATAGTAATCACTCATCTAGAAAAAGAAAAATGCCAGAAATTATTGTTTTATTTGCAGGAAGGTGTCCCTTCCTGCACATAAACAATCATTTGAAAATTACGCTTTGGCACTTCTGTGTGTGCTGCATTGTGCAGCACGCACAGAAGTGCCAAAGCGCCATTAGTGATTGTTTGTGTGCAGGAAGGGACACCTTCCCGCACATAAACAATCACACCCCTCAACACAGACATTTGTGCACAATGGTGTAAGGATACCTGCGTTGGAGCTGGAGGCTAAATTTAGCGGCAGCGCAGGGGGAAACACAGGGGTGCACCGTATTCCCTTAAATAATGTGCATCCCTGTGTTTCTAAAGTGATGCAGCGCGCAGCTTCCAATTTTGGTGTACCACCATGTTGCACCACTTCTCTTCAAATTTGGCCCCATGCCTCTCCTTGCGCCAGCACTACAGAAAAGGAAAAGCATGCTTATATTTATTCTCTCCACTCCATTAGGACAGGGAAGCAAAACAGGACAAAAAGAAAGGTGAGGAATTATTTATGGTCATGTGGTGATAGAAGCTGAGGAAAGACTGTTTGGTGTGATTACATAAAAATGTTAATTGGATTATCTATATGCACATTATAATATAAACAATATTGCAGTGTGACACACCTGTCAGAGGAGGGGAAGACCATCATAGTTCAGGACTGAGAGGAGAAGGACTCCATGAGCAGATTATTTTAAATCAAAGGAAGAGAAGAGAGTAGACAGTCCTATTTGAGCCCCGTGGCCAATATGCAGGGTGAGTTATGACCTGTCAGATGCAGTAATGCAAATCCTGGATCATTCATAGTTTTTTTGCTTGTAAGAGTATTAGTGAAAGGTACCTGATGTGAAGTGTTGATTGGACCCTTCACAGTGCTGTGCATCATTAAACTGTTGTTACCCATCACCCTCTGAACACATAACACCAGCAGCACTGTGTCGGATCTCACAGGCAGTGGACCACTCTTCTCCTCCTTCAGAATAACCTCTTGCCAGTCCAGCTGGCACTGACAGTAAGATCTGTTGCACTGCACCAGTGAGCTTGCCTGGTTGCGCGCAAGGTGTTTGAGGCTGGGGGAAGCACTGTGCTGCTGTCTGGGGTAACAAAACATGGGAGTTTTTGACACTGTGGTAAATGGTGCATTTTCATAAAGGAAGAAAATGTTTTCAATTTTCTTATAGTTAACATACCAGTTATCTGAACCTAACTGACAGGCTGTATAACCTAATTGTGCTCTGCGCTATATGGGCACTGTAATTTCTATACCCCTTAGCTAAGCAATCCAGGAATATGCCAGCTGTTTTGGAGTTCTTTGTAGACCAAATGACTAAGAATACAGCCACAGATGTTGTTTTCCCGAACACAACGTGACACTCAAAGTGTCACACTTAAGACACGCAAATGTCACACATATCTGCCCTCCAAGCTAGGAATTATCACGTGGGCATCTGCAAATACATTTTCAGGAGTGGGCCGTCCGTGGCATCTCAGCCTGTTTTTGGCGAAGGCAGCGCCTGTACTAGTGCAAGCAGTGTAACACTGCAGTGGCCGTAGTGTTACGCTGCACTGTGAGCCTGCACATGAGGCTGAACCTAAATCCAGGGGTGTGAAAGTGCCCCCCAGCCCCCTCCTGTGGACACCCATGCACATAAGGAGGTTAAAATGTTGTCAGCTATGGACTTCAGTACTCCCATATTTCTTGACTAAGCCCACCCCCCCAACCCCTTATTTCTGGAAAAGATTAGTGAAACTGCCCTGTAAAACTATCTCTATCCTTTCATGATTTGCAAGAGGGGGGAGCAATCATTGCATACAGACAGTGGTGTAGTAAACGTGCAAAGGGTGCATGTACAAGCACAGTAAATGGACACCCCTACATGCCAACATTTAGAGGAGGAAAGTGGGATATTTAAAAATAAAAAAAAGAAATGGGAGAATTAATTTTCCCAATTGACTTCTTTTGAAGGAGAGGCAATTTCAGGCGGGAAAAAGCCAAAATAAAGCCAGTTTTAAACTAGGAAAGTTGAAAGTTCCCAACCTGAATCAGGTCTATTAGACTGTATGGTCATCTTACCGCTTGGTGACTGACAAAATAGAGCAATAGTCCTAGTACTGTGAGGCCCTTAAACCTTTCTGCACTGGTGCCACTGTCTCTGCTGGGCCTTTGGTAGCTACAAGCAGGGGCATAGCTTGTGTGTGTGTGTGTGTGTGTGTGTGTGTGTTTGGGGGGGGGAGGGGCGGGGAGGGACGCTGTTACACCTCCCCCCCCCCAAAAAAAAAAATGTATTTTGTGATAAATAGTTGGGTGCAGATGCTTTCAGTTGAGGAGGGTGATGCACTTGCTCTCATTTAGTACGCCCACCTATACACATTCCTCTCCCTTTCCCATGCCCCGTAAGCCCCTCTAGTGCGTCCTACTTGTTGTATAATGTATTTTAACACCATGTGCCAGCGTGATATCGGGAAATCTGAAGCCAACACCGTTCTAATAATACTGACCAAGCTACGCCCCTGGCTACAAGCTTGCATGCGGATGAGGGTGTGTTTGGCTGCAGCGTGGTGACTTCTGTCTCAGAGCGTTGAGATAACATGCTCCTATCGCTTTCGCAACCCCTAACTAGCCGCCAGTGGATTTATGTAAACCTTACGGAGCATGGAAGCAGATAAGACACCGGAAGCACCCTAGAGGAGGCCGCCAAAGTCGCAGAGAGGAAGCAGAGGCCCCTGTGGTGCTCCAGGAAGGGGCGGGTGCTTACCTATACTGGGGGGAGGGGGGGCGGCCTCTGTCCCTAGTGATATGAGTATAGGGCGACCCTTCAGCATATCTTGCAGGTGGGGGCCCTTACGTTTTGTTACGCCACTGACAGGAAGCCAGGCAGCCTGCGCGCTGCTCTCCGTGTCACTGGTGCTTCTCGGCCCGTGCAGGTGCTTGGGTGTGTCTCAGAAGCACGGCTGCTCAAGGGCGTGCACGTGCGGGTTGGAGTCCGCGTTCCAGCGACATATTTATAATCTTTATCACAGAGACTCGCGTTTTTTCAGGGCGTGGAGGATAATGCAGAGACGGAGGTTAATCATTTTCATTAAGGAGATTGGCATCCCAAGAAGTGACCCAGAGCGTTGCTGATTAGTAATTTAGGCAGTCACTAGGGGTGGAGTAGAAAATTCCGACCCCTGAGGAAAGTACTACTTCAAAACACTTAATTATTAATGGGTACCATAAAGACCGTTTTCCCAGTTAAATTACACCCAACCACACCTGCTGTCATTTAATATGGGAAGAAGGAACATACGGATTTCGTTGCAGTAATCCCAGAACTTCATGTAGTTGTCCCCTTTTCAGAGTAAAATGTATTATAAGCAGTGCTGGAATTGGAAAAATTACTCGGGGAACCCTTAAATTGGGGCATTGAGTATAGTAAGGGACAGGCAGAGAAGTCACGAGGGGTAGAGATTGAAAAGCAGAGTCAGATAATCAGCTTCTGTGTTTATTTGAATAAAAAATGGTGTAGAGATATTGTCAACAAGGAGCTTGAATGCAACTCTGTTATAAGTTACAGAATTGGTCACAAAGAGACTGCAATTTAAAATATCTTACAGGGCTAAGACTCCTGCTGAAGAGATCTTTGTGTGCCCTGAAATTTTGAGGGGATTATAATAGTGTTACAGTAACTGGTGGTTAATGCAGTTCTGAGAGATTGCTGTGCTATGTCCAAACACAGTTTTGACTCATAAATTAGCATAGAGGGTTAAAGTGCCGGCTGCAAAGCACATTGTGTAACATGCAGATCACAGATTTGTATTTTGCATACATAGGTAAGTGGACTACTACTCCTGACACTATCTTTTTATTACTCCCACTTCATAAGTTGCAATTCTTCTAATATAGCTCAGTGCTCTATTTCCCGTCATCAACGAGCTGCACGCAAACTGTAAGTCATGCTTTTAGATCCTTATTGTTTTTTTCTCAATCAGTTGTTATTTTAAGATTACAAAGAAGGGCTCCTCTGGGATAAAGTATTGTTAGTACAGACAAACCCAATCACCGCATTATATTTTGTATCTTGACTTTGTGTTTCTAACAACCAATCTGTCTTATATGATTTATTATGTGTCTATGTGTGATGTAAAGCACTCTGACACACTACAGTGGGATGAGTAGCGCTATAACAGAACTAAATGAAAAATAAAATAGTGCCATTTAAATAATTATTGGCGTAATTACTCGTATACACACAGACATCTTGCCTTCTTACAATGCATGCACATATCTCCCATGGGGGGGGGGGTTTAACAAAATCAAAATCCAGCCTCCATGTCATAGTTTCTCTAAAGTACTTGTCAAGTGATAAGCTATATGCGTTTGTTTCCTTCCAATGCATTGGCTTCTAGATGTTAACCTCCAGAGGGCTGACAGTCAGAATGATGAACAAAAGAAAGGGTAATGGCCCTTTAATGCATGCCTTTGTTTCTGTTTGTCTGTTATTAAAAATAGGAAAGCTCTCACACCTTTTGCAGGTTGCTGCACCAAACAGAATGCAGACAATGCACGGGCACAGCTGAATTGTGTCCTGGTGTCAGAAAATTACACCAGGACAAATTCTGCATATTTCCCTTAGTCGTCCGGATCCGGACCATAAGTAGTAGCGGAACTGGGATCCAACGCGATCCTCCTACTTTCCAGCACTGATAACAGGAACTATATATTCAGTGCTTAATTTGTAAAAAATTAAGTACCAGGGCCCTTCTCACGAAGCCACTGCAGTTTGCATCACACATTGCCCCTGCCAGCACTTCTAGTGATAGAACCAACACAACTACTAACCATCGTACTCCTACAAGTGTGACAATTCAGACTAATCCAGGCAACTCAAAGCTATAAGAACGGTGTGGGTGACAGATATATCATTTTTTAATGTATATTGAGTTATTAAACACTGTTGTAGTAATCATCTCAAAATTAAACCAACTGCGCCACCATGTGGTAGACTGTAATTAATGCCAGTGTAGAATATTAAGTTCCGAGCACCAGAAACCATTGGCTCAAATTAAGCCCTGTATATATCACACTTGCTTAATTCTAATCTTTGCATTGGTGGTTTTTATCAGGTGCAAAAAATATCACGCCATCCTGCAAGGCTTTCTTAAAGAGGGCATCAGTAGTAAAACCTGAGTGAAGTGGGTTGAATCAATGCAGGGAGATAAAAATGACTCGGAATGACTGCACAAGCGTGAGTGATACAATAACCCATTGCACTCTGTAGTTTACCCTTTATCCTCTATGGGAACAAAGAGGTTCACTACAGATAAAGCTGATTCAAATATGACTTGAGTTAAGAGCAGTCATAGTGTTCAGTGTGAGGTGGAACTTCATGCCTCTATCAGAAATTTTAAAGCTTTTTAGCAGTCTCAGCAGACGTCACATACTAAATAAGCAGTACTCTAACCTGAGACAGATGGATCTGATATGCCCCTCCTTTTCATCCCTCCCTTCTTCACTGTGCCTTTTAACAACACCTGCCCCTGCCTTGAAACATGTTGGATTCCTATGTATCGAGGGCACAACATGACCTTTACTGGCTTCCTGTTGTCCAACAAGTTCAGTGCAAGGCATTGTGCCTGGTACTCCAGGCCTTTTATGGGCTGAGGTCCATTTGTTTTCTGTCCAGCATTAATTATTAGGTTCAGTAGAGCCACCAGCATTCTTTTATTAACAGACTTTTTACCATAGGAATCACAGTAATCCTTGTGTGAAATTTTCAGGCATTTGAAGTGGTCTTAATGCACACCCTCTTTGCTGGACTATTTATGTCTGTGTTAATAGCACAGCATTTGAACATACCTTTGCCTACAGTGTACTTCTTCTTTGGGTTTGCTGTTCCATAGAAATGAAAGGCGGGCTATAGTAAAGGCTCCCTTATCTACAGTATAGTCCTCTTTTTGTTTCCATGACAAAAGATGCTCAGTGGCAAAAAAACCTTGTATGTTATAGCAACTAAAACAAGCATTTGCAATGCAATGGGTCTCGCGTTTGTTCAAGTTAGAGCTATTAGTGTTGTAAATTCCTAACTGGACTTTTCTTGCCATATAAATTGAAAAAGAAAAGTAAAACAGTTGACATAAGTGAGCCGATTTAAATCACTACGGCCGCCATGAGCGTAAGTGCGAAGGAGAGACACAAAAGGAAACAGAAGTTTGCTCGCAGTCAAGCATATTGGCCAACGTGCAATTATCCACGTAACAGGGTTGATGACCAAGGCAGTAACAAAACTGCAAGGAGGGACAAACATAAAGCGTTTATCAATGATAACAAAGGATTTTTCAAATCAATCCCATGAACGAGTGTAGGAGGCTGTCCTGGCTTATAGTGGGTGCCAATGTTACTTACACCTTATGCCAGGTCCAGTTATCCCTTATTAGTAGATTAGTAGTGTTCTAGCAGCTTAGGCTGATAGAGGTAGCTATAGGAGAGCAGTTTAGGCTGAACTAGGAGACATGCAAAGCTCCTACTATACCACTTATATCATATAGGTACTATATGATAAGAAAGACAATACCCAGAGTTACTAAAAATAAAGGTACTTTATTTTAGTGATAGTATGCCAAAAATATCTCAGAGGATATACTCCCTTAGGAGGTAAGTAAAATACACAAAACATGCACACAAACCAAAATCAGATAAGTAAAACAGTCTGAAAGTAGTACAAACACTGTATAATACAATAGGATGCAATAGGCCTAGGGGCAACACAAACCATATACTAAGAAAGTGGAATGCAAACCACGAATGGACCCCTAGGCTAGTGTAGTGTGTAGGGGGTTGCTGGGAGTGTAAGAAAACACTAAGGGCCTGATTCTAACTTTGGAGGACGGTGTTAAACCGTCCCAAAAGTGGCAGATTTACCACCTACCGTATTACGAGTTCCATAGGATATAATGGACTCGTAATACGGTAGGTGGTATATCCGCCACTTTTGGGACGGTTTAACACCGTCCTCCAAAGTTAGAATCAGGCCCTAAGTGTGTCCAAGATACCCCACCCGAAGACCCTGGAAGGTATGAGTAAAGTACTGCCATTTCCCCAGAAACACACTAGAGTCGTGATAGAGGATTTTGCAAAGACCACAACAGACTGCAAAGCACTGAAGACGGATTCCTGGACCTGAGGACCTGCAAAGGAAGTGGACCAAGTCCAAGAGTTGCGAGAGTGTCCGGGGGGGGGGAGGGGCAGGAGCCCACTAAACCCCAGATAAATGTGCGAAATGGCTGCCTCCGGATGGAAGAAGCTGAAGATTCTGCAACAACGAAAGGTGCTAGGAACTTCTCCTTCGTGCAGAAGATGTCCCACGGAGTGCTGGCGGATGCAGAGTTGTTTCCTTGGCAAAAGACCGCAAATAGGCCTTGCTAGCTGCAAGAGTCGTGGTTGAAGAAAATGGGTGCTTCCCGGGCCCAGGAAGGACCAGGATGTCGCCACTTGGGAGAGGAGACAGAGGGGGCCCTCAGCAACGTAGTGAGCCCATGCACAAGAAGGTAGCACCCGCAGAAGTACTTGAACACAGGTTCAAGAAGTCTGAACACGGCGGTCATCTCAACACTGTAAAAGAGGGTCCCACGAACCCGGAGATCAACTCGGGGAGCTGAGCATCCCAGGACAGAGTGCTGGGGACCTAGGCTTGACTGCGCATGAAGGATTTCATAGAAATGTGCACAGAAGCCCCTGTAGCTGCAGTTCACGCAGTGCACAGGATTACTGTCTGGAGAGGGGAGGCAAGGACCTACCTCCTCCAAATTTGGACAGTTGGACCACTGGACAGTCTGGGTCACTTGGGTCCACCACCTGTGTTCCAGGGGACACGCTCGTTAGGATGAGAGGGGTCCCAGAGTACCAGTGATGCTGAAGTTTGGTGCCTGCTGGAGCGGGGGGAAGATTCCGTTGATCCACTGGAGATTTCTTCGTGGCTTCCAGTGCAGGATGAAGGCAGGCAGCCCCCAAAGCATGCACCACCAGGAAACAGTCGAGAAAGCCGACAGGATTAGGCGCTTCAATGTCGCTGATAGTCTTCTTGCTACTTTGTTGCAGTTTTGCAGGCGTCCTGGAGCAGTCAGCGGTCGATCCTTGGCAGAAGTCGAAGAGAGAGGTGCAGAGGAACTCTGGTGAATTCTTGCAAGTCGTTATCTGAGGAAAAGCCCACTGGAGAGACCCTAAAGAGCCCTCACAGGAGGATTGGCCACCTTGTCAGGTAGGCACATATCAGGAGGGGTCTCTGACGTCACCTGCTGGCACTGGGCACTCAGAGGTCTCCATAGTACCCTCACACCTCTGGATCCAAGATGGCAGAGGTCTGGGACACACTGGAGGAACTCTGGGCAACACCCCTGGGGTGGTGATGGACAGGGGAGTGGTCTCTCCCCTTTCCTTTGTCCAGTTTCGCACCAGAGCAGGGACTGGGGGTTCCCTAAACCGGTGTAGACTGGCTTATGCAAGGAGGTCACCATATGTGCCCTTCAAAGCATTTCCAGAGGCTTGGAGAGGCTACTCCTCCCCAGCCTTTAACACCTATTTCCAAAGGGAGAGGGTGTAACACCTTCTCTCAGAGGAAATTCTTTGTTCTGCCTTCCTGGGACTGGGCTGCCCAGACACCAGGAGGGCAGAACCCTGTTTGTTGGGTGGCAGTAGCTGCAGAGAAAACCCCAGAGAGCTGGTTTGGCAGTACCCGGGGTCCATAGTGGAGCCCCGGGGATGCATGGGATTGGCACCCCAATACCAGATTTGGCATGGGGGGACAATTCCATGATCTTAGATATGTTACATGGCCATATTCGGAGTTACCATTGTGAAGCTACATATAGGTATTGACCTATATCAAGTGCACGCGTGTAATGGTGTCCCCGTACTCACAAAGTCCGGGGAAATGGACCTGAATTATGTGGGGGCACCTTTGCTAGTGCAAGGGTGCCCTCACTCTTAGTAACTTTGCACCTAACCTTCAGCAAGGGAAGGTTAGACATATAGGTGACTTATAAGTTACTTAAGTGCAGTGAAAATGGCTGTGGACTAACGTGTGTTATTTCACTCAGGCTGCAGTGGCAGTTCTGTGTAAAAGTTTGTCTGAGCTCCCTATGGTTGGCAAAATAAATGCTGCAGCCCATAGGGATCTCCTGGAACCCCAATACCCTGGGTACCTAGGTACCATATACTAGGGAATTATAAGGATGTTCCAGTGTGCCAATTGAAATTGGTAAAAGTGGTCACTAGCCTATAGTGACAAATTTAAAGGCAGAGAGAGCAAACTGTAAACTTTGCACTTGTATAGCGCACTACTCACCCGTTAGGGTCTCAAGGCGCTGTACTCATACCGCTATGGAACCCCTCCTGGCTTTTCCCTGTGAGGTGCCCACTCCTGGGCACCCCCAGGCATCCAAGCGCTGTTGGGGCCGTTGTGGAGATTAAGCAAGCTATTGCCCAGAGTTGCAGAGTGGGACTCATTAATTAGATTAGGCACCGAGGCGAGAATTATCTGGTCCAAGGGAATTGAGCCCAAGACCTGCCGAAGCGGGACTTGAACCCTGGTCTTGAGCCAGATCTCTGCTTCAGGGTCTGCCACTCTAACCATTGTGCCACACTTCTCCACTGCATAAGCACTGAGGTTCTGATTAGCAGAGCCTCAGTGACACAGTTAGTCACTACACAGGTACACACATTCAGGCCACAAACTTTGAGCACTGGGGTCCTAGCTAGCAGGATCCCAGTGAGACAGGCAAAAACAAACTGACATACATGTAAAAAAAGGGGGGAACATGCCAGGCAAGATGGTACTTTCCTACAACGAGTGATAGTAATGGGCGTGCAGTGAGCATGGTTAAAAGATCACAGATAGATTAGAACAAACCAGACCACCTGCGCTCTACCTAAAAAGATCATTGCAGATATTTTTGTCTAAAACCACACTCCCTCTGATTTTACATTTTTGTACTATGGATATTAGACAGAAAGGTGCATTGACAAGTGCAGTGAGTGCCTCCTGCACCAATGCTATTACTTAACTTTGAAATATACATCAGTACTTAATTTGTAAAAAAAAAAAAATTTGCTGGGGTACAGAGATGCTCTTCGGCACTGTGGCTGAATGTTGGGGTTGTCAAATACCAAGCTTATGCAGTCTTTATTTCACGACATGCCTTTTTTTATCCACCGATATACTCTCCCTACCCATATACGGCACTCTCCTACTTTCCTTTTCATCACTCCTTTCTCTTTTTTTCACTACTTTTCCGTCTTTCTCCCCAACCTCTAACCCCATCCCGCTGCTTTCCTCTTACTGGCTCAAGCAGTGACGAGGAAGTTGCCAAAAAGGAGTGCATGGTGGTCCAGCCTGCAACCAATGGCTCAAACTAAGCCCTGCTGTGCACTTAGGGATGTAAGTCCTCAGGAATCCCTTTTGCAAGTGCTTTTGGAGGTATGATGTGGTTACACGATGACCCTGCAGTGAGTGTGAGAGTAAGACTGTTCAGACCTGGGAGGAAACTACCTTTAGTTTCCTTTCTTGTTTCATGGGCCTGAACCATTACCCTCCGGTGTAGGATTCAAGGATATCTATCTGTATGGTTATGTGCAAATGTGAGCCTCCCTTTCTTTGAGAGGAATTAATGCTCGGGGTCTTTGGGCTCCTTTCTTAGCTGTGTTTATATTCCTTATTCCATTTTACATATGGATGCTGTGTATTTGTGGCATGCTAAAGAAACATTGTAAAGAAAGGGCGCATGGCTGCTATGCATTGTTTCTTTCTCGTAGTCTCTCTTTAAAATTACTCTGGTGGCAGAAACAGTGCTCAGCTTGCCGAGTATTTATGAGTTGCAGGCAATCTTGTCTTTTGATAGTTTTTTTCCACATTCGAGGTAAATGAACGAATGAAATAAAATGCGCAAAGCGCTACAGCTGCCTCCGCAGAAGCTTCCCAGCGCTGTGATAAGAAAGCGATGTTAAGTGCTAAAGAAATGGGTTTTCAACATTTTTGTCAAAGTCTTCTGTAGGAATCGAACTAAGTGGAAGGGTGGATTAAGTCTGTCTGCTGGCACAAAAAATGAACGGAAGGGAGTTTGGGGACTTTTGGATCATGCAGTAGGAGCAGGCTGGCTGAATGTAGAATTCTGTTGGGAGTGTACTGCATAATTCTCTCTCAGTTGCAGAGGTCTCGTAGAAGGCTCTGTGGGTAATACCCAAAGCCTTGAAATATATCCATTTAGCTATAGGTGGTCAGTGAAGGTCCCCCAATTATGGTGAAATGACATGTCAAGCTAGAATCTTCAGAAGCAGCTTGGTTGCTGTGTTCTGAACTGTAATCTGAGCGGCAGGTAAACCAGCAGACCCAGGTAAAGGTCTTTGGTGTAGTCCATCCAGTCTGGAGGCTATTACAACATGCACAATAGTCCTTCTCTCACCGTCCAGTATCAAAGGAAAGATCTTCTTTAGGAATTTGAGCAGAAAAAAGGAAGTCGATGAGACCGAGGAAATTTGTGGCCCAAAGGTAAGGTTAGTGTGAAATTGGACCTACAGATTTCTTGCTGTTGAGGTCAGCGTGGGGCCCCTACCTTTCCCACAGATCTCCACTCTCGGCACCCGCACCAACAGAGGAAGTACTAGCAGGGGCGTAGCTTCCTCAGTTGCGGGAGGGAGGGCATGCCCTCCATTACGCGTAATATATGTGGAGGGAAAGCGATAGGTTTCTCGTGCTGACCAGCAAGAAAAAATACGCAGAGGGTAAAGTCTGGTGTAGTTTGCGAGGTAACATTTTACTTCTTTAAAGGATCTCCGTCGGAACATTGTTTCCAAAAGGCATAAAAAAGGGAATATGTTAATTGTCTTGTTTTAGGTGCGGGCGAAATTGCAGTTGTACTCCTTGCGTAATTTTTAGTTCACCAAATCCATTCCGCTGGTCGAATGCATATAAATTGTACTCGAGAGCATATCCTGCGTCCAAACTTCACGTGAGCTGTCCGCAGGAGTTTGATTTAAACAGAAGATCTCTTGTGGGTACAGCACACATCAGTTTCACAGTCCATAAAAACATTTTCTGAAAAAAAACGTACAATAGGGATGGAAGAAATCATGCAAAATGCTTAACACTACCATCTTGGAAGTCCTAAAGATTTCGTTCACAAAAAAAACAAGCATTGCAATGCAATGGGTTTCCCACATTTTGAACAAGTTAATTGTCATCTTTTGACAAAAGCGCCCGTGAGCAAAAAAAAGCTCTAATGAAGTTAGCAGAGCAGTCTGAGAAGATTTATGGCCGCATAAAGGAGATAAGCAATGCCCTGTGTGGGATGTCTGTGTCATGAGTACTGGCAGGGAGGGGCCCTGGAGAGAAGGACTCTCTGCAGGTGGGATTGGAAGGCACATGGTGTTTATTTAGTAAAATAAGTTTATTTTAGGAATCTTTGTCCAGCAAAATAAGCTTATTTTAGGAGCAGGGTAGAGGACAGCTATAGAATAAAGCCAAAACAAAGTCAGCTTGGGAGAAGGTGGGAGGAAGGAATGCTGCAATAAAACCAAGCAGCTACCAGCCTAAACAGCACAGTGAAATGGGAGCACCAAAGAAATTTCAAAAATAGTCCATCAAAGCAACAGATAAAGAAAGCAAAGTGGAAGAACACAATACTAGGTCACTGCTCTCAAACAGAAGAAAGAGGGAGAACAAGCATTTACAATGCAACGGGTCTCACGTTTGCTCATGATAGAGCTGATCGCGTTGTAAACTCCTAACCCGACTTTTCACCTATCGGGCAAAAGTGCATTTATGTACGTAACCGAAAAAGTGAAATTAACTATGTAAAGCGCTCGACTTCTGCCAAGTGAGATCGCGCTCGTAAATTAGAGATAAAGAAGTCCACGAGCCTGATGGAAAACAGCGAGCCTCGCATGTTTTCTGTACTTGGTCGCTGCGCTCGAGGAGGGCTAGCCACCGGAAAAGGCATGAGGTATGCGTGCCTTCGACTAATGAAAGCAAGCAGATTTTATTAAGCAAGCCCACCAACCAATAAAAAACACTGACGTGAAGTTGACAGGGCTCCGAGCCCTTTTCTATATACTAAAGCAACTTGCTGCGATACGCATGCGCGAGCGCATGCAACGCAGGCTCGACCCTAAAAAGGCAGAACTGACTACTAGTTAGCAAGAATCTTTAAAGGACATGGCAATCGACAAATGAAATTGCTTTAAACCCACAGTATAAGAATACTAAATGTATACACAAGGTCCATCGCAAACACTCGTCCTAAAAAGGACTACCCTGAAGGCTCCCATGCCATCTCACTGTTATTTCACATAGAAACAAAAAAGGGTGTATCAAAGACAAGACAGCCTTCTAGACACTCCACCTGTCATTTCTTTTCCTGACTTTTCTGTCCCAAGAAAATAGACTTTAACACATTAAATCCTGACCTTCTGGCTTTGTCAATGCGGCTTTTAGTTTCCTTTGTCTGCAGGCCATGATGCTCTCGGATGAATGTGCTGCCAATAAAAACCTCACTCACTCAAGCACTCATTTACTCACAGTGAAGATGCAGACACATGGAATGTGGTTTTCACATTCTGAATCTAAGTTAATGATTCACCAAAATTCCAGAACTAGCTGAAGTGACATCATTCAAATGTTCAGCCACTGAAATCCCAGGAAGTGACATCACATTATGTTTTGACCCTGATGATGTTTGAGACGGTGTTGCACTAGCAAAAAAATAAACAGGGTTTATGTGAGCCCCATTTTCCTTCTGCTTCTGCCACTGCCTTTGTGATATCTCAGGCCCGGGTGTAAATGCAGGGTCAGGGGTCGCAAGGCACAAGCCTGGGATCGCAGTTGCTTTGAAGTAAGTATGCCCCATTTTTCATCCACTCCTCCAGTCCCACCCACCTTTACTTCTAAGTAGTAAACTTACATGCAGGGACCTTCCCATAGAATAGATAGGTGAGGTGGAGGAAGAGATTTATACTTTAAAGTTTGTGAATAGCATTTTGTAGAGCTTTAAGTGGTACTACTGTAGAACTACTAAGTATACTACAAAATACAGTTTGTGAATAGCTCCTATATGTCTTTTATTTTCTTTGCTGTGGACCCTTCACATAGAAGCATTTTCACACAATAACTAAATTACCCTCTCTGGTACATGGCACTCAGCCTTTCTACCTAGTATGTTGTGTTCTGTTAGACTTTTCAGCTGGAAGTGCCAGATCGCTCATGACAAATAAATAAAACAATAAATATTTAAACTGCGAAATGTGTTATCTTCCTTACTACTTCTAAAACCGTTTAAGTCAAACATCTTCCTTTTATTTCTTTTTGAGCAGTGGCCTGGGGTAAGATACTCCGCTTTGTAATTTTACATCTCTAAATAAGGTTTTGAGACTCTTGGTTGGGGTGAGGGAACCATCACTAGTTGACTGAATTATGCATAATTTAATATATTTGCTCTTCAACCCTTCTTGTTTCTAAGGATAGTCTTCTACTGCTGCCAACTTTATTTTTTCACAAATTATATTAACATTAATTACAATGATGAATCAGTGCAGATATCAAGGAATGATGCTCTTTGCTTCTGATATACTCTTCCCTAGAACACATGTACTTTCAACCTTCCCAAAAATATTTTAAAAAATAAAATATTATGGAATGTTTAAAAAAAAAAAAAAAAGTTTTTTTAGTTCTTTTTTTACGTAGCTTTCAAAAATATATATCCCCCTCAGAAATAATGTGAGAGAACATGCATGGGCCTTGGAATGCAACGCTCGACCTATGAAGGCTGAAATATTAGCTGTATTGGTGGCACGCCGCGTGCACTTTTCTGCGCACGTCTGATCTACCGTTCGAACTTGAGTAGAACCTGGAACGGGAGGAGAATGCGGGAAGGCGGGAAAAGGTTGCGCGCGCCTTTGAAGGAAGTGAATCGCCCCGTACGAGCAAGTGCCTTCTCCACAGCTGGGAGTAAATACTCTGAGACGCGGCATCCGCACCCATTATTTGAGGCGACGTCAGATATAGCCCTCGTTCAGTTTAACCTTCCAGACCTGCCAGTTAGTGCACATCAAGTGTAACTCATGCCCTGTCTAATTCCAGCATTGTCCTCTCAAGATTGCTTCTCTTTGTCTAATCCAAGTGCAGTTAATTTCAGTTAAATAATCTTGGTCCCGAAATATGTGATAGGAGTTTGGAAGTTTATAAGGAAACGGTTCTTGAATACTTCATTTGCATCCTAATGTTGGATATTATATATATTTTACTCAGACTCTGGACGGTTCTTAATGATACTGGTTATACATGTAGATATAATTTGAGTTAAGCCCTGATGAAGTCCGTGAGAGTACTGTTCTCATAGGACGAAACACGTGTTGGCTGTGGCTGTATGTGCTACATGGATACTGACTTCAATACTGTGTTTACTACATGAACATGGATGTCAAAGGACAATTCTGTGGTTACTATGATGAACTTTTTTGTTGAACAATAAATTGAGCTTGAAACTCTCCATGGTATTAATGCCATTATACATTACATATTGATATATTACTTACTTGGAATTATAGATTCATGGGTGCCCTGACAGCTGTGTTTTGAAATATTAGCTGTATTGGCAGCTTATTATTTACAAGAGCTGCCATGGCTGACTCTGTATATTATAGAACCCAGATCACAGCTCAAATCAAAAGGAGCTTTGTAGATTATGTTTTTAAAGAATTAAATAGTCCTTTCTCCCCTATGGTATTTAATCTCCTCAAACCTGCACCACAAAGATACAAATATCTTTCCAAATAATTAAACAGCTGATATGGCCTCTTTTTTGGCCTGTTTACTGATATGTTTATGCCACTATCTATGCCCAGGGTCTTCACTATATCCCTAAAGACATAATAGAACTTGAACACATTATTTTTAATAGGTTGCAGTGCTTAACTTGTAAAAGAGTGAGTGCTGGTGCTGAAAGTTTTTCTTAGAGGCCCATGGCCGGTGCATGCAGGTGCTCCGAATACTAAGGCTATGTAGTCATAAATCCACCTCATGCCTCTTGAATCCCCCACCAAACACTCCCTGCCCTTTTATTTCACCAGTGGAGGTGCAGGTTCGTGCTTTCTCCCTTTTCGATGGTCTTTCCACCTCGTGTCCCTCTCTTGCTCTTGGTAAAGATCTGATGTTTAAAAAATAAGTGCTGATCCTGAAAATGGCTGCTGGCGGCCCCCACCTGCAATCTGATTCCGTTTACAAAAACATAGGGCCGATTCAGAAAGCTGACCTCTAACATACACCTGGAAAAATGGTGATGTATGTAAGCATATAATGAGCCCACTTTATCAGGGTAGAATGTGTGCCAGCACATGAATTTTAGTATGTGAAATGTACACAAAGGCACACATTGTGCGCACAACATTTCAAAATGGTGAGCAAAAAAATAGGTGTTCCCAGATGAGTATCAGCAGATTGGCCAAGGACATGTAGGGACAATTTGCTGAACAAATTAACTTGTACACAATTCCAAAGCCAGCAGAAACACTGCAGGTAAGTCACCACCGTTTTAATTCCACCGGGAATTCGATTGCTTCACGGAGCAGAATGCATTGCAACTGGGTTGGCGGCATTCCCAGTTTCTTTTCTAGTGATGAATCACTGTGAACCTTTGTAACACTCAGCTTTCAGCACTGCTGCCAGGTGAGGTGGTAGGCAAGGAATGTGGCAGATTGTGGCACCTGATTGGATGGTAGAAGTTACCAAATTAAAGGAGGCTATCAGGACACCTGATTGGATGTCTGAAGGTTGAAAGGTAGAGTTTGACACAGGCAGAGCACCTGATTGGATGTCAGATGTCATCTAAATAAACCTGATAGCTGTGAGAGCACCCGAATAAATGACAGAGATTACTAGAATAAAGTGGGGTGGCACAATTTGGCTAAATCTAAGTGTTAGACCTGGCATCCTTGGCGTGGTCTCTCCTGTCTTTTTTGCCTCCACTCCCCATGTTTTGACTGTGTGCTGGACTCTGTTTTTGCCGTTTTTAGTACTCTAGGCACTTTACTCCTGCTGACCAGTGCTAAAGTGCAAGTGCTCCTGTGTAAGGTATGTGTAATAGACTTTTCTGTGATTGGCATATTTGATTTACTAGTAAGCCCCTAGTAAAGTGCACTGGAGGTGCCCAGAGCCTGTAAACCAAATGCTACTAGTAGGCCTTCTGGGTTGTGACACCCACATGAGTAGCCTGTAAACATGTCTCAGACTTGCCACTGCAGTGTCCTTGTGTGCAGTCATGCACTGCCAAATCGACCTGGCAAGTGTACCCACTTGCCAGGCCCAAACCTTCCCTTTTTGTATTTGTAAGACACCCCTAAGGTAGGCCCTAGCAACTGGTTCTAAACATCATTTCTAAACAAGTCAGTTGGTGAAATGCTGTTTTTGCATATGTTACTAATTGAAAAATTGCACCAGTGCAAACTCTCACACCAGTGCAAACTCTCGCACCATTTGAATTTGCACTTAATATGCATCTGGAATCTCCACCACCAAGGGAAATTGCCTCAACGGCCCAATTAATGAGGAACACTATTCATTGTCAGATGTTAAGATGAAACCACTACAGTCCTTCTCACCCGATACTCACCAGCCCTTTGGTACAGGTCAGCACTCTTATTGGTCCAGCTCTTCCCGTTCTCAAGAATAACAAAATACGTATGCACATCTTTAACCTTGAAAGGCCCTTTAAACTTAGTGAGTCCACAACCAAACCCGGCCTGACTTATGTCTTAACCCAGTCACCCTTCCTGATGTGCCCTGAATCTCTCCACAAAAATGTGCTCTTTCTTCCGCCGTGCAACACCTACTCCTTCATCCATGCCGGAATCAACGTGGTGCTCGGAACCCTGCCCGCATCATCGTGAATGGAGATTTATGAATGACATCATGCTGGGTGGTCCGATATGCCCATACCATCTCCAACACTATCTTCTCAACATTCTGACCATCTGTCACGGCCAACTGAATAGTGTTCTTGATCAATCTATGAGCTTTCTCCACCATGCCATTATCCTGTGGGTTGTAAAAAGAGGTGCTATCTCATTAGATGTTAACTGAGTACCATTATCCATTATAATCACAGAGGGGACACCTTAGTCGATAAAACGGTCTCTTAACAAACCAGCTGTCAATATAGTGGAAACTTCATGCACAAACGTCACACCAGCCACTTGGTGCTGAAATCCACAACCACCTAAGCAAACTTCAAATCACTTCTGAGTCCATTCATGAGTCCAATAAAGTCTGAACAAATAGTGTGCCAAGGCCTACCTGGATCACTGATAAGTCCCATTTCTGACTGCAGACCTACTCTCAATCTATTCTCACCTTCTTTATACACCCTACAATTCACAACGCACCTGCTGACCTGATTATCCATACCTGATCACCATAACTCCGACTTGAGATGTTTCTTGGTAAAAGCTGTCGCAAATGCAAAAACCCATGGGCGGAACAAATCTCTCACCCCTCATCATCTACATTTCTCCACTCAGTGTCAACTCATCCAAAACCTTAACAAAAGGTCTCATGAATGGCAAGACTGTGCACTCCCATCTACCATCCAATAGAATGGGACATTTAACTTCCTGTAACATTGAGTCTGCCTCCATCTCATTTTCCCACTCCTAAACTGTGACAGCATCATTACCTCAAGACATAACATCATTTACTGATGCCACAGCAACATCACTCTCCTTTGCAAGCACAGCAGTCCCATCCACAAAGCGCCAGTCAACTGAAAGACGAGATAGACAATCAGCCTGACAATTTTTCAATCCTTGAATATGTTCAAGAATATGACAATATTCTTGTTAATTGAGCTGACCCCTTCCACCCAAACCACCCGGAAGTAAAATCTTTACCGAAGGTTTATGGTCAGTTCAGAGTATACTCCTAAAATCTTTTGCAACCCAAGCAGCTGCTAAGGCTTCAAGTTCAATAAATGAATACTTCTGTTCACAATTGGTTAAAGTTCTTGAGGTAAAGGCTTCCATTGTTTCCTTTACGCCTGTGTAACTGTGAAAAAATAGCACAACACCTGTGGCACTGGCATCAACACTAGCAGACTTTAAGCAAGTGTCAAAGGATGTTAAAATGTCTACACCACAAATGTAATTCTTGATATTCTCAAAACATTTTGTTGTACATCTCCCGACTCAAAATGACACTCTATCTTCAGAAATGTTCTCAGACAATCCAATGTCAGCAAGTTGGTCAACAAATTTAGAATTCTTCAGTCAACAGACTCTATTTGGGTTAACACCCTCTCTCGATATGGTGTAACCTATGTACTCAAACTGTTCAACCATGAAGTTGTACTTTTACTGCCTAAGAGTGAGTCCCACCTTTTTGAATCTGTGCAAAACTTACCTAAATACCAAATTATGTTGTGCTAGTATCTTCCCAAACACCAAAAAATCTTCCTGAAAATACTTCATAACTTTAAATACTTCAGACATCATTCTCTGGAAAACCTTCACTGCAGAGCACAAGCCAACCAAACGTGGGTGAACTGAAATGTACCCTCCACTGTGATGAAAGCCATTAAGGGTTTGGACTGATCATGTAGTTTAAACTGGTAATGAGCATTTCTCAAATCAAGTTTTGAAAAATACTTACCATCCGCTAACCACAGTAATAATTCATTTGTGTTTAGCAGAGAATATGTATCCACCACAACATTCTGATTCAATGACCTAAGGTCCACCAAAACATGAAAAGCCTATCTGCCTTTTCCGTGCTAGCCACTGGTCAGATCCATCTGAGGGGCCTGTGGTCTGCCTGAACCTGGAAGTGAGTCCCAAACAAGTACGGTATGAGCTTCTTCAGCACCCAGACCACAGCAAATGCTTCACACTCAATTGCACTCCACCTACGTTCCTGGGGAAGTAACCTCATACTAATGAAGACTACAGGCTGGTCTAGGCCTTCCTTGTTTAGCTGTGCTAGTACCGCCCCCACACCATGCTCTGAAGCATCAGTCTGCACGCCAAACCCCTTGGAGAAGTCAGGCGGCTTAAGCACAGGTGCCGTGCACATGGCTGCCTTCAGGGCATCAAAAGCGGGATGGCAAGCCTCAGTCCAGATCACCTTTTTGGGTTGCTTCTTGTGGGTTGGCTTAGTCAAGGGATTAACAATAGTGCCATACCCCTTTACAAATCTCCTATAGTATCCCGTGAGACATAAAAAGTCTCTCACCTCATTCTGGTCTTGGGAGGCTCCCAAGCCAGAATGGTGTTTTTGGCTGCAAGGGTGCCACCTGGAAACTCCCCACCTGATGTACCAAGCACACCACAGAACCCTGCCTTATTTGGCACTTACTCACCTTAATAGTGAGGCCTGCCTTCTGCAGAGCCTTCAAAACTTTGCAGAGGTGCTGCAGTTGTTCCTTCCAGCTGGAGCTGAACCCAGCAATGTCATCCAGGTAGGCTGCGCTGAAATCCTCCAATCCAGCCAAAACCTGGTTAACCAACCTCTGAAAGGTGGCGGGGGCATTTTTAATCCCAAAGGGCATCACCCTGAACCGGTAGTGCCCATGTGGGGTAGAAAATGCAGACCTCTCCTTGGCCCCCTCAGTTAGAGCAATCTGCCACTACCCAGCCATTAGACCAAACATGCTGAGAAATTTGGCAGCTCCCAACCGATCAATGAGCTCACTAGCTCAGGGGATGGGGTGAGCATCAGTTTTCGTGACAACGTTGAGTCCACGGTAGTCCACACAAAACCTGAGTTCTGGATTGGCACCGGGGGAAGCAGCCTTTGAGACCAACACCACTGGACTAGTCCAAGGGCTACTGGAGAACTCAATAACCCCAAGGGCTAACATTTTGGATACCTCATTTTTAATTCTACTCCTGACCTTGTCAGTCACCCTGTATATCTTGTGTTTTACAGGTAGGCTGTCTGAAGTGTCCACGTCATGTGTACACAAATGAGGGATCAAGGAAAACAATGAGGCAAACTGTCCCAATACCTGGCGACAGTCCCTCTGTTGCTCAGAGGTCAGTGAGGGGAAGAGGTTCACACCTTCCACAGACCCATCTTTCTCTTGAGCAGACAGGAGGTCAGGAAGAGGCTCACTCTCTTCCTCCACTCCATCATTTGTTGCTAGGAGCATTGTCACTTCAGACCTCTCAAAGTGAGGCTTGAGGCGGTTGACGTGCAGGACCCTTAAAAGGTTCCTTGGAGTCCCAAGTTCACCAGATAGGTGGCCTCACTCATGCACTCCACCACCTCAAAAGGCCCAGTCCACTTGTCCTGGAGAGCCCGAGGCTTCACTGTGGCCACACTTTCTGGCATGGCTGAAACTCAACCAGAGTGGCATTCTGGTCATACCAGCGTTTCATGTCTTCCTGACTTGCTTCCAAGTTCTCCTGAGCGAGCTTCCTGAGGCTATCTGGTCCCTAAAAGTCAGCATGTAGCTAAATACATCCTGGGGGGGCATACTGGAGGCCTTCTCTATGTCTTCCCTAACCATACTCAGAGGTCCTCTCACAGGTTGTCCATACAACAATTCAAAGGGGCTAAAACCAAGTCTCTTTTGTGGCACCTCCCTGTAGGGCAGTGGTCTTCAAACTGGGGGGCGTTCCCCCCTAGGGGGGCCTGAAGTGATCCGGGGGGGGCGCCAGGCTCTGACCAAAAGAAGCATTACACAGATAACAGTGTTTTATTTTAAGAAGAAACATGTTATTGCACTTTTAAAAAGTTAACAGTATGGCAAGAGGACGTCCCACTTGTGCCTCAAGGGCTCTGACAGGCCTATAATCATGCCTTTTAAGGTGCGGTTGAATCTCTCAACCTGACCATTTCCTTGGGGGTGGTAAGGAGTGGTGAACGTGTAGGTCACCCCACACTCCTTCCACAGAGACTTCATACATGTGGATATGAAGTTGGTATCCCTGTCAGATACCACCTCCTTGGAGAACCCCATATGGGTAAAACCCCCCCATCAATGCACGTCCCACCACAGGGGCTGTGATTGGACTCAGAGGTATAGCTTCTGGGTACCGGGTGGCATGATCCACCAAGACCAGGATAAACCTGTTGTCCATGGCTGTCTTGGGATCCAGAGGCCTCACAATGTCAATACCAACCCTTTCAAAGGGGGTGCTGACTCCATGAAAAGGTTGGAGGGGAGCCTTACATTTTACCCCACTCTTGCCACTTGCCTGACAAGTTTGGCAAGACCTACAGTGTGCATCAGAGTGCCTGCGCATTTGGGGCCAGTAAACGTTTGTGACAAGCCTCTCAAAGGTCTTGTCCTGCCCCAAATGTCCAGCTAAATGCACATCATGAGCCAGACCCATTAGGAAGGCTCTGAATCACTGGGGTACCACCAGTACACAGGCCTCCCCAGGATCAGCATCCTTAGGCTCGCTATATAGGAGGCCATCCTCCAAATAAATCAAGTGTGAACCAGACCCCTTGCCAGACGCCTGGTCTGCAGCCTGCTGCCGCAAAACCTCCAGAGTAGGGCATGCTTTCTGTGCCTCACAGAATGCTTTCCTGGTGGGACCCCCTTCCTGCTGCCACTAAGTCAGCTCAGGACCTCCCCCAGTTCAGCCACCTGTTCCTCTGTAGGCTCTGGGGTGTCTCCATGAGGTTCAGCCACCTCCCGGACAGCGGGAACTTCAGGGGGGAGTCTTATGCCCCTTGCCCTTCCTCTTTCTGGCAGGCACCTGGGCCACTCTGTCAGGCTCCAGGGCCTCCTGATCACCCTGACGGGCTGCCATTGACCGGGTGGACACACACACCCACCCAGGCAAACCCAACCAAGTGAAACCTGTGTTCCACCTCCTTCCAAGGGGAATCCTCCAGGTAATTGCCAAGCAGACAATCTACAGGCATGGTTGGACTCACTGCTACTCTCAAGGCACCTGAGACCCCCACCCCCATTCAAAGTGAACCTGTGCCACTCTGCAGAGTGCTCTGAGTTGTCTACCGGAACTACCTGGTGAAGTGCATGGGGAACTACCTGCTCCTCAGACACCAGGTGACTTCTCACTGTGTCTCTCAGAGCCTCCACCCTCTGTCCATTGATGGTCACCCACTGCCTGTACATCTTAGTGTTCACAGGCACGAGGGTCCTCTGGAAAACCTCACTGTCCCCTATTGAGACAAGGGTCATTTCAGCTGGCTCCCACCCACTGGGAACCAACTCCTCCCCAAGAGCTACACTGGCCAAAACCTGTGACTGAGCACCAGTGGGTGCCTGTGTCCCCTTGGGATATTTGGGATCCCCCCTCATGTGACCCACCTGATCACATGCATAGCACTGGCAGGGACCCCTCTCTGCAGGTTTCCCTGTATTGACCAATGGTTTCTTTTTAACTGAGGGCTGGGAATCTTTACCCTGGAAACTAGGTTGGGGCCCTTTCGAGAACCCCCGTTTACACTTACCCGCCCCCCCACACTTCTTCTGGTGGGGACCCTGCCCACCCTTGGTAGAGTCTCCCCTATACCTCTTCAGGACTCTGGAGCTTGATGTCAATTAGGTGCTGGTGCTGCTCTGGAAAACAAAGACTATACAAATGCTCCCAAGCTATCAAATCGTACAGCCCCTCAGAGGTTGTCACCTTACTGACCTTCACCCAACCATCCAGTGACCTGCAAAAAGAGTATACACACTCCAACCAGGTTTGGGATTCTTTGTTATAGGACCTAAAGTTTTCCCTACACTGCTCAGGAGTAAGACCATATCTAGTGAGTAGGGTGTCCTTCATGATAGAGTAAGTGAGTCCCTAAGGGTTCCATAAGGATGTCAGTGTCCCTCCCCTCTCCCTCAAAGTGTTTCCACAGACCCGCCCCCCCACCCCAATGTGCTTCACGGACCATGTTCATGTGGACAGCAGACTCATACCCCTTGAACCACAGATAAAGGTCATCCTCCCTCTTATAATTCTTTACTATGGGGGTTATTACAACTTTGGAGGAGGTGTTAATCCGTCCCAAAAGTGACGGTAAAGTGGCGGACATACCACCAGCCGTATTACGAGTCCATTATATCCTATGGAACTCGTAATACGGCTGGTGGTATATCCGTCACTTTACCGTCACTTTTGGGACGGATTAACACCTCCTCCAAAGTTGTAATAACCCCCCCAAGTCCTTTGGAATGTGTACCCTCCTCTCAGACTGCACTGAGGTACTGCTGCCACCATTTCTGCCAGACTGGCTCCTCTGATCCAACTCTCTCAAACTGAGCTCATGAGCCAAGAGCATCTTTTTCTCTTCTCTAGCCAGCCTTCTCTCTATCTCTATTTTAAGTTTCTCTAACTCCAACTGGTGTACCCTCTCTGCTGGTCTGTCCTGCAACTCCTCAAGGGTCAGACCTTTGGATGAAACACTACTGCCTGCCTTGGAGACCATCCCCCAGGCAGAACAGGGTTACCCAAAACCACACTATGAAGACTCTTCACCCCCACCCTCCTCCTCCTCTGTGTGCCCCCAGCCTCCTTAGCTGCCACCCAGGCTCTCAAAGCCTTTTTCAGATCCTCCTTCCTGGCGGAGCTCTTGATTGGGTAGGCAAGATCCTTACAAAACCACTTCAGTTGAGCCACTGTGTACTCCTCCAGTTTCTCCAACTCAAACACAGCCTTTGTAGCCACAGCTTTTGCATCCCCAGATTGAGACATGTTGGTGAGGCTCACTCAAAAATGCAAAGTTCCAAAAAGAACAGAGTTTCTAAGAGAAGTTCAAAATCACAAACAAATGGAAGTAGAAAAAGTCCAAAAAGATAGAAAGCAAAAACAAGTAGTATGTGATCATGCAATGGTCTGCACTGAAAGCAATAGTGTACACTTAATCACTTTATGTCAAGTGCAAATACAAGTTCTGTCCTCACCCCTGATCACCAATCTTAGAAATGAGGTCTCTGGTTGGCAGTCAGTTTGCACTCTGTCCAAGCGTGGACTCTCACTCTAGTCAGGGCAATAGAGATGCGCACTTAGGATAACCCCTGCTCAGCCCCTTGGTAGCTTGGCACAAGCAGTCAGGTTTATCTCAAAGGCAATGTGTAAAGTATTTGTACCAAAAAAACTGAAATACAGTGGAAACATTACAAAATGGACACCACACCAGTTTAGAAACATAGCCAATAGTTATCTAAATCAAATAAGACCAAAACAACAAAAATCCAACACACACTAGTAAAGTTATGAATTTTTAAAATAATAGAAGCTTACTCCATGGAAACATTGTGGTCACCCAAAGTACCTGGTTTGCTTAAAAAATAAAGCCGCATGGGCGAGCGTGCATCGGAAAAGTCAGCGATGCATAATTTTTCTCTCCCACAAGGGAGCATTGCATCGACTGCCAGACGCAGGTTTATGTTGATTTTGACTCCCAGCGATGGTGCATGCGCAATCTGGTCGCACAGTGATTGAAAAACCACACTACAACGGGTTTGTATTGTTTTCAGCAGCTGTAAGTGGGTGTTGAGTTGTTTCTCCAGCCACGAAGCAAGTGATGCATCAATTTCCCAGCTGCGATGCAGGTGGTGTGTCGATTTCAGATGCGAGGCGGGTGGCGTGTTGTTTTTACAGTCGCGTTGCAGGTGGTGCATCAAAACTTTCCCTGCACAGCTTCCTGTGCGTGGATTCCAGTCCTTGTTCTACCAGCTTCGCCTTTCAAGGGCCAAGGGACTGGATAGGCCACCACTTAGCAGGGCAGGTGTCTCAGCAGAGAGTCCAGATGCTGGCAGAGGAAGTCTTTGATGGCCCTGAGATTTCAAAACAGGAGGCAATCTCTGTCCAAGCTCTTGGAGACACTTCACAAGCAGGAATATACCACAAAGTCCAGTCTTTGTTCTCTTCCAGGTAGAAGCAGCAACTGCAGGCCAACCCAGCAAAGCACAGTCACAGGCAAAAGGGCAGTACTCCTTCTCCAGCTCTTCAGCTGTTCTCCTTGGCAGAGGTTCCTTTTGAATCCAGAAGTAATCTGAAAATCTGGGTTTTTGGGTCCACTACTTATACCCCTTTCTGCCGTTGAATTTGGCGAACTTCAAAGGAAAGTCTCTGTTGTTGACAAGATCCTGCTTTGCCCAGACCTGGCTCCAGACTCATACCAGGGGGTTGGAGACTGCATTGTGTGAGGGCAAGCACAGCCCTTTCAGATGTAAGCGACCACCTCTCCCTCCATTCTTGCCCAGATGGCCCATCAGGATATGCAGGCTACACCCCAGCTCCCTTTGTGCCACTGTCTAGTAGAGATTCACAAATACGTCAACTGTCAATCTGACCCAGACAGGGAATACACAAGCAGGCGGAGTCACAGAATGGTTTAAGCAAGAAAATGCCTACTTTCTAAAAGTAGCATTTTTAAACTGACAATTCACAAACCAACTTTACCAAAAGTTGTATTTTAAAATTGTGAGTTCAGAGACACCACACTCCACATCTCTATCTGCTCCCAAAGGGAAACTGCACTTTAAAGCCAGCCCCCATGTTCACCTATGAGAGAGATAGGCCTCTCAACAGTGAAGACTGAAGTTAGCATTATTTCACTGTTAGAACATGTAAGAAACACCAGTACATGTCCCACCTTTAACATACACTGCACCCTGCCCACTTGGCTACCTAGGGCCTATCTTAGAGGTGCCTTACATGTAGAAAAAGGGAAGGTTTAGGCTTGGCAAGTGGGTATACTTGCCAGGTCGAATTGGGAGTTTTACAACTGCACACACAGACACTGCAGTGGCAGGTCTGATCCATGTTTAGAGGGTTACTGATGTGGGTGGCACAACCAGTGCTGAAGGCCCACTAGTAGCATTTGATATACAGGGCCTAGGCAACTCCAGTGCTCTTTACTAGGGAATTACTAGTAAATGAAATATGGCAATCATGGAAAAGCCAATTACACATACAATTTACATAAGGTGCACTTGCACTTTAGCACTGGTTAGCAGTGGTAAAGTGCCCAGAGTACCAAAACCAGCAAAAACAGAGTGCAGCACGGAGTCAAAACATGGGAAGCAGAGGCAAAAAAGACAAGGGAGACCACGCCAAGGATGCCAGGTCTAACACTGCAATCTCAATTGATTGCCGCACAAGTCTTAGGCTCAGAATTGTGAAAGTTACTACCACACTGACTACAATGTTTGCCGCTTTGTCTGTTCTTGAACTTTTTTAACATCACAACTACTTCTGTCCTGTTTTTGTCGTTTTCATACACAACTCTAATTCTTCAACAGTTTTGGCTATATCAATAACATCCTGAAGAAAGGAATTTTTCGCTGCCCAGAGACGTTCGTGCATTTTCTTGTTCCTGCATTCAACTATTAACCGATTTTGTGCCAACTCAGACATAACTCTGAATTGACATTTCATAGACGGTTCTCTACACCTTGAAATAAACTCATCTACAGAGTCATTCTCACTCTGTGGCTAAGTATAGAAGTTGTATCTGGCCATTACCAATTTGAACACCTTGGCAAATGTAGTTTCGAGTCATTTCATTTGTTCAAGATATTCATCCAAAATGGATTGACCCTTTAGATCAAGAGACGCTGTTAAGTGCTTAAATATGTGCTGACCATCTTTTCCTAACATATTCAGTAATAAAGCTTTCTTACCAGAAGGACGGAAAATCTTCCTATCCAGTGTCTCAATATAGTTTTCGAACATCCCTATCCAATCTCCCCATTCTATAGATGGTGATCCAGGTTATTGTAGGAACAGAGGCAGGGTAATAATGGAAGCATGGAGCTCCATTTCAACAGCCTATTCAAAATAATGAACACACACACACACCTCAAACCTACAAATGTCGAAGGTCACACAAAAAAGTAACAACAGTAAAATAAAGAAGCCTTTGATTACCTTACAACCCCCCGTTTCTGATCTTCGCCAAACGGCTGGTTCACCGCCAATATTTGTTGTGAAGAATCCAACTGTCACCATATGAAGACAAAATAACCATTTATTAATTGCAGCAATGAGAGTGTAGTCACCTTAAGTCAGCCAGCACCCAACTGCCAGGCTAGGAACACCCAACTCCAAACAAATATAGAATATCGTCAACATTCCAATCTTTAAAGAGAATCTCCCCAAGATACAACATACAACACAATCCAGTTTCCAGGACCCACCATAAAAGTACCTCTGAAAAGTCCGAGCAGTCACTTCAATGACATTTTTTGGGAGTACCTGAAAGAATCCAAATACCACACCATTGCCAAAAATGTGTTGGCCTTTCAACAAGAATACCTGCCTGGAGTTCAACATGATGTTTTATCTTCCAGGACCTGGTTCCCAGGCCTTCGTCAGGCACGTTCACTAGGTAGGTCCTTATAGTCTGTCCAACATGTCAAAATGACATGCATAGAGGTAAGACTAATTCTTACCAAGTCCTTCTTGAGTCACCTAATAATAAAAACACAAAGTGACATGAGTCCAGGAATCCATCATTGGAAATAGAAGAACATATAAAGCACAATAGTGTGACTCACACATTAAAATATGTAGTGATACAATCACATGGTGAGACAAAAAGGCACTCTGTGCAATAACACTGTGCATAGCCGTTATCTGTAAATTAGTGCTTGCACTCATTTGTGCTCGCACTGAACTCTGAACACCATGCAAAGTCTGTCCCACACTTACGCAGCAGTCGTCAGGGATAAACTCCATCAGTCACTAGGAGGTGGAATCTCACCTGTAGTCACACAAGGGGGACCAAACAAATTAAAACCTACTGTAGAGTGTTCCAGCAGAGATAACATGTACAGGTGAAGTCTCTCTTGTTGGGAAGATGATCTATCCGGAGCAAACGATCCTGTTTCCTATCCTGGGCAATTCCCGACAATTGGTCCCAATTGTGGAAGTGCTACCTCTCCATGTCTGAAAGGGTTGCCTCATTGTACTATGGTCACAGGTAGTGCCAGTTATCGCGGGATCCCCATCTCCTTTCCTAGTGTCCCTGTAACCCTAACCATATTGGTGTCTGAAAGCCAGTAGCTGTACTGATCTTGATGCTCTCAACAGCCCATAAGCGTCACAATACAAAAAACGTAGCAAGTGTCTCAGTGACACTCCAGTCTCAATATCCATTTCTATTATATTTACATAGCCTTACTTCCTTTGGGACATATAGGCTCAGTCATGTGTCCCAAAGTGTTTTGGAAAATCCTGCAAGCTGCCCATCACACCTTTTTTTTTTTTACGACACATTCCTCACTTATTGTGTAGGGGCCAAGTTGTTATCTGGGCAAATGACTTAAAACCCTTTTGGTTCAGGGGTAGTGAAGAGCTGTCTCATGTGTCGTGGAGCTGTATATCAAGTCATCATTCCATCTATCTAGCTTAAACTGTACTGGTTCATGTCACAACACATGTATCCTCATAGCTTGATACAGCACCCTTCTTTCCTTGGAATGGCCAAGTGACCCTTCGTTTCACCTAAATCACTGTTTCGGACGGTGCTTGTAGTGGTGTACCATGTTTAACCATGCTATTACCACTTCAGTTGCGGAAAGACCTAAGATTCAAGTGGACAGGTTATAATGCCCCAACATAAATCAATGAGGAATTTCGGCCCCGGGCCCACCTCATCACTACATACTCATTCATACATCTCACTAAATCTTTGATGAATACGCCTAGGAAGTCCCCCTGATAAAATAAAGTCATTGGTTTTATGGGGCAAATGCTTTTTGTGCTCATTTAATATCGCCTCTTAAATAGCGTTGTCTCAAGATGTGTGGGTGTGTAAATGCCAAAATTCTCAAAATTCAGCGTGGGCCCTCCCTGCCATCTCCTTACTCCATCAAGTTTTTAGATTTCGTGTCTTGCACCTAAGGTAATACCTGCATTATGCTGCTGCATCCTCCTGAACTCCTAGCAAGGGTGGGGTTAAAGAACACTACTGCTGCGTTATGGGTGTGCATCTCTGCCTCAAGCCCGCCGGGAAATGTGGTTTGTTTCCAAATTACATTACTCACAGGCAGAATCCGCCTCTTATGTGCACAGTGCCCACTTTCAGACCATATTGTTTCAATATTTTTTCTTATTCTTGTACTTTTGTTTGCTTTTGTGTGTGGGTCATAAATGTTTAAATTGGTTTCCCAATGCCTGTAATTGTGCTCAGTGGAGGGCATCTGCCCTTCCTTGATTTTTTTTCGGGCAAGGTAATTCTGGAATCAATCGTAGCAGTGGGCCACCATGTTACCATTTATAGAATTATCACAAATGCTGGTGGACTCTCCAAATGGCCCCACAACTGTTATATCCCCTTTTTTGGTAGAAGGGAGGGAGTCCAAAAAGGGTCATAGAATCTCCAATGGTGTCTATCTATTGTCCACATGTATTATAAACGTAAACTCTATGGGGACAGTGTGTGTATAAGGGAGAATTCTATTCACCCTACCAAACATAAAATAGGATTCCCTGAACTCTGAAGGCCAACTCACCAGGTAAGCAACACAAGGTATTGGAGCCCACCTATCCCAAGAAATAGTGGCCGCTCTTTTTAGGCCCGATTAACTGCCCTCAATCTATTATGGGTTTAATGTCCCAAAGGGAGTTGAGGGTTAAGTGGTATATGTAAGGAGACCTTTACCTCGAACTCGGCTGGGACCATGATATGTCATCATTAAGTCCCTTTTTCTCTGTTTGAAGCCAGTACACCCATCTTTGTTTCATCGTGAACAATGACTGTGCCTGGTCCCAGCCGCTCTGGTGTTTGTGTTCGATTACGTACCACACAAAATCGTCTGTGTTATGTCCTGCATCCAGAAAATCGCAAACTTTTGAGAGAGACTTCAGAGTCAAGCCTATCCGCAAAACAATGGGGTAGCCTGATGGTGGGGTGACCCCTTTGTGAACCTCTGGAAGAATATAAAAATATGGTATCTTGAGTTTTGTATTAATCAGAAATTGTGTTTCTTTTTCAGTAACTCATCCATTGCCCGGGCCCTTCTCCACCAGAAACCTTATTTCTTCGACAATGTCGGGAGTTGGATCCATTGTCAGGCTTTTGTAATTCCTGTCCTGATTTAATAATTTGAGGCACTCTTGTCTATACATGTCAAATGGAAGAATCACAATGGCTCCCCCTTTGTCGGACGGTTTTATGACAATCGCCTGGGCAGAAGAAAGACAGGGATTGCCTGTCTTTCATCCCTCGAGATGTTCTGGTATTGATGGTGGGGTGTTCTCGCCATTTTATCTATTTCTTTCCCCACTGCTTCCTCAAAAGCCAAAACCCCCACTGGCATCAAGTGGGAAGCGGGGTGAACGTTTGATTTTACTCTCTATCCTGTGTTCACTTCAATTTCTTCATTGTCATCTGTCTGGTCTTTGAAGAAACCTTTAGACGAATGGTTCTTAAAAAAACAACTAACCCCTCTTTTAGATTAAAGAGATCAATTTTTGGTGTTGGGACAAAACCCAATCCTTTATACAAGACAGCCATCTGAGGGTCTGTTAAGCATCTACTGCTGAGATTCATCACAATGTTATCTTCACGTCATTCTCTGCTTGTGCTGGGGGCCTCCTCTGTCGCGCCCCACTTATTTGCTGATCTTTTCTTCTCCCAATTCCATCTTCGCGGTCTTCTTCCTAAAAAAGGCTGCCACACGGGGGTCTGCCATGGTCCAACTGATGCATCATTGGTTGGGGGTACTCAAAGAAGGTGGGCCAGCCTCATCCCTGTTCATGGAAATTCTCTGGACCCATCGGGCCTCATGCCCCAAAACTTCTCTGACGGCCCCTGAAGTTTCTGCCCCATGCTGAGAAATCACCAGAGCTCTCCGAATCTGAAGATGAGTTGCTCCTTGAAGACAGACTGTCATCCTTCTTTCCAGACAGTCTTCCTTTGAGTAAGGGTAACACTTCTCCATAGAGAAATTCTTTAAGACTTTTTGAAATGTTTGTATCTTAGAATTAATGAAATACTCTTTATATTCATTTACGGTTCTGTTGGTTTCTTCTAACTTCTTCTTGAATGCTGTAATTGAAACCTGTGTCTTCGCATTACTCTCACTCATCTTAATTTGGATGAGGAGGTTATCCGACAATCTTTTAGCTGTTTTTATGAACAAGACTAACCAGTTCCACGTACATTTCCATGTGATTAATGACCAGTCCTTGCAGAATTCCTTATTCTCCAGAAAAATTCTAGGAGTGTTGGTCACTATGAGTCCTCGCGGGCTGCATTCGCCCTGAGGTACTCAGTTAACAGTGCTCATGTAATAGAGTCCTCACTTCATTCCTTTTGAATTCTACCAGTGTGTCCTCATTTCCATTAGATCCTATCTGGCTTGCTGTCTTGCCTCCTTTTACACCTGCCCCTCATATCACTGACTGTGGCGTGTCGCAAATGTCTTCCCTATACCCCTTCTTGTTCTGTCCTGTGGTTGGGGGATGACCTACGTGCATTTTCACAGTGCTTTCAGGTGTGCATATCAGATATGTACCTCTAGATGAGCTGTCATTGATGCAAACTGTACTTCAGCCTGATAGAGCAACAAGTTAAAAATGGCTGCCGTGCATCATGACACATGCGTACTAATACATCACAAATCACTCTTGCACGAGTTGTCAATTGTATGTGCACATCCGTCACGACGCTAGGCGGCCATCTTGAATGGATTTCCATTAATAGGAAATCTATTGCAAGCTTTCTGGCCATGTGGGCACATGTATTTTAAAACATGTGTTTGCATGCTGGGCCATCTAAAGACGAAACCCATTGACAACAATGCTTGTTGTATAAGGAACTTAAATTTGCTTTTCAACATGTCGTAAGGTGTGACTTTGAGGAGTCTGCAAAATGGCTGTAAGTTGACATGCAAGATCAAATACCAAAATAATCAATTAACCCCTCGGATGCCCTGGACACAACCGTTACGTCCTAGGCAGCACCGCTCGGGTGCCCAGGACTTAACCGTTACGTACAAATAGGGGACCTCGCGGGAAGCGATGGGCAGGGATGGAAGGGGAATTGCTTCCCCTTCCATCCCTATGCCCCCTGACCCCCCCCCCCCCATGGCGTCTGATGACATCAGCGCACGATCGCGCGCTGACCTCATCAGAGGCCTGCCCTTCCGCGCTGGAAGCTCTGCTTCCAGCGCCGATCGGAGGAGAAATGCTTTTGCATTTCTCCTCCTATCACGTGGAGGGGCGGAGAAAGGCATCAAAGGAAAGGCCTTTCCTTTCCTTTGATGTCTCTCTCAGCATTTCTGCTGCCCGATCGCACCGGCCCCTGGGGCAAGGGCCGCTCCCCAGGGGGGCAAAGTATAAGTAGGCCATTTCTGCCCCCCGGGGGCAGATCGGCCTATTATAATTAGGCCGATCTGCCCCCTGGGGGGCAAAAACCACTAGACACCAGGGATACATTTTTTCTTAAATGTGGGGAGCGACCCCTTAGGCAATGGTCGCTCCCCGGGGGGGCAAATTACTGTTAGGCCATTTCTGCCCCCCTTGAGGGCAGGTCGGCCTATTTCTATTAGGCCGATCTGCCCCGGGGGGGGGGGTCAGAAACCACTTCGGCACCAGGGATTGGTGTGTGTATGTTTTGTTTGGGGGGCAGCCCCTTGGGCAAGAGTCACTCTCTATGGGGGGGGGCACATTACTGTTGGCCATATCTGCCCCCCCGGGAGCAGATCGGCCTATTTTTGGAAGGCCCATCTGCCCCCAAGGGGGGCAGAAAGCCCACCAGAGACCAGGGAAGATTTTTTTCCAAAATAAGAGGCCATACCCCCACCCCAAATAAATGGGGCCAAAGTTGTTCTGCCCAGCGGTGGGCAGATGGGGCAATTACCCCAGATCCACTCCCCGGGGCAGGCAGAAAGCATACTAGATGCCAGGGAATTGAAAATATATATAAAATAGTGGGGTGGTGGCTACCAACAAGTATGGGCCTGGTTATGCCCCCACCCCAACTGAAGGGGGTAACAGTCTTTCAGCTCTCCCCTGCATTCTAAAACATCTTATCCCACGGCAAGCAAGAGAACATTTGATTATTTTGATTATTTTGGGTTTTGGTTTTACATTTGGGCCATGAGAGCTTGGCTAACTCTCAAAATCGTCCCACTTGGAATAGTGAGGGATGCACTTTTTGAACTTTGGGACACTACCTTGTAGAAAATCCCCACAAGACCTAGACACATCTGAAAACTAAACATCTGGGTGATTCCAGTGTGGTGTGCTTCACATGCACCCCGCACCATTTTCTTACCCACAGTGGCCTGCAAATCTCCAACTTTGCTGGAAATCACACATTTTTCCCACATTTTTGTGATGGAACCTTCCGGAATCTGCAGGAATCCACAAATTCTGCTGCGCTTATCAGCCTAATTTTTTTTTTCTCCAAACTGCCCTTTTGGACCTGCTTTGGTTCCCCCTCAATTTCGACATGTTTTGGCTCTTCCCTGTCACAGGCACTTGGCCCACCTACACAAGTGAGGTATCATTTTTACCGTTGCGGTGATCCCACACAGAAATGTGGGAAAAATGTGATTTTTTAGCAAAATTTGAGGTTTGCTGAGGATTCTGGGAAAGAAACCATTGGGGGATCCACGCAAGTCACACCTTCCTGGACTCCCTCGGGTGTCTAGATTTCAGAAATGTCTGGGTTTTGGTAGGTTTCCCTAGATGGCTGCTAAGCTCAGGACCAAAAACTCAGGTGCACCCACGCAAAAACAGGTAGTTTTGTATTTGATAATTTTGATGTGTCCAGATAATGTTTTGGGGCGTTTCAGAACCTGGTCACCCCATTTTGGATTTCCCTAGGTGTCTAGTTTAAAAAAATGCACAGGTTTGGTAGGTTTCCCTTGGTGCCGGCTGAGCTAGAGGCCAAAATCCACATCTAGGCACTTTCCAAAAAACAGCTCTGTTTTCTTTGGGAAAATGTGATGTGTCCATGTTGTTTTTTTGGGCATTTCCTTCGCGGGCACTAGGCCTACCCACACAAGTGAGGTACCATTTTTATCGGGAGACTTGGGGGGAATGCTGGGTGGAAAGAAATTTGTGGCTCCTCTCAGATTCCGGAACTTTCTGTCACCGAAATATGAGGAAAAAGTGTTTTTTTGGCCAAATTTTGAGGTTTGCAAAGGATTCTGAGTAACAGAACCTGGTGAGAGCCACACAAGTCACCCCATCTTGGATTCCCTTAGATGTCTAGTTTTCGAAAATGTGCAGGTTTGTAGGTTTCCCTAGGTGCCGGCTTAGCTAGAGGCCAAAATCCAAAGCTAGGCACTTTGCAAAAAAAAAAAGGTCTGTTTTCTTTGGGAGCATGTGATGTGTCCACGTTGAGTTTTGGGGCATTTCCTGTCGCGGGCGCTGGCCCTACCACACAAGCGAGGTACCATTTTTATCGGGAGACTCGGGGGAATGCTGGGTGTAAGGAAATTTGTGGCTTCTCTTGGATTCCAGAACTTTCAGTCACCGAAATGTGAGGAAAAAGTGTTTTTTTGGCCACATTTTGAGGTTTGCAAAGGATTCTGGGTAACAGAACCTGGTGAGAGCCCCACAAGTCACCCCATCTTGGATTCCCCTAGGTGTCTAGTTTTAAAAAATGCGCAGGTTTGGTAGGTTTCCCTAGGTGCCGGCTGAGCTAGAGGCCAAAATCCACAACTAGGCACTTTGCAAAAAACACGTCAGATTTCAATGTAAAAATGTGATGTGCCCATGTTGTGTTTCCTGTTGCGAGCATTAGGCCTACCCATGCAAGTGAGGTACCATTTTTATCAGGAGCCTTGGGGGAACACAGAATAGCAAAACAAGTGTTATTGACCCTTGTCTAACTCTACATTTTTCCCTTCCAAATGTAAGACAGTGTGTAAACAAAATGTCTATTTCAGAAATGCCCTGTAATTCGGAATTCAGAGATGTGCAAATAACCACTGCTTCTCAACACCTTATCTTGTGCACATTTTGGAAATACAAAGGTTTTCTTGATACCTATTTTTCACTCTTTATATTTCAGCAAATGAATTGCTGTATTCCCGGTATTGAATGAAAACCCATTGCAAGGTGCAGCTCATTTATTGGCTGTGGGTACCTAGGGTTCTTGATGAACCTACAAGCCCTATATATCCCGCAACTAGAAGAGTCCAGCAGACGTAACAGTATATTGCTTTCAAAAATCTGACACTGCAGAAAAAAGTTACAGTGTAAAACGTTGAGATGGCTGTTTTTGAATTCAGCTGTTTTTTTCTGTAGGAAAACCTTGTAGGATCTACACAAATTACCCCTTGCTGAATTCAGAATTTTGTCTACTTTTCAGAAATGTTTAGCTTTATGGGATCCAAGCATTGGTTTCACACCCATTTCTATCACTAACTATCACTAACTGGAAGGAGGCTGAAAGCACAAAAAATAGTAAAAATGGGGTCTATCCCAGTAAAATGTCAAAATTGTGTTGAAAAATTGTGTTTTCTGATTCAAGTCTGCCTGTTCCAGATAGCTGGGAAGCTGGTGATTTTAGCACCGCAAACCCTTTGTTGATGCCATTTTCAGGGAAAACACCACAAGCAATCTTCTGCAGCCCTTTGTCCCATTTTTTTTTTTTTTTAAACGATTTTTTCACTGTATTTTGGCAAATTTCATGGTTTCCTTCAGGGGAATTCACAAAGTCTGGGTACCTCTAGAATCCCTAGGATGTTGGAAAAAAAGAACGCAAATTTGGCGTGGGTAGCCTATGTGGACAAAATGTTATGAGGGCCTAAGCGCGAACTGCCCCAAATAGCGAAAAAAAAAGGCCTGAAACCTGAGGGGAAAAGGCCTGGCAGCGAAGGGGTTAATATACCCTTTCAGCTAACTCAGCACACAAAAATGAGAGCTTAAAGAAACTTACAAAATACATTTACTTCCTATTGATCAGACTGCTGTGGCACTTGGAACTATTTACAAAACAGTTTGGCGGTGAATAACTGACAGATAAATTCTGACTAAAAAGCAAAGCGGGGTTCTGGTTAATTTGTCATGGCATGTCAGATGTAAATCCGGCTTGCTGAGTGCAATCCTTAATGTGTTGACAGGCATTCAGAGACACTGGAATTCACATGTGTTATCCAAGGCCAGTCATCTCAGTAAAAGCTCACACCTCACCAAACCCTACTTGGAATATGTGATCTGTTCACACAGTCATCCAACCAAATTCTTGAGGATGTCTACACACTCATTCTACGGTGCTATACATGTACACAAAAGGCACCATAAAAATAGTTCATATACCTCTGGTCAACCCTCATTGACTTGTAGTTCATAAATACATTGGATTTTAAGGTCATTGCTGTTTTAAATGTATGAAATAGGACATTTTATGTGGGCTTCAATTTGTGACCCAAAGTCCATGAAATCTGTCAGAAGCCTCTTGGTCCGGCGGGTGGGCCCTTGAGCACACTGTTTTGTAGCCTCAACAGGAGATCTATGAATTCATAGCTCTTGTGGTTAGTGAATGGCTCCTCAGATTTACACTAGGGTTGTCTCTGATGGGTGTGAAGTGCTAGGCGTGGCATCAGTAACAATGCAATTGCAATGGCATGCCAGTAAACGAGGGTGTTGCCAAATCATTTAATTTATGCTGTACTCCTTTCATTGCTAATTTAGTACATCAACACAATTCCAGTAAACCTCCAACAAGGATGTACTTCCTCATTTCGTAAAGTTGTTTGTTATGGGAGAACCAGTGAAGCGGATAGTCTCCCTATCAGCAGTAGCAGCTCATTAAGACTGGCACCGTGCCAGCGAGTGTCGGACGATGTGATTATTCTGGAGTGGTTCTGCGTGTACTCAAAAGAGGCCTTATGTTAAAAGCTGCAGAACCTCAATAGAAGCAGGGAAGTGACCAAAGGTAAACACTCAAATTAAGCAAACTTTTTACAACTGTTGCATGGTGTACAGAAAGGTCAGAATCAGGTTGCCTTTTGTGGTTAGAATCACTTCTAAGATTGCTTCTACAACCTGGCTCATTTTCCAACTAACTGAACATTTGTGGACCGCATTTAGGGACAGATAAAGATACCAACTGCCTTCCCAAAAGTGATATGTAAGGTGTTATAAACCCTCTACATTAAATAAACAAATGCATTCCATTGAATTGCCTCAAAATATTGATCACCTGCTGGCTTGGTTAGATAACTTGTGTTTACTTGTCTGTAAGCTTCGACAAAGTGAGAAATTTAGGCATGAAAGACTCGGAATTCTCTATTTTGCCTAGAAATCCTCCACTAAACGAAAATGCCAGAACTACTGTATTCAGGGCAGAAGGTAGCTCCCAGAACTGTAAACCCAAAATGGAATTTGGCGAAGATGGGTTAGGAAATCAGTAGAAAGTTCTAGAGTTTTGTCAAGAGGGGTGGGTGAAATAGCATCCTTCCTTTCTGTCTCCTTAACTGAGCTATGACTCTCAGAATCATTACAAATGGAGGAAATGTCTAACTCATAGTTCACTCCATACTTCTCCATAAATGTGTCCCTTCCTTGTTACAGCGTTTAAGTCCAGTCTCTAATAGGAGACCCAGTGAAAATAGATGTTGAGGTGGAACTCAAAGACCCCTCTCACTGGCTTTAATTACTGAAAATCTGAAGATCCAGCCTCATGTCACTACTGTTACAATTTTGTCTGAAACACCAGGTCACCACATCAGTCGCCAACCTCAGAAGAAACTCTGGCTGAACCCGTTCAGAGAGGGCCTGGTTTGGCAGTTCAGGATGGACTGTGCCTACTGGAGCAGGACCAAGGTTGATTTGGATTGAGCTGATCTCTGCCTGGAATAAATAGTGGATAACAAACTATAGACTGCATTGTAGCTTCAAGCAAATGATAAACGTTGAGACATGTTGCAAGCATTCCAATGATAACCTTTGTGGTTTCCTCAAGAACATTAGAGGTCCTTCAGCAGATCCCTGACAACTCCAGTCATTGTTCCTTCCTGGTGGTTGTTATAAATGACCATATAATTATTGTTCAACCCAAAGTAGATGCAGCAATGATCGCACTGGATACTCTAAGTCACCTAAAGTTAAAATCACACAGAATTTCAGCTAGTGAAAGAGAAAAAATATAATGAATCTATCTTTGCTCTGAGCTGCCAAACTTAGACACTTTTTGTTTCAACAAAATGCATTCCAAGACCAGCCCCCTTTATATGCATTTTTAAAATATTATACATAGATGGCTGCCTAGCAAGCGGAGCTAAGAGCATGAGTGGACTAGAGGCAACGGGTGGTGAAGGGGCGAGGGGTTGTTTATAATAAAAAGAGTGGGGAGGATTTGAAGCAGGTCAGCAGGGAAGAAAAGAGCAGGGACCAATAGAGGGGGAAGGAAAATAGTATCTCGGAAGCATTTCAATGCAAGATCTGAAGTCAACAGTATAAGGAAACATGCCACCCAAACAAAACAAAACAATACTGAAATGCTCTTGAACGTCATAAACATGTGAGAGGGAGTAAAACATATTGAATCAGGATTTAATCTGAGATAGACAACAGACCCTTCCAATCATGAACAAGGGCTGACTCAAAGCTCACTCTAAGGCAGTATATGTAATATATTGCAAACAGAATGCCTATTTTAAGCTGGTAGTAGCCGAGACCTAAAAGTAAAGGGCTTTTTATATAGAGCTTTAAATCACATCTACTGTTCCTATGCTCCATTAATAAAAACATTTGCTAATATCAAATTTATTGTGCTCAAGTTACCAACCTTTGGTGGATGAAAGGCTGAGACATCTTGCCAATGATCTGAAGGTTTGACCTGTAGCCCACTTCAGATGACTGTGGAGCGTTAATCCACAGAACCTTCTTTTCAGTAGGCCGGTGGTTCTCAACCTGTGGTCCGGGGACCCCAGGGGGTCCGCGAAGCCACTTCAGGGGGTTTGCGACTGCTTAGAAAATTAAATAATATTAACAGATTTTAGTAATGGCTCAGTGAGGGGTCCTTGGGTTCCAGTAATGATAAAGTGGGGTTCCACAGAAGTCAAAAGGTTGGGAACCGCTGCAGTAGGTGATTTACTCAAAAAACAACTGTCTCTACCAAGCAGAAGATGTTTGCTAGAAGCCCTTCCTTCCAAGCAGAGAATGCAATACCAGTAACCATATCTCTCTGAGCAGATTACAAATGCAAGTCACTATGACACTGCAGCAGTGAATCCAGGTTAAATATTGTTTGCAAGCATAGAGGATGCCTGCAAGTTATTTTTACCTGCAGGCTGAGAATGTGAGCCATGTAAGCGGGTACTGTCCCTAGTTCTACCCCAGTGGGGTTAGGAGACCTACAACAGAAGGCATGGAAGTAGCTGAGCTTCTTTGGGACATGACTATTCATTTAAGAAACAACAGTTCTGAGATGAAGTCTAGTTACATTTCAAATATACTAATGCCTCTAAATGCAGCATTTGTGAATATACATTATATGAACTTTGACATCAACCATGAGAATGCCGTGACAATGGCAAGGGCTTCTACTCGTGCCTTCAAGCCAGTCAACTTCAACAAGTAGAAATCACTGCACCCTATAACAAATCAGGTTCAATAGATGTCAGCATCCACAAAGCCCTCCTAGAAGCAAGACCAGGATTCTTAATCCTCAGTCTTATACAGTCATTATTTTCTGTTATTGACTGGGGTTTAAAGAAAGTAGGCATAGGAAGTAAATGGACAAATCTTCACTTCGGAGTGTGTCCATAAGCCTAGCAGATCATTGTACATTGCAAGTGTCAATCACATTTGTAACTCCAAATAAAGGAAAATAAACAAGATACAGAAGAGCTCTCTCTATTCTTGGTGAAAAACTGTGGAGCTTTTTGCAGGAGTTCACTCAGCTCAAATACACACAAGGATTAAAGACCTGGCCCTTCAGGAAATAGCGTACTTTCTGTTGTCCTTCGACTGTCACACCACTCCTTCTCTTGTAGCTCATCTGCTTCACAATAACTCACGTGGTCTGTGTGCTACTCTACACAAGAATCCCCTATCATACCTCCCCCTTTGCTTGTACATGCACACACCCTATCAACACATATTCTCAGATAGACACAAGGAAAACGCAAAAAAGTCTCCTTTAAATATAATCTGCACGCCCCGTGCCCCTGGGTATACCTGTCATGCACTGGCTGCACATTCTTATGTGATACTGTTTATATTGCAAGCTCATCAAGTTGACATCAGGAATAAACTACAAAACTAATGGACCTATTCACAAACTGCATTCTGTACTACATTTAGTAGTATTACAGTAGAACTACTAACATACTACAAATTCTATCCATAAACCTACGTACTGAGGTGATGCCTTCGCCTCTCCTATCTTTTTCTGCCAGAAATCTCTGCCCGGATTGCAGAGTCTTGGTACTAGTAAGTACACATTTTAGTGATAAATATGAGAGGGACAGAGGACAGTGGCTGGAAATGGAGTATAATTACTAATAAAGGAGAGGGGTTAATGCAGGAGTAAGAAGGGTAAGGGAGGGCTCAGAGGGCTTAGGGAGAAACCTGCACACAAGCACAAAAGAGTAGGCCTGTTCCTATTCACAAACTGAACTTTTGAATTTTCTACAGCAAAATAGAACCAAAAACAATCATGAATGTACTGCAGCCTAGAGCTGCTTTAAGTCCTGCACCACAGATGGCCAGCCACTGATACTGCAATACCCTCCTATAGAAAATAATGGATGTAGGGATTTAAAACTAACCCCCATGGGAAATAATGTTAAACTAAATTAAATTATTTTAAATATATTAAAATATACCCAAATTAAATTGAATATAAAAAAGTTATATATATATGGAAAATGTCACTTACCCAGTGTACATCTGTTCGTGGCATGAGACGCTGCAGATTCACATGCTGTGCATTATCCTGCCATCTAGTGTTGGGCTCGGAGTGTTCCAAGTTGTTTTTCTTCGAAGAAGTCTTTTCGAGTCACGAGACCGAGGGACTCCTCCCTTTCGGCTCCATTGCGCATGGGTGTTGACTCCATCTTAGATTGTTTTCCCCGCAGAGGGTGAGGTAGGAGTTGTGAATATAGTAATTGTGCCCATGCAATGGAGTAAGTATGTATGTACATAATGGAGGTCATTCCGACTCCTGCCGGCGGCGGTAACCGCACGCCCGGCAGGAGCCGCCGAATGACCGCACCGCGGTCAAATGACCGCAGCGGGCATTCTGGCTTTCCCGCTGGGCTGGCGGGCGACCGCCAGAAGGCCGCCCGCCAGCCCAGCGGGAAAGCGCCTTCAACGAGGAAGCCGGCTCCGAATGGAGCCGGCGGAGTTGAAGGCGTGCGACGGGTGCAGTGGCACCCGTCGCGATTTTCAGTGTCTGCGTGGCAGACACTGAAAATCTTTGTAGGGCCCTGTTAGGGGGCCCCACGACACCCGTTCCCGCCAGCAAGGTTCTGGCGGTCAAAACCGCCAGAACCAGGCTGGCGGGAACGGGGTCGGAATCCAGCGCCGCCATGGAGGATTCCTCAGGCCAGGGGAAAACTGGCGGGAAACTGCCGGTTTCCCTTTTCTGACTGTCAGAATTGGCCTGGATGCACCGCCAGCCTGTTGGCGGTGCATCCGCTGTCCCCGGCCCTGGCGGTCTATGACCGCCAGGGTCGGAATGACCCCCAATGTCTATAAGAATAGTATTTATTTACAAATTTTCAATTTTCATTCAACTTATAACGGCTACAGGCTCCCGGGGAGGTGGGAGGGCGAATGTGAATCTGCAGCGTCTCATGCCACGAACAGATGTACACTGGGTAAGTGACACTTTCCGTTCGATGGCATGTGTAGCTGCAGATACACATGCTGTGCATAGACTAGTAAGCAATAATCTCCCCAAAAGCGGTGGCTTAGCCTGTAGGCGTTGAAGTTGTCTGAAATAATGTCGTAATACAGCCTGTCCTACTGTGGCTTGTTGTGTTGTTAACACATCTACACAGTAATGTTTTTTGAATGTATGAGGCGTAGACCATGTGGCTGCCTTACAAATTTCCGTCATAGGTATATTCCCTAAAAAAGCCATTGTGGCGCCTTTTTTCCTTGTGGAATGCGCCTTTGGTGTAATAGGTAGATCCCTTTTTGCCTTAATATAGCAGGTTTGAATACATTTTACTATCCATTTGGCAATGCCTTGCTTAGATATAGGATTCCCTGCATGGGGCTTTTGGACGGCTATAAATAATTGTTTTGTTTTGCGAAACTGTTTTGTTCTGTCAGTGTAATACATTAGTGCTCTTTTGATGTCTAACGTATGTAAGGCTCTTTCTGCTACTGAGTCTGGTTGTGGAAAAAAGACTGGGAGTTCCACTGTTTGGTTTAGGTGGAATGGTGATACAACTTTTGGTAAGAATTTAGGATTTGTACGGAGAACCACTTTATGTTTATGCATTTGTATAAAGGGTTCTTGCAAATGCTTGTATTTCACTTACTCTCCTAAGAGATGTGATAGCTATCAGGAAGGCTACCTTCCATGTTAAGTATTGCATTTCACAAGAGTGCATGGGTTCAAATGGTGGTCCCATGAGTCGTGTTAATACAATATTGAGGTTCCACGAAAGGACTGTTGGTGTTCTCGGGGGTATGATTCTTTTTAATCCTTCCATAAATGCTTTGATGACTGGGATTCTGAAAAGCGATGTTGAATGTCTAATCTGCAGATAGGCAGATATTGCTGTGAGATGTATTCTAATAGAAGAGAATGCTAGTTTAGACTTTTGTAAGTGTAATAAGTAACTTACAATGGGGGTCATTCTGACCCTGGCGGTAAAAGGCAGTTACCGCCGGTCAGAAGACCGTCATAACCCCGCCGCGGCCGCGGTAACCCGCCAGGGTCATTCTGACCCACAACTGCCAAACCGCCAAAAACCCGACCGCCACTGAAGGCCGCCACATCAGCGGTCAGCGATAAACTGGAGATGACCAAACCTCCACCGTCACGCCAACAGAAATACGCCCATGCCATTACGACCCACGAATCCACGCAGCGGTCTTTCAACCGCGGTATCCCATTGGCGGTACACACCGCCGAGGTCAAAATACACACACCTTTACAAAACACAGCCACATTGGATAATACAAAATACACACACCTGAGACACATACAAACACCACTCCCACACAATCAATACGATATAAAACACACACCCACATCACCCACAAACCCCCACAAATCGAAATTCAGAGACAAGGCGCAATACACAGAGAGAGAGCACAGGGAACGCAAACCACAACACACACAGGAACCCAACATCATCCCCCACACTACACCTACGCACAAAACACCACACACCACTACACTCATCACCACAAACACCACCCCACACCTCATCCACACCACCCCATGGCACCCCAAAGACACCCCAGGTTCTCGGACCAAGAACTCAGGGTCATGGTGGAGGAAATAATTAGGGTAGAGCCCCAGCTCTTCGGCACACAGGTGCAGCACACCACAATAGCCAGGAAGGCGGAGCTATGGCAAAGGATCGTCGACAGGGTCAACGCTGTGGGACAGCATCCCAGAAATCAGGAAGACATCCGAAAGCGCTGGAACGACCTACGGGGGAAGGTGCGGACGATGGTGTCAAGACACAACATCGCTGTGCAGAAGACTGGCGGCGGACCCCCACCCACTCCACCCGAATTCACAGCATGGGAGCAAGAGGTCTTGAACATCCTGCATCCTGAGGGCCTCGCTGGAGTAGGCGGAGGAATGGACTCTGGCAAGTCTAATCTCAACTACTTCACCCCCCCCAACCACCAGCATGCCAACCCACACCCCCACCCTCACCCCCAACCCCCCAGCACATATCCTCCCTGCTAATGTCTCACCAGCACAACCCACCCAAACCAACACCAACCCCTGAATGCCAACACAAACCATGGACACCCATCACCTAAGCATGACCACTGCACATACCCATCCCCCCCCCAAACCACCCTCACAACTCCTCCCACAAGGGAATGCCAGCACTGGGGGACAAGGGCACCCACAAATCGCACGCCATGGCACACACAGAAGCAATAACCATACTCTTTTACCCCTGCAGGGCCTGAACGCCAACACACCGGCCCGGAGGGTCCAGAAATGTCCATCCCACCCCCAGAACAGGCCCCCAGTGATGACAGCAGCTCTGTCGACCTAGAACCTGATGATCAGCCCGGACCAGCGGGGACCTCTAGACAGTCGGTTCCCCTCAGGCAGCCACAGGCCACAGCAGACCTACCCCCCTCTGGAAACCCCAGCACAGCACCCACCCAGCGGGCCCATGCCTCTGTCTCCAGGACAGGTCAAGCAGCGGTGTGTCTACCACTACAGGGCACCCAGGGCAACCCACCACCCCAACAACAACAGGGACCTGGGGGCAGTGGTAGTGGCACACCGTCCAGGGGACAGAGGCCCAGGAACAAAGGGGAACTGGGAGGGCTGCTGTGCGACAGAGGGAGGACAGGCCTAGGGAACCCACTGTCCAAGAGGCCCTCACCACCATCATGGGAGCGTACCACCACTCCCAAGAGACGATGGCGACGGTCCTGGCCAGGTTCCAGGAGATCCAGGCCATGCAGGAGGGCCAGTACATGGGGTTCCGGGAAGAACTGTGCAGCATCAGTTCCGCAATGGGTACAATCGTGGTGGCACTCAACCAGATTGTCACCACATTGCGGGACCATGTGGCCCCCCAAAGGCCCCCTGCTACTAGCATGGAGGAAGAACAGCCCATCACCTCCGCCGGCGCTAGTGGTCAGGAGGCCCCGACACAACAGCAACGGGCCACCCGGACCCCACCCCCTGCAGAACATGAACCACCCCGCAAGAAAGGCCTGAGATCGAGGAAGAAGACAGAGTAGGATGTCAAGACCCCCGCCATGCACGGATCCCCCCGGATGTCGTCCCACTGTCCCACTTGTTCACCCTGTCCAACCTTGAACTGCCCCTGCTCCACCTTCCACAGGCATATGGACAATGCACCTGTGCGAACGTGAGTCTGGACTCTGCCATGGACATGCCTCCACCATCACCCATCACCCTTTTTGAACTATACACCAATTTTTGCACTTCAATAAACACAATTATTGCACAAAAACCATCTGGAGTCTGCTATTTATTTTTTTAAACCAAATGTATTCGATATAACCAACCAAAAATGTCCAAATACATTGTGATGACAACATACCAGTGTCACACAGCGGTAGTCCATGGGGAAATAAACCAGAGGGCACTCCGTGGGGACCAGATCACTGAAATAGGAAGGCAAATTCACAACTAAGTTACCATACATTGGGGTGAAAGGTCAGACAGTAGAGAGCCAGTACTGTTACAGATATAATAAAATGTAGGAGTAGATTCTTACCTGTGTGTTACTGGAAATACTGCAGTATCACTCTGTCCCTGTTGTCTGTGTCGTCCTCTTCGTCTTCCTCCTCTTCACTCTCCACAGGCTCCACAGTGGCCACAACACCACCATCTGGACCATCCTCCTGCAGGAAAGGCACCTGGCGTCGCAAAGCCAGGTTGTGAAGCATGCAGCAGGCCACGATGATCTGGCACACCTTCTTTGGTGAGTACATTAGGGATCCACCTGTCATATGCAGGCACCTAAACCTGGCCTTCAGGAGGCCGAAGGTCCGCTCGATCACCCTCCTAGTACGCCCATGGGCCTCATTGTACCGTTCCTCTGCCCTTGTCCTGGAATTCCTCACTGGGGTCAATAGCCAAGGCAGGTTGGGGTAACCAGAGTCACCAATTAGCCACACACGCTGTCTCTGTAGCTGTTCCATCACATAAGGGATGCTGCTATTTCGTACGCGTCATGCACTGACCCTGGGAACTTGGCATTTACATGGGAGATGTACTGGTCAGCCAAACAGACCACCTGGACATTCATCGAATGATAACTTTTTCGGTTCCTGTACACCTGTTCATTGCCTTTTGGGGGGACCAAAGCCAAATGGGTACCATCAATGGCACCAATGATATTGGGAATGTGTCCAAGGGCATAGAAATCACCCTTCACTGTAGGCAAGTCACCCACCTCAGGGAAAATGATGTAGCTCCGCATGTATTTCATCAGGGCAGACAACACTCTGGACAATACCCTTGAAAACATAGGCTGAGACATCCCAGATGAAATGGCCACTGTAGTTTGAAATGATCCACTAGCCAAAAAATGGAGTACTGACAGCACCTGCACTAGAGGCGGAATCCCTGTGGGTTGGCGGATGGGTGACATCAGGTCTGGCTCCAGCTGGGCACACAGTTCCTGTATAGTGGCACTGTTGAGTCTGTAGGTGAGTATGACATGTCGTTCTTCCATTGTCGACAGGTCCACCAGCGGTCTGTACACGGGAACATTCCTCTGTCTCCTCGCAAGTCCCAGCAGACGGTGCCTAGGAAGGACAACATGGAGCACAGAGTCAAGCAACCCACAGGTAAGTTCCCACAGCCTGCACAGTACACACATCTCTCTGGATTGAATAGCTTGTATGAGTGTCGATGCAAGGCCTAGCCATGTGTGACGCAGTAGGAATAAAGCCATGTGGGCCCTTGAAATGGCGGCTGCCTGACCTGTGAAGTGTGACAATGTGAAGTGAGGTCATTGCGCAGGCGTGGCACGCCGTGGCGGTAGGCGGTCGAAGACCGCAGCGCAAAGCAGCATTGGTTAACATTGAACCCTATGGGTTTCAGGAGCCAATGTGCGCCGGCGGTCGCGGTACGCACCGCCACGGGCGTGACCGCCATTTTCTCTCTGCTTAATCACACGAGACCTGAGCATCCACAGGAGAGGACCTATACTGCAAGTGCTGCTGTGACCTCGGTCTGGAAGTGACAATGGCTGCTGCGACTGGGGAAAGGGCCCTCGCCTTCAGTTCTGAAGAGTTGGAGAAGCTCGTGGACGGGGTCCTCCCCCAGTATGCGCTACTCTACGGTCCTCCAGACCAACAGGTGAGTACACGGGGGCCAATGCATAGTGGGCAATGCCTGTGATGAGTGGGGTGGATGTACGATGGAGGGGAGGGGAGCGAATTACGAATGCATGGCACAACAGATGAGAGCATGTGCCACCTGGCAAGTTTGGGGAGGGGGGGCCACTCACATCGAGCATGCAGAAAAGTGATGATGTTTCTTTTCCCCCCCTGTACATGTCACAGGTCAGCGCCCATCAGAAGATCGATATTTGGCGTGCCATCGCCAAGGACGTCCGGGCCCTGGGGGTCCACAACAGATGGGGCACCCACTGCCGCAAGAGGTGGGAGGACATCCGCCGCGGGAGCAGGAAGACCGCCGAGGCTCTGCTGGGGATGGCCTCCCAACCTAGGAGGGGTGCCAGTCGTACCTTGACCCCCCTGATGTCCCGGATCCTGGCGGTGGCCTACCCCGATTTAGATGGGCGCTTGAGGACATCACAGCAGACACAAGGGGGTGAGTACCAGCACATTCAGCTATATTTGCGCGCAGTGGAGGTGCCTGGGTGGGGGAGGAGGGCTGTGGGTATCCCTAGGCCAGGGCAATTTCTGTAGGCTAGGCCCCTCCGTGAGGTATGGTCCTGTGCCCCCGCCCCCCACCTCTGTAGGGTGCCTAGTAACGCTATTCATGGACCTGTGTATTCTGTGTGGGCAGTTGTCGTCCATAGGCTTGTAGGGCATGTCCCAGGGAATGAGTAGTGTACCCCAAGTGCGCAGCGTAGTGCATGGGGCTTCTGTGTCTGTCCTCTCCGCCAACGGTGTCCCCAATGCATGCACTCAACTTGTCTTTATTTCTCCCCCCCCCCCCATTTTCTTTGTTTTTCTGTGAATGTGTGCATTAGCATCATCAGGCGGAGGAGAAGTGGCATCGGCGCAAGAGGGAGCTGCATCTCACATGGCCCCAGAGGGCCATGCAATGGACTCCGACATGACAAGTGAGACGGAGGGCGAGGGGGGCTCCACCACGGGGACCCGTGCAGACGTCAGAGACACCGACACGTCCTCGGATGGGAGCTCCCTTGCGGTGGCGGCAACATCCGTGCCCGCCGATACTACAGGTACAGCCGCCACCCAGCGCACCAGCTCCTCGGCCTTCGGCCTGTGCCCGCACGGCCAGGAAGGCGGCCATCTCCTTCGCCCCAGGCACCTCAGGCCCTGCCCCAGTCACCCCTGCTGCCCTCAGTGAGGAGGTCATTGACCTCCTGAGGACCATCATTGTTGGGCAGTCTACCCTTTTGAATGCCATCCAGGGTGTGGAGAGGGAGGTGCATCAAAGCAATGCATACCTGGAGGGCCTTCATTCGGGTCAGGCTGCCCAGCAGCGATCGTTCAACGCTCTGGCCTCAGCACTGACGGCAGCGATTGTCCCTGTCTCCAGCCTCCCTCTTCTAACTCCCTCCACCCAGTCCCACTCCCCTGTTCCTCTGCCTATCCCATCCACACCTACAGACCAGCCTGCACACACCTCAACACCCAAGGGAAGCTCATCCAGACATTAGCACCACAGAACACACAAGCATTCACAAAAGCAACATACAGATGCAGACATACCAACAGCCACTACCACCTCTGTGTCCCCCACCTCCTCGTCTCCCTCCTCCCTCCCTGTGACGTCTACACTCACACCTGCATGCACACCACCATCAGCCAGTACACCCATCATCAGCACACCCTCCACACCAGTCCGCACACGTGCAGTCAACACCCCCACTGCCATGTACACGTCCCCTGTGTCCTCTCCCAGTGTGTCTGTCACCCCCGCTTCCAAACCACACAAACGCAGGCAGGCACCCAACCAACAGCCATCCACCTCACGTCAGCCTCCAGCCCAAGCACCTCCACCCAAAGACACCACACTTGACTCTCCTACAACCACATCCTCTTCCTCCACTCCCATACCCACTCCAGCTACCCTTCCCATGGCTCCTAAAAAACTAATCCTCTATAAACTGGACCTCTTTTCCTCACCTGACCCACCTCCTCCATCTCGTAAGAGTTCCAAAAACACCTCAGCCACCACCAGCCCAGCAACTCCCAAGAACGTCGTGGCTGGTTTTTGGAGTCCGCCCTTTCCTTGTGCAGGGACATCGGCCAGCAGCAAAGGCACAGCCAGCGCCCCCCCCTGGGAAGAGGAGCAGAAAACTGAAGGGCAGGCGCGACAGGCCTGATACGCCTGCCCCCAAGGAGGGTAGCCTTGCACCGTCACCTGCCACATCGGGTAAGGGAGCCAAGGGCCACGGAGAGTCTGCCAAGGAGGGCAAGGGCAGCAAAGCGCAAAAGGCAGGGAGCAGCCGACCTGGCCATAAGGGCCCCACCAGCCCCATTCCGGGGGTATCGGAGGAGACCCAGGGCCCCAGGACTCCATCACAGGAGGGCCCTGCAATGGAAAGGTCCGATGCTGACTGAGCGGGAAGTATTGGCCAGGTGTGGTTCACTCGAAGCACAAGACAGGCACCGCTGAACAGGGCCCCGCCGTGAGGAGCACCGCTGAACAGGGCCCCGCCAAGACAGGCACCGCTGAACAGGGCCCCGCCGTGAGAAGCACCGCTGAACAGGGCCCCGCCAAGACAGGCACCGCTGAACAGGGCCCTGCCAAGACAGGCACCGCTGAACAGGGCCCCGCCGTGAGAAGCGCCGCTGAACAGGGCCCCGCCGTGAGAAGCACCGCTGAACAGGGCCCCGCCGTGAGGAGCACCGCTGAACAGGGCCCCGCCGTGAGGAGCACCGCTGAACAGGGCCCCGCCGTGAGGAGCACCGCTGAACAGGGCCCCGCCGTGAGGAGCACCGCTGAACAGGGCCCCGCCGTGAGAAGCACCGCTGAACAGGGCCCCGCCGTGAGAAGCACCGCTGAACAGGGCCCAGCCAAGACAGGCACCGCTGAACAGGGCCCCGCCGTGAGGAGCACCACTGAACAGGGCCCCGCCAAGACAGGCACCGCTGAACAGGGCCCCGCCGTGAGAAGCACCGCTGAACAGGGCCCGCCGTGAGGAGCACTGCTGAACAGGGCCCCGCCGTGAGAAGCACCTCTGAACAGGGCCCCACCGTGAGAAGCACCGCTGAACAGGGCCCTCCTGTCAAGCACCGCTCCGCTGGGCCCTCCTGTCAAGCACCGCTCCGCTGGGCCCTCATCTCAAGCACCGCTCCGCTGGGCCCTCCTGTCAAGCACCGCTCCGCTGGGCCCTCCTGTCAAGCACCGCTCCGCTGGGCCCTCCTGTCAAGCACCGCTCCGCTGGGCCCTCCTGTCAAGCACCGCTCCGCTGGACCCTCCTGTCAAGCACCGCTCCGCTGGGCCCTCCTGTCAAGCACCGCTCCGCTGGGCCCTCCTGTCAAGCACCGCTCCGCTGGACCCTCCTGTCAAGCACCGCTCCGCTGGGCCCTCCTGTCAAGCACCGCTCCGCTGGGCCCTCCTGTCAAGGACCGCTCCGCTGGGCCCTCATCTCAAGCAACGCTCCGCTGGGCCCTCATCTCAAGCACCGCTCCGCTTGGCCCTCCTGTCAAGCACCGCTGGCCCATTGGCAGGCCCGGTTCTGTGTCGGGCAGGGCTTCACGAGGCACTCTGCCCACCATGCCTCCTCCATGACCAGTGGACTCTGTAATCCACCTGATGGACTGTGGCTTTGCACCCCCCAGGATGGAACAGTGGGCAATCCACCCACTATAGAGACTTGAGAGACTGTGGCTTTGCACTCCCCAGGATGGCACAGTGGGCATGGAGGCCCTTCGTGGATCTGGCGTCGTGGACTCATGTGGCTGAGGTGCCCCCCCTTCCCTTCCCCCTGAGGTGCCAGTATTTTATTTTTGTGATGCCCCAGCAGTGTTCTCTCCAATGGACTCGATCTCGTGTGTGGGCTTTGCCCATGTGTTGCTGCACATTGGCCCACGGACATTTGAACTTTGCAAAACCGGGCCGGACTTTTGCTACTTGTATATATATATAGTTCTAGATGTGTAATAATTCTTTATATATTGCTAAGTTCGCTATACTTAATTCTTGCTATAATATAGTTCTATTTTTACAATCATTGCCTTTTGTCTTTGCTTTTTTGTTTTGGGGGTTTGGGGGTGTCACTCTGACTTTTTAATCTGCATTGGTGTGTAGGTATTTCGGTGGGGGTGGGGGTGGGTGTGTGGCGTATGTGTGTGCCCGTAACCTTTCCTCCTCCCCCCTCCCCTGTGTTGTAGGTGCAGTACTCACCGTTGTCGTCTGCGGCGACGTTCGTGATCCTGGAAGAAGAGCAGGAAGGCAATGGCTGGGAGGATGTGGAGTTCCGGTTCCATGCTGTCCCGATTCCGCGTGGAGTGTGTCGAGGTGAGCGTTTTCCATTGGAAATGTCTGTTTCCGCCGTGTTTTTATCAGCGGGGCTCCCGCCCCGGAAAAGGTGGTGGATTGGTGAGTCGTGATACGGTGGGCGGTACATTGTCTGCCGCCTGGCTGTTGGCGGTGACCGCCGCGCTGTTTGTTTGTGCCGCCATGGCGGTCGGAGTGTTAAAGCGGCGGCCTGTGTTGGCGGTTCCCGCCAGGGTCAGAATTCCATTTTTTGGACCGCCAGCCTGTTGGCGGGTTGGCCGCCGCTTTAACACTGACCGCCAGGGTCAGAATGACCCCCAATGTCCTTTGCGGAAGCATGTAGTGGTTTAATTTGATTATTGTGGCAGTAGTAAACAAATCTTTTCCATTTGTTTGCATAACAATGTCTTGTAGTAGGTTTCCTAGCTTGTTTAATGGCCTCCATAAATTCTTGTGTAAGGTCTAATTGTCCAAATTCTAAGACTTCAGGAGCCTGATCGCTAGATTGAGCGATGCTGGGTTCGGGTGTCTGATCTGTTGTTTGTGTTGAGTTAACAGATCTGGTCTGTTTGGTAATTTGACGTGAGGTACTACTGATAGGTCCAGAAGTGTTGTGTACCACGGTTGGCGAGCCCAGTGCTATGAGTATTAGTTTGAGTCTGTTTTGACTTAGTTTGTTGACCAGATAAGGAATGAGTGGGGGAAAAGCGTAAGCAAATATCCCTGACCAACTGATCCATAGCGCATTGCCCTTGGACTGAGGGTGTGGGTACCTGGACGCGAAGTTTTGGCATTTTGCGTTTTCTTTTGTTGCGAATAGGTCTATTTTTGGTGTTCCCCAGCGTAGAAAGTAATCTTATAGGATTAGGGGATGAATTTCCCATTTGTGTGTTTGTTGGTGATCTCGACTTAGATTGTCGGCCAACTGGTTCTGTATGCCTGGGATGTATTGTGCTATTAGGCGAATGTGATTGTGAATTGCCCAATGCCAAATCTTCTGTGCTAAGAGACACAGTTGTGACGAGTGTGTCCCTCCTTGTTTGTTGAGGTAATACATTGTCGTCATGTTGTCGGTTTTGACAAGAATGTGTTTGTGGGCTATCAGTCGTTGAAATGCTTTCAATGTTAGAAACACTGCCAACAGTTCTAGATGATTTATGTGCAGTTGTTTTTGTTGAATGTCCCATTGTCCCTGTATACTGTGCTGGTTGAGGTGTGCTCCCTACCCCATCTTGGAAGCATCTGTTGTGATCACGTATTGAGGCACTGGGTCTTGGAATGGCCGCCCTTGGTTTAAATTTATAGGGTTCCACCATTGAAGCGAGAAGTGTGTCTGGCGGTCTATCAACACTAGATCTTGGAGTTGACCCTGTGCTTGTGTCCATTGTGTTGCTAGGCACTGTTGTAAGGGCCGCATGTGTAGTCTTGCGTTTGGGACAATGGCTATGCATGAAGACATCATGCCTAGAAGTTTCATTACAAACCTCACCTGGTAGTGTTGGTTTGGCTGTATGTTTAATATTATATTCTGGAAGGCTTGTACTCTTTGTGGACTTGGAGTGGCAATCGCCTTTTGTGTGTCGAGTGTTGCTCCCAAGTATTGTTGTATTTGGGATGGTTGTAGATGCGATTTTTGGTAATTTATAGAGAACCCTAGTTTGTGTAGAATTTCTATAACGTATTGTGTGTGAAGAAGACATTGTTGTTGAGTGCTGGTTTTTATTAACCAATCGTCTAAGTATGGGAATACGTGCATGTGCTGTCTCCTTATATAAGCGGCTACTACTGCAAGGCATTTTGTGAATACCCTTGGGGCTGTTGTTATCCCGAATGGTAACACCATGTATTGGTAATGCACGCCCTGTATTACAAACCTTAAGTATTTCCTGTGAGAAGGATGTATGGGTATGTGGAAATATGCATCCTTGAGATCTAACGTTGACATGTAGTTCTGTTTTTTGAGCAAGGGAATCACGTCTTGAAGTGTTACCATGTGGAAGTGATCTGATTTGATGTAGAGATTCAGGGGGTCATTCTGACCCCGGCGGTCATGGACCGCCGGGGCCAGGGTTGGCGGGAGCACCGCCAACAGGCTGGCGGTGCCCCGCAGGGCATTCTGACCGCGGCGGTTTGGCTGCGGTCAGTAGTGGAAAACCGGCGGTCTCCCGCCGGTTTTCGGCTGCCCAAAAGAATCCGCCATGGCGGCGCAGCTCGCTGCGCCGCCATGAGGATTCTGACACCCCATACCGCCATCCTGTTCCTGGCGGCTCTGCCGCCAGGAACAGGATGGCGGTATGGGGTGTCGTGGGGCCCCTGGGGGCCCCTGCAGTGCCCATGCCAATGGCATGGGCACTGCAGGGGCCCCCATAAGAGGGCCCCACAAAGAATTTCACTGTCTGCATTGCAGACAGTGAAATTCGCGTCGGGTGCCACTGCACCCGTCGCACCTTCCCACTCCGCCGGCTCAATTCTGAGCCGGCGTCCTCGTGGGAAGGGTGTTTTGCACTGGGCTGGCGGGCGGCCTTTTGGCGGTCGCCCGCCAGCCCAGTGCAAAACCCAAAATACCCTCAGCGGTCTTTCGACCGCGGAGCGGTATTTTGGAGGGGGGAACTCTGGCGGGCGGCCTCCGCCGCCCGTCAGAGTCAGAATCACCCCCTCAGTGTTCTGAGGTCTAATATGGGTCTCAACGTTTTGTCTTTCTTTGGAATTAGGAAATACAGGGAGTAGACACCTGTTCCTTTTTGATGGTTGGGTACTAGTTCTATTGCTTGTTTTTGTAACAATGCTTGGACTTCTAGTTGTGACAGGTCTAAGTGTTGTTTGGACATATTGTGTGCTCTTGGGGGCACATCTGGTGGGAAAGTTATGAATTCTATGCAATAACCATGTTGGATAATGGCTAGGACCCATGCGTCCGTAGTTATGTTTGTCCAGTTTTGGTAGTATGCAGTAAGTCTCCCCCCCACTGGTGTTGAGTGTTGTGGGTTTGTGACATTGAAGTCACTGTTTGGCTTGAGGTGTTTTAGGGCTTTGGAATTTCCCCCTTGCTCTTGGGAATTGTCCACCCCTGTATGATCCTCGAAACCCTCCTCTTTGGTACTGCCCCTGATAGGTGGGTCTGGCTTGTGAGGTGGATGGCTCTGGAATTTGGGTACGAAACCCCCCTGTAAACTGTGGTCTTCTAAAAGTGCCTCTGCTTTGTGGGGAGTAGAGTGCGCCCATGGCTTTGGCCGTGTCTGTGTCTTTCTTTAGTTTTTCGATTGCCGTGTCCACCTCTGGCCCTAACAATTGTTCTTGGTTAAATGGCATATTTAGCACAGCTTGCTGGATTTCCGGTTTAAATCCTGAGCTCCGTAACCATGCATGCCTGCGAATGGTTACCGCAGTGTTCACTGTCCGTGCTGCTGTGTCTGCTGAGTCCAGTGCAGACCTTATCTGGTTATTGGAAATTGCCTGTCCTTCCTTAACAACCTGTTGGGCACGTTTCTGGTACTCCTTGGGCAAGTGCTGTATTATATGTTGCATCTCGTCCCAGTGTGCCCTGTCGTAGCGTGCCAGCAGCGCCTGCGAGTTGGCAATCCGCCATTGATTGGCTGCCTGTGCTGCCACCCGTTTGCCCGCAGCATCGAACTTCCGACTTTCCTTGTCAGGCGGTGGTGCGTCTCCTGATGATTGGGAGTTTGCCCTCTTTCTGGCTGCTCCCACGACCACCGAATCTGGTGTTAGTTGCTGTGTTATAAACACACGGTACGTTGGGGGAGGTTTATATACCCTAGGCATGATAGCTCTGCCTTTCACCGGGTCCTGGAACACCTGTTTGGCGTGCTTGAGCATGCCTGGGAGCATTGGCAAGCTTTGATAAGAGCTGAGGGTGGATGCCAAGGTATTAAATAAGAAGTCATCTTCTATTGGCTCCGCATGCATTGCTACATTGTGGAAAGTAGCTGCCCTTGACAACACCTGCATATATGCAGTGCTGTCCTCTGGAGGTGACGGCCTTGCCGGGTAACAATCGGGACTGTTGTCGGAGACCGGTGCATCATATAAGTCCCATGCATCCGGGTCATCCTGTGTCATCCCTGTGTGAGTTGCTGACTGCATTGGAGGTGTTGTTACCGGGGACAGCTGTGGTGAGTGCAGTGGAGAAGGCTGTGGCGAAAACCTTGGTGGTGGTGTTTTGTCTCTTGCCACCTTTGCCTTTGGCTGCATTTCCGACTCCTGAAATGCTAGCTTTTTAAAAAAAAATTATTGGAGGAAGAGTTTGAATTTTACCAGTCTCTTTCTGGATGTGCAGCCTCCTTTGAGTATGGTCTGGCTCTCCCCTACTTAATTCCTGCTCAAATCTGTGTTCTTGCATTTGGCTGGAAAGTCCGTGCTCTTCTGTGTAGGAGCCTATTTTCGGCTCCGAGGCTGCCTTTTTCGACACCGAAGGTTTCGGAACAGTCTTTTTCGGCTTCGAGGAAACCTTTTTTACTTTGGATGTCTTCGGCTGTTGGGTGGCCTTTTTCGGTGGCGATGGTTGGTCACCGTGTTTTCGGGTTAAGCCATGGCCTGTTGGCGGTGGCATCCCCTTGGCCTTTACAATTTTGGAGTGAGTCTTGGCCGAGGCAGTTTTACTCACAGTTTTTTGCTGCGCCGTTGGCTGCTCACTTTCGGAGTCATCCGAGTCCGATTCTTGTATGGAGATTCTCTCCTCTTCCTCGACGTCGATCTGTTCGGCCGGTGTCGACGCCATCTGAAGTCTTCTGGCTCTTCGATCGGGTAGGGTCTTTTTCGATCGAAATGCCCGACAGGTCTCGCAAGTATCCTCCCTGTGTTCCGGTGATAGACACAGATTACAGACCAAGTGTTGGTCTGTATAAGGATACTTGGCGTGGCAATTCGGGCAGAAGCGGAAGGGGGTCCGGTCCATGAGTTTCGACGATGGACGCAGTCGGGCCGACCATGCCCCGCTGAAGAGTGGAAGCCCCGAAGGGGCGCCGGAGCGCTTCTACAATCGGTGTCGATGTACTAACACTAAACCAGTACCGAGCGTGAACAATACCGTCAAATTTTCGATAACTATCTAACTTTCCCGATTCGAAATACGTAGCGAAGAGGAACACGTCCGAACCCGATGGCAGAAAAAAAACAATCTAAGATGGAGTCGACGCCCATGCGCAATGGAGCCAAAAGGGAGGAGTCCCTCGGTCTCGTGACTCGAAAAGACTTCTTCGAAGAAAAACAACTTGTAACACTCCGAGCCCAACACTAGATGGCAGGATAATGCACAGCATATGTATCTGCAGCTACACATGCCATCGAACATATCATTACACACATACACATTTAAAAGACCATGCAAAAATCGGACATAAAACTAAGACCAAAGGCTTTGGTCCTGCTTTTATGTCTGGCCTGTTCTGGTTTTTGCTTCTCAAAATCTGATCACCCTAGGTACTGCTCACAGATTCAGGCCAGTTGGCACTCTGTGGCTGCATGGATGATCAGTCAAACGCTGTCTGCATGTAAAAACTGGAACGTTTATGCATAAAAGTGTTAGGGACAGCGGTTTGCGGTATGTGTTCTATAATTTGGAAATAGGCCCGGTTCCACAAAGTTTTTACCTGGATGGGCCAAGGGTGCATTCAGGTGGGCCAATGCAGGCCCAATTTTGTCAATTCTGAATGTAGCCTACAAGCCCTAGATTTACATCATATCTTCTAAGAGAGTTATTTGAGAGTAAGGACTGATGTCTATACTCGTTAGCCTCAAGCCTCATAATTTCCAGCAGGCAAGGCTTCAACACAAGCACATGGGTACCAAGCAGATTGTAATAGTAATTCAAGGTGAAGGAGATCCCTGTTACCACACCCACACCTTGATATCTTCACGCTAGGAAGACTGGCTATTTATTCCTTGCAATTTGCCAAACACTTACTTCTTTGAGGCTGAGAGTGATTCTGACTACCAAGTTCTGGATGTTCTGCAGCCTCCTGATGGGATATTGGTGATCGGGGCATAAAGGGTGTTCTTGTAGTCTAGTTTGCTGGTGATAAGTGTATGGGTGATGGTTTTCCAGGTCCTGACTGGGAGTCATTTGAAAATCTTCCTCAGCATTTTCAGGGTGTGGAAGCATGGGGCAGTGATGATGCTGACTTTGGCTCTGCTGTCAAGTTTGCAGTCAATGACGATCCCGAGGTTCTTGGTGGGGGTAGGAGGTCCTAGCTCTATCGGGCACCAGGTAGACTCACAAAGAAAGGAACTGTAGGAAAGTGGAGTATTATGCAGTGATGCTGGTTAGGTTTCACTATTCAATACCCTCACAAAACCCCAAAGATGGTCCTTGGATTCACAATAATAAATCCTTAGCTTAGGCCTGGTAGTGTGACAAAGAGCAGTCAGGCTTTACTAGAGGAACATGTGTAAAGCATTTTAAAGTACCAACATGGACGATAAGTAATTGACACGACTTGAAAGAAATCTGACACAAAATTTATAAAAATAAATCCGCTTTTTATATTATTTTAGAGAAACCAAAACAAAGTAAATCAAGCTTGTATAATGGAAGTTTTGGATTTTCAAGTGCAAAATAATTCAATGCAGTTCAGGCTGTCAAACTTTTACCATTGCAGTCAATGGGGAATATCACAAGTGACACTCGGCTACTTACAGGGTGAGTTCAGAGGAACCCACTTGTAGTTAAGGTTGTGCAGGTCCCAGGACCAAGCTACAGTAGTTGGAACAATTTTTCCTGACTTGTGGGGAGCAGGTGCAGAGGTGTCCTGGCTGTCCTTGGTGCTTAACGCGGGAGTCACAGGTGTTAGAATTGTACTTGTGACACTCGGTCACTTGCAAGTCAAGTTTGGAGGAGCTCACTGGGGGATATGATTGTGGGGGCCCGTAGACCAGGATTCACCAGCCAGAACAACTCCATCTAGCTTGGGCGTATCAGGTGCAGAGGGGTGCTTGGCTATCCTTTTTGTGCAGAATGGGAGCTGCAGTTGCTGGTTTTACCACTGTGACATGCAGGTGAGGAAGCAGATTCAAAAACTCAACAACTGAGCCACTGGTGACATTGGGTGCACATGTTGCAGTGTGACCTCAAGTTGCAGCATGAAGTAAAGGTGGTGACAGCTGGACTGGCCACCAAAAAGACTTGGCAGTGGTAAGGTGAAAGAGAAGCTTGCTCCCAGTCCTGGGAAAAGTGGTAGCCAGCTGTAACTTGGTGGAGAGCTGAGCTACACTTCCCACAATGCACTGGACCATATGCTTTTAGGTGCTCCATCGGAGGGCCTGATGGCCAGCACTTCTTATGTTCCGGTAGGTACTTTTTACCTGCGTTGTACAAGGGACTAGTGCCACTAGTCCAAGGGGGTCTGCTCTTGCATTTGGCTCACAAAGCGTTCCCTTTTGCTGGGGGAATCAAACTTTGGTCCAGGGCACGCCACAGTTGAGCAGTTCCAGAAAGGTTGCCACAGGTTCATGGTATCAAGCACTTTTGGTTTGTATAGGATTCTGTTGTTGTCGTTGCAGGTCTCATTCTGTCCTTCTTCGCAAGTTGATGCAGATCTGTGGTTCTGGTGCCAGGGGTGCCCATTAAATCCTAGATTTATAGGCGTCAGGGGTCTGGGTGAAAGTAGCCAATGGGCTACTAGCCCTGGAAACAAATCCACCCCTGAGGTGACCACATACGGTGGGTTGTGGGACCTTTTCTACCCAGATCTCTCTATTTTGCCACTTTTCAAGATGGCAGAATTATTCCTGTGCTGTACAGACCAGGCTGCCTGCCCTAGCGGTGAGGCTAGCCTTCGGGGGGTTTACCTTTCCTGACTAACTAATTTTCCCGCCTGCCCGGTTGCAAATGTGCCTGGGGGAAGAGGGATGGCTTTTTCCTGCAGTGGGGGACAGCCTGCTTGCATATCTGAGGCAGTGTGCCCTTTGAAGGTCACCGCCTTGATGTGCCACTTCACTAGCCTCCCTTGGAGGGAGGGAGGGAGGGAGGTGTTACCTCCTTGCCGTCCAGGCCTTTGTTCTGACACCTAGGAGTGTTCACATTTCTGCCCAGGGTTCAGAATTCTGTCTTGGCAGCACCAGCGGTAAGCTAGCAGCCAGAGCACAAGAAATATGGGGCAACCTGTAAGGACGTCACACGGGGGGCATGCCATAACACCCTTGACACAAGATTCATGTCAGGGGTGAGAAGGCATGTTGTTTGATATCAGGCATGACCCATTTCAGCTGTACCCATAATGGAGCTGGCGACCTCAGGTTTGCCTGGTTGCCACTATAGGGACACGTAAGTTTGCACTTATATGCCCACATCTTTAATACAATGCACTGTCTTCCAGGCTTAGGAGACCTGCTTTGGGGTTGACTGACATACATTAAAGATAGTGCTTGGACTGTGCAACACATGGTCAGGGCACAGTCGAGTTCAAGTAGCTTACACCACTCCTGCAGTCTGCAATGTCAGGTCAGCTGTCAGTAGTTTACTTGGGTCACTCAGGGTGCACAAACAGTGCTTCAGGCCCTGGTGACCCCATTAACACCCAGGCCCTGGCTACCACTGGAATCATATACTACGGACTTATAAGGGGGGGGGGGTAGATTCCTTGCAAATTGGGGATACCAATTCACATGTACCGACTAAGGGAGAGAGCACCGGGTCCTGGTTAGCAGGTTCCAGTGCACCTTCAGAGTCATAAATCAGCAGTTCATAGTCCGGATGAGGGCAAAAAGTGGTGGTGGTTGCGGGGGACCTGTAAAAAGACTGTTCTCCTACAGGAGTATTCCCCAAAGATTACAACTTCAGTCTTGTTGGTGTTCAGTTAGTTGGACTGCAGCCATCATTCATCGGTCATTATATATATCAAAAGTTACAGGGAGGTAATAGTTAGGTTCTGAATCTACTCGTACATAACAATAGAAATTCAGCAGTTAGAGTTCTTTCAAGTAACTATAACTCGCGCCCTTGTCATGCACAGTTTTCTTATCAATAATGTTATTGCAAATACCCAAATTTCAGTTTGTGTATATAATGGGCGAGGTTGCCTTATGCAGCTCAATAGGGTAATTTAGTTAACAAGCTAAATCAATTACCGACAGGAAGCAAAATTTCACTTATAAATTATATCTGCAACAACTTTATACTATCCTTTGCCTAGTTTTCGAAAGTTGCCATCTTTAGTAATGTTGCCAGACAATATGAAATAAATTACCTGCATCATTTTTGTTAAATTAAATGTTTTGGCTCCCTCCAGTGACGACTTGGTGCATAAAATACATTTTGAAAACTGAATCGTACAGTGGAAAATAAATACGATTTCTGAACATTCCAACCTAAGAGTTGTCACCTGGAAAATCAAACAAGCATTTGCAATGCAATGGGTCTCGCGTTTGCTCGAGTTAGAGCTATTAGCATTGTAAACTCCTAACTGGACTTTTCTTGCCACATAAACTGAAAATGAAAAGTAAAACAGTTTCTCATAACTAAACTGACTTTTCTTGCCATATAAACTGAAAAGTATAAGTTTCACATTAGCGAGCTGACGGCCGCCATCAGCACAAAGCAGACAAACAAAGGGAAATAAAAGTTCACTTGCAGTTAAACCTATTGGCAAAAGTGCAAATATCCATGTAACAGGCAAAAGTGCAATTATCTATGTAATTGGCAGAAGTGCAATTAGCTATGTAACAGGATCGATGTTATGCAAAACGCTGGACTACTGCCCAGCAAGATCGCGCTGCTAAATAAAGAGAAAAAGTAGTCTAGAAACCGGACAGAAAACATCGAGCCTCGTATGATCTCAGTAGTTGGTCGGTGCGCTCGAGGAGTGCTAAACACCGGAAAAGGCATGACGTATGTATGCCTTTCACTAATGAAAGCAAGCGCATTTTAAAAGGCAAGCCCACGAACCAATGAAAGTGACTGATGTGGCATGGGCGTGGTTAGAAGCCCAAAGAGAGATTACAACACTGGACAGAGCGCTTTGCGCTCGCCCCTAAAAAGGCTAATTCGATTATTCATTGACGTATGTCCCCTGCTTGCTTGACTTGTTTCAAGGAAAGGTAGACTAAAGGCAGAGATCGATGCAGGAATATATGAGGGAACTTCAAATGGCAACGATTTAAGCGGATTTTGAAATATTTTGTCTATAGTGAACATTTCTCTCCTCACAATTTGCACGTGTGGCCTGCAGCGCTGCCTCAAGCTTTCATTCAGACACGTTAGACTGCCCTCGCCTAGAAATATTTACGCTTCAAAATTCAGTTTCACTAATTTCTATTAATGGGACCAGCACTGGAACTGGAAACACCTTATGTCGGGAACCCACCAATTGGGGGTCAAGGTGTGGCAATAAAAAGGGAGCGGGGTAATGAAAATAAGCCCGATAGTCAACGTATGGGTTTATGTATTTTTTTTAAACTCTGACACAAAGAAATGTATAGCTTAAGTGATTGCAACCGCTGCATCTTAAAATATCTTTTGGGGTTAAGGCACCTGCTGCAGATAGCTTTATGTGCCCAGTAAAACTCAAGGAATAACTATAATGGTAAGATAACTCTGGTGGTTAATGCCCTTGCTGGAGAGATCTGTGTTTTGTCTAGTCACAGTTTTGACTCAAAGTAGCATAGAGCAGGTCTCCCCAAACTTTTTAGGCCCACAACACACTTTTAGAATACAAACGTTCCCAACCCACCCAACTTTAATGGGCATGAGGCAGGTGACCTTTTTAATGTAAGTAAAGCATTGTGTGGTAGAGCACTGTCATTTACAGACCGCCTATTTTCCACTGAAATGGCCACTAAATTTGCACAGACATACAGTTTCTGATAAAACTATACTGCACACAAACGGGAATGTGTGAAAATTGGGTTTTAGTGACGATTTATCATTTGTGTATCACAAACAAGTGTCTTCGATGTGTTTTGAACCAATTAAATCTTTGCTTTCATCACATTTCAGCATTACCAAAAATGTGCTTCATTTTTGCTTTCCTATCTGCTGAATGTGCACAGTTCATTGAAAGGTACTTACATTTTGTTATGTTACAAAAATTGACATCCTACAGCCTTTCCTTTCACACTCTGTACCTCAGCAAGATTGTCATATAATTCACTTTACATTAGTTTCTCTGACTGCAAAATGAGAGGCCTTTGTAAACACCAAATCCCCATGTTAATAAAATAAGCAGCAATTTGCCAGAGGACATAGCCTGGCATTTGACCTGTATCTTTGAAGGGCAGCAAATACAACAAGATAAATAGAGACTTTAAAAGCATCTTTATTTATTGCTTGTACTTTCATGACCCACGAAAACCAGCTTGCAACCCAAAGTTTAAGATGCACTCGCATAGAGGATTAATGTGTCTCCTGCAAAGCACATTGTGTAACATGCAGATTTTTATTTTATGTAGATATGGAAGTGGGTTACTGCTTTTGACAGAGAGATCCTTTTATTACCTGCAGTTTCCAAATTGCAATAATTCTTACATAGCACAGTGAGATATGAACTGGCACCAAGGAGCTTCATGCAAACTGCATGGCATGGGTTTAGAAACAATGTTTTTCTACACCTGATGTTATTATAAGGCTGCTAAAAATGATTTATTTTGATAGTAATAAAGTCTTGTTATTACAGATAACCCCTAGTACTGCGTTAAGTTTTAAATCCTGACTTAGTGCTTCTTCTGGCCAAGCACTCTTAACATATAATTCCTACCAGTGAAGACAATGTGTGATCTTGAAATATTCATTGATTCATTTAACATCCTGTACATTTATTTACACACTTGTATAATTTATTGTTAATGTATAATGTGTGGGTGTGATGTAAAGCAATCTGACACCCTATAATGGGATGAGTAGTGCTATAAAAGAATTAAATAAAAAACACAGTAAGTGCTAGTTAAATTGTTATTTATGTAAATACTTGTACAGACCAATACATTGAACATTCTTGCAGTGCATGTTTATCTCTTACGTGGAGGAATTAAAGTCAAAAGCTTGCCTCCAAATCATAGTTACTCCTAAATACTTATGAGGTGAAAACAAGGTTTGTGCCTTTGTTTCACCTCCATTACATTGGCGTCCAGGTACTAGACTCCAGACAGCTCCCAACTATGATCATACTTGAAAAAAAGGAGGACTAATTAAATTCCGCCTTTGTTTTGGGCCTTGTTGGAACGTAAAATAAGAAACACCCTCACTGCTTGGTAGTTGTGCTCCGAATAAAAATCAGACAACGTGAGGGTACTGCCGAATCGTGCCCTGGTGTTGAAAAATTACACTGGGACACATTCAGCATACTTGACTGGGGTCATTGGGATCCCTGACCAGGCTCAATAATAGCTGCCAGATGCGGGTTCCTGGTGATTCCCTTCATTCCAGTACTAAATGGAACTATGGACACATTTACTGCCCATCCCCTAACACTTGTATGGGAATTTAACAGTACCCCCTTGTGTGTCTTCCGCACCACAGTCAATACATGATGAGCAAATGCTCTTGTTGACTGAAAAGTCACCAAGGAAAAAACACTTACTAGTTTCTCATCCCTCCACTATGGCTTACTTCCTTTCTTTTCCCTTCCTTTACATAGCAAGGAAACCAACCCAACTTACTGCTTGTAAAATGTAGCCAAATAACTGAAGCCAAATGCGGGGGTGTGGCTTGCCACCTAAGACGGCGGTCACTTAATTGGTTGCTCCTAGACCTGGCCCAACGATCCTGCCACAGCTCCCTGTAGGGAATGACAGAGGACAGATGCCGCAGCCCAGCGCCCCGGGGATGTGCTGTGCCCCCGGGGCCATTTTTGTCACCTGTGGTGGTGGCGAAGCCTGGGCAGACCCACCGTCCGCGCAACAGGGCCAGCTTCAGCCGGGGCCCCTTCTTCCAATCGGCCGCCCGACACGCTGCTGTGGCTTCACGGGTGGAGAAAAGGGCCCTGACTTAACCCCTTCCCCGCCAGGGACGTAATGGTTACGTCCCTGGCAGCGCCCGTGTGGCGCCATGGACGTAACCATTACGTCCTGGGACTGGCAGTCGGGGGAAGCGCTAGCGCTTCCCCCGAGGGCCGCCCCCCAACACCCCCAGGCCAGGGCTGAAAGGGGAATCCCTTCCCCTTTCACGACCACCCCCCCACATGACGTCAGCGCGCTGATTTCATGGAAAGGGGGAAAGACGCGCTGGAAGCCATTTGCTTCCAGCGCGTCTAAGGGAGAAGGTGAGTTTTTCACCTTCGTGCGGGGTGGGGGTGCTCTGAGAGAGGCATCGAGGGAAAGGAAAGGGTTTTCCTTTCCCTCGATGTCTCTTTGAGCATTCCTGCTGCCCGATCGCGATGCGATCGGGCAGCAGGAATGCCCACTAGACACCAGGGATTTCTCTTTTGAATGCATACTAGTGTAGGGGAGCGACCCCTTGGGCAAGGGTCGCTCCCCTTTGGGGGCACATGTATTTTACGTCGTTTCTGCCCCCCCTGGGGGCAGATTGGCCCTATTTTTAGGCCGATCTGACCCCAAGGGGGGCAGAAAGCCACTAGACACCAGGGATTTTATTGTTGATTTGTATTTTTTGTGTTGGGGGGCGGCCCCTTGGGCAAGGGTCGCTCCCCTTTGGGGGCAAATGTATTTTACGTCGTTTCTGTCCCCCCCTGGGGGCAGATTGGCCCTATTTTTAGGCCGATCTGCCCCCAAGGGGGGCAGAAAGCCACTAGACACCAGGGATTTTATTGTTGATTTGTATTTTTTGTGTTGGGGGGCGGCCCCTTGGGCAAGGGTCGCTCCCCTTTGGGGGCAAATGTATTTTACGTCGTTTCTGCCCCCCCTGGGGGCAGATTGGCCCTATTTTTAGGCCGATCTGCCCCCAAGGGGGGCAGAAAGCCACTAGACACCAGGGATTTTATTGTTGATTTGTATTTTTTGTGTTGGGGGGCGGCCCCTTGGTCAAGGGTCGCCCCCAGGGGCCCTCATGTATTTTTGGGCAGTTCTGCCCCCCTTGGGGGCAGAGAGGCCTATTTTTTTTAGGCCTTTCTGCCCCCAAGGGGGGCAGAATCCCAATAGCGCCAGAAATAGTATGTATGTATGTGTGCTTTGTGTTGGGGGGTGGCCCCTTGGGCAAGGGTCGCTCCCCCCAGGGGCGCAATGTATTTATTGTCGTTTCTGCCCCCCTTGGGGGCAGATTGGCCCTATTTTTAGGCCGATCTGCCCCCAAGGGGGGCAGAAAGCCACTAGACACCAGGGATTTTATTGTTGATTTTTTTTTTTTTGTGTTGGGGGGTGGCCCCTTGGGCAAGGGTCGCCCCCAGGGGCCCACATGTATTTTTGGGCAGTTCTGCCCCCCTTGGGGGCAGAGAGGCCTATTTTTTTTAGGCCTTTCTGCCCCCAAGTGGGGCAGAATCCCAATAGCGCCAGAAAGATATGTTTGTATGTGTGCTTTGTGTTGGGGGGTGGCCCCTTGGGCAAGGGTCGCTCCCCCCGGGGGCGCAATGTATTTATCGTCGTTTCTGCCCCGCTTGGGGGCAGATTGGCCCTATTTTTACGCCGATCTGCCCCCAAGGGGGGCAGAAAGCCACTAGACACCAGGGATTTTATTGTTGGTTTTTATTTTTTGTGTTGGGGGGCGGCCCCTTGGGCAAGGGTCGCCCCCAGGGGCCCACATGTATTTTTGGGCAGTTCTGCCCCCCTTGGGGGCAGATATGCCTATTTTTTAGGCCTTTCTGTCCCCAAGGGGGGCAGAATCCCCATAGCGCCAGGGATACTATATGTGTGTGTGTGTGCTTTGTGTGGGGGTGTGGCCCCTTGGGCAAGGGTCGCCCCCCCCAAAGGGTGCAATGTAATCTGGGCGATTTCTGCCCCCTCCCCTTGGGGGTAGATTGGCCTATTTTTTTTTAGGCCCATCTTCCCCCAAGCAGAGAAGACTAGACACAAGGGAAAATGAAAAAATGGTTAGTGGCGGAGTGTTTGTCAACTGGCGAAGTATTTGCTTTTATGATAATAACAGTTTTTCTCCTTTTTGTTCTAGTTCAAAGCTTTTGCTGACTTTGCTGTGGCTTGTTGCAGTTTTGGCAGTAGTTGTCCTGCGGTTTGCGTAGTTGCATGTTTTAGGTAAGTAAATAAATGTACTCCAAGTGAGTATTGTTGCAATGCATGAATGACATGTTTGTAGGTGGTGTACTGAATGCAGGATTGTGTGTGAAATTGTCCTTAGAGTTATGCACAATGATTATTGTGTTGTCTTATGTCTAATTTGCTTTTTTTTTTCTCTTTTTAGTGGGATATCGTTGGTGATTGCTGTGGCTGTGCAGAGTAGTTGCTGGTGAGTCAAGCTTTTTCAGGCAAGTGAGCAGTATAGTTTTTGAGTTTATAATTCTTAGTGATAAACCTATACTTTGTTACTTATCTTACACAGTGCTGGTTGTTGGTGGTGTATTTGTCCAGTTAATTTTTGTAGGAAGGATCATGGCCAGCCGTAGGATGACCGCTCAGCAGGTTGTTAGTGTGCTTTTTGAGTCATCTTCTGACCATGAATATGAGACTGACTCTGCATCTGAGGCAGAGGAGGAAGTGCAGGATTCTGGAAGTGAATTTTCTGTCAGAGATGAATCATCTGATGATGAAGCCACTCTCAGTGCTGATGAAGGGCCTGTTTTAGAGGAGGACAATGATGTGCCAATGGTGCAGGAGCCAGCGGCTGAAAGGCTTCCCATTGGAAGACCTGACGCATGGGTTGCACCAAACATGGAGCAGCCACAGTTGCCTGCGTTTACTGGTTTTCCAGGGTGTCGAGTTAATACGGAAAACTTTTTGCCCGTCAACTTTTTTGAGTTGTTTATGGACGATATATTTTTGGAAGAGATTGTTGAGCAGACTAATTTGTATGCAGAGCAGTTTTTGAGGGACAACGCTGCCAGACTTAGGCCACACTCTAGAGCTAGCCGGTGGATTCCCACAAATCTGGAAGAGTTGAAAAAGTTCTTGGGTTTAACTTTTTTGATGGGGCTGATAAGGAAGCCGTCGCTGTCTTCATATTGGTCTACTAGTCCCTTGATGGCAACTGCTATATTTCCTGCCATCATGAGTCGTAACCGGTATGAGCTTCTTCTTCGGATGTTGCATTTTGTAGATAATGCTTTAGCCTTGCCACAAGATCATCCTGATTCTGACCGTCTTTTTAAGATTAGACCTGTCCTTGATCATTTGGTAGATCGGTTTTCAGAGATCTATGTTCCAGGGAAAGAAATATCTGTAGATGAGTCTTTGGTCCTGTTCAAGGGTCGTTTGGTTTTTAGGCAGTACATTCCTAGCAAGAGGGCACGGTATGGAATTAAATTGTATATGCTGTCAGAAAGTAGTACAGGATATGTTTATAATTTCCGGGTCTACACTGGTAGGGATTCCAATATTGACCCCCCTGGTTGTCCTCCTACTTTTGGAGTTAGTGAGAAAATTGTGTGGGAACTTGGTAGACGACTGTTTAACAAAGGTCACCATTTATATGTAGATAACTTCTACACTGGAGTTCGGTTGTTCAAGGAGTTGTTCAGAGTGGACACTGTTGCTTGTGGCACAATCCGCTCTAATCGGAAAGGCTATCCAAAAGAGCTTGTCTGTAAAAAACTTGAGAAGGGACAGTGCAGTGCCTTGCGGAATGATGAGCTGCTAGCTCTGAAATTTGTAGACAAGGGGGATGTATACATGCTAAGCACCATCCATGATGAGAGTACTTCACCTGTGGCTGTTTGGGGTCAGGTTGCCGAAGTGCGCAAACCTGTGTGCATCTTAGACTATAATAAGCACATGGGTGGTGTTGATAGAGTAGATCAGAGGTTAGAACCTTACACTGCTGCTCGTAAGTCTTATGTGTGGTATAAGAAATTAGCGCTTCACTTGTTCCACTTGGCAACTTTTAATGCTTTTGTTGTGTTTAAGGATAGTTCTCCAGAGTCAAGGATGACATTTGTGAAATTTCAGGAGTCTATCATAGCTAGCCTTGTTGTGCTGGAACAGGCAAGAGTTCCTAGAGAAGCAGTGGTGGAGGATGTGGCTAGATTGAAAGATCGTCACTTTGCTGAGCACATTCCTCCCACGGCCAAAAAAAACTTTCCTGCTAAGAGATGTAGAGTCTGTGCTCGAAGAGGTATCAGGAAGGAGACTAGGATGTACTGCCCTGATTGTCCTTCAAAGCCTGGGCTGTGTGTGGGTGGCTGTTTCAGGAGCTACCACACACAGAAGAATTATTGGGAAATTCCGTGAGCGTAAACTGGTGTTTTATATTTTTATATGTTCGGTTTCACGGTTGGCATTAGTCATGTATTCAGTTAGAGCTTTTGTGTTTGTAGTTTTGTACTAATTTATGATTAGTGGTTTCTTTGTTGTTTAAAAACAAAAAAAAGGGGATGGCATGTGTAGGGTGGCGCTTGGCTGGCGGCGTGGGTGTGGTGGCGCTTGGCTGGCGGTGTGTGTGGCGTGGCGCTTGGCTGGCGGTGTGTGTGGGGTGGCGCTTGGCTGGCGGTGTGTGTGGGGTGGCGCTTGGCTGGCAGTGTGTGTGGGGTGGCGCTGGGCTGGCGGTGTGTGTGGGGTGGCGCTTGGCTGGTGGTGTGGGTGGGGTGGCGCTTGGCTGGTGGTGTGGCGCTTGGCTGGCAGTGCCGGCCAAACGCCAGTCCACACACTCATCTGCTGGTGTGATTGCTGTATCAGGCATGTGGGCGTATGAAAGTGATGGGCCCTTGACTGGCACTGTCTGTGGATGCGAGTCTTGTAATGTGCTGGGCCCGTGGCTGGCGGCGTGAATGGTCTAGTGCATGTCATGTATGAAAGGTGTGTGAATGGACTGTAAAGCGGTTGGTGCCTTGTCGTGGGTTTACAGCTCACGAGCTGTGAGTCATTGGTTCAGTTTTTTGGCCTTTCAGTTATTACCAGTGCATTTCACTTTTGTGAAATCTCTTGTTAATAACATTTGATCTACTGAACCATCACTCACCCTCGTGCCAAATCCAACCAGTATGTGTGGTACAAATGACAAAACCTGCTCCGCTGTAATCAGGCGTCGCAGCACACTTGAGACACGCTAGGTGCCTCGGGTGGGACCCCGATGATGAAGCATGCCACCAACTTGGTTGGTGGGTGAGGGGTCTTCTTCACATAACCTAAGTGTGTTTCTTTTCACAATTTTAGTGTTTGGCACATCACGGACGTATGTGCACACATCAAAGTGATATATTCCAAAAATACCTGTGTTTGGGGGGGAGGGCCCACCTATGTTTTTGGTCCTGGGTGCGGCCGTCATGTAGGGAAACCTACAAAACCCAGAAACTTTTTAAAACTAGGCACCCCAAGGAGTCTAGGGAGGTGTGGCTTGTGTGGCTCCCCCAACATTTTCTTACCCAGACTCCTCTGTAAACCTCAAAATTTGCATAAAAAAGCATATTTTCCTGATTTTTCTTAGTAGGATCACCGCTCCAGCACAAAATTCCTACTCCCCAGTTTTCCCCTCAGTCTCCCAAGTAAAATGACACCTCACTTATGTGGGTCCCCAAAGCAGAGTCCGTCTAAAGATGTATAAAAGAATATGCCCTTATAAACTTGCTGTGCTATCCCTTCTATCCCTTCAGGTTTTGGGCCTTATTCTGTTGCAGGCACCTGGCCCACCCACACAAGTGAGGTATCATTTTTATCAGGAGACTTGGGGGAACGCTGGGTGGAAGGAAATTTGTGGCTCCTATCAGATTCCAGAACTTTCTGCCACAGAAATGTGAGGAACATGTGTTTTTTTAGCCAAATTTTGAGGTTTGCAAAGGATTCTGGGTAACAGAACCTGGTCCGAGCCCCGCAAGTCACCCCTCCTTGTATTCCCCTAGGTCTCTAGTTTTCAGAAATGCACAGGTTTGGTAGGTTTCCCTAGGCGCCGGGTGAGCTACAGGCCAAAATCCACAGGTAGGCACTGTTTTCTCCCAAAATTTTGGATGTGTCCACGTTGCGCTTTGGGGTGTTTCCTGACGCAGGCGCTAGGCCTACCCACGCAAGTGAGGTATCATTTTTATCGGGAGACTTGGGGGAACGCTGGGTGGAAGGAAATTTGTAGCTCCTCTCAGATTCCAGAACTTTCTGCCACAGAAATGTGAGGAACATGTGTTTTTTTAGCCAAATTTTGAGGTTTGCAAAGGATTCTGGGTAACAGAACCTGGTCCGAGCCCCGCAAGTCACCCCTCCTTGGATTCCCCTAGGTCTCTAGTTTTCAGGAATGCACAGGTTTGGTAGGTTTCCCTAGGTGCCGGCTGAGCTAGAGGCCAAAATCTACAGGTAGGCACTCCGCAAAAAACACCTCTGTTTTTTTCCAAAATTTTGGATGTGTCCACGTTGCGCTTTGGGGTGTTTCCTGTCGCCGGCGCTAGGCCTACCCACGCAAGTGAGGTATCATTTTTATCGGGAGACTTGGGGGAACGCTGGGTGGAAGGAAATTTGTAGCTCCTCTCAGATTCCAGAACTTTGTGCCACAGAAATGTGAGGAACATGTGTTTTTTTAGCCAAATTTTGAGGTTTGCAAAGGATTCTGGGTAACAGAACCTGGTCCGAGCCCCGCAAGTCACCCCTCCTTGGATTCCCCTAGGTCTCTAGTTTTCAGAAATGCACAGGTTTGGTAGGTTTCCCTAGGTGCCGGCTGAGCTAGAGGCCAAAATCTACAGGTAGGCACTCCGCAAAAAACACCTCTGTTTTTTTCCAAAATTTAGGATGTGTCCACGTTGCGCTTTGGGGTGTTTCCTGTCGCCGGCGCTAGGCCTACCCACGCAAGTGAGGTATCATTTTTATCGGGAGACTTGGGGGAACGCTGGGTGGAAGGAAATTTGTAGCTCCTCTCAGATTCCAGAACTTTCTGCCACAGAAATGTGAGGAACATGTGTTTTTTTAGCCAAATTTTGAGGTTTGCAAAGGATTCTGGGTAACAGAACCTGGTCCGAGCCCCGCAAGTCACCCCTCCTTGGATTCCCCTAGGTCTCTAGTTTTCAGAAATGCACAGGTTTGGTAGGTTTCCCTAGGTGCCGGCTGAGCTAGAGGCCAAAATCTACAGGTAGGCACTTCGCAAAAAACACCTCTGTTTTTTTCCAAAATTTAGGATGTGTCCACGTTGCGCTTTGGGGTGTTTCCTGTCGCCGGCGCTAGGCCTACCCACGCAAGTGAGGTATCATTTTTATCGGGAGACTTGGGGGAACGCTGGGTGGAAGGAAATTTGTAGCTCCTCTCAGATTCCAGAACTTTCTGCCACAGAAATGTGAGGAACATGTGTTTTTTTAGCCAAATTTTGAGGTTTGCAAAGGATTCTGGGTAACAGAACCTGGTCTGAGCCCCGCAAGTCACCCCTCATTGGATTCCCCTAGGTCTCTAGTTTTCAGAAATGCACAGGTTTGGTAGGTTTCCCTAGGTGCCGGCTGAGCTAGAGGCCAAAATCTACAGGTAGGCACTTCGCAAAAAACACCTCTGTTTTTTTCCAAAATTTAGGATGTGTCCACGTTGCGCTTTGGGGTGTTTCCTGTCGCCGGCGCTAGGCCTACCCACGCAAGTGAGGTATCATTTTTATCGGGAGACTTGGGGGAACGCTGGGTGGAAAGAAATGTGTAGCTCCTCTCAGATTCCAGAACTTTCTGCCACAGAAATGTGAGGAACATGTGTTTTTTTAGCCAAATTTTGAGGTTTGCAAAGGATTCTGGGTAACAGAACCTGGTCCGAGCCCCGCAAGTTACCCCTCCTTGGATTCCCCTAGGTCTCTAGTTTTCAGAAATGCACAGGTTTGGTAGGTTTCCCTAGGTGCCGGCTGAGCTAGAGGCCAAAATCTATAGGTAGGCACTTCGCAAAAAACACCTCTGTTTTTTTCCAAAATTTAGGATGTGTCCACGTTGCGCTTTGGGGTGTTTCCTGTCGCCGGCGCTAGGCCTACCCACGCAAGTGAGGTATCATTTTTATCGGGAGACTTGGGGGAACGCTGGGTGGAAAGAAATGTGTAGCTCCTCTCAGATTCCAGAACTTTCTGCCATAGAAATGTGAGGAACATGTGTTTTTTTAGCCAAATTTTGAGGTTTGCAAAGGATTCTGGGTAACAGAACCTGGTCCGAGCCCCGCAAGTTACCCCTCCTTGGATTCCCCTAGGTCTCTAGTTTTCAGAAATGCACAGGTTTGGTAGGTTTCCCTAGGTGCCGGCTGAGCTAGAGGCCAAAATCTACAGGTAGGCACTTCGCAAAAAACACCTCTGTTTTTTTCCAAAATTTAGGATGTGTCCACGTTGCGCTTTGGGGTGTTTCCTGTCGCCGGCGCTAGGCCTACCCACGCAAGTGAGGTTTCATTTTTATTGGGAGACTTGGGGGAACGCTGGGTGGAAGGAAATTTGTAGCTCCTCTCAGATTCCAGTACTTTCTGCCACAGAAATGTGAGGAACATGTGTTTTTTTAGCCAAATTTTGAGGTTTGCAAAGGATTCTGGGTAACAGAACCTGGTCCGAGCCCCGCAAGTCACCCCTCCTTGGATTCCCCTAGGTCTCTAGTTTTCAGAAATGCACAGGTTTGGTAGGTTTCCCTAGGTGCCGGCTGAGCTAGAGGCCAAAATCTACAGGTAGGCACTTCGCAAAAAACACCTCTGTTTTTTTCCAAAATTTAGGATGTGTCCACGTTGCGCTTTGGGGTGTTTCCTGTCGCCGGCGCTAGGCCTACCCACGCAGGTGAGGTATCATTTTTATCAGAAGACTTGGGGGAACGCTGGGTGGAAGGAAATTTGTAGCTCCTCTCAGATTCCAGAACTTTCTGCCACAGAAATGTGAGAAACATGTGTTTTTTTAGCCAAATTTTGAGGTTTGCAAAGGATTCTGGGTAACTGAACCTGGTCCGAGCCCCGCAAGTCACCCCTCCTTGGATTCCCCTAGGTCTCTAGTTCTCAGAAATGCACAGGTTTGGTAGGTTTCCCTAGGTGCCGGCTGAGCTAGAGGCCAAAATCTACAGGTAGGCACTTCGCAACAAACACCTCTGTTTTTTTCCAAAATTTAGGATGTGTCCACGTTGCGCTTTGGGGTGTTTCCTGTCGCCGGCGCTAGGCCTACCCACGCAAGTGAGGTATCATTTTTATCAGAAGACTTGGGGGAACGCTGGGTGGAAGGAAATTTGTAGCTCCTCTCAGATTCCAGAACTTTCTGCCACAGAAATGTGAGAAACATGTGTTTTTTTAGCCAAATTTTGAGGTTTGCAAAGGATTCTGGGTAACTGAACCTGGTCCGAGCCCCGCAAGTCACCCCTCCTTGGATTCCCCTAGGTCTCTAGTTCTCAGAAATGCACAGGTTTGGTAGGTTTCCCTAGGTGCCGGCTGAGCTAGAGGCCAAAATCTACAGGTAGGCACTTCGCAAAAAACACCTCTGTTTTTTTCCAAAATTTAGGATGTGTCCACGTTGCGCTTTGGGGTGTTTCCTGTCGCCGGCGCTAGGCCTACCCACGCAAGTGAGGTATCATTTTTATCGGGAGACTTGGGGGAACGCTGGGTGGAAGGAAATTTGTAGCTCCTCTCAGATTCCAGAACTTTCTGCCACAGAAATGTGAGGAACATGTGTTTTTTTAGCCAAATTTTGAGGTTTGCAAAGGATTCTGGGTAACAGAACCTGGTCCGAGCCCCGCAAGTCACCGCTCCTTGGATTCCCCTAGGTCTCTAGTTTTCAGAAATGCACAGGTTTGGTAGGTTTCCCTAGGTGCCGGCTGAGCTAGAAGCCAAAATCTACAGGTAGGCACTTCGCAAAAAACACCTCTGTTTTTTTCCAAAATTTAGGATGTGTCCACGTTGCGCTTTGGGGTGTTTCCTGTCGCCGGCGCTAGGCCTACCCACGCAAGTGAGGTATCATTTTTATCGGGAGACTTGGGGGAACGCTGGGTGGAAGGAAATTTGTAGCTCCTCTCAGATTCCAGAACTTTCTGCCACAGAAATGTGAGGAACATGTGTTTTTTTAGCCAAATTTTGAGGTTTGCAAAGGATTCTGGGTAACAGAACCTGGTCTGAGCCCCGCAAGTCACCCCTCATTGGATTCCCCTAGGTCTCTAGTTTTCAGAAATGCACAGGTTTGGTAGGTTTCCCTAGGTGCCGGCTGAGCTAGAGGCCAAAATCTACAGGTAGGCACTTCGCAAAAAACACCTCTGTTTTTTTCCAAAATTTAGGATGTGTCCACGTTGCGCTTTGGGGTGTTTCCTGTCGCCGGCGCTAGGCCTACCCACGCAAGTGAGGTATCATTTTTATCGGGAGACTTGGGGGAACGCTGGGTGGAAAGAAATGTGTAGCTCCTCTCAGATTCCAGAACTTTCTGCCACAGAAATGTGAGGAACATGTGTTTTTTTAGCCAAATTTTGAGGTTTGCAAAGGATTCTGGGTAACAGAACCTGGTCCGAGCCCCGCAAGTTACCCCTCCTTGGATTCCCCTAGGTCTCTAGTTTTCAGAAATGCACAGGTTTGGTAGGTTTCCCTAGGTGCCGGCTGAGCTAGAGGCCAAAATCTACAGGTAGGCACTTCGCAAAAAACACCTCTGTTTTTTTCCAAAATTTAGGATGTGTCCACGTTGCGCTTTGGGGTGTTTCCTGTCGCCGGCGCTAGGCCTACCCACGCAAGTGAGGTATCATTTTTATCGGGAGACTTGGGGGAACGCTGGGTGGAAAGAAATGTGTAGCTCCTCTCAGATTCCAGAACTTTCTGCCACAGAAATGTGAGGAACATGTGTTTTTTTAGCCAAATTTTGAGGTTTGCAAAGGATTCTGGGTAACAGAACCTGGTCCGAGCCCCGCAAGTTACCCCTCCTTGGATTCCCCTAGGTCTCTAGTTTTCAGAAATGCACAGGTTTGGTAGGTTTCCCTAGGTGCCGGCTGAGCTAGAGGCCAAAATCTACAGGTAGGCACTTCGCAAAAAACACCTCTGTTTTTTTCCAAAATTTAGGATGTGTCCACGTTGCGCTTTGGGGTGTTTCCTGTCGCCGGCGCTAGGCCTACCCACGCAAGTGAGGTATCATTTTTATCAGAAGACTTGGGGGAACGCTGGGTGGAAGGAAATTTGTAGCTCCTCTCAGATTCCAGAACTTTCTGCCACAGAAATGTGAGAAACATGTGTTTTTTTAGCCAAATTTTGAGGTTTGCAAAGGATTCTGGGTAACTGAACCTGGTCCGAGCCCCGCAAGTCACCCCTCCTTGTATTCCCCTAGGTCTCTAGTTCTCAGAAATGCACAGGTTTGGTAGGTTTCCCTAGGTGCCGGCTGAGCTAGAGGCCAAAATCTACAGGTAGGCACTTCGCAAAAAACACCTCTGTTTTTTTTCCAAAATTTAGGATGTGTCCACGTTGCGCTTTGGGGTGTTTCCTGTCGCCGGCGCTAGGCCTACCCACGCAAGTGAGGTATCATTTTTATCGGGAGACTTGGGGGAACGCTGGGTGGAAGGAAATTTGTAGCTCCTCTCAGATTCCAGAACTTTCTGCCACAGAAATGTGAGGAACATGTGTTTTTTTAGCCAAATTTTGAGGTTTGCAAAGGATTCTGGGTAACAGAACCTGGTCCGAGCCCCGCAAGTCACCGCTCCTTGGATTCCCCTAGGTCTCTAGTTTTCAGAAATGCACAGGTTTGGTAGGTTTCCCTAGGTGCCGGCTGAGCTAGAGGCCAAAATCTACAGGTAGGCAGTTCGCAAAAAACACCTCTGTTTTTTTCCAAAATTTAGGATGTGTCCACGTTGCGCTTTGGGGTGTTTCCTGTCGCCGGCGCTAGGCCTACCCACGCAAGTGAGGTATCATTTTTATCGGGAGACTTGGGGGAACGCTGGGTGGAAAGAAATGTGTAGCTCCTCTCAGATTCCAGAACTTTCTGCCACAGAAATGTGAGGAACATGTGTTTTTTTAGCCAAATTTTGAGGTTTGCAAAGGATTCTGGGTAACAGAACCTGGTCCGAGCCCCGCAAGTTACCCCTCCTTGGATTCCCCTAGGTCTCTAGTTTTCAGAAATGCACAGGTTTGGTAGGTTTCCCTAGGTGCCGGCTGAGCTAGAGGCCAAAATCTACAGGTAGGCACTTCGCAAAAAACACCTCTGTTTTTTTCCAAAATTTAGGATGTGTCCACGTTGCGCTTTGGGGTGTTTCCTGTCGCCGGCGCTAGGCCTACCCACGCAAGTGAGGTATCATTTTTATCGGGAGACTTGGGGGAACGCTGGGTGGAAAGAAATGTGTAGCTCCTCTCAGATTCCAGAACTTTCTGCCACAGAAATGTGAGGAACATGTGTTTTTTTAGCCAAATTTTGAGGTTTGCAAAGGATTCTGGGTAACAGAACCTGGTCCGAGCCCCGCAAGTTACCCCTCCTTGGATTCCCCTAGGTCTCTAGTTTTCAGAAATGCACAGGTTTGGTAGGTTTCCCTAGGTGCCGGCTGAGCTAGAGGCCAAAATCTACAGGTAGGCACTTCGCAAAAAACACCTCTGTTTTTTTCCAAAATTCAGGATGTGTCCACGTTGCGCTTTGGGGTGTTTCCTGTCGCCGGCGCTAGGCCTACCCACGCAAGTGAGGTATCATTTTTATCGGGAGACTTGGGGGAACGCTGGGTGGAAGGAAATTTGTAGCTCCTCTCAGATTCCAGTACTTTCTGCCACAGAAATGTGAGGAACATGTGTTTTTTTAGCCAAATTTTGAGGTTTGCAAAGGATTCTGGGTAACAGAACCTGGTCCGAGCCCCGCAAGTCACCCCTCCTTGGATTCCCCTAGGTCTCTAGTTTTCAGAAATGCACAGGTTTGGTAGGTTTCCCTAGGTGCCGGCTGAGCTAGAGGCCAAAATCTACAGGTAGGCACTTCGCAAAAAACACCTCTGTTTTTTTCCAAAATTTAGGATGTGTCCACGTTGCGCTTTGGGGTGTTTCCTGTCGCCGGCGCTAGGCCTACCCACGCAAGTGAGGTATCATTTTTATCAGAAGACTTGGGGGAACGCTGGGTGGAAGGAAATTTGTAGCTCCTCTCAGATTCCAGAACTTTCTGCCACAGAAATGTGAGAAACATGTGTTTTTTTAGCCAAATTTTGAGGTTTGCAAAGGATTCTGGGTAACTGAACCTGGTCCGAGCCCCGCAAGTCACCCCTCCTTGGATTCCCCTAGGTCTCTAGTTCTCAGAAATGCACAGGTTTGGTAGGTTTCCCTAGGTGCCGGCTGAGCTAGAGGCCAAAATCTACAGGTAGGCACTTCGCAAAAAACACCTCTGTTTTTTTCCAAAATTTAGGATGTGTCCACGTTGCGCTTTGGGGTGTTTCCTGTCGCCGGCGCTAGGCCTACCCACGCAAGTGAGGTATCATTTTTATCGGGAGACTTGGGGGAACGCTGGGTGGAAGGAAATTTGTAGCTCCTCTCAGATTCCAGAACTTTCTGCCACAGAAATGTGAGGAACATGTGTTTTTTTAGCCAAATTTTGAGGTTTGCAAAGGATTCTGGGTAACAGAACCTGGTCCGAGCCCCGCAAGTCACCGCTCCTTGGATTCCCCTAGGTCTCTAGTTTTCAGAAATGCACAGGTTTGGTAGGTTTCCCTAGGTGCCGGCTGAGCTAGAAGCCAAAATCTACAGGTAGGCACTTCGCAAAAAACACCTCTGTTTTTTTCCAAAATTTAGGATGTGTCCACGTTGCGCTTTGGGGTGTTTCCTGTCGCCGGCGCTAGGCCTACCCACGCAAGTGAGGTATCATTTTTATCGGGAGACTTGGGGGAACGCTGGGTGGAAGGAAATTAGTAGCTCCTCTCAGATTCCAGAACTTTCTGCCACAGAAATGTGAGGAACATGTGTTTTTTTAGCCAAATTTTGAGGTTTGCAAAGGATTCTGGATAACAGAACCTGGTCCGAGCCCCGCAAGTCACCCCTCCTTGGATTCTCCTAGGTCTCTAGTTTTCAGAAATGCACAGGTTTGGTAGGTTTCCCTAGGTGCCGGCTGAGCTAGAGGCCAAAATCTACAGGTAGGCACTTCGCAAAAAACACCTCTGTTTTTTTCCAAAATGTAGGATGTGTCCACGTTGCGCTTTGGGGTGTTTCCTGTCGCCGGCGCTAGGCCTACCCACGCAAGTGAGGTATCATTTTTATCGGGAGACTTGGGGGAACGCTGGGTGGAAGGAAATTTGTAGCTCCTCTCAGATTCCAGAACTTTCTGCCACAGAAATGTGAGGAACATGTGTTTTTTTAGCCAAATTTTGAGGTTTGCAAAGGATTCTGGGTAACAGAACCTGGTCCGAGCCCCACAAGTCACCCCTCCTTGGATTCCCCTAGGTCTCTAGTTTTCAGAAATGCACAGGTTTGGTAGGTTTCCCTAGGTGCCGGCTGAGCTAGAGGCCAAAATCTACAGGTAGGCACTTCGCAAAAAACACCTCTGTTTTTTTCCAAAATTTAGGATGTGTCCACGTTGCGCTTTGGGGTGTTTCCTGTCGCCGGCGCTAGGCCTACCCACGCAAGTGAGGTATCATTTTTATCGGGAGACTTGGGGGAACACTGGGTGGAAGGAAATTTGTAGCTCCTCTCAGATTCCAGAACTTTCTGCCACAGAAATGTGAGGAACATGTGTTTTTTTAGACAAATTTTGAGGTTTGCAAAGGATTCTGGGTAACAGAACCTGGTCCGAGCCCCGCAAGTCACCCCTCCTTGGATTCCCCTAGGTCTCTAGTTTTCAGAAATGCACAGGTTTGGTAGGTTTCCTTAGGTGCCGGCTGAGCTAGAGGACAAAATCTACAGGTAGGCACTTCGCAAAAAACACCTGTTTTTTTCCAAAATTTAGGATGTGTCCACGTTGCGCTTTGGGGTGTTTCCTGTCGCCGGCGCTAGGCCTACCCACGCAAGTGAGGTATCATTTTTATCGGGAGACTTGGGGGAACGCTGGGTGGAAGGAAATTTGTAGCTCCTCTCAGATTCCAGAACTTTCTGCCACAGAAATGTGAGGAACATGTGTTTTTTTAGCCAAATTTTGAGGTTTGCAAAGGATTCTGGGTAACAGAACCTGGTCCGAGCCCCGCAAGTCACCCCTCCTTGGATTCCCCTAGGTCTCTAGTTTTCAGAAATGCACAGGTTTGGTAGGTTTCCCTAGGTGCCGGCTGAGCTAGAGGCCAAAATCTACAGGTAGGCACTTCGCAAAAAACACCTCCTTTTTTTCCAAAATTTAGGATGTGTCCACGTTGCGCTTTGGGGTGTTTCCTGTCGCCGGCGCTAGGCCTACCCACACAAGTGAGGTATCATTTTTATCGGTAGACTTGGGGGAACATAGATTAGCAAAACAAGTGCTATTGCCCCTTGTCTTTCTCTACATTTTTTCCTTCCAAATATAGGAGTGTGTGTAAAAAAGACATCTATTTGAGAAATTCCCTATAATTCACATGCTTGTATGGTCACCCCGGAATTCAGAGATGTGCAAATAACCACTGCTCCTCAGCACCTTATCTTGTGCCCTTTTTGGAAATGCAAAGGTTTTCTTGATAGCAATTTTTTACTCTTTATATTTCAGCAAATGAATTGCTGTATACCCGGTATAGAATGAAAACGCACTGCAGGGTGCAGCTCATTTATTGGCTCTGGGTTCCTCGGGTTCTTGATGAACCTACAAGCCCTATATATCCCCGCAACCAGAGGAGTCCACCAGACGAAACGGTATATTGTTTCCATAATCTGACATTGCAGGGAAAAGTTACAGAGTAAAACGTAGAGAAAAATTGATGTTTTTTTCACCTCAATTTCAATATTTTTCTCTTTCAGCTGTTATTTTCTGTAGGAAACCCTTGTAGGATCTACACAAATGACCCCTTGCTGAATTCAGAATTTTCTCTACTTTTCAGAAATGGTTAGGTTTCTGGGATCCAGCATTGGTTTCATGCCCATTCCTGTCACTGACTGGAAGGAGGCTGAAAGCACAAAAAATTGCAAAAATGGGGTATGCCCCAGTAAAATGCCAAAATTGTGTTGAAAAATTGGGTTTTCTGATTCAAGTCTGCCTGTTCCTGAAAGCTAGGAACCTGCTGAGTTTAGCACTACAAACCCTTTGTTGATGCCATTTTCAGGGGGAAATCCACAAGCCTTCTTCTGCAGCCACTTTTTCCATTTTTTTTTTTAAAAAAACGAAATTTTCACTGTATTTTGGCCAATTTCTTGGCCTCCTTCAAGGGGACCCACAAAGTCTGGGTACCTCTAGAATCCCTAGGATGTTGGAAAAAAAGGACGCAAATTTGGCTTGGTTAGCTTATGTGGACAAAAAGTTATGAGGGCCTAAGCGCGAACTGCCCCAAATAGGCAAAAAAAAGGCCTGGCACAGGAGGGGGAAAAGGCCTGGCAGCGAAGGGGTTAATGTTCCAGTTTCAACTCCCCGTAGAGAGTGACGCTGAACACAAACACTGCAGCCCTGTGCCCCAGGAGGCATGCTGAACTTCCAGGCCAGGTTTTGGAAATTTGTAGGGAGGGCGGCTGGGCCCAGGCAGACCCGAGCTCAACTCAATGGGTGCGGCCTGGCCTCAGCCGGGCCCGGCTTGCCAGTCAGCTGTAAGTTCGTGACTGCACCCGATAATTAACACACACGGAGACCAGGTTTGCTTGCTGACACACACGAGACTGCATGCCCGCAGCTCTCTCTTTATTTTATACTCGTGCTCCGTGCCCCTCCCGGACACGCAGAGCACGTTGTACAAACAGGGAGAGCCCGCATGGCTCCCCGCTTACTCTCTACATCAGCTGCCCGATGCACAGTGGTGAAACTGGTCCTGCAGCACATACTCTGGACCTAGTTTGAACAAGACCCAGCACTGGATGCAGGCCAGTAGACCTTTGGTGGCACCCTGCAGGGCTGCGCAGACCCCATTGCTGCACGATTTTTAGATGAACTATATGTGGGTGGAGGACAGCGATGGCCTAACACTGCTGCACAGGAACTTGTGCCTTGTAAGACTTACGCTGGGAGGCCCAACTGGAGGTGCTGGCTGGGTCCATATGCTGTGAGAGCACTATTGCCATTGTGGACCGTGGGTTGCTGTTGGGGCCCCCTTTTATGTCGCCCTCCTACTGTGCAATCTGCCCTAATCAATGTTACTCACTGTAAACATAGCAGAAGAATGGCACTGTAACATGGATTATTACAGACCATGCACTGTTGGTGTACACGCTGTGCTCAGACATTATGGCTCTACAACCTAGTGGCCCTTAATCCTGGTACTCCTCAGGACTGTTACCTTGACATACAGGTCCCTCGCCACTGACTGACAATTTCGCACATACTGACCTGACACGCTGTTATAGGGCCCTGCTTCTGCTACTCGACTTGAGCCTTCACCCTCTAGTGTAATATACTGAACCTCCAACAGAACTCTTGTCCCCCCGCTCCTGAGGCCCGCTACAATTGCAAGACCAAGATGACCTTCCTCAAGTGATACCCTGGCGATAATTAGCACAAGGCGTGCATACCATCAAGAATAGGTTGGACAGTCATCAATAAAGGCACTCGGAGTGTGTCCCCGCTGCTCGCCTTCTTCTGCCAGGCCTAGTTGAGCTAGCAAAGAGATCGTCAGCTCCGGGTCACAATCCGTACACCGGTCCTTGACTCCCCTAGTGCCTCCCCAAGCACAGCAATGGGTCGCACCAAAACCGATACATCAGCCTGACCTGCATGCCCCGAATCTATGCCCTCAGAAAGCTTGCTCACATCAACACTGGAGGACGTTGTCCCCCCTACTATCATGCCAGCCCAAACAGATATACTAGACATCATATTGCAAGATATCCCAGGGTCCTGGGTGGCGACTAAACACCTGGAGCAATTACAACAGAGTTTAGTATCCTTAAGGATGACTAGCACAAACTGACAGAACAGGTTACAATGAACAAAGTGGCTGTCTACAAGCTGGTTCCGTGTCAAGCAGATCATAACACTCAACTCTCACGTTTGCACCAGCAGTTGGATCGGCTCCAAGATTGCATGGACGATGCAGAAGGGAGAGTTTGAAGGAATAATATCCGGCTCGTAGGTGCCCCAGAGGATGTAGAGGGCCACAGTGCTACCTAGATGGTCGTGGACTGGCTCTGTACAGTGATGGCACATGCTAGGCTTTCTGAGCCATTCACAGTGGAAAAAGTATACGGAGTCCCTACGAGGCCCCCATTCCAGAAGCGCCGTCACAACCCATGGTAGCTAAAATCCTAAACTTTAGAGACCGGGATACCCTGCTGCAGGCTGTACATGAGAAGGCACCGATTCACATAGACAGTACTAAGGTCTCCATATTCCCAGATTACATGTTAGAAGTCCAGAAGAGATGATCCTCATTCCAAGAAGTTAAAAAACAACTCAGTACTATAGGTCTCCAATACTCCCTGCTTTTCCCAGCCCCACTAAAGGTAATTCATAAAGGATGTACGTACTTTTTTGTATGTACCTAAAGAGGCCTGGAACTGGTTGGAGCTCCAGTTCCCGAATACGCACAGCCAGCAGGCACACCATTCAGATCCACCCAAGCCTCAACACGTTCGTAAGAAGAAACATTTGCGTCACACTCAGCAGACTAGAAGGGAACAGAAGGTAGCTCGCACTACACAACACCCACATCAGTACTAGCTCTTCACAAGATGGTCTTTCTGACTCAGAATCAGTAAACAGCCTGGCACTCTTTCCAATCATAGCTCCTCAGATGACACATTACCTGATATGATAGTAGTTATTAAGAGGAAGTATAAAATGTTTTGTAAATGCAATGCAAGAGCCTCTGACTTCAGGGCAACGGCCAGTATGTGACTGCAACTTTCAGATACATCTAACATGTATTGCTGTGACTGTTCTAATGTGTAGATTACTTAATCAGGTTTTTTTGGGTTACTATTATCTCTATACCTATTAATGTTGCTCCTTGTTACATCCTTATTTCATCTTTAGGGCTGGAGTCTGGGCAGCTCCCGCTTTATGGGCATGTCGCTCCTTTCTATTTCGATGCGGCTGATATGGCATAAGGTCCATGTTATTGTGGCTTCTATTGTTGGGTCTAGTGGTTCACAAGAGTTAGAGCGTGAATTTAAATTTTTGAGTTTATACTAGGTTAATGTCATGGTATATACACTGTATGTAAAGAGGGTTTGGTATGCCTAGCAAAGGAGACAGCGATTGGAAGCACATCACAGTACTACACAGCTGTTGCCTCGATTTCAAATAACTATGACATTATGACTTGGAATATGCAGGGTCTCAGATCCGTTTATAAAAGACACAGGGTGCTGGCACAACTTCATAGACACAGAACACACATTGCATTTTTACAAAAAAAACACCTTTCTACTGAAGAAGCCCAGAAAATGCATAGGAAATGGTGGGTATGGAGGACAATTATTTCATACTTCATACTCGCGTTTGCCAGGGGCGTAGCGATCTAGCTTAGAGCTGGAATACCATTCTTGCTCCTTGATTTCAAGATAGACACACAGAGACGATATGTGTTGCTGAGGGGTGAGTTAGATGAGGTCCAAATAGTGTTGGGGAGCATTAATGCACCAAACACAGAACAAGATGTGTTCCTCTCTCACCTCTCCGCAGTTCTGGTGGAGTGGGCAACATACCCCTGGGTGCTATGGCGGGACTTTAACGCAGTGTTGGACACCACTTTAGATAGATCACATCCTCCTCTGCCTGTCACCTCTCGACAAGCAAAGGTATTAAAGCAGTGGATTAATGGTTAGAGCTTTGCGGATATCTGGGGTAGCCGTAATACCACACAGGGTGAATTTACCTTTGACTCGTACCCTCACACATTACATTCGCGCTTTGATAGGTTCCTCTGCCCTGCTACAATACGCCCTTATGTGCCTGGTTACACACCTAGGGAAGACAATTTCTGATCATAACCTGGTGGAAATTACTGTTGCTTGGGGAGAATATCAACCCCGATACCAACTTGGCGTTTACAACCTGCTCCCCTGGAGGGTGTTGTCTTTTGAAAGACATTGGGTACTACCATTTACTCCTTTTTTGCGGAGAACAATGGTACTGCCCCTTCTCTAGTGATAGAATGGGAGGCTTTTAAAGTGGTAGTACAAGGGACCTCAATTGGTGTGATGGTGGGAGCCATGCAGGGAATAGTCTGGCAGTTTAAACAGCTAGAGGGCCAATTGAATACATTAGAAAGGAAGGCCTACATGGACACTGAGGCAGCTAGGGCACTGCAAGAGGCTCATGTGACCTATGCAGAGCTACTGGAAAGCTTCTGTTGCATAGATTATAAGATGTATGTCTGTAAAGTGCATGCAGAGGCAGATAAATCAGGACCCTTTTTAGTCGGGTAGATAAAACTCGCATACCCATTTTATCTATATGAGACCCGCTCCACAGGTCAACTAATACCCAGCATGCCATTAATGGGGCATTTCGCACCTTCTATGCCCAACTCTATTCTACCCCGCCAACTCTAGATCCCGTATCCATTTGCAGGATGTATCTCACTGCATGTTAGTCAGGCGTTTGATACCATGGGGTGGGACTTCATGCTGGCAGTGCTGGCCCATTATGGAATCCCAAAGGCCTACATTTGTTGGGGTGGCCTACTTTACACGGGTCCTTCGGCGAGAGCCAAAACTGGATCCCTCATCTGAGTCATACCAGATTACATGCGAAATCAGCTAGGGGCACCCCCTTTCCCCGCTTTTATTGGTTCTGGCGCTTGAACCCCTAGCACAACATATTCACAGGGGATCCACTGACTGGGGTATACCAGTTGGTCCAAAAACCCACTGTCTCCCTGTATGCAGACAATATGATCCTTTTCTTTCGTGACCTCCATAATGGATTGGGGAGAGCAACCCACTTATTGACATCCTTTGGTGCACTTTAAGAACTTCACATTAATATTGGTAAGTCTTATGCATTTCAATTTGACAGCCATAATACTGCCCCAATCCTACACTTCGGCACAGATATATTATCCTTGGCACCCCACACTTTTCAGTACCTGGGCATACATGTCTATCGCAATACAAAGGATTTACTATAAGGCAACCTAGTGAGAGCAATTAACTCATTCAAATCACAAATAAACTTCTGGATCACTTTACCCCTATCGGTCGCCGGTCGTCTGGCCTTAGCAAAAATGATGATGGTGCCTCGCCTACTGTATTACTTTGTAAAACTTCCAATAATGGTGCCGGCATGGGTGAATACTTTATTGGTGTCACTCGTCTGGGGCAAAGGCCGCCGTAGGGTGAGTATTGCTGAATTACAGCTTCCTACAACTAAGGGTGGACTGGGAGCCTCTGACTTCAAGGCCTACTGAATAGTCGAACAGCTACAGTGGTTGTCATATTGGTTGGCAGGATGTAACTTATCAGAAACAGGATACACCGGCACACAACTACGCTGCTGTTATCGCCAAAGACTGATTTACCCTGTCGTTACCCCCCAGTTCCCTGAACTTTGTCCCCCTCTACTCAAAGTGGCTCTCACTGGAAATTTCCCTAGAATGGGATGCTCTCCTGGGGGGAGGGGGGGGGGGAGGGGGTTCAAAGCACAGGATGATATACCTGAATGAATAGCACAACTACATAAATGTTCTACTCACAGAAGATATGTCGGATCTCCCCTTATCATGTCAGTCATACATATAGCTGGAATAACCCCCATTCAGGTAACTGTAAGGCATGCAATAACGTATTTGTGCACTTGACCGTACCTTGAAATCCCAGAGTGTCCTGTCTCCAGTTGCCTCCCTTTTCTAATACCTGTCCATACCTCAGTTCCTCTAGGCTATAAACGCATGCTTAACCCTGATACAGATGACAGGTTTACCTTGTTAAGAGTTGGGGGGGGAGAATATGTTAATAGTTTGTAAGTTGCACCATACCGCTACATCCTGTCTCGAATTGTCCAAATCAACGCATTGTATTAACGCCCTCAGATGCTGGGTCTTTTTTTGGCTATTCTGGGCAGTCTGCGCTTAAGCCCTCATACCTTTTTGTCCACATAAGCTACCCATGCCACATTTGTGTCCTGTTTTTCCAACATCCTAGGGATTCTAGAGGTACCCAGACTTTGTGGGTTCCCCTGGAGGAGACCAACAGGGCTGCAGAAGAAGGCGTGTGGTTTTTCCCCTGAAAATGGCATCAACAAAGGGTTTGTAGTTCTAAAATCCCCATCTTCCCAGCTTTCAGAAATAGGCAGACTTGAATCAGAAAACCAAATTTTTCAACACAATTTTGGCATTTTACTGGGAGATACCCCATTTTCACTATTTTCTGTTCTTTTAACCTCCTTCCAGTTAGTGAAAAAAATGGTGTGAAACCAATGCTGGATCTCGGAAAGCTAAACATTTCTGAAAAGTAGACAAAATTCTGAATTCAGCAAGGGGTCATTTGTGTAGATCCTACACGGTTTTCTTACAGAACATAACAGCTAAAATAAACAATATTGAAATTGAGGTGAAAAGAACAGCCATTTCTTTCCACGTCTCACTCTGTAACTTTTTCCTGCCATGTCAGATATTCAAAAGCAATATACCGTTATGTCTGGTGGACTCTTCTGGTTGCGGGGATATATAAAGCTTGTAGTTTCATCAAGACCCCTAGGTACCCAGAGCCAATAAAGGAGCTGCACCTTGCAATAGGTTTTCATTGTATACCAGGTATACAGCAATTCATTTGGTGAAATATAAAGAGAGAAAAATATGAATCAAGAAAACCTTTGAATTTCTAAAATGAGCACAAGATAAGGTGTTGAGAAGCAGTGGCCATTTGCGCATCTCTGATCTCCGGGGTCCCCATACTATTATGTGAATTACAGGGCATTTCCCAAATAGACGTCTTTTTTTACACACTCTCTTACATTTGGAAGGAAACAATGTAGAGAAAGACAAGGGGCAATAACACTTGTTCTGCTATTCTGTGTTCCCCCAAGTCTCCCGATAAAAATGGTACCTCACTTTCAAAAATAGACACCTAGGTAAATACAGAATGGGGTGACTTGTGGGGCTCTCACCAGGTTCTGTTACCCAGAATCCTTTGCAAACCTCAGAATTTGGCAAACAAAACACTATTTCCTCACATTTCAGTGATAGAAAGTTCTGGAATCGAAGAGGAGCCACACATTTCCTTCCAACCAGCATTCCCTCAAGTTTCCTGTTAAAAATGGTACCTCACTTGTGTGGGTAGGCCTAGTGCCCATAACAGGGAATGCCTCAAAACACAACGTGGACACATCACATTTTCCTAAAGAAAACTGACCTGTTTTTTGCAAAGTGACTAGCTGTAGATTTTGGCCTCTGGCCCACCCAGAACCTAGGAAAAACTAGCAAACCTGTGCATTTTTTTTTAAACTAGACACCTAGGGGAACCCAGGATGGGTGACGTGTGACACTCTCATCAGGTTCTGTTACCCACAATCCTTTGCAAACCTCACAATTTGGCAAAAAAAACACGATTTCCGCACATTTCGGTGATAGAAAGTTCTGGAATCTGAGGGGAACCACAAACTTCCATCTGCCCAGCATTCCCCCAGGTCTCCCGATAAAAATGGTACATCACTTGTGTGGGTAGGCCTAGTGCCCACGAAAGGAAATGCCCCAAAACACTATGTGGACACATCAAAATGATCAAATACAAAACTACCTGTTTTTGTGGAGGGGGGAACCTGAGTTTTTGGTCCTAGGCTCAGCAGCCATCTAGGAAAACCTTCCAAACCCAAACATTTCTGAAAACTACACACCCGTTGGAGTCTAGGGAGGGGTGACTTGTGTGAATCCCCCAGTGTTTTCTTACCCAGAATCGTCAGCAAACCTCAAATTTAGCTAAAAAAGAAAAATCTAATTTTCCCCACATTTTTGTGTGGGATCACCGCACCTGCAAAACGTTCCCCTCAGTCTTCCGGTAAAAATGATACCTCACTTGTGTACGTGGGCCAAGTGTCTGTGACAGGAAGAGCCAAAAACAGGTAAAAAATGAGGGGGAACCAAAGCGGGTCCAAAAGGGCAGTTTGAAAACAAAGACGTTTTTAGGCTGACAAGTGGGGCAGAATTTTTATCTGTACAGATGGGACAATGCTGGGTGGTAGGAATTTTGTAGACTCCTGCTGATTCCGGAAGGTTCCATCAAATGTGGGGAAAAATGTGTGATTTGCAAGCAAAGTTGGAGATTTGCAGGGCATTGTGGGTAAGAAAATGGTGCGGGGTGCATGTGAAGCACACCACCCTAGACTCACTCAGATGTTTAGTTTTCAGATGTGTCTATGTCTCGTACATTTCTCTGCATACGTCCCAAAGTCCAAAAAGTGCAACCCTCACGTTCCAAATGGGACGCTTTTGAGAGTTAGACAAGCTCTCATGGCTCAAACGTATAACCAACACCCAAATTAATCAAATGTCCTCTTGCTTGCCGTGGGATAAGATGTTTTAGTGTACGGGAGGAGAGCTGAAAGACTGTCACCCCCTTCAGGTGGGGTGGGAGCATAACTATGCCCATACTGGTTGGTAGCCACCAACCCACTTTTTTTTTAATTCCTTGGCATCTAGTAGGCTTTCTGCTCCCCCCCCCCCCAGGGAGTGGATCAGGGGTAATTGCCCCATCTGCCCACCGGTGGGCAGAAGAACTTTGTCCCCCTTTATTTGAGGTGGGGGTATGGCCACACCCCCACCCTCTTTTTTTGAAAAAATCTTTCCTGGTTGGCTTTTTATGCGTCCCTCTCCCCCACTGGGGGCAGATAGGCCTTCCAAAAATAGGGCAATCTGCAGAAATAGCCAACAGTAATGTGCCCCCATGGGGAGCAACCCTTGCCCAAGGGACTGTCCCCCAAACAAAACACACACACAAACACACCAATCCCTGGTGTGTAAGTGGTTTCTGACCCCCGGGGGCAGAAGGGCCTAATAGAAATAGCCAGAAAAGGCCTTAAAACAAATTATCCCCCTTGAGGAGGGACCCTTCCTCAAAGGGTCGCTCCCCTTATAAGGAAATATAAAAAATAACAAAATCCCTGTTTCCAGAGGACGTTTTACGATCAGGCTGTAGAAATGCTGACAGAGACATGAAAGGAAGGGTAAGGCCTTTCCTTTCATACCTCTGCCTGCCCCCACCTCCCGATCGGAAGAGAAATGCAAAGTATTTATCTTCCGATCGTGCTAGAAGCTGAGCTTCTAGCGCAATGGGAGGCGACCTCTGATGAGGTCAGCACGCGACCGTGTGCTGACGTCATTAGACATCTCTGGGGGAGGGGTTTTCCGGGGTGGAAGGGGAAACGATTTCCTTTCCATCCATGGCAGGGGAAGGGGTGGGAGGCCCAAGGGGGGAATGCTAGTGTTCCCCTGTGGGCCGGGTGCAGGACAAGCTGGCCTCGTCCTCGGCACACGGCGTCCGTGGTCGAGGAAGAGACCAGCTGGTACTGAGCACCCGAGGAGTTAAAAGCTCTGGAATTACAGAATTGTGAGATTTGATGTTATGTGCAGATTTATAAAATAAAATGCAATAAAAGTTGGGTAAAAAAAAAATAGTAAAGCTGAATGCCAGGGCTTGGAGGGACAGGAATCCTTGACTGAGACGATGGAGACCTAGACTCGGAGTCATGGTGATTACCGGTAAGGAACTGGTGCATTACCTCCTCATTCGTCTCCCTCGCCACAGTCATTACATTATTGGTTAATACCCAAACAAAAATAGTGGCTTCAGAAAACGGGTCAACTAAATAATTCTGAAACTTTATTAGTTTACTAAAGATATGCAGATAAAAAAATTATTTAAAAAAAAATAAGTAAGGGAGTCCTGATCCCAGGGCAGTGAGGGAGGGGGCAGTGAGGGAGGGGTCAAAGACATGGCTAAAACTAACAAAATATTCTGTAACTACTGAGTTTTCATTCGTCCTCAGGTAACTGCATATCCAACACTGCACGCACTTTAAATGAAAAAAAAACCTCACGTTAAACTAATTGGTGGGAAATGCACTTTTATGGATTAGGAAACATCAAATGATTAATGCAATTTCTTCAGAACCCTGATTGGTTCTGGGGGATTAATGACTTGTGTAATTATAGTGGAATAAGTTTGCGTCCTGTAAATACGTCATTAGTTTAGAAATTTGTTATATGCAGTTTAAAATAGGATGGCACAAAATGTGCAAAAATATTTACAGTTTAAGATTAAAATATGTTTTTTCAACATGCACATTTTGAGTTAGGCAGACAGTACCTAGTGCAAACTTCCATTAGAGTATGTTTTTGTCATTATGAAGCTTCAAGGGGCACCATCACTCAAATCTATAACGACTCCCAACCAGCCTTTACATTTTCTGATTAACCAATTATGCACATTTTCATGTCTTCCAGGGAGCAGGTTCACCGCTGAAAAAGCTTGTTTCTTATTTAGCTCCCAGTCACTCCCTTTGCTTCACAGCGAGGATACACTTCTCCTCCCGTCACTTTCAGCCAGATCTACCTGATTTTTCCATAGTTCATAATACAAAACTATCAACAGGACTTAACCATTGTCTAATATCTAATAATTATAAGAAAAATAATATTGGCATAACGTTAATGCAGCACAAATCCAAATATGGCAGCAGAATTTAACAATGTCTTGTTTGTTCGTTAGTCTATTCCCACCTATAATGATCTCTGTATGGTGGCAACATCCAACAAGCATTTACAATGCATCGGGTCTCGCCTTTGCTCATGTTAGAGCTGATCGCGTTGTAAACTCCTAACCCGACTTTTCACCTATCGGGCAAAAGTGCATTTATGTACATAACCCGAAAAAGTTAAATCAAGTACGTAAAGCACTCGACTTCTGCCAAGCGAGATCGGGCTCGTAAATTAGAGAAAAAAAAGTCCACGAGCCCGATGGAAAACTGCGAACCTCGCATGTTTTCTGTACTTGGTCGCTGCGCTGGAGGAGGGCTAGCCACTGGAAAAGGCATGCCATATGCGTGCCTTCGACTAATGAAAGCAAGCAGATTTTATTAGGGAAGCCCACCAACCAATAAAAAACACTGATGTGAAGTTGACAGGGCTCCGAGCCCTTTTATAAATACAAAAGAGTCTCCCTGCTCGACCCTAAAAAGTGCTTCCATATTTCTGATTTTATTTTCTAGCACCATTTCAGAGTACATCTGCGGAATCATGGTGCTTTTTCGTTACCATCTCTTCATACCATAGACCAAAATATGGCGGATGAGCAAGTTTTCAAAACTGAGCGATTTCGGAATTGGCAATGCCAGGGCTCTCAGACCTCTGAGATCTTTGCTAGACTAATGGTCCTACAGGGTTTAATCTCAATGCCTAAACAATCACCCACATCGTCAAAAACTGCAGCCCAATTTTCTCCCAAACATGGAAAACTTCAGGCCATACGAAGCCAATCTCTTACATTAATATTTGGCATCTGTAATAGGGTAAGATATTGATTTTGGTTTTGTGCTAAAACATTGGCATAAAATACAGTATCTGTATGGTGTATATGTTTAAGCACCTCAAATCTGTTCTAGGAACACATTTCTAGTTAAATTTACAGACTTCGAACAGCAGCTGCACACTAACTGTTATACCCATATATCTTTCCCATTTTATAAGCAAGTCATCGACTAAAGAGATCCTAGCAAACCGTTCTACAAAACTGTGCCAATGGCACATGCCGATAGATGAATTCTCTTTATTGCCAAGCTAACTCAGTCATTTATTGGGAGTGGGCCAAGTACACTTATGATTTTTATACAGGAAAGGCAGAACCACTTAGCCAAAGATTACTAGTCCTCAAGTCTAAAACATAAACTATAGCAATATTCTTGAAGTTTTATAGGAGCAGAGAGCTAAAAAGAGGGAAACATATTCTGCCATCCTCCAGTTTAGTGTTAACGTGAACCACAGAAGCTTTAAATTGGTGAAGAAACATCTCACTATGCTTTGGCATGAGATTTAATGTTTTTCCTAACATTGTTTAGACATCCGAGTAACGTAAGCTTGCACAGTGAATCAAGCTCAATTTCCTGCACAATAAATTCAAATATGAAGTTATTAAACAACCTGAAATTCCTAAGTGCCATTACAGTATAATTATACTAGCATAGGGGGTGTGGTAAACCCATTTGATATTAAAGAATGCAAGTCATCCTTCTGCTTTTGACAAATTAATACGAGGTCTTTTACTTGCTGCAAAAAAACACTGAAGCATGCCATCAAACTGATGAAAAATAAATTGATGGTAAGATGCATTGAATGCAAGAAAACAAACATTCTGATCAATAGCACTCTAGTAATATGGAAAGAACATTTTATTAGAAGACCAGAGGCTCATAGTATGCTTATCTTTTCTTGCATTTATTATACAGCAGCCAAGAGAAGAAAAAACTACAATACCCAAAAGCCCTGGGAAAAGAACTACCAACAGTACATTGCAATAGAACAAACAATAGTTCTTCGTACACTATCGTAATTATTCTGACAGAGCAACAATTGCTCTTTTCTTGCTGCTCACAGTCAATATAAATACTCTGCTCGAAATGTTCGTATTCATTATTGTATTATGAATTCATGACTATTATTATTGTATGCGATTATTAAAAATTTAATGGGTTTATGCAAGGCAGTTTGAAGAGCGCACGTTTCATGCAGCATGAAATGTTCAGGCTAACGACTTACTCTCCCTCTGCTGAGCGCACTGTCATTCCCATCTCCTCAATTGACTGCTTAGACTGTGCTTCTCTCCGGACACCCGCACAGATTTTCCTGTAGTTGCAGCCTCATTTGAGCGTCTCACCATGCTTGCTTCAGGCTGATTGTGGTCGGTGAGGGTTTCCTCCGGCTTGTGCCCAGCCTCCTACTCACCTCTGTTTCCAGTAGGTCCTTCCCCTTAAATGCTCTTTTACCTTTAAATGTTCTTTTAACCCTTTCAGACCCTTTCTCTTTTTGACTCTCCATTTGAGCTCCTTTTACTAATTTAAATTGACATAATGTCTGAGGATGAAGAGTCTCAGACTATGAAGGACAAGTTAAAACTCCTTTAGTAAGAATTCAGTACAACAAGCGGTTTCCATCTCCATGCTGGATGTCTCAAAGACTTCAATTTCCAAAATGATTTATGGTGCTCCTGAGGTTCCTTCTAAGAAAGGGAAGACATGTGCAGCATCTCAGAATGTGCTGTCTAAATGAGTTTCTCTCAAAACTGGTCTTCCTATCTGAGAGTTTTTTTTTTTAGGGCTACTTTCTTGCTCCCTCAATAACACTAATTTACAGGACACTGACGATGATGAGGTTTTGGGTGATGCTGATCCTAGTTTTTATATAATTTCTGATCCTTCTTAAAATGGGTCTCAGATTATGTTTCTTTTTATTTACGACATGCCCTAGATAAATCTTCCAGCAATAAATTAAAATCTGAATGTCCTTGCCCGTCCCTTCCCAATAAAGTTGCTGATAAATCTGTCATAGACCATAACATGTTATTGTTTTTCACTAAATTTATCAAGGACCCCAAAAAAGGGGTTGACAGGGCCTGGTCTAATTGCCAGAACAGGATTTTGGACCACGTTAGTTCCTTGACCAGGATCCTGGGTTTAGCCAAAGAGGCAAAAATGGAGGGTGAACAAGTTGGCCGGGATGTCCCATCTAATTGGATACCATACATGTGCTGGGTAATAGTAATGTTTACATTCCTCGAGAAAGATGCAAAAGCCTTCCAGTATAGATCCTAAACTGAGTAGCCTCACAACCAAGGAAGAGAGTCAACAAGCCAACTGATTACTATTTGGAGAGTCCAAGGAAACGGGCAAATACTTTTCCACCTTCGCTACTACAGATAATGCCCAATCGTATTCAAAAATATTTTTTTAGAGGGTTTTTGTCTGGACCAGCAAAGAAAGGAGTCGCTTTGCTGGCTAAGATCCCTTGGGGGGGCGGGGTGTCAATCTTTTAACAGAGGCTCCTCCAACAAAGGGTCCCAGCAGGACCAAGATTACAAACCCCATTTCTACCCCCACCGTCTCCAAGGATTCCGGAACAGGGGATCCAGAAACAAAGGAGATCAGTACTCCGGTAAGAATTTCCAATTTTAACCTTTCTCTCATAGGCTTTGTCTAAATACTTGGTTGTCTCGCACATGAGATCCTTGGGTGATTCAGACCATTTGGGTTACTGTACATATCTATATCAGATTTCAGTAATTCAACTGTCCAGCCCTCCACATTTTCACAGGAACAGTTTCTTCAAGTTTAAGAAGTTCAGTTGCTGCTTTCAAAAAAGCTATTGAACAAACCACGTTCGATCCCTTGGTCTTCCTCAGCACAATTCTTTTTGGTTCTGAAAAAAAACAAGAAGCATTGTCCTTTCATCAGTCTTAAAGTTTTCAACAATGTTGTAGTTTATCATCATTTCAAAATGGAGACTATTCTGCATCTCAGAGACATCCTCCTTCAGGACAATTGGTTGGTACGGCTAGACCTTCAAGTCGCTTACTTGATAGTTCCAGTTCACCCATCTTGCAGTCCTTTGTCCACTTTAAATCTCTCCCTTTCGGCCTCTCTTCAGCCCCTTGGTGTTTTACCAATATTCTCAAACCAGTGGCAGCCTTTCCCTGAGCTCAGAGAGTCAGGCTCATTGCATATCTCGACGACTTTCTAATCATGGTGCAAGACTAAAGCTGCCTCCTTTCTCATTTGCATCTGTGTCAAGACCTTCTGTTAAAACTAAGTCTCATATTTATGCTTTTTTGCCACAAAACTGTGCTAACGCATTTTGCTGCAAGTTGAGCGCGGCCTGCGTCATTTAACAATGCCAACTGGGTGCCGTATTTATTGAATGGCGCAAGCAGGTGCTAAACTTGGGCTAGCGTCTTAGAAGAAGACGCTAGCCCGGAGGGGGTGGCAGTGGGGAAGGTCGGGCTGTGCGTCAGAAAATGGCGCTAGCCTGGTTAGAAGCAAAAAGAAATGCCTCTAACTAGACTAGCGCCATTTCCTGGTGCACAACCACCAAAAACATGGCTCCTGCCTTAAGAAAGACAGGAATTATGCCCACCAACCCAATGGCCATCACAGGGGACAAGTGTCCCCTGGGCATGGCCATTGCACCCTGTGCCATGCAGGGGGCCCCATGTTAGGGCCCCCAAGGTACTTAAAAAAAAAAAAAAAAAAAATACTTACCCGTCTTACAAGGGATGGGGTCCCCCATCCTCTGGAGTGGGTGTGGGTGTTCCTGGGGCTTGAGGAGGGCACCTGTGGACCCATTCCATGGTGTTTAACCATGGAATGGGTCCACAGGTGCCCTAACACCTGGTCTGATCCAGTCGTTATATAATGGTGCAAAGCAAGCTTTACACCATCATTTAGCCCCTCCTCCCACCTGTGCGTCATTTTAGTACGCAGGGATAAATTTGGGGCCAGCACTAGTTTTTATATGGGAACGCACACCTTGCATCTCCTTGATGCAAGGTAGGTGCATGCATCCAAAGAAATGGTGCAAACTCCTATATTTTGATGATAGACGTGTAACGTCAAATATAAATATGGAGTTAGGTTTGCGTTGAATTTGCATTAAAAAATGACAAATTCTGCACAGAGTATAAATATGCCCCTAGGTTTCCTCATCAATTTTCAAAAATCTTCTCTCATTCCTTTAAAGCGTCTGGAATTTCTGGGCTTCGTGATAGACACCTCTCTGTTGATTCTTCAACTACAGCAACAAAAGATTTCCTTAATCATGAGGGAAATCCTTCACTCCCTGTCTCTGTCCCATTTTTCCCCTCATATCTCTGGCTCAGTTAGTGGGTCTTCTGGCTTTGCCATTGGTGCAAGGGCTTGGCTCACTCAGACCCTGTAATCTTAAATGCAGAATCCAGAGAATAACAGGAGAAAGATTTTCTCTGTCGCCCCGGATCTTGTCTAAGAATCAGATCCACATCGGACAGGATGGGAGAGCAAGATGTGGTTAATACTCGACGCGAGGTACTTGATCTCTTCAGGAGTCATCCTTGCACATGAACTGTTTAGAGATGCTTGCAGGTTCTTTTGCCATCCAGGCCTTAGAGAGCAAAATGACAATCCTTTTACGGATGAACAATCTGTCGGTGGTCTGATATATAAACCGTCTGAGGGGTATAAGGTCCAAGATTCTGCCAGCCCTGGCCACAAGTCTTTGGGAATTCTGTCTCCAAAAGAACATCTCTGTCAAAGCAGAATATCTTCCAGGCAAGCTGAACATGGTAGCCAATTGGTTTTCAAGACATCCACAGCATTCTAGTGATTGGAGGCTCCATCCTTCAGTATTCAATCGTCTTTTTTTCAATCTTCAACACTATGTTAAAAGACCTCTTTACCTCCAGCTTCAGCTCTCAACTCCCTTCATTCTTCAGCTGGAGACCAGATCCTTTAGCTCTTGCTACAGATGCCTTTCTCCAGACATTGCCTCAGGCCCTTCTCTATGCCTTTCCCCCTTTCCTTTTCATTGCCCAAGTCCTCACACAGGTTTGCAGACAACAGTCATCTCTAGTACTCATCCCTCCTCTTTGGCTAACTCAGTCATGTTACCCAAAGCCGTTGGAACTAGCTTTGGACTTTCTGGTTTGGATTTCTCCCTTTCCCAACTTGCTTCTCCACCATCAGGGTCTTCGTCACAACCTCGTTCTCATCTCATAGCATGGAGGATTTCGGGGCTTCCTGGAGAATCCCAGAAATTTCAGAGGAAGCTATCCATCTCGTTCAACAATCCTTGTCCCGATGCAAAGCAAAAATCTACATGTCAGCCTGGTTGGTCTGGTGTAGCTGGTGTTTGGACAGGAATTCAGAAGCCCTTTCAGTAAATGTAACCTTGGTAGTTAATTTCTTAGCTTCTTTCGCTTTGCAAGGCAAAGCCTACCGTGCTACTAATACCTACAGATCGGCAATCTCTGCAAAACACGTCAGATTGGATGGAAGATGTATCGAAGAACACCCTCTGGTTTTGTTATCTGTTAAAAGAAGTATGGTTTGCTAACCCACCTGTTTCCAAATATAAAACCATTTGGGATGTTAATTTGGTTTCAAAATTATTTTATCACCGGACAACGCTGATCTTTCAAACATTTATCTGCAAATGTAACTATGTTTGATTTTGTTTAAACGTGTTTCTATTGTTAGAGCACTAGATGTGTCTTCTTTTGATTACTCTTCGCTAGGCATTTCATTTCATGTTAATAGGCGCACTAAAACTAATTTAATGTCAATACATTATCCTTTTTTTACCCCTTCTCAACCTAAGGTATGTGTTGGTAATTTCTTAAAGACTTATGGTTCACGGACTGCACATCTGAAAACTCCTTCCATGTCCTAGCTTCTCATTTCTTTTCAGAAACCCCACAAACCTGTCTCTGCTCCAACTTTGGCCCATTGGGTTAGCTACATCATGTCTTTGGCTGGTATTATTACTGATTCCTTTGGTGTCTATTCAGTCAGAGGAACTATGGCCTCTTGGACTTTCTGGGCGGGTGCAGGTTTACATGGTATTCTCAGATCTGCAGATTTGTCAAAGTTTAATATGTTCAGAACTTTTTACTGCCAGCCAATTGATAATCCATCTCAATCTGTAATATCATTGCTTTGAACAAGCGTAACATGAGCATCTGGTCTTGTAATAAAAGTGAGACTTTCCTACCTTTGGTGTCAGAAAGGTTTGATTTTATTAAAGACATGGAGGTGAGTCTTTATCCCACCACTGTTTCAATAACCCTCCCTTGATTTATTTTTCTGCATTCCCAGTGCCTTCAACCAGTACTGCTATGTCAACTTAACTTGGGAAGAGCCTCTCCTCCTTTGGATTCCTCTTTACGGATTTGTATCCCTAAACCAGTCTTTCGGAATATGCTTCTTCTACTCATGGATTTCTTCAAGGATTTGGTGTCTGTTATTCTAACTTTTAGTTCTGTTTTACTGTACTTTCTTGAACTCATCTTGATTGACTCTTGCAAGAAAAGAGAATTTGTTGCTATCAGTTAGGATAATTATGATCGTGTATGATGTCCTATTGGTTGTTCTATTGTGATGTAATGTTGGTAGTTCTTTTCCCAGGAAATCTGGGTAATGCCGTTTTTTTCTTCTTTCCGCTACTCTTGATTAAATAGAAGAAAAGATAAGCCTAAAACTCTTCTCTGTGTCTTTAATAAAATCTAGCCTTTCTGACACAAAGGCTAGAAAAATCTATTTTCTATATGCAGAACAAATGATTTACTTTCTTTAGAAGAGGTCTATAATTTAAGTCATAGTGACTGTCAATTTTGTTTGCTGTGACAAAGATACCAGAGTATCGTTTTACACCCTTCAAATAATTCTCCTCCTAGACTTCTTGCAAAATCTCAGTTGATATGTTAAACTGAAACATTGTTTTCTCTGATTCATATTATATGCTCCTATTGCAGATCATATCAGCTTTGAGAAACACAGAGGCATCTGCTGACATTTGAAAGTGATGGGGCAAACATTTTGACCTAACAACACGAACTGTGAGAGACCAGCAAAGCCCTTAGGCTCCACGCCAAAGCGGTCAATCGTGGCTACTTATAAACAGTACTTAGAATGGAGCAGAACTGAACGCTCTGGAGATGGGACCAAACGCAGTGCAAATTTCTTACAATGTCTGTCAGTAAGTCAAAAAGCATTGCTAATTAAAAAGTAAAAGTTGCCTTACTTATGCCTCTGTATTCTCCTCCTGTCCCAGGAGTCCGTGGTTCCAAGTGTGGGGTCCCAGGGCCAACTCCCCTAACCAATCCAGATGCAGCTCTCATGCTGTTAATAATATTAACCAACATGACAGAAGCGCCAGAATTAGTTGGAGCGGGCTGGCTCAGTCCTCCTTCAGATTTTGGGCTGGTCTGGGTCGGCTCGCCACCAGCTCTCTAGCACTACTTGGGTTGGAGAGGTTTAAAGTGCAAAACAGCCAGCCAAACCGACATGCACACTTGAAGCAGTCACCAATGCGATTAATCTTCCATGCTGCTGCCAATCAGCAGCAATGGCCCCACCCTCACACTCACATTCTGCTCAGCCTTGCAGCAATAAAAAATAAAATGTTAATATGATCATTTTATTAAAAGAATTTCCACGCTTGCTGCACTTGCGCACCAGAGAAACACAATCATATCATGTGCTTAGAACTTTAATTTTGCTATAGGAGTCAATGGTAAATTTAGTTTGCTGTTAAATCACAGAGAATCTGATGGGGCAAATAACATGAGACATTGTGCAATCTTGACGTTCAGCAATTGAGAGCCCAATATTACACATAATTTTGTAATTAAATGTAGAGGAAGCTGCAGAATCAAGGTATAATTTGGCCAGAAGACTTGTAAGTCTGGCTGGAAAACCTAATCTTTCTGAGATGGTAAATAAGCATTTACAACTAATGAATTCAAAGGTTTTTTTCATGTATTGGGCTTAGAGTTTTCAAACATAGATCATTTATTTGGATTAGGTAATTACTACTGGTGCAATGTGGTGACCTGGAATGAACCCATTCTAATCTTTTTGTATCCACCTGGAGCTCTGACTTGACATCCTAATCATTAGAGCTTTAATAAGTAATTTATAATCTGAGTTTAAGAGTGATAATCCTCTATATGATCCTTAGTATTCGGCTGCCCTTTATGGCTCCTGAAAGCCCCCTACTTCCCCACAGTGAAATGACGACAGAAACTCACCTCCATTTGGCATGCAAATTAAAACCTGGAATAGTGGATTTTTAAAACATCTATAAATGTTTTTTTTTTTTTAATATCACCGGAATCCCTGCTCCACAAAACGCTTCACAATCTGCAAGTTTAAATACAACATCTGTGAGAGGTAGGGGTGGAAGATATTTACTGATTGCAGACTTCCATGAAACTTTTTCCTCGAAGTAGATCATCCTTAAGTGCTACAAAAATATTTCTCAAAACAGTTGTGTATCATAAGTGGTACAACCCACAACTCAAAGTTTTTTCACACTATTTTGGTTAAGCGTAATGTTAGCAGTCCTTGCTAGGAGTTTGCTTGTATGAGCGCTCTTCTCATACCTTCTTTTTGGCCTGATGCAGAGGAATTAACTGACCCTTCTGTGTAACAGGACTCATGCAAAGTATTATTACCTCCATCCACCTTTTATTTACTGATAGTATCTCGCAGTTTCAAGGATTTTGCCCTGGTTCTGGCTATATTTCCCTCAAGAAGAACGTTTTGTTTCTGCTCTCACTAGATTCCAAAATATTGTAGGAGGTAACCCTAAACATGCCCTTTAAAGCATCTCAAATGTTTGATGCTTCAGTCAACCTTGCATTCTGCTAGAAACGTTCATCGATGATCCTTCTTGTTGCAGTCACCCAATGCATATTCTGGAATATTGTTTTATTAATTTACCATCTCCAATTCTTCCTGCTTTTGCTTTTTATCTAATACTCTATTTGAATAGTTGGAAAGTTGAAGAAGCTATGGCGATATAACCTTAAACTGTTAGAGAAATTAATAACCTTACCCCTCTTAAGTTCTTAGAAACTAAGACGTAGTCAAATCTAGAAGTCGACTTTAACCTGCTTGAAGTATAAGTATATTCCCTAGAAGTGGGATTATAATTTCTCCATGAGTTACATTGACCAAATTCTAATTTGAAATGTTCATTAACGTTGCTTACTTTAGGCTTCTCTATTTCTTATTGTTTCAAGATGAATCCAACTTGTTTTGCTATACCCAATCAAATATGCCCTTTAGAGTTAATTAATTCTTAGCATCAGAAAGCTCTCCAATTTTTGCAGTGGTTTGCGGTCATCTTGTGTCAGACCATAAAAGTGAGCTATTGTGAAAATGTGATCTTTAAAACAAAAAGTAACCTAGCCCCAGCAACGATTTATGCCCGATTCAGACACATTTTAACTTGTAAGCCTCTGCTGGAAATATTGGCATCACCTCTGTGGAGGAGAATTAAATATTCTACTCCACTGGGTGTGATACAAATTTGGTTTGATTTAGAAAAAAATGGGTCTCTTTCCACAAAAGAAATGAGCTGAGGTCACTCATCTATCTCATCTCAACTTTATGCTTCTCGCAAATTATTTAAGCCATGGATGTTACACGAAAAGAAAACGCAGCTGATCAGTGAAATCAAATTAATGTTTATTAGAACATTCGAACGTTGGCAGCTCCATTGAAAACAATGGAGTGCTGCGGGCTTTTACAGGCCAGTAAAAGCCCGCAGCGCCAACATTCCAGTGTTTGCTTTGTTCACAGCAACAGCTGTGAACAAAGCCTCACGGAGCCCGAGGGGATTTTAATCACCTCGGGCTCCGTGAGCAATTTGTTTTTTTAATAGAACATTCTGCCCTGAGTGGCAGAATGTTCTAATAGCCTTAGAACCCGCCGTAGCAGGCTCTACCAGCTATTAAAGGCCCTTTCCCTTGTTAAATGCCCTCGCCTTCGGCTCGGGCATTTAACGCGGGAGCGGGCCTTTAATAGCCGGTAGAGCCCGCTACGGCGGGTTCTAAGGCTATATTAGAACATTGGAACGTTGGCAGCTCCATTGAAAACAATGCAGTGCTGCAGGCTTTTACTGGCCGGTAAAAGCCCGCAGCTCCAACATTCCAATGTTCGCTTTGTTCACAGCAACAGCTGTGAACAAAGCCTCACGGAGCCCGAGGGGATTTTAATCCCCTCGGGCTCCGTGAGGAATTTGTTTTATTTAATAGAACATTCTGCCCTGAGTGGCAGAATGTTCTAATAGCCTTAGAACCCGCCGTAGCGGACTCTACTGGCTATTAAAGGCCGCCTTCGGCTCGGGCCTTTAACGGCCGGTAGAGCCCGCTACGGCGGGTTCTAAGGCTATAATATGCCATGCCAACCTTGTTGTGGTTTGCAGTAAATGCATACACAAGAAACAAGAAACACCCTTGTTTTCAAAAGATTTTTCTTGCTCAGGCTTACTCCCTCTTCTGTTCTCACACTCTGCCCTTTTCCTCTAAACTGCCCCAACCCTCCCTGCTTCCAAGAGCCCAGGCAGCTCGGAGCCCAAGGGGCTCAGAATGATGAAATCTTGCACTCTTGGCATCCATTATTGACCTGATTAACAACGTTTTTGCAAAATTTTCGTGCCCATAAAATGAATTTGCAAATGAAAAATCCCCTTCTGATTCACTGTATCAGGAACTATGGAATTTTGCCTTCGAACATGGGATTTACTTACAAAGCAATTCTGCTAGTATATTTACATTTCTGTGTGAAAAATCATGCATAAATGCACCAGTTAGAATTCAATATGCTGAAATCTTTCGACCGATAAAGTCGTGAAAACATGAAATGCTTCAGAAATACTTGGTTGATGCGTACATTTTAAGCAATTCGCTCCAAACAGAGTAGCCTTTTTGGAACAAACGATTGTGAATCTCGCTCTGCACAAAAATAAATGTATAGACATAGGTGGTCCAGATATGGCACTTCTGGTTACACCTACGTCGTTCTTCAACATAAGACAACTTCCGTCTCAAAGCTTAAATATATCTGAAGCAAATGAAAGGTTAAAATGTTATTCTATTCAATTAAAATAATGGTCACTTTAAAACATGTGGAATAAGGACACGTTTATATTGGTCCCAAAAAAGCTCAAATGAGGTCACTGTATTAGTCCTTTGTTTGCACATTTTGCATAGCATCTACTATAAGGCAAACCACCTATGGCCATTCTTCTTATTAACTTATTACATTACAGAAATAAAAACTATTGTGTGAGGTCATAGTAATCAGAGGTGGGTGTAAAGATCATCTCTGGCTTCAAAAAGTACCCTTCCAGTGGAGGGGGTGGCCTACTCTGATTCAATGACCATCTATGACTAGCTCTGATTCTGGTCTCTCAAAAAGGAGGAACTTTATCACAGCTTTCTACATGCTTAGTTTATTTTTAAACATAATGACAAAGCAAAAATCATGTATGGTGGAAGATGTGCACCAGTGTGCACAGTGATGACTTTGGCACGAGGACACATGAGATGCAATCCCAACTTTGCCACTTGATTAACACTTATTTCCTTGTGAGTTACTCACTGTCCTTCAGTGACACTGATTTCATATATATATTGCTCATATATACCAACACCAGCTGTATACTATGAGATCCCACTCACATGTCCCAGGAACCCTAGCCCATGATATCCATGTTTCTGCAATCTGGTTACAAGTCGAACATCATCCGGGTTCTTCTATAAAGAGCAGCTGAGGAGCCAAATAGACTCTGTAAAGTGATCCTGAAGTTTCTTGGCAACAGATCAGAAGTATACAAAATACCTTAGAAAAATATAGCTTTAAATTGACTTCCAATTCCAAGTAAGGAATCAAAACAACAGAATTACCACTTGTAGTTGGCATTTCATTCTTTTTAAAAAGGTAGTCTCTTTACCTGGTAGTTAGGTAAAAGGAACTGCACATGGCTAACCTGAAATTAATCAAGCTTCGTACCACCATCTTATTCCATTGATCGGGGATGAAAGATAAGATTTCCTTAAGGATTTTTAATTAGAAATCGTTGTTTTCTCACATAGTGTGGTTACTTTTCTATGGTTCGGCATCATCACTTTGTTTGATAGATGAATATTGGCTTGAAAAAACGCAGAGACATCAGCAATGCCACCTCCTCTGACAGGGGGATTTTGTGTACCTTGAAAATGTTAGTTAACAATTCTCTTTAGATACAGTAGCTTTGGGCTGCCAAGGCCCAGTATGGAAAGTCCACTAGTTATAGTTTAAGATGAGTTGTTGGAACTTGAAATTCTAAAAATACTTGGGTATAATCCATGCATGACTAAGAAACGACCCAGTGTTCTCGGATTATTGAGAAGATTCGCAATACATAGACAAAGAGCAAACTGGCTATCGGAGCTTCTTTGGAATCTCCATGAGGTTCATCCATTCAGATAATTGTTCTCAGAGTGTTATTTATTAACTAGCCGGCTAGTTACCGGTGAGGCAGTGTATTTTAGTGCTCCACACATTTATATGCAGATTATACTCAATGTGTGTTTAACATATTAATCTGCGTACATTATATTAACCAAATGCAGTAGGGGGCTATTTTTACTCAAATGAAAGCAACCCATATATTTAGCTGGATTATAACCAATGTACTCACATTAAAGAGAACAACATATATATTCTTGAAATTAAATTAATGCTGTTCGCTCATGCTAACTGTATTTGGTTGGAAGCCATGTTGATTTAACGTTGGCCTAACATGTAAACAGACCCAAGTTACACGTATTTCACTTTTGCAAATGCTTTGCAAGTTTTTTGTTCTTTTCTCTCTGCAGATGTCCTATCCCTCTCTCACCCTCTCGTTGGCTATAACAGACTTATTGTTGTTGTACTGAACAGATAGTTGAAACTTAATTAGTATATGGCTTCAGCCATGAAGACAGTGATGGTGCAAGAGAGCCTACTGTACCAGGCAGACCGGACAGATGATACATCCAAGGTCGCACAGATGTTTGCTTCCTTGTCTACCGTGGGAAACCCAGAGTTTTTACCTGCTCCCAGAGAATTGCCTTTCTTGATTGGCCCATTGGTCGGAACTGATGTGAAGAATCTTCCAGAACTTTCTTTCTGGTACTAATGATGTGTTCTTTAGAGGAGGTTTAGCAGACCCTGTGCTGACTTCGCGGAGGGAAGACTTCTGCTTAAGTCTTCTCTTGAATTTTGAGCTTCAAACATGAGCACTCACACTTTCCCCTGTAACTTAAACTTGGTTTACTTGATGCTGACGCCTTCCTCGTAGAAATCCACCTTGCCATTTTTGATGCTTTATTTATCGAACCCGATTATCTGATATTTTGCCTGCTCTACGTAGTTATACTTTTCATTTTCTTCTTCATAGACTGACTGATCATTTTAATATGCAGGCTTTGACAGTATATTTGCAACAATTTTACTGGTTGATTTAACTTCTAATATGAACTAACTTGCTAATAAAACACTTAAGGTTTGGACAACCTCCTATCTGTTGTTTCTGTGGAGTCATACTGGTTTCATTGTAATTGAAATGAATTACTACTTAATTAATAGTTAGCTCCTTTGTTACGCTTGAAGTTGACAATCAAAGGTCCATATGACCAGTGGAGAGTCTGTTTGATGACTTCACCAATCAACTGAGATACAAGGATATCCACTCAGTCACTGGCAACTTCTGAAAGGTATGTCACAAACTTGATATGAATGAGAGATAGTCAATGTGTCAAAGTCCACTAATAGTTTCAATCAAATAGATGAGATTTATTAATCACAGATGATCATCCTAGCTTGAAACAGGTTTGGTTCAGTCACATGAGAAGGCAAAAGCCAGTTGGACTTTAGGTACTGCACATTTTCTACTGATGTAGTTACGATACAAAGGTTTACGCATAAGGCACTAGCTTTATTCATTGGTTGAGCCAATATTATGTCTTTGCACGTTTACCACGTCTTGCATGGTGGCCTAAAAAAAAATAGCACCAAAGATGTTTGCTATCGACGAGGAAATGAATACTGTACAATCCTTGAGTGGCTGTAAGCATAAGACACCCAGTGAGATGTTAAATGTTAACTATTTAAGAAAGTGGAGAGTGAAGACAGTGGATGCTGTTGAGTACCGGTTTCGGCCAGGAGAGGAAAGAATGTATGCAAATGACCGCTTTGGTTTTATCCAAGCAGAAACTGGCTAGCCTGTCACAGTAATATTTCCATAGATGAGCATTTCTTAATAAGCAAACTAGCTCTGACAACCTTTATACCATAAGGAGTTGTTCTTCAGAGTGTTAAAGGTCTATGCAGTTCTGTTAGAAACAAATCTTTTCTATTCAGTTTCATCAAGCTCTTAGATTTCCCCCCCCCCCCCCACCGCTCAGTTTGCTAAAATACCACAAAAGGTGACAGCAAGAATATTCCTTTTTTTCACAGAGATGATGGCAAATGTTGGCTCGTGAGAGTGTGATTCTTGGAGTCTAACAAATGATGAAAGAGGAATGTTTGGATCCTTTTCCAAGCATCTTCCTGAGCCCGGTTGTGCTTTTGTGGCTGCCCTCCCCACAACACAGGCATCCCCATGAGCTTGTGAAACGATGCATGGCACACTGGCAAGTAGGGAGGCTCTAAGAGGTGTCCTGCCCCGTCGTAATTATGGACCTCCACCTGCTTCCCATGTCTCTTGAGACGCTCAATAGGATCCTGGCAGAACAAAACGCTCTTCGAGTTTTGGTCCTCCGTACCAGACAAGAAGAGGAAAGCAGCAGAGGATTTTTCTACTGGGATGTGGCAATCCTTGTGTGCAGGGTCTGCTGGGTCATCGAAAGCTTCCAAGAAATTTACCACATTGTCTTCAGTAAACTGTATCCTGTCCGGGCTGAATGGAAGACCTGCTATGGTAAACCCATTACCATGCAAAGGAGCAAAGGTGTTCACACCACATCCAGAGATACTGACGGCCGCCTTGATCCCAGGTAGAAATGTGGCCATAGAGAGAGCCAGATCAGCACCTTTGGAGATACCTAGGACTCCAATCCCAGACAGCTTCACCTAAGGAAAAAAGGTAGAAGAGGCCAAAATTAAAATAAACCCAACCGTTCTCTCTTGATTTACAATCAAATAAATAGAGGAGGTATGGAAATGGCAAATATGTGCCCGGATTTTGAGAACCTGAAATTAATTCACAGGCACATGGTTATCATCTTATACAACTGAGTTCAGGTCGTCATTTATTTTTAGCATATTCAAAAGCAAAACAAAACTTAGAACCTAAAGCACATAACTTTGTGTTTTGAAAATGTCTTCATGGTTCTAAGGCCGAACTAAAGGCCATAGACATTACCTGTAAAATCTCAGAACTTGTCCACCGTTGCTAACTCCACAGAGATATTTGCATTTACTGTAGATATGGCAAAATAATTTAAAATTCTAAAGAGCTCTGATGTTTTTAAGAACACAATAGATATAGTGATAGTAAAATTAATGAACGTAAACATAGCAGTTTAGCTGCATGCAGGCAGTTTCAAGGAGAACCATGGCACATGCGTCTACACAAGATAGTGTGTTCCCAGTCAAGATTTATGGTCAAGGGTAAGTGACCAACTCTCAAAGAGGAAGATCAATTTTTGCACACAAGAAATACAGAGTATGAAATTCCAAGGCAAATTGTGACACAACTCAGAGAGCTTTTGGCATTTAAGTCAGTAACTCAGTCAAACCACCAGGATAAACAACTTGCTAGCTAATTGTGAAGGTGATCTTTGCACACTTGGATGTAAGGCATCAAGAGAGTTCACATTGATCACCGAGCTAACTGAGATGTTAACTCCAAGCAAAATACTTACAGTCTAAGTCAGGGGTGTCCAACATGGCTCCAAGAGTGAAGGATCCAAGTCAGAGTTTCAACATATTCACATAATGTACATATACTGAATCTACATGAAAGACATTTAAACAGTCACTGGTTACCTTTAGAATCTGGACTGTCCTGGAACTATGCCGGAGAACCGCAGTCTAATGGTTCTCTAGCCTTCTCACTTGAGAGAGATACCCAGAGAATGCCAGTAGGTGTAAAATGTCTCAATGTTTAAGAACAGGCTTAGGGTGTATAAGTTTTAGGTTTAAGTTCAGCAAGGAATCAGATCCAAGCCCAGGAATAGGTAAAGCAAACCCAAATGTATAGATAAATAGCAATCAAACCTGCTGCTGCTTCTGCAGAAATTCCACAGCTGACCCAAAATAATCGAGGTGGAACTCGTCCACGCCTTTCGGAAGGTCCTCGAAACCAAAATAGGCGAGTGCCAGCGTCACAAATCCTCGGTTAGCCAGCAGACTCGCTCTGTACTCTGGGAGACCTCCGGCAGTGCCATACAAGTCAACAACAGCAGGGAACGGGCCAGGCCCTAGGGTGCAGGAAGAGAGAGGTACGGCATTACATTTCATGAAAAGAAGTACAGAAGCAATCAGATTGCTCTCGTTTGCACTGTCTGAAGAGCTCTGCAAAGAGTCACCCCAGAAGAGCCACCTACAGCTGGCAGAGGCTGGGCGAGTGCACTTCATGGCAAGAATCTGTGTCAAAGCCAAGACCAGGAATGCTGCTGAAAGTCCTAATTTGGCTGTGTGTGCAGTAAGGAACTGCAAAGCCACGTTACCAAAGGCATAATGCGTGGCACAGTGTATCTATCAGCGAAATGATGTGACCTTGCATTGATTGCATGAACACTTGCAACCGACTCATAAATCTGCCTGTAGCCCTCTGGTTAAAAGGGGAGTAGAGATGGCTCAGCAGAGGAAAAGGGACAAGGTTGTAGCTGAAGAGTTGAGAAAGAAAAGATAGAAACTAGAAAGTGGAGAGTGGAGAGACTGGCAGAACACAGCAGTGCATTTAGGGGTGTTGAGGCAGAGTCTTGGTTCGAGGGAGGAAATGTCCATGGAGATGGGGGCGGACAGGAGTCTGTAATTGGGGGGAGAAATAAGACCGGGTGGGATCTGGAAAGTAAGATAGATGGAAAGCAGGCTGGGGAAGGTACGAAAGTATGCAAATTGATGTTGATCAGGTAGTAGCCCCCCTTATTATAATACATGTATATTTTGCATACTCAGTTATGTGTTTCAGTGTATTTGTAGGTTTATCCAAATCATTATTATTTTTTTTCACACAACTTTACTTCTGCATGGTTATTTTAGAATTGAGACAATTGTTTTTCGTTATTTATGAAGCGCACGTATACCAATGCTTTATGGCACTGAGAGAAAACACAACATGAACAAGCATTTGTAATGCAAAGGGTCTTGCGTTTGCTCAAGTTAGAGCCATTAGCGTTGTAAACTCCTAACCAGACTTTTCTTGCCACATAAACTGAAAATGAAAAGCAAAACAGTTTCACATAAGTGAGCCGACAGCCGGCATGAGCGAGAAGCAGACACACAAAAGGAATCAGACGTTCAGTCGCAGTGAAACGTATCGGCAAAACTGCAATTACCCATGTTATCGGCAAAAGTGCAATTATCCATGTGACAGGGTCGATGTCAAGCAAAGCGCTCGACTGCTTCCCAGCGAGATCGCGCTACCTACGAAATAAAGAGAAAAAGTAGTCCAGAAACCATGCAGAAAACATGGAGCCTCGTATGTTTTCAGTAGTTGTCGGAGCACTCAAGGAGGGCTAAACACCAGAAAAGGCATGACGTATGTATGCCTTTCACTAATGAAATCAAGCGAATTTTAAAAGGCAAGCCTACGAACCAACCAAACAGATGGGCTTGACATGGGCATGGTTACAAGCCCACAGAGAGATTACAACAGGGACAGAGGGCTTTGTGCGCTCAACCCTAAAGAGGTTCTACGGTAATAGGCTAGTCTACCCAAAAATAGGTTTTTAAAAGCTTGCAGAAAGAAAGCAAACAACAGGATGACCTGAGGTCGCTGGGAACCTTGCTACTGGGAACGCTCCTTCTCCAAAGATTTTAACTCAGTGTTTTAGGAATGTTGAGTACCAAAAGGCCCCAGGATCACAGTGGGTCTGGCCACCTAATACATTGTGAATCAAGAGGAGAGAAAGTGATGGATCTTGTATTATCATAGGCTTAAAAAGAATCCTTTTTGTTGAAGGCAGCCAGAGCAAACTAATAACGACAGTGGTGGTAAGATGGGGACGAGGGGTACCATTGATGAGCCGTGTTGAATTCATTGAAGGTGTTTTGACAGTTTGAAAATCCCAGGCAGAAAGCATGTCCACAATCTACATAAGAATGAACCAGTGCTTGTATAACGGGAAGATGGTAGTTGGTATCGATATAAGGCAAGATCTTTTTTTACCAATTTCAATTTCAATTGTCAGAAACATTTACCAGATTTTCTGGAGACATGATGCTCTAAAGTGAGAATTGCTTCTAGACATAAGCCCAGAATATGTACTACCTTGGAGCCCTCTGGACAGTGGCCTATAATTTTGGGTCAGATGGAAGGATGCATCTTCTACTCATTGTTTCTAGTGATCAATGTTTCTGTTTTAGAAGAATTCAGGTTAAAAAAAAAATGTTAGACTTCCAGTAAAGAATTGTAGTCGGAGAATGACAATTTTAATAAGCAGGAATTGAAGCAATTTTGACTACTGAAGTTTGAAAAAAAACTGTGTATCACCAGCAGGCTAACGAGACCAGGTTGCCATTGAAATGTAATGGTGACCACATAAATGACTCTAGGAACTCTACAAGATGCCAACTCAGATTTTAAAGGAAGAAGAAAGATGTTTTGCGAACCTGAATTGAGGAATGATTCACAGCAGGGTACTGACAGATGGAGAAAGCCCATGTTCATTAGTCTAGAGAGAAGAATGGTATGGTTAGTGGTATAAAATGGTGCAGATAGATCTAATAAAGTTACAGTGTTGGTATCTCCCATATCCACATTGTGTCATAGGTCATCTTGAATGGATAAGTCCACCAATCACACACTCTGACCAGCTCTGTATCCAGCTCAGAATGGATGAAGGAGATTATTGGCTTCAACAAGATTAGAATTATTTAACTATCAACTTTTCCAGTACTTTTCCAAGAAAAGGTAAGAAGGAAATCGGTCAGAGGTTATTTGGGTCTGCAAGAAAAAGTAAATGTTTCTATAAGAGAGGTTTCATCATGGCTGCCTTGTACTTTTCTGTGATCTTGCCCTCCCTGAGAGAGACACTAAATAGTACTTTTATATCTAATAATACAATGATAGGGGCAAGTTATTTCATAGGATGGGCAGGCAAGGATTCAATGACGAGCCAGTGGATTTAGCTCTGGCTATGGCCTAAAGGGCTTCAGATGTTGAGGTTTCTCTGAAAGATAATTTTTGATAAAGTCTGTAGTTGGTGGTAGGCTCTCAGTAAAGGGATACACTTCTACAGAGAGTACTTCTACAAATCTGCAACAGTTGCAGAGCTCCAGGAACAGTCAAAGGTGTACATTTTTTCACATAAGAAAGCTTTCTTGGCTTCCATTTTGTATGCAGAAATGTGATGAAAAATGCAGATGCACTGGCAAAGATTTTTTTCTTCATTCTTCAAAGGGGAAATGTTTTTCTTTGGGAGAAACAATCTTTTCTCTATACCCACATTAATTCATAGTATGTTCCCTCCTTCTTCCATGCTGAAAATTCATTTACTCTTGCCACTGATGAGAGTAAACTTCCAAGCAGCTGTAGAGCTGCAACTTACCTGCAGATTGTTGTTGAATGCAAACAGACATAAGGCCTATGGGTGGTAAACAACATTTACAGGTGTCCCAGCTGGAAATGTCAACAAATCCACCCTTAAGCTCTAGATGTACTTCATGTGTGGATAAATCCAACTTTTAAGGGTAGAATCAAAAGATCCCCAATGTACATACCGGAGAATGGGGTTTTGCAAAAGAGGTTTTTTGAGCATCTATTGTGCAGCTCACCCTCCGACACTGGGCCTGAACAGGGGAAACTGAACTGGAGCTACAGGTCACCTGAAGATCCCTTGGAGGAGATGCAAACAAGCCTTGGCAGCTGCAAGAGACGCAGTGCACAGGGGTACTGTCCTGCGTGGGAAGGCAAAGGCTTACCTCCACCAAAGTTGGACACTTGGCAGAGAGGACCCAGAGGGCTACTCCGGTCCACCACCCGCGATGCAGGATCCACACAGCTCAAGATGAGAGGAGATCCATGCAGCCAGTTGTCACTTATTGTAGGTACCTGCGGTTGCAGGAAAGTGACTCCTTCACTCCAAGGGAGATTCCTCCTTCTTCTTGTGCAGACTGAAGAGTTGCAGTCTTCTGATGTTGCAGGGCTGGGGAAATGTTGTCAAAGCTGGCAGGAGACGTGGAGACAAAGTTGCGGAAGAGTCTTCTTCGTTATAGCAGCTTTTGTCGGTTCCTGGAGGGTCCAGTCGCAGTTCCAGTGTCCAGAAGTCGAAGCAGAGGTTGCAGAGGAGTCCTGTTGGAATCTTGCAAGTCGAATCTGAGGACCTACCCCAGAGGACGATCCTACATAACCCAAAGAGCGGGCTTGGTCACCTAACCAAGTAACTACCTGGCCACTCAGATTCTCCCAGAGTTCCCTGCCAACCTTGGAATCAAGATGGCAGATCCCAGGGAGCCCCTGGAGGAGCTCTGAGCACCACCCCTGGGGTGGTGATGGACAGGGGAGTGGTCACTCCCCTTTCCATTGTCCAGTTTTGCGCCAGAGCAGGGACTGAGGGTCCCTGAACTGGTGTGGACTGGGTTATGCAAGGAGGGCACCAAATGTGCCCTTCAAAGCAAACCAGTGGCTTGGGGAGGCCACCCCTCCCAAGGAAGTCACACCTATTTCCAAAGGGAGAGGGTGTTACCTTTTTCTCCCAAAGGAAATTCTTTGTTCTGCCTTCCTGAGCTTGATCAGATCAAGCAGCAGGAGGGCAGAACCCTGTCTGATGGGTGGCAGCAGCTGGCCTGCCTGGGAAAATCCTGTAAAACTGGTGGTAGCAATGCTGGGGGTACTCTAAGGAGCCCCCAGAGTGCATGGAATCATACTATGATTCTGGCATGTTTGATACCAAACATGCCCAGGTTCGGAGTTACCATTATGTAGCTGGACATAGGTTGTGACCTATGTCCAGTACATGTGTAAATTGGCATCCCCACACTCACAAAGTCCAGGAAAATGGATCTGGAGTTTGTGGGGGCACCTCTGCTAGTGCAGGGGTTCCCTCACACACAGCTACCCTGCCCTCTGGGCTGAGAGGGCCTACCATAGAGGGTACACTGACCTGGTGTAGTGAACTGTAGTGAAAACAGGTGCATGCACCCATTTCACGCAGGCTGCATTGGCAGGCCTGCAGAACCCTTTACAATGGCTCCTTATGAGTGGCAGAATGACTGCTGCAGCCAATAAGGATCCCCTGGAACTCCAATGCCCTGGGTACCTAGGTACCATATACTACGGACTTACATGAGTGGTTGGGGGGGGGTGGGGGGAGGGGGGGGGGCATACTGCCAAGTGTGGTAAAAGGTATAGTTTAGAGGAGAGAGAAAAACTGCTGGGGTCCTGGTTAGCAGGATCCCAGTAGACACAGTCAAACATACTGACAATAGGCAGAAATGGGGGTAAACATGCCAAGAAAGAGGGTACTGTTCTACACTGCCGTAGACCGAGAGACATCCGGAACAAATATATACATGCTATCTTTCAGCCTGTAGCCACATCTCCAAGATTACAATCTGAATCTTTCCAATAAGTCCTGAGCAGATGTGAAAATCCATTTATGCCACAGTATAAAACATTTGATGTGTCTCTAGAGTGTAGGAATTGCAAAAATGTTTGTAGTTGGTTCTCTTTCCCAGAAGGAGCTAGGTACCCCTGGTTTTAAACCAGAGTTTTAGGATTTACATCAAATACCTGTAATTAGAGGCATTTCTTTTTTCTGCAGTTATCCTTGATTGCTCGTCCCAGTTACCCTGTAGACAGTACATTTCTAAAAGGGAGTAAATTGCTATTTCAACCGTAGTGGACAGAACTGTGGCTCTAGGACACCGGTGGTCAATGACCTGCATGACGTAGAAGCCCTATTGTGGAAAATACCAATACTAACAGTGAGCATTTTTGTCAATGTCATTTTTTTCTTGTTCAGTGGTTTTCCTTCTTCTTCATGTATTTGTTTCTCCCCTGGTTCATAGATTATCTTCCACCCTTTTGCTTGGATTACTTGTATCCTTCCACTGCTTACATTCAGGAACTACTTTTTATAATTTTCTTTCAGAGTTCCACTCGAGGACCTATGTGTTTTTTTATTTTATTTTTGAAATTTGAATAGTGTGAACTTGACCCAAAAAAGGATATGAGAGCTTTACCATTAAACAGTTTCTACTGCACACAAGCAGTTTACAAAAGAACAGTTACATAGGTTACGAGCTGTAAAATCCATTTAGACTGGTATATCAGTTTAAACCGACATCTCACACATGAACATAGTCCTACGGCAGTGAGGTTGCAGAGAAGGACAGTAGAGATATTATACCTGTCTCTCTCTGCAGCGGCTAAGGGACACTCTCTCCAGATGTATTGTGTTTGGAAGAGGTAGCCCGACTCTTCCTGCATCCTTGGCGGCTATAGCAAGTCAGTCTTTCCCTAACAAGGATGCCGCTCTGGTTGCTCTGTGTGAATAATTTGGAATACGCCGTTGGGTGAGAGCGCCTCTGAAAGCCTGTGGACCCAGAATATGGGGCTCTGTGGAATAGGCGAGAGTTTGGATGCATTGGACCAATGCAATTAATGTATAGGACTTTTATGGTCCAACACGTTGCCAATATTTGGAGCTTCCACTACAATCAGATTACTAAAGCATCACGCATAAGAGGCAGTGTAATGGTATTTGTGTTTTGGCCACTGACTCCACATTGCACTTAGCCTAGCAGCACACAGTCACATTAGTGACCACAAGTTTCATTTTTGCCTATTGACTTTATTTTAGCATTAGCCACCACCACGTTAAAAGCTGCAAGTATTTTTCCATGCCCACGTTATGCAATGTACTTTTTTATCAAGTTTTTTATTCTGCGCGTCTGCATGATCTTTCTCACTGAGCGCTTAGGCTGATAATGTACTAGGATGATGTTTATGGTACGGCAGGGAACGGTTTTGTTTTGAGAGAGGGTACCTTGGGATTTTGGCCAATTCTATCATGTTCCTTTCAAAACTGACCTGAAGTAGCTAGCATTTCTGAATAACAAGGAGCGAGGGGGGAGTTCTAGAAATCTCCTCTGTGGCTTGTTTAAGGTATATAAGAGACCCAGGACTGACAGTGGGGAGATTCAGAGACTTCAGTCAGGATTGAGACGCCAATGCCTGACATCCTGTGAGGGTAGATCTCTCTTTCTGTTCAACAGCCGATCTTGGACTCTATGGCTTGACGCTACTGAGAGAAAGATGAAGGAGCAACTGTGCCCCATGGTGATTAATTTTTACTAATTATTTGCTTTCCATTGTGTATGAAAATATATATATATAAATATAGGTGTCTGTATCTTTGCATTTATATATTTGTTGTTTATAGATTGAAGATTCGTTCTACATGTTTTCATTTTATTATTGCGCACATTTTAAAAGCACACCTTCGGTTGTACTGACCTTCCTTTACAAGCCTTGCAGAGTGATTTAATAAATGCCTTTTTTAGACTGAGAGGTGCATTCCAGAGATTCTTTTCAGTGTGTGTGTGTTTCAGCTCGGTCATTAGTGAAGCAAAACACTTTGGCGCAGTATAAAGGGAGGTTGGAAGTTGAAAGTGTACGATTTAAAAGTGAACATATGTTTAGCAAGCAGTCAAAGGCAGCTGAAAATGCTTGTGAAATTGAAATGCCTTATAATGTCTTGGCAAAAAAGTTTTCTTTTTTATCAGGACTTTCTGAATTTTCGGACGGGTGCTTGGGTAAAACAGAATTATTAGATGTTTTTATAAGTTTAAAAAGATGCTTTTTGAACAGAATGATAACCCTTTTGTTTTTGACAGGAGTGGTCGGATACTCTTCTCTGCTTACAGGAAAATGAATGAGAGGTGTAAGCAGTCCGAATATTAAAATCTAAAATTAGAGAAACAACTTGTTGACACAAAAAATACTGTAACTATGCCGTCTTGTCAGAATAAGTTATTACAAGATAAGGCTGATATCTACCAAGCCGTCGCAGGGACAGCTGATTTTTCAAACTCTAGTGATGTAGAGCTTTAAAAAAGTGGGGGCCAGGGTGAGCCAGAGGAGCAGAACATGATTTGTGCTCAGCCAGTATGTACAGAAATAAAAAAGTGTAACCCACAGAATTTGGCAGGAGTTGAAATGCATTCTTTAAAAGATTACACCCAGCAAGAAGTTAAGGATATTAAAGATATACTCACGCAGCCGGTTGTGGAGCTTTATCAGAGTAAAATGTGGATGATTAATTCAAACAAGTCACAGGGACCCTCTCAAAATGTGAAGTTTCTAGGGATTCAGTGGAATCAAGGACATAGTGCGGGGAGTGGAGAACTGCAGAATCTTTTGTTTTCACCTGTAGCAACACCTCTGTAAGCAAGAAACACAGCGATTCATGGGATTGTTTTTTTTCTTAGAGACAGTATGTCCCTCATTTGAGTCGAATCTTAACCCTTTGGTAAAAAGTGACAAGAAAAAAACATGAGTTTGAATGGGGTGAAGAGCAGCAGTGTGTGTGTGTGTGATTTGGCAAAAGAAGCAATTCAACAGGCTTTAGATTTGTGGCCAGTGCAGGAAGAAGACACTGTCCAGGCACACTATGTAAATTGGAACAGGTGGCAAAAACAGGGAAGAACAAGGGTGCCCCTGGAATTCTGGTCTAAAATATTATCTGATGGGACTTTGAAAAACTGGGGAGAGCATTTAAATGAAGCCCTCCAGACTCTGATTAACAGACCATTAAAAAATACTGAAACACCCCTGATACAAACACATGTGGCCACCAACACCATCGTGTAATGGGAAATACAACCTGGAGCTTCAGCTAATTACAGAGCCACACCAGAATATGTAGGTCTTGACCTACAATCTTACAAAATTGCCCAATTTGTCATAATTCCAGTGAATGGAGGATTGGTGAGGAAGGGGACTGCTCCAGCCCTCATGACAGTAAGGGGAGAGGGAGTTTTTGGTTCAACTGACAAAAACCCTGGTGCTAAGGTGTGGGTGGAATCCCCAAATGGCCCTCCAGAACCTGCAGAAATTATAGTCAAGGACCATCATAATGTCCTGCAGGTCATGAAACTAGGAAAGGGAACATGGGAGCACATCCCAGCTGACACATGTTATTTGTGAGAAAGATCATACTTGTTTCTTTAACAGATCATACTACAGCTTGCCTCTGACCATGAGTGTGCTGTGTGGTCTCCCTTTCGGTGTGTGCGTGTAGGATTGGGAGGGACCCAACACCCCCAACTTCAACCTGATTGATCAATCATGTTGCGCAACACCTCTGCTGCATTTGAAGGGCAACACATATGGATCCATTTGGCGCAAGTTGTGCTTCACAGATCAAAGTCCTGCATGGGACTAATGCAGAGTACCATGGCTGTCCTATCAACTTGTTTGATTGCAATTCTAATGGAACCAACCACATGTCTTTTATTAAGCATGTTTAATTTGCTAGTTGGCTGCCTGTTCTCGTATGGGAACCTCACTTTTATCTACATTCCAGCAAACATTACAGGTGGACTGTGTACCTTTACATGATTAGGACTCATGATGTTTCCATCTAACTCTATACATACTCGTTATCCTAGATACACTATTCAATTAAATGAAGACTGTGATTCAGACATTCAATTATTATCCCAATCAGAATATATAAGTTTAAGTCTTTCCATTATAGGTGTGCCTGGTTTAGCTGTTCATAATACCTGAATGATCAATAAGTTAGCATGTCTAATGGTTAAAAACCGTAATCACGCTTCTGATGCTTTATAGTGATTGCTCTTATCATTTCATTATGTTGCTGTGTACAATGCATACCTAATTTGCTTGTAATGTTTTAAAAGAAAAAAAGTTGATTTTAGGACTATAGGGTATGTGAGTCATTGGTCAAAAGGGCGGAGTGTAATGATATGTGTTTTGACCACTGACTCCACGTTGCACTTAGCCTAGCAGCACACTGTCACATTAATGACCACCAGATTCACTTTGCCTATTTACTTTATTTTACCATTAGCCACATCCACATTAAAAGCTGCAAGTATTTTTCTATGCCCACGTTATGCAATGTGCTTTTTGATCATGTTTTTTATTCTGGGGTCTGCATGTTCTTTCTCACCAAGGGCTTAGGCTGATAAGAATGTCTTAGGATGATATTTATGGTACGGCAGAGAACGGTTTTGTTTTGAGAGAGGGCACCTTGGGATTTTGGCCAATTCCAACATGTTCCTTTCAAAACTGACCTGAAGTAGCTAGCATTTCTGCGTAACAAGGAGCGAGGACAGGTTTCTAGAAATCTCCTCTCTGGCTTGTTTAAGGTATATAAGAGACCCAGGATTGACTGTGTGGAGATTCAGAGACTTCAATGCCTGACATCCTGTGAGGGTAGATCTCTCTTCCTCTTCAACAGCCAATATTGGAGTCTATGGCTTGAAGCTACTGAGAGAAAGATGAAAGAGCAACTACCTAACCTCTGTGGAAAACAGAACCCATGTACTGAGGCAGTGTTTCGCAGCTTCTTTATTGTGGAGGTCGTGCTGCGAGCTTCCCGGATACCAACTCCTTCTTAGAACATAACAGCGTGATGATGAAGCCAGTTACAGGTCCAGAGATCCAGATGAACAGAGTTTGTAGGCTGGGGCTTGCAAGCAGATGGAGCTTCTTATTTATCAATGGAGCTTCCCAAAGTTCTTATTTAACACGCTACTTGGGCCTAGGGCTATGGGCCCGACTCACCTTGCAGCAGGAGCCGCAAGCTGCCTTTCCAGCGTGGCAACGGGCGCATAAAGCTGTCACACTTTCCCTGCAGCATGAGGTGGGCGGGCCTGTCCGTGACCATCAGAGTCCAGAGAAGGCTGGGCTGGGCCACCCCTCAAACATTTGGCATAACTGTATAGTCTACTTATAGTGACTTAGTCTTCTTTGATCTGTTGTTTATTGTGAAACTGAGCTTGAGTTCACTTCCCCCAGGCCTTGAGCATGGAAAGAGAAAGGCCCCAGAGGCAGTAAATGGCTCCCCATCACAAAAAAAAGGGTTAAGATCAGCAGGTGGGAACTGCAATATGGATAGGATTGACGACCTTCTGGTAGAAGTTGAGGAGATATTAAACTCCCCCTCCGGTGTCTTGGTTCCAGCTGTTTCATCTTTTGTGCAGCCCTGCTATGCAAAGAAAAAAAGGGAGAAAAAGAGGGTTCTGGACATGTTCAAAAAGAAGAAGGTCACTGGAGTATCTCTCAACAAACCTCCTTTGGACTCATTCATAGCTACGACTAGACTGATAGATAACCCAGTAGCATTGATTGATCTTGATTATTAGACATGACAGCCTTAGGGTGGTCACCACTAACTTTTTGTCTGCCTCCCTCCACTTTTTAGATACTGTTTTTGCTGGTTTTTAGACTCTGCGCACATTACCACTGCTAACCAGTGCTAAAGTGCAAATGCTCTCTCCCTTTAAACATGGTATCATTGGATCATAGCCAATTGGACTATTTACTTATAAGTCCCTAGTACAGTACACTATATGTGCCCAAGGCCTGTAGATTAAATGCTACTTGTGGGCCTGCGGCACTGATTGTGCCACCCACTTCAGTAGCCCCTTAACCATGTCTCAGGCCTGCCACTGCAAGGCCTGTGTGTGCAATTTCTCTGTGTAGGAAAGCACCATCTTGCCCGGCATGTTACCCCCATATTTCACTGTATATATATATATGTTGTTTTAGTCTATGTGTCACTGGGACCCTGCCAGACAGGGCCCTAGTGCTCATAAGTATGTGCCCTGTATGTGTTCCCTGTGTGATGACTAACTGTCTCACTGAGGCTCTGCTAACCAGAACCTCAGTGGTTATGCTCTCTCTGCTTTCCAAATTTGTCACTAACAGGCTAGTGACCAATTTCACCAATTTACATTGGCATGCTGGTACACCCATATAATTCCCTAGTATATGGTACTGAGGTACCCAGGGTATTGGGGTTCCAGGAGAACCCTATGGGCTGCAGCATTTCTTTTGCCACCCATAGGGAGCTTTGACAATTCTTACACAGGCCTGCCAGTGCAGCCTGAGTGAAATAACATCCACGTTATTTCACAGCCATTTACCACTGCACTTAAGTAACTTATAAGTCACCTATATGTCTAACCTTCACCTGGTGAAGGTTGGGTGCAAAGTTACTTAGTGTGAGGGCACCCTGGCACTAGCCAAGGTGCCCCCACATCGTTCAGGGCAAATTCCCCGGACTTTGTGAGTGCGGGGACACCATTACACGCGTGCACTGTATGTAGGTCACTACCTATGTACAGCGTCACAAAGGTAACTCCGAACATGGCCATGTAACATGTCTAAGATCATGGAATTGTCACCCCAATGCCATCCTGGCATTGGGGTGACAATTCCATGATCCCCCGGGTCTCTAGCACAGAACCCGGGTACTGCCAAACTGCCTTTCCGGGGTCTCCACTGCAGCTGCTGCCAACCCCTCAGACAGGTTTCTGCTCTCCTGGGGTCCAGGCAGCCCTGGCCCAGGAAGGCAGAACAAAGGACTTCCTCTGAGAGAGGGTGTAACACCCTCTACCTTTGGAAATAGGTGTGAAGGCTGGGGAGGAGTAGCCTCCCCCAGCCTCTGGAAATGCTTTGATGGGCACAGATGGTGCCCATCTCTGCATAAGCCAGTCTACACCGGTTCAGGGATCCCCCAGCCAAACCTCAGTTTCTGGCTATTTAGGGTCTCTGCTTTGGGGATCTCACCAGATAACGAATGCAAGAGCTCACCAGAGTTCCTCTGCATCTCCCTCTTCACCTTCTGCCAAAGGATCGACCGCTGACTGCTCAGGACACCTGCAAAACCACAACAAAGTAGCAAGACGACTACTAGCAACCTTGTATCGCTTCATCCTGCCGGCTTTCTCAACTGTTTCCAGGTGGTGCATGCTCTGGGGGTAGCCTGCCTCCTTTCTGCACCAGGAGCTCTGAAGAAATCTCCCGTGGGTCGACGGAATCTTCCCCCTGCAACTGCAGGCAACAAAAGACTGCATCACCGGTCCTCTGGGTCCCCTCTCAGCACGACGAGCGTGGTCCCTGGAACTCAGCAACTCTGTCCAAGTGACTCCCACAGTCCAGTGACTCTTCAGTCCAAGTTTGGTGGAGGTAAGTCCTTGCCTCCCCACGCTAGACTGCATTGCTGGGTACCGCGTGATTTGCAGCTGCTCCGGTTCCTGTGCACTCTTCCAGGATTTCCTTCGTCCACAGCCAAGCCTGGTTCCCCGGCACTCTAACCTGCAGTGCACAACCTTCTGAGTTGTCCTCCAGCGTCATGGGACTCCCTTTTGTGACTTAGCGTGGACTCCTGTTCACTCTTCTTCCAAGTGCCTGTTCAGGTACTTCTGCGGGTGCTGCCTGCTTCTGTGAGGGGTCCCTGACTTGCTGGGCGCCCCCTCTGTCTCCTCATCCAAGTGGCGACATCCTGGTCCCTCCTGGGCCACAGCAGCATCCAAAAAACCCAACGCGACCCTTGCAGCTAGAAAGGCTTGTTTGCGGTCTTCCTGCGTGGGAACACCTCTGCAAGCTTCTTCACGACGTGGGACATCCATCCTCCAAAGGGGAAGTTCCTAGTCCTCTTCGTTCTTGCAGAACACCAAGCTTCTTCCAACCGGTGGCAGCTTCCTTGCATCCTCAGCTGGCATTTCCTGGGCTCCTGCCCACTCTTGACACTGTCGCGACTCTTGGACTTGGTCTACTTGTCCACTGTTGTTGCATTGCTGGTGTTTGTTCTTCCTGCAGAATCTCCGTATCATGACTTCTGTGCTCTCTGGGGTTAGTAGGTGCACTTTACGCCCACCTTTCAGGGTCTTGAGGTGGGCTATTTTGCTAACCCTCACTGTTTTCTTACAGTACCAGCGACCCTCTACAAGCTCACATAGGTTTGGGGTCCATTTGTGGTTCGCATTCCACTTTTGGAGTATATGGTTTGTGTTGCCCCTATACCTATGTGCTCCTATTGCAATCTACTGTAACTTTACATTGCTTGCATTACTTCCTTTTGCTATTACCTGCATAATTTTGGTTTGTGTACATATATCTTGTGTATATTTCTCATCCTCATACTGAGGGTACTCACTGAGATACTTTTGGCATATTGTCATAAAAATAAAGTACCTTTATTTTTAGTATATCTGTGTATTGTGTTTTCTTATGATATTGTGCATATGACACCAGTGGTATAGTAGGAGCTTTACATGTCTCCTAGTTCAGCATAAGCTGCTTTGCCATAGCTACCTTCTATCAGCCTAAGCTGCTAGAAACACCTCTTCTACACTAATAAGGGATATCTAGACCTGGCACAAGGTGTAAGTACCTGTGGTACCCACTACAAGCCAGGCCAGCCTCCTACACTCTGCCAATTCGACTTGGCATTTAAAAGTACTTGCCAAGCCTAAAACTCTTTTCTACATATAAGACACCCCTAAGTTATGCCCTAGGTAACCAATAGGGCAGTGTGCTTTTTAGGCAAAAGGCAGGACATGTACCTGTGTAGTTTACATGTCCTGGTAGTGTAAAACTCCTACCTTCGTTTTTACACTGCTGTGAGGCCTGCTCCTTTCATAGGCTAACATTGGGGCTGCCCTCATACATTGTTTAAGTGGTAGCTGCTGATCTGAAAGTAGGAAGGTCATATTTAGTATGGCCAGAATGGTGATATAAAATCCTGCGGACTGGTGAAGTTGGATTTAATATTACTATTTTAGAAATGCCACTTTTAGAAAGTGAGCATTTCTCTGCACTTAAATCTTTCTGTGCCTTACAATCCACGTCTGGCTGGGTTTAGTTGACAGCTCCTTGTGCATTCACTCAGACACACTCCAAACACTGGATACTCATCCTCACTTGCATACATCTGCAATTTGAATGGGTCTTCCTGGGCTGGGAGGGTGGAGGGCCTGCCCTCACACAAAGGACTACCACACCTCCTACTGGGACCCTGGCAGACAGGATTGAACTGAAAGGGGCCCTGGTGCACTTCTAAGCCACTCTTTGAAGTTTCCCCCACTTCAAAGGCACATTTGGGTATATAAACAGGGCCTCTGCCTCTACCAATTCAGACACTTCCTAGAGAAGAATCTTGTAACCAGAACCTGCATCCTGCCAAGAAGAACTGCCTGGCTGCCCAAAGGACTCACCTGACTGCTTTCTGTGAAGGACTGCTGCCGTGCTGTTGCCCTGCTGCTCTCTGGCTGAGGTGAAGAAGTGCTCTCCAAGGGCTTGGATAGAGCTTGCCTCCTGTTCCCTGAAGTCTCAGGACCAAAAAGACTTCATCTCTTCAAGAAGGATTCCTTGTGCGGCGAAATTCGACACACTGCCTTGCCAGAAACAACGCATAGCCTGCACCGCAGTGAAAATTTCACCGCATGCCGAACCGGAACGACGCAGCCCGAATTCGCTATGAGAAGATCGACGCAGGGCCAGTGTAGCGACCGGAAATTCGACGCACGGCCCACTGGATCGACGCACAGCCAAGCCGGAATGACGCAGCCCGACTTCCAGAGAGGAACCGACGCAGCGCCTGCCGTGCGGTAGAAAATTTGACGCAACGCCCACCGGATCGACGCAGCTCCTGTGACTTCATCCTGCCAGCATTGGAAATCCGCGCATCGTCCCCGGGGCATCTGAAGACCCCGCAACCCGAAGAGGATCCACGACAGAGCGCTGGAAATCGACGCACAGCCGTCCCTGCGTGAAAACTAAATGATGCATCGCTGTGTGCAGCCCGAGAAATCGATGCACACCCCTTTGTTTCCACGCATCTCCTCCTCTGCGGTTCTTTGTGGAGATTTTTCACGCGAACCAGGTACTTTGTGCTTGAAAGAGACTTTGTTTGCTTTTAAAAGACTCAACGCTTTATATCACTTTTCAGTGATGTCTTTACATTTACTTATTGCATCTTTGATCGTTTTGACCTGCATTTATCCAGATAAATATATATTTTTCTAAACACTGTGTGGTGTATTTTTGTGGTGCTACATGGTGTTTTCTTGTATGATTTATTGCACAAATACTTTGCACATTACCTTCTAAGTTAAGCCTGGCTGTTCAGTGCCAAGATACCAGAGGGTGGGCACAGGATAATTTGGATTGTGTGGGACTTACCCTGACTAGAGTGAGGGTCCTTGCTTGGACAGGGGGTAACCTGACTGCCAACCAAAGACCCCATTTCTAACACTGATGTAGTATGTGAATGTAGATTTGCTATTCTTTGCTTACAGGCCAATAATGTGTCCATCAACTAGATGGGGTCAAAAGATGCTGCTCCTAGTGCACCGTGAGACTTAGCAAATCAAATGAGAGCAATTGAGGGGCTTAGGGAGGAGGTCACAGACCTGAAAAGAATTGTAAAATCTCCAGAAGGTGAAATTGATGAGATCAAACAGGCAAAGGACGATTTAACAATTGCCGTGCAGGTTGCAGCTCAGGGAGGTCCAACAATCTAATATCTAGCGACCCTGCTGCAGTATAAGCATCTCTATCCCAGACTACATCAACTGTTCAAGGGATTACAGCCCTAGGGTCCCAAACTGACTATGCAACCCATTGTCACTCTGCTTTACCAGGTTCACGCCCCCAACGTTGCTAGCTCCCATAGAGAACTAACGCTCCAAAAGATGTTTGAGCATGAAGGGTGGGGGAATTGGCTGAAGGAGGGAGGTAATGCGAGTAGGGGCCCACTCCAGAATCGGGGCTTAGACATGGGGAGGTCGATGGGTGATACTAATATTGGGTCTGGAGACCACCCATACCATCTTCCCCCCCTCATCACTTACAACACTCCAGCCTATCTTACGGACGATCCTAGTTCATCTACACAAAGCAAACTATGCCAACGGTGGATGGTGGAGGAACAGGGGCAGCTTACCTCTCCAATGGGCATCCGGCAGAGGGTTAGGCAAGGTTGTGTCCTAGCCCCCACTCGGTTTTCACTTTTTATTAATGATGTTGTGAACCGGTTGGACAGGGATGGCTATGATGCACCCTCAGTGGGGATTTGGATAGTGCCTGCTCTGTTTCTGCAGACAACACTCTTCTATTATCTGAATCTCTCAAGGGCCTCCAGCAGCTATTGGTTGATTTTAATTTTGTTTTGGTAAGGAAAGGGGGCTTGAACTTAATAGGTCAAGAAATTCAAGTAATGATATTCCACCCACAGAGAAGCAAAAAGTATAAATGCAAACTGTATGCTGACGCAGATCAAATCGAGCAGGTTCCAAACTTCCGCTAAACTACTATACGTCGATTGCAGATACATTTTTTTTTTAAACTCTCTACAAGAAAGCAGCTCCGGCGTTGGAAATTTACAATGTAAAGGTTTTTCTAGCTGCTCTATATGGAGCTGAGATTTGGGGCCAGGTGGATTGCTATATTTTATCCTCTATAGAAAATTGATTCATTAAGTCCTTGTTTTCCCTCCCATAAAGTATGCCGACCCCACTTTTTCTTGACTTAACACTAAAGAAAATATCATGGAAAGTTGCACTTCGGTCCCTACTATATTGGCACTCGATATGGTTGTCACCGGATTTAGAGCCATATAAAAGAACCTATCAAAGACAGCAGAGGCACTTTGACACTTGATTTTATGAATTTAAATTGTCACCAAGTTACAAGAGCACGATTGATGATATTATACCTCCCCTGGCCCGGAAACTGTTTTTAAAATGTAGGTACCAGACACTTACTATGACGGCATTCTGTGCTAAGTGGGCCAATGATCAACGCAAGAACACAGAGAGCCCGCTGTGTAGGGGCTCATCTGAAACTATAGTACATTTCCTATGTTTTTGTCCCACGTATGGCCCTCAGCAGAGGAAATATCTATTGCCCCTATGTAGGGCCCTGGTATGAGGAGGCATTTGGATGCTCTTAGAATGGTCTGATTCCACAAGGCTGGTGGTTTTCACTGTTGCGAGATACCTCCAAGAACCCTGGATTTGGCCATCAAAGGGCATCTGTCCCAGGAAACTAATTTTTACTGGAAGGTGGCATATTTTAACTGGGTTTTTATTTTAAATTTGAGTGTAGCTATTTTCAATGTTCTATTCCTCGAATACTATGAATTTGTGCATCCCTATTTTAACATAGATGCACTTCATATAGATTTTATCTATGCATGCATACAAATGTATTTATGAGATTTTGGAAGCAAGAAAAGTCATTTTTGTGTAAATGGGTTTTTGATGTAATACCTACGAATGTGTGAAATTAAAATATGTAAATCTAATTTTTAGGAAAGCCTATGCTTGCACTTTTATGATCTGTGTTGATCGAAATAAAGTAATACAACGAAACAAATAATCCTACAGAATATTATATTTTCGGCCTCATAGCAACATGATGACATTAAAGCACAAACAGTAAAGAAAAAAAGGGAGCACGTGGCAATGTTTTACTTCCAACATGGCCACCAAGATTATACCAAGAGTAAGAGATGGATCAGTGGGTTAGCAGTTCACTTGTTGCTCTCTCCTTTGTGTGCGGTTTCCCCACAGAAATCCACACCTCAAGTTCACAGTTTTGCTCCCTCCTTCCCCCCAGTTTGTCTGTTGCTTCTCCTGTCCCTCCCATTCCAGATCGAGTTTCTCACATTATTTCCTTTTTAATTCATTCACCCACCTCCCCCATTACTCCTCTTGCACCCACCTCTCACTGCAGCCCTACCCGTTCACAATTGCTTCCCTACCAGGTCTCGTTTTGTTCCTTTTTTTCTAGCTATTTCATTTTTCTAAAAGTCTCTGAAGCTGTAATTTGCTACCAGGCTGCTCATTCCTAGAAGAAATGTATGTTTTATTTTTTGTTATTTAAAATTTCAAGATGGACCACTGCTGTCTTGAAAGGGTAAACGAAATGAAAGAACACACAAAAAGTGACTGGAAGAATACTTTCAAATATTCTAGCCACTGGCAATCCCTCGGGACACCATTCCAACACATCGTTCTTTTTGCCCACTAAGCCAACTCATATTAGACCTAGCAATTTGCAAATCATTGCTGGCCCTGCCCCAGCAGTGCAGATCAAAATGCAGAAGTCAGGCTCTCTCTGAACTGCAACACAAACAACTTAAGAACAGTGTTGGCCTCATCAGGCGGGTGCAGCTTAGCTCCAGTGAAGCAGTGAAAAACAAAAGGCCTGTGGCATCAAGACATGGGTGCATGCACAAGTGACACGTGCATGTATGCATTAATCGAACTGCCTGTAACTGAATTTGTAGAGCTCAGCTATTGTCTATTATGCGTCCTGGCATGTGGCTCCGCTTGCATTGTTGCACTTTTGTTTTGCTGATGCTATTCGGCATTGCCAACAGCCTAAACAGCAGGAACAACGCCAAACGGTCTGCACTGGCAAAGGTAAAAGGCAGGACATATTGGCTTTGGTGATGCTTGGTCCGTTTCAGGGCTGCTTTTTACTGCGCATTGTGTACATCTCGGCATATATCCGAAATTATAGAAAGCTGCACACAGACTTTTATATTTAGAAACAAACCTAAATAAACAAATACTTAAACAAATTCCCTAAGGCAGCCAGCTATGCTTGTATAAACATAAGAAAATAATTGTAGAGATATTTGGGCACTGGTAAAATTGTGTAGGTCCAAAATTCGTGCCAAGCATTAACTAAAGATTGACTGATGTGCCTGAAACACTGAAAACGGACCCTGCTCTTCCTCCAAAGCCTGCCAATCAAGGTGCACTGTCAATGAACACTGCCTACGACGTACTATTGCCTTTGGAAAGATCAAGTGTATCAAAGGATTGCAGGAGTTCAGGACAGCAGTGCAATTTTATTATTAAGGAGCAAAGTCTGCACTAAATTGAACTTTGACACGTTATTTGCACACTTGAACCAACTTGACTAAAAACCCAGGTAAAAGTTTGACTGAAAGGGCTAAAAGAAAACAACTTGGCACAATATCAAAGAGCCAGTTCAACTCCTGCAGCCCTTACCCTCCCCTCTCTCTGTGGACTATGGTGCTCCAAGAGACTAAGGGCCAGAGGTAGCAAAGGGTTTTACCTATTCTGTGTCTAGGAAAACGCTTTAATACATATGGCCCCAACTTACTGATCCCCCAACCCTGTTAAGCATTCCCTTGTGAACCAGCGCACTAACCCTAAGGCCAGACCGACCGTATTGGGCATATGGCGTTTCCCTGGGAGGCTGGAGGGCCGGTTTTGTTACTAGGGGACAGTTTTGCAGCAGTGCTGCAATATCGGCCTCCACTAAAAATCATACATCCAGCAGTTTCCAGGCAACAGCAAAAGTGTCAAGATGAATATCTCTGGTGAGTAATGTACCTGCTGGAAAGAGATCAGAGTTTTGTCTATTGGTAGTTTTTACTCACCTAGAGTAGTGCAGAGGGTTATTATACATGCTGCAAAGAACGTGCAACATGCAGATCACAGAACTGCATTTAATGTGCATAGCTCAGTGGGCTATTTCTTTTCAGTGCTTAATTTGTAAATAAAAATGTGCCAGCACCCGAAGTTCTCCTCTGAAACATGTGGGTGCTGCAATTAAATGTGCAAGCACTGAATGCTAAACCAGCGTAATCCTAAAGCCACCTCGGCCTCTTTAATCCTTTTACAGACACTCCCTGCACCTTCAGTTCACTCTTGCAGCTTTCTGTTTTCTCCCTTTGTGGCTTTTTTTCGTGTTTCTTACTCCGTCTTTCCCATGTTTCTTTTGCTCGCAGTAAATGCATGAGGAAGAAAAATATGTGCCAGCCCACAAAAGTAAGTGCTAGTAGCCAGCACCAGAAACCACCAGCTCAAATTAAGCACTGCTTCTTTTATCACAGAGATCCTTTTGTAACTTGCAGTTCAGATCTTACATTCGTAATATGGCACAATGAGCTATGAACTGTCATCAAAGAGCTGTATGCAAACTGCTTGGTACAGGTTGAAAGGTATGTCCCCCCCTTCTGATCCCATTCCCTGCCAGTCTGCCATTGTCCTAATGCTGTTAAAATCGGTGTGTTTGGGTGGAAATACATTCTTATTAGTAAATCCAACCCCAGCCACAGTGTTACATCCTGAGTTTGTGTTTCTCCAGACCAAACCCTCTTAAATGCCTACCAGTATGAATGACATTGGTATCCTACACCTTGTTGTCCCTTTTGTTTTATGTAACATTTTGTACTCACTGGTTTACACACGTATGATTCATTGTCTGTGATGTAAAGTGCTCCAACATCCTACGATGGTAAGAGATGCACTGAAAAACAATTAAAATAAATGTGAGAGGGAGAGGGGCTACAGAGGGATGAGGGGCACTATTGGAGAGTGATGATGAATGAATCATTGCCGGGCCCCAGCAATCATTGTTTTATCCTGGTGCTCTGTAATGTCAGCATTTACTATGCTTTATGCAATACAATTGAATATATAAAGAAAATGTGTTGTAGAATGCTGCATTGTTGCCATTTTTCCCCAAATGTTCTTGGTTTTTGAACCCCCCTCCTCACAACACCACCAACCTTTCTTGAAGTGGGGAGCCTCACTCCACGTAAGGGGGATATTCTGACAACAATTACCAGGGAAGCTTTGAGTTCCCAGTCCGGCCCTGACTAACCCCCTGAAACCTCATTCTGGTCGCTCCCTCTTCAGTTAGAGTGGTGGGTCTGTGGACTGGAACAGACAGTATCACCTGTGTGAAAACATATTATTGAGGATTCTCAGACACCTGGCCTCAAACCCACAGAGTTGTCCAGTCGTGCACACAAGACAGTTGAAATTCTATAGCAGAAGCAGGCGAAGCTTGATAACAAATAACTAACCATCGTAAACGGCCACAAAAAAAAAAACACACAGGTCACACAGCTATCTGATGGCCTTAATATTCACCACAGGCCATAGTGCTCCATGTTATGTGGCCGACATCGTTGTACTAACTACACGTGAGTGGAGCGACATCTCAGTCCCACAGCTACCGTGAGTCTTTTTTGTACTGCTCTCCACAGCCTTATTTTCCAACCGGTTCAGGACTACAACCCCCAGAATTCACTAGGCGGCTAAACTAAAGCTCAGGAGTGTAGCACTGGGCCTTTGCTTGCGCACGCGTCATTAGTACTAGATGAGTTTCTGGTATGATAGAGGTGATCGGATTAAAACAATATCGTTTATTTCTGCATACACTGTGGCTGGTCACTGGCTGGAACCGCGCCATTCTAGCTCGATAAAATGAGCACTACGCACTTGGTAACATTGACATCTACCTGCCTTAAACGTCATTGGGTGTTAAAGGGCGCTCCATAAACACCTCTGGGGGCAAAAAAATAAGGAGAACAGACAAAACAATCCACAAGGACGGCATTCCCTAATTATATTAGCAGCGCTCTCAAGTTTCCCACGTTCAGATCATACTTGGGCTCATGCAGCCCAGGTGGTTGTCTTGCATTCTGGGAGCTGTAGTCCCCATTTTATAAAGCAAAAACGACTAAAAACCTCAGCATGCAAAGAAACCTACCACCTGCAGCGTCTGTGCTATTCATGCACGGAGCAAGAAGTAATCGCGCTCTGTACTACACGACGCGTTGACAACTGATTGAAAGTCTGCAAATCACCCCCGACAGTTTATTGTTATCTGCAGTGCACAAACTCACCCGGGGGCACAAAGAGGGTGGCTCTGACCTTGCCCTCGCGCACGGGGATCCTCTGCACCCCCTCTCCCAGGAAGCCTCGCTCGTTGGTGACCTGGGCAAGAAGGTGGCCGGGGGGGTCGTGACCCTCGTACACTTCAAAGTTCACGAAGAAGGGGGTCTGGACGTCCCTCTTCACCAGGCGCCTGTGAGGGGTCTCTGGAAGCAGCGACCACACCAGCCCCATGGGCTCCACCCCCGTGTAACTGCCCCCCAGGGCCGGGGAGCTAGTCAGGTCCAGCTCCCCGCTGCCGTCCGCCCTATACCGGGCGGAGGATCGGAAAGGCACCCCGGTCTCATCAGTGAGAGAAGCCCTGAGTGTGACCTCCTGCAGCGGCGAGAGGCCACTCACTGAGATCCGCACGGGGTCATCGAACAGGCACTTGGCGGAGGGGGCGACCCTCATGCTCACTGAGGCCATGGAGGCTCTGCAAGCGGGGATCCAGCCCCTCTTTAAGAACTCGGCTGCTAGTAGAGCAAACAGCTTGGCGGTGGTGTGAGTTCTTCAGCAGCAGCCTTGACTTTCAGGGCATAGGGCAGTGTGTCAGGAAATCCAATCGACCCCCGAAGCAATGGATCAGGTTCCAAGTGAGAACAGAGTGCTGGGAGATGTGTTTTTTTTTTTTTTTACCACCTGTCAAAGTAAACCAAGAAAAATGCATAGGAAATTCTAAGACCTCTCCAATAGGACGCCCAGGCTCGTGTTCCTACATTTGTTTATGACCAAGGCATACTTCATGCCTTTATGCATTTGTGTTGTTTAAAAATAGGAAACACGATGAGAAGCATACCTTGGTTTGGCTGCAACATTTTTTTCAAGGTTTTTAGATTTCTTATAGCTTATTTTTAAGCATTTAGCTCTGCTCATTGAATTTTTCTGCACGACATAATTAGATAATATATGCAAGATCACACAACGTGGTCAGAAGGAATACTACAAGTAAAATCCAGTTACTATCGATCCACGATCTTTAAGCTGCCCTCAAACATATAACAGAAAAACTCCTGACAGCAGAAGTTCAAGTCTCCCTTGAGTACAGCTCAGTGGCGTATTGCAGCAGGTGCAGGAACTCTGGGGCTTATGGGTCCACTGCACCACAAATATGGCTATTTTTCATCACAAAAACAGGAGATGCGATTGATTTCCCTTGCCCCACCCTAGCACAGTTCGGGTACAGTACTAGCAGCAACAGTGCAAGTTAAACAGATACACACCACAGAAGTACAACGCAGGCAGCAACATGACACGGTCTCCTCATGCACATGAGGTATAATAGTGACAGCAGCCATGCAAGTTACCATCACATACATAAGTGCTGAACATGCATGAGCAGTGCAATCTCCCCTCACAAAGAACAAGTTCAGCACAGAAGCAGCAATCTCCCTCGCACACTGATAAGGTACGCTGACAGAAGCAGTGCAAGACACAAACAACCCCCGTGCAAGCCTCCTTTCTGCACCAATTAGGTATGCTGACAGCAGCAGCATAAATCACCCACACACAACACACACACTAATATAGCACAAGAAGAAGCAGAAGAAGTGTAAGCCTAGCTTGTGGAGAAATCAGGTGTTGTGTTGTTCGCCCATCGTTGTCGACAATGACCAAGGACATCACGTTGAGGAGGTTGACTGGGTACGGTGTGTCCGGCTGTGGCTGATCAGTCCGATGCGGGCTCGGAAAGCTCTGCCGCACGTCGTGCACAAGTGGTCTGCTGGGTTGGTGGCAAAGAGTTGGCTATAGATTTGCACAGCTCACACTTCTTCTGCGCCTCTGTAGTCCTGCTCTGCTTGTCTAGGTAGCACCTTTGCTGATCCAGCTTCGCCAGGCGGGGCGGTCTTGCTCTAGGGTTTACCAGGAGCCTGGGTCAATGCCAAAGCTCTTCAGAGACACTTTCAGGTTGGCCTTGAAGCACTTTTTTTTCTGCCCACCTTGTGTGCGTTTGCATTCCACCAGTTCACCATAGAACAGTCTCTTGGGAAGGCGTATGTCTGGCATATGTACAAGGTGGCCTGCCCAACGGACTTGGGCTCTCCTCAGCAGGGTGTAGATACTTGGCAGACTAGCTTGAGAGAGGACATCTGTGTCTGGAACTTTGTCTTGCCAAGTAATTTTCAGCAGCCTTCTTCAGCAGTTCATGTGGAAGCGATTCAGCTTTTTGGCATGGCGCTCATACATACTCCATGTCTCATAGGCATACAGTAGTGAGGGCAGTACAAGTGCCTTATACATCTTTAGCTTTGTGGCAGTTTGGCACCTCTCCTCTCCCACACTGACTCCGGCAGCCATCCAAATGCAGAGCTTGCCTTGGTGATGCGTGTGTCTACCTCATCATCAATGTTCATAGATCTGGAGAATGTGCTGCAGGGGTATGCAAACTTGTCAACAGCCTTCAGGATTTCTCCTTCAGCCGTGATAGTTGGTTCTGCATACGTCTTCTACGGTGCGGGCTGATACAAGACCTCAGTCTTCTTGGTACTAATTGTGAGGCTGAAATTTCTGCAGGCAGTGGAAAGCGGTTCATGCTTTATTGCATCTGGGCCTCTGTGGCAGCGTTGAGTGCGTAGTCATCTGCGAGCAGGAAATTGCGCAGAGAGTCTTCTTCAAACTTGGTCTTGGCCTGTAGGCTCCACAGTTTGAAGAGCCTGCCATCAGTCCTATATCTGATCTTGTTGCTGGTTCCTTCGTCATCGCAGAAGACATCTGACAGAATGGCCGGGAACATAATGCTGAACAGCGTGGGTGCCAGTACACAGCCTTACTTTACTCCGTTGGTGACTGGGAAGGCATCAAAGGAGTCTAAATTGTCTTGTACTCGAGCAAGCATGCCGTTGTGGAGCTGGCGCACCATACTGACAAATATTCCTGGGCAGCCAAACTTCTCCATGATCTGCCATAGCCCCTCACAAATGACAGTGTCTAAGGCTTTGGTCAGGTCCACGAACGTTGTATAAAGGTCCCCGTTTTGTTCCTTGCACTTCTCCTTTAGTTGACGTGCTGCAAATATCACGTCCACTGTCCCTTGGCCCTCTCTGGCAGGTGTCCATATTCCATGTGTTGAGTGAGGCGGTTGAGGAGGACTCTGGCAAGGATTTTGCCGGCAATGACCAGGAGAGAGATTCCTCTGTGGTTGTCACAAGACTGCCTGTTTCTCTTTCTCTTATAGAGATGGACGATGGAGGCATCCTTGAGCTCCTGAAGGATAACTTCCTTTTGCCACATGGTCTGAAAGAACTCGGTGAGCTTCTGTAACAAGACTGGTCCCCCTGCCTTGTAAATTTCGGCTGGGATGGTGTCAGAGTCCGGTGCTTTACAACTGGAGAGAAGCTTAATTGCTTCCTTAACCTCTGATTCCTCTGGAGGTTCTGCCAGGGAGGTGTTGATGGTGACTTGCGGCATGCGGTCAATGGCTTTGGCATTGATAGAGGAAGGCCTGTTTAGGACATTGTTGAAGTTCTCGGCTCATCTTTTTAGGATGGCGTTCTGGTCAGTGAGCAGGGTGGACCCATCGGCACTGAGCAGTGGGAGATGTTCCAGAGGACTGTGGCCTGTAAATGGTCTTCAGGACGTTGTAGAAACGCTTCAAGTTGTTGCTGTCAGAGTACTTCTGGATCTCATGTGCCTTTCTGCTGAGCCAGGAGTCTTGCATCTCTCTGAGCTTTCCTTGCACCTTGCTTTTGATGGAGTTGTAGGCTGCCTTCTTGGAGACAGATGTTGTGTCTTGCTGGAGGGATCTGAAGGCTTCACGCTTCTCATCTAGCAGCTTCCGAATGTCTTCATCATTGTCATCAAGCCAGTCCTGCTGTTTGCGTGTGTTCTGGTCCAAGTGGGCGAGAGTGGTGTTGTAGACCACATCTCTAAAAGCTGCCCAATCCTCTTCTGCACCATTTGTGCCAAAGCTGAGTTGGTCAAGCCTACTGTCGAGGTTCTCACTGAGGTTCTGGCACAGAGTGCCGTTCTTACTTGCTGACATTGAGTCGCCTATTGGTCTTTTTCCCCTGCGGGCGTCACTTGGGCTGGATGTGCATGTTGAGTTTTGAGAGGATGAGTCTGTGGTCTGTTCAGCAGTCTGCGCCTCAATGGCCTTAGTCACTCTAATATCCTGCCTGTCCCTTCTCTTTACCATAACGTAATCAATGAGATGCCAGTGTTTGCTGCGTAGGTGCATCCAGGATGTCTTTTTACCTCTGGGTAGGAGGAAGACTGTGTTTGTGTTCAACAGGTGATGAGCTGCGCAGATCTTCAAAAGTAGATGACCATTGCAGTTGCTTTTGCCAACTCCATTCCACCCAATGACTGCCTGCCATGTCTGGTAGTCTGCACCAACTCTGGCACTGAAGTAATCTAAGACGACAAGCTTGTTCTCCTTGGGCACGGTTGATATGAGGGACTCCAAGTCTTCATAAAACTTGTCTTTGATCTCCTCTGGGTTTGTCATGGTGGGGGCAGATGCACTGATGAAGGTGGTGTGGCGCTTCCCTTTGAGGGGGAGCCACAGAGACATGAGTGTCATTTAATCCTTTTGGTAGGCTGGCTAATTTGCTGATCATATCTGATCTGATGACGAAACCCATTCCTGCTTCACAACGTTCATCACTGCTGTGGCCACTCCAGAAAAAGGTATAACCGGCTTTGACTTCTGTCAGCTGGCCTTCGTCTGTGAACCTAGTCTCACCGAGGGCTGCGATCAGGATGCTGTACCTGCCAAGTTCTCTTTCAACAAGAGCTGTCCATCTCTCAGGTCTGTCTGTTTTAGAGTTATCCATGAGCGTGTGCACATTCCATGTGCCAATAGTGAGCTGAGTCAACGATGTTTTCTTCTTTGTGATGAGACCGCATGGCTGGGATCCCGCCTGCCGCGGCAAGCAGGCCAGGGGTAGGGCAAAGCAGGCTATGTTTAAGGCACCTTTTCTAGCCCCTTCCTCAGGCCATGGAGGTGGCACACGCAGGGGGCTGCCGAACTCCACTGCTGCTTTGGTCCAGTAGAAAGCGACCCATTACCCTGGGGTGCCTGTGTGTGGGGTTGTGGCCCTTTACCCTGGGGCGCCTGTGTGTGGGGTTGTGGCTACAGCTTACAGTGTATCTGCACCTGCTGCTTCGTCCCTCACCCATCTCCACAGGACTTGACAGAGGCGATATGGGGGGGGGGGGGGGGGGGGGGGTGATGTCTTGACTTGTGCGTGATTTGTATTATAGTGAGAGAGAGTTGCGCAGATCATCAGCCTCACTCTCTCGTACCCGCCTATCTTGATCCAGTGGCAGGACATAGTCGAGACGACTGGAGATTGGTCAGGATGCAGTGCCATAATGTGTCTCACTGTGCCCTCTACAGTACTTTGCTGAGTCCGCCTTCTGGCCCGTTGAACCAATCTGGTGATTTCACCCGCGCAGTTCGCTGGATCCAGTCTTCACATGTGTAGGTAGACAAGCCCTAACTTACAGAGGGTTTCAGACCCGTTGGCTACCCTCACCTGGTTTTGTCTGGCAGTTGAAGCCGTTGCCCGGGATGCGGCTGCTGTTGCATGCAAACAGCTACGAGGAGCCACAGGTGAGAGCTGAGTGTCAGGTGAGGACCAAGGTGAATGAACTACTCAGAAGAGCACATGTTCCCCATCAGAGGTACTACCTCTCCTTAACACCCCATACAATCAGGTACGCTTGTGACAGCAGCAGTGCAAACCACTTGCACACATGGAATAGGTACGGCATGCTGCATAGTTAGCCTAAATGCAAGCCCTCCTTGACCCTAGAGCAAGGTGCAAATGAGAGAAGTAGCACAAGTCACCCACACACAGATAGCTGGTGCAGCACAGCAGTAGAAGTACAAGGTTACCTTGCACACAAATCAGGTACAAGAGTGACAAACCACTGCACAAATGGGATAAGTACAACGTAGTTGGCAGGAGTGCAAGCCTCCCTCGTGCACAGAACAGGTACCGACTGAGAGCAGTGTAATATCACACACGTACAATACTAGGGGATTCCATGTTAAGCACTTGTTTCCACATTACATTAAGATTAATGGTTTAATCCAGGTGAGATCATGAGATTAATAAAGGGTGGTGCCCTGTTCCTGAGGGAAGCAGTTATCAACTACCCAATCCCACTGTGTGTTTTGTTATATTTGCTGATGACACATTTGTATATTTAACACAAAATGTGCATTATTAATAGTGTGCAGAGCAATTAACCTACACTCAAATTCACATGTATATACTGAAAGAAACCTGTTGCAGTTGAAACAATTTTTCTATGACATGTTAAAGTGTGTTTTCCTGGCTTATTCTAGCTAGGCTTCCGTTAGGTCTCAACGCCATCTTGTCCAGATGGATGCTACATCATGTTTATTCTGTTTATAATTCTGGTGCATGTAGCTCAGCAAGACAGGTTTGTTTATTTCTGAATGACACCATTCTCGAGGAAAGCCTGCTATATGCTCTACTGTAGCAGTTTCTCAAGGACCTTCCACTTGCATGTGGTATTACATTCATTCACAATTGTTCCCTGTTGTTTATGTGACTAGTGTGTTCTGACAACTCCAGGTGATATTGTTTCAGCCTCTCTGAATCAATATTCATGTAGTGGGCTAGTGTAAGGTGGTATGACTATGCCTCTTTTAACGTCTATTTTAATTTGTTAAAAAATGTATTTCCTTACTCACACCACAATGAGTTAGCAGTCTTAATGTGCATCTATGCTGTATTGTCCCTGGAATTTGGGGGTGACCCAGATCTTTTTGGGTCTCTACTTGGGATGCTATCCAATGTCCTACTGATTTTGTTGCACATTTGAGACAGTCACGGTGTTCCTAAATTCCGCTCTACACCTCATTTTTTGAGTCAGTCCTTTCTTTACTTGACTGTATTTTGTAATTCTATTTTGTACATTATCTCTGGGACATATTGCCTCTTGAAAATGAGGTTAATACCATCCCTGATTCACCCCATTCTTAGCGCGCCACTGAGCTATAAGATTTTAGGGGTACAGCGTGTTTACACCTCAATACCTGCCAACACCATAATATGGTGTCAAGGACTGGGAGATGACCTGTGCATGACCCATCAACCACAATCCTGCATTGGTATAGCTGCATTGACATTGCAGACAGAGCCCACTAGCACCTGACACCATGGCATCCGAGTGCAGCTCAAGGTCACAGGGGGCTACATCATGTGCCTGCATACCTCCCCCTGCTGATTCACAAAGCACATGCCCTAATTGGAACGCAGCAGCGTCCTGAATACAAGCTCCTTGGAGCTGCTGTTGCACATCAGATACACACAGGGAGAAGTTGGGTATGGTGGCCGTCATTTTGCAGCCACAAAAGTTGAAGACAAGTGGATGTGCCCTCTACTGCTGCACCAGGCAGGAGATGAAATATACAAATTATCACGCAACCTGTCAGAAACAGGCCCCCCTGTTCACATATAATACCACTGTGACAGTCCTCAACAACCACTTTGAACCTATGGACAAGCTAAACTACGAATGGTTCCTCGTGGGCTAAGCTCAGCATAGCCCTAACAAATCAGCGGATGTCTTCTACTTTTAGATGAAGGAGCTGACCAGCACCTGCACCCTACATGATGAAACTGAGGAAATCTGAGCATATTTCATACTTGACAGTACAGCAGCCAAGCTGTGAAACAAATATTGCAGGAACTAGGCAAGTCAGTGCTAGATATCTTAACCCCAGGGTGTTCAAAAGAACAGTCCAAGGAAAGGGGGTCACACATGAAAGGGCCCTTCACATGCCCATTAAGAATGATCCAGTGAATCAAATTGCCAGAAACAGGGTCAACCTTATGGACGCTGCAGAGGACTCTTTACTAATGCCAGAGACTGCCCAGCTTGCAGTAAAAAGTGTTTGACATGTTGAAAAGAGAACCACTTACAAAATGTGTAGAATCATCCCAGCCCCAGCTAAACCCCGAGAAAGAGGCAGTGAGCACTGTTACACCTTTGGTTGTTGACGCAGTGGAGGATAACATGGACAGTGATAAGTGGGAAGGCGCTTTGCATGTGGTGCATGCTGTAGTCCAATTCCAAACTTGAGCACAATCCCAACTCGAATAGCAGGTTGGCAATTGACTGCCATCCTCAATATGGGGGCACCCATTAATGTCATGGCCTAAGAGACTTATGAGACCATAAGCCAGTGATCAAAACTCAGAATCACCAACATGAAGGTGTATGCATATGGGCATCCAAACCCTCTACTCCTGTCAGGTGTGATTGTGGCGGACAAGCCCACCACAATATAACGGACAAAGGGAGAGGCTGGAGTAAAGATGAGTTGTCAAACAGAGGAAAACCTGCAGCTCATTAAATTCACACTCAGTGAGCACACTACAAGGCAGGACTCTGTTCAGAGAAATCAAGGAACTTTTTGGAGGGATCAGATGTCTGAAAGAAAAGAAGGTGATGCTCTAAACTAACTTAACATCCATCAATAGGAGAGGAAAAGGTAGGGCTAATAGGGTCACTTAGCCTCCAATGGTAATAATAGTAATAATGAAAAGAAAGTAACCTCAAAAAAAGAGATCAGGTGCTCAGAAAAATCATGTAGGACTCAGTTGAAGACCCTCATCCACATGTTCAACCTCAGAAGCGGTATACTGTTTCCGCTAGGGTGATGTCCTGGTTAACATCATCATAGGGTCTTGTTCACCTGAGTTTCCCGTTCTCCAGGTGAGAATCCAGCCTCCTTCCTGGTGGTCAACTGTCTACATTGAGGCACGTGTTGTGTGGGCGAGTTAAAATTATCTCCAATTCTAAGCAGATCATTTAATAAAAAATAAAAAGGGGATGGGGATAAGATTAAAAAAAGAAAATGTTGTAAGGTAGAATTATTAATATTACACATCTAGTGCATCAGGTCGACATGTTTCAGCCATAAGTAGCCCAGGCAGGTCAGCGCTTTCGTCAGTACCAAGTGAGTTTCAGGTTGATCCCAGGGTAAGAGAAACCTGTATAAGTGCTGATGTTGCCCAGAAGGTAGTATTCAGCGCTGCAGAATGGGAGAGAGACAGAGCAGTGCTGACTACACCCGTCATGCAAATGTGCATGAATCCGGTCCATCCGTCCCATTTCCATGAGGCTTTTGCCTCTATCACATCAAGGCTACTAGATTGGGGCTTAATCTCAGTGTGTCTGAACAGGAATTACCTTCTGGGCAGCCAACTAGCCCTTGGAGTCACTGTGGTAGTCTTAGGTTCAAGTGATGACAAGAGGCTCAATCAGTCAGGCATGGTACATGGCAGGCTCCAGCCAGCAAAAGCAGCCTGGTAAGTGCAGCAAACCAGTATTGTGGAGTACACAGCAGCAGGTAGTCTTCTGAGAGTCCTTCCACAGGTCCAGAAAGTGAACTGAAGTGTCTGAGTGTCCTTTTTTCATACCTGGTGCCTTCTTTGAAGTAGGAGAAGTTTCTAGAGAATTCCCTTTGAAGTTCTTAAAGTATTCTGCCACCCCTGCCCTGGCTCCAAACTAGCTGCATGAACAATGAGGTGGTGAAACGTCCTTCCTGTTGATGGCTAATCCAGGCACACCTAATCCCACTATTGTGTGACTGTCTGGGAGGAATAAACAAAGTCCAACTGCCAACTACACCCAGTCATGTCACCCAGAGGCAGGCTGCAGGCATCAAATAGGTAGGGCAGGAAAATGCCAACTTTCTAAAAGTGGCATTTTCAAAATTGTAACTTAAAATCCAATTTACCATTTTTAAAGAGGATTTCTAATTACAGACACCAAACAAGAAATGCTTACCTGTTCCGAAACAAAAGTTGGCACTTTTTAAATCTAATAAGGCAACCAAATGTTATCCTATATGAGGCCTCACAGTAGTGAAAACCAAATTTAGGAGTTTTTCACTACTAAGACATGTAAAACATAGCAGTACATGTCCAACCTTTTAATTACAATGCACCCTGCCCTATAGGCTACCTAGAGCGTACCTTAGGGGTGACATGTATGCAACAAAAGGGGAGTTTAAGACTTGCCAATCAAATTGGCAGTTTAAAACTGCACTCAGGCTGCAATGGCACACCTGGGACATGTTTTAAGGAGCTACTTATGTGGATGGCATAATAACTGCTGCAGGCATTTAATGTCCAGGCCCTGGATATATGGTTATATATATGGACATATATCACTCTACAATTGACTTATAAGTAAATTAAATATGCCAAACAGGTGTAAGCTAAATTTACCACATTTTCGGGAGTGAGCACAAGCACTTTAGCACTGGTTAACGGTGGTAAAGTACACTGAGCCCTACAAAAAAAATTCAGCAAAAATAAGAGGGTTGTAGGCAAAAAGTTTGAGGGAGACCATGCGGAGAGGGCCAAGTCAAACAATCCTCCTGAATCACTTCGCCCAAAACTCAATGTGTCTGTGCATTCCCACTCATTCATTCCTTCACGTTTTATTTATTTCTAATATCAGCCTCCTTAAAGAATGCACACTTTTTGTGAGAACTGTGACAAGAAAAATGTTACTTATCCAGTAAGCATTTGTTTGTGGTATGTAGTGCTGTAGATTTACATGCTCTGAATACTCCTGCCATCTAGTAGTGGGTCCAAAGTGGTACAAGTTGTTTTTCTTCAAAGAAGTGTTTGAGTCACGGAATCGAGTGGCTCCTCTCAGTGACAGTGCGCATGGGCATCAACTCTGTTGTAATTTATTATAAGTAATGATTTGGTGTAAGATATATACGTTTTTCTAAAAACCTGCTCCTTTCATTTTGTACACACCTGCACCATATGTTATCCAAGTGTACCATTCCTTTCCTCCCCCATTTTCCACTGTTTCCTAGTTGGTTCCTTCCAGCATTCCATTACCGTTGCTGTGACATTTAACCGCTGTGGGGAGAAGCGCTCACTATCTGTAGTGGCTGGAGGCTGTTGTTAAACAATCTTGACAATAAATGACTTTATAGCAACCTTAATGGGAACTAAGTATTATTTATAATACACTCCTTTGTTAGCTTGTTTTCCCGCACTGGGGTGAGAAAGGAGTGGAAGAAAAGGAAAGTATAGAGAAAGGGATGACCATGCAAATGTAATTACGTATGTACAAAATTTACAAATATGATGTAACGGCAACAGGCGTCTGGGGAGGAGGGTGGGTGCCTGTGAATCTACAGCAGTACATGTCATGAACAGATCCTTACTGGGTATGCAGCATTTTCCGTTTGATGGCATATGTGGCTGTAGTTACACATGCTCTGAATAGATTGTAAAGCAGTCCCTTCATAAAGCCGTGGCTAGCCTGTAGGAGTTGCAGTTGACTGGAAAAGTGTTCATAGCACAGCCTGACTTACACTGGCTTGCTGGTGTGCTAGAACATCCACACAGTAGTGTATTGTGAATGTGTGTGCTGTAGACTACGTAGCTGTTTTACAAATGTCAGCTATAGGGATATTACCAGGAAAGGCCGTAGTAGCACCTTTTTTCCTAGTGGAATGTATTCTAGGGGTAAAAGGTAGCAGTTTTTTTGCTTTAACATAACACCTTTGTATACATTTAAATATCCATCTAAGCCAAGCCAGTTTTGGAAATTGGGCTGCATTTGTGAAGTAGTGAAAAAGTTACAAAGAACCGTTTAGTTTTCTTAAACTCTTTGGTCCTGTCAATGTAAAACATGAGTGCTCTTTTAACATCTATAGTGTGGAGCGCTCTTTCTGCAACAGTGTCAGGTTGCAGAAAGAAAACAGGTTCTTCAATGGACTGGTTTATGTGAAATTGAGATACCACTTTAGGCAGAAACTTAGGGTTAGTGCAAAGGACTACCTTATCCTTATGAACCTGGAAGATGGGTTCTTCCAGTGTTAATGCCTGGAGCTCACTGACACGCCTGAATGGTGTGATAGCAACTAAGAAAGCTACCTTCCAAAAAAAGGTATTGAAGTGGACATGAGTGAAGTGGTTCAAGAGGTGGACCCATGAGTCTGGTAAGCACAATGTTGAGGTTCCACAATGGTACAGGGGGAACTCTAGGTGGAATAACCCATTTAAGGCCTTCCATGAAAGCCTTTGTGACTGGGATTTTGAACAAAGAAATATGTTGTCTGTTTAGTAGATATGCAGATATAGCTCCAAGATGTAGTTGAATGGAAGTGTATGCTAGGTTTGCCTTTTGTAAGTGGAGCAAATAAACAATTTCTTGAACAGTAGCTTTCATGGGGTCAATATATTTGGGTTGGCAGTAGCAAACAAAATGTTTCCATTTTGCAGTATAACAGGCTCTTGTTGTGGGTCTACAGGCTTCCCTGAGAATGTCCATACATTCTGCAGGCAATCCAAAGTAACCAAACTATACGACCTCAGGAGCCATATTGCAAGACTTGGGGTCTGGATGTCTGATTTGTCCTTGATTTTGAGTGACAAGGTTCAGCCTGTTGGGGAGCTTCTTGTAGGGGACTACTGATGGGTCTAGAAGTGTGGTGAACCACTGCTGACACACCCAAGTGGGTGCTATAAGGATCATGGTGAGAGACGTTTGCCTGATCCTCCGAACAAGAAATGGAATGAGTGGAAGAGGTGGAAAAGCGTAAGCAAATATCCCTGACCAGTTCATCTATAGAGCGTTGTCCTTGGATAGAGGGTGTGGGTATCTGCTGTGGTGAAAAGGTCTGAGGAGTTCCCCACTTTGTAAAGTATGGTTAAAGGACTTGTGGGTGGAGTTCCCATTCGTGGACGTGTTGCTGCATCCTTCTGAGCATGTCTGCAAAAGCGTTGTCCATCCTTGGGACATACTCCGCAACCAGGAGAATGTGGTGGTGAATGGTCCACTTCCATATTGTTCGAGAGAGTTGTGACGAATGGGATGATTGTGTCCTCCCTCCTTTCTAGAGATAATACATCGCTGTCATGTTGTCTGACCAGACCAAGCCAACCTTGTGAGATAGGTGATGAAGGAAGGCTTTGAGGGCTAGAAACACTGCTTGCAGCTCAAGGTAACTGATGTGTAGGGATTGCTGACTGGCTTCCCAGAGGCCCTGTACTGTGAGGTCATGAAAGAGAGTGCCCCAGCCTGTCAGTGATCAGAATAACCTAGGCCACAAGGTCCAGAAAAAGCTGCCCCTTTAACAAGTTGGTGGTGTTCCACCATTGCGGAGAGTGGTGTGTATGGCGGTCTAACAACACTAGATTCTCCAGGTGACCCTGTGATTGAGACCACTGACGAGATGGACACTGCTGTAGGGGGCACATGTGTAGTCTGATATGGGGAATGATGGCAATACAAGAAGCCATCATCCCTAACATTCTCAGAATGGTCCCGATTGTGTAAGTATGATTCTCCTGAAGACGAGGGAGAAGAGACTGGAAACTCTGAATACGGGTTAGGTTGGGGTATGCCAGCCCCAACTCCGCATTCACAATAGCCCCTAGATAAGGCTGTACCTGAATCGGCTGAAGGTGGGATTTGCATAAGTTCACAGTGAAACCCAGGGTGTGAAGGAGATCCACTTTCAACTGGGTGTGATGTGGGCACTGTTGTAAGGTACCAGCTTTAATGAGCCAGTTGTCTAAATAGGGAAACACATGGATGTTTTGTTTTCTGAGTTGTGTGGGAACTACTACTAAACACTTTGTGATGACTCTGGGAGGGGTGGTGACACAGAAAGGCAGGACCTTGAACTGGTAATGTTTGCCTGCAATGATGAACCTTAGCTATTTTTGGTGTGCTGCGTGGATGAGAATATGAAAGTAAGCATCCTTTAGAGCTAGAGCTGTCATAAAGTCACCTTGTAGAAGTGGAATAACGTCCTGAAGGGTAACCATGTGAAGGTGTTCTGACAGGATATAATTGTTTAACGGTCTAAGGTCGAGAATCGGACTGAAAGAGCTGTCCTTTTTGGGAATAAGTATAGGGAGTATACTCCTGTCCCTTGGTGTTGCAGCGGAACTGGATTTGTGGCCCCTTTGAGAAGAAGGGATTGGACCTCTTGTTGGAGAAGGGTGAGGTGTTACTGAGATAGCCTGTGAGTGCAAGGGGGAATATTGGGAGGAGTGGTGGTAAGTTCCAGAAAATAACCATGTTGGATAATGGAGATGACCCATTGGTCCCTAGTGATACTGACCCATTGTGAGTGAAAGCGTTGAAGCCTTTCCCCAATAGGTGTTGAATGTGGGAAGACAGATGGAAGTAGTCACTGCTTTGCAATGAAGGAAGAGCTATGGGAGGCAGAGCTTTAACCTCTTCCCTTATTGGTGTTACCTCCCTAGGAGCCTATGTAGAAGCCCCAGGAGTAGGCGGTTTGCGGCTGCTTGGAGTGGGATGTAAATGCCTCAGGTGAGGTGGTTTTGAAAGGACTGAAGGACACCCATAGCTTTGGCTGTATCTGTGTCTTTTTTGAGCTTCTCAAGGGTAACGTCCACTTGAGTCCCAAAAAGATGCTCCTTATCAAAGGGCTTATTAAGGGCCACTTGCTGAACCTCAGACTTGAAACCCGAACAGCACAGTCAAGAGTGCCTTTGAGTAGGACACTAGTGTTAACGCCGCGTGCAGCTGTGTCAGCTGCATCAACTGCATCTACGGCACAGAGAATTGAGATACTTGAGATTGTTTGCCCTTCTGCAACTATTTGTTGTCTTCTTTCCATTTCATCCCAGTGAGCCCAGTCGTATTTGGCAAATAGTGCTTGTGAATTGGCGATACGCCAATGACTGGCTGCCTCTGCGGCAACACTTTTGCCTGCAGCATAAGTTTTCTTACTCTCCTTCTCAGGTGGAGGATAGTCTCCAGTAGCCCAGCTGTTGGCACACTTTTATGCTATAGCAACAATTGTGTCAGGAGGGACCGAGACCTGATATATATTGGGTCAGAAGGAGCAGATTTTTATTTTTTATCAACTCTAGGAGTGATAACTCTAGAGCAGATGGGCTCTTTAAATATTTTGACGAAGCATGCCAGGGAGCATTGATAGAAACTGAATATCCCTATGTGTGGAAGTAAGAGAATTGAAAAAGAAGTCCCATTTGGTAGGGTCTCTATGTAGTTCTATGTTATGAAATGCAGCTGCTCGTGCCACTACTTGCAGGTATGAAGTGGTGTCTTCTGGTGGGGAGGGGTGTGAGGAGTAGAGATCTGGATCATAAGTATACCAAGGGTCTGGATTGTGGGGTGGCTCACCTAAATCCCCCCCAGGTGATAAAGGGGAGCCTTGAGGAGTATGACCTCACAGAATAGCAGATGCGGGAGAGTGAGAAGGTGGTTGAGGTGAGGAAGGTGGGGGAGGTGGTAGAGAAGGTGCAGGAGGAGGGTGAGGAAGAGGTGGTGGAGAAGGCCTATGTGGTGGACTAGTGGCCTTGTCCTTGGTCGTCGTCTTTTGAGGTGGAGGGTGTCCAAAGCTTCCTGGAATGAAAGCTTCCTTTTTCAAAAGTACAGGTGGAGATGCAATAATACATCCTGCATCCTCCTGAATTTGGAGTTTGCACTGACAAGCGTCCATAGCCTCCATTATGGGCTTCACTGGAGAAGGAGTGGCAGAAAATTGGCCAGAGTCCTTCTGTTCCAATTATTACAGTTCCGTGTGTTTCGGCACCGAAGATCTTGGTCAATGCGATTTGGAAGTGGAAGCTGAAGGTGTTGAATCAAGACTAAGAAAATCTCTTGATCCAATGAGAAGGAGGTCAAAGCCGAAGACAATGGTTTGGTCTTGGCAGTTGTTTTCAGTGCGAAGCCCAGAGGTGGGACAGCCGAAGTATCCTTCTAGTTCCAAACAGGGTCTGGTGGCAGTACTGAACGTCGGAGTTGGAAGAGTCCTGGATAGATATAGCCTCCTCCTCCTGCTGGGACTCCTCCTGTACGTGTTCCTCCACAAAGATGTCTTGAGTGTCGTCCAGAGTCCTATGCGCCATTTCTAATTGACGTGCTCTTCAGTCCGGAAGCATCGTCTTTGATCGGAAAGATCTGCAGGCATCACAAGTAGCTTCTTGATGATCGGGAGAGAGGCAGAGATTACACACCGGATGTTTGTCCGTGTCTGGAAATTTTATGTGGCACTTAGGGCAGAAACGGAATGGAGTCTGTTCCATCAGGTCAGCATGTCCGTTGGTGCCATGTGGAAGATAGGCTTGAAAGGCCGTGGTCGGTGCCCGGACTGATGATTCGAGGCGAGTGCTAGGGTGGAAGAAGTGCACTCGGAAAATAATACCATTGAGAGAGGGTAAGATAGAGGGAAGATTTTGAACCAGAGTTAATCAAAGACGGAGTGAAAAGACACACACCCAAACCTGACAGTGGAGAGAAAACAATCCAACAGAGGAGTTGATGCCTGTGCACACTATCACCAAGAGGAGGAGTCACTCAATCCAGTGACTCCAAACACTTCTTAGAAGAAAACCATCTTGCACCACTATGGACCCAACACTAGATGGCAGGAGTATGCAGAGCATGTGTATCTACAGCTTTACAGGCCATCAAACATATTCTTTAAGCCGTTTGCCTACTGCCCATGTTATTGACAACTGTTTTCAAAAGCGGTTGATGGTGACGGGGCTACCACTTTTTAAACTGTTTTTTTCCTTAAATTAAAATAGCTGCCAAATCTCGTAGTGCTAGTGTGAGCCTCACGAGTTGAGACACTTCGTCCTTAGTGGCTTTCTCCTCCATGCATTCCCAACCTACTAGAGAACTCAAGCTTACCTTGCTGGATGCCTTTCATCATGACAAACAAAGCAGGTTTCACATACTACTCGAGTTCGCTTGGTGAGCTCTGATGCTCACATGCCTTTTAAAAAATGCCTCAAGTATTGATTGTTCTACCAACTACTGCTTGGCAAATATTAATATACATTTGACACCTTCAGGCAAAAATTCTCGTACTGTGTCTGGATATTAGAAGAAATACCCAGAAAGTTATCTTTTACTTTTTATTCTATGAGCAAAGTGATCCAAATTGAAAACCTAAATTCTTGAGCTTCCTAATGCCTTCCACATAAAAGCAGCAACCACTACGTATAACAACTACTTTTTAGTAAAGAGTCCATTTTACTCTTATATCAAGAGAAATAAATTAAGGTACTTATCTTGTGAGAAGCAGCTTTCACAGAGGAGGAATGTTGGTAGACAGATATATGCTTTAGTAAGCTTGGTTCTGGTTGTAGTACCCCCCCCGTTTTTTTTTCTCCTGTTGTCAGTATGTTTTGGACTGTAGAGCACTGGGACCCTGCTAACCAGGACCCCAGTACCAGTGCTCTCGCCCCTAAATTTGGTTGCTGGTGAACTTTACACCCCACAATTGGCATACTGGTGCACCCACGTAAGTCCCTAGTATATGGTACCTAGGTACACAGGGCATTGGTACACCATAGGTCTCCCATGGGTTGCATCATGTATTGTGCCACCCATGGGAGCCCATGCAAACTGTCTCTGCAGGCCTGCCATTGCAGTCTGCGTGAAATGGTGCATGCACCCGTTCACCACCAATATAAGGCTTACCTTATATCCTGGTCACTGCAGTTAGACACTATAAGTCACCCCTCTGCTAGGCCCTTCAGCCCAAGGGCAGGGTGCATGTCCCTAAGTGTGAGGGTACCTTTGCATGAGCAGGGTACCTAGACAAACTCCAGACTCCATTCCCTGGGCTTTGTAAGTGTGGGGAAGCCATCGTAGGGTATGTAGTGGACACTGGTCAACATGGGTGGTCCAACTACATAATGGCTTCTCCAAACGGAGGCATGTTTGGTATCAAACATGTTGGAATCATGCACCTACACTTATTCCAGTGCTAGTTGCATGATCCCCTGTACTCTGGGAGTTCCTTAGAGGATCCCCCAGTTCTGCCTGTGCAGCCATACGGGGTCTGGCTGCCAGCCCATGCTGCTGCTGACCCCAGACACTGTTCTGCCCTCCTGCTGGTGAGCTTAGCTCATGCAGAGGAAGGCAGAACAAAGGATGTCCTACAACGAAGAGGTGTGACCACCACCCCTTGTACTAGGTGTACAAGGGCTGAGGTGAAGTGGCCTCAGAGCGCAACCAGACTGCTTTGAAGGGCACATTTAGTGCCCTCCTTGCATAATCCTGTTTGCACAAGTTCAGGAACCCCCAGTACCTGCTCTGGTGTGAAACTGCACAAACGACAGGTGAGTGACCCCACCCCTGTCCAGCTCCTCCCCTAGGGAGTAGCACAGAGCTCTGCCAGGTGGCCACTTGATTCTGTCATCTTGAAAATAAGATGTGCAGAGGTCCCTGGGAGCATATGACTAGTTAGGCCAGGTAGATGACTTCCCTGACCCCCTCTGATAGATGGGTCACCTCAGAGAGTGACCAACCCCCTTTTAGGGTTACTTAAGGGATTCCCTGAGGGTAGGTCCTCAGATTCGTTGAGCAAGGATCTACAAGGAACTCTCCGCAAGACATCTTCTGCTCCTGGCCTCTGGAACCGCTACTGGTCTGCTTTGGAACCAAACCAAGTCTGCTTCCGGTGGGAAGGCTCAAATTGCAACATCGTTTTCCAGATCCTACAAGAATTCTGCAACATCCAAGGCTGTGCATCCTCCAGGGTCACGAGGACTCAGTTTGCACCTGGAAGAACAAAGGAATCTCCTTCATCCGCAGGCACCTCAAGACAACGTCGACTGGCTGGTGAGATCTACTGTCCCACGGACATCGAAAGGTTCTGCATCACAGGTGGTGGTTCTGTGGCCTCCTCTGGGTCCTGCTCGTTTTCAGACCAACTTGGGAGACTGTGGGCCCCTGTTTCTGCCACTGGACTGTAATCCCTGTGCACCGCGACTGTTGCTCTTGCCAAGGCTTGCTGACTGTTCCCCCAGGAGATCTTCAAGTGCCAAGAAGCCCCTGCATCCAGCACTCTGCAACTTGAAGATCAACCCATGTCCTACAACTCCAGTGACGTGAGACTTCTGTTTTGTTGTGTTGCTGAGGCCTTCTTGTGACTCCCTGTGTCCATCGCCTGTGGGACACTCGTGGGGGCTCCAATGACTTCTGCTGGCCTTCCCACGTGCTGAGGGTCAGCCATAACTCCCACTCCAGGGTAGAGTCTACTGGACCTTGCTAGTCCCCAAAACCTTGCAACTACATCTACAGCTCTACCTTGCATTTGCCAGTGCTTGTTGGTGAACTCCCGGGTCATTGACCCGCCTGCAATCTGGCGACTGGCGAGTGACAGTTTGTAAGTGACTCCTGGGATCTTCTGCGGCTTCTTGACCCCGCAGCTAGACTTCTTCCTCCATTGACTTGCAGGAACTTTACCTCTAGGAGGGTGGGCAATGCCAGCTGCACCACTGGGGCACACCCAACGGTGCTGGATGCTGTCCCTTTCCTTTTCAGGTCCTCCACAACTGGAATCTGTCCCTGGGTTCCACTAGCCTGGCTGGACAATCCGAAGCTTCCACTGACTTCAGTGAGAGTCCCTTCTTTCCTCTGCCTTCGGGTCCCTGGTGTAGGTACTCCTGTCTTCTTTGTATCCTGGGGTAGGGGAAACGCTCCAACCTTCCACTTGTCTGCTGGTTTCCCCAGGGTTCACTGGGAAGGGTCCTGAAACACACAAACTCCAAACACTACTTCTCTATGTTAGCCTATGGGACGACTGGGTAGGTAACCCCCTGCACCTGGTTGCTGGAACACTTGCTGTACTTCCCTCTGGTGTTTTCAACTTTACCCAGCTCCTAGCTAAATACCATACTCACCTTGGTTGGGTTCACTATTTCGCATTCCACTTACTTAGTATATGGTCTTCCCCCCACTCCACCAATGGGCCCTGTACATTTTATGCTAATTTTGCTAGTTATTTTGTGTATATATTGTGTGTAAATATATCCAAAGGGAGATATACCAATGCTAGTCTAGAAGTAGTGCTGTAATAAAGAATCCTTTATTTTTGCAACACTTGTGTGGTTCTTTTTTGTGAGTGAGTTACTGTCTGACTACTGTTATTGCACGTGCTTTACATTCCTCCTGGATAAGCTTCAGCTGCTCACCTCAGCTACCCCTAGAGAGCTTCTGCTACCTGGACACCTATTCACTATCACTAAGGGTTGTCTGGACTCAGATTAGGGTGCCACGCCATAGGTGTACACCATAAACTGAGCAAGCTTCCTACATATGCTACAGATTTGTGTTTGGTTCATGTTTCTTTAACCAATGAAATGTTTGTATTAGTAATGTCATGGTTCTTGTTATGTGTTACAAACTCCATCAGTAGCTGATTCGAGTTGGGGAGCTGCCATCCAAGAGACGACTAACTGAAGGACAGAAGCATAGACTCTTCCTATTATGGAACTTCCTGATATGTCTCCAACGTATGGACCACAAGACATTACCATGCCAAACCTGCGCATCAACCTGTGGCGTTGCTGGTGGTGTAATATCAACAAATAGCAAAAGTTCTTAGTGTTTTAAGGCTGTGCCAAGATATAGCATTTATCAGTATAGTGATATGAGTATTAGATCACCATGAGTGGCTTGTAAGTATAATAACCTGTAATGCGGGTCGAGATTTTATATCCTTAAATTTATTCTATATAATGTTTTAATGATTGCAAATTGATCACACTATCTTTGTAGGTGAGCCCTCAATGATTGCTAGAGATGCTCTTCATCAATATATTCGGTCAAAAATGCAGAGGGTCCTGAAGAAGGTGGTTCAATTAAAGTTATTCCACTGAAACCCTGCTTCGAAGCTTACTTTTAGAAGTTTACTGCTATGAGATCCCAAACCTTTTTCAAGCTTTTTGCATGTTGCACAAAGTTATTGGGAACAACCGATACTGCTTGGTGATATATGGGATGAATGAGGAGTGGATGTTAGGGGCTTTAAGAAGTATGATTATTTTATATTTAATTATTTATAAAAATAAGATTTATATATATATTTTTGATATTGTGTATTAATACATTTAGTTGAAATGTATGGTATGTTTCATGATCAACCTGTAAATGACACCTCTATAAATGCTGGATGACAAAAGGTATGTTAGGATTATGATTGGTAGTAGTTGGTAGAAAGGCACTCTCTTTTGCTTCTTTGGACGTTTCGTAGATATCCCTCTATGTTATCATAATGTGCACTTCCCTTTGCAGCACTGCTTGCACAAACAGGAGAACGTCACCAGGGGCATGACTGGTTGAAAGACAAATGACAACATCTGTAAACAGATGAAACTGCAAAATGATGGCTTTCACTCAATTATGCCCGCGGAATTATAACTGTGTTCACCCTTAGTTAGGACAATGCAAAGTAAAGCAAGATACGGAGCAGAAAGAACGAAAGGATGAGAGAGAACACATGAGATGGTTAAGATGTAAATGAAGCAAACTTCATCAGGGGTATGAGAAATACACGGCATAATGTACATTACATAGGCAGAACAAACAGTGGTGAGAGAAAAGAGCCTTAAAAGGAAAACAGACAGATAAACCATAGGGAAAAAACATTTTAATTTTAAAATATATTTGAATGTACCTGCAATTCAAGTTTAACAGAAAGTATATTTTAACTGCAACAAAATAAAACATTATAATTCAAATAAATGAAATAATAGGCTCCTCACCAAAAACAATATTTTACAGATAATTATAAAATGAGTGAAAAGTCTACTTAAAAGTACTGAAAATCCTGCCAATTAATTTCCTAAAGACCTGTGCCTGGAGGCAAACTTCAAAGTTAGTTTGAGCACAGAGTAAAACAGTAACTGATGCAGTTGTCCTAAAGAGAACTTCAGTATTTTACAAAAACTGTTTTTTATATTGCACATATATACATTGTGCAGCTTCACCTTCAAACATTTATTTGTTTAATTTATGACACTTTTACACTGCACACAACAAGCTGAATCGCCCCAAGGCGCAAGCAAGCAGTAAATTAGTAACAGATCAAGGTATCCTCTCAGTTACAATTCTGAGCAGGTGATACAGCAGGTATCATGAGCGCTTCACGATGGTCCTTAAAGTTCTGCAGATCATCAGCCAGAGGCATCTACAGCGAGTGGCTATGGGCAGTCTGTGGGACAAAGAAGTGATGGTGTGAAAAGGATGGCTATAACAGCTTTCCTTTAGCGATGGACTGGGCTGGCTTTATATTCCAGGCGGAGCCTCTTTCGCCATGTTCCTTGCGATGGGAGCCATCAGAAGTTTGCAGTTGGCTTTCAGATAAGCACAGTGCAGGTGATGTTTTTGTAGACTGGGCACAAGAGTTTGAGGTTAATTCTCAATGTTCAACCAGGGGGCTTTGAACGATGAGATATGATTTCTTCTAAGATCTTGCAAGGAATCAGCCGTATTCTGCATGCACTGGAATCAGTCTAGGAGATACTCATGGAGACCCAAGTGAACAGTGTTTATGCAGTCAAGCCTGAAGCATGAGAATGTGCTGATGGCAACTGCATGTAGTAAAGGGCTGATGTGTAGCGCCTGTCTGAGGCATCTGGTTTGGTGGAAGGCACTCTTTCAGTCAGCAGCAATATGAGTGGGTGAGGAGAGGGGCGGACGCTCATAGGGTTGCCATGAGTGATGCAGTACTAAGTCTGACTGACAAGGTGAGGACTTGTATCTTCGAGACTGTAGCTGGTGCCAAAGTCCCAGTGCACAGTTTTAGCCAAGTGCAGCTTATCATGCCTTCGATGGAGAGGAATTTGTTTTGAGGGAGGAAAAACTGTCTTCTGGTTCTGAAAAATGACATTAGTGACAGTTTCAGAGTGAGGGAAACACTGTAGGACTCTTCAAAAGACGGCTTTTCAGCTCAAGTAGGATGAGAAACAGTTGATTATGTGGCCTAGACACTTTTAGTACATTGGATCTTCCCGATACCTGTGGAGTTGCAAAGTCTGCAGAGAGGTCCAAGTGTACGAGCTTGAAGGCTAAGCTCTCATCAGCCAAAGTGAGGTTTTCATCCCCGGTAGCAATGAGGACAATTACAGACAGGGGCAAAGGACACTGCCGAACGTGAGAGTGTTACAACTGGGGGAGCAATGCCTGGATGGTGTCAACGCCCCACTACATAACTTCCTGGACTATATTATCCTAGCCCCATTAATAGCATCCTACATGCTGCAGTCTGCCACATCAATGGCTTCAAGAAATACCGCCACATCAACCCCACTCTGCTGGATCTTTACTTTCCCCACTTTGTAGCCCGCACGATCTTGAAAACCAGATGCATGTCTACAAAGCCCTCATAGCTGACACCCATGCCCATCTGCCTACTAGCTCACCACCTCTGGTAGCTCACACCATATCCACAGTTAGGACACCATCAGACTGGAGATGGAGTGGAAAAAAAGAAAAACACAAGGCAACAGGGATTCTCCATTTATGGACCAAGGGTCAGGAACGGCATCCCTATATTTATGAGGATCACCCAACCCTGCACCAGAGTAGGAAATACATGAAGACACACCTCTTTGAAGAGCATTATATTAAGGCAAAGAAACACTCCACCTCAACCCGGAGGGCGCAACATTCCCCATCAGTTATCCACTGATCGCATCCCTGCTTTTGATCCTCCAGAGGGCTTTGCTGCTTTTTGGCTAGGTACACTCACCGGTACAATCTCTTCGTCCGTATATGGAAATGAGAGGGGATGGGTCTACAAACAGAATCCCCATTTGCACATGTACCTTTGGGTCTATTCTCTTTCTGGATCCATGATCATTCCCTTCATACTGAACGACACTCTCTCATTTAAAGTTTTCTGCCAACTACTAGACACTTCATAAGGTCGCAGATCCTCACAAATGCCCCACTGCTTTCGAAAGAGATTCCAGGAGCTGAAAGTACGAGTACTTAATATCGAAATCCATGTCATACCAATAATTTACTGCAGAGAGAGGAAGACAAAATAGGTACACAATTATGAAATAACCATTTTCTATGTCGAGCTCCTCTGTGAATCATGTACAAGAAGCACTGGCAAAGCAAATAGGGCTAGTATGGGCAAGCTGGGAGATTCTTCTTTTCACTGGAAACGTGCCACAAAATAGAAAGAATAAAAAAGAAAATATGCCTGAATGTTGTAGCCATATGCTTGCAATATAAACATGTAATAACAAAAATAATCATCACATATAACTGTAAAAGAAAAGCAGGTGTGCTTCCTGCAGTCAGATATGTTTACAACAGGATTTTTTTTAGTTTTAATGTACATCACAGGCAATTATCGTTGCAATTGGTGCAAGAAAAAGCCCTATTGGATTTGAATTACTATAACCGGAAAATACGGCTTAAACACACAAATTTAGCTGAAAAAAAGAGAGAAAATAAATGAAGAGAGAGGAAAAAAAAGCATTGGCAAAGTAAAGTAATAACCCACCTGCACTTACTTTGTTGCTGGTGGTGGCTGGAGGAGCCCACTAGCACTTATTTTTCCTTGACAGGCTTTGATCCAGAACAAGTCAGAGAAAAAACAAAACGGCAAAGAAGGGGAAAGAGGAAGATGCAAAAAACAGTGACAAAGGGACAAGGGAGGGATGAAAAAGAACACGCAAGAGTAAAATAAAAGGGACAGAGTGTCTGCTCGTGGATGAAAAAAGGTGTGTGGCGGAATAAGGACTACGAAGGCTTGGTAGTCAGCAACCCCGACCCTCCAATGCCCCAGGCCCAGCTTTTAAGCAAAACACTGGGCCCTGGTACTTATTCTTTTACACATTAACCTTTGCCTGGCCCTGAAGGGCACTTCTTTCTAGGCAAATGTGCACCATTGATGAGCAAAATACTACCACTCACATTAGCCAGTCGCTGAATTGGGCGCACACACTGCCCCATGCTGTATGCTGTGGCAGGAGAAAGCAAAATGGAAATGAAAGTTGAATAGGCCAGTGGGTGAAGAGGGCTGGCACAACCACCATCTATGTATGTATGTAAGTGCATGTATTTTGTTTACGATTGTGTGTTATTACATGTGGCTGGCAATGCACCGAGAGCTGCCTCTACAGCAGACCTAAAAAGGGAACCTTCAGAAGCCATTTGTGGGGTAAGGACATTGCAACAAGCATGCATTTGCTTAACATTCATACCTGCTATGCAGCCATGGGACTGCTGGACATGGTGAAACCAGAGAGAGGGGAGGTAAAGCATCTCACCAGCCTTTAGCGTGCACCGTAGAGGCTTTAACTGTGCATAAGATGGGTACCGCTGCAAGTCTGGCTTCAGTGGATCAAGTGGGATCCAGGGTACCTGCAAGGCGGCACAAGATATCATTGCATGAATTGTCATTACTAGGCATTCCTGTGATCCTGACTCCACACCAAAAACCTGAAGCCTTCAAACAAAAAACAATAGCTTAAAGTTGAACATCTTCTATTTAAGTCCATCAGAAAGATTCTCTTCAGCCAGCTGCTCTTTAGACTAAAATTAAATGTTCATCCCATGTAGGTGGACTGAAAACCTGCCATACGGACACCAAATTCCAATAACCCTGCCTGAAAATATTTGTACATGGAATGGTGCTCATGAAACAATTATGTGCTACAGAAGGACGGACTGAACTGCACTGGGCAATATATTTCTCCCAGTAGAGCAAAATAATGAAATTCTCACAGCTCCAGCTCATACATCAACTTAACTTGCTGCTTTGTTGGCTTGGTGAGACATCTTTCAACTTTTTATTCTATACAGTGCACAACTGATTTGTGTTAATCAAAATATAATAATCATTAATGTCACAGTGGCATTACATTATAGTTGCAAATGCAAATCGATGCAAAACAACTGATATCGTTATGGATGGCAGGTTTTAAATACCCAGTGTGTTCTCCTACAGTGGTACGAGCATTGGTGGGCAACAGGGGAGTAATAAGAGCGTTGTACGCGGTTGGGAGCTGGTTGGGGCAGATTGGCCATTCAAGTACACAAGGAGACCTGAATGAGAGATGGCAGCAAAACGTCACTTCACCTGGGGTGACAAAAATCCTTGTGCAAGTAAGCCTATTAAATAAACCTTAGAAACAGTGAAATGTTTTCGCAATCTAGTGACAGGAAACAAATGCATAGTCCCTGCTGATTTACCAACCAGATGGGCTACTCAACAACCTACAGCACTGAGCTCCACATACCACTGACATGTACACTGAAACGTCCCTGTTGTCCAACAAACACTCATAACAGGATGGCCAGGCTACAGGCAGAACCTTGAAACCAAGAGCCAAATCAGAATTCCACCCAACTTACCATCAGCGTGCAGCGCTAGCTCAACACAGCCAGGCCTTACCTGCTCTGCAGCCTGATCATCAACGACTTGGAAAGATCCATCTTCAGACACAGAGTATGTTGCAGGTGTATAGAGTTCTGAGGGAAAGAACAAATCATTTGCATTTATCGAAGCATGCAGAGCATTAAACCAATGCAAGAAGATACGGCGCCAAAAGGACAGCGTTTGGAGCTCAGCACCACTACACTGCACAGCAGGTTTGTAAAGTTCAGGATTATAGTATTCCCCAGAGTGTATTTCCAATGTTCCCATATCATTTGAGTTACGTTATTATATAAAAATAGTGGGAGTTTAAGCTAAAAAAGAAAATAAATAGTTATTTTCCTCACACTGGTTCCCAACTTAAGAAAACTGACAAACCACACTGCAAAAAAAAGCAAAAATTAGACATAATTTATTTTTTCACTTAAGAGGCTGAATGTTAACATTTGCCTCAAAATGTCAGTACCAATGTTACGCCTTCAAGCCATAAAAACCTGCAATTGGCATCTGGACCTTTACCGTAAGGGATGAATGGACGGTCACTTGGCGGATGTAGCAGGAAATGCTTCTCTCCGGAAATCACACAGTACAAGTTTTCATAGTGATCTTTGTGCACTGAGACAGAGAGGAGAGAGGAGAGAAAGAAGAGAACACATGAACTGGTTATGTATAAAAACAACAAGAAATATAAAGGGGAAGAGGAGGTAAAACAGGACATCCAGGGTCCTGTAGGAACCACAGACCACTAGAGGTGATGCCATGTCATGACAGGGTGCTCTGGTCAACTGTAGTACTCCAGAATATCTGGGTCCTGCGATGAAATTGACACAGTACTTCATTAAGTTACTATCAATGTAATGTACTTGTTTGCAGCCCAAAATACGTGTGATAAAAAGCACATAAAGCATTTTCACTCACTGCTCCACACGCTTCACTGCATTATTTTCTCCTGGACTATTTAACAAAAAGTTAATACTGCACATCTCAAGTGCAGCAATGTTTGCTTTACCACCTAACGCTTTAGATAAGGCTCCTTGTTTATTTAGTCAACGCTAACTTCGCTAAGTACCGGAGTACACGGCTCAGACCACTACGGCCACATAACATAAGTGCTCCTGGTCAAGTGTGCAACAAAATCACACTTAAAATACAATGAATCCTGTATAAATCATGGTTGACTATGGTTTGTCCATGAACATTAGAACAGAGGTTTGCCTCACCAACTACTATGGTTGTATGTCACAATATCAGCCACAAAAAATATTGTTGAAATATCGACAACAGTAATATGAAGTATAAAATATCTAGTGCAAAAACAACAAGTGTAAAAATCACTTTAGCACACAAGAAACACATAAATGGTTTCCAAAACATCAACAAATTGTTCCCCCTTGGGGACAGCGTTGACTGGTTGGGTTTAGTTTTTTGTATTTCTGATTATGTTACACAGAAAGAACATCAGCCTCCTGGGGCACTAATAAAGACATGTCCCCAGCGACCAAAGAACTTCTGCAGAACTGGGATGTCATACATACATGGAGGCACGCCAACACCTGGGAACGAAATTATTCTGTTCTGTTCTGCAAAACACCACTCTTAGAATAAGGCATCCATTTCTGCTATGTCTTATCATTGGTGGAAGATGTAATTGGAGCAATCTTGGTTTCAGATCATACCCTGACCTGGGTTATGCTCAAAGAGGGAGTGTACACTCAGAGATAGGAACTGGAGGCTGAGCAACCATTTACTACTAGACAGAATCAACACAGAAGAAATCTCAAAAGCTATAGATGAATATTGAGCACTCAATGCCTACGAGGAAATGTCCCCACTTCCAAGTGGGACATCTTTAAGATAGTCCTGAGGGGTAAACTGATAGTGACAATAAACAATTAATAAAGTCGCTATCTTGTAAGATCCAATCAAAGGTTACTGTAATGTAAACTTGGTCTCAACCTTTGGTAACTATGGCACAGAGCAGACAGGCTTAAATTACCGGAAATGTGTAAAGCATGTAGAAGTACCAAAACAGTTAAAAAGTCAAAAAAACAACACAATAAAAATCCCACTCCAGTTTATATTAAAAAAAAGAGAAATATTTAATAAGTAAACTGAAACCAATATGACAAAACTCCAGCAATGAGAACTGTAGCTATGCATTTTTTAATTTTTAAGTGAAAATAGCACCAAAACAGTGCACAGCACTAATGGTAGTCGATGGTCGGGGTGGACCAGGACCTAGGCACTATCTGAGGACGATCACGATGGGTCGTTTAAACCAAGCAGACTGGCCCTGCTAGACTGTGGAAGTAGGGAAGTTCAAAAAAGTTTGAGAGTCTGAAACGACTCACTGTCATTTTTCTGAGGAAAAACTCTTCTCCTGGAGACAAACCTGAAATTCAATCCGACACAGTGGAACTTCCAGTCGGATACCTTTTGTGGTCAATCCCCTTGAAACTCTAAAGGAAAAGCTTTGAAAAGTTTCCAAACTTATTTTGGTGCTCAAACAACCACAGGAGTACATTTCAAGAACTCTAGCCCAGGTCCACTTGCTACTGGTCACCTGGGATTCTTCACAGGAATGTCCTCTTGAGCTTTTTTATGTCCCTGGAGCCACCCACGGGATCATCCTTATGATCCTTAGAGATCTTTCTGTCCTTGGACTTCAAGTGGATGGTGTCCAACCTACTCGGGTCTTTCTCATGGTTCATAAAAGTCAAGTGCAGCAGGTTCTGTCTGCCTAGTCTCCTTTCTAAAGCCAAGAAGTGTTCTGAAGTCGGATTGAGTCTCCAAATTTGTAGAGTGCACGTGGGAGAGGGACACCCTAAGACACTGTCCCTTACCTACTTACTTCTGCAGTAGTACCCGTTTACTTTACTGCAAGCAGGCCCAAAATGTAACAAGCCAGAGCAAATCCAAGATGACAAGTCTTTGGTCACATTAAACGTGGGCTCTGAGGCAGGGGTGTGAGCAGGGAGTGTAGTATGGTAATCCTAGTGTCCTCACAGATGTAACACTAAAATCCAGTAATTTGAAGCAGGGACTGTACCCACAACAAAACTTGAGACAGAATCTGATAGGGGAAAAGCAGGGTCCTTCAGAAATCAAACAGGTGATACAGATTTGTCCTGGCATCCTGTTTGATCCCTTTGAAGGGCGCAAAACCTTTGTATATGCTTCACACGGACCTGTAATGCAGTATTTGATACTGAGGTGTCAGTAGCAGGGGCACAGCCCCCTGCCGCATATTCTAGCAAGCTCAGAGGAGTTATCTCTACCCATTCAGATCAGCTTGTTATGGGTACCTGGGAGGAATTTCACACCTCGTTTGCATCCCATACAAGCCTGAACACTAGCTGGGAGAAACCTAATTCAAATTAGCCTCCTGAGAGCGTGAGCAGATAAATGGTAACTTACTAAAAGTTACTTTTCTTTAATATTTATTAAAATTTGACTACCATCAAAGTGCATTTTTAATAACTATTAAGAACAGTGGTTTCATTATTTTTCTAGTTGGTCCCTTTCCAGTGTTAGCGGTATTAACTTTTTAATCTGCACACTGGTTTTCAACATAGTACAGCCAATCTTGCAAAACTAAAATAGCTTTTGGGTCTTTGTATCTGGCGGGACACGGTAATAATCATTTTCTACATGTTCAACTTTTAAATACCACACACAACGGATTGTGGGCTACAAGGCCTACAGAGGTGTGACTTATTGATATATAAAAGGGAGGGGTTTTACCTCTTAAAAGGGTTCTTTTAATGGGTCGTATAGCACCCGTTCGTATAGCACACGTTACCTGAAGCCGTGTTTTCCTTTCTCACACTAGAGGATGGTACAGTGAGTGCTGCAGTCTACAGATTACATTTACCTTTTAATGCCAAGGGTGTATTTATTCACCATATACAATTTCCTTATAGAAAGGTTAAGGTTGACAATTAAGAGTAAGTCAATAGCAAGTCAAACTTGACAGGTCAGAGCACATGCCCAGGGACCTGGTTAGCAGTGTGCCAGGGCCAGAGTAAAAAAAACAGCAGTTTTAGCCCAGAAAAATTGTCTGTGACAATGCCAAAAACAGTACTTTCCTAAAGTTACTCAACTGAAGGTATTGCTCCACAAGCCGCTCGATAACTGTGGCCTCAATGTCACCGGCGGCTTGATTCTTAAAAAGTTAAACATTAGACTTTCACCTCTGTAAGAGAGGAGATTAATGATCCTGCAGGTGCGTGTGTTACAGTGTTCAACACGAAAAGAGTTGAAATTCCCCACAAGACACAGAACCAAAACTTAAATATTCTAAATCACTGCTGACACCTATTGGGATTGTACAATTAAGGCACACAAGTAGAGATAGCACACACATTCTCTTTCACAAAATAATCACAACCTAAATCACACAGCAGTCACAACCTAAAACACAAAAAATGCCTCAAGCAACCTGGTCAAATCAATGACACAAGCTCGGCACAATTGTCTTGAATTGTTGTTCTTTCTTGAATTCCAAATCCTTCCCAATATGGATTGTCACTTCTGTGCCCAAAATCTAGATATTCCTACCTATCACTTAATCTGATGAGTTTTGAGAAGGTTGCATGACCTTCACCAATCTTCAACACGTGACGGGCACAATTGTATATAAACTAGTGGCAAGCTGGTTAGGTAGATGCATAGATAAATGCATGACTTCTGCATTAGGTAGCACTGTATACATCTGTACACAAGCATTTCCAGGCTTAAAATTACTCAGTGAGTTTCTCCTAGGACATGTGAGAAAATACACAACAATATTAGAGGCCTTTTTACGACGTCATTTTGGAGTACGCGTAGTAGGACCTCCAGTAGCACGCTCTGACCTACTCGTGCATGCCTTTATGAATTGGCCCTGAAACATTTAACATGTGAATAAAGCTAGAATAATCAGTGACCATTCAATTACAATTAGTACAAATAGATATAAATGTGCCCTCTTTGTACTTTTACTAGAAGCAGTTGAATGTTTTGGGGGGGCAATTCCCAAAGGCTTGCAAAAGCACAAAAATGAATACCCTCTAGAAATCTTTTCTGTACTTATAAATGCTTTTGTGAGTTTGCCATCAATGTATTCATTCCAACATTAACAACATAATTGCCTTTTTCATGTCAGGCGTGGTTGAGACATGCAGACACACAAACATAAAAGCACACTTGTGCCCTTTTCATCAAACGGAGACACATCTGGGCATAGTTCCTTACTAATAAAACCTTGAAAAGAGCTAGAATCTTAGCTAAGCGCAGCATTAAAGAAATTACCTTACCAACTCCTGCAGGTCCTTCCAAAACTCACTCCTACATGCCACACCTTTGCACAATTCCCACATCACACCACTAAGAACAATGATCAATTAACATTATGTTCTTCTAATAACCAGAGGATAATATCCCAAATGGTCGCATCAGATCTAATCATGTTTGTTTAATAGCATTCCTGGAAACACCACTTGACATTATGGTGACTTCAATATGTCCAAAGTCTTCGCTCTACTAGCACAAGATATAAAACTCAATCTACCTTCTGGTGCAATCAAAAGGCTTCAGAAGACAACATGGAAGCTCTGTTTAGTTTGGTTATTCATAAATGGCCAGACTAAGTCATCTTGACCAACTCTGCCCTAACTGTCACAAAGACACCACACTTAATATCAGTCTACAACTTCCTAACTTCCAAAGTTAGCTCTTCCTTAGCCTTCGCAAAACCCTGTACCTAAACGTACTTCTTCCTTACACACCCTCGTTCTACATAAATCCCACCAGTGAAAAGGTGTTTTCACTCATTAGTAATTCTAATCACCACTTAGCCTGCAGTACTACACTCACGTTCTGCCTCAGTCTCCTTCTGCTCCTTTTCTAGAAGGCAAATTTGACAAGCAGAACAGCGCCAAATTCCTACCCCTTGCACAATTTCTACCCCAATGGCCACCTAGGCCACTGTCGGTGATCACCTCCTTCAATGGCTGGTAATCTACCCTAAATTAACTTAATTCCCCATCCAATCTTATGAATTACATTCCTGCCCATCTCATCCCTAATGCCTCTTTCTGTATTAACTTATCTTTGCCTGGTTGTAAAGGCATTGGTAATGTCTCACTAATGTGTTAATTGTACACCCACCCAAAATGCATTAGCATCTGCTAGCTGGTATCAAACCTGTCTATCGGAGAAGTATGACTAAACCTACTGTTCACCTCTGTAAATTCGTTCTTCACTCTTCATCCCACATTGAGGAAATTACCTTTTTACAAAACCCTGGCATGCATATGGCCCTTTCTGCATAGTTTCTCATGAAGTAATGCCAGAAAACAAAAAATATTTTATATTCTATTGAGTGTCTGAACTATCTTGGCAACTAGTTTCTCATTGAGATGAATCTTCGCTTTGCAAATTTGATGGTCCACATGCTTAATGGATTTCAATCTGAACTTAGTTTCCCTCCTTAAGGGTAACAACCACCTCGATCAGCTGCCCAGCAATGGCTCCATACTTTTGTGAGGTTTATTGACATCCAACAAACATCAGGATATAGTCCAGGAAAAACTCCATCCCTTGGAATTCCTCAGAATGCAGCCAGACCTGGGAGGATGCAGATAATGTGCCCAGCGTAGTAAACACATTGACGTCAGACAGACTTGTGATCATATCTCCAATGTATGGGAGAGAAGGCCTTGTAAATTGATGCACTTGTCTGGTTCACACAATCTTAGACCGCTTGAGGTCTTCATTACTATGATAATTAGGTTTAAACACGGACTGGCCTAAATTAATTTGATGACGCCAGCTTCAACCAATCCATCAAACTTACAATGGTCAACTTATTAGCAATCTGGATCAACAATTATTTGCCCTTTCAAATACTGTAACACATTTGAAAAATGTTCTGAAACACTTCCTTATCGGCCCTGTTCTTTCTCACTCCGACACACACTCATGCACCCTTCTCTGCTTGGGTTTACCATTAGGGCTTCATTTTATACTCTGTTACAATAGACGGAAGAGGATATTCTTATAGAGAACCCTGTGCACCTTTCCTAATAATTCTGTAACCACATACAGTGCTCACACATACAGTGCTCCTTGAAACATGATCCAGTTTTACTCAACAGTTTTTGCCTAAAAATGTTAACAGGATTAATCTGTGTGATTCAGCGTTTAAAAGGATAATGAACTTTAACACACACTAGGAGGCATACTTCATAATAGGGTTCACTCCTCATCAGGAAATGGAAAAAAGTCAAATGTGGGCTCCTCTAAGCTCATGTAGGGTGGCTAAAATGCCTATGTCGCCTAACTATGAGTACTGGATTGTCATTCTAGAGAGACTAAAGGAAAAGTGGTTAAATTGTATAGTTGGTTAAAACTGTATTTTATTTGCAACCCCTTAAAACAAGGTTAAACGAACAAGGGGTTGTTAGGACTCCTGATATCTCCTAAGGTGTTGGCATGTTTTTCGCAAAGGGGGTTGGTTGCCTTTCATAATCAAGGGCATTCGTCAGGACATAGGATGTTACCTGAAGGTCAAAGGGTGTGTGATGAACTTCTGCTACTGATATTTTGGTGAATTGACGTTAATTGCCAAAACATTCTTTGCTGAACTCCCCTAGGTAGGGGATTATTTGGTCTAAAAAGGGCTATGTGAGTGGTGTTGTATGTGAGTACGCTTTTCCTATATGCTTCATGTTACATGTATCACAGTCCTTGAAGCATACTAACACGGTCCTTGTTTGTGCACTGAATGGATTTGAATGGAATGGAAATTATATATCAGGCTAGGAAACAATGCTAGCAACGCAGTCAGTGCAACGCTATGCATTGATCACTCTGCAATTACCACGCATATGCATTTACGACGCATGTCTTTACCATGCATATGCGTGGTAATGGCAGAGAGAGCAGTCTGGGCGGAAGGAGTAGCGACCAGAGGAGAGAAAGGTAAGTTGGGCCGGGTTGGGGTAGATTTTAGGACAGGGTCATAGGGTAGGTGTAGTTTTTAGGATAGGGTGGGGAAGGTTTTAGGGTTCATGGAATTTTGTAGGACAGGGTAGCGTTTAGGGAGGGGTGTGAAGTTGGGATAGTTTGTAGGACAGGGCGGGGTAGGTTTTAGTACAGAGCAGAGGAGCTTTTAGGGTTTATTGCTAAGGTGTGGGTCTGGGTAGTTTTTAGGACAGGGTAGCCTTTAGGCATTAGGGTTGGCCGGGGGTCAGGGGTCGGGTTAGTATTTAGGACAGGACAGGGTAGGTTTTAGGATATAGGGCAGGGTGGGGGTTCGGGTAGTTTTTAGAACAGAGCGGGGTAGGTTTTTAGGACAAGTTAGGGCAGAGGGGTTAGGGCTCTGGGTAGGGGTGGAAGGAGCAGTTTTAAGGGTTTGGGTGGGTGGATTATGCTGTCAGGCGTTGGGTGCGGGGCAGGGGAGAATTTATCACACATGTTCCTTTACCAAACATGCTTTTACAACGAATTTCGTTGTAAATGCATGCGTGGTAAAGGCATGCGTGGAAAAGGCACGGTTGTTGTAGAGACCGTGTTGTAAAGGCATGCGTGATATTCGCATGCGTTGTTCCATCATACATCCTATCAGGCTCAGACTTTCAGTAACTAGAGATACTTAGCTTTATTTTTGTTAAAAAAAACTGTCTGCTAAACTCATATTTTTGCTGGCCTTATCACATGGATTTTCTATTCTGAAAAATTTTAAACAATCTAGAAATTTGCTTGGTTGCAGGCTGACCTTGTGAAAGCATCATGCTGGCAGAATTAAAAGATGACAAAAAAGTACCTGCCATAGGCTTCATAATAAACCAACAAGAGCTATGCTTCTGCCCTATGGAATAAATGCCGGACCGAGTGAAAGAGGCAACTGGGGTGGCACAAGCAGACTGGTCGGTTGCTGTGTGGCATGCTAAAAACTGGGTCTCTGGCTTCAGACCTACTAGGATACAGGTATGCATGGGGTGAGAGGTGGGGAGTCCGTGACTCTGCAAGCATTATAATATATTTTAAATTAAATAAATCAAAAATAATAATTAGGTATTTAATTAAAAAAATAATAGGTATTTAACCAACAGGCTAGAGATGTGGGATGAGCAGTGCTTAGGGTGTATCCAGCTTTCACCCTTGCATCACGTTTAATTGCACAGATATTTAGGTTTCTGATAATTTGCAATCACCTTATCTCTAAATAAATGTAGCTGAATTCTAACATTTGTGTGCGCTATTCTGGGGGGCTGGGCCGCACTGTGCTGTATCACCTGCAGATGGAAGATATTCTCTGGCAGGTTTCTTTGACTCCTTACACTCCTAGTCTACAAGAGTACAACTCAGTGGGAGAGGTAACAGGCATGTCAGTTTTCTTTTCGTCTTGAAATGATCTGCTTACTTTTGGAGCTCGGGAAATCTACGTGTTGTCGCCCCCACAATACCAGACTGACAGCAGCGGTAGGGCCCTGGGATACATGGCTGTTTGGTGTATCTTGTGTAAGTATTTGCTTTGGTGGCACATCCTTGTTATGCCAAAGGAGGGCCTTGATATAGAATGTTGAAAAAGGTGTCTCATTTTCATATCTAGTCCAGTGACAGAAGCCACTTGTGGCCAAAGGCACACAATAGCCAGATGTCACTGGCAGAACTGAAGCCTGAGGAACAGGAACTTCCATACAAAAGGATGCTACCACACTGTTTTGTTGCACACATCCCCTAGTCCCTTTCCTCGCTACAGCAGCAGCTGGGTGTGGAACCCATTGAGGCCAATATGTATGATATGATGCAGTGAGATTGTGTGCAATAGCCAAAAGGCCATAACGTTGCATGCTGCAGCTAGGGGAGTATGGATGTACACTACAAGTGTGATCCAGAACCTTCAAGCATGGCTTCAAGAGTCTGAATACCCATTTTATGTTCCCACTGCCGTTTATGTGAGCTAAGTTACACCTCTGTTGAGGTCCTGTAGGTGTGTAAAGGATGTGGTTTGGCATAAAGCACTGTTACCCAAATACATTTCTAAGTCTCATTCTACAGTCTAGATTGTGCACCCAAATATCAGTGTTATACAAATTGCAAAATGTGTGCAACAACAAGTGCTGTCACAAGCTCAATGATCAGCTCATACCTATAGATCTACATTAGCCAAAATACTCCCCAAGCAGTCACATGTTCTCAGCATTTCCAACAGGTGTACTACCTTCACTGAAGGTTTAGCTGTCGTGTTACGTGAGGACAAATGACATGCACATCCATGATATGTCTAATGCATCACAGATGCCTTGTAAACTGTCAGCGAGCTGTAGGGACGGCGAACTGAGGTCAATGGCTTTTGGCTGTTCCAAGCACATGTGGAAAGTGGTCCGAAGTGATTTTAGGAAAGTAGGGTAATTCACTATTTTCACATAAGCAAGAATGGTATCTCCTGAAAGTGTACACATGCTCTTTTAGCTGTTTGTGTGTTATTTCTATGTTATCTGTGTGTTGCAATGTAGGTTGATATAGCTGCTATGCACCATGCCCACCTTAGAGGAAGCCTGTGCTGTATTTGTATTTGTACTGTTAGCATGTTATTTCCCCTACATGTGGTCTGGGGCATGCACTTGAACAGTATAATGTTGAGCCACAACATAGGTGGATTTGAATAGGTTTGTGTATCTGGTTTCATGCACCACGTGTGTTGGCGACAAACATGTTTAAAGCATCGACTTGTTCATCTACAGTCTAGATTTGCCAAAATTCTGAAGTTGAATCACAAGTCCACAAGCATCCATTTGTTTTACTGTGAATAAAGGAAACCTATGCAATGTGAATGTTCTCTGCATACGCAATGTGCAAATCTGATAGTCATCCCTTTTGCTTTTTGAGAATCAGACCCCAAAATAAAGCCATGCTTTTCAGTCAGACAACAATGCTGCTTTACTGTGATTGGTCGTCTTACAGAGATACTCATTTTATAATTTTCTTGTAGGTCCTGATGTATTGTCAGAAGACTGCGGACAATATTCTTATGTTGTTCATTAATCAATAATATTTGCCTATTAGATGTGCATTGTCAAAACGCCCCACTACCCGTGCACCAGTGTTATTGTATAGTGCACTGACAGATTGTTACAGGTATGTAATACTATTACCAAAGCAAGAGAGTACTTTTCTTACTTGATGTTACTGCAGCTGACTCCCCAAGCCAGAAATTCACAGCATCAGGTTTCTTTCCTAAGGAGGAAACAAAGACAATAGTGATAACTGAGGTGCATTATGAATCCACGGCCAAATTCTAATATCTGAACTAATAATTTCTCCAATGCTTGACCAACGTTTCCCACATATCTCTAGATCATCACAGACAAACTACACAAGACCAGTGAAAAGACTGATCAAAGATCCATGGCAGTTAAAGGCTCTCAGTGTGCACGCTGGCTGTGGCTGCATCTTCACAGTCCCAACAATAATGATGCCCCTTTTTCAACAAGGACGCCCGCTGCCAGTAGGTACTGGTTTGCACTGCAGTATATGGGGAATGAAGGGCCTTTCCAGCAAGGGAGGCTGCTTCGAATGGAGGTATGAGTCAGGGGTCATCAGAAAGATTTCATTGGTCCAATATTGTCAAACACCTGTGGGAACTGCCTCTCCATTGGGCAATGGCCTGGTGAGAGCATGCAGCTATTTCTTTCAGATGACTTCCAAATAGTTTTTACTGAACATATTATTTTGATACTACTGTTAAAGATCAAATGCAACAAATACTCATTGTGGAAAAAAATCAGGTTTGTTACAAGAAAAACACTTTAGAATTGATTAAAAACTCATTGTGTTATTAACACTTTACGGACCATAATGCTCTTGTGGCACCTCCGCCACAACGCTCTTCCTAATAACGATAATGAGAAGGCGCAACTATCCTTTGTCTACTGTAGTACTCACTCAGACTGAGGCCGTCCATCCTAAACTATTGAAGTGGAATCCCTAGCGCACTGACCCAAGCCGCAAGCATGCGTATTCGTGAGCTGGGTGTCCCCAGTGCAATGAGAGCTAGGTTTTGGAAAGCACAATTCTTAAATTTAGCTTTAGTTGGATATCGCAAAAGCCAGGTAAAAAAGATGTCTTTGCGCCTGTACCTAAGGCTTCAGTCATCCATGGAATATCGGGCTCAACATCATCAATGAGCTGGGAGAACTCCTCGGTGAGGTTGGAGCACTGCTTCTGGACATAAAATACTCCAGGCCTGGTCACCTTCTTCTCCACGATGTCCAGAAATGAGCTGAAGGTCATCTGCCTTTCTTCTGGCATGACAAACCTATCACCATACACAGCATCGGCATAGCCATTGGGAGTCACCGCCACGCTGACTTCCCTGGAGCCCACCACCTGTCTTGGAAAAAGGAAACAAATATAAATCAAAGACATACGCAAGTACATTAACTAAGGTTCTGTCAAGCTCTCCACAGTTCAATGAAACAGCATCTTGCTGCAAAATCTTAACCTGAAGGACTACTTCAGAGGGCCTTACCATTCTCATCTCTTTCACAATCACCCAGGGTGATTTTTTTCTTATAGGTGCTTAGTTCCTAAGAAATGCATGATATTTCTCTAAGGGATTCACACTTTTCATACAATTTTTGCTGGCGTATTTCTCCTGCTGAAATGTTCCATATTTTTAGAATGAGTTAAATTATGCACATTTTGACCTTGCCAGCATAACGATTTGGTGTATTTTTATTTTCTTTTATGCTGATTTCAAAGAAATAAGCATAGAAGTACACCAGGATCCCAAATTATCTCAGCTAGGAAAACAGTGTATCCCCAGAAGTCTCCACAACATTTTAGCCGTATTACTGCAAAGGGACTGATCTCAAGATTTCTCTTCAATGTATCTGGTTGACCAGACAGAAAATACAGTTATCCTTCCGTAAGTCTGTGAAAATGGGTTGAATTAAGGCTTAAGGACAAATGACCAATAAAGAGTCAGGGAGGATTAAGAACACGCCCTTGTAGCCTGCCATCAACAAGAAAGTATTGCACTGACATTAACATGAAAATGGGTACAAGTGCTCAAGGAAACAGTACATTTACTGACTATTGGCAAAGAGAGTTGTCATTGATATGCATTGTTTTATAGTGCAATCAATGCTGCCCTGCTAAATAAGGAGCCAGTTGTTCCTTACAAATGGACTAAATCAATTTGCCAAATCTAGTCTTTCACCTTTTGGAGGGATGGGTTGAAATATCGTTTAGGAGACTTTGATGTTACAGCTTTCCATATGTTGACTTTTATTCTGGTTATAAAATAGAAAAAAAACAGTATGTCTTTTAGTCAAACAAAAATAAAAAATAAATATTGCCCAATGAGTTCTCACCACTGGTCTAGCCGTGGACAGTTTTACTGATCTGGTCTTCTCTTTCCTTGTAGGGTCCTCATGGTCTTGGCACGGACATCTCCTCAAGAGAATGGAAAATTACCCAAGCGAGTACAGGTATTGATTGCAGACTCTCTCTGTTTTATATTCCTATCTGCTGCCTCCTTCCCTTCAATTTACTTGTTTATGTCTCCTCCCTTATTACCCTCCTACGTCTAACGGCAGTTCCTGGAGGAAACTGAGAAACTATGAGAGAAAGATTTTTGTGTGGCAGGAAAGGAAGTCCACTCTCTTTCCAGGGTTCATGTACTCTACACAATGTCCATTCAGGAAGAGATCATTTCTTTTATTTGATCCCCATAAACATTACAAAGAAAAACTACCCCGTTCAATTCAGGTATAATGGCAACCATAGCCCTGTCTTATGAGGGAAAAAGAACTGAGGGAAAAAAAACACAAAAAAACACCAAGCATCTGGTTTATTTAATGGAATGCCATTGGACAGCGTCATTCATCCTGCCACTGCCCTCCTGGAATGTGGCAGGATGAATGACGATCATCAGTGGCCTCCACCACTCTTCAGACCATATGTATTTTTCCGTCTCACCTCCAGCAGCTTCCTCTGCTTTGGGGGGGGGGAGGGGGTCTATCTGGGTCAATCAATCAGAATTTACAAAGCGCGGCTAATCACCCAATAGGGTATCCAGGTGCTTGCAGGTCCTGGAGGCTTATTGGATCAGCTAGGTCTTGAGGGCCCTTCGGAAATCCAGAAGTGAGGTGATGGTCCGGGGTGTGTGGGGAGGCTGATCCAGGTTTTTGCTGCAACATGAGAGAAGGAAGAAGCATCCTCCCCTTCTGGTTCAATAGATGAGGGGAGTATGGGCAAATGAAATGGAGGCTGAGCATAGTTTTCTCAGCAGTGGGTGGACATTCAGGCAGTGGTTATTGTACCCAAGTCCTTGGTTGTGTAGGGCCATGTGTGCATGGGTCAGCATCTTCAATTGGCATCTCTTCTGAACGCAGAGCCAGTGGAGTTGCTTGAGGTGGGGTGTGATGTGGGTTCGTCGGGGAAGGCTGAGGATGAGTCTGGCTGTAGCGTTCTGTTTGATCTGAAGTCTCTGTAGGAGGAGTGCGGCTATTCCTATGTAGAGGGTGTTGCCGTAGTCCAGTCGGCTGGTGAAGAGGACCTGTGTCACGGTACGTTTCGTGTGTAGAGGTAGCCCCTTGAAAATCTTATGTAGCATGTACAAAGTGAGGAAGCAGACAGAGGAGACAGCGCTAATCTGTGATTTCATGGTGAGCTTGTTGTCAATGATGATTCCGAGGTTTCTGGCGTGGTCAGAGGGAGTGGGTGTTGGTCCTAGGTCTGATGGCCACCAGGAGTCGTTCCATGTGTTGATGATGTTGCAAAAGTGCAGTACTTCTGCCTTGTCTGTGTTCAGCTGCAGGCATTTATTCTTCATCCTATCAGCGACGCTTGTCATGCAGCTGTGGAAGTTGGTTCTGGTGGTGGAGGAGTCGTTGATGAGTGAAGGATGAGTTGGGTGTTGTCTGCATGTGAAATTATGCTGAGACCGGGTGATTTGACGATGTCGGTGAGCGAGGTCATATATGTGTTGAAGAGCGTGGGACTGAGGGATGAGCCCTGGGGGACACCGCTGGTGATCTCTCTGGGTTCGGAGATGAAGGGGTGGGAGGTAGATTTCCTGGGTTCTTCCAGTAAGAAAGGAGGTGACACATCTCAGCGCATCCCCTTGGATGGCGAAGTGGTGGAGTCTTTCGATCAGAATGTGGTGGGATACAGTTTCAAAGGCTACTGAGAGGTTGAGGAGGATCAAAGCTGCTAATTGTCCTCGGTCGAAGAGGGCTCGGATGTTGCTGGTGGCTGCGATCAGGGCAGATTTCAATGTTGTGACTGCTGCAGAAGCTGAATTGGGAGGCATAGAGTAGTTGCTCGTTGGTGATCTTTTCCAGTACCTTTGCTGGGAATGGGGCAGGGAGATTGGGCAGTCGTTTTTTGGGTTCGCTGGGGTCGGCGGCGGGTTCTTTGAGTAGTGGTCTGACTTTGGTGTATTTCCAGGCATCGGGAAATGTTGCTGTGTTGATAGAGGTGTTAAACAGGGTGGTGAGTTCCTGGACGATCTTTTAGTTTCCAAGGTTGAAGATGTAGTGCGGGCATGGTTCTGTGGGAGCTCCTGAGTGGATGGATTTCAAGGTGGAGGTGATGTCCTGGGTGGAGAGGATGTTCCAGGTGGACAGTATGTAGTTTGTGTTGATTATGGTGGTTACATATCTGTTGAGGAAGTCCATAGGTGAGGGTTAGGGTTTGAAGTTTCTGTATATGGTTGTGATCTACTCTAGGAAGAAGTGGGCAGGGTTGTCACACAGGTCCTGTGAGGGTGTGATGTTATTTTCGCTGGCAGCCAGGTTGGAGAATTCCTTAACAATGGTGAAAAGCTCCTTGGTGTTGTCGGTGCTGCTTTCAATGCATGTGTCAAGGGCTGTCTTCTTTGTTGTCCTCAGCAGGAGGTGATACTGGTTGAGGGAGGTCTGGAAGGCTCCTCTGTTGGTGGTGTCCTTGCTGGTGCACCATCTCCTCTCCAGCTGCTTGCTGTCTTGTTTCACTTTTCTGAGTTCAGGGGTTTACCTGCTGGCCTTTTTGGAGGATTTTCAGAGGATGTTGCTCTTGATGGGGACTATGCTGTTGGCGCAACTGGTGATCCAGGGATTTAATTTTTTCACTCCTTGTTTGAGGTTGGTGGTGGTAGCAGGTTAGGAGATGTTGAGTGTGTCCGCCCAGCTGCTCTCTGAGATTTTGTTCCACCTCCGGTAAGGGGTGCTGGTCATCTTGGTAGTAGAGGGGCTGGAGATGCTGAAGTGGACGATGGAGTGATCAGTCCATACGATGGAGTGATCAGTCCATGTGAGTTCTATAACATGGCTGTATTTGACGCAGAGATATCACCTGCCTGTGGAAACACCCCTCACTGCAACTATGGCGCAAAGGAGTTGACTGGTGCGCCCGCCAAGAGAAACCAGTTTACTATGCCCATGGCTGTTCCCAGAAACATGATAAAATATGGGGGAAATGGTGGGCTTATTATGAAATACCGTCATAATGGTGCTATGGTTTGAAATTACTATTTTATGTATTTCTATGCTCCAGAGTCACTTTGGTATTGATGATGGTTGGATGATACCCACGTTGTAAACTCAATAAAATGTGGTTATCAAAAAAGATTGAAGAACATCAGTATTCAGTGAATTTAGCACAACACTACAAATATAGAGAATGAGGGCAGAAGCAGCAACCATATACAACACTGAACTCTGGGAGTTTGGAAAGGGCAAAGAGTTGAAGAGAACTGGAAATTCTAATATTGGTTGGGTCTGGCTGCATAGGAGCGCCCAGGCAGGAACATATTTTAGCTTCGTAGTAAGGATGGCACTTTGTGATTGAGCTGTGACAGATCTATGGATTTCACATGTGAAGAATACCCACATCGAAGTAGGATACTGCAATAGGGTAATCCTGAGCGTGTCAAAGTCAATTTGACTGGTTCAATCACAGAATAACTTTGGCTTATGAAATGTAGGAAAGCTGTTTGTGAAGCCAAATGTGACTGTCTGACACACCATTGCCTTTGAATTGTACTTAGATTGGATCCAACTGGAAGCATGATGCACTTGTATCTTAAATTCATAATAGGAACACTTCGAAAGAGGGCCTACAGTGCCAAGTGAACCAGACAAAGTTTAGCAGAGGACTCTATGACTGCAACTTGTAAGGTAAGGATTCCACTATACATTTTATGCTTTTCTGTGCCAATACACGACCCGCCCTGAGAAACTGACAGCTATCAATATTTAAAACCTACGGTGTCACTCAATTTACCGACGTACTTGTGCTTTGTTACAGAACTGACCAAACATTATTGTATTTTGCAGTATATTTGATATGCATAGTTGTCTACTGAAAGGAGTAAATAGTGATAAAAGCAATAGGAGCAGAATTGCTTTACTAATGAAAGCGTACTTTTCTCAGCTGTTTGACAAGTGCTCTGTTTTAGATATATTTTCATGGCTTTCTGTTGAACAACTACTCTTAATTTTTTATTGCAATAGCTTTTTATAGTTATTGCATATGCTGACAGCAATAAAGTTGGACTCATCATAAAGTAGCAGACAAAAAAATGTGTGCTATGCAAATCACAGAAATGTATTATGTGGATGGCTCGTGGGTTCCTGATTTTGTCACAGAGATCCTTTTGTTAACTGAAGTTCATAAGCTACAATCCTAATATGGCGAAGTGACTTATGAGCTGTCGCCAAAGAGCTTCATACAAACTGTAGAGTATAGGTTAGGACATTATCTTCCCACCCCACACACCCCCATTCTTTCATTATCTATTTCTAATGTCACTGAAAAGGTTTAGTGTGGGTAGAAATACATTCCTATTTGTAAAGCCAATCCCAACCAGTGCTTAAAACAAATGAAATGTATGGAGAGAGGAAAGATAATGGGCACAGGTGGAGGGTGGTAGTGGGGCAATCCGTGGAGGACGAGGTCGAGGGTGCCCCAAAAATATCATCACACTGGGCGCCACCAGCACTAAACTTAGCCTTGCCTACCAGAGGCCGCTCCTAATACTGACTATTAGTGCTGGTTTATAGCACTGTCCACCAGTGCCAGCTCCCTGTGCCTACTGTTAGCACTACCTACCAATGCCAAATGTGAGATTCCTGAACTGCCTACAAGTGCCAACTCCTCACCATCCAACATTCACAGCTGCTCACAATGCTGAGAGGATAGGAATCTGTTCCTCGCAGCCATCACTGCTAGACCTCGCACTACCCACCAGTAACCTATTCAGGCTTCCTCTGGTACCAGCCTTTCACACTGCCCTCTAGAATCTGTGCTTCACTCTCCCCATAAATGCCCGATTATCATAATGCCCCCTGGTACCTGCTTCTCTCATCTCAAATTAGTGCAGGTTACTCTCATTGCTCACTGGTGCAATTGTCTCCCAATGGTCACACTACAAACCAATGTCAGATCCTCACTTTATCCTTTACTGCCAGATCTTTGCCAGGGAGAGTTTCTCACTCTGGGCCCCTGTGCCATAACATCCCTGTTAACCAGTGCCAGCCTCACACAATGCCCACCAGGGCCGCACACTGACCTCACACGGCTTGGCAGTGTCCCATTTGTGAATCTAACTTGTTCTGAATGTTTGTAGTGGAGTTTTGATTTACTAAATTGTGCCTAATCCATTCACCAATCTTTCTTTTTCTACGTTCTGCTTGTTCTTATTTCTGTTCCATTCTCAATCTCTTTCTTTCCCAGATTTTGCTCCCTGTCTGACCTCCTGCTTTGCCCAGCTCTGTATCTCACCACTCATAAGTCTGATAAATACAGGTTGCCAATCATTGCACTAGCCATGCATATGAATGAGGTAAAAGGCCCCCAGGGCCCTGGTTCCACCACCAGCATCTGTGGTCCTTGTGATTGTGCAAGAGAGACTCCAAGGAGAAACCAGGCACTACAGACACCAGTAATAATAGCTCTCAAGAGACCTTCATTTAGGGACCCACCTCATACCACTACCATTTTTTACTTACAAAAATGGCCGCTGCCTAATTAAATGTGCATGCAGCATAGCCAGAGCCATTTCGTGGAACTGTTAAGATGGATCAATATTTCAGTATCACTGTTCTCTTACTACCTAACGAGTTTGAGAGCTAACGCCCAGAATCGCCTTGGCACAGGCTGTAAAGTAAATGTGATGCCAAACTAAGAGACAAAGGCAACAGGAAACACCTTTCAATATGCAAAAGACAAAACTACTGATCATGTCAATGATTTGTGGCTTAGGTGTGGTCACCAAAGGAAGACTAAGAGGTTTCCATACACAGCATTCTTTAAACAACTTTACTGGCATTTGAAGGTATACATGCGTATCATCAAAATCACGATCATTGGGATACTACAGAAGTTATAGCCTGGGGATCGAGTTTCTCCGACTCATATATGTGCTGTGTATCATACTGTACACAAATAGTTTTCTTGAGGGGGAAAAAAACTCACTTTACAGTTTTAAGCAGTAGACCAATTCCAGAAATACATTACATACTGTTCAATGGATACAAATGTTCTGTTGTCTTTGCCTCACCATTAAACTGATAATGTTAATGTTTCCCATGCAGAGTAAACTATACAAACACCAACGAAACTCAACATTAAATAGTTTCTCCTTAGAGTCACGTTTATTTAGTAAATTACAGGGGCATATCCATGGATTGAGGTATGTTTTTCCAGATGAAGAACTGAAAGGTTAAATTGACAAGCCGTTCCCTATGCTTTCAGCCTCTGCCCATCTCCGGACACATAGCAAGCATCTTTTAATTAAGGGAGCAATTACGGATTTCCAAGACATTGTGAATGACCTTTTAGCCACTATCAAAGTCAAATAAAGAAATTTAGGACCCCCATTTTGGATTTCGGCGTGGGAACAGACCAAGAAAGCAACCACTGGGGCAATTTAGTCTTGCGTTCCTAATATATCTGCCGTTAGCCTAACGGCGACCAACTCCCAAAAAACACACCAGGTCTGGGCTCTTCAATAGCAAGAAGTGTTAAAGTCTGCTTTGTGAAGGGTGAGCTACAAGCAGCCACCTCGGGAATGTTTTTCAGTATATCCCTTTCACTTGCTGCACTTATATGTTTCTTTATAGAAAGTATGTGTGCAATGTTTGGGAAGTTTAATGAAAAGACTGATATCGTATTAGGTGTATTGGCTAAAAAGACCAAAGGAGATTGAGAGGACCATATTTTAGCATCTGGCAGAATAAAGCGACTACTTATTCCAGTCTAGTTTGGCTCCATCTTCTCGGCATTCTGATAGGTTGTCTTTGAAAGCAGACACTTAAACAGTTTTTGGACAATATATACCAGTAAAAGGTGTGTGTTTTCAGCACATATGGTCTGAGTATAGATGGATGCCATCAGAACAGATGATGCCAAAAAGGTTAGTAGAGGCAAGTAGGTGTGACCTCACACTGATATACACCAGCAGCAACGATAATGGAGCATGCAGCAAGTGTGGAAATTGGCAAAAGGATGGTCATGGGATTTTTTGCACTACAGAAACGTTCATTTAGCGACAAGCTATACACCAGACAGTCGAAGGGGAACCAATTACCAAAGAAATTGGGCTCAGCTCAGTGACCAAACAACGCTGGATTGTTATGCTGTCAAAACCTTTGAATATATCATTAAAAACTAAGAGTGGAGAGCTAGTTTCTGAGATATTGAACACCTTGACCCCTTTGTTTGCTTTTTGTACTGTTGGCAGAAGCATGGTTATAAGTAGTACTGCCATTTTGAGATAAGAGGAATTTTGATACAAGGCATACGCTTACACTGGAGATCCACCGAGAATTTAATTTAGGTAAAGTGAACCTAAGTTTATTTTAGTCATCAAAAACAAAACAACCAGAGACATACATGTCAATTAAAATGAAGAAGCCAGAAGATAGAATTGCACCTGTCTTTGAATTGTTCCGAGAGGGATTGTTTGGCATCTTATGAGAGGACATTTTTGAGAAGGCTGGAGTGTCATTGCTATGCAGCCCTGAACTGGAGTGAGGTGGAACAATCATTGGTTGATAGGACATGCCTGGTGAAACTTATAACTTGCTCAAAGGCCTGCAGTGCCGCAACAGATTTTCAAAGGACAGAATTTGGCAATATTGGGCAAAATGACTGAAAAAACATTCTACACCACATTAACTTTGTCTTTGGTAATGAATGACCAAATGGTAGGGGGTTGGTGCCAGTCAGTAGCAAAATTGGTTGGATTCAGATTGTTGTGAGACAGTTGTCCACAGACATGGGTGGAAATGATACCCACATCAGGGTTTATTCACATTTCTATGTTTTTAGTGCATTCTTGCATATTTTTCGTGGGTTAACAAGCAAGGCTATAAAAGCCAAGTCGACCACATTCAATTTGGTTTGATCTACATCAGATCCACATCAGACCAGACTTGGCTGGATCTTCATCAATAACATATCAATGCATGTATTTATTTCGGTGCTCTCCTGGGCCGAGGTTATTGCTTACCTCAGGTATGAGAAAGTCCACTTCTCCAGTGCAGGCCAGTGGTTGAAGGCATTGCGGATTATGCAAGGTCTATTGGGGCAGATCCACTCACGGTAAAACTGCAAAGGATTCTGAGGGCCATTGAGGTAGGGCAGAGATTCTGTGATGCTCAGCTCTATACAAAAGAAAAAAGACAGCTTGGAAAAGGCGTAATGTGCCGTCCCGCCTGTACAATAACAAGCAACCCATTTATGCCGTTTTAAGTCTTCTCTATCTTCCCTCGTTTTAAGACCATTTTCCTCTTGATGAGGACCAGAGGATAGCTTTGACAGGTTTAGCCGAACAGTTTTCCTCTAAAAGGAAGGGGCACATGAGCACTGAAGCAGTCATCACAGGGTATAAAGATACATTTAATCTCATTATCTTTTATCATATAAAAATGCAACCTATTTAATGTAGCTTTTTTTTGTTTAAAAAAAACAAACAAATCAACAGAAACAACTTACACATAAATCTTCAGTTAAAAACACCTTGCTCCATATCACGTTCATGAATATGTTAAGACAGACACCCAAATTCAACAACATACAACTAGACATATAAAAAAACACAAACCTATTGAACATAATTAACACTGTATCATAAATCATTAATATTATAAATATATATGCATATATTTTATTAAAAATCTGTTGGCATTCTAGAGTTTTGTGAATTAGCCATCACCTCTTTGACCTGTGTCCGCTCTCCAAGGTGGCTCCTGCTTCCAAAATACAACTCCCAGTGTTCTTCAGTGGTGCCAAAATTTACTTATTGCCTAATGTTGATGGGGTCAAATGGACCTAACATTTCTATTCTCACCCTCTCAGAAGGAATACAATGGCTTAGACACCATTGTGTTTAGTTGAATGTGCTACAAAGGATCTGGGATAATCTCCCAAAGGCCCATAGCCAAGAAGCTAAGTGCAACAGGGCACTCGAGTCCCTTTATCGACAGTCAACACACTCGCCATCATGGGTACAGCTGCTAATGGGGTTTTCACTTGCCTCTCTTGTAATGTGCCTCTTTGTGACACCTACTACAAGCATTCACCTTGGGTTTGGAAGAACCTCCCTGTCCTCTCTTCTCCTTGTATTGTACCCAACTTTGAACCCAATTCCCCTTCTACTTCTAACATTGGGAATTGACCTGGTCCCCATCCAGCCCTTTGTTAATGCTGCTAGATAACCACTTATTATTTAACAGGTCTGCCAGAGCTGACCGGTATTGCACAGTCTCTCTGGTACCATAAACTAGTAAAGAGCATGAAAATCCTTCTCCTACATCCCTGTTATCAACTGATTTAAGTCACGCAACACATCATGAATACGGGTTTGAAAATGAACTCCATCTGCTCTCTATCTTTTTTTTCCTTTTCCACCATTTCCTCCTTTTTTACCTCCATTCAATTCCCACACTGGATAAGGAACTATCCATGAGGCATCAGGTCTATCCGGAGTTTTTTTTTCCCCAGTTTGTTTTTAGTCCAGAAATAAGTAATAAGTTCTCCAGTTTAGGGGAGAGAAGGGCCAGATCTTTTAAGTAAACCAACACTTCATCTGCATACAGAGGCACAATGTGTTTTATAAGCCCAATAAGTGTGCCTCATTGTGTCACAACCTCTGTTTGCAGGCAAGCATTTTCAAATCAAGGTGCAAACTGCATAGGAGATAAAGGGCAACCCAGACGTGCCCCTCTCCAGTGTCAAGCATTCCAAGATCAAGCTCTCCATGTGCACCCTTACAGTCAGCTTAGCATACAGAAGTATGATCCACCCTATAAAAACAGACCCAAAATCCATTTGCTCCGTGACCAGCAATGTATATTCCCAGCCCACAATGTTAATGGAACGCTCTATGCCTAGGGTCGCCAGATCCTGGTCTTCCCAAGGTGTCCTGTGAGCACATAATGTGTGTTAAGTGCCTAATTTTGCGCGTTGCCATTGTGCTCCCAACAGGATTTGATCTTCATATAAGAGGGATCTCATCACCACGAAGAGTCTATTTAGTAGAACTTCATTCAGCAGCTTTAGATCTCTATTCAACATTGACATGGTCAATATGTGGGTACCACAGTTTGGTCCTGATCCACTTTAGGAATCAGAATGATCACAGCTTCTCTCTCTGAGAGATCGACCCAATTCCTGTGCCTTCTTCACTAATTTCTGTAGGAGCACGGTGTGTATTGCATGATATAGGCCAGCAGGTATGCCAAAGGTGCCAGGTGTTTTGGGCTCCTGCATCCCATCTAGGGAGTCTGCAAGCTCATCTATATTGAGGGGGGGCTTTTAGGCTGGCATACTGCTCTTCTGTCAGCCACGGGAGCTCCATCCCGTTTAATTAGCCACGAATATCTGTTCTCATCATAAACCCTTTCCAAAAATTCCATAACTTTGTTATTTATTCTTTCCCTGGATATTATGGTACTCCCTCCTAGCAAAATCGCAGTAAATTGGTCTTTCTCATTTTAATAACCTTGCCAACATCCAGCCAGATTGGTCACCCTCCCAGGAAAGTCTTTGTAGGTGAGCGTATTATGTACAATTTAATTAATTGTTGTGTTTTAAATGGGTTACATGCTTCCTCTTTTTGTACGTATATCATAATTTTCTCTGTGGCGAGAAGTGTGTGCTCCAACTGCTTCCTCACTACTCTAACGTGGGAGATACATTCCTCTCCAATGGCCATTTACAGGCTTTCCATTTCGTTACTCTACTTTCTGCTGTTTCGTGGTTGTTCTGAAAGAACTGCCTGGTACAATTTCCCAAGTGGAGACAAACACTTGATTGGTAAGTATCTCAGTTCTAAGTCTGCGAACCAGGATTTTGGGCCAGGTGTATGTGTGTGGTTTAATGGAAGGACTAACGGTGAGTGATCAGAAAGGAATCTACTCAAATAAGTTATGACACTGAAATGCACCACGTCCTCTATTTTCCCCAATACACAATTTATTTTGCTGTGCATTTGATGATCACGGTCGTAGTGAGCAAATCCATTAAGCCGAATTCCATAGGTATATTTACCAGTGCTGAATTCATTCCTGGTTTTTATCTGGATTTGGGGGAAATCTGTCCATTTGCCCATTCAGAACACAGAAGAGCTGACCCACCCAAATAAGCCATGTGCCCAAATAGTGGAGGCTATTCACATTACTGTCCCTAAAAACATTTTTACAATCAAAAGAGAGTGAGGGACCGGGAGGTTAAAAGGTCCAGTGTACGGTCTCCCAAATTAATCATAAACACATAAAGAGTACACTGTTCCTGAAAAACAAAAAAGGTCTAGGGAACCTGGATGTTCAGGAGCAAAAGCCCTTACGCATCACACTGGATGACAGGCATCATCATCGGGAATTGCTCCACGTTGGGCCGGCGCTGCAATGCCTGACGTGCTCCCAAGAAGGGAGCTGTCAGCTGTAATTGCTAATGTGATGACTAGTGGAAGGAAGGAGCAAACCACCAATCCAAAAACAGGAGAGCAAAAAAGGATAGTTGAAAATTGGTTACTCATTTCAACGGGGTCACTCTGCAAGTCACTCCTCCTTTACATTCCAGATGTAGAGATGGCAGACTCCTTCTCTCTCTCAGCAGACCGGATGGCTTCTAGGCCACTCAGGACAAGTAAGCAACTGTTGTAGCAAGGGGTGGGCATTGATTATGTCCCCTTGCCTCTGGGATGCTGACCACTAGCATCAGCCCTGTTTGCACAGAAGTCCTCCGAATACTCTGTTGAGCAATCTAGCCCTTGAACATAGGACACTTGTACTCAGAACAACAAATGGATCAGTGAGTTTTACTTTTAGACAAACGATGTGGATTGATTGGCTACACTATCAAAACTGGTTCAATCTGGGTCTCCTTTTAAATGTCCTCTTCCGGCTTGCAGGCACAGCCTTTGCATAGAGTGAAACCCTTCACAGCAGGGTAGTCTCCATTCTGCAGCACACACAACCGAGGCACAAAGAGCTCTGAGCATCTGAACTTGGCTCTCAACAGTCACACTGAAGAGTGAGCAGGACAGGGACACAAGGGTGGCTTCAACCAAGAGGGCCCTCTCACTCTGAACAAGAGACTGCAGTACCACACTTTACCCCGACCCCGACCTACCAAATGGCAGTGCTCCAGGAAAACTAATAAGCAGCTGTTCTCAGCAAAAGGCATAATATAATTTCTAAAGAAGCCTTGTCTCCTCTTTCCACAATAAAGTCTCAGGACTCCAGCTTCAGGAATGTTAGTAATACACTTACTCTGTCTGGGAAAGCAAACACACCTCCATGTGCACAAGGTATCCAAAATGGGTCACCCTCCAGGTTACAAGACAGCTCCGTGACCTCACTCCTGTCAAGGGAATGTCCTAGGTCCCTGCACATATACTAGCCTGGTGTGATATTAGGGCCAAAATAAAAAAAACTAGAATACCAGATGCACACAAAGGGAAGGAGAAAATATCTGCACCCAATACAGAGGATGTTCCCATTGCAACATACTGTAATTTTTATTTTTAAGTATAAGATTTTACCAATTGTAAATAATCTGCGAAACCGAAAACTCTTTGCAATTGAGAATTAGTGAAGGCTTCTTGATACTGGCACGACCTGCACATAGCAACTTTAACCACGTACACCTGAGCAGCAATATTCGGAAGCCTCTGTAAGCGCCCTAGACCAGTGGTTCCCAACCTTTTGAGTTCTGTGGACCCCCACTTTAGCATTAATGGAACCCAGGGACCCCCACTGAATCATCATGGGAATCTGGGGACCCCCGCCTGAGTCATTACTGGAAACTGGGGACCTAATTTTTCAATATTTGTTAATATTTTTTAATTTTCTAGGCTCTCACGGACGCCCTGAGAAGGCTTCACGGACCCCCAGGGGTCCCAGGACCACAAGTTGGGAACCACTGCCCTAGACTTCTATGGAGCGCCTACAAAAATGGTGCTACAGTAATCAAGCTTGCAATCTACTATGGCTCTTTCTACTTTAGACAACACAGGCTGAAGTTTATGAAGCAGGCTTATAAGACGACAACATGACTTGGCAGGGTAACTTGTCCTTTTTTGGTTCCTCCAGTTGTTGAGCACGAAACTATGGATTTTAACTTCTATGGAAATACTGATGTCAAAAGCACTCGGGGATTCAGCTAAGGGTGGGCTCTCCAGCCTTTTTAAGGACAAGCATTGGCAATGCCTATAGGTTGGCTTATGAACGCATCTTCAAGCCAGACCTAAAAATATGTTAATGACTGCCCTCCTCCATCTATACTGCTCCCGAAATGCCATAAATTATCTCATTATCTCATTATCTAAGACACTTTTATAGCATTGCAATGGCATATGTGGCAATAAAAGTTCAAGTTCAGGCAGCTGAATGAATAAACAAAATCACAGCTGTGTAGACAGCAAGCACTTTTTTGTGGAAGCACCCAATCAAAACATGTACTCCTGGCTCCCAGCATGTGGGCGGAGCCAACGTCCGTCTCTTGGAGATACTCAAATAATTGTATGGGGACAGCTGCAATGGCATACCACACAAACCATGATAAACGAACCCCAACAATATCAGCTCCTGCTTGCTGGTGTTTATTATAAACTAATCTCTGGCAATACCTCTGTCCGGGATGTTGTACCATGGTGGGAATATCAACTGAGTAGCAGAACCTACCAAAAGTTTTCCACACAGATATGAAAACCTAACCCCATGCTTCCAACATATCAAGAAATTACTTCATTTGACATATGACGGGGGTTCCACTGCAAGTTTCCACTACTGAAGCTGTAGCCCTATCTTTGATCATCTATGATTTTATGTTTGTCAGGAAGGTTTTAAACCAACAGCGGGAAGAAGCTGATACGCTAGCCATTCGCTCCAGGCAGTCCAACAAAATATCACAATTAATGATACTGAAAGAGGCTGAAGGCTACAGTGGCACCACTAAATTGCGACGTTGCCAGTCTCTTCCCTAAGACCAATAGAGTCCCCTGTGTAATTCTGGTAGGTCTCCATTACTGCCTACAAATGAATCGTAATCTGCCAGCTATTTCAGTTCTCAGAATTGTAATGGCTACAGGGACTTCCAGCAAGGAAACCACTCTGTTACCTCTTACATCTTCCATTAATATCAAATGATGCTACCAGTTGTCTACTGTCAGCAAGGAAAGCTCTTTCTGTAAACTGTTGTAATATCAACTGCAGAGCTCTTAAGTTTCCCTGTTCCGAGTGTGAGGATGTCATCCAGTTCAGCAATTTTCTTTGATTTCTGGGATTTATAGTCCTGGTTTTATAGTGGCTTGTACAGGACTACAAACCCCAGGATGCAACAACAGTAACCTGGACTAGAAGACCTGCTTGTGCATGGAACTGGCTAACTTGACATTTCTGACAATTAGCCTTCAGAGCCTCTCCTAGACCAACAACTTAATTAAAAAAAAACACTTAGCATCTCCCAGGGGCTGTACAAGCTGACACTGGAGCCTCTCAGTTGCCTAACAACCCTCAGAGATCATCACCTTGTTCTAAGCTACTGCAACGTCTGTCAGACAGTCCTTAATTTATCCACATAGCTTATCTTCATAGCTAGCTGCAAAGCAGCTCCATGTCTTGGAAAACAGCAAAAGCCAGTACTTTTTTTAAATCTAACTGCACTATACATGCAAGGAAAGTTAAATAGATGCTTGTAATGGAAAAACACAAAATTGGTATAACCAAAATGAGCCAGGTCATGTAATTAAAATGTCTGTGCAAACCAAAAATGTCACATGTGATATCTGGGTATTTTGCAATTACAAACTGCCATTCATAGGAAAGTACAGACTTCAAACAACCACTGGAAGACCTTAACTGTATCTCTCATTCTCTCAGCTATCACTCATGGACTCTCAGCCGACCTTCAGACCCCCTTCTGACTAGAGGTGGACAAGCCAGCAGGGTGAGCCGAGCCAGGGGTCTCACTTGGCTCTTAGAGCCTGTGCAAGAGCAGAGCCCTGATAATGTCTGCCACGTAAATCAAACATGTAAAATATTATGCAGTCTCTTCAAAATTCTACAACATCTATTAATCATATGGAAACTTTGACATTAATATTTTACATTATAGCACTGCACCGTGGAGTAAATATTAAAAGTGATAGTTTTTAAACCTGAACTCTGAACCATTCTGACCCAATCCTGGCCGCAGTGTGATTAGTGAACTACGAGCCCAGACAGTTGTCACATGATCCTCTTCTGTGGCACATATTCTTAAACATGCAACAACATTATAGTCTATTAAACACAACAGGTTTTGGTACAGCTTGTATTCTGAACTCCGATATCTGAAAGTGCTTTCAAAAGCAATAGTGAATAAAATGGATGTTGGAAAATGGATTATTAGTAAGGGCAGGTAAGTACCTACACTTAGCAGTAGGCCACTAACCCCCACAAGGCTCAGATAGGTCTCAATAAATTAACCCCAGCTCAACCCTTGGTAGCTTGGCAAAGAGCGACAAGGCTTAACTTAGGAGACAAAGCGTAAAGCATTCAAGTATCACCAAACAGTAATTAAATAAAACACAGGAAAGAGTTTAAAAATCCAAAACCAATTTATACAAATAGGAAGTATTTTAGCTTTAAAATGACGCCAAAACGAATAAAATCGGATAAAGGGAACCGGAGATATGAATTTTTTAATAATTTGTGTTTTTTACTGCATAGAAACTAATAGCGCCAATCTAGTTATCTGGTCGCACCTCGACCGGGGCAGAGTCAAAGTTTAAGGTCGACCGTGATGGAGCCCTGTTCGGCTACTGCAGGCGGGAGGGCTCGGTCAAAAGTTTACCTTCGGACTTACTTGTTTTCTTGAAGATTTCCTTCAACGGGACCAAGTCGCCAATCCAATCCAACATTCTGGCGCCCTTTCTCGGATACCCGTCGCGTGAGCCCTCAGTGAAGATTTCTACATTCAGACTTAAATGATTTTTCAAGATGAAAATCCTTCAACCAGGGCAAACCTGAATCTTGATCTGATGTCCCTGGAGCCCTCTTCGGATACCCTGGGCGGGAGGTCCCAGTCAACTTTCTAGGTTCGGATTTAGTCACTTTTTCTGAGATTTTCTTCAGCAGGACGAACCTGCAAGCCGGCTAGAGTTGCTGAGGCGGCTCGGTCCCTTTATGGAGCTTTTTCCAAAAAGTTCTGCATACTGCTGGATCTTCTTCCAGAAGGTCTTTTAAGAGTCCACAACTCACCCAAAGGTTCCAGAAGCTCTGAGTTGCTCCTTGAGAGGGCGGACTACAACTCCTAGAATGCACCTGGTGCAAACTCCAAATTAGCCATTGGACAGTGGTCAGCTGGTCTGTTTCTTCAGGGGTTGATGCAGAGGACTCTGGTTAGCAATTTATCACCTGTAGCAAACAGGGAGTCCCTCCTTGAACCAGTTGAAGCCAGGCAAAGTCCTTCTTGTGGTGAATCCTAACTGTGCAGCTGGTGCAGTCCTTCAGAGTGCAGTGTCCAGGTGCAGGTCAGGGGTCCAGCAGGGTAGTCCTTCTTCTGATGTTCTTCCTTGTTGGGAGCTGAGATGTGGGTGCAGCTATGCCTCATTTATCCTTTCTCCTGGTGGAAAAACAGGGGGGTCCTGGTTCTCCAATCAGGTGCAGGGTCCTTCCCTCTGTGATGACCACTTCCTGGGAAGTGTGGCAATAAACAATCTCAGGGGGCAACATTCTTCAAAAATCCATCATGGCTGGAACTGAATTTTGGAGCATCTGGCTGAGCACACCCACTGGTGTGGCTAAAAATCCTAAACACAACCCTCTCCTAATCTAATCAAGGAGGCACCTAAGTGTCTGGGGTTGCAGGATGGGAGGGAGGTGCTGGGTTGGTCCAAATGTTCTTCCATGCCTTCGAAGAGCAGTTTGGCAGCCCTCCCCCTTTCCTGCTTCCCACATCTGCTGAGGAAGTTCTCCTTCCCCAGGCACATTCTGTGTGTTCGGCTTAGGCCACTTCACACCTCATCAAGGCAGCCTGGCCAGGCTGCCAGAGACTGGCCAATCAAAGAAGGGCTCTTTCCCTGGACTAGTTATATTAAATATAACAATTGTAAGTTGTGGGATTTATTAGAACAATTAATTTGATACCAAACTTGAGGTATCTGACACTTAGCGGGACTTTGAAAAATTAAAATAGAGTCTCCCCATTTTAGCCTAAGGAGGCCATTCACTACAGTGAGGAAAAAACACATTTGGCTACCTTACCTCACAAGGGCTTATAAAACAATTTTTATAAGGTCCCTGCTTATAGTTACATGGCACCCAACCTTAGGGGCACATAGGGCACACCTTAGGGGTGAGTTATATGTAAAAATAAGGTAGCTTAAGACTTTGGAAGTACTTTTCATTCCAAATTCGAATTTGCATATAACTTTAATTTAAAAGTAGCCAGCAAGTCAGGCCTACCGTTACAATGACACTGGGCACCTCAGCAGCACGCCTATGGGTGCACTACCTATGCAGGGGTCCCTAAACCTACATGCCCTACCATATACTAGGGACTTATAGGTGGGTTGATACTGCCAATTTTAATTAGCCTACTTTGAATATCCACTTTACACAGAGCACTGTGCCCTGGGTAAGCAGTACCCAGGGCACAGACAAGAGTCAGTAACCACCATTATCTGTCCAAACAGTGTGAGGGTGACCACGGCAAAAAGGAGGACTTTTCTACAATGGAGAAAATATTTGCCAAAGATCATACAATTTGATTAAGCGGTGAAGTCTTGATTAATGAAGGTTTTCTGGTTCATATAGAACAAATCAGCCAGTACATGGGCATCTATTTGTCTCTCCTTTTACCACAAACATTAATGTTTTGTTTTTATCTCTTTGTATGAAGGTAGAGCAAGGGTGGCAGGAAGAAACCACATGCAAGCTCGGCTCGAGGTACCAACAGGACCTTGAACTGAGCCTGGCTTCAAGCTCGAGCTTTCAGCGGCTTGCCTACTTCTACTTCCGACAGCCCTCAGAACCCCTCAGCCTATTGGAATAGAGCATCTTCAGATGGATCCCCGTTAACACCAGAAAGACAGTTACCCAGCCGGCAAGACTACTGCAACGCGCTCTACTCTGGTATCACCACATGAACACAACTCAACACCATCCAGAACACAGTGGCCAGACTCAATCTCAACCTCCCCAAACAAATCCACATTACCCACCTCAATAACCTTCACTGGCTCCCCATCTAGAAGAGATGCCAGTTCAAGCTACTTACACACACCGACAAAGCCATACATGACCAGGGACCGGCGTACATCAACCACTGTGTGAATTTCCACCAACACACCAGACTTCTGTGCTCCACCTGTCTGGCCCTTATGCACACCCACGCATTAGTTGCAGCCACAGCAGGGGTCGCTCCTTCTCCTACTTTGCCACCAAGGCATGGAACGTCTTCCCAGTCCACCTTCGAACACCACCCTCTGAGGTGGACTTCAGAAGGAGACTCAAGACCTGTTTTTTTTTTTTACTGAGACCATCATAACCTAGGCGCCCAGATACCTTCAGGGGTGATGGAGTAAAGCTTTAGAAATTTCTGATTGTTTAGACATCCTCAAACTGCCCTTGAACACTTTCCATGAGCCCTTACAGCACATCAGCTGGCCCTTAGACAACCCTCAGTAAGCCAGATTTAAAAAAAATAATTCTTGGACTACAGCCACCTCTCTGGCATGCTTTAGCTACAGAGCTGCCACGTTTCCCAGGTCCATGCTTGACTAGCTAGGTTAGTCCAGTATTTTTCTATAAATCTGAGACTCGTAGCCTTATCTAACCCAGCACAAACCCATGACTACAACACCTAAAAGTCTATGAAAAACGAGGATGACCAACCTAGTCACGCTTGGTCCTATGAAACTTGGTAGTTATGTAGCTAGTGTCATCAAATAACTCCGTGTTACTTAGACACCAGGTTGCCTGTCGTGGGCTAGCATGTAACAAATCAGTGCATTCCGGGAGATGAAGTCTTGGTTCGGGGCAATTCAACGAACAGGACTAATATAGCTGAAAAGAATGACTTGAAAAAATAAAACTTTGGACTGGTACAGTAGTGTATTTTCTTTGAATTCTTGTTTTTCAGTCCTGGCTTTCTAACTTCTTAACCAGGATTACAAATTTCAGTATGCAACGATAAAAACCTGAACTGGTTGGCTTAATCCCGCATGGAGGGGGATAACTTGAGCGATCTGAAAACAGCATTTTTACAGAGGCGACCAAGTGACCCTCTATGAGGCTGTGCTCTCTGACACCCATGAGTGTGATACCATGAGCTGTGGGCGCTATCATACGCATGCCGAATAGAAATGAGATTGGAAACCGCAATCTAGTTAGAGAGTCTCACACGTAATTGCACTGAGTTTACCCCAGCCCGATCTGGCTTTTCAGGAACACTGTGCATGCTGGGTCTTATGGACCAATAGGTGTAACACTAAAAGTGCAAGCAACAAAGTGCACGGGTTGCCATACAAATATTCCCGACCCACAAATGACTGACAATCAATGTGGCCTCACCCCGAGCTTCGAGAGAGAAGACCCTCAGGCACCGCCGCACAGATTCCACCTCTGCCATCCCACCCCCAACAACACGTGAAACAGGGCGCACGTCAGGATTCGGTACACGATTACAGCTGCCTAGCTCTGATTCGCTGCCCGTCAAACAAACAACTAGACCGCGGACGACATGCTACTTTGGAACCCATGTTGGATGTAGAGCAAAAGAGCAAATTCAGATGGCCACACCCCCATTGCTTAACGACGCCGATTTTACTTTGTCCAAAGGACTTGCGAAGACTAGAAGTTAAACATTCTAAAGAAAACATAGCATCGAAATCGCAGGGGACTAATTTGTGTTTAGTAACCTTGAAATCTAAACGACAATTTTAAACCATATGCCCTCGATAGTGCTACCCAACAATAGTTTTGTGAAAACAGGAAGGGAGGTCGCCCACAATTCCTAATCTTTAACCGAAAACTCCTGTTTGTGAAATCGCCTTCAGAACGTAGATGTCAAGTAACAGCGAGGGCTTTAGTTCAACTGGAAACGTATGTCTTGTGTGCGCGCGACTATGCACAAGTGCTTTTTAAGCCACTTTTGTGCGACATTTCCCTGGTTTCACTGTGCGTGGGAGCGTAATGCTGCTGTCAAATGTGTGAACGTGGATGACACTTTGTCGCTAATAAATCAAAGCAATGACATGCATTTGAGACCCTCAGCCTTTTCTGTGACTGTTCCCAAACATAACACACCACAATTTATGCATGCCCAAAACAATCCAGATCTATTGGTGTTCCCAATGTTTGCTTTCAGTGCTTTTTATTAGTATGGGATCAAATAGTGCTACTAACATTGATGTGATTGTGAATATTTAGAAATGAAAATGTTTCAATTCTGTGAATAGAAATTACTACGTCTGTGAATGGCTAGTGGTCTTGTGTTAGTCATTCCTGTTCTCACCCTTTCCGCTGTTTCTTGTTCTTTGTCACATATGCACGTTTGCTCCACGCGCCTGTCCGTATATTTCACACGTTACCCCTTCCTCTTCACCAATGTCTTTTCATTCTGTCTTCCTGCATGTACTTTCTCGTGTCACCCACCTCACATAACCATATATATATATATATATATATATATATATATATATATATATATATATATATATATATATATATATATATATATATCACAAACACAAAAAACACCTACTCTCGCTATCCTTCCCTGTAAATACTGCATTTTGTTTTCCTTAGTTTGGTAATGAATGTCAGCATTTTTGACAGGCGTGTCCATCCTTCACACACACTGCACATAAATGGTAATTACATTGGCAAATGTGTGATAATCAGTTTGTGTTCTCCATAGACAGGCTACAGTTTAGATCAGCATGTAGTCGAAACAACTTAATGACTCACCAACACCACTTGTGAGAACCTCTCCTGGATGGATCTTGGCACACCCACAGCCAGGAAAACATCAAACTGCAGACTAAGAAGTGTAAAACAACAGGTTTTTCCAATCTATGCACCAAGGATCTGGAACAATATCTCCATATGCAACAGGACCGCCCCAAAGTTGTTCTATTTTAGGGAAGAGTTTTAGACCCACCTCTTAAATAAACAACAATTTAATGAGCACTGCATTTAATGCATTATCTGTCCTAAACTCGGCCCCATCTCATCTTAATCGTTAACTTTATGCTTGTCTTTGTCCATGTACAGTGATCTGCTGGCTTTTGGCTAGGTGGAGAAGAAACATATGGCATGAAACCAACACTTGGAAAAAGTGTATACTCTTAGGGAATGCAATATGGAGTAAAATATGAAATGAAAACAGTGAATATGGTTTAGGGATGAGTTGAACAATCTTATGACTTTGTCCTCCTGTTAAAGACTGTTGAGTTACTTAAGTATCAGTAGTTGATCTAAATTACAAAGTAGTGCACACTTTGTATGCCAGTTTTAAAACAACTGTTCTTAGAGTTTCCTTTTTTCCTATTGTAATGAAGAGCATTTTGATTCACAAGTGCTATTTCTGAAGACTAAGCTGTTTGACGAGTTTGATTAGACTCTCTATAGCTAAAACTCAGAGCTTGCAAGCTGTCCTGTTCAAAGCTTGAACATCTTATCTAGACCAGGAATATTTTTGGGATGTGCAATCTTGGTTACATATTGGGGTAGATTGGACTATAAATTCCAGCATGCAGTAAAAGGAAACCTGCATTGACAGCTACTCCAGGCTGCACCCATGTGACTAGGCAACTTGAGAGCTCTGAAAACTTCGAATTCCAGAAAGTGAATTTCCATACTCTTGTGCCTTCCAAGGTTATTCCTAGAATTTTTGGTAGAGGTGGCAAAGACAGGAAATACATTGCACGGAGGCAAGAATTATGCTTTCTCTCTTTCTATTAATTTTAATCAGCAGCTCAATCCAAAAGACCATTAAAAACGGCAATAACCATGAAATATCTGGGTAAAACTACAAAACACATGGTGTGAACCAAACAGTCAACAACCAGGTCCACAACAATGCCAAGAAAAGAAAAGTTGGCCTCTTTTCTTACTGCAATAGGTGAAGATCCTTGGATTGGGACAATGGATTAGACTTCGTACTGTTTCACCTCGTTCTTGATCCTGTTTCATATAATTCCCTACAAGAGCATGTGTAAGAAAATCACATTTAATTCTACATCCATTCTACAGCAGCATAAATATGAGGATGGGAAAGCAACATCAAGCGTATGCATAAAACATAATATATCCATTCTGGCAGCATAATAATGGGTGAGCTGATTCTCACATCTGTTTCCTTAAGATAATTAAAACTTTCAGACGCAAAAGTTAAGCAATGTTTATCTCATAACAGGACCTAAAGGGAGGATAATGCTAATTCAAAGCTTAGCAACCTCCTGTAAGGTCAGTGATAAGACTGATTTGAAATAAAAGTTTTTTTAAAGTAGTCTCTTTAGGCCATCCTGTTGTCTTCATAATTTCTTCCAGAGGTGCACTTGATAATAAATATTTTGGGGCATAACTCCAGTAGCAGAATGAGCTTTTAAGATGATCACATTTATTCCTGATAGAAACATTATCCATTTCACCCACCCAGCTTGGTATCTTTAGTAACTGGTTGAAAAGGTTTAACAAAAAGAAATGTGTTATCTAGTTCTACTGAGTCTGAACGTAATACATACTCTTATCTGGGAGGGCTAGAGAAGACATAGCTGTAGTACATATGTTTTTGTTCTCCTATCCAGTATAAAAGTTACCCTTTTGGAATAAAAAAATCTACAAACCAAATGTTAAATTTCAACACCAGACACAGGCCTTCCAAGACAGAAGATCTAGGCCCTCATTACGACTTCGGCGATCTTTCAAAAAGACCGCCGAAGCCACGGGCGCCACTGTACCGCCAGTGCAGGCGGTATTGGTGGCTCCATATTATGACATTTTCGCTGGGCCAGCGAACCGAAACAGCGTTTCCCATTTGAATAGTGATGGCTGCGTGATGTTGTAGGCCTGGTACGTGGGCATGTAATGGCTTTACTGCCAAGGCTACCAACCTCTTAACTTGATCATCACCATTGCATTATTAGCTTGAGGGGTGGTCAAGAAACACAACTTGAGAAGAACTAATGTATATTACTCCAGAACTCCCAAAGGTTAGGTAAAGGGGTTATGGATAGCTAAGAATAGGCACCTTTCAGCATGCCAGCCAGGAAGCGATAAAGGGAGAGAGAGGGTGGTCTCAGGAACAAATTATGCTTGCGGTCTCCATTATAGCAGTGCCATTAATTTAGTTTTACATCTCCACAGAGGAGTACCAGTAGCAAATTGGGTGCACCAACACAGCACCCTCAGTCGGTTTGAAATGGCCAACATTGCAAAATCAGAAGAGATGCTACATCGAGTGTGCACCTGTCCCAGTGTGAAATCCGTGCCTCCACCATCAACACAGCCTCGGGCCCCTCTAAGCAGGAAAAGGGATGATGAGGCTCATGGGCCTCCACAAGACGTCAATGAGGATGCGAATATTTGATTAAGCAGGTAATCATAGACAAAGAAAAAACAAATCTTGATATCATGTCAGCAGACAATAAAGCCACATAAATAGCCTTTATCTGAGCTGTAAGCAGCAACAGAAAAAGGACAAGATAGTTATTCATGGCATTATTGGTTGTGACCTGTATGCTTTCCAAGCTGGACGGAGAGGTGGTGTACTCGGTGTCTTATATATCTTTATCTATGATAAATACAGGCACCAAAGTGCTCTGTAAGGTGTTGGTGTGGAGAAGTGTCCAAAGGTAGGCAGACCAAAGACAGGGGTACAAGATGTAACTTCTTTTATTAAAGATAGAAACTCCAGCCACAGTACAAAGCAGTTCCACAGTTCACACAATCCATCCGAGTTCTCAGCATCCACAGTTTCCCCTTGCACGTAAACACTGCAAAAGAATAAGCCATTGTCAGTGCTACTGATGAGTGGGGGCAGCCTAGGGTCTTCAGTGCCTTACATTGTTAGACAGACCACCTGAATATATGAGAGCGAATTATTAAGAGGATTGTCAGGCAACCACCATTTGCAGGGGACTTAGTTATCTGGAATCTGCATCCCTTCAGTCACATTTGTAGTAACATGACGATTGCTGGATGAAGTAAGAGAGGATGTCTGTTTCTTGGTGACTTATACCTGGGGGACACATTTATCACCTTTTAGGAGGTGCATGACACATTTGTAGTGTGCCTTGGGCAGTCCCTCCAGTATGCTAACTTGGCTGGAACAGCAAGGGAGATATGGATGGATTTCCCTAGTGCCCCTCCCACAATGCATATACTGGAAAGCATTCTACAGATTGTTGAGGGATGCCATTTGATAACGCTGACCTATAGGGCACTTAAATGTGACAATCCTAAACCTGATTACAGTTCCAGACAGGCCTGGGATGTTCAGCTGGAAGTCCTGTTGACTGACAAGGTATGGGCAAGGACATGCAAGCTGGTGTGGAAAGTGTCCGGAAATGCCCGGTTTAAGCTGATACATTTTAATTTTCTCCACCTCACGTACCTGACCCTGAGTGTATTAGAAAAAATGTATTATCCTACTGGATCGCCGGACTGCCTCCCAATGTGAGGCGGAAATGGCAGTGTTCCTCCATACTGCTTGGTCTTGTCCGACCATCTTGGAATATTGGTCTAAGGTGAAGGAGGAAGTGCAGGAGGTGGTAGGGATTGCACTGAGATCACAGCCTCACCGACTGTTACTGGATCTTGCGGAACAGCTGAAGGAAGAGAAAATGCTATGTAAATTCCTGCAACTGTGCCTGCTTTAAGCGAAACAGCGTATTGCTATAGGATGGTAGGCAATAAGACATCCCAGTTTGGAGTTGTGAGTGCGGGACACAATGGAGTGGTTTCCAGCAAAGGAAATACATATAAAAATGTCTAGAAGAGATGAAAAAGTGCAGGATGACTGAATAGCTTGGAGAGCCATTACGGAATATTTTGCTGGGAGAGGGGCTACTGAGACGTACGGGGACAACTCAAAATACACCTTGAATGCACAGAAGGGGCCTGGGATGTGTGCATATATAAAGTGCTTAGAATTGGCTAATTTGAATGTCATATGGCACCACATATGGCTGATGCCTGCTAATATTTGAGGCTATCTATACGTGGTAAAGGAATGATGGCAGTGTGGGGGAGGGAGACGGAGGGGAGAAATGGAATCATGCACTATATTGTATAACTTGTATATGAAATAAGAGAACACAATGGAAAACGTGCACAACAGGCTTGTGGTTGGGTGTACTGGAATTTGAATAAAGAATTTCAAAAATATTTATATCCTTTTTATGGACATGGGTATTGTTGATTGGTGGCTTTATCCTGATGATTCATGGTTATTGTAATTTTTAATGTTCTTTGGTATTAAACTTCTTATTAAAAGTAAGGGAAAATCATTATCCTGGCTCCTGGGCCTGTCACTAAATTCATAGGAAGAGTCAAGCAAGGGGTCTGTCTTACCACTAAGAGCTATGAAAACATTTATTTATAAATGGTACAGCACAAGGTTTGTAAAACATGATAAAGACTCTTTCGGACCAAACGTTGGTTATTTCGTGCCTGTTTCACTTTAGTATATCAGATTATATCACTGCATTTAAATCTGTTAAAAAATAATTGTTATACATGAATCTTTCCCAACTCTAGTGCCCTGATAACAATGACATGAGTGAACCAGGAAACATCAGTTTAGCATGTGCACTGTTCTCCTGGGAAGTATTATTTTGTACGTTGTTGGAAATTTGCCCTTTCTGCAGTCACCCCAGATTTTTGCCTATCGGTACTGAACCCGTTTTTTTGTTGGCCATAGTACTCTGTGCAGTTTACTATGGTTAAACAGTGGTAAAGTGCCTGTGCTCTTCCCTTTAAACATGGTAAAACTAGCAAATACATGATTGGTACAATTAGTTTACTTATTGGTCCCTATAATATGACACGCTGCAGAGCGGACATTCACCTTAGCTTTTTCTGCATTCTCCAGCGTCCTCTGGCCCCTCTGCCCCCATCAGACTGCGACCCCCGGGGTTATCGGGCCGCAGGGGTCTTTTACCCCAGGGACCAGTGCCTGGTACTCAGTGGCTTCTGGCCCACAATAGCTGGTCTGGATCGGGCTGTGTTGTGTTTCAGACAGCCAAGAAGAAAAAACAAGCATTTACAATGCAACGGGCCTCGTGTTTGCTCATGTTAGAGCTGATCGCGTTGTAAACTCCTAACCCGACTTTTCACCTATCGGTCAAAAGTTCATTTATGTACATAACCTGAAAACGTGAAATTAACTATGTAAAGTGCTCGACTTCTGCCAAGCGAGATCGCTCTCGTAAATTAGAGAAAAAGAAGTCCACGAGCCCGATGGAAAACAGCGAGCCTCGCATATTTTCTGTACTTGGTCGCTTCGCTCAAGGATGGCTAGCCACCAGAAAAGGCATGACGTATGCGTGGCTTCGGCTAATGAAAGCAAGCAGATTTTATTAGGCAAGCCCACGAACCAATAAAGTGAAGTTGACAGGGCTCCGAGCCCTTTTCTAAATACTAAAGCGTGTCGCTGCGATACACATGTGCGAGCGCATGCAACGCAGGCTCGACCCTAAAAAGAGAAGTATTATCGAGGCAGCCCTCCTTTCGGATTACTCCCGGCCGCAAAAAGCACTGGAGGCTTGGGAGGAGCTGTAGGTATTAAGGGAGGTATTAAGGAGGTGGCACAGTGTCCTTTCCTGACTTCATCAACCTTTTCAGTGATAAGTCTACCGCTGAAGGATCATGTATATATCCCAAGGAAATAAACCTCAGGAGAAGAGAAGTAAAGGATCTTCTAGTGCCAACTACTTTTGTCGCGGCCAAGAGTGTGCGACTTTCCCCAGGTTTTCCAATTTCAGAGAAGCAGATGTAATAGTCAGAACTGTCGATTTGTGTTGGGGCAAGGTATTAGAGACTGGGATTTGGGGGTGGACAAGATTCATGGTGTGTGGAGGCGGCGGTAGTGGCATAAGAATAAGGAGCTAAAGGAAAAGTCTTCTGAATTATATAGTCCACCTACTTCCAGGGAACAGAAATACAGTATGCCCTCGAACAAAATGTGGACACGTGGAACGAGTGGCCCGAAGAAGGGCTTGAAAGATCTCCCCAGGGCAAAGGGAAATCCCAAGGAGATTCGTGTCTTAGGAGATACTAATATTAGTCTTGAGGGAGGAGACATACCTTCGATGCCACTGCAGGAGAACATTCCGAAAGACTGCAGGGAAGGATCAGCTGTAACACCATTGGGCATGTCAATTAAAACATTTGTGGGGAAATATTTTAAAAAGACTGTCACCCTTTCACAGAAAGGGAAACATTTCTAAAATCGGATCAAAGAGAAGACTAACGGCTTATAGCAAGTGGCTCTATTACTTCAAACCCCCTACGGAACAAGGTTTTATCTTTTGGAGGAGAGTTGGACCTGAACTTGGGGGGGGCTATTCTCACCAGGACCTTGGCTATCCTCATCACCTTGCCTTTCCCCTCTCTTGGGGGATAGCTATGTTGGATGAAAGACCCCCTATTTTATACCACATTAGAGAAGGAGAAAACAGGAGGGGAAGGCAGAAGAACAAGAAAAATAATTACCTCCCCTCCAAGTTACAGACAGTCGACTCTTGGCTTAGATACCTCTGCAGTCCCAGCAACATATTTATTTGAAGTAATGTTTCTAATGCAGAAAACCCTACAGGCCATTCTAGAGGTACTAATAGTTAATAATGGTCTTAAGTAAATCACATAAAAATCAGCTCAAGGGATTACAGAAGAGTGAAAACAAATAATTGCATGCCAATATTGGTGCAGCCAGTGTCTGAGAAAAGGATCAGGGGACAGGTACACCTGTAGAAAGTTGTGTAAGAGAACTATTAGATGAAACAAAATTAACAATGCTTCCTTCAGAATATATGTCTAAGTAGCCTATGCTGGTGTTAAAAAGGAGTTGAAATTGGAGAATAAGAGGTTATTTATCCTATTGCGTTACACTAAGAAGTAAACATAGGATTCTTAAAAGGAAACGGCCTGCGAATAGAGGGGGGAGAAAAGTCTGGCAAAAGAAATTAGGAACTATTCCACGTCAGAGGCAAGAAGTGAGTGCCCTGAAAAAAAAAAAGGAGTGCACCTCAAAGGGGACCTAGAGTAGCAGATAAAGAAGGTAATGAGCTAGTAAAAGAGAAGAGGAATGACCAAAGGATTGTAACGAGGGAAAGTAAGAAAAACGAGGAAACCAGTAAGATTAAGAGGAATGTAAAAAGCAGGGAAAGTAGAGGGGAAGAAAGATTAGAACGTCAGGAGAAGGGTAGCCCCTTGCTACTATCTAGGGGATTGGGTTCTATGAGGAGACTGGAGGGCAACAATAGAAGTGAGAGTATGTGGGTGTACTTGGAACCTTGGGGAAGGTTGTTTGGCAGGAAACAACAGAGGAAGCTTAAGCCCTTGAATCATTCCAAACTATTAGAAGTGATGAGTAAATATCCTAGCCTACGTGAGATTGGGTCAGAAGATATAAAGCACATAGGATTCACTACAAATCTTGAAGGGTGTGAGGTGACAAAGGTCCTTTTTTACTTAGGTTGTGCTAGACAACTGGTGTTGAGAGCCGAGAAGGAACTAGAGAAAGAGGGCATAAGATTAGTCCAAATAAGGGAAGTGCAGAATGGAGACAGTAACCGTAGAGCCGTCAATTGCCATGCAGGGCTGCTCCAAGACCAAGGACAGTACAGATTCGAAGGTCCTAAAAAAGTAAGAACATGTATGGAGGAAGGAAAGGGCAGACTAAGTGTGACCAAAGCTGCAGACCCTAAAGGCCCAATGAGGAAGAATCGCTTTGATCCCATTTTAAACCGCCGTGATAATTATAGTGGGGGTGGGGGAATGAGGGGGAGGGGGCTAAGCGAATTGGACTAGGAATCAACCACTTTGCATAGCCCTTTGGTTTTTCAGGTTATAAGAAACATCTAAAACAAGACTCATTCAAAGAGAACTTGGGAAAGTACAATATATGTTTCCAGGAAACTTGGCTATGCGAAGAACCTGAACCAGTTGATGGCTTTCTGAGGCTTTCCAATGATGTTACGCGGCTAGGTCAATGTCGCCGCTTGGGTGGCCTCATTATTTTGTCCTCGACCAGGATAGCCAACAGACTAAGATAAAATCAAAAAGCTGGGCAGAAACCCCTTAGGCACCAGGGATCGTCTGTGTGTTTTGTGTGGGTGGGCAACCCCTGGGGCAAGGGTCGCCCCCCTAAGGAAGCACGTTTCCAATGGCCATTTCTGCCCTCCTTTGGGGCAGATCGGCCTACTTTTTTAGGCCCATCTACACCAGGGATTTTTTTTCTAATTTTGTTTTTTTTGTGTTGGGGGACAGCCCCTTGGGCAAGAGACCAGGGATTATTTTGTTTTATGTTTCTTTTGGTGTGGGGGTGGCCTCTAGGGCAAGAGTCTACCCTCAAGGGGGGCACACAACTGTTGGCCATTTCTGCCCCCCCCTCCCCCCCCCCTTTGGGGCAGATCGGTCTATTATTTTTAGGCCCATCTGCCACCAAGAGGGGCAAAAGCCACCAAGGTACCAGGCATTTTTTTGTTGTTTTTTTTTGTGTGGGTGTCAGCCCCATGGGTAAGGGTCACCCAACAAAGGGGGCACACAACTGTTGCCCATTTGTGCCCCCCTTGGGGGCAGATCGACCAAGTATTTTTTGGCCCATCTGCCCCCAAGGGGGGCAGAAACCACTAGACACCAGGGAAAATTTCTGAATGTTTGGTGGCGGGGTGTTTGTCAACTGGCAAAGTATTTGCATTTGTGATTATAAAAGTTTCTTTCTCCTTTTTGTTCTAGTTCAAAGCTTTTGCTTCCTTTGATGTGACTCCGTGCAGTTTTGGCAGTGGTTGACCTGCAGTTTGCGTAGTTGCATGTTTTAGGTAAGAAAAAAACTATTTACCTGAAATGAGTATTGTTGCAATGCATGAATGACATTTTTGTAAGTGGTGTACTAAATGCAGGATTGTGTGTGAAATTTCCTTTGATTTTTGCACAATGATATTAGTGTTGTGTTTTGCCTAATTTTCTTTTCTTTTTTCTTTTTAGTGGGATATCATTGGTGATTGCTGTGTCTGTGCAGAGTAGTTGCTGGTGAGTCTAGCTTTTTCAGGCAAGTGAGTGGTATTGTTTTTGAGTACAAAACTCTTTGTGATAAAGCCACACTTTGTTTATTACTTATTTTAGGCAGTGCTGGTTGTTGGCGCATTTGTCATGTTACTTTTCTTAGAAAGTATCATGGCTAGGCGCAGGGTGACCGCTCAGCAGGATGTTGGTATGCTTTTTGAGTTGTCTTCTGACCATGATTATGAGACTGACTCTGCATCTGGGGCAGAGGAGGAAGTGCAAGATTCTGGAAGTGAATTTTCTGTCCGAGAGGAATCTTCTGATGTGAAAGCCACTCTCAATGCAGATGAAGGGCCTGTTTTCGAGGAGGACACTGATGTGCCAATAGTGCAGCAGCCTGGGGCTGAAAGGTTTTTCATTGGAAGACATGAACTCTGGGTTGCCCCAAACATGGAACAGCCAGAATTGCCTGCCTTTACTGGTCTCCTGGGAGGTAGAGTCAATACAGAAAACTTTTTGTCTATCATTTTCTTTCAGTTGTTTATGGACAATGTATTTTTGGAAGAGATTGATGAGCAGACTAATTGGTATTTGCTTCTTCTTCACATGCTGCATTTTGTTGACAATGCTTTAGCCTCGCCACAAGATCACTCTGATTCTGACTGTCTTTTTTAGATTAAGCCTGTCCTTGATCATTTTGTAGATCAGTTTTCAGAGGTCTATGTTCCAGGGAAAGAAATGTCTGTAGATGAGTCTTTGGTCCTGTTCAAGGGCCGTTTGGTTTTTAGGCAGGACATTCCTAGCAAGAGGGCACAGTATGGAATTAAGATGCATATGCTGTCTGAAAGTAGTACAGGATATGTTTATAATTTCTGGGTCTACACCTGTAGGGGTTCCAGTATTGACCCTCCTGGATGTCCACCCAGTTTTGGAGTTAGTGAGAAACTTGTGTGGGAACTTGGTAGACGACTGTTTAACAACGGTCACCATTTGTACCTAGATAACTTCTACACTGGTGTGCAATTGTTCAGGGAATTGTTTAGAGTGGACACTGTTACTTGTGGCACAATCCGCTCTAACCAGAAAGGCTATCCAAGGGAGCTTGTGTGTAAAAAACATGAGAGGGGACAGTGCAGTGCCTTGCGTAATGATGAGCTGCTAGCTGTGAAATTTGCAGACAGGAAAGATTTCTACATGCTAACTATCACCCATGATGAGAGTACTTTCCCTGTGACTGTTTAGGGTCAGGTTGCCGCAGTGCGCAAACCGGCGTGCATTTTGGACGAGCACATGGGTAGTGTTGATAGAGTAGATCAGAGGTTTGAACCTTACACTGCTGTTCGTAAGTCTTAGGTTTGGTATAAAATGTTGGCTATACATTTGTTCCATGAAAGTTGTTAAATTTCAGGAGTCTGTGAGAGAGAGCCTTGTTGTGGTGCAACAGGCAAGAGTTTCTAGAGTAGCAGTGGTGGAGGATGTGGCTAGATTGAAAGATCGCTACTTTCTTGATCAGATTCCTCCCACTCCCAAAAAAGACTTTCCCGCTAAGAAATCTAGAGTCTGTGCCCGAAGAGGTATCTGTAGGGTGACTTGTTTGTACTGCCCCGATTGTCCTTCTAAGCCTGGGCTGTGTGTGGCTGGCTGTTTCAGAAGTTACCACAATCAAAAATAATTATTGGGAACTACTGTGAGTGTAAACTGCCTGTTCTAAATTGTTTTATATTTTTTGTTCAGTTTTATGGTTGACATTACTGCCATGTATTTAGTTAGAGCTTTTGTTTTTGTGGTTTTGTACTTATAATTAGTTCGTGTTTTCTTTTTTGTTAAAAAAAACAAAAAACGACGGCGGTGTGCTTGGAGTGGCGCTTGGCTGGCGGTGTGAATAGTGACACTGCTAGCCAAATACCAGTCCACAGACTCCGTCATCTGGTGTGATTGGTGTGTCAGGCATGTGGGCGTATGGAAATGATAGGCGCTTAAATGGCGGTGTCTGTTGATGCAAGTGTTGTAATGTGTTGGGCCCGCGGCTGGAGGCGTGAATGTTCTTGTGAATGTCATGTACGAAAGGTGTGTGAATGGACTGTAAGGCGATTGGTGCCTTGTTGTGGTTTTACAGCTCACGAGTTGTGAGTCATTGGTTCAGTTTTTTGGCCTTCCAGTTATTAATCCAACCAGTATGTGTGGTAAAATTTAAAACGAAAAAACCCGCTCCACTGTTATCAGGCGTTGAAGCACACCCTTGACATGCTGTGCTGCTTTACTCTTCAGAATATCAAAACTATGCACTTCAGGATATTTTAAGGCACAATGTAAAGCAATCACTCTCAAACACCTTCGTAAGTAGAATAATCAAGTTTATTTAAGGGGCAAGTTCTCAGCTAGCAAAACTAAACCACACTAATATATATATATATACATCAGGAGAATAACATGAGAATAATGATAAAGATATAAGCACTCTGTGAATAATTGCAAGAGTAAGTGCATATAATACAAGCACACACAATATACCTCAATGCTCAATAGCATGAAAATGACTGCAAGAATAAGTGCATATTACGCGCACACACACAATATACTTCAATGCTCAATAGCATGAAAATGACTGCAAGAATAAGTACATATTACGCGCGCACACACAATGCACTTAATAAATTGAAAAGCTTCACCGAAAAGAGCGTCTGCATCCCTCCGCCGTACACAAAGCTGGGGAACCCAAATCAGCTGGCACAGGGAGCCTCTGTTCGGGACAATCAGTCCTCCTGGCGTTGCGTCCAACCCAGAAGAGAGTTCCTAAACCTGCCCATCCAGGCCCCCAACTTTTATAGTATCTACTAACGCCCAGGAGTCTTTTCTAGAAAAAGACCCCCTCCTTTACAAATTGTGCAATCGGCGGTACCTTGTTCACCCTTCGAGACGTCTCCTCAGAACGGGCCAAGTTCCCAGGAGAGGACTCCAAGGTGAAGCTTGCATTCCTCCTTGTGTACAGGCGCATCCCCCTGTTGTTCTAACTGATAGCTCGTGGAATGTAAATAGCGCCCTTCGTACCAGGCAGATGGAGCGAAGTTGAGCAGAAAAACACCCCACCCTTCAGCTTGCCGAAGCTTGTGGAAAAACACAGAACAGTGCCTTACGCACCGAACCAGACTCGACAAAATGGAGTCGTGAACCAAAATGGAAGCGAAGGCCAATGAAAGCAGAGGCCAATGGTCCACACTCTGCACCACTGTTTACCTTGCACGTAGTGCTGCCGCATGCACTTAGTGTATGTAGCAATACACATGCTAGGTGTTTCAGGTGGGACCGGATGATGAAGCATGCAACCAACTAGGTTGTTGGGTGAGGGGTCTTTTTAGGATAACCTAAGGGCGTTTCTTTTCACAATTTGAATGTTTGAAACATCACAGAAGGACGTGGACACATCAAAATGATCTATTACAAATCTACATGTTTTTGCAGAGGGGGCACCTGCATTTTTGGTCCCGGGTAATGGGAACTCTGGGTGGTAGAAAGTGTGTACCGGTGATCCTATAAAGAAAAGTGAGGAAAATATGTTTTTTTAAGCAAATTTTGAGGTTTGCAGGGAGTCTGGGTAAGAACATGTTGGGGGATCCAAGCAAGCCACATCTCCGTGGACTCCGGGTGTCTAGTTTTGAAAAATGTCTCAGTTTGGTAGGTTTCCCTAGATGACCGTCACTCCCAGGACCAAAATCGCAGGTGTCCCCACGCCTGCAAAAACAGTTTTGTAATAGATCATTTTGATGTGTCCACGTTGTGTTTTGGGGCATTTCCGGTCGCGGGCACTGGGTCTACCCACACAAGTGAGGTACCATTTTTATTGGGAGACCTGGGGGAACGCTGGGTAGAAGGACGTTTGTGGCTCCCCTCAAATTCCAGAACTTTGCAGTGCCAAAATGTGAGGAAAAAAGTGTTTTTTTGCCACATTTTGAGATTTGCAAAGGATTCTGGGTAACCGAACTCAGTGAGATCCCCACAAGTCACCCCATTCTGAACTTCCCTACGTATCTAGTTTTAAAAAATGTATAGGTTTGCAAGGTTTCCCTAGGTGCCAGCTGAGCTAGTGACCAAAACCCACAGCTAGGCACTTTCCAAAAAACAGGTCAGTTTTCTTTCGGAAAATGTGATGTGTCCATGTTGTGTTTTGGGACATTTCCTGTTGCTGGCACTGGGCCTACCCACACAAGTGAGGTACCATTTTTATCAGGAGACATGGGGCAGTTCTGGGTGGAAGGAACTTTGTGGCTCCCCTCAGATTCCAGACCTTTCCATCACCGAAATGTGAAGAAAAAGTGTTTTTTTGCCAAATTTTGAAATTTGCAAAGGATTCTGGGTAACAGAACCTGGGGAGAGCCCCATAAGTCACCCCATCCTGGATTTCCCTAGGTGTCTAGTTTTACAAAATGCACAGGGTTGCTAGGTTTCCCTAGGTGCCCACTGAGCTAGAGGCAAAAACTCACAGCTAGGCATTTTCCAAAAAAACACATCAGATTTCAATGTAAAAATGTGATGTATCCATGTTGCGTTTTTGGGCGTTTCCTGTTGCAGGTACGAGGCCTACCCACATAAGTATATTTTAAGCAATAATGACATTGTAAGCCTAGATGTAGGATTTTAAGCTACTTTCCCCATTTAATTGTTTTGGATTGTATTCTTATATGTGTGAGAGCTGTTGTTCCACTCGAGAGAAATGGGAAATGACCTATAATCAAGTTTTTGAAAGAAGTCTTAATGTCAAAGCACGTGTCACATTATCTCGACCAACCTGTCATACTTACATTTTAAGATATTTTTAGAAATTTTTGGGTTAGGATGGGCTTGCTCCAGGCAAGTTTATAATATAATTCTATAAAACATACGGTGAATAGGGTTCTGATAGGCAAGATGAGTCTTTTTATGAGGTTATTTTAATTGTGAATTGTTATGAATTAAGATTACTGATGAGGTTGTAAGTTATACATTAGATTAATTTTGTATAGTATCATATAATTATGTAGCTCATGTTTTATGCTGTTATTGTGTTTATGCTGAATAAAAACATTTTTCATTCAACTATAATATGGCATTGCCTGGACTAAGGGTCTTTAAATTATTAAAAGCTATTAGTGGACCATATGATTCATTCAACCACCCACTAAAGTAAGTCCCTAAAACATGTCTCCACCTGCCATTGCAACATATAGCGCACTTTTAAACTGCCATTTCGACCTAGAACAACAAACATTTTGCCAGGCCTAAACCTTCCTTTTTAATACTTATGTTACCCCAAGGTAGGCCCTCTCTGCTAATAGGGAGGGGTGCATGGTATTTCAGAAGTATGACATGTATAGTTCATGTACTACATGTCCTGGCAGTGAAAATTCTCCAACGTAATATTTCACTGTGGCAAGGCTGGCCTCCCATAGACTAACACTGGTTTACCTTATCACATTTATTAAGTGACAAATTCAGTTTGGGAGCAGGTAGATAAATACTCTGTCCACTCATTTTAATTGTAATTAGGGCTCCTGGTTTTTATGTTATTTTTTTTTACATTTCTGTCTGTATTCATCCATATTTTTTGGCCATCTTATTAGTATTTAGCCATATTTATTTTGTGGTTTGTGAGTAAGTGGAGTGGAAAATGGTACATTTCCACATTTATTTAAGGAGAAACATGCTCTCATACTTTGATGTCTGTCATATTTTCGCAAATTCAGCAGCCAAATATAGCAAAACATTACACCTACAGGTAGATATGAACAATTTACCACAAATACATTTTCATAAATGCCTGTATTTAAAGAAATGTTATCCTGGTTTTCAACTCCCAATGTTCTCTACCTGCTCATCTGTTGTCTTGTAATTCACCACAGAATTCATTAGAAGCCCAATTTTCAGTATTTTTCTACTTTTAAAAATAAAAACAGGCAGGAAACACATTGTTTTAAACACATTGTTTTCTGTCTGTATCTATCTGTAAAAATCAGTAAAAACTGAAAACTGGGAGCCGTAATCCTCTTTAATAGTAAAGTTGGATTTAAAATTATTGTTTTGGAAATGCCACTGTTAGAAAGATGTAATTTTCCTGTCTAATGTTTCTGGGGCCTTTCTGTGAGTGGCCAGCTGCCCCTGGACTGTTAATGGCTCCTCAACTGAGGAAATGTGTATTGGAACCAGACAGTGGACAAAGGACCTGGGTGTACAGGGGAGTAGGTCTTCCTTCCCTGACAGGATGGCGGGGAAGGAGCTATGCACTGCCATGATTACACTTTAAAGTGGTCTGCCCCAGCACACATAAAGGAACCTAATACTCAACCTGCCTCTGCCTTTTGTTTCACTAGCCAGGTAGGGTCCAAATGCAGCAAAAAGAGAAAAACTGACCAGAACCATTCTAGCAGGTAGACAAATGATTTGTTCCCCACCCACAGGCTTACACCGGGTATAAAAACTGCACCCTCAAAACCTGAAACCAGAACACTTTTTGAACCTGAGAAGAACAGAAGAAGGACTTCCCTGCTGTCTGTGACCTGAGAAGAGTCCTGAAGGCTGCAACTGATGTCTCTCCAGGACTCCAAGGGTCATAAGGCCGAACTCCTCAAGCTACAGTGACAAAACAAGCTAAAAGATTCATTTTCCTGCAACTTGCCAGCTGATCAGGACTGGACCTTGCTGTGGTCTCTACCTGTCACCACGTGGGTCTCTAGGTACTTCCCTGAGGTCCTGTGGGACTTTAGAAGTGTACTCCTGTGGCCAATTGAGACATAAAGGACTAAAGTCAGAAGTTAAAATCATTGACCAGGACAATGATAATTGGATTGTGCTATAGCTGCATTTATATAGCACTTTATATGCGGATGGGACCTCTGATGCAGATTAGTTAATAATTTGCATGCTGCACCACGGGAGTGTTTAGTTGGAAGAACAATGCATTGTATGTGGCCTGTGTTGGAGAAATTTGGGTATCATGCATGATTAGCCGGAGTGTGTAGTGGGGAGAAGAAGAGCAAGAGATAAAAGGCATGTATTGTTCATCTGTTTGTTGTGCTTGGTTGAAAAGGTCTTTACAGTGTCCACCTAGAGGCATCAGAGAGGAAGCTCACAATACATTCTGGATAAAGCTGTCAAGGCAGATGATCCATATAGTCATATATAACACACAGAAGTTCAGGAACAAAAATAACCTCAGGTTCCTTACTTTCAGAGAGGTTGGAGAAGGGGATTCCAAGGCCGAGATCCCAGTCAATGGGTACTGAGTTGGACTTGGAAATGGGACTGCCTACTATCTGGAAGTGGATCTATGCGTCATATTTTAAAGTTCACATGGTATTGATTTATTATTTGTGCCAATGGAGTATCTAGATATTAAGTTTAAAAAAACCTGGACGGGATGATCCTTTGGCATGCCATAAGACAGGGTGTGTAGACAATTTGGCTCACCCAATCCAGATTTTTTGGATTGTAATTCGTCGGTAATGACTAACTCCATAAAAAAGTGAGCTGGCTATACCTGACTATTGTTGTATCCTGCCCAGCAGAATTTTGAATTCAACAAATTCATAAACATTGGAAAGGTTGAGTAGCATACGAATTGTTTTCCCCTCATCTCTAAAGAGAAAGTGTACCTCCCTGATGCTAACCTGTTGTTCTCAAGTGGCATAGGCAGTTTCTCCTAATTTACTGTCTTGTTTTTAGGGATACAGTGGACAGCAGGATATTCGCTGCTCTTTTGGACTGACCATTCAGTACTCTGGCATAGAGTGAAGGAAATGCTAAATTCTCTCGTTCTTTTGATCAAACCATTAAAGCTAAATGCTGCCTCTAGCGATGAATGTTGGCGTTGGTTGTTGGATGATTGATCATTTGAAATCATGTAGTCATTCCTGGGGTTTGTCTTCCAGGACATAATATTCGGGTGTTTTGCTTTAGTTAGAGACCACTTAACGTCTATTCTAATTTTCTGTGTCATCCATCTTACGCCTAAAACTACTGGACTGCTCAAAAGTCTTTGCGGGTCTCCAGGATCCCCTCTTGCTTTTTACTAATTTGTCATGTCCAGAACAAAGTCTAAGTGAACTCTATGAATCCTGGAAACATCGCATCCTCCTCTTATCGGTGAGGTTTGCTGGGACTGGCAGATTATAAAGAATTCGTTATAAAGAGAGAAAGAGAGATGAATTACGACAAAGTGAAAAGCAGCTTTAAGGTGATAATCCAGAGGTTTGTGATGGTGTCCACTAACGACGCATAACACGGTTATGGTGACTGTCACAACTGACAGTGAAGAAATCTTAAGTGGCGGTATAAAATTGCTTTTATTCCCAGACAAGAGAGGCACTGAAAGCATCAGCTACTGCATGGTCTTTAGCCTGGAAGAATGTGGTTGTGAGTTCAGGACAGCATATTTCACCCACTACGAGATGGAATGAGGTCCCCTCGGCACCTAGTCCTGCAGCAACCTTTCCTCTCTTTTATGCTTCTTGGGACAGTGTGTGAATGCATGCAAGAATGTATGGAAGGAAGGTATCTCACTCCTATTAAAGAATGCCAGAGCTCTGTTGGCCCCGTCCAGACTTGTATTGAAGGAAAGGTATGTTAAATTGTTCCATACACATCATTATATGGTAGCCCAGTGCCAAGATTTTCGTCTTAATTGGCAATGACACAACTTATGAGGAGGGAAGCAAGAGCACTATGCCTGCTTGTAAGGGCAGGCCTCAGAACTGAGAGAGAAACTGGGATGCTAAAACTGCAAAATTCAGTTAAGCTCTGCAACGTAGATTGGTTAGACTGCTGAAGAATGTATTCCTCATTCTTTCATAAACAAACTTTAATAATCTTCAAGTGAGCAGGACTTCCTGCTAGGAAGTCCTTCTCTGCACAAGTCTGTAAGGCCACCAGAGAAGAAGTGGAGCAGCCTTGCTCTGGCTATGGTGCGGGAAACCCCCCCGGTTATTTATTGTAGGGGCCTCTTGCACTCACACAGGGCAGGTAGCGCTCTCTTTTTGTGCTTCAAAGCCCCTCAAACGCGGGAGTGTTCTTTCCCTTGGATAGATTTCCTTTGTGAGATGCCTTAGGACTACTGTAATACTCCATATTTTAAAGGTTCTTATTATATCTGTCTGTGTCGACTTTGTGTCAAAGTAGCTACAGGCTATGTCAGCCTTCTCATCAAAATGAATTCGGCCAGGTTGCTGCTTTTGTATATTTTGTTAGCAAAATCAAACTATGAAAGAGTAGCTCGAAGCATTTCACATTTATCCCTATTTAGAGATAATGCCAAGAGCGTATAATTGTCTTGGAATAAAACTTAGTTATGGTGCCGGATTGACTGTGTGTGTTAGAGGTTATTAGGCAACCACAGCTAATGGTTTCTCAACAGAGAGGTGGAAAGCCGGCCAAGTATTATCTAATTAAATGCCTGTGTATGTTGCACGAACTTAAACGCTAAAAAAGGAGATTTATTGGTTACAGTATTGTTTGCTTCACCATAACAGGCTAGGAGTGCGGACGGGAATGTGCTTTGGATCCTCTTAGCAGGAGAATTTGGGTTGAGAGAAAAAGCCTGGTATTCACGTTTTAAGAAAAAAATATTGCCTATCACAGTACACCTGAGGAAGAAAAGTATGGTGATATTTTTCACATAAAGTCTAAACAAACTTCCATAGTCCTCATTCACTTGAAGGAATTCTGTTTGGACATTTGGCAAGAAATTAAGATGTACCTTTATCACCCCCACAACGAAAAAGTTGTTAGACCTTACATTCCTATCCTGGAACATACGCAGCCTCAATAACCCCCGGAAAGGTATAATGGTGCTGCAGTACCAGCGGGTTACAGATGTCACGCACCTACCTTGGACATTATCTGACCATTCCCTGGTGCTGCATGCACTTTCTATACCAGCGGCTTGTGGGGCCAGGACATTTTGGAGGTTCTCAGAGATGGCGTTGTAGGATGCTCCGTTCTGTGCAGAAATACGTTGTGATCTAGCGCAGATGGAGGCACAGTTTGTTGATATTAACCGGGAAACGGAGGCTGCCGATATTGCTTCCCAACTGGGCTGTCGTACGTCTTCGCTTGATGAGTTTAACGTATTGGTAGGCCTGGAGGTACACTATATGATCAAGTATACAACGGCCTGTAGATATGGAGGGGAACAGGCCTGGGAGATTGCTGGCCAGACTGATCAGACCCCCATGTCCTGCGTCCCATATACTTGAAACTAAAAGGCCTGCCATCAGTACTGCTGAGGTCCAGGTGGAGCTTCTCAAATATTTTTCCACGCTCTATACAGCACAAGTGGGGCCGCCGGGTCCCGCTTTACAGGACTATCAAGATGACATTGCTATGGTCTGGTTAACATCTGCCCAACAACAGTTCCATGGTGAACACTTCTCTGCTGAGGTGTCGCAAGCGATAGATACGCTGGATGGGATGGATGGATGGATGGTTGGATGGGTTTACCAGGGTGTTTTACAAGAAATACAAAGATATTCTAAGCTCTCATCTAGTATCAGTGTATGCCGAGGCTCTGGAGGCTGGGGCTCTTCCTGCATCTATGAGAGGGGTGGTTATTGCCCTTTTGCCCAAACCTGGCAAAGACCCTCTATATTGTGGGGCATATAGCCCCCTCTCTCTGATAAATTTTGACAATAAGATCATGGCCAAAATGATTGCTACCCGCCTCTGACTCTTGTTGGATATGATTATTTCCCCTGCTCAGTCTAGCTTTGTTCCGCACCCCTGTACCTCTATCAATCTTTGCACTGTCTTTGCGGTGATAAACGGAGTGTCCCCAGAGGTTCCGGCGGCGATCGCCTTATTGGACGCTGAAAAGGCTTTTGATTTACTTGAATGGCTCTTTTTACACACTGTTCCCCGAGGCTACACCAAACTGATTTCCCTGCTTTACCCGCAGCTCACAACAGCCACCCGGCTTAATGGCGAGCTCTCCTAATTTTTCCCCATAACATGCGGCACATGGCAGGGGTGCTTTGTCACCTCTGCTCTTTATTCTGGCAATGGACGCCCTGGTATGCCACTTACATAAGGGACATATCCACAAGGGACTGCAGTGGACCGCTCCTGGTGTTGCTACATGCAGATGATATCCTGCTGTTCATCCGCCATCCAAATATGAACCTTGCACCAATATTGGCAGAAGTGACTCGCTTAGGAGAGTTCTCTAGGCTGCATATAAATTGGAGTAAGTCGGAGCTGTTTCCGCTGACTGACAATACCAGTCCACCTGAGACAAAATTACCTTTACCCTGATGCCCTGACTCTGTGAAATATTTAGGTATTCATTTACACAGACAGGAGCAGGCGCTACGGCTAAATTATGGACCTGAGATTCACCACACAGGTGGATAGATGGGAGAAGCTGCCGATCTCTATGTCGAGCCAGATATCACTCATGAAAATTGTGCTTCTCCATTTCTATTCCTGAATATTACAATCCAGCTCACTAATTCCTTTTTTGCTACACTTCGCAGTTTGGTCATTCGACTGGTATGGGCGATTAAACATCTGCACAGTCAATGGGAAATCCTCATTCTCCCCGTATGAGCAGGGTGGGTTTGGGGTCCCCCACTTCCAGCTTTACTATTTAGTGGTGCTATGTCAATACACGTATCACTGGTATCATCCTGATGCCCGCCTTCCTTACTCTATCCCAGAACGGGACCTGTTGGATCCTGTCCAGCTCAGTGCCTTTTTGCACAAGGGTGTTCCACTAACATCGCAGAGATATTCAGACTCTTTACACAACTAGCTGGGCATGGCGCAAACTGACTTGTTTGCTTCAATGCAACACATTGTACTCCACAGCACTGACCCTGATTAATAATCCATTTATACCCATTACACAGGAGGCGCTGGTGCAATGTACATTACGTGCTTTTCAACGTCACACTTTCGGTGATGTCTTTCCGGATGACCACATATTTTCAAGCACTAAAGATACTCATTTTGCAGGCACCACACAAGTGCAACACTTTGGCCCTCATTCTAAGTCTGGCGGGCGGCGGAGGCCGCCCGCCAGACTTCCCCCCTCCAAAATACCGCTCCGCGGTCCAGAGACCGCGGAGGGTATTCCAAGTTTTCCCTTGGGCTGGCGGGCGGCCGCCAAAAGGCCGCCCGCCAGCCCAGGGGAAAACAACCTTCCCACGATGAAGCCGGCTCGTAATCGAGCCGGCGGAGTGGGAAGGTGCGACGGGTGCTACTGCACCCGTCGCGTATTTCACTGTCTGCTATGCAGACAGTGAAATACTAGCGGGGCCCTCTTACGGGGGCCCCTGCAGTGCCCATGCCATTGGCATGGGCACTGCAGGGGCCCCCAGTGGCCCCGCGACACCCCCTACCGCCATCCTGTTCCTGGCGGGCGAACCGCCAGGAACAGGATGGCGGTAGGGGGTGTCAGAATCCCCAAGGCGGCGCAGCATGCTGCGCCGCCTTGGAGGATTCATTTGGGCAGCGGGAAACTGGCGGGAGACCGCCAGTTGTCCCGGTCCGACCGCGGCGTTACCGCCGCGGTCGGAATGCCCAAGGGAGCACCGCCGGCCTGTCGGCGGTGCTCCCGCCCCCGTTGACCCTGGCGGTTCTGTACCGCCAGGGTCATAATGAGGCCCTTTGTACTATGCCATCAACAATGCACCATGTGTGCACACTACACTATGTATCCATTGGCTGCTGCCGAGTTTCCACCACTTACCCTGGTTGTTACGGTGGACTCGGGCGTGTTTCGTATCCAGACTCTATTTAATTTGTATTAGGGCTCCCCCGATTCCAGATGCATGATTAAGGGAATCCTGGTAGAGAGATCTGGGTCATCCACTATCCCAAAAAGTCTGGAAGGCATGCTTTGCGCAGACCAGATTCTTCTCACCTAACCAACGCAACAAGCTAGTACACTTCAAATTCATTAGAATGGCAAACATCACCCCCAGAGACACTGCTCGAATGGACCCGAGCCGCTCTGCTGCTTGCCCCAAGTACTGTGCTTTGATCACTGATTTTTCACATATGACCTGGACCTGCCCTAACGTTAGTCCCTTTTGGCGCGAGGTATATGAAAGATTGTCGGCTAATGTTGGCTGGCCTCTGGGAACTGACTCACTCTCGGCCCTTCTCAGCTACACAGGTGACTTACCAAAGCCCATAAGATGCCTCACTGCGATATCGCTCCTGATGGCTAAGCGGGAGGATGCACTTCGATGGGGTCCAAACATGCGCCTAGCGTTCATTCCTGGTTGGCCAGTCTCACGTATTGCAACACTAATAGCAAACTTTATGCCTCACTACAGCCTGTGATGTCTAGACCTAGAGACATTTGGCAACCGCTGAGGGACTACTTGTCTACATTAGCCACTTCTCCTCCCACTTCACAGACATCTAATGATGGCAGCTCATGTTAAATTCATTCCACTCATGTCAATCTATTCCATTTTAGTACTAATTGTCTTCTGCCTGCCACTGCTGATTTGTCCTCTGAGTTCAAATGATGATATTATATATGATTTGTACTGGTGTTGTACCACTTATATGTGGTACAGTGTTCATGTTTGAACTGCATTTTTATGTGTTTATTCTTTGATATGTTTTAAAATTATAAATAAAATATATAGTTTTTTTTAAAGATGTACATTTATTAGAATATGCCTGGACTATAATCAACTAACTGTTTGGTTTCCTATAAACAGATTAAATATTTATCTTTAAAAAAAAGCGAACTACAGTTTCAACAAACACAATGTTCATTTTTACAATGAACTTTATTATAAACATCACAGAAATCTTTTCTGGAACCTTCTAAGGTTGTTGGTAAGAACATGCTTTACTCAGATTCCAAGAATGATTTTACATGATGAAAAACACATTGCTTCTATTAAATGTAATCTTTCTACGACAGTCATTAGTCCTCAGTGTAGACAGTAAATATTGACAGGATAAATATTACAAACAACTGCAACTCTTAAATAGACAGCCAGAAACAGAATAATTTGGAGATGCTTTAACGTTACAAAAGTTTGTAAAGTCAATGAATGACGACACAAAAAAATTGATAATTGCATAAGACCATTACATTAATGAAAAAAAACTCCTTTTGGATTTTTATAGGCAGAAGGAAGTAGCATTTCTAGTTGGCTCCATAATAATCAACTATTACAATTGTAGCCGTTTGTATGATTAGGTTACACATCGATATCTAGTGACAAAGTGAGTAGATTTGTGCTTCTACTTCAGGTAGGTTCTTACAAACAGTGCTCTTCACCACCAAAAGAAACAATAGAGAACTAAACCAACATGATAGTTCCTAACAATATGAACTGGCGTTTGCAGCACAGCATTCATGGACTTGGGGAAAAAGGTTTTTAAAACGCATAGTATTTCTTCCGGTTTCTATCATTCACAACTGAAAGGTAAATTTAATTAGATAAGAACAAAACCTGAAACAGAAACACAGGCAAAGAAGCCATGAGGAATCTACCTCTAGAGAGCTAGCAGGAGCCAAACAGATTAATTTTGTTTTAATGGCTGAAATACTAATGTATTCATTTTAATGTTCACAATCAAATATAAAATGCTCAAGTGATTATTGTTTACCCGGATGATCAAGAACCAATAGTAAGGAACGAACGTGAAATGGTGGTCAGATATTTCGTGGTCATTGTTTGGTTACATTTGTAAGGCTTGGGTTGTCCCTATTTATTGAAATCGTGCTGAAATGGGCAAATATTTGATTATTTTAACAAAATGAATGAAATCAATAGGTTCTCCTATTAGACCTCATTGGCAGGAATGCAGACAAATTATATTTCAGGGGTTTGGGGAATTATCACCAGAGTATTTTTTCATGTTCTAGCATTCACAACAGAAAGGTAAATTAAAAAGAACAAAACCCGGAACAAAAAACAGGAGTTGTACAAAGAAGGCAAAGGTAGGGCCACAATTACATTTTCATTGCTAGAGTATTTCCACTATTTCTATTTTGAAATGGCGCAGAGAGGCTCAATGCAAGGAAAAGAACAGCTTTATTGTCATCAAAGAATGAAGAAGAGGCGAACATGAGAAAACCAACAGAAAGTGAGGGAAGAAGAGATGAGATAAATAGAGAGAGGAAAAGCAGAAATATTGTAAAAAAGCAAAGTGACTGCATTTTATGAGGAGTGGGCTTGTTTAGTAAGGGGTATAGGGTCAAATTAAAATGAATGAGCAAAACAGGAAGATGGTGGCACGTTTACAAATCTATAATTCGGGGACAATCTCACACAAAAATCTTTTTGTTTTGCGGCTTTTGCCAGTTAGGTTCACCAACTCAGACAGTGCAATGTAAAATTGTAACAGAGATGTCATGAAGTTTGTCAGGCTAGCATTGTCTGGTTACTCGATCAAATAATCAGTAAATAAGGTCTAATTATAGCTACAGTTCGATTACCTTCTTGTTAATCAAGGAAGTTGTTTTGGAATCTGGAACACTATTCTCTGCTCAAACAAGTCTGTTAGTGGCAAAAGTGTTCGAGGCTAAGGTAACGTCACTGCTGTTGTCTTATTAAGCCACAACTGCAATGATGCCATATGTTAGGAATTGTGCAAACTTTCCACGCTAGCCCAAAGACTCCACAATGTTTATTAAGATTCAAACAAGGAATACCAGTTATCTCAACGACAGCAGACAAGTTTTTTTTCCAATTAAAGCATTGTGGTCCACTGCCGACGCAAATAACGGTTGTTAAAGGCCCTAAACTCAAGATGGAGTCTACTTTAATAAGTAGTTTTCTTTCATTTCAGGTTCAGTTATTTTCCGGCACAAAGCTGCACATAAGCAGAGAGTTTCTATGAATAATATTCAACCAAATTGATTTATAATGTACACTAGTCATTGTAACAGGAGCAGAAATTCCAACAAGAGTTGTGTGCCCTACAAGCAGAATCTCAGAAACAGATCATATGTCCAAGTGTCAAAAACTTACATATTCAATATTTATGTCATACATTCAGAGAATTTGCAATTAAAAAGATGAATAAAACTAACATGTACATCATGTGTTAAGTAGTATGGTTCGGTGTGGCTCCTCAGATATAGTGGCACACTAATATTGACAGATTATTTAGGGATAAAATATGTATAGATCTCTATATCTCACTCTACATCTGTCCCTCTATGATATATATATATATATATATATACACACACACACACATATATATTTATTTTCAAGGCACATAGCTGTACCTTTCAATATTTTGTCCCTAGGCGTTTTGTCCCCGATATCAGTGTGCCACAGCATTCTTGAACTCGATGTTCAAAAGTACAAACAAGAGGTTTAACAAAAGTGACTGCTGCGTTTTAGATTCTGTAATACCAGGCCTTCTGGGACTTTCTCTAGAATATAGACTATTTCTCTGCCACACATACCCTATTGCATTTTATGTATTATTTTGATTATATTTATAGCTTTTTTTAAATATACTTCTGCAATTTTGCACATTTGTTTTTATAACTGAATGTACTTTTGGCTCTGCAGTAAAACTCGCTTTTAACCTAAAAATTGCTTAACACATTTTTCTTACCTATTTATCAGATCAGTTTTTCTATACGAGTACTTGGATCCATACATGAAGACAGCAAGCCTTCTTGAGACATCAAACTGAAGTTAGATAAGTAGCTTGCTCCGTTCTATGCAGCCCATGCATAAATAAAGGGCGATCCGTTGTTCTAAAAGAAAATAAAAAAATTGTTAAAAATAGTCATCAGTTATATCTTTTTAGGTCCAATGGTGATAAAGCTGGCCAGTAAAAGTACCTGGGAGTGATTCTTTCTAGTAGAAGATTTTGCAGAATGTACATTATTTCAGTGTGTTCTAAAGTACTAGGGTCAGGAGGTCAGTAAGACTGAATGTAGCTTACAACAGCATTCACTTGCTTTGTAGTAGGAGCCTGTGAGACAACTTTAACAGTTGTCTCTTCATTTGGTGAAGATGCTTGCATAGAACCCTTTGCAAAAACTAATATCTAGACGATGACATAATTTAAGACCAATTCCTTGTGAAATTATATGGTTTCTTTTGTATTTTACCAGCGCTCACATGTTGGTTTTGCAAATGTTTTCACCCATCAGTACTACCAGACAGGACGGACCAAGTTCAATTGAATGCTATGTAAGAAGGCGTGCCTGACGATCTATTAGCAATGGCTGCTCCTCCAAAGGTTGCAAAATCCAGCAGCAGACATACGATTTGAAAACACTATAAGGTAAGATCTTGAAGAGAGATAGGTTGGTTTTGAAGGTAATTCAACTGGAGTTAGGCCTGTGTTCTTTCAGTCATTAGGATAAAACCTTTGTGAATGGTTCTTTTTATGGGACTGTAGAAAGAAATGTCTCCCTCCATAGCATGTCTTTCTTTGGAGGACCTAGTTGGCCTCTTTCCATTTTAAATTTAGTACCGCAAGCAGTTTGCAGCAGTTGCTGAGAGTGACTTGCATGTGCAGATCCAAAACCTTTTACTTAGGCACTTCTTCTTTAGGCTCTGATTCTGGGATGATATTGCTTACGTTAGGAGTTTAAGAGCATTGGTCAACCCTAACCAGTATAAAACCGAAGAGGAGGGGGCAGGCTATTTACTGTGTATTCCATCTCGTGGCGTTGGTCTTTTGTGCATTTTCTTGCTAACAAGGTTTTCAAGGAGTTTTTCCTAACTTTGTTGAAGGGGCAGGCTTTATTTACAAACCATGTGGTACTGAATCTGCTGAAGATGCCTCCCAATTTATTTTTTCGGTTGCCTTGGCAGTTGCTTGCTACACGAACAAATCTTGCATTAATATTCATATCAAACGGCTGTAAATGTTGCCTGCACATGGCATCTTAATTTATTTTTGTGATTTTATTTTAAAAGCTGTGCATGTTCTTTAGTTTACAGTTACTATTTTGTCTAAGTAAAGCTTGTAAGGAAATGCCTCCTTGGCATGGTTACACACTGACTTTTTGCCTTTGCTGATGCTAAGTTATGATTTGAAAGTGTGCTGAGGCCTGCTAACCAGGCCCCAGCACCAGTGTTCTTTCCCTAAACTGTACCTTTGTCTCCACAATTGGCACAGCCCTGGCATCCAGGTAAGTCCCTTGTAACTGGTACCCCTGGTACCAAGGGCCCTGATGCCAGGGAAGGTCTCTAAGGGTCTAAGGGCTGCAGCATGTCTTATGTCACCCTGGGGACCCCTCACTCAGCACAGACACACTGCTTGCCAGCTTGTGTGTGCTGGTGGGGAGAAAATGACTAAGTCGACATGGCACTCCCCTCAGGGTGCCATGCCAACCTCACACTGCCTATGGCATAGGTAAGTCACCCCTCTAGCAGGCCTTACAGCCCTAAGGCAGGGTGCACTATACCATAGGTGAGGACATAGGTGCATGAGCACTATGCCCCTACAGTGTCTAAGCAAAACCTTAGACATTGTAAGTGCAGGGTAGCCATAAGAGTATATGGTTTGGGAGTTTGTCAAACACGAACTCCACAGCACCATAATGGCTACAAAGAAAACTGGGAAGTTTGGTATCAAACGTCTCAGCACAATAAATGCACACTGGTGTCAGTGTGCAATTTATTGTAAAATACATTCAGAGGGCATCTTAGAGATGCACCCTGAAAACATACCCGACTTCCAGTGTGGGCTGACTAGTTTTACCAGCCTGCCACACACCAGACATGTTGCTGGCCACATGGGGAGAGTGCCTTTGTCGCTCTGTGGCCAGGAACAAAGCCTGTACTGGGTGGAGGTGCTTCTCACCTCCCCCTGCAGTAACTGTAACACCTGGCATTGAGCCTCAAAGGCTCACCCCCTTTGTTACAGTGCCACAGGGCATCCCAGCTAGTGGAGATGCCCGCCCCCTCCGGCCATGGCCCCACTTTTGGCGGCAAGGCCGGAGGAGATAATGAGAAAAACAAGGAGTCATCACTGGACAGTCAGGACAACCCCTAAGGTGTCCTGAGCTGAGGTGACACTGACTTTTAGAAATCCTCCATCTTGCAGATGGATGATTCCCCCAATAGGATTAGGGATGTGACCCCCTCCCCACTGGGAGGAGGCACAAAGTGGGTGTAGCCACCCTCAGGGCTAGTAGCCATTGGCTACTAACCTCGCAGACCTAAACACACCCCTAAATTGAGTGTTTAGGGGCACCCAGAACCAAGGAAGATAGATTACTGCAACCTGAAGATGAAGAAGGACTGCTGACCTGAAGCCCAGCAAAGAAGACGGAGACACCAACTGCTTTGGCCCCAGCCCTACCGGCCTGTCTCCCCACTTCGTGAAAAACTGCAACAGCGACACGTCCCCCAGGGTCCAGCGACCTCTGAAGCCTCAGAGGACTACCCTGCATCTAAAAGGACCAAGAAACTCCCGAGGACAGCGGCCCTGTTCCACAAAGACTGCAACTTTGCAACAAAGAAGCAACTTTTAAATACCACACGTTTCCCGCCGGAAGCGTGAGACTTTCCACTCTGCACCCGACGCCCCCGGCTCTACCTGCGGAAAACTAACTACAGGGAGGACTCCCCGGCGACTGCGACCCTGTGAGTAGCCAGAGTTGACCCCCCTGAGTCCCCTCAGCGACGCCTGCAGAGGGAATCCAGAGGCTACCCCTGACCGCGACTGCCTGCTTCAAAGAACCCGACGCCTGGGAAACACACTGCACCGCAGCCCCCAGGACCTGAAGGATCCGACCTCCAGTGCAGGACTGACCCCCAGGTGGCCCTCTCCCTTGCCCAGGTGGTGGCTACCCCGAGGACCCCCCCCTTGTCTGCCTGCATCGCTGAAGAGACCCCTGGGTCTCCCATTGAAACCTATTGCAAACCAGACACCAGTTTGCACTCTGCACCCGGCCGCCCCTGTGCCGCTGAGGGTGTACTTTTTGTGCTGACTCCCCCCCCCCCCCAGTGCCCTACAAAACCCCCCTGGTCTGCCTTCCGAAGTCACGGGTACTTACCTGCTGGCAGACTGGAACCGGGGCACCCCCTTCTCAATTGAAGCCTATGCGTTTTGGGCACCACTTTGACCTCTGCACCTGACCGGCCCTGAGCTGCTGGTGTGTTAACTTTGGGGTTGCTCTGAACCCCCAACGGTGGGCTACTTTGGACCCAACTTTGAACCCTGTAAGTGCTTTACTTACCTGAAAAACTAACAAATACTTACCTCCCCCAGGAACTGTTGAATTTTGCACTGTGTCTAGTTTTAAAATAGCTTATTGCCATTTTTGCCAAAACTGTACATGTTATTGTGTTGATTCAAAGTTCCTAAGATACCTGAGTGAAATACCTTTCATTTAAAGTATTGTGTGTAAATCTTGAACCTGTGGTTCTTAAAATAAACTAAGAAAATATATTTTTCTATAAAAAAACCTATTGGCCTGGAATTGTCTTTGAGTGTGTGTTCCTCATTTATTGCCTGTGTGTATGTACAACAAATGCTTAACACTACCCTCTGATAAGCCTACTGCTCGACCACACTACCGCAAAATAGAGCATTAGAATTATCTCTTTTCGCCACTATCTTACTTCTAAGGGGAACCCTTGGACTCTGTGCATGCTATTTCTTACTTTGAAATAGTACATACAGATCCAACTTCCTACAAAGCTAAACTTGAATCCAAACTATACAATTTATGGTAGTTGATGACCAATCTCTGAAGAACATAATGCTGAGTCTGCCTTACTAGTATTCAAACTCATGACCTCCATATCACTACATTTGTCTTCAGTGAACATTCAGTTTACTGACTAATTCTACAATACATTATGAGTGACAGTGCAGGCATTTCAAAGTTGTCAGCACTGAAAAATGCAAGCATGGTACCTCAGCCCTGTGGCACAGCTAAACAGCACAGACTTCCATGCTACAGGAAAAACATTGTTGGAATAACACAAGAGTGAGCTGTGGGTCAGCCCCCTCCAAGCCATTGGGTGGCTTGGGTGACCCCCGTTAGCCCTGGGGCTTAAGATACCATTAATCACGTCTTGGATCAGACCAGAGGGGAACTCTAGTCCCAGCATTATGCTGTTGGCTGTTTAGATATGTCCTTCCACCTCATAGAAAATGCTTCCAATTGAATACATAGGAAAATATTTGACGTCTCAAAAGTACTTAGTCATCATATTTTGTCACATTCAATTCTTTATCTCATACACGCATCATATACATAAAGGTTTTCTTTTTGTTAGTGTTCTTCACTGGAAGACACATTGGTTTACTTTACAAAAAAACAAATGATATGCTAGGGATGCCAAAGGTGGTCCTTCTAATAGGTGTCATTATAGGAATGACCTTTTGTCTTCTTAGACACCACATTTAGCCACTGATGAGATTCAGTGTGCCCAGTAGCTCCATGGTCCCAGCAGACAGGCTGCTTCTGAAATACAAATTCAGAGTTCCTCTTGGCTTTGGCAAACCCAATGGATCTGGCTTATAGAAGAAAATACCCTTCTTCTTTCGTCTTTCACATTTTGGTACTTGCCCTTCCCTCTCAATTGTTTTCTAATCATATATATGTTTAGTTAAACCAGTGTTTTATGTTACCTCATCCAGACTGGGAACCCCAGCACCTACCAGAAGTTCATCCCAACCAAAACAGAAGACCAGGGTCCCAGGCCAGCTTTCCCCTACTGCTGCATTGCTCCCTCCTGATTGTTGCCTCGTTCTTATTACCTTCTCCTCCTCTCTTCCTGTTTTTCTGAGTGCTTTCTCCTGCTTTCTGACTTGTTTTCACTGCTTTCGCCCTCCTTTCTCCCTGTTTTCCTGAGTACTTTCTCCTCGTTTTCACTGCTTTTGCCCTCCTTTCCCCCATATGTCTGAGTGCTTTTGTCTGCTTTCTGCCTCGTTTTCACTGCTTTCTCCCTCCTTTCCCTGGTTTTCTGAGTGCTTTCTCTTGCTTTCTGCCTTGTTTTCACTGCTTTTAAAGCCAGCACAAAACACAGCAAAGAACTCTTTACCATCGTGAAGGAGTTCACCACTCCCACAGCCACCAAAAATGACATCACTCCCTCCTATGAACTGGGTGACAACCTCACGGACTTCTTCCACAACAAGATCTTGGCTATCTATGAAATCTTTGAATGCCAACCGTCTGCCACAGTCTGCATCATACAGCTCACATGCACAAACATGAACCCCAAACACCTTTTCACCCACTAGGAACTCCTCACCACGCAGGACACTATCTTCATCATGAGCTCCATACACTCAAGAACACCCAAGGAACCTTGCCCCAACCATTTCATCAACCCAAAGCAAGACAATCAGAAACAAGCAGGAAGGTCCTGAATACCTCCATTACCGTGGCCTCCTTCCTGGAGGCCTGCAAACATGCTGAAGTGAGGCCCCTCCTGAAAAAGGCATCAGGCATCCTTGCCGAACTGAACAACTACCGGTCTATCTCTCTGCTCCCCTATCAAGCAAAAGTCCTTGACAAGGTGATCAACCAGCAACTCACCCAACACCTAGAAGACCACAACCTCCAGGACCCCTCCCAATCTGGATTTTGAGCTAACCACAGCACCGAGCTAGCCCTGATTGCAGCCACAGACTATATCAGAGCCCTCCTGGTCCATGGGAAAACAGCAGTCCTCATCCTCCTGGACCTGTCCACTGCGTTTGACACCATCTCCCACCACATCCTGATCAACAGACTTCACCACATCGGGATTCAAGGAAACACCCTCAAATGGATTGCCTCGTACCTCACCAGGGGAACTCAAAGGATCAGCCTCCCACTGCTCACCTCAGAGCTCATGAAGATTATCTGTGGAGTCCCCCAAGGATCGTCCCTCAGCCTGACCCTCTTCAACACCTATGTGACCCCCCTGGCCATCACCATCAGATCACAAGGACTCAACACCATCTCCAATGCCGATGACACACAGTTCATCCTCTCACTGTCCGAAGATCCTTCCACTACAAAAGCTTCAACGGATGCATCATGAACATAGTGGACTGGATGAAGGACAACTGTTTCAAACTCAACACCCAAAAAAATGGAAGTCCTCATCTTTGGGAACAGCTCACCATGGACTGACACATGGTGGGCCCGCAGAGCTCAGCACACTTCCTGCCCCAATAGACTATGCCCGCAACCTTGGCATCATCCTGGATAGCAAACTATCCATTAAGAAACAAGTTGATGCAGTCTTACCCGCCTGCTCCCACACCCTAAGCATGCTCTGCAAGATCTTTAGGTGGCTCCCAGCAGAAACCAGAAGATCTGTCATGCAGGCCTTCATCACCAGCAGACTGGACTACGGAAACACTATGCAGGAACCACAGCATGCCTTCTAAAGAGACTCCAGACAATACAGAACTCAGCTGCAAGACTCGTACTTGACCTCCCTAAAATGACCCACATCACACCCTGTGAAATTGTGTCTTCAGATATTACACCAGACAACATAGATGATAACAGTGAGATTTACTGGTGAAAGAAACTCCAGCCACAGTCACAGCACAGCTCCAAGTAACTGCCTCTCCCACATTCAATTCTAATCATTCAATTAAGAACTTTCTGAAGGAGAGAACTTAATTATAGCTACAACATGTAATAATATACCAAGAAACACTATACAACCTGAAATAGAAATAATAGCACATTATCACACACCCCAGCTCAAAAAACTACACTAGCTCCTGATTCAGAAGAGATGCCAGTTCAAGATGCTGACTTACACCTACAACGCCCTGTTCAATGAAGGGCCAGCATCCATCAACAAATGCCTGACCTTCCACCAACCGGCCAGACACCTCCGATCATCTTCCCTCTCCCCTTGCAGATACCCCATGAATCCGTCGAGCCAGCAGAGGATGCTCCTCCTCGCTTTTAGCAGCCAATGTTTGGAACAACCTCCCCCTGCAGCTCAGGACTGCTCCGTCACTCCAGCAATTCAGAAGAGAACTAAAGGCCTGGATGTTCGAATGATCATTCCTACACGCAGTGGCATACAGCTCCTGCCCCTCTAGACTCTCATGGGTGATTTGGTGCTCTCAATAAATGTTTGATTGCTTGATTAAGTGATTGAATAAATGAATGTTAGAATGAGAAACCACTTGGGTAGCTGAGTACCCAGATGGAGAAATGAGTGATTGAATGCATTAATATTTAGTGACCTGTGAGTGCATCTGTGGATTGTTGAATAACTGAATGCATAGATGGATGAATGGACGAATCTGAGCAAGAGCACAGATGGAAGTGGACAAATTGCACCCTATCTTATAGACGTCAGCCCTAGAAGACATGGCAAGGTTATTAAAACGTAAAGAATACCACTATTATGCCCACACAAGCATCACACCACAGCTTGCAAAAGCAACCTGCCAGCAAAACTGACATCATATTTATCACAGATTAATCTCATCAGTTAGACGTTTTCTGTGGGTAGTGCCAGTTTTGTCTATGCTAAAATATGGTGGAATGGGGTAGCGGTAGAGGAACAGATCATTAGACAATGCCGGCTGGTCACCTTTAAAAGTGGCGGGGCGTAATCCTTGGCTCAAAATCCAGTGAGCTTTTTCTTGATAGGTTCTCTCACACTTTCTTGCACTAAGGGTCTCATTTACAAAGAATCGGCGTAGAGCAGCACCACAAGTATTTTTGCTGCGCTGCCGAATGCCAAATCGAAAGGGCAGGAATGCACCATATCTACGGGATATGGTGCATTGCTGTCCTTTCAGCCAGCGCCGGTGCACAATTTAGTGACTAACATCAACAAGGGCACCCTTGCACCATAGTGCAAGGGTGTCTGCAATGTTGGCAGGATTGGTTTTGTGCAGGAAGGGACATCCCATGGACAGAGGAAAAACGTGGAGAAATCTAAATGATTTCTCCTCGTTACGCCTTCTATGGGGGGGCATAAAGTTTTGGTGCTGCCCCAGGTTTACGTGACTTTGTAAATTTGGGGGAGCATCAAAATCCATGGGTGCCTCATGGGAAAACCCAGGCAACGCCCATGGAACACCTCCTTGATGCGGAGTAAGGCACCTTGTGCTGCCTTGCCTTACTCCATATCTATAAAGTCATGCAAAGCCACGCAGGGTGGCTTTGCATCGCCTCAGATATAATTGAGAGGCCTGTGCCACTATAGTGTCTAAAAAAGTGATGTTCCGGAGTTGCAAGCCTCTTGTAAATAAATCCCAAGTTTACTGTCTCACTTTGACTATCTGAGTCTCACACTGTCTCACTAACTCCCACAGTCTCACTCATTCTACTCTGTCTCACTCACTCCCAGACTTTCTCATTCATTCTGAATTACTCAGTCTTACTGTGTTTCACAGAAAGTAACATTCAGTCAGACTGTCATTCTCCCTCCCTCACTCACATTCATTCTCATGCATACTCGTCCTGTCACTCATTTCCACTTCTTCACTGACTCTCACTCTCACTTTAGCTCACACAGTCACACAGGCATGCTCACAGTGTTGGAATTTCATCAGCTCTGAACAGTATCTCTCATAGCTGGCACAGCACTTTCATGCACCTATGTCAGCAATCAAACTATGTCACTAGCTGCCTCACTTTGTTGCCTGATCCGAAGCAGGCTTGCATTTTATTTTTATTATATCAAGAGTAACTAATGATTCACTCTTGATACAATAAAAATGGACTACAAAACAAAGAGGGTGTAGTGTAGCAGTGGAGCCCAGAAAGGAGCGCGGTCACTGGTCCAGGAACACCCATCCATCAAACCAGTCCATCCACTCAATCATCCATCCTTTCACTTATCCACCCTTTCATCTATCCATTCTTCCATCCTTTCAACCATCCATCCATCTGCTCATGAATCCACTCTTTCGTTTCATCAATCCATCCTTTCACTCCATCCAAGCATCATCCTCCCTTTGGCTCATCCATCTATCCACTCTGTCATTCAGCCATCCATCCTTACACCCATCCATCCATTTACCCTTTCACTGAGCCATCCATCATTTCACTCACTCATCCATCCAACAATGCATCATTTCACTCATCCATCCTTTCATCCAGACATCCATCTAACCTGCCTTTCACTCATCCATCCATTATTTTACTCATCCATCTTTACATACATCCTTTCACTCATACATCCTTTCACTCATCCATCCATATTTTCACTCCATCCATTCACCTACTCATCCTTCCTTTTACACTTCCACTCACCCATCCATCCTTTCACTCATTCTTCCATCCATCCTCACATCATCCATCTATCCACCCTCCCTTTCACTCATTCAACCTTTCTCAGTTTCACTCTTCCATTCTTACATCCATCCTTTCACTCATTCATTGATGCATCTATCCATCCACAGTGTCATCCATCCATCCACCCACCCATCCTTCCTTTCACTCACTCACCTTACCAAGTTAATTATGAGCCTTTGTCTGTCGATTTGCAGACAGAAAAGATCCATCAAGAACCCGCCCGTAGCTGCTAAAGCAGGGATGCGGTGGGTGCAACTGGGACGGTGATGATGCCCCTGATGCAGAAACGTAACTGCATACTTATCCCTTAGTCCACTAGTGCAATTGTTGTCCGCAGCTGGCTCCTTTCTTCTCTTGGGCCTCTACTCCAGATAAGGAGCACTGTGTTTGCTCAGCTCCATAATGTTTTTTCAAAGTGAAACTAAATGCAGGACTAAACATGTGCTACTGCCAGGAGAGCAGCCCCCTGCATCCCACCTACAGCCTTCCCCTTCGTGATAATCAACAAATTGTGGCCACCCACTCCCACTTCTTGTCCTCCTAGGCCTGCCCCATCCGCAGCCATTGAAGTGAATGGAGCTTTGCCACCTCCTTCCATGGCCACTGTTTATGCACCTTGTTAGAAATGGGGTCTTTGGTTGGCAGTCAGGTTACCCCCTGTCCAAGCAAGGACACTCACACTCTTGTCGGGGCAAAGGAGAAACACACCTGGTTAACCCCCGCTCACCGCCTTGGTAGCTTGGCACGAGTAACAGTGAAAACACTACAAAATGGACAACGCACCAGTTTAGAAAAATAGGCAATATTTATCTAAATCCAACAAGACCAAAATGGCAAAAATCCAACATACACAAGTCAAAACATGCATTTTCAAAAGAATAAGGGGCATATCTATACTCCGTTTGCGCTGAATGTGCGTCAAAAATTTTGACGCACAATCAGCGCAAACGTTGCCCCATACTTAAACCCTGACGCCCGAGGCCGCGCACGAGAAAAAAACGCAGTGTGCGCCATTTTCTGGAAGCGGCAACCCACCCTGCGTTAATGACATGCAGGGTAGGCGTTCCCGTCCAAAAAACGACGCACACAGCCGTGCGGCGTATTTTTGCTTCCGGGCAAAAAGGACTCTCGGCCAGTAGGCGGAGCAAAAAAATGACGCAAAGCCCGATGTGCGCCAAAATTTAACGCCTGGGTCAGAGCAGGCGTTAAAATGGGGCAAACACACCTGTATTTAATCATAACACACAGAACAAACAACAGAGCAGCAGAGCAGCAACAGGGAGACATGGAGGTGATTGTTATTCAGCGTGCACGTAGACGCAGAGCCCTGCAGCAACAACAGCAGCTACAACAACAACAGCAGGGACCCCAAAGGCAGCGCAGAAGGCAGGAGAGGATATTCCGCCCAAGAACAACCCTGCATGGCCTCAGGGAACACAACATCATACAGAGGTGCCGGTTGAACTGGCAGGCCATTCAGCAGCTGCTGAGAAATATTGAACAGCAGTTGGCCCCCACTTTGGTGACACCCCACACCATACCAACAGAAACAAAGCTGCTTGCCGTACTTCACCTGCTGGCAAGTGGCTCGTTTCAGACAACTGGTGCCCTGGTTGGTGGAATATCACAACCATCATTCTCCGCATTCCTGCCAAAAGTCCTGGATGCCATCATTCGCCTGACACCCCGCCACATCTGCTTCCCTAACACACTGCAGAAGCAGCAGGAAACTAAACAGGGGTTCTACGCCATCAGTGGCTTCCCACACGTCCTTGGTGCAATCGACTGCACACACGTACGCCTTGTGCCACCTGCTGCAACAGAACACCTCTACCGCAACAGGAAGCACACACATTCAATCAACGTGCAGGCCATAGTCGATCACCAAGGATTGTTCAGCAACATCGTGGCAAAATATCCTGGGAGTGTACATGACGCATTCATCTTCCGTCACAGCACCATCAACCAACACTTCCAGGATGGACGGTATGGCAATGGACTACTTGTTGGTAAGTACAAAAATCAAACTTATATACACACTGCACAGCAACCCTCTAGGACAAACAACACCTACACCACAATAGCAACACCTAGCCAGGAACACACTGAGGTCCTCACATCACTAGCCATGTTTCTGAAGTCACCATTGAACCTGTCACACATTGGAATTTACTCCACAGCTTAATGTGAAGACATTTATGAGTGTGGTTGCCTAAATGTCACCTTGCAAATTGGAAGTGTCACAATAACCTGTACATTAACACATTGCATAAGTCTTAAGGTATGGGATGTCCAGGGTACTTTCATATGAACGTGTTAACTACACTTTCATGTTTTAACTCTGCATGGAACTATCATCTCACCCCCAGTGAAGACACACGGACACGTGTATCACAAGTCACAATGCAAGGGAGGGCACACTGTTCTGAAAATCCAAATACATACTGCTGACAAACGGTTAGCTAACAAACACTTGCTCAGCCAAGGAAAAAACTCAATGCAAAACTTTTCTCCTACAAGTATAGGTTGTCACATTAGTACACAAAAGAGTCACAGACAACACAACACAACTACTGCCATCAAAGGTCTGTACAAGAGTGCCTCCTACATCTAATTGATCCCATTCTGTGTTTCTCTTTCAGCTGATCAGGGGTATGGCATCCAGCCTTGGCTAATGACACCATTTGGGAACCCGACTACTGCTGCAGAGCGGGCATACAATGACGCCCATAAGAGGACACGCAGCATTGTTGAGCGGACCTTTGGGATCCTAAAGTCAAGGTTCCGCTGCCTTGACATCACTGGCGGTAGCCTACTATATTCCCCAGAGATGGTCTGTAGGATCATACTCACTTGTGCCATATTGCACAATATTTGTGTAAAAAGGAACATTCCCCTCCTTGAACCAGACATGCCGGAAGACGACGAAGAGGAGGATGCTGGCCTGCAACAGGAGGGGGAACAACCAAACACGGCTGCTGGAGTGCGTAGGCGCCAACAGCTTGTAAATAATTTATTTTCATAATTTCTTATATCAACACTTATTGCACAATTGTAAATAAACACAGATAACAAACACCACATCATGCTTTGGCCTATTCATTTCTGCCCACCTTTAGTCTGAATTTGCTGAAGAATGTCGTCTCATTGTGCAATAATGACATAACACTCATCACACAAAAAATATACACCACAAATGTCTGCACAGAGGCTATGATGTTTCATGATACATTACCATCCACAGAGGCCAACAGGAGTACAAATGTGGCAATGACACATGCCGGATCCAGACACCTGAGACAGTCTCTCACTCAGCACAAAAATGTAGCTCATTTGAAAGTCTCATTACACGTGTTCAGTGACAGGGTGGGACCATCCATGTGTACGTGACCATGTCCTCAATGGCATGTATCAATTTTTGATATAAACAATACCCAATTGCAACAAGATTAGCTGCCACTAACTCATGAGGAGACCTTGAAGTTACAGTGACAACATACACCCAGACAGTAGATAGTGGATCCACATTCGCCCACACATATAAACATATGTCATCCAATCAACCAAATATTTGCAAGCAGCCGATCACAGTAGTGTCCCAGTTCGAACCTAGCAGGAAGAATGTAACATGCCACTAAACCAGGTAATGCATAAAGGGCCACATACATCAACAACCTATTTGTCATCAGCACATGAGGAATGCTGAGATTTAGCAAACATAGTCAGTGCAAAATGGTATGTCAGATTGCTCCAAATAATCAATAGGGCAAACGTCAAATGGGATGATTGAATGGCTAACAGTGATTCATACCCTATGGCCTTCCATTAGCCTGCTGCTGCAGGTTTAGCATAACAGCATAAATGAAAGACCTGGATAAATTAGCAAATCTGGAAGGGCAAAACCTAGGGTGCTGGGGGCCTAAGTCCACCTCTACCGCCCCCCAAATATACAAGAATTAGGTAGTTGTGAAGTAAACACATGCATAAGGCGTATGTGTGGCCTCCATGTCAAAAGTCAAACACAAATCAGATACACAAAATCATTATTAGGACATGGTTAGCCCCATAAAAAGTGTAAGTGACTATTGCACTCCCTGTTTGGACTATAGATAAATGCATTACCGTGATAAATGTGGACACATTTTTTAGAAGGAATACATCCTGGTATCCCATTCATCATTTCCAAATAGCCATCAGCAATTACCCAAAATATGTGTACAAATATGGTTGATAAACATTTTGAGCAATCATAAATCTTACAGTGTGAATGCCTTCTATACATCCAATAAGGGACATGTGTCATAGCTAACCACAAATGTGTATCACATAGCACCGTTTGGCCATGACAAAGTTCCTTTCACAACTTGAAAAAAGGTAGACATTTGTCTCTAAATGCGTCATTTTTTCACGCATACAGCATGGGCGTCATAATTATTTGACGTACAGGAGTGCACAGAATGCAGAGTCAAAAAATATTATATGAAAAATAATAAAATAATAAGGTACATGACATGTACACCATATTGTCTATGAAGCGTCATATTTCCACGCATACAGCATGGGCGTCATAATTTTTTGACGTACAGGAGTGCACAGAATGCAGAGTCAAAAAATATTATATGAAAAATAATAAAATAACAAGGTACATGACATGTACACCACATTGTCTATGAAGCGTCATATTTCCACGCATACAGCATGGGCGTCATAATTTTTTGACGTACAGGAGTGCACAGAATGCAGAGTCAAAAAATATTATATGAAAAATAATAAAATAATAAGGTACATTATAACGTGTCGCTTGTCTGACACAAAGGCAACAACACATTACATACAGCTACAGGCATCCGGTATTTGTTGAAAACATGAGCCATCTGACTGCTAGCATTGGTCTTCCTACACATTGTGCAACAAATACACATTAGGTTTCCCTAGTATTACACACAGTCAGCTACTTATCTAGCAGATTGGGTAACAATCATCACATGTCCCCACAGAGCTTTCAATTATTCACATGTAATTGATTTGTACTCACCAACATGGCCACCAATCCTGATTCCCAGGTGGTCCAGCAGATCCTGCTCCCTGGATATCAGATCAGCCCAGCGGTGCTTGAGTTGATGCTCATTCCTAATGCTACCGTAGACCCGGTCCAGGTGATGCTGCACCTTCCCCCACCGGACTTTACGTGCCTCCGTGTGATACCCCTGTATCACACGGCCCCAAGCCTCCAGCATGAGTGGGAGGAAATGTCAAACAAGCCAAATGAATCCCCCCAATTCCTCCTCACCCATCCTGGCAAGCTGAGGCCTACCTGACATATTTACAAATTGAAAGGTGAAAAATTAGACAAAAAAGTAAAAGTGGGAAATGGGGAAAGGTAGAGTAGTGAAGGAAAAAGAAAACTTAAGAAAAATAGCCCAACTAACCCCAAATTTAAACTACCCAGAACAGACTCCCACAGACAAAACAAACAAACACAGGATTTGACAAAAGTATACAAAACAGACTAAGACAATATTAGACAACAAGACTATGATCACAAAAGCACAATATACAAGGTACACAGGACACAAAAGCAGTAAAACACAGGACAACACTTTTCACACAGCCACACAGTCTAGAAGAATCTGAGACTGCAAAGTGAAAGTGAAAGTAAACTCACAGTACAGATTATGTAAACAGGATATCCTATTACATCACTTCCTGCAGAAAATGGCCGCCGTTTTTATTTTTCCGATATGCGTCATATTTTCACGCATACAGATTGTGCGTCATATTTTTTGACGCATAACATTGCACATAATGCAGAGTCAAAACTAATTTCTTCATTGTTCCCTTACATTTGTGTGAGGCTGAGTTTACAGTTCTACAGTAGAATTGTAATTTGCTGGCAAATATGAGAACCAAATATGAAAATTATATTTGACTCTGCATTCTGTGCACTCCTGTACGTCAAAAAATTATGACGCCCATGCTGTATGCGTGGAAATATGACGCTTCATAGACAATATGGTGTACATGTCATGTACCTTATTATTTTTCATATAATATTTTTTGACTCTGCATTCTGTGCACTCCTGTACGTCAAAAAATTATGAACTCTACAGGTCATAATTGCCAGTGAAAAAGTGATGTTGAAACATCATACCTACATATGTAGACGCCATAGCTAGACAGAAAATTGTGAACCCATGATGATGCTATAAATGTGTGGTGCCTTCACGTCACATGAAGTTAGCTATGTTGTCCACACATATGTCACATGTGTGTCTGGTTGGTGTGTGTTGAAAATGTCCACATAGCCTGTTTGAGTTTGAGGGGTCATGCAGTCCTCAAGTAACCAGCTTTTGGATGTCTCTCTGGGATGCACATGATGAGATGAATGTAACCCTATATTGTTGGGGCATAGTAATGGAGGTGTATCTTTGACACCACATGACTGTCCTGGCCACTGCATGTGTGTAGTAGGGTGTGTAACTGTAGCAGGAGACTCATCCAATGTAAATATTGCTTAAAAATACATCCATGCAGTATGAGCATGTGTGAAAGTGTATCATTACGCATGTCATATTCACACAGTGTCATAGTAACTGCAATTATTTGTCAGTGCATGGAGTCTGAGTATATTCTTCCTTTCATGCTTTACAGGTGGACCTGCACCGTACACCGTGGGAGAGGTGGCACATTTTGAGGACCCCGATACCTACAGTGAGTGTGGCCTGAGTGCTATTTTTATTGTTTGCTAGTGATGCATGATGGACTACTGTGTGTTCAACAGAATTCAAGATTTGATGCGCTGCCCGTTCATTGGCATTGTTGCTTTAGTGGGATTTCAAATATCACTTCTGTTTCTGTAGACCAATACTTAGCCATCTCTCAGATTTAGGGGCTGTAGGTCATTCCAGTCGGCCCGCTATGGGGAGTGGGATGAGTCATGTGGAATACACTGGTTAATGTAAGAGTTGCTCTGGGACTTGGCTTGGACTGAGTCTGCATATCAGACTGACATTCTCCCAGATAGCTTTGGCAAAAGGCCTGTATAAAATATGCAGCTTCCTAGTTGAGGATGGACTGTGTACACTGTAGGTTGGATCTTCCGGGGGCATGTACTTCCACAAGTTGAACTAGAAGTGTGTGTGACTAGGGTGCAATGGCCTAGGTGTTCAGTCGACTCATGATCATGGGTGTTCTTGCTCCTCTGTGTGTGTGGTAAAACATGCCTCACTGGTAGTATGTGATGTTGGCCTGAGTCAGTGCATTTTGACATGTGTGGACCTTGGATAGGACAATGTTTGGCTGACTCCAAAGTGTTGCTAGCCCATCATTGGTGTTGTGTGTGGAGCCAAATACTTGTTGACCTTTCTATACACTCCTGGGTGTGCATTGAATCTGGGATTGTTGGTTGTTCTTCCCACCCCACCCTCAAAGAGTGCCATGTGATTGGGAATAGGGTACCTAGGACTGTAGCAACCAGTATGTTACACATACTTGTGACCTTTTGCAACTTTGTTTAGAACCTAGTGTACACATTCGGTTATGGCACATGGGTTCAATATTTGCAAACAACAATTTACAAATGGCATTGAGTGAGGGTTGTGATAGTTATCACATAGAGTGACATATGTAGTGAAGTCAGTATGCGGAAGAGGTTCAGCCATAATGTCAGCTGCATTAGGCATTATTTGGATGAGAAGTTTAGGCTGATGTCACCCATCATGTAGAGACATGGATATGGTAGGTGTGAGATGGCCTTATGTATGCAGGCTTCACATGTACTTCCTCTGAGACTTTCAATGAACTATGTTGTGACAATTGCTGGAACAAATACAGTACAAGTAATGTGCAAATGACCCATTGTGCTATTCCACCCAATGCATTTCCCATGGTAAATATTTGCCATATCTCTTCACAGCTGCAAACATGAGTGCTGCAGATAGACACCAGTTTGAGAGGCGTGCCATGCGATACCGGCACATCCTGCAGGTGCAGTCGGGGTACAGGAGGATGGCCCGCAAAAACCAAGCAGATCGGGCCTCCGGGGCATGGTGGGCCTCACCACAGGGTGGCCCTACATTGCCCACAACAGCCACCACCACCACATCCACCAGGTCTCCCCAAGTGGCCCCAGCAACGACGGAGACAGTTGACCCTGCCTCGTCATCAAGACCTGGACCCAGCCATGTTCAACACCCAGGACAGTCCAGTGGGCATTCAACTACTGGCACAAGGTCCACCTCGGCCAGCACACAGACTGCAGCAGCCCCTCCTGTGGACCCAGCCGCATTCCTGGCATTAAGCCGTAAATTGGACAAAGTTTTAACAAAGGTGGACAAGCTAAGCCAGGATGTGGCATATATCAAGAAAAGGGTTCGGTCCATCAGGCGGACCCTACGGAGGGCCAACCTCTAGGACTTTTGCCATGTTTGACTTTTACCCCTCCCCTCTCTCCTCTTTCCTATTTTGTACTGATAGTTGGGTTTGGGGGATTAGTATTAGGTTAGTATAGGTTGTTAGCTTAGTTAGTGTTAGGGAAGAGGGTGGGGGGTCCTTACTCTTTCTATTTTTCTTTTTTGTGTGGGTGGGTGGGGGTCAATGTTGGGATTCCTGTTTGTTTAAAAAAAAAAAGAATACCAAAAAAAAAAAATTTTTTTTTTAAAAAAAACAAAAAAATATATGATTGTTTAGGATAGTATAGTATGTGTGTAGGTTAGTATGTGTTGTCCTGCATGTGTCCTGTCTCATAATGGTGGGTTGATGTTTAGATCGTTTCATTATATGTGTAGAGTAAGTTTAGCTTAGGTTACTTAGGGACAGTTGTGGGTTAGTAGTAGTCAGGTTAGATTAGTGTGGGTATTACTTTTCCCTTAGTTGCCTCTTGTGTGAATAAATAGTAATAAATATATAGTTAACCCTTTGCATGATGCGTTAGGTGATACTTTATCATGGCCTTGACATCAGTGTAGGTGAATGTTTTTCTATGACATTAGTGTCCTATGCTACCCACCACAGAAAATTGAGGTTTAACATGCCAGCTACCTGTGTGCTAACTTGGTAAGTATCCACCATTTGGGAGACCCACCATTGGTAGTTTGCATCGATCACCAAGGTTTTGTGTTGATGAGTAGGTATTCTACTTCACAAAGTGTGCTTCCAGACTTGTTATTGTGGGTAATTTAATAGGTCGGACTACAGTGTGATGTTCAGGGAGATCTTTGTAGATGAGGTGTTGTTAACACTCTTGTCTTGTTGCCTTCATTGCTGACCTAGATCATGTGTGTAATAATTCAGCATGACTTTCCTTCATGGAAGTATACTCAGAAAGGGTGATTGATTCAGTGTTTTCTTTTTTTGTTTGCTTAGATTTTGCTGCATTTTTTTAGTATTGCATGGTGCCTACATTTCTCAGCCACCATTAGTTGACTAGAATTGCTATAGATGGAGCATTTTTCTGTCCAACACAGCATGATTGTGTGTGGTTTGTCCCTTCATCAGTTATTCTCCTCAGGATGGTAAGGCTGTGATGCAATCCTGGCCACTGCACAGATGTATCAGACTACATGATGTCAGGACAGTTGTATTGACAAGCTACATGGTTGCCACACAGGCACTTTAGAGTTATCTACTGCACAGTTGATGTGTCAAATCACACAGAGACATATTAGGTGTGCAAGTGCTATTTATTGATAGGTGCTGTAGTGCAAAATGTACATTGTCCATGTTTGCTGAGTCCGTTCTGGTGCATTCTTACATGGTGATCCTACAGAAGGGGTGTGGATGATGCTCCTGACATGCTGGGGTGATGTTACAGACAGTGCAGAGGGACAGGAATTGGCAAATAGTAGGAGAGAGAGATTCACTGGCAATGGTGACAAGTCATACAGTGGATTGCAGAACAGTCATTGAGTGTAGTTGTAGTGAGACTGGCATTTGACAAAACGTAGGACCTTGGTCAAAGTAGGCCATGGTGCAGGGACTAGTGCTTCCGGGTACTCTTCCGTGAGAATGTGATCTGTTCCATGTCTTCTTCTTCTGATGTGTGTGTTGCCTGGTTTGTCCTTGTTGTTGGTTGTGAAGGGGCAACACACACCTCAGTGTTAGGAGACGTGGAGGCAGACATCCCGGGGGCTGCTCCCTGTGAAGTTCTTAAGGGCAGTACTGCTGCAAGGAGGGCCTGCTGGTTTTTGAGAATAGCAGCCACATCACCATGGTAGGCAGCCAGGTCGGCCCTGAGGGGTTCAATGTTGCATTCGTGCACACGTTGACTGGATTGCAGTTGTAGGTGTTGTGTCAACTGGATGACAGCTGTGCTGATTTCCTTCTGTGTTTTAGCAAGTTCCTGCAAGAGAGATGTTAGGGCTTGCATTGCAGCTGCCTGATCTGCAAATGACGTAATGCACGAACGCACCCCCTCAAGGCTGGCTGCCATGTTTTGCATCCCCACCCGCACCTCCTTGGCCAGCTCCCGCTGGACACCAACTACAGTTCTTTCAAAGCTGGTGCCAGTGTCGTCAGAGTCCTCAGCTGTGTAGGAGCTGGCAGGTCTTACAATTGGGGTGGTGGGTGGGTCTTCTGTGATGGCTGCTTGTTCTCTGCTCCTCCTTGTGACTGAAGGTGGGGTCTGGAGGGTTTCAAGGACCTTTTGGATGGTCTCCTGGGAAATGTTTATGGGCTCGTCATCCATGTCATCAGGGAAATCAGGGACAGGCATATCGGCAGGAGATCCATGTTCCTCTGCAATGAAACTGGGTACAATTAGTGTGTCTGTGTTGTGACAATTTTGCCATAACATGCAAGCCTTTTGCTGAGTTTACTTTGTGCTCTGGTTTGGTATTGGTATCTGCTGTCCTTCATATGAGCATTGTTATAGGCCTATGGCCCACCTGTGTGTCACATGTATGATATATAGTTATCAGACTTGTCTGCCTAATCGCCTCTAGGTGTTGCTTTGTACCAATTAGGGAATTGCCATCTTTTTGTCCTACTCATCCCTCCGTGTACATCTATTCTTATGGAGAGACATTTTGTTGCGTGGGCTCTCATTATCCTAAATGAGACTACTGGATTTCTAGGCAGCAGGATCGATAACGGTGTGGGGGCCTGAGTCTGACCCACTTGTAAAGAACTCTGTCACCCTAAATCTTTTTTTATGGCTCTGGCTAACTAGCAGTGCCTCATGTCTCCCACGGGGAATAAATGATTAGGCAGCCGAGCGCATGACATTTTTGCAACTTCTCTGGGAAGTGGTGGTCACTCAGATCCAAACCAACTCTCTCATTTCCAGTATGATCTCATATACAAATGACAAAGACAGTATGAGTTTTATATGATGATTTCATTAAACAACTGTATTTTAGATAAGGCGTGAGCCGCAATAACCAGAACAATACAACATAGTAGCATTGAAATAGTCACCAAGAGAGTAAAACTTAAGAACAAAGCTATCATAGTGCCTAACAGTTTCTACTCTCCCTCTGCTTGTTCTATTTAGAGCACAGCATGTTCAGCTTCTAGCTTGCCTTTCCGAATCACTGGGGAGACATCCGCCCTCATACCTGAGCAAAGGCCTGTGATCTGGTTCAGCATCTGCAACAAGGCAGGCAGCGTCTAGTTGTGGTTCTCTGTTCGGAAACTCCCTCTTGTGTGTATTGGGACAAGGAAGTGTTTTTATAACTAACATGTCATCGTGATCACAACATGTCCCTACGCAGGAATGCGACATCTAAACTCCTACCACGTCTATCGGCAATGTACCAGACTGTATCCTTGACTGAAACACAGAGTGAATATGTTATGGAGAACTCCAGTGCTGAAGTAGGCAAAACAGTGTGAAATGAATACAAAACAAGACCGTAGAACTGGCTATTTGAAAATAACAGTACGATGCCTAATAAAAAGCATTTAGGCCCATATTTATACTTTATGACGCAAAACTGCGCTAACGCAGTTTTGCGTCAAAAAAATTAGAGCCGGCTAACTCCATTCTGAAGCGCCATGCTCAGCGGATTAATTTTTTTAATGTCCAATACACCTTGCACTCTCTCCCCGGAGGTCAACTGCACCGAGTGTGCCACCTGTGAAAATACTAACTCACTCTGCTGGCCCGCTTTGCAGCAATCCTTCTCCGCATATCACCACAGCTGCACTTAAATCACAATCACAACCTACTCTCTAGACCAGAGCCTGTCAGCGTAAGGGACCCGATTTATCTGCGGCAGTGGTTCATAACTTTCCTACTTCTGTGGACCCCCACTTAATCATTAATGGAATGCAGACACCCCCAATGAATCATTAATTGAATCAGGAGAATCCCCACTGAGTCACTGAGTCATTACTTGAAGCCACAGACCCGGCCTGAGAGGTTTCGGCAATTTGAACCATAAAACTACACAAAAATACAGAAAAAATTATTCATCAAACAAACACACAAATGTAAAAATAGTTCATTTACAAACAAGTATAAAATAAAATTTACATTTAATGGGAAGGTTGAAGCTTTTCTAAATTCCACTGAGGCCACCCATCACCCACACTATATTACGTTTAATGCCAACGCACTGCTCCCGCAAATCAGTCAGGACAAAACTTAGGCCCATATTTATACTTTTTGACGCAAAACTGCGCTAACGCAGTTTTGCGTCAAAAAAATTAGCGCCGGCTAACGCCATTCTGAAGCGCCATGCGGGCGCCGTATTTAAACAATGACGTTAGCCGGCGTTAGCCGCCAGCGCTGCCTGGTGTGCGTTGAAAAAAACGACGTACACCAGGCAGCACCTGGCGTAGGGGGATATGGAGCTTGGGCGCCAAAAAATGGGGCAAGTCAGGCTGAGGCAAATTTTTCGCCTCAACCCGATTAGCGCCATTTTTTTCGACTCCCAACCCCCATAGAAATGACTCCTGTCTTAGCAAAGACAGGAGTCATGCCCCCTTGCCCAATGGCCATGCCCAGGGGACTTCTGTCCCCTGGGCATGGTCATTGGGCATAGTGGCATGTAGGGGGGCACAAATCAGGCCCCCCCTATGCCACAATTTTTTTTAAAAAAAAACACTTACCTGAACTTACCTTAATGTCCCTGGCATGGGTCCCTCCAGCCTTGGTTGTCCTCCTGGGGTGGGCAAGAGTGACAGGGGGTGTCCCTGGGGGCATGGGAGGGCACCTCTGGGCTCCTTCCGAGCCCACAGGTCCCTTAACGCCTGCCTTTTACAGGCGCTAAAAAACGGCGCAAAAGCGGGCGTACGTCATTTTTTTTGACCCGCCCACTCCCGGGCGTGAATTTTGCCCGGGAGTATAAATCCGACGCACATGCCTCGGAGTCGATTTTTTAGACGGGAACGCCTACCTTGCATATAATTAACGCAAAGTAGGTGTCCACGCTAAAAAATGACGCCTACTCCATGGACTTTGGCGCTAGACGCGTCTAACGCCAAAGTATAAATATGGAGTTAGTTTTGCGTCTAAATTGCGTTAAAAAAAACGACGCAATTCCGGCGCAAACGGAGTATAAATATGCCCCTTAGTGCACAGAGGCTCTAAGCTGTCAGCAAATGAATAAAATACATTCAGGGCAAAGTGCACAAAGGCCTAAAGCCTGAAGCTAATGCGCAAAGGTTAGGTAAAACTTACCACACTACACTTTCACGGGCTGTGGGTGTTGTGATTGCCCTGGCAGCACACTTGCCTCTCAGGACCTGCCCCAAAATCTTTTTATTCACATTGACCTAAATGTAATTGTTATGTGACATATCCTATGCATGGCAATGTTAGGATGTGATATGGATTTAAACATTGTTGATGTTTCCAGCTGATGTTGGGTAATGTGTGTTTAATTGGATTGCCCTGTTTATCGTATCAATGTCTATTTGGTTCTCAGACTGTGCAGGTGTGTTTCAGTGACCAGTTGCATGTGTCCCCTCCTCAATGTTGTTGTCTGAGCAGTATGACATTAGTGATGTTGCCTTGTTAGCCAGGCACGTGAGGGACCCTGACGTATGCAGCATGTGAGTGTCCTTAGTGCTGTGTGGCTCCTATTGCTGTTTGCTTTGGCTGATGTATGTGTCAACTATGGGCATTGGCATTTGAGTGTACTGGTGCCTTTGTCTTGTCATCCTCACCCCCTAATTTAGGTAGGTATGTTCCATGGGGAGGTTCCTGCTATTTGCTACTATAGCTGCACAGAGATCAGAGGTGTTAGTGTCAACTGTTGTTGCAGTTACATTGCAGTTGTTGTTTTGGCTACTGGATTACTGATAGGGACCTAGTTGATGTAGGATACATTTTGACTGTTGAGTGCCTGGATGTAAGTTTGACGTAGTGGCCTTCCCACCTGTCGCTGCTTTCCCTTAGCTCCATTGTTGTCATGACAGGATGGCCCCATGGGACTGGTGTTGGTGCTGTGTTTTGTCGTGCCCCAGCTTCTGTCTGTGCTTGGCATCCCCCCCTGCCGTGCCCCTTTACCCATGCCACTTCATATATATGCTGACTTACATGCATTGTGTAGTTGGTATTCCCCACCCCGGTTGCAGTTATCATTATTGCATTATAATTCCCCATGTGACTTACCCTGCATGTGCGTTGTGTCCTGGTAGTCTGCGCTGTCCTGTCCTTGAATCCCTGTGACGATCTCCTCAGGGATGACGGCTGCGACCATCTCCTCCATGTGGTCCAGGGCCTTCTGTTGTGCTGGACTCCCCCCTCCAGTCTGCAGTGTTCCTGGCCATTTTTTCCTTTGTCCTACGTTTGCAGTCATGCCAGCGTTTCTTACACTCGGTGACTGTTCTGCGTTCTTCAGCCACACTGTTGATCTTGTCCACAATTTGTTTCCATATGGCCTCTCTCCTGCTGATTGGCAACTTAGAGGTGATGAACAGTTGGTGCTCTGGGATCCATTTTGGCTCTCCTCTGCTGAAAGGGCAGTGTTCGCGGGTAAATTTGACGCTATTGCGTCAAAATTGACGGCGCTTTCCGGGTTGCGCTGTCGTAAATCGACCCACAGTCATTTGCGTCGCGCTAACGTTGGTTTCCTTTACGACTTGACGCCGCTGTGTGCGTCACAAAATAATGACTCCCACCTGTTGGTTGCGCCGCCGTGCGTCAAAGTATAAATTTGACGCCCGCATGGCGCATCGAAATGGCGTTAGCCGGCGCTAATTTTTTTGACGCAAAACTGCGACGGCGCAGCTTTGTGTCAAAAAGTATAAATATGGCCCCAAGAGTCTTACTCCATTGAAAACAATGTAAACGACGATTTTACACAAAGTACCTAAAGCGTAAAAAATAAAGCCGCATGGTCCAGCATGGGTCAGAAAAGGCAGCGATGCGTTGATTCCTTCCTCGTAAGGGAGGTCGTGCATTGTTTTTTCTCCAGTCGGGTCAGCGATGCGTAGTTTATCTCCCTCGCAAGAGAGCGGTGTGTTGATTTCCGGACAGGGCACAGTCGGATTGACTTTGACACCCAGGGACGATGTGTGGAAAATCCTGTTGCACGGTGTTAAAAAAAAAAAAAAAAGCACTGCATAGGGTTTGCATCATTATCAGCAGCCACAAGTGGGTGTTGCGTGTCGTTTCTCCAGCTGCATGTGCCGATCTCCCAGCCACGATGCAGGTGGAGCGTCGATTTTAGCTGAGAGGCTGGTAGTGCGTTTATCAGCCGTGTTGCGAATGGTGGGTCAAAAATTTCCCTGCACTGCATCTTATGTGTGGATTTTCAGCTCTCGACTTCCAACTTCACCTTTCAAGTGCCCAGGGACTGGATAGGACACCACTTGGCAGGGCAGGAGTCTCAGCAGAGAGTCCAGATGTTAGCAGAGGACGTCTTTTATGGCCCTGAGACCTCAAAACAGGAGGCAAGCTCAGTCTAAGCCCTTGGAGATTCTTCACAAGCAGGAATATACCACAAAGTCCAGTCTTTGTCCCCTTTCATAGGCAGAAGCAGCAACTGCAGGATAGCCCAACAAAGCACAGTCACAGGCAGGGTCAGCACTCCTCAGCTCTTCTCCTTGGCAGAGGTTACTCTTGGTTCCAGAAGTGATCTAATTTTCAGGGGTTTTGGGTCCATTTCTTATACCCCTTTCTGCCTTTGAAGTAGGCCTACTTCAAAGGAAAGTCTCTGTTGTTCACAAGATCCTGCCTTGCCCACGCTAGGCCCCAGAAATACACCCGGGGGATGGAGACTGCATTGTGAGATGGCAGGCACAGCCCATTCAGGTGTAAGTGACCACTCCTCCTTCAACTCTAGCATAGATGGCTCATCAGGATATTAAGGCTACACCGAGCTCCCTTTGTCTCACTGTCTAGAGGGGCTTCACAAACAGTCCAACTGTCAAACTGATCCAGACAGGCAATCCACAAACAGGTAGAGTCACAGAATGGTTTAAGCAAGAAAATGCCTACTTTCTAAAAATTGTATTTTCAAACTAACAATCTAAAAACCATCTTCACAACAAGATGTATTTTTAAATTGTGAGTTTAGAGACCCTAAACTCAATAGCTCTATCTGCTCTCAAAGAGAATGTGCACTTTAAAGTTATTTAAAGGCAGACCCTATCAACCTATGTGAGAGATAGGCCTTGCAACAGTGAAAACTGAATTTAGCAGTATTTCACTGTTAGGACATGTAACACACATCAGTACATGTCCCACCTTTAACATATACTGCACCCTGCCCATGGGGCTACCTAGGGCCCACCTTAGGAGTGCCTTACATGTGTGAAAAGAGAAGGTTGGGCCTGGCTAGTGGGTATGTTTGCCAAGTCGAATTGTCAGTTTAAAAACACCACCTAGAGACACTGCAGTGGCAGGTCTGAGCCATGTTTACAGGGCCACTAAAGTGGGTGGCACAACCAGTGCTGCAGGCCCACTAGTAGCATTTGATGTACAGGGCCTCGCACCTCTAGTGCACTTTACTAAGGACTTACCAGTAAATTATATATGCCAATCATGGATCAGCCAATTACACATACATTTTACATAGGAGCACTTGCACTTTAGCACTGATTAGCAGTGGTAAAGTGCCCAGAGTATCAAAAACAGCAAAACAGCGTCCAGTACACATCAACAACCTGGGAAGCAGAGGCAAAAAGTTAGGGGAGACCACACCAAGGATGCAAAGTCTAACACACCCCAAAAGGAACAGGATCACTTGCTTTCAAATTCAGCACTCCCTCTTCTTGATGTCACTACTATAGCATATGCCTGCAGGGTGAAGAAAACCTTGCCCGGAACTTGCGCAGTAGGACATCTGCAAAGTTCACTAAAGTTCACCCGGGAGATTCAGCCCCGTCTCGGAGCAGTTATTTCTTTTCAGCTGCTCTGTTTTTTATCCCTGTACTTGCCTCTCCCCAGAGTTGACAGGGCAGTGCCCCTTGTGCCCATGAACACCAGTCACCCTTGTCTTTAAACTCTGTTGAGGAGGAGTACAGTAAGTCTAGATGGCTTGTAAAGAGTAAACATCGTGGTGTGTGGAACCATAGCCTAACGCCCTAAGGACCATATTTATACTTTTTTAGTGCTGCATTTGCATCATTTTTTTACACAGAAGCGGCACAAACTTACAAAATACAATTATATTCTGTACATTTGCGCCGCTTTTGCATAAAAAAATGACGCAAATGCGGTGCTAAAAAAGTATAAATATGGGCCTAAATGTCTTCACTTTCAAGTGATACTTCCTGTGGATTTTCACGGGTACGCAATCCACCTGTTGAAAACTGAAAACCACAAAACACTAACAGGGTATTCAGTGCACAGCTATGTCCTAACATTGCGCCCCACAAATCCCTAATTTGCATTAGTGTAGTCACTTTATTTTACATATGCTATGCTATTTATGGGGCGATTCAGTGGCAATCATTTTTAAGAACTGTTTGTTTCACTGTGGTAAATATCTAAATACAGACATCCTTGCTTGGAGTGCATTGACATATTTAGGACCAGTGAGTTGTTTTAAGGTCAATCGTTAGCCAAGACCTTTTGATATTGCTAAAATTGTATATATAAAATGTAGGAAGCTGGCTCTGTATATACTATATCAAAGTGAGATATAGGTGGTCATTAAGAGTTTGGCGGTCCTCCTTCGCCACGCCAACAGCGTGGCAGAGCAGGACCACCAAATTATGATCACGGTGGTGAATGGGCTGCAAAGCAGCCAGTTCACCGCGTGTACCGCCAGGGCAGTGGGACCACCAGGCCGAAGATGTACCACCTTTGGCCCGGCAGTCCACCTTATACCACCAACTGTATTATGAGTCTCCTGCCCGCCAAGAAATCCCTGGCGGACAGGATACTGGTGACAGGAATTAACATTCCTGTCGCCAGTATGCAACTCCCACCCCCTCCCAAAACAGCTGTGGTCCCCCTCCCACCCCTGAACCCCATAGACATCATCCTCCCCACCCCCGAACCTCGTACATACCCCCCCACCCACGCATGTACACACCACACGCACACATCCGCCCATACACATTCACACACACACGTGTCCATAACAACCCCCACTCCCCCTGACACACATTCACACAGATACATGCACACAAACACCCTCCCCTCCGTTCACACACACACTCACACTCCCATTCACGCACACAACACTCAACACCCCCACCCCACTCCCCCACCTCTCCTGTCGTACAATCACCTTACCTGTTCGCGGTGGTCGTCTGTGAAGGAACGGGGTCCAGGGGGCATGCTCAGCCGGCACGGTCCCGTCACTACACCACCATGCCGATTACAAAGTTATAACACGGTGGTGCCAGCGGAGCAACCTCCACTAGACCGCTGAACGCCAGTATGGTTGCTGGCAGCTCTCTGCCCAATTTATGGCAGCGAGCTGCCAGGAGTCATGATATGGCAGTCTCCAGACCGCCATCACTGGCAGTCTCCTGGCCGGCGTGACTTTGGCCGTCAACTGTTTAGACTGCTGAAGTCATAATGAGGACCATAGTGTTCACAGAGTCTAGGAGTTCCCCAGAGGCTAAAATAGATACTAATAATGCTCTATTTGTGGTAGTGTGGTCGAACAGTTAGGCTTATCAGAGGGTAGTGTTAAGCATTTGTTGTACACACACAAGCAATAGAAGAAACACCCACTCAATGACAACTCCAGACCAATAGGATTTTATGTAAAAAAATATATTTTGTTAATTTCTAGAACCCCAAGATTCAGTTTGCAGGTAAGTACATAAAATGAAAGGTACTTTGCATACATATATATAATCAGGACTTTGAATAGAATTGACAATGTATAGAGTTTTTCTTAAAATGGCAAAAAGCTATTTTAAAAGTGGACACTGTATTTTTCAACAGTTCCTGGGGGAAGAAAAGATAGTAAAGTTTTACAGGTAAGTATTCAACTTACAGTTCTTATCTCTGGGGTTTTGGTAGTCTGTTGTTAGGGGTTCAAGTTAACCCCAAACACCCACCACCAGCAACACAGGCCGGTCGGATGCAGAGGTCAAAGAGGAACCAAGTTAACATGGGCTTCTATGGAGATAGGGAATCCGGACAGCCAGCAGGTAAGTACCCGCGACTCGGAGCGCAGACCGGGGGGTCCAAGAGATCACTGGAGGGACCCCAAGTAGGCACCAAACACGCACCCTCAGCGGCGGTGCAGGGTGCAAACAGGGTGTCGGGTTTTCAATGCAACTCTATGAGGGGACCCCGGGAGTCACTCTGAGGCTGCAGACGAGGTCCAGGGGGGCTTCTTAGGCAAACCACCAGCTGGACAGGGAGGAGGGCCGCCTGCTGGTCGATGCTGCACCAGGGGTCAGTTTCTCCAAAGTCTGGGGGCCGCGGGTGCAGTGTGTCAGGACTTGTGCATCTGGAATGAGGTGGGAGTCCTTAGTTATATATTTTTTTTTAGACAGAGCCTCTGTCCTTGGGAATTCTTGGTCCTTTTTGGTGCAGGGCAGCCCTTTGGAGTTGGCAGAGGTCGCTGGGCCCACTGGATGCATTGCTGGTCTTTTTGCAGGTTCTCTGAAGCAGGAGACAGGCCGGTAGGGCTGGGGCCAAAGCACTTGTCTTCGTTCTTCTCTGCTGGGGTTTTCAGCTTAGCAGTCCTTCTTCCTCTTGTAGGTCACCAGGAATCTGGTGCGCTGGGTTCAGGGAGGCCCTTAAATCCTGGATTTAGGGGCGTGTTAGGGGTCAAAAGGCAGTAGCCAAAGGCTACTGCCCTGAGGGTGGGGGTCACCTCAGCTCTGGGCACCTTAGGAGTGGTCCTGGCTGGGGTGGTCACTCCTCCCTGTTTTGCCGCCAAAGGTGGGGCTTTGTCCGGGGGGGGGGGCATCTCCACTAGCTTGAGCCTTTGAGGCTCACTGCCAGCTGTTACAGTTCCTGCAGGAGGAAGGTGTGAAGGACCTCCACCCTGGACAGGCTTTGTTTCTGACCACCGAGTGCACAAAGGCACTCACTCTGTGTGGTCAGAAACTTGTCAGAAAGTGTCAGGCTGGCACAGACTGGTCAGTCCTACACTAGCAGTTGGGCTAACATACAGGGGGCATCTCTAAGAAGCCCTCTGTGTACATATTTCAATAAATTCCACAAAGGCATCAGTATGGGTTTATTGTGCTGAGAAGTTTGATACCAGTATTTAGTGAAGCCGTTATGGTGCGTTGGAGTTTGTAATGACAAACTCCCAGACCATATACTCAATATGGCTACACTATACTTACAATGTCTAAAAATTGACTTAGACACTGTAGGGGCATATTGCTCATGCAGCTATGTCCTTACCTGTGGTATAGTGCACCCTGCGTTAGAGCGCTAAGGCCTGCTAGAGGGGTGACCTACCTATGCCACAGGCAGTGGTTTGTGGGCATGGTGCCATGTTGACGGTCTTTCTCCCCACCAGCGCACACAAGCTGCCAGGCAGTGTGCATGTGCTGAGTGAGGGGTCCCCAAGGGAGGCATAATATATGCTGCAGCCCCTAGAGACCTTCCCCGGCCACAGGGTACTTGGTACCATAGGTACCTTTTACAAGGGACTTAACTGTGTGCCAGGGCTGTGCCAATTGTGGAAGCAAAGGTACAGTTTTAGGGAAAGAACACTGATGCTGGGGCCTGGTTAGCAGGGTCCCAGCACACTTTCTATCAGAGTTGGCATCAACACAAGGCAAAAAGTGGGGGGGGAGCTAGGGGGGAAGGGTAACCATGCCAACAGTGGCACTTTCCTACATAATATACTTTCGAAAAGGGGCCATCCATTGGTCTTATGTTGTATCATTCACATTTTATTCCACTCTACAGCATGCAGCAGTGGTTTAGCCTACTTCAGCCATTGACTAACCTGACTGAGTGACCGCATTGTGCTCCTTCACAAGGAGACCCACACCACAGAAAGTATGCTTCTTGAGACCCCAACAATATGTTTGCTATTAACCATTGTTTTTATACTGGCAAGATTCTGGGAGCAACTCAAAAAACAGTTTTACAAAAAGAATGACAAACAAAAACAAACATTGACAGATACAAAGTCTGGCAGCCAATGCCAGACATACTGGGTTTGCCAGTGCTCCTTTTATTAGAGTAGTTGCCACCAACCCATGAAACCCACCAATTTCAAGGGTATTTAGTCATCAGACCTCGTTGTATTTTGGTTGTAGTGGTGAGCATGCTGCACAATCTAACCCACTCGTTTGCTGCACTATGTGCAACAGAGAAATTATTTTCTCTACAGTGACAGCCAGAGCTGAAAAGGCAACATTCTGTCAGGCGAACGGGGTGTTGTCTGGGGTTAAGCGATTTTACCGCTATGGCAGTGGTTCTTAACCTGTGGTCCCACACCCTTAGTGGTCTGCAGAGTTTAGTCGGGGTCCACAACTGCTTAAAAAATTTAATAATATTAACAGGCTAAAAAATATATAAATATAGAAGCAAAATAAAACATTCTGTAACTGTGAATGTATTTGAAAATGGAGGCTAAAATCTAAGGGGCATATTATTTATACTCCGTTTGCGCCGGAATTGCGTCGTTTTTTTTAACGCAATTTCGAAGCAAAACTAACTCCATATTTATACTTTGGCGTTAGACGCGTCTAGCGCCAAAGTCCATGGAGTAGGCGTCATTTTTTTAGCGTGGACACCTACTTTGCGTTAATTATATGCAAGGTAGGCGTTCCCGTCTAAAAAATCGACTCCGAGGCATGTGCGTCGGATTTATACTCCTGGGCAAAATTCACGCCCGGGAGTGGGCGGGTCAAAAAAATGACGCACGGCTGCTTTTGCGCCGTTTTTTAGCGCCTGTAAAAGGCAGGCGTTAAGGGACCTGTGGGCTCGGAAGGAGCCCAGAGGTGCCCTCCCATGCCCCCAGGGACACCCCCTGTCACCCTTGCCCACCCCAGGAGGACACCCAAGGCTGGAGGGACCCATGCCAGGGACATTAAGGTAAGTTCAGGTAAGTGTTTTTAAAAAAAAGAAATTGTGGCATAGGGGGGGCCTGATTTGTGCCCCCCTACATGCCACTATGCCCAATGACCATGCCCAGGGGACAGAAGTCCCCTGGGCATGGCCATTGGGCAAGGGGGCATGACTCCTGTCTTTGCTAAGACAGGAGTCATTTCTATGGGGGTTGGGAGTCGAAAAAAATGGCGCAAATCGGGTTGAGGCGAAAAACTTGCCCCATTTTTTGGCCCCCAAGCTCCATATCCCCCTACGCCGGCGCTGCCTGGTGTACGTCGTTTTTTTCAACGCACACCAGGCAGCGCCGGCGGCTAACGCCGGCTAACGTCATTGTTTAAATACGGCGCCCGCATGGTGCTTCAGAATGGCGTTAGCCGGCGCTAATTTTTTTGACGCAAAACTGCGTTAGCGCAGTTTTGCGTCAAAAAGTATAAATATGGGCCTAAGTTTTGTCCTGACTGATTTGCGGGAGCAGTGCGTTGGCATTAAACGTAATATAGTGTGGGTGATGGGTGGCCTCAGTGGAATTTAGAAAAGCTTCAACCTTCCCATTAAATGTAAATTTTATTTTATACTTGTTTGTAAATGAACTATTTTTACATTTGTGTGTTTGTTTGATGAATATTTTTTTCTGTATTTTTGTGTAGTTTTATGGTTCAAATTGCCGAAACCTCTCAGGCCGGGTCTGTGGCTTCAAGTAATGACTCAGTGGGGGTGTCTGCATTCCATTAATGATTAAGTGGGGGTCCACAGAAGTAGGAAAGTTATGAACCACTGCCGCAGATAAATCGGGTCCCTTACGCTGACAGGCTCTGGTCTAGAGAGTAGGTTGTGATTGTGATTTAAGTGCAGCTGTGGTGATATGCGGAGAAGGATTGCTGCAAAGCGGTCCAGCAGAGTGAGTTAGCATTTTCACAGGTGGCACACTCAGTGCACTTGACCTCCGGAGAGAGAGTGCAAGTTGTATTGGACATTAAAAAAATTAATCCGCTGAGCAGGGAGTTGTAAAACAAAGAAATGTACTACAGCAGCACTCTAGTGTGGGAGTTAAATAAGTAATCGAAGAAAACATTTGTGTATGCAGTAGGCGCTGCCCAGATTCTCACAAGAATGAGACTCCAGGACAGCTGTCTTGGGGTTCCATGTGAAACAAAATACACAGCCAAGGTGGGGTCAGGACCGTATTTGAATGATAAGATTTTTTCAAAATTAGATCATTGGATACTGAGAATTCAATGGACGACAATGGAGCAGCAGCAGCATATATAAACTGGTATAGGCCTCCTGCACTCAACATTTCAATGTCCTAATGTCCTCTGCCTTCAGGACTGACAGTCTTCACCCTTCCCTCCTCCTGTAGCTCAGTGTCACCAGGGCTTCAGAAGAAGGTAGGGTGAATGCTGCTCAGCGCTTGGGTCTCCCCGGCTTGGCTGAACTTTGAAAACACTGATTATTTGAGTCAGGGAGAGCCAGGGGTGATTTCAGGCATCCTGCTTTTCATGCTGGAGCAGGCCTTTAAAGTCTCTTAGGGCCCACTACAGCAAGCTGTCATATCATACTGTTACAATAATAAGGTTATGCTCTTTTTTGAAGATGCTCTATCCAAATGCAGAACTGCATGCTTTGGGCACGCAGGAGCATTGCTACAGGAATGTTTTCTAGAACCAGCATGAGAACCAGCATGGGGTACTTGTGCTAATCAATTAGTGTAAATGTTGAACATGCATGATACCAGTGACACATGTTTGGATTATATTTTTATGCTCCACTGTCTGATAATCAAGTGTTGAGAATAGCCCTTCCTGCAGGGATTATCCCTAAACCTTTTGCCTTTCTCCTCCTATTTTTCTGACAATTTTGTGTTGGTTGCAGAACAGTGCTAAAGTGCATGTGCTTCTCCCCTAAAACATGATAAATATTGTCGTATCCACAATTGGTGTATTTGATTTACCTATAAGTCCCTCATAAAGTGGTATACCATATACCCAGGGCCTGTAAATTAAATGCCACTAGTGGGCCTGCAGCACTGGTTGAGCCACCCACTCAAGTAACCCTGTAACATCTCAGGCTTGCCACTGCAGAGCCTCTGTGTGCAGTGTAATTGCCACCCTGACTTGGTATTTAAAACCTCTTGCCAAGCTCAGAACTCCCCTTTTTTTACATTTAATTCTCCCTCTAAGTAGGCCCTAGGTAGGCCGTAGGGCACGGTGCAATGTAAGCACAAGGAAGGACATATACTTTTAAGCTGTCATGTTCTGATAATGAAAAAAAAAAACAAAGTCGTTCTTCATTACTATGAGGCCTGCCCCTCTCATAGGGCAGCACTGGGGATTCCTTATAATACTTTTAAGTTGTAATTCCTGATCTGAGAGGGGAGGCTGCATCATGCTTAGTACCATTGGAATGGTAATAATAAATCCTCTTTACTGGTAAAGTCAGATTTATTATGACTATTTTAGAAGTGTCACTTTTAGAAAGTGCACAATTCTCTGTACTCACTGTCCTGTGTGCCCACAGCCTATCTCAAATAGACGTCTGGCTTGGGCAAGGTAACAGCTTCACTTCTGCATCCCCTTCAGACACCCACAACACAGGATACATGCATCTGTATACTGATGGGTCTTTCTGGGGAGGAGGTTGGGAAGGGCTCACACTTACACCTCAAAGCGTAGTGTCTAGAGTCCACTCCAGGGGTTGATTACATCCCACTGATAGTCTAGAGCCGAGGCTGACCTGAAAGGAGGACCTGTGCACTTCACAAGAACTCTTCACCCCCCACATCAAAGGCACTTTATAGTATAAGTACTGGGTGCCTGACCCCTAAAATCAGTACACTCCTGGACTCAAGAAAATGCTACTGGAGTAAAGACTGCTGTGTGCCAGGAATGTCTCTGCCAAGATTAACTGCACTCAGGAACTGCTGCTCTGCTTTGCTATGCTGCCCTGCTACCTGCTGATGTCTGCCCAATAGCCCAAGATTCATCCACCAGACCCAGAGTGACTGAGCGGCTTCTGCTTTCCTTTGCCTCTCGCAATCTGAGGGGCTTTTGCCAAACTTTGACGTTCGCATCTGTGAACTAACCCGGAGTGGCCCTACTTTCCTTTGCTGCTCGCTACCTTCAATTTCAGCCCAAACGGCTTTGGCCAAACTTTGCTGCTCACATCTGTGAACTGCCCGGAGCGGCCCTGCTTTCCTTTGCCACTCACTACTTTATATTTCAACCCGAGCGGCTTTTGCTAAACTTATCCACTCGCATCTGTGAAGTGCCCGGAATGGCCCTGCTAACCTTTGGCGCTTGCTTTCAAACTCAACCAGAGTGGCTTTGTCAACCTTTTGCTGCTTGCACCCGTGAACCGCCTAGATCAGCCCTGCTTTCCTTTGCCACTCACTACTCTTAGTCAACCCAGGCGGTTATGCTCAGCTTAGCCGGAAACCGCTTCCCAAGAGGAGCGCAACCAGGACAGAACTGGAGTCCATCAGGACATCGCACACCCGTGACGAGTAGTCCCTGGCACTACCCCTTTGATCTCTTAATTTACCAGATAAACAAGCTTTATTTTACTACATCCATGTGAGGTCCTTTTCTGTGGTGTCTCTCCTGAGGGGGAGGGGAGGGGATGGGGTGCGTGTGTGTGTGGGTGTGTGTTGCACAACATTGCCGTCTAGGTTAAGCCTGTCTGCTCTTGGCCAAGCTACCAGAGGGTGGGCACAGGCTAATTTATGTAGTGCTATTGACTAGAATTGTGGTCCATACTTGGACAGGGTGCATACCTCTGCCAACTAGAGACCGCAATTTCAAACATCAAGCCTAAGTGAATATATCCGCAGTGGTTTAATTAAATGCTGACTGCTTCATTTTTACATTAGTTGTTATAGATTTCTAAGAGTTTCTTGAAGGCGGACTCTTTTTTGTTATTAAAAAAAAAACAAATTTTCGTAGAACAAAAATAATTGGAAGGGCATCAGGCTACTTTCTGTTAATTGTTTCTGCAAAGAGTTTTTAACAACAATGAGATTATGTTGTTAAAGTCGAGCACAGAAGGTGAAAGGTGGAGAGGAGTCTTCACACCATGTGACACTGGGATCGGCCATACAGAAACATCTCTCTAGTTCCTATTGAAGACTACCGGCATGGAGGCACTTAACCGTCACTTGCTAATTCAGCAGCAGGCCTCGTGAGACGAGCATAGCAGATCTTGCTTTCCTATTAAAGATAGAACTTCATTGGTCAAAGAGGTATGAATGTGTGTCTTGTAGGAAAGTAGTCTCTTTTTAGCATGGTTACCCCTACTTTTTGCCTGTCAGTGTGTTTTTACAGTGTTCATGGGGCCCTGCTAACCAGGACCCGAGTGACTGTGCTCTCTCCCTCTAAATTTGGTTGATTGGAACTTTAGTCACACCACAATTGGCATACTGGTGCCCCCATATAAGTACATAGTATATGGTACTTAGGTACCCAGGGCATTGGTGCACCAGGGTTCCCCCATGGTCTGTAACATGTATTGTGCCACCCATGGGAACACATGCAAAATGTGTCTGCAGGCCTGCCATTGCAGCCTGCGTGAAAAGGTGCATGCACCCTTTCACTACAGGTCACTGCACCAAGTCACTGTAAGTCACCCCTATGTTAGGCCCTCCTAGCACAGGGGGCAGGGTGCAGGGTGCAGGTACCTCTGTGTGAGGGCACCCCTGCCTGAGCAAAGGTGCCCCTAAGATCTCCAGCTCTATTACACTGGACTTTGTAAGTGGGGGGAAGCCATTTTACCTGTGTATTGGACCGTAGGCCAATACCTATGTCCAGCTACATAATGGTAACTCCGAACCTGGGCATGTTTGGTATCAAACATGTTGAAATCATACCCCAAATACTGTTGCCAGTATTGGTTTTATGATCCCATGCACCCCGGAGGCTCCTTAGAGGACCCCCAGCATTGCTCCTAACAGTCTTTTGTGGTTTACCAGGCAGCCTGTGCTGCTGCCACCCCTCAGACAAGTTTCTGCCCTCCTGCTGCTTGGCCAGCTCAAGCAGAGGAAGGCAGAACAAAGGATTTCCTGTGGGAGAGAGAGGTAACACCCTCTCCCTTGGAAATAGGTGTTACATGGCTTGAGAGGGGTAGCCTCCCCAAGCCACCGGTATGCTTTGAAGGCACATTTGTTGCTCTCCTTGCATAAACCAGCTTGCATCAGTCCAGGGACCCCCGGTCCCTGCTCTGGCGCGAAAATGGACAATGGAAAAGGGAGTGACCTCACCCATGTCCATCACCACCCCAGGGGTGGTACCCAGAGCTCCTTACAGTGGCCACTTGATTCTGCCATTTTGAATCCAAGGTGGGCAAAGGCCCGTGGGAGCATCTGAGTGGCCAGGTCAGGCAAGTAATGTCACAGCCCCCTCCTGCTATTTGGTTACCCTGAGAGGTGACAAATCCCCTTCCTGGGGTATGTGGTCTCCCTCTTGGGTGGGTCCTCAGATTCGACATGCAAGATTCCAGCAGGACTCCTCTGCATCGTTTACATCACCTTCTGGCCACCTGAAGTGCAAGTGGATCCTCTGGGAACAGACTATCTGCAACTCCAGCAACAACTCCGCTCTGCAGCATCGTTTCTCCGGCTCCTTCCAGCAACTGCAACATTTCCCTGACTGTGCATCCTGTGAGGGCAACGTGTCTTCAGCCTGCACAAGTAGCAAGAAGGAATCTACCTTGGAGTGAAGGAGTCACTCCCCTGCATCCGCAGGCACCAACTGCAGCAACGATCGGCTGCGTGGATCCTGCATCACAGATGGTGGTCTCTACCAGCTATCTGACTTGGGAGATGGTAAGCCCTTGCCTCTCCTTGCAGGACAGTACCCCTGTGCACCACACCTCTTGCAGTTACCCTGGCTCGTTTATTCCTGCTCCAAGAGATCTTCAGGTCCATGTAGCCCTGGCCCCAAGCACTCTTCCCTGTAAAGCACAGTCTCCTGCCTGCTGCACCAGTGACGTGGGACTCCTCTTCAGGTGTGCTGCATGGGCCTCACTGCAACTCCTGTGACTGCCACCTGTGGGTCGCCTGTGGGGGCTACCTCCTCTTCCAGTGACTCTCTCAGCTGCTGAGGGTCACCTCAGACTCCCCTCCTTGAATGAGTCCCCTGGGCCTTGCTGGTCCTCTTCAGCCTTGCAAAACCTTCTTCCACAATTCTTGCATTTGCCAAGGCTTGTTGGTGGAACATCACTTGCATCATTTTTGGAACTCCTCTTCTGCTCCTGTGCTGCACTGCTGACTTTCTTCGTCCACTGTCGACCTGGTCCTGCATCCACAGGAGGGTGGGTAGTGAATCCTGACACAGCCGGACACTCCAACTTGAACTGGACTTGGTCCCCACCCTTTGCAGGATCTACCTTTGGTGTCTTCCAGTCTTATCTGGGCCTTGCACAGTCCTTTTCCAAAGTTCTCCTGTGGGTTTGGGGGAAAAAACAGGTACTTACCTCTTCTCTCCTGGTTCCTGGGGGCACCCTGGTACTTACTTTTTGGGGTTCCTAGTTTCTCCAGCTCCCCTCTACCGATTCCACTTTCTTGGGTGGGGGTCTGCCTTTCACATTCCACTTACTTAGTACATGGTTTGGTCTCCCCCTAGGCCTTCATTATTTACTATTGTTACTATTTGATATTGCTTTCTATGCTAATCACTGACTTCTAATGTGTACATAATAGTGTGGTTACTTACCTCCTATTGGAGTACTGCCTATCCAGTATTTCACTATTTGTGTTACTATAAAAAAAAGTACCTTCATTTTTTGTAACACTGTGTGGTTCTTTCATGTGTGTAAGGACTGTGTGACGGCAGTGGTATTGCATAAGCTTTGAATGACTCCTAGATAAGTCTAGGCTGCTCATCCACAGCTACCTCTAGAGAGCCCTGGCTTCCTAGGCCCTGTCACCACCTCACTAATAGGGTACCTGGACTTGTTACAAGTTGATAACAACCATAGGTGCTAACCACACACCAGGCCAGCTTCCTACATGTATCATCTCTAAAACGCGAAGAAAAAGTTACTTACCTTCAGTAACACTCTTTCTGATAGAGACTGGCTGCAAATGCCTCACCTTTTGCATAGCATAAAACTGGATCTAGAAACTTTTCAGCAGTACCTCTCTCTGTTGGAGGGTTGTGCTGCGCAGCTCTGCACTGACAGCGTTCCTCTCCAGAAATGACTTGTAGACTAAACATCACATTGCCATGACTTGGAAATGCAGTGTGGCATTGTTAAAGCCCCACTGGCTCCTAGATGTATGCATTATTTACCTTTGGTAACCCTCTTTCTGGTAGAGACTAACTTCAGATTCCTCACCTTTTGAGCATAACCCAGGCATCAGACTTGATCCGAAAACTTTTCCATAGGACCTCTGCACTTGAGAAAGTGGCACAGTACGCCTCCGCACAGATACTGTTCCACTACAGAAGGTATGCAGGGCCTACATAGGCACCACCTCTGCATGCGGATGTCAACTGCTTTCGAGCAAGTCTGTGCCCCCAGATGCAGACCTCCAAAAGCAAACTGGTAGACAGTGTGCAGATTCCTAAACAAGGAATCTTATTAACTAACTGAGTGTTTCTTAAAGTAAGTAACTTTTGATGAGCACGCTGTCTTTCTGGGGGCTGCTTTCTTGCCAATGGGTGGATCTTAATTCAGAGCATGATCCAGCAGGAGGTGGCTCCCTTTTGCACTGCCTTGCCTTTTTTTCGCTCCAGCGAGCCCCACAGAGAGCTGGTATTCCACCTGGTGGTCTTTTGTGTTATCTATATCTATATAGAAGCTCAGTGCTTGTCACGATTCACCCTGGGCTTACCGTCGATACTGGAGAGGGATGGTGAGCGGCCCGGTTCCTGCAAGTCCTGCTCTGGCCGAGGTAGGGGCGACCCCTTCCGGTAGCCACGGTGCTGCTTGACAATAGTAAGCCACTACAGTCCGTGCCCTCCAGAAGGAGTCCCAGAGGAAAAACCCCAAGGGGGAAAAACCTCCAACAGGAACTCCCTGAAACAGATGGAGGACACAAGGATTAGAACTCAAGATCCTGGAAATCTGTAAGACTGAAGACAGAACAATAACGACTGGCGTTCCAAAAGAAAACCAGCCGGAGCGTGACCACCACCGCTGGAGTGTTGCAACGCAATGAGAAGAAGAAAAGATTCCCCTTATATACCCCTAGACAGGAAGTGATAAACAGGAAGAAGTAACACCACCATCTTGGTTTGGAAAGGAGCCATAACTAAAGATAGAAAACATGCCGCTGTGTAAGAGGAACAAATGCATGCAGGGAAGAAGGGAAGTGCACAGCATGCTGGGAAGGAGAAAACATGCTTTAAAAACTAGGCATGTATACTCAGGAAGGTCTCAAGCGTGTGGCAGGTGAGTGGTGCTATGGAGGGGGGCCCAGGCACCCTAAGACAGAATTAACCTCAAGCGCTGAGCGCAGCGAGGGCCGCGACCCAATTCTGGGTCTCCGGCCCTGCCGCGCTCTAAATACAGCGCGCGGCTGGAGAAAAGGCCCGCCGCGGGTGCCGCGACCCTTGACATGGACCGCGGCTTCCCCCGCGGCCCGCTCGCGGGCCGCCGCGGTTTCGCTGGGTTGCGCTGCAGTGGCTCGCGGCGCAACAGTAGTTCCCCCCCCCCCCAAGGCCCTGGGTTTGTGAGGAAAAAGACAGAAAAAATGACGGATCAAAAGAGGGGCATGAACCGAAGGTGCATCTTCCCAGGAGCATTCACTCATAGGGTAGCCCTTCCAATGAATGAGGTATTGGAGACGACCATGGAATACCCGAGAGTCACAGATTTCCTGGAGCTCGTATTCAGGCACTTAATCAACAGAGGAGGAGGGCAGGTGAATTATCTGTGAAAAGGATCAGGGATGTAAGGTTTGAGTTGTGAGACATGGAATACAGGATGTGTTTTCCAAGTCAGAGCCAGGTGAAGACGAACAGACACAGGGTTGATCTTTTGAAGAATCGGGAATGGACCATAATATCGAGGTTTAAATTTATTTTGGGTTAGTCGGAGAGGTAAGAATTTAGAGGAAAGCCAGACCTTATCGTGGACCTGATAACGCAGGCCTCACAACGTCTCTTATCAGCCATCCTTTTCATGCGTGTTTTAGTGGCCACAAGATTTGAATGTATGACACGTTGGATACCCCGTATTTGCCGGACATATGAGGTAATGGCAGGGCAGGAAGATTGGAAGTTTCTTTTAGAGGAATGGGAAAGGCCCTTGCATGGAATCCATAAGAACAATAGAAAGGGGAGACTTTCGAGGCACTGTGTACTGAGTTGTTGTAGGAAAATTCTGCAAGTGGTAAAAACGTAGACCAATTACTCTGCGTAGCATTAGAGAAGCTGCGTAAATATTGTTTGAGGCCTTGATTCAGCCGTTCTGTCTGTCCATTCGTTTGAGGATGGAACCCTGACGATAAGGCCACCTCTATTCCTAGTGTCTTACAGAATTGTCTCCAAAACCGGGAGATATATTGAGGACCCCGATCTGAGATAATGACTTGTGGTAGGCCATGAAGCCGAAGGATCTCCTGGATAAAGATTTGGCTTAGTTCCTTAGCCGTAGGTAGTTTTCTTAATGCCGTGAAATGTGCCATCTTTGTGAAGGAATCAATGGTTACCATTATTACTCGATATCCAACCGAAGAGGGCAAAGAGCACATAAAATCAGTGGATATAGTGTGCCATGGACCTGGTGGAACAGATAATGGATGGAGTAATCTTACTGGTTGAGTACGAGGTGTCTTGGCTTGTGCACATATGGTCAGTAAGACACATAATCCTCAGTATCAGCCTTGATGGTGGGCCACCAGAAAGAGCGAAGCAGGAGCTCTTGGGTAGCTTTCATTCCGCGATGACCTGCGATGGGGAAGTCGTGGCACATACGTAGGGCTTCTGTCTGGACTATCTTAGTAGGTAGGAACAGGGCTTTGTTGTGATAATAGTATTCCTGGTCTTTATGAAGCTGCGGTCGTAAATTGTTCATCTCCGTTGTTTCAAGGTTGGAATATTCAGACTTAACCTTGTCTAGGAATGTCTGTACTAGGCCAATGATCTTATTTTCTTCAAATAGGCTTTGTACAGGAGAATCGCTACACTCAGGGTAACGACAGGACAGGGCATCTGCCAAGATATTCTGAGAACCAGGGATATATGTAATGTAAAAATCATATTGACTGAAAAAGAAAGCCCATCGAGCCTGTCGGCTATTTTGGCACTGAAAGTTTCTCAAGCATTGTAAATTCCGGTGATCTGTCCGGGCCTTAAAGGGTTCTTCCGAGCCCATAAGAAAGTGCCTCCATTCCGTGCAAGCTGTCTTCAAGGCGAGTAGTTCTCGTTCTAACCCCGAATAGTTCCATTCGGAGTCAGATAATATGTGTGAAAGATAGAATACAGGATGCTCTAACCCATCATCATCATGTTTTTGTAGCAAGGCAGCCCCTATGGCTCTTTCTGAGGCGTCTGCGACAACGATGAACTGCTTGGTGGTGTCTGGGTGACGTAGAATGGGAGCTTGAATGAAGGCCTTTTTTAATTCTTGAAAGGCAAACTCGGTGTCTTGGGTCCAACAAAAACCTTTCCTTAAATTATCTTTCTTAAGGGTTTGCGTAATATAACTGGTTCTCTGGGCAAAGTCAGCTATAAACTGTCATTAGAAATTGGCCAATCCCAAAAAACACTGAGTGTTTGATGGAAGAGGGGGGATGGCCAATCCATAATAGCTTGAATCTTATCTGAATCCATGGCAACACCTACTTGGTTAATGCAATATCCCAAGTATTTTACCTCAGTTTGGTCAAATTTGCATTTTTCTGGCTTGCAGAATAGATGATGTTGTCTAAGTCTATCTAATACTTGGAGTACATGTTTAGTGTGTTGTTCTGGGTGGACAGAGAATATTAGAATGTCCTCCAGATAAACGACCACAGTTTGGTGTAGAAGATCAGAAAAAATAGCGTCCATGAATCTTTGAAAGATGGAGGGAGCATTAGTTAGTCCAAAAGGCATCACCCGGTATTCATAATGGCCGAAAGGTGTTCTGAAGGCGGTCTTCCATTCATCACCTTCCTTTATCCTTAAAAGATGGTATGCTCCTCTAAGATCTAACTTGGTGAATTTCTTTGCCCCTATGACGGCTTCTAAGATGTCCTTAATAAGAGCCAGAGGGTATCGATCCTTATTAGTAATCTTATTTAATCCTCTAAAGTCTATGCAAGAACGCAAGTCTTTCGTCTTTTTTGGTACGAAAAAGAGAGGAGCCCCTGCAGGTGAGGAGGAAGGGGCAATCAAACCACTCTGTACATTTTCCTCTAGATATTCCTTGAGGATCTTCTTCTCAGGCTCTGTTAGAGAGTACATTCGCCCAAATGGAACCACGGCATCTGGTTCCAAAGGAATGGCGCAATCGTATTCTCTATGGGGTGGCAGTTCCTTCTTCCCTTGAGGAACAGATGGAAGGTATCTCACCCTTCTCACAGAGGACGGGAGTTGGCGTTTCCCAAGGGCTTGGCTGGACGGACGGGACAGGTACAAAGTAGATGACCAGCAGCACCACAATAAAGGCAAAGTCCTTTTCTTCTTCTGTTTTCCCACTCACTAGATGATAATGGCCCTCGTGCCATGTCAATTTGCATAGGCTCTTCATCAGTAGCACCCTTAGGTTCAGAACGAGTCTCCTCGGAACGATGAGGAAGGGTGCGGACGTCATTGAGTGTGATGGTATACGACTCCTCTTCTTCTCCACCCTTCGCTCATTTAAACGATATTCTATTGCTAGGGTCTGATCCATTAAACCCTTGAAATTCTCCACTCTGGCGGAGTGCACTAGTTCGTCCTTAATGTCATCCCGGAGACCCCTGCGAAACAGGGTCACCAAAGTACGCTCCACCCAGGAAGTTTCAGCTGCCAACTGTCTGAATCGTGTGATGTATTGTAAGATGTCCTGATTGCCTTGTTGAATATCGCAAAGAGCTTCCTCTGCTGAAGACTCCATTCCAGGACGCTCAAACATTTGTTTGAAGGCAGCGACAAAGCTTGAATAATTAGACAGGCTAGGGTCGTTGCTTGTCACCAAAGGGGTTGCCCATGCCAAGGCTGGTCCAGAAAGGGCGCTGATCAAATACCCAACCTTGGTCTTGTCTTGCATGAACTGTGAAGGACAGAATGCGAAGTAGACTGTCAAGGCATCCAGGAACTCTCGCAATTTGTTAGGGTCACCAGAGAAGCGAGGCGTGGTTGCGGAGACAGTAGGAACATCGGTGGCTCTAGAGGCGAAGGCTTGTCGGAAGGCCGTATTCTCGGTACGTAGCTGTTGGAGTTCTTGGGCCTGTTGTTGGATCGTCATGAGCAAGGTTTGACTTGTTGGTTCTGTACTCATCACGGGATTCTCCATGGTTCCAGACAGCGACTGGAGTTTTGGACGTTGCAATCTGTCACGATTCACCCTGGGCTTACCGTTGATACTGGAGAGGGATGGTGAGCGGCCCCGGTTCCTGCAAGTCCTGCTCTGGCTGAGGTAGGGGCGACCCCTTCCGGTAGCCATGGTGCTGCTTGACAATAGTAAGCCACTACAGTCCGTGCCCTCCAGAAGGAGTCCCAGAGGAGAAACCCCAAGGGGAAAAAAACCTCCAACAGGAACTCCCTGAAACAGATGGAGGACACAAGGATTAGAACTCAAGATCCTGGAAATCTGGAAGACTGAAGACAGAACAAGTACGACTGGCGTTCCAAAAGAAAACCAGCCGGAGCGTGACCACCACCGCTGGAGTGTTGCAATGCAATGAGAAGAAGAAAAGGTTCCCCTTATATACCCCTAGACAGGAAGTGATAAACAGGAAGAAGTAACACCACCATCTTGGTTTGGGAAGGAGCCATAACTAAAGATAGAAAACATGCCCCTGTGTAAGAGGAACCAATGCATGCAGGGAAGAAGGGAAGTGCACAGCATGCTGGGAAGGAGAAAGCATGCTTTAAACACTAGGCATGTATACTCAGGAAGGTCTCAAGCATGTGGCAGGTGAGTGGTGCTATGGAGGGGGGCCCAGGCACCCCAAGACAGAATTAACCTCGCGCGCCACGGGTGCCGCGACCCTTGATCCGGACTGCGGCTTCCCCCGCGGCCCGCTCGCGGGCCGCCACGGTTTCGCTGGGTTGCGCCGCAACGGCTCGCGGCGCAACAGTGATCTCCTGGGATCCAAACAATGAAGTCTCTCCTCTTCCTTAGAGGGAAGAGGCGGGAGCATAGATAGCCGCAAAGTGATAGTTTGACCAATCTGTAATGCTGTCACATCTTTAGTCAGGGAGGATGTCCATGTCTGCAGAAACAGTTTGTCTGGGAAGAAGGAAGTGTATAGCGGATTGACACAAAGAGCATGAAGCTCACTCACACAATGTGCCAAGGTGATGGCAATGAGGAACACAGTCTTGATAGTAAGGCGGGACAGCTTTGAAGCGGCTAAAACGGAGTGCACATCATATAAGTCAGGACCAGATTAAAGTCCCATTGAGGGCATGACAAAAGGAGAAAAGGGGCATGTGTTGAAACTCTTTAAAAAATTGCATCACAAGCAGCGTGCAGACTTAAGCAGCATGGGCTGATCTGGAAACCTTAAGAAGGCCAAAAGGGCACAAAGGTAACCCTTAACTGGGCCCAAAGCAAAACCTTGCCAGACAAGAGACAGTACAAATAACAGAACTTCAGATAACTTGGCCTGGAGAGGGTCAGTCTGGGGAGTGTCGCACCAAGCCACAAATTTGACCCGTGACAGGCATATCCTGTTTTTGTTGTGGGCTGCCAAGATGACACCAACCACTTCCGTACGGAGGTCAAAGGTGTTCATATGTCGCCACGCAATCTCCACGCATGAAAATACATAAAACCGAATTGAATGGCTCCAATACAGAGGAGCAGCTGAGAAGGAATCCGATGTGATTTCAGCACATTGAAAGTGAGCCCCAAAGAGGTTTGCCATAGTCTGGAGGTGGTTGACGACAGCCAGTCATCAAGCTAAGGGAATCCTGGCACCCAAAGTTGTGCTGATACCACCGCCATCACTTTTGAGAACAGTCGAGGGGCACTGATGAGACCAAAGGGGAGCCTAGCAAACTCAAAATGTCCCTCTCCCACCACTAATCGCAGCTAGCGCCTACGGGTCAGCAGGACAGAAACATGGAAATAGAAGCCATGCTGGTCAAAGTCCACCATCTAGTCTCCAGGGTCAAGGGCAGATAAGACCTGGGCCAGCATGAGCATTTTAAATATTGCCTTCCAGGGGTAGGATTTGAGCAGGAGCAGGTTTAGACTAAGTCGTAGACCTCTGTCTGTCTTGGGCACCAGAAAGTTGCAGGAAAAACCACCATGCCCTACTTCTGGCACCGGCACCCTTTACAAAGTCCCTTTTGCCTAAAGGGCTTGCACTTCCTGTCGCAAAGTGAAGAGATGTTCCTCTGTCAGTCACTGAGGGGGAGAGTGGAAGGTGCACCAGAGATGAGAAAGGACAAGGCGCATCCCTTGCAGACAATCTGTAGCACCCACCTGTACACATGAATGCCCACCAGCCTGGTGAGAATTGGTGGATTCTGCTTCCCACCAGGGGGGCTATATCCCAGCAAGAGCACCCTAAAGAGGCTTGGCAGGTTGGGCCACGAGGAGGTGTGATGCATTGGGCAGTGCGCTGTCCTTGGCCACAGGGCAGGGGGCACCATAGCCTCTACCATAGAGCTGATGGGTTCCTTGTGGGGGCTGGATGGGTTGATGGTAAGGGGAGCGTAGGCCAAGCTGCAAAAGGAACAATGGAACTGTTGTGGTTGGTGATGCAGGCAGAAAGGCCCCTAGAGCCAGTAGTAGTCCTTATCTCCTTAAAGCTCTAGTGCTAACAGATCGGAGGGCCAAGCTGGAAGAAGAAAGGGCATATTTGCTCAACGTTTCCACTCACTTAAATTCCCTATCAGGGGGAGTGGTGTTAAATGTGTTTGGATTAGAATAGCTGGTGGAAACCTACAGCACTAGGTTTTCTGGAAAGGGGTGCTGCTGTGTCATTGGGAACAGGACAATGGCATCTGGCAATTTGTCCATTGGCCTAGGGCCAGAGCAAGGTTCGGCCCAAGCCTTGTTAAAAGGAAGAAGGCACTCAGAGAACATTTGCCCCAGTTATAGGACTTCTATGAAGACATTAATTGTTACCTCCAAGGTGGGGAGCTGGAGGTCAAGTACTTCTGCAGCCTTCTTCATTGTCATGACGTAGAAGGTGGATTCTTCTGTGGCTGGGCCAGGTGAGGAAAAAAAAAAAGAAAAGACCTGTCTCTGGAGAGCTATTGAGTCCACTAGCCTCCTCTAAGTCCTCCTACCAACTGTCATCCTGGTAGGGCTGAGCAAACAAAGTCATAATCAGAGTCAGTCCCAAAATAGGGATAGAGAGAATGTTGACCAGGCTGTATGTTCAGCAGGGGAAGCAGCTCCTTGGATAGATTCGGGTTCAAAACTGGCTGAGGTTCGACCAATGACAAAGTTTGTTCCGGAAAGAACAATCTGTGCCATATCTTTAGGCAGCGAAGTTGGCATCGACATGCCGGTATCTGGTGTGGGTTGCAGAATAAGAGCCAAAGGCAAATTATTAGTGGAGGGTCCAACTGGCGCAGAGAGTATCCTAAGTGGAAGGCCTCTCAGCTCCTTGGGGCCAGAAGGCGTGCCGAGGGAGTTGGCTGAGTTGCAAAGAGCTGGAGCATGGACGTGCACAACTCTTCGATCTGACGTGGCAAGGCTGAAGGCCCCAGAAACTCATGTTGTGCCAGGACCAGCTGCAGAATCCATTCCTAGGAAAACACTAGGAAAACACTAGTTGACTTCAGGATTGAGAAGGGTGCACCACACCTATGTCTGTTTAGGCGAATGAGAGGGATGCAAAGGGGTGGATGCCCACTACGACTACTTGTGTTTTTATTATGCTTACCTGAGGAATTGGAGCATGGCAAAGACCAACCTCTGGAGCTACTTTGAAGGCTTTGGGAACAGGAGTCTTCACATGCTCAGCAAAGTAAAATTTCACCACACATTCCCTGATGACCTTCAGGTTTATCGATGATTATTGCTTAGAAGTAGCACAATGTGGATACGATTGATATAGATTAATGGAAGCAATCATGTTGGAGTGGTATCTTGTATTCATTTGTTTGGTAACCTTTGATGCTCCCATATTTGCCTTCACAGTGGTTAAAATTTCTCTTGTATGCACTAGACTAGTATGTTGATTTTAAAATATTCAAAATGTATCATTTTTGTCCTAGTATTCTTGAGTGTGCTTATTGCTTAATGAAAGAGGGTATGGGGTTCAACTTATTGGTTAGGTAGAACACATCCCATTCAAATATTGCTCAGTGGGTTTTGTAGTAGTTGCAGTACAACTGGCATTCTGACGTGGGTTAGCACATTGACAAAGTCTTTAGTGCTGAGAGGTCTAGAAAACTCACCTGTGACTGTGAAATCTAGAGAACAGTTAGCGGAATTTTGCATCAAAAAGTATAAATCAGGGTCTTAGTCTTTCCTTGTTAGATTATCAAAGCAGCCAGCCTCGCCCTGCCATTCCATCAAACATAGAAAGTAATTGTTCAACAAATATGCAGGAGTGTACCATTACTGAAACTCAAAACCGGTTTCGTTTTCTACTTGGCAAAAATGAGACTAGTGCTTAGAAGTAACAGAATGAGGGTAGCATTGCTATAGATTAATGAAATCAATCATGTTAGAGTGGTATTTATTAATCACGCTTTTAATAAGTGTTGCTGCTGCCATATTATTTGTACTCATTGTGGTTACAATTAATATTGTATGCAGTAAACCAGTATTTCGATTTTAAAATAAATATTTAAAATGTATCCTTTGGGTTCTACTGCCCTTGAGTGTGTTATTCCTTAATGAAAGAGGATGTGGTGTTCCACTGATTGTTCCTGTAACATCTCTTTTGATTGATCTTTAACTAGAACACATCTTGCTTTACTAAGTCCTTAGCACCCAGGGGTCTATAAAACCATCCTCTGTCTCTCTTGAAACCGCTAAAGAACTTAAAAATATGATATATAACCAAAGATTCCACACCTTTAGAATATTTTCCATGTGCCAGACTGGATCTGTACATTTTTACAGCAGAGCTTCTGCGTGCCACTGTGTGGTGTTGTTAGGCTTTGTGTCAACCTCTCTTTTCCGATATTGACAGTAGTGCCAGATATAGATGCAATCCTTATGCCCCGATGTCAATTTCTTGATTGACTCTTTCAGTGCCCTTGGATGCAGAGCACAAAACAATTGCAGGTATCAGTGTGTAGATCTCCAAATTGGGACCCTTTCTAGAAGGTAAAAGAGACCCTTCCACAGTACCAAAAGGTGGGAGGGCACAGTACCAAAAGGTGGGAGGGCGGAGAGGAATCTGCATTTGGAGTTTCCACCTGAAGGAGCCTTACAGAAGGTAAATAACTTCCTCTTCTGATGGATACTTCTAACCCGCAGATTCCTCATCTTTGGAATAGATACCAAAGCAGTACCTCCCCAACATAGAGGGTCTGTGGAGTGGTTTCAGACCAAAACACCCTGCAGGACCGAATGAGCGAAATGCCATTGTCTTTAGACCTGGCTGTCAAAGCATTAGTGATTCATGAATGTGTATACTGAAGCCTATGTCATGCCCGTCAGATGTCAAGAACAGATGGGCCACATGCCAGCTCAGTGGGATGAGCCTTCAGTTCTTCCGGAGACTACTTCTTGGCCAGCATGTAGCAGATCTTGATGCAGAAGACTGTCCACCTTGACAAAGTCTTTTTGTGCACTACCCTACCTTTCTTTGCCCCGAAAACCTTACAAAAAGCTGATCGTCCATCTGATGGTATTTGGTGTGACTGACGTAAAAGCTGAAGGCTCTCGGGGGGTTCTGATGATGCAGTTTTTCTCTTTCAGGGGTAGGCAGGGCAAAGAACAATGGGAGAGTGATGGATCACCCAACGTGAAAAGGTGTCTCGACTTCACACAAAAAGGCTGCCCTAATACTCAATACCAGTTTGTTTGGAGGCCCGGTGGTGAAGGAAGGCAGCACAGAAAGACACTGGAGCTCAACTCATGCGATGAGCTGATGTGATCGCAACAGGGACGGTTTCAAGAGTCAGAAGATGCAACAAGTTGCTGTGCACTGGATTGAAGAGGGTACATATGAGGAATGTCGGGATCAAATTAAGATACCACTATGGCATCACAAACTGTTTGGGAGGGAACATGTATGTCAAAACTCTAATGAGCCACATCACAACAGGTGATTTAAACAAGAATAGGCTGACAATCTTTAATGGTGCAATCTTGCTGGGCCAAAGATAACACAAACAACAAAACATCCACCAGTCTTGGCTTGTTAAGGTATGTATTGCAGACGCCAAACCAGACCACAAATGTATCCCAGCACCCATCTACAAACTCATTAGGTAGATCACACACAGGTGTAGATTGTACAGGCTCAGTTGCACAACCCTGCCCTGCCGCTACTGCATAAGATCCTTGTAGGAAAGTGCCCTCTTTCTTGGCATGGTTACCCCCATGTTCTGCCTGTTGTCAGTGTGTTTGACTGTGTTCACTGGGATCCTGTTAACCATGACCCCTTATGATTATGCTTTTTCCTCTAAATTTGGTTGCTAGTAACCTTTTCTTAACACAAGTGGCATACTGGTGTGAAGTCCCTAGTATATGGCACTTAGGGCATTGGGGTTTCAGGGGATCCCGATTGGCTGCAGCAGTTATTCTGCCACCCATAGGGAGCCCATACAAAGGGTTCTGCAGGCCTGCCATTGCAGTCTGCAGGAACAGAGTGCATGCACCCGGTTTCACTACAGGTCACTGCACCAGGTCACCAAGTCATCCCTATGGCAGTCCCTCTCAGCCCAGAGAGCAGGGTGCAGGTACCTGTGTGTGAGGGCACCCTGCACAGCTGAGGTGCCCCCATGAACTCCAGCCCCATTTTACTGGATTTCGTGAGGGGGGGGGGATTCCATTTTATATATGTACTGGACATAGGTCACTACCTATGTCCAGCTACATAATTGTAACTCCGCACCTGGGCATGTTTGGTATCGAACATGTCAGACTCATACCCCCATACTGTTGCAAATATTGGAAGTATGATTCCATGCACTCTGGGGGCACTTTAGAGTACCCCTATGTAAGAAGTTGGCTCTGTATATACGGTTCCCCTTAGAGGTAAGATAGTGGCAAAAAGAGATAATTCTAATGCTCTATTTTGTGGTAGTGTGGTCGAGCAGTAGGCTTATCAGAGGGTAGTGTTAAGCATTTGTTGTACACACACACAGGCAATAAATGAGGAACACACACTCAAAGACTTACTCCAGGCCAATAGTTTTTTATATAGAAAAATATATTTTCTTAGTTTATTTTAAGAACCACAGGTTCAAGATTTACAAGTAATACTTCAAATGAAAGGTTGTTCACTTAGGTACTTTAGGAACTTTGAATAATCACAATAGCATGTACAGTTTCGGCAAAAATGGCAATAAGCTATTTTAAAAGTGGACACTGCAAAAATCAACAGTTCCTGGGGGAGGTAAGTAAATGTTAAGTTCACAGGTAAGTAAAACACTTACAGGGTTCAAAGTTGGGTCCAAGGTAGCCCACCGTTGGGGCTTCAAGGCAACCCCAAAGTTACCACACCAGCAGCTCAGGGCCGGTCAGGTGCAGAGGTCAAAGAGGTGCCCAAAACACATAGGCTTCAATGGAGAACAGGGGTGCCCCGGTTCCAGTCTGCCAGCAGGTAAGTACCCACGTCCTTAGAGAGCAGACCAGGGGGGTTTTGTAGGTCACTGGGGGAAGGGGACACACAAGCAGGCACAGAAAGTACACCCTCAGTGGCACAGGGGCGGCCGGGTGCAGAGTGCAAACAGGCGTTGGGTTTCAGATAGGAAGTAATGGTTAGACCCGGGGGTCTCTTCAACGATGCAGGCAGGCACAGGGGGGGCTCCTCGGGGTAGCCACCAGCTGGGCTAGGCAGAGGGTTGCCTGGGGGTCACTCCTGCACTGGAGTTCGGTTCCTTCAGGTCCTGGTGACTGCGGGTGCAGTGTTGGTTCCAGGCGTCGGATCCCTTGTTACAGGCAGTCGCGGTCAGGGGGAGCCTCTGGATTTCCTCTGCAGGTGTTGCTGTGGGGGCTCAGAGGGGTCAACTCTGGCTACTCATGGGCTCGCAGTCGCTGGGGAGACCTCCCTGTAGTGTTGGTTTTCCGCAGGTCGAGCCTGGGGCGTCGGATGCAGAATAAAAAGTCTCACGCTTCCGGAGGGAAACGTGAAGTCCTTGAAGTTGTTTCTTTGTTGCAAGAAAGTTGCAGATGGTTTAACAGAGCCACTGTTCACAGGAGTTTCTTGGTCCTTGGGTGCGGGGCAGTCCTCTGAGGCTCCAGAGTTCGCTGGTACCTGTTGGATGCGTTGCTGTTGCAGTTTTCTTCGAAGTTGGGAGACAGGCCGGTAGGGCTGTGGCCAAAGCAGTTGTCGTCTCCGTCTTCACTGCAGGGCTTCAGGTCAGCAGTCATTTAGGTGCAGGAATCTAGTTTCCTAGGTTCTGGGGGGCCCTAAATACTGAGTTTAGGGGTGTGTTTAGGTTTGGGAGGGCAGGAGCCATGGCTGTTGTCCTTGAGGGTGGCTACACCCTCTTTGTGCCTCCTCCCTGTGGGAAGGGCTGCACATCCCTAATCCTATTGGGGGAATCCTCCATCCACAAGATGGAGGATTTCTAAAAGTAAGGGTCACCTCAGCTCAGGACACCTTAGGGGCTGTCCTGACTGTTGGGTGACTCCTCCTTGTTTTTCTAATTATCTCCTCCAGCCTTGCCGCCAAAAGTGGGGGCAGTGGCCGGAGGGGCGGGCATCTCCACTAGCTGGGATGCCCTGTGGCGCTGTAACAAAGGGGTGAGCCTTTGAGGCTCACCGCTAGGTGTTACAGTTCCTGCAGGGGGAGGTGAGAAGCACCTCCACCCAGTACAGGCTTTGTTCCTGGCCACAGAGTGATAAAGGCACTCTCCCCATGTGGCCAGCAACATGTCTGGTGTGTGGCAGGCTGGCAAGATCTAGTCAGCCTACATTGGAAGTCAGTATGTTTTCTGGGGGCATCTCTAAGATGCCCTCTGGGTGTGTTTTACAATAAATACTGACCTCAGTGTGCATTTATTGTGCTGAGACGTTCGATACCAAACTTCCCAGTTTTCAGTGTAGCCATTATGGTGCTGTGGAGTTCGTGTTTGACAAACTCCCAGACCATATACTCTTATGGCTACTCTGCACTTACAATGTCTAAGGTTTTGCTTAGACACTGTAGGGGCATAGTGCTCATGCACATATGGCCTCACCTGTTGTATAGTGCACCCTGCCTTAGGGCTGCAAAGCCTGTTAGAGGGTTAACTTACCTATGCTACAGGCAGTGTGAGGTTGGCATGGCACTCTGAGGGTAGTGCCATGTCGACTTAGTCATTTTCTCCCCACCAGCACACACAAGCTGTGAAGCATTGTGCATGTGCTGAGTGAGGGGTCTCTAGGGTGGCAGAAGACATGCTGCTGCCCTTAGAGACCTTCCCTGGCATAAGGGCCCTTGGTACCAGGGGTACCAGTTACAAGGGACTTACCTGGATGCCAGGGTTGTGCCAATTGTGGGGACAAAGGTACAGTTTAGGGAAAGAACACTGGTGCTGGGGCCTGGTTAGCAGGGTCCCAGCACACTTTCAAATCATAACTTAGCATCAGCAAAGGCAAAAAGTCAGGGGCTAACCATGCCAAGGAGGCATTTCCTTACACCCCAGTTTTCCAGGGTTTTCCCAGGCAGCCCAGATGCTGCCACCCCTCAGACAGGTTTCTGCACTCCTGCTGCTTGATCTGATCAAGCCCAGGAAGGCAGAACAAAGGACTTCCTTTGGGAGAAGAAGTTAACACCCTCTCCATTTGGAATCGGGTGTGACTGGCTTGGGAGGGGTAGCCTCCCAAGCCACTGGTTTGCTTTGAAGGGCACATTTGGTGCCCTCTGTACATAAACCAGTTCACGCTGGTTCAGGGACCCCCAGTCCCTGCTTTGGCTTGAAACTGGACAATGGAAAGGGAAGTGGCCACTCCCCTGCCCATCACCACCCCAGGGGTGGTGCACAGAGCTCCTCCAGAGTGTCCCTGGGTTCTGCCATCTTGAGTCCAAGGTTGGCAGGAAACTCTGGGAGCATCTGAGTGGCCAGGCAGGTGACGTCAGAGGCACCCTCTGATAGGTAGTTACCTGGTTAGGTGCCCAAGCCCTCTCTAGGCTATATAGGGTCTTCCTCCAGGATGGGTCCTCAGATTCAGCTTGCAAGATTCCAGCAGGACACCTCTGCAACCTCTGCTTCAACGTCTGGCCTCCGGAACCGCAACTTGGCCCTCCAGGAACCTACAAGCTGCAGGCCTACGAGGAAGACTCTTTTGCAACATTGTATCCACAATTCCTGCCAACTTTGCAACATTTCCTCGGCCGTGCATCCTCAGAAGACTGCAACTCTTCTGCCTGCACAAGAAGGACTCTCCCTTAGAGTGAAGGCATCACTCCCCTGTAACCACAGGTACCTGGCTGCAATGATGACTGGCTGCGTGGATCTCCCCTCATCCTGAGTGGTATGGATCCTGCATCACGGGTGGTGGTCCGGAGAGTCTCCCACTTTGTTGCACTTTGCTCATGGTAAGTCCTTTCCACTCCACCCAAGACAGCACCACCTTGCACCTCGTCCTTTGCAGCTGCCAAGGCTTGTTTGCTTCACCTCCAAGGAGAACTTCAGGTAACGTGTAGCTCCAGCCCCCAGCACTCCCTCTTGCAACTCCATGGCCTCTGTGTGGTCCTCCAGCGACGTGGGAGCAACTTCTGTGGTGCTGCCTGGGCTGCTTCAGTGACTTGTGTCCCTATCCTGTGGGACACCTGTGGGCGCTGCCTCTGCTCCTGTGGGCCCTCTGCAACGTGGATAGAGTTCTCCTATATATATATACTTTGTGTATTTACTTACCTCCTATTGGAGGGGTGCCTCTAGTATTTTCTGATACTGTGCTCCAAAAATAAAGTACCTTTATTTTTCTACTACCAAGTGTTTTCTTTCTTGTGTGTAAGTACTGTGTAACTGTAGTGATATTGCATGAGCTTTGCATGTCTCCTAGATAGGACGTGGCTGCTCATCCACAGCTACCTCTAGAAAGTCTGGCTTCTAGACACTGCCTACACTTCACTAAGAGGGGATACCCAGACCTGGTATAGGGACCATAGGTACCCACCACACACCAGGCCAGCTTCCTACAATCCTACTAAAGCAGTAGCCTGATTGGTGAACAAATGCTCAAGCCCAGAAGTCTGGGGTACCAAACTTTTTTGGCCCAATCCAGAGACACCAAGATTTGTGGGCCTGTTTAATTCTGATCTTCAAAACTCTGTGTAGGAAAGGCCACTCCGTTAAGGTTGCAGAAGTCCTGGTTCCTCTGTAGCCTGAACGCGTTTCCTAGAGAAAGCGTTGTTGAAAACTCCAGTGTGCAGAGGTTGTGATACTGCACAGCCCACAGTTCCACCTCTCCCAGATGACCTCCCCAGCCAAGAGGCAATGCATCAGCCACCTTGGGGAGGGCCAAGGGTCTTCCACTGATCACGGTGTGGTCTGGCAGCCACCACTGCATGTAACATGGATGACATCGGACAGGTTGGTTTAGTTGATGGGCTTCCTAAGACCTCAGATCCCACTACAGAGCCTCCATACGCCACCTGGCAAAGCAGACAAGCAGGGTGCATGAGGCCAGGAGGCCAAGAAGACCTGGAGCTTCTTTCACTGATATGCTGGACCAAGGCTGAATCATCAGGATCATAGCCCGAATGTCCAGGACTATTGATGGAGCAAAGAATCCGAACTGCACCATGTACAGAATGTCTCTTACAAAGGGCACCCTGTGTGAAAGAGTAAGGTGGGACTTAAGCTTGTTTGATCATTTCAATGACATCAGGAGGTTCACTGTTTTCTGCAGGTGGTCTATGTCAGACTGTGGTGAGCCCACCTTCAATAGCCAATCAAGGTAGGAGAAAAACGGTATCTCCAACCTCTGAAGATTGGCAGCGACCACCAGCATTGCATTTGTGAACACCCGAGGGTTGCTGAAGGAGACACAGCAAACTGAAAATGCTCCTGACAGACCTTGAACGTCCTGTAACGTTTGTGAGACTGTAAAACTGGCACTTGATAGTATGTATCATGCAGGGCCAAAGCAACCATCCAGTTGCTCAGATCAAGAACAGACAGAACTTGGGCCACTGAGTATTTTGGATTTTTCAGACGGCATAGATCTAAAATACGGTGATGGTCTCTGTCCATTGTCAGTGCAAGAAAATAGCAGGAAAAAGAACTGATGCCTACTTCCAAGACTGACTCCCTATTGATGCCCTCTTGGCCAGTAGAGCCTTCACCTCTTCCCGCAGGATGGACAGATTCTGAAAAAGAATGGAAGCACGTAGCCCTGCTGGGCAATCTGGAGGACCCATTTGACGAACGTCACGACCTGCAACCCCGGTACAAAATGTCCGATACTGCCTTCCACAGGATGGCAGTGTGCCACTAAGGGCAAATAAAAAAGAGGCTTATTCACAGTGTGTCTAATTGACCTCAGTCAACGAAAAAGACTGGGGTGACTGGTGCTCTGTGGCTGAGCTCAAAGATGGCTCAATCAATTAATTAATCAGTGGATTTGAAAAGTGCAGCAAATCACCCTGGAGGATATCTAGGCACTGAGGAAATGGCAGTTGCCAGAGAGATCAGTTGAACAGCCAGGTCATGAGTGCCTTCCTGAATTCTAGGAGAGAAATCGAGGTTCAGCGGCAGTTCATTCTAGGATTTTGCTGCCAGGTAGGAGAAGGAATATCCTCTGCTGTTGCTATGGCAAATGCAAGGGGTGTGAGTGACATGGATGCAGATCACAGGTATCTGGAGGGCTGGTGAAAGTTCAAGCAGTGGTTGATGTAGGCTGGAACTTGGTTGTGCAGGGTTTGTAGGTGTGGATCAATCTCTTAAATTGGCATCTCTTCTGTACGGGGGACCAGTGGAGTTTCCTGAGGTGAGAGGTGATGCAGGTCAGTTTGGGTAGGCTGAGGATTAGTCTGGATTTGGAGTTCTGAATGGTCTGAAGTCTCTTCAGGAGGTGGATGGTGATTCTTGCATACAGTAAATTGGTGTAGTCCAGATGGCTGGTGATTAGGGATTGGGTGCCGGTGCGCCTGGTGTTGATGGGGAGCCACTTGAGGATTTTCCGTAGCATGTGAAGTGTGATCAAGCAGGTGGAGGAGACTGTTGATTTGGGATTCCATGGTGAACCTGCTGTTCAATATTATCCTAAGGTTTCTTGCATGATGGATTGGTTGGTGTGGATCCTAGTTCCACTGGCCCCCACAATTCATTCCACGGGAGGTGTTATTGCTGAAGAGGAGGATTGCTGTCTTGTCTGTGTTGAGTCTCAGGCCGTTGTTTTTCATCCAGTCAGAGACTCTTGCCATGTATCTATGTAATACATGTATGTCAGCCCTCTGGAATAGTCTCAAAAGTGTCAAGGAACGTGTGGCTCTGCTTTCCTTAAAGTTTGATGGCAGAATTAGCCTTTTTACCAGAGACACGGGACCCGTCAAATGGCATGCCCATTATTGATGCTCATACATCCCAAAAAAAGCTACCACACATACCAAGCATCCAGTAGTATCTAGGCAAGCCCTATTGACATTTACCAGCATCTTGGCCCTGTTGAAAACAGATGCAAAACTCCTGGGACTGCCTGCAAGAACTTGCTGCCCATGTCCCAATGGGCATGAATATAGCGGACTAAGAGGCAAACAGCATTGACTGACCTCAACACCAAACTGGTGTTAGAGAACATTCACTTCCTGAACCCCTCGATCGTTTTCAAATCCCTATCTGGAATGATTCTGAGCAACACATTAGGGTTGACTTTGCTGGTGGAAGCTTGGACACCAAACTCTCAGGAGTCAGGTAGAGTAACAAAGGTCAGGTGGCCTGACACAGGTCTGTGACATCTGGCCACCTGCCTGTTCACCAAGGGCAAGAGCACGTCATCATTAAATGGAAGCAATGACACAGGGGAGGCTGGCAAAGGATGCAAAACCTCAGTGAAAACATTTGTTTTGAATTCAGCTGAAGCCAGCTGTAAGTCCAAGACCTCAGCTGCACATCTAAGCATTATCAAAAATGATGCGCTCGCCTCACTTGAGGGTTCGATGGGCGAAACCCTCTCTGAAGGAGAGGTATCCAGCCCACGGGCCTCTTGAAGGGATATATATCATCCTAGTTGTGTATGTATATATATATATATATTTTAAAAAATCATCCCTATCGTCACTATCAGGGTGATCAGAGTCAAAAAGGGGAAGAAGCCTTTGAGGAAGTCCTTGGGGAAGAGGAAGTGTTTTGTCTGATTCAGAGCGTATGGGAACTGGGTTCACTGAAGTGGAGTCAAGGCGTGATCTCATATGGGGTCAAACCAGATTGGCTCAAGGTCAGACACTGGAGTAAGCAGAGGCTCGAACAGCCAGCGCAATCAGCAGAGATATTAGAGCCCGAATGAAAGTCGGCACAGAAGTCTATGCAGAATCTGGGCTGGGTTTGAAGGGCACAGCCTGCACTGAGGATGGATACGCTGACAGTTACCAGATTAGAGGCCCCTGGGGATACTTGGGACCTGAAGACAACCCATAAGGAGCCAGAAGAATGGCAAATATGCTCAATCTGACCTTGTTAAAGGTCACAACATGTTGTGGTGCCGCCGATGGTCTGGAAAATTTGGGGTGCAACATGACCAGTTGAGGAATCTGCTCCACAATCAAGGGGCAGGAGCGAGATCGATTAGTGCCTTAATGCACTCTCGACTTCTCTTTGGACAGAGTGGCAGGGTTCAGTTCCGCTTTGACATATGCTTTTTCTTGAATTTCAGTTTGGATTCACCAGACGGCCTTGATCGCTGAGAGAAGTAATGAATCTGCACCCTCAACTTGGAGATGGAATTATGCAAGATCTGTGACTTCTTCATGAGTTCAGTGATGTACAGCTTTATTTTATGGGCCTGGTCGTCTCCACGCTCATGAGAGCACATTCTTCGCCTGACTTGGAATCATGCCCCAAACCTAAACAGAGGCACACCTTCTGTGGGTCCATCAATATCGGTTTCCAGCAGCTAGAGATCGACTTTAATCCTTAAGCCATCAGTGGGGACATCACTCCTTGCACACTAGAACGTTTTTTTGGAATAGTCAACCCACAAAAAGGAGCAGAGATCCAGATCCGTGTTTGAAGGTGTGGAAAGAAAGGAACTGATGACAGTGCATAGGAGTTGTGCCAATATGCAGCTCTGCCACTTCTGGGGCAGAACGAAGTGGACACATAGCTGCACTATGCCATCTAGCAGCACACAGGTGTACTGTAGTAAACATGATCGGATCCAGTCTGGCGGCTAGGTAATACTCTAATATGAGGAATCTGAAGTTAAAAGCATCCATCAGAAATGTTAATTGTTGATTAAGTACTATTATGGAGCCCCTCACCAAGCAAAAGCTGAACAATTACAACTGGTCATAAACGTCTGCCGACCTCATGGACTTCCCAAAGTTTCAACTTACGTGCTGTCCCTACAGCTAGTCCAGGAACACTGGCTATTGATATGGTAGGCACAAAGGTCTTGCAAATCATCATCATACATCACTGTGACTTTAAGGATGTAAGGTCTACGTCATTGTTAAGACCGGAGCATAAAGTGATACACAAGGTAGGGAGAACTAAGGATTAGATTTATGCTCTGCTAAATTGTAATTGATGATGCAATTTCATGGTTCTTTTTAGAACCAGCTCAAGCATGGCATTTGGTGGAATGTTGGAACATAAAAGGGCATTGTCCTCCTGGCGCTCTTGATATTACACTGTCCAATATGAAGAATGAGAGGATAGCTGGTTCTATGATTAAGGTGATCTCACAGCTGCAATGAAATGGTGTTCCTCTTAGTATAGAAAGATGTATTGTTGATGTGACAAGATAATGTGAATAACTACTTGAAGGGCAAATATTTGGACAGTTCACTGTCAGACCCCATGCCCCCCTAGCAATGAATATGGTGGTGGATGCAATACACAGGTCCACTGTGCCATCAAGGAGATTCTGATCCAACTGGTTGAAAGATTTGTCCTTCTGCACAAAACCTAGAGAAATGCTTGGACGATAAGCCTCGCCTCAAGCAAAGGCCTGGAAATGAAGCGTCTTGAAAGTGAACATTGGGTTTTGTCTAGGTACCTCAAGGGGACTGGTAAACACATTGCTGCTTGAGACAGAGGCCCAGGACAGTAGACTTACTTACACACAGTGAACCTTTAGACAATTCCCCATCAACTCTCAAAAGGAACCTAGTAGGTACTGACAAATTGGTGAGAATTAGTGGGTTTGGTTTGTGAATAGAGAGGATGGCTCCCCCATCTCATACATCCAATTAGTCACTAGTCAGGTGCAGTGATGGCAGATCTAGAATGTATTGGAGGTAATTCAGTACCACTGGCGGTGTCTGTCTGGACAGGTTCAGCAGAAGGATGAGCAAATAAAGCATTTCCTAGCAGAATAAGAGGTCCTGACAGAAGCAGATAAAGAAGGTAGAGGTAAGTCTAACTGCATTAAAGGATATACAAATGTGTTGCCACCCCTGCCACAGATATGTGTCAAGATATTGTCAACAAATGAGACATTGTCAACAAGTAAACTGCTAGCCACCTTGTGAGAGACACTAGTGTCATCACTATCCAGGTATAGTACAACCCCTAGGACTATGGTTCGAGACCACCTTCACTCTATGTCGAACTCAAAATCCTAGCTAGGGTACTTGTGGCCTCCTTAGCCCTATGTTGCATTGATCAATGTACCCAGACCATTCATGTTTTATTCGGTGTAGGAACAGAATGGTCCATCCCAAGATATTTCAGTGGTTAGATGACATGCCCTGGTGTATCCTTCCTCTGTCATTATTAGTGCAGAGACCCAGTAGCCATTCAAGACTCTATATAGAACGGAGTGTGTGATGCTAAACTAGTTTTGAATTCAGTTGCTTTCCACAAAAGGGTGCAGAAGTCATATGCTTTCCTACTGGATCAAATAATTAACAAGATAATAATATTCTCCAATAGAGATATTTTGTGGCATTTTCCAGGGCTATTCCCCCGAACCACCTGAATATTGGTTTAGGTGGGCAAAGCCACTGGCCTGTTCTCCTCGATGTAGACTGCAACTATATGAAACTGATTTCTGCGGGGTTCAGGCAGGTGATTTCACAATATGCCAACGATGTACTATTACTTGGTTACTGTTACTTGAAGGACTCAATGGAAGTCCCTACAAACTTAGAAGACTTAGGAGTTTAGAACGGCCTTATATATTAATTGGAACAAATCAGTAATGTACCCATTGCCTGGCTGTAACCAGAGAGTACTGGGTGGACTACTTAAACACATTTTTTTTTCTTCCCAAAATTTCTCTCAAACATGCAACCTTGTCAACCATATAATAGCATCCCTCCCCTTTCCCCCACAGTACATTTACAGTTAACAGCAACAGTACATATAGAGTTCCCCCCCTAGTTGGGTGGCCTTTTCAGCTACCGGGGGTGTCTGGCGCTCCCTGTGATCGTACAATGATTTCCCACTTCTCTGTATGTATTTATGTTTTCCTCCCCCCCCCAGGTCCGTGGGCCCTTGCGATTGTCGTGATGGCAACACTGCCTCCCAATCCCCACATATCTTCGCATATTTCTTTTCGGTGCTCCTTCCGCAGTATGTATTTTTCCAATATCCGGCACATGTCCGTACCTTCCCACCAATCTTGTCTCCCCGGGGCCTACCCTGATCCCCATTTCCTACCGATGTCTCTTTTGGCTACATAAAGCCTAGGTTTAACAGTGACTTGTGATGTTTAGTATGATTAGTCTGTACCCAGATTACCAAAAGGGCTGTCTCTGGACGCAGTTCCAGGGTAATCCCAGTAGCATCCTCCAGAGCCTCCCTCCAGAAGGGCTCAATCTTGGGGCAGTTCCATAGTGTGTGGTAAAATGTGCCATTCCGTACAAAGCATCTAAAGGTGGTTGCGTATTCCTCAGTAATGTACCATATGTAAGAGAGTAATTTCTCCAGGACTACCCCATATAAGAGTCAATTCTAGTGGGGCATCTTCCTGTGTTGCCGCCTCCGCAGGAACACTAAGGCATAGGGCCTTGTGTAACTGTGCATAGCACAGCCACTGTTTAGTGGACATTTTATATTCCTTTTGTCAGTGGTCATAAGGTAGTACCCCATTGGCATCCCACACATCAGCTAGAGTGTATATCCCTGTTGCGTTCCACCCTCAGAATCCCTGTAGGGCATGGACCTTAGGGAGTTGTGTACTCTCCCAGAGGGGTGTTTTCGGGGTCAGACTATTAGACCAGCTCATTTCCCTTGTCAGTTTTCTCCAGATCAAGGTAACTACTGCCATTGCCGGGCATACCGTGGGGTCCACTCTCTCCCCATAGAGCCAGTGGAGGTAACTGATTGTTCATGCTTTCTCTGTCGGCCCTGAACGCCAGATCCTCCCCGGGGGCAAATGCCCAGTTACTAACCACGCTCACCTGTGCAGCTTTGTAACATTTGTGAATATTAGCAAGAGTTATCCCCTCCTTATCTGTACCTCTTCAGTGTACGGAGAGCCACCCTCGGTTGCCCACTCGACCATATTAGTGTACGAACTAGGGCCTCCACTCTATTGAAGAAGGCATCCTGAATAGGTACACAGGTTTGAAGGATATAAAGGAAGCGGGGGAGGGCCATCCCCTTGAACAGTGCCACCTCCCCATCAGTGATATCAGCAGAGCCCACCAGTGTTTGATGTTTTTCTCAAAGAGTCGGAGTAGAGGGGACAGATTAGCTTCATTGTTTGGTGGACTGTTTAGTGACCCAGAGCCCCAGGTATTTAAATTTGTCTCCACCACTCTAAGTGGCAATGTCAGTGCTTGGTTCGGTTCCCACGTGTCAAAGGGGAGCATCAAGGACTTATCCCAGTTCACTGCAAACCCAGAGACTTCTCCAAACACCTGAAAAGTATCTCCCAGGCATCGGACCAGCAAGGGCACCTGTGTTAGGTACAACAAAACGATGTCGGCATATAATGGAATATGCTCCTCTTTGCCACTTCTAGTCAGCCATCCCATAATCTGCGAGTCTATTCGTACCCAGTTTGCTAGTCCCTCTATTGCCAAAGCAAATAATATCAGCGACAGCCCTGCCTTGTTCCTGCAGTTGAAATTCAAAGGAAGTCTATCCATTAGACCTCACTTTCACACAGGGTCCATCATAAAGGAGCCTGACCAATCTCCTAAATTTAGGGCCAATACCCATCCTCTCTAGAACCCCAAACAGATAAGGCCATTCCACGGAATCGAAAGTCTTGTTGGTGTCCAGGGAGATTATCGCCATCCCCTTTTTTGAGTACCTTATCTGCGCCAGACTATTATGGAGCCTCCGTAGATTCAACGCTGTTGAGCGACCAGAAATAAACCCATTCCAATCCCGGTGGACTAGCGTCCTTGCAGGAAAGTAGCCTCTTTCTAGCTTGGTTACCCCCACTTTTGGCCTGTTTGTCAGTGTGTTTGACTGTGTTCACTGGGATCCTGCTAACCAGGACCCCAGTGACTGTGCTCTAAAATTGGTTGCTGGTAACGTTTTATCCCCACAATTGGCATACTGGTGCCCCTATATAAGTCCCTAGTATATGGTACCTAGGTAACCAGGACATTGGAGTTCCAGGGGATCCCTATGGGCTGCAGCAGTTATTCTGCCTCCCATAGGGAGCCCATGCAAAGGGTCCTGCAGGCCTGCTATTGCAGTCTGACTGAACCGGGTGCACACACCCGGTTTCACTATAGGTCACTGTACCAGGTCAATGTAAGTCACCCCTATGGTAGGCCATCTCAGCCCAGAGGGCAGGGTGCAGGTATCTGTGTGTGAGGACACCCCTGCACGAGCAGAGGTGCCCCCACGATCTCCTGCCCCATTTTACTGGACTTCATGAGTGTGGGGATGCCATTTTATATACATACTGGTCACAGGTCACTACCTATGTCAAGCTACATAATGGTAACTCTGAACCTGAGCATGTTTGGTATCAAACATGTCAGAATCATATCCCAATACTATTGCAAGTATTGGAAGTATGATTTCATGCACGCAGGGGGCTCCTTAGAGGACCCCCAGCATTGCTACCACCAGCCTTACAGGGTTTCCTGGGCAGCCCAGCTGCTACCACCCCTCAGACAGGTTTCTGCCCTCCTGCTGCTTGATCTGATCAAGCCAAGGAAGACAGAGCAAAATATTTCCTTTGGGCGAGGGAGGTAACACCCTCTCCCTTTGGAAATAGGTGTGACTGATTTGGGAGGGGTAGCCTCCTCAAGCCACTGGTTTGCTTTGAAGGGCACATGTGGTGCATAAACCAGTCCACACTACTTCAGGGACCCCCCCCCAGTCCCTGCTCTGGCACAAAACTGGAAAATGGAAAGGGGAGTGGTGATGCTCAGAGCTCCTCCAGAGGGTCCCTGGGTTCTGCCATCTTGATTCTAAGGTTGGCAGGGAACTCTGGGAGCATTGAGTGGCCAGGCCAAGCAGGTGACGTCAGAGCCCCCTCCTGATAGGTGCTTACCTGGTTAGATGACCAATCCCCCTTTCAGGGCTATTTAGGGTCTCTTTTTTGGGTGGATCCTCGGCTTGCAAGATTTCAGCAGGACTCCTCTGCAACCTTTACTTCGACTTCTGGCCTCCAGAACCGCAACTGGACCCTTCAGGAACCCACAAGCTGCAGATCCATGAGGAAGACACTTCTGCAACAGAGTTCATGCCAGCCTTGCAACAGTTTCCTCACTGTGCATCCTCAGAAGACTGCAACTCTTCATCCTGCAGAAGAAGGAATCTCCCTTGGAGTGAAGGAGTCACTTCCCTGCAACTGCAGGCACCTACAAAAAACTACAACTGGCTGCGTGGATCCTGCATCATAGGTGGTGGTCCCAAGTAGTCTTCTTGGTCCTCTCTGCCAGCTGTCCAACTTTGTGGAGGTAAGCCCTTGAGTTCCCACGCAGGAGAGCACCCCCTCTTGCTAAGGCTTGTTTGCGTCTCCTCCAAGGGATCTTCAGACGACGTGCAGCTCCAGTCCCCAGCACTCTTTGTAAATCCCAGCCTCCTGCATGGTTCTCCTGCGGCATGGGATCCACTTTTGTAGTGCTGCATCAGCTTCTTCTGTGGCTTCTGTGTCCCCGTTCTGCGGGACTCCCGTGGGTGCTGCCTCTGCTCCTGTGGACTTCTCAGCGATGCTGAGGGTCCCCCGTGGCTCCCCCTCCTGGGTGGAGTCCTCCTGGGCCTTGCTGGTCTCCGGCAGCACCTCTTTTCCACTAAGCGAGTTTGACAAGGCTTGTTTGTGGAAATCCTGCACTGACATCCATCTGCAATCTTCTTTCCGGCTTGGGACATCTTCTGCATCCAATCTGGAACTCTTCACCAGCTCCTGGGCTGCAGTGCTAACCTGTTCTTCAGAACTGTTGACCAACCCCTGCATCCACAGCTGGGTGGGTAGTACCTCCTACTCCTCCTGGACTCCAATGTGACACTTGGACTTAGTCCCCTCTCTCCACAGGTCTTCTTTCTTCAGGACTCCACTGCTGGTTTTCTTGCAGTCTTCTCTGGGTGTCTTCTTTTTCTTCTTTCCCTCCTTTTGAGTGGTTTGGGGAAAAATCCAGCTGTTTACTCCTGCATTCCTGGTTGCTGGGGGTACTGTGGTACTTACCTTTGTGGTTTTCTAATACCCCCAGCTCCCCTCTACACATCTTACTTACCTAGGTGGGGGTACCTTGTTCGCATTCCAGTTTTTTAGTATATGGTTTGTGCTCCCCCTAAGGGTCACTATTGGTTATTACTGCTTGCATTGTTTTCTAACCCTTTTTATGCTTATTTCTGATTGCTAGTGTATATATTTAGTGTATTACTTACCTCCTAAAGGGGGGTCACCTGTCTAATGATTTGTGATAATCTGTGCCAGAAATAAAGTACCTTTATTTTTGTACAACTGAGTATTTTCTTCCATGTGTATACGCTGTGTGACTACAGTGGTATTGCATGAGCTTTGCATGTCTCCTAGATAAGCCTTTGGCTGCTCATCCACAGCCAGCTACCTCTAGAGAACCTGGCTTCTAGACACTGCCTACACTTCACTAGAGGGGATACCTAGACCTGGTATAAGGTGTAAGTACCTTGGGTACCCACCACACACCAGGCCAGCTTCCTACATTAGTGGTGCAGCTGTGGGATTAGCACTTGAAAGTGCCTTACCACTCTGTCACTTGGTACTTTCCACAGGAAAGACCACTCACTAGCTAGGGACATACACATATCAGGACATAGTCTCTAGGATTTGGGCAATAGAGGGGTCTAGGCATAGCCCTTGCTCCAAACTTCTGTTAGAGAGACTAGAAGTTTGAGAGGTTAGGCACAACCTACACCACTCTAACATGTCTTCAGTACCTAGCACCTCTCAGAACATGGGTTCTCACTATGAGGACCTTACCTTTCAGGAACTGAGGGAAGTGTGTAAGAGTATGAAACTGAAGACAGGGAGGAACCCTAGCAAGAGTATACCTGGTAAAAAGTATAAGTACCTTGGGTACCCACACACACCAGGTCAGCTTTCTACATCATGTCTTTTTTAAAGTCTATTTGCCAGAAATTTGGCCAGGATTTTGGAGTCCACGTTTAGTAATGAGATCAGGCAATAAGAGTCGCTATGATCCATAGGCTTGTTCGGTTTAGTGATTGGGATGATCGTTGCTGAGCCCATATCTCTGCGGAGTTCCCCAGTCTCAAATGAACTTCTTATTTAAGTGATGAGAAAGATATCTAGACGTATGTATTTGGATGTGAGTAAACGTGAACACATTTTTTGTGAGGAAGGCTGTTAAGGCAACACAGAAAGCCTAACCCTCATTGGACTTTTGGAGTAAAAGTCACCTAGACTCTTTTGGGAAAATTGACGGCAAGAACGAAAACCCTAATGCAGCTTAATTTACTGGTACTAGGATTGGTTTTGGCTAATCACATTCCCATGACCTGGGAAGGCAGTGTGGCACAGTTAATGCCCTCCTGGCTCCTAGATGTACAAATAATTTTCCTTACGCTCTTTCTGGTAGAGACTAACTTCAGATTCCTCAGCTTTTGAACATAACCAAGGTATCAGACTGGATCCGGAAACTTTTCCATAGTACCTCTGCACTCAAGGAGGTGGCACAGTACAGCTCCGCACAGTTACTGTTCCACTACAGAAGATATGCGGGCCCTACATAGGCACCACCACTGCATGCGAACGTCAACTGCTTTCAAGACCGTCCTCGCCCCCAGACGCAGGGCCCCAAAAGCAAACTAATAGACCAGTGTGCAGATTCCTAGACTTGGGACCTTATTAATGGGTAGAGTCCAATCACAAACAGGGAAGGCAGGTGAGGAATCCACAGCGAGACAGCCTCCAACCAACAAGAGTGTTACCAGAAGTAAGTAACTTGTACTTCTGATAGACTTCTAGCCGCTGATTCCTCACGTTGAATAGATGCCAAATCTGTATCTATGGGAGGTGGGCTGTGAACTGATTCAGGTCCTGCACAAACAGGCAGGCATAGTGCCCTTCTTGGTGGACTTGGCTGTCCAGACAATAGTGCTTTCTAAACTTATGGAGGGATGCCCTCATAGCTGCCTGGCAGAGGTCTAGGACAGAGACTCCACGTTAATGCAGTGGTAGCAGCTTTGTCCTGGTGGAACAGGCTCACAAGCTTTCTGCAGGCTGCTTCTTTGCCAGTGCATAGCAGATTTTAAGGCAGAGCACAATCTGGCGGGAGATGGTATACTTCTGCACAGCCTTCCTTTTTTTACACCAGTAAACCCCACAAGAGCTTTTCATCCACCTGGTGTTCATTGGTACTCTTGATGTACAAAATGAGCACTTTTAGGGTCCATGCATAGAGGGGTGAGACAGGGAGTAGAAATCTGGCATGGTGATAGTTTTACTAACATGGAAGAGTGTCATAATTTTCAAGAGAAAGGAGGGTCCAGTTCACAGAACCATCTTACCGGGAAAAGGTGGTGGATGAAGTTCACCTACATGCAATCAGAAATGCAGTTTTATTGGTGAGAAGAAGCAAAGGACAGCTGTGGAGTGGCTTGAATGGGATACATTTTAAATAAATAAGGACAAGATTATGGTCCCATTGGAGTATCACACAAGGAGAAGAGGGGAAAATGTTTTGTAGCCATTTCAAAAATCATATCACAATTGGTGATTGAAACAAACAGGGCTGATCCAGAAACTGAAAGAAGGCCTAGATAGCAGACAAATAACCTTTAACTGTCTCCAGAGCAAGGCCTTGCTGGGTGAGAACCAGAACAAATATCTAAATATCAAACAATTTAGCTTTGAGGGGGTCAACCTGGCACATGCTGCAGCAAATCACAAATTTGTCCCAACAAAATTGCCTGGGCCCCAGCTCCCATTTACCCTTGACTGGTCCACGAGCCAGTTCAAAGCCTGGACATCTTGCCTGAGTCTCTGCCTCTGCATTCTTCTGTCCATTCTGGTCTGTCCTCATGCTCTGTCCCTGAGTAGTGCCTTTTGTGCCCTTCCTTTTGTAGTTTTCTCTTTTTCTTCTTTGTACTAGTTTCTGCCTCTGCCTGGTTTGCCTTTTCTCTTTTGTACTCGTTTTGGCCTCTGTTTGCTTTTTCTGTTATACTAGTTTTTGCCTCTGTCTTTTGTGCTTGTTTTTCCAGTTTTGCCCTGCCTAGTCTTTATGCGCCTTCCCACATCCCTGCACTTCCCACCTACCTCTTCCCTTTACCTGCATCTCTGCATGCCTCTCCTCTTGTTGCTTTCCCGCCCCTCCCTACTTCCCACTCCCTCTGCCTACCAACCCAAATCTGACCTACTTAACAGTGGCTGCTGCGCAACCGAGGGCATACCACTGGCGTGCCAAAGGCATGCCTGTCACCCATCCATGCCTAAACCACACCCTGCACCACAGACCCTGGTCCACTCTACCCCCCCACGCTTTAGCACTGCCAATCTGCTAGCGTTCAACACCAAATGCCGCCGCCACCACCTATGCCCCCATGTCACATTGCATGGTGGGTCCCTTCTCATGCACTCACTGCTGCTCCTCCTCCAGCATCCTTCATGCCACACTCCACACACCCCTCACACAGTATCGCCTGCATGTTTCTCAACACCAGGTTCCACTGTACGAATGCCACGAAGATCTGGGAGCACTCCCCAGACATTCTCTTAGTCAGAGACCTGGCTAAGACGTTCTTCTACCTCCACCATGGCCATACCCCTAAACACAAGATCATCTGCCACAACAGGCCCACAAACCAGGAGGTGGCCTTGCCATCATCCAAATGAATAGCATCACCTGCACCACCTCTCCTGACAAACCTACCATAGATCATGGAACACCTACACTTGCAACTATAGATTGGCCACTCTATGACCATCACAGGCATCCGTGCCTTCCAACAACCAAGACCCTACACCTCCCTTCAGTAGTCTTATCACTGACTTCATAACCCCTATCCCCATCAGATCCAATAACTTCCTCATACTCTGCAACCTCAACATTCATCTTTTTTTTCCCTTTTCTTTTTTTTGTCCTCATACACCTCACAAACACCTATATCAGCCCCATAGTTGACCCTGGCACCACTTCCCAAAAAGAGCTGATCCTGCCGAGGAGCCCCCAATTTCTCTCATATAGGCTTTCAGCAGTAGATGTACTCGCGCCAGCCAAACCAAGAGAGATCGTGAGAAGGAGAGATAATCATTGGACCTGAACAAACCAAACCATTTTTGGACGCTCACTGTTAGGCTATAACCATATTCACCTTCCTAGCCCATCAAGCAGGGGGGCCCACATTCCCTCTTTCCTCTTGCATGAGCCTCCCACCGCCAAGACAATTTTTGCAAAATAGAAAAGGGCTTGCAGCCAGTCTTTCAACAAGGGGGGGTGTATTCGCTGTCCATTTTCGACAAATTTCCCTCCTGGCCACCAAGATGGAATAGAAAATGAGGTCCTTGTCTGCTTTACTAATGTTATGACTTCCTCCAGCCGCACATTGCGTCTGGCCAAAGATAATCAAAGGGAAAGTTACTGAAACCTCCCATTCCAACACCTGAGAGATATTTACAAAGATCTTCCCAAAAGAACTCCACCCCCTGGGCACTCATAAAACATATGGAGATCAGAGGCAAGCTGTAGGTCACATTTAGGACACTTTATTACCTTGTTACTGCCTATTCTAGAGAGTCTCACTGGGGAAAGATATGCTGTATGGATCGTAAACAAATGATTCCTCCGAAGAGATGCCGGCTTGACAATCCCAAACAAAGTTAACATAGAGGATTCCCACCACTGCACTACTTTTCCCTGTGGCATGATCTTCCCCCACAGGGCGGTGGGCAATATAAATTCCCCACCCAGACCTTCTAGTATTTCCCAATACCAACATGAACCCGCTTAAATTTGGGGGACTCAGATAACACAAGTTCTTCCAAAAAGCCGGCAACCCCACGTCACTTGTGATTCTCGTAGCCAGCCTTTTACTTGAGCATACTTCAATATAGAAAAGGTACACCCCAACTTCACCTCAAGATCTTCCAGAGGGATTAGCACTCCAACACTGAACAGATCGCCCCAGGACATTATCCCTGCCTTCTTCAATGGTAATGCTAAAACCTCCTTAAAACATTCAGGGGTGCCAGGAGAGTTCCAAATTGGAGCATGTGGACTGTAGTATTGAAGGCGGAGGACATGGCGGGCCGCAGCAGCGCTGCCGCGCGCTGAGCTTCATGTCCTTCTGGGTTAGGGAGGGGGCGGGCGAGTGCTGGCCGGACCTCGCTGACTTTGATCTCCCGAGCTGCAGGACTGGTGAGCCGGCTTGGGCACCTCAGATTGCCTCCCCAAGGGCACTGTGGAGGCGAGCAGCCCTGGAGGTGCGGCACTCACGGAGGGCCATTGCACAGGCCCTCCTCCGGGGAGAAGCAGGCAGGGGCAGAGCCAGCACAGGCAAAGGCTGGTCCTGTCCCAGTCACCCCAAGGCTCCCTTAGGAGGCTGCAGGAAGGTGAGGCGGGGGAATGGAGTGTTGGAAGGGCCTGGAAAGTCTTCGGGGCCCAACTAGGATGGCCTTGGCTGTGGAATACCTGGAGTGGGGTTCAACCACAAGGTAGGAAGGTTTTGGACTGTCTGTTTTGAAGTTGCTGATCCTCTACCTAACTCTGCATGTTTAGTTGAAAACGGAGAGCTTTGGACCTTAGGGGATGAAGTTAGTACCACCAGGGGTGGGGGCCTGACTTTTAAAAAACGGTCTGGATGGCCGAGTGGCAAAAAAAATTATATCAGCGCTGCCCCTAAAATCGCCCCCTCTGTGAAATCCTTCTTTAAGCTTAAGCCTGGGGCGGATGCTTCTTTATTAGATTCTATGCCGGAAAGGTACTCCCAAGGCACTGGGGAGATGCAGGAACAATCGGATACAAGGTGCTGTGAATTAGGGGGCCCCTCTCAAGCAGTTGAGACCCCACAACGCTTTGGTATGCAGTCAGTCCAGGGGGGGTGGGGGGGCTCCCCTCTCCTCAGGCTACTGGCAGTAAGGACCCTTCCGCCGAGGTATCACAGATCTCTTTTGAGGGTAGTATCCCGTGTCAGGCTCCGGCGGATCAGTTGGGTCCCCCTCACCAGGCTTCTGGCAAGGAGCCTTCAGTAGAAGCATCAATACTCTCCCTCTTGAAGGATATCGGGAATGGGTTTTCTACCTCAGAAAAAAAAAACAGGCAGAGATTAGAGAGGTCTGTGAGGCCTTGGAAAAAAATTGGATCTTCTGTCATTAAGAACACAGGCCCTGGAAGCTACGGTGGTGACTTTGAAAGAGGACATTGAAGTGAACAAAGTTGACATTCAGGCCTTGAAGATTCTAAGCAGGCCCTCCAGAATAAGTTGGAACAATTAGAAAATAATTAAAGGAGAAATAACTTGAGGGTACTGCATGTTCCGGAAGGGGCAGAAGAACGAGTTACTTACCTTCGGTAACGACTTTTCTGGTGGATACATTAGCTACCTGTGGATTCCTCACCTGATGAATACTCCCATGGCGCCAGCATTTGACGGAAATCTTCTTACTAGTCTCTGCACGTCGACGAGGACGTCACTCTAGCCCACGCGACGCCGTCTGACGTCATACAGGCAATAAGAAGTCCTCGCCGACGTGCCGATGACAGTACCAACATTTTTTACGTGCAGAATAATAATAACCCAATGCAATGAAAGAGCAAAGCAACATCTCTTAATATTGTAAATCACACAACATTGCAATAAAATAGCTGTAGATTTAATATAACCTTTTTTTTTTTTTTTTTTTTTAAAACAAATAAATATATTTATACATACGAATAATGTATATACCCAATATATATATAGATTTATATATAAATATACACATATATACAAATATCATACATGCAAAATGTATTGCAACTTTGAAGACCAAAAGGAGCACACTCAAGGATTGCTTGGAGAGACCAAAAAGGCAACGGGGAGGCGGGTGGGACCGTGAGGAATCCACAGGTAGCTAATGTATCCACCAGAAAAGTCGTTACCGAAGGTAAGTAACTCGTTCTTCTGATGGATACAACTACCTGTGGATTCCTCACCTGATGAATAGAGTCCCAAAGCAGTACCACGCCCGGCGGTGGGTGCCTAAATGGTCAAACCAAGAAATCCTGCAGCACTGACCGTGCAAAATGACCGTCCCTTCTGACCTCAGAGTCCAAACAGTAATGTTTCACAAAAGTGTGAAGGGACGACCAAGTTGCGGCCTTGCAGATGTCGACCACAGGAACACCCCTGGCCAAGGCCGAAGAGGCCGACTTAGCTCTGGTGGAGTGAGCTCTAATGCCCTCAGGCGGATCCTTCTTTGCCAAAGAGTAACAGATTTTAATGCAAAGAACAACCCACCTGGAGAGTGTTCTCTTGTGGACTGCCTTTCCTCTCCTCTTACCCACGTATCCGACAAACAGCTGATCCTCCAGCCTGATATCCTTCATTCTGTCGATATAGAAGCTCAACGCCCTTTTTGGGTCCAGGCGATGTAGTCTTTCTTCCTCCTTTGAAGGATGAGGCGGAGGATAAAACGTGGACAAAGTGATTGTCTGAGCCAAATGGAAGGGTGAAACAACCTTCGGAAGGAAAGCAGCCTTGGTCCTCAACACCACCTTATCCCCATAAAACGTTATATAAGGGGGTTTAACCGATAAGGCCTGCAACTCACTCACTCTCCTTGCAGATGTTATAGCTACCAGGAATACTGTTTTAATAACCAAATATCTTAAGGGGCAAGAATGCATAGGCTCAAAAGGGGACCCCATAAGGAAAGTCAGGACCAAGGACAAATCCCATTGAGGCATAACGAATGGTTTTGGAGGATATTGATTCAGAAGACCTTTCAAGAATCTGAGAACAATAGGGGATTTAAATAACGATGGTTGGTCTGGAAGACAAATGAAGGCTGACAAGGCCGACAAATAACCCTTAATGGTAGCTACTGCACAACCTTTCTGCGCTAGAGACAGTGCAAAAGACAAAACATGTGACAGATGAGCATGTAAGGGATCAATCTGTCTCTCTCCACACCACATAACAAATTTAGACCACCTATTAGCGTAGATAGATTTAGTGGAGTGTCGCCTGGCCGCTAAGATAACATCCACTACATCAGGCGGGAGAGAGAAGGAACTCAGGTTGCCCCGTTCAATCTCCAAGCATGTAGGTGCAGACTCTGGAGGTTGGGGTGTAAAACCTGCCCCTGCGACTGCGAGAGGAGGTCTGCCCTGAGAGGGAGACGGAGCGGAGGGCACAGTGAGAGTTGGAGAAGGTCGGAGTACCATACCCTCCTTGGCCAATCCGGAGCTATTAAGATGACTTGGGCCCGGTCTTGGCGAATTTTCCTCAACACTCGAGGAATCAAGGGTATGGGGGGAAACGCGTAAAGCAACTGGTCGCACCAGGTTATCTGAAACGCGTCCCCCAACGCTCCCTGCATCGGATACTGGAGGCTGCAGAATAACGGGCAATGCGCGTTCTCCCGAGTGGCAAACAGATCTATCCGAGGAAACCCCCACATCTGGAAGATTAAACAGACTTGATCTGGATGGAGACGCCACTCGTGGTCTGCCGAGAATTGGCGACTGAGACTGTCCGCACGTACATTCAAGACCCCGGCCAGATGATTTGCCACCAAGCAAATCTGATGGTCCTTTGCCCAGGACCATAGCCGAAGAGCTTCTCTGCAGAGAAGGTACGACCCTACTCCTCCCTGTTTGTTTATGTACCACATCGTGGTAGTATTGTCCGTCAGGACCTGTACCGACTGACCACGAAGGGATGGGAGGAAGGCCTTGAGAGCCAAACGTACAGCCCGTAACTCCAACAGATTGATATGAAACACCTGTTCCTCTGGAGACCAAAGCCCTTTGATCTCCAGATCCCCCAGATGAGCTCCCCATCCTAGGGTGGAGGCATCCGTTATTACCGTGGCCACTGGTGGCGACTGCGCGAACGGCTTCCCCTGTGAAAGATTGTTGCCCGCAATCCACCACTTCAATTCCACAGCAGCATCTCTGGAGATCTTGACAGTACCTTCTAAATCTCCCTTGTGTTGAGACCACTGCCTTCGGAGGCACCACTGAAGAGCCCTCATGTGCCAGCGAGCATGCGTGACCAACAGAATGCAGGAGGCGAACAGACCGAGCAGACGAAGGACCTTGAGGACTGGAACTACCGCTCCATTTCGAAACATTGGAACCAATTCCTGAATATCTTGAATCCGCTGAGGCGGAGGAAAGGCTCGACTCAATGTTGTATCCAGTACTGCCCCTATGAACAGGAGGCGCTGAGAGGGCTCCAGGTGAGATTTGGGCACGTTCACCGAAAAGCCCAGGTCGAACAACAACTGGGTTGTTGACTGCAGATGATGCGACACAAGCTCCGGAGACTTGGCTTTGATCAACCAGTCGTCCAAGTAAGGGAATACTGCTATCCCCTTCCTTCTGAGCTCCGCCGCAACCACTGACATCACCTTTGTGAAGACTCGAGGTGCTGAAGTAAGACCAAACGGGAGGACCGCAAACTGATAGTGCTGCGACCCTACCACAAACCGGAGATACTTCCTGTGCGACTTGAGTATCGGGATATGAAAGTAAGCATCCTGCAAGTCGACAGACACCATCCAATCTTCCTTGTTCAACGCCAAAAGCACCTGTGCTAGGGTCAGCATCTTGAACTTTTCCTGTTTGAGGAACCAATTCAAGATCCTCAGATCCAGGATTGGTCTCAACTGACCATCCTTTTTGGGAATCAGGAAGTATCTTGAGTAACAACCTCGACCCTTTTCCTGCTCTGGGACCAACTCTACCACGCCCTTTGAAAGGAGGACTTGAACCTCCTGTTCTAGCAACAGGAGGTGTTCTTCTGAACAATAAGATGGGCGGGGCGGGATGAGGGGCGGGAACTCCCGAAAGGGAAGGGCGTAGCCTTTTCCCACAATGCCGAGAACCCAAGTGTCCGTTGTGATAGACTTCCACTTGTGGAGAAAACGCTGTAATCTTCCCCCTACAGGAGAGGAGTGAGTGGGAAACGGTGGAAGCCTAAGGCTGCTTCCCCTGCTGCACCCCTCCAGAGGACGAGGAAGAGGCAGAGTGCTGTTGAGAGGCTCCTCTGGTACGGACCCCACCCCTCCCCCTCCCTCTAAATGACCTATAGGGGAGGGAAGAGGCGGGTTGCTGGAACCTCCCCCGAAAGGAAGAGGAATAAGAGCCACGCCCAAATCCCCGAAACCTCCTGAAAATTCTAGAAGAGGCAGAGGAAGAAGGAGCTTGCAGTCCTAACGATTTGGCTGTGGCTCTGCTCTCCTTAAATCGTTCCAAGGCTGAATCTGCCTTGGCTCCAAACAGTCTGTCCCCATCAAACGGGAGGTCCAGCAGGGTCGACTGCACATCCGCAGAGAACCCTGAGTTTCGGAGCCAGGCCTGTCTTCTTGCCACCACAGCCGTGCCCATCGCCCTGGCCACCGAGTCGGTCGTGTCCAGCCCAGACTGGATAATCTGGGTCGCGGCAGCCTGGGCGTCCGAGACCACATCCAAAAGACCCTGGGGAAGCTCCGTGAATGAAGACGAAATATCATCCATCAGCGCATGGATGTACCTCCCCAGAATGCACGTGGCGTTGGTGGCCTTCAACGCCAAACTGCATGACGAAAATATTTTCTTGGACTGCGCATCCAGTTTCTTGGAGTCTCTGTCTCCAGGCACCGTCGGGAAGGAACCAGGCGCTGACTTTGAGGAACAGGAGGCTTGCACCACCAAGCTCTCCGGCGTAGGGTGTCTAGAGAGAAAGCCAGGGTCAGATGGTGCAGCTCGATACCTCCTGGCCACAGCCCTATGAACGGCCGAGGAAGACACCGGCTTCTTCCACACCTCCAACACCGGATCCAGCAAAGCCTCATTAAATGGCAAGAGAGGCTCAGCTGCAGCAGAGGCCGGATGCAATACCTCTGTCAGCAAATTCTGCTTTGCCTCTGCCACCGGCAAAGGCAGGTCCAAAAAGCTCGCTGCCTTCCTCACCACAGCATGAAAGGAAGCAGCCTCCTCCGTATATTCCCCTGGAGATGAAAGGTCCCACTCAGGGGAAGTGTCCAGCCCACTGGCTGTATCCAGACCATGCAGTCCGTCTCCAGAGTCCTCAATCTCTCCCTCCTCTAGGACTCGCTGGTACTCTTGCTCTTCTAAAAGACGGAGAGCACGCCTCCTCGAATGAAGTCTCTCCTCGATACGCGGAGTCGACATGGCCTCCGCCGACGTCGAAGAACGGCGCCGATCTCCAGAAGCATCTGACGCCACGTCCGGCGCCACAGGCAGCTTCGGCGCCGAGGCAGGTGCCGGAGGACGAGGTCTTGGAGCCGATGGACCAACCGGAGTCACAGGGCAAAATCCTGACTTCGACGGAGGGGCAACCTCCGGGGCCGAAACATCCGAAGCCACCGGAGCGGCCACCGACGCCGGCACCGGCGCCGAGCCCACATTCCCAAAAGGGAGAAAGGGCATAAAGGGTGCCGGCCGAAGAGGCGCAGGATCACCCAACGAAAAGGCCAAGGGCCCCGAAGGACCAGCCGGAGCAGCTCCTGGAGCCATCTGCTGAAAGATGGTATACATCGCATTAAGAAACGCGGTACTATCGGCTCCAGGAGTGGGAAAAGCCGGATACTGGGGTGCCTGGATCGAGGGCGACCCCGACGCCGGCCTCGACGTCCGCGACGCCGGAGAAAACACAAGAGGCTGCACCACCTCAATCACTGACGCCTGACCAGGTGAAGTCGGTGACGCCGGAGAGGGCAACGGCGTCGATGGATGCGGCGTGACCGTGGGGCTGACCTCCCAAGTCCTCCGACGCCGAGCCGAAGGTGACCTCGAACGAGACTCCTTGCTGGAGTGACGTCGTGAGTCTCTACGGCGCCGGGAGTCTCGATGACGCCGGTGAGACCTTGGCGAAGAAGACTTCTTATGATGTTTCTCCTTCTTCTTTGACTTTGCCATAAATAACTTGGCCTCGCGCTCTTTGAGGGCCTTCGGATTCATGTGTTGACATGAATCGCAAGTCGAGACGTCGTGGTCGGAGCTCAAACACCATAGACAGTCGGAGTGAGGATCTGTAACTGACATCTTGCCCCCACACTCTCGACAGGGCTTGAAACCCGACTTCCTCTGAGACATTGTTACCGCAGAGAAGACTACGCAGCAGACAATACACTGTAACCACGAAGGTAACAGTAACTCCCTCGAAGATAACCGTTTCGAATGCACGGAAAAAAGGGAACTGTCATCGGCACGTCGGCGAGGACTTCTTATTGCCTGTATGACGTCAGACGGCGTCGCGTGGGCTAGAGTGACGTCCTCGTCGACGTGCAGAGACTAGTAAGAAGATTTCCGTCAAATGCTGGCGCCATGGGAGTATTCATCAGGTGAGGAATCCACAGGTAGTTGTATCCATCAGAAGGAGTTGATTTGAAGGCTTTTTGGTTTCACTTCTAATTAGAGGAGAGCCAAGAAGAAATTGCGCTGGACATTCAAAGGATTCATAGAGACCTCTTCAGGAAAAATCCAAGTGTTAGCAAGCCTCGGAAAATTTTGATGAACTTTTTAACATATGGTTTGAAGGAGAAAATTTTGTTAAAAGCACTTAAGTTGAGATCTTCAAAAGCACAGGATTTCTCATTTGAAATTAAATAAGATCTTTCCAGGATCACCGTCATTAGGCAGTGGGAGTTGGGGCAACGGCTCGAGGAGTTTAAATTATTGAGAGCCTCTGCACAATTTACATTTCCCGCTAATCTAAAGGTTATGTTTAACAACAAAATGTATAATGTGAGAGATGGGAAAACCGTGGATGAGCTGTTGGCTGTACTTAAGTCAGGGTCAGCACGATGGGGAAATAACATCCCTGGCCCTAACCCGGGAAACACGTGTGCTCTAATCGTGGACATACTTCAGTCCACCTATCAAAGGAGGTCCTCCATGGGAAGGGCAGGTGGCGGGAGGTCACAGGGTGGGGAGCATGTGGGAAAAAATGTAGAAAAAGGTTTCCTCATTCACCTCAATCAAAATGGCACCAAGGGGATAATGGCGAGTGAGAGTAGTAAATGCCGGGACCACTCTTCTGTTCAGCTACTCTCTGGGAATGTGAACGGATTACGAACAAAGGGTAGGAGAGACAAAATTTTACAATATTTAAAAGACTCCCCTGCTAAAATTCTAATTCTATAAGAGACCCATCCAACTAGAGATAAGGGGGTTGATCTCTTTAAAAAGCTACCATGGGTACACTCATTTGCTTGTACGGAACATAATTTCAATACTAGGGGGGTTGCCATTTTAGTTAAGCATGGGATTAAGGCAGGATTGTTAGAGGTACGATCTGATCCAGTGGGAAGATGGATTATAGTTAAGATACAAGTTTATGACAGAAAATTTACTGTGGCTGGGTTTTATGGTCCAAATTGTGACGATATTGGCCCTCTTGAAAAATGCTTTTCACAGCTAGTCGACTTCTCGGATCTGGTTCTAATTGCTGGGGATTTTAATGTAGTGCTAGATAATAATTTGGATAGATCTGAGAAGTGTAGGTCATTAAGGACTCCAAAATCCCAACGTTTTTTGAGAGGAGTGATGAAAGAGTTGGGGTTAAGGGATGTATGGCGGAGGAGGAAGAGAGAATTAAGGGAGTTTTCTTTTTACAATCAGAAATATAAGCACGCATCTCGTATAGATTATTTTCTTATTGACTGCAGGGTTGAAGGTTTGTTAGGTAATATTATTTACCCGCCCATCTCTCAGATCACGCAGCAGTGGTATTAGAATTAAGGGTGGTTGGACGGTCTGGCGGTAGCAGGTGGACGTTTGACCGTATGTTACTGCAAGATTTGGAAGCTATTGATCAGTTGCGAATAGAGACGGAGGTCTTTTTTAAAATCAATTTAGGTTTGGCCTCTCTTGCAGTGGTATGGGACACTTTTAAAGCAGTCATGAGAGGTAAGACTATGAATATAGTCAGTTATAAGAATAGGCAGTACAGGGCCACTAATTTACAGTTGGAACAGGAAATGCTTCAAGTGAGGAGGCAAATTTTGGGGGGACACTAAGGAGGAGGAGTCTGAGGCTTTGGAGTCCAAGTTGAAGGAGCTAAGGCTTCAGTTGGAGGATGTGCTACAAGTTAGAGTCACCAAAAGAGTAGAGGCTAGTAAATTAGCCCATTTTGAGTATGGGGAGAGTGCAGGTAAGCTAGTAGCTTGGAAATGTAGGTGAGATCTAGTAAGGAACTATATTAAGGAAGTATAAATTAATCAAGCAGGCGAGAGATCTTCAAATAGGGAGGAAATGGAAGTAGCTTTTGTAAGGAAATGCCTCCTTGGCATGGTTACCCACTAACTTTTTGCCTTTGCTGATGCTAAGTTATGACTTGAAAGTGTGCTGGGACCCTGCTAACCAGGCCCCAACACCCTGGCACTCAGGTAAGTCCCTTGTAACTTGTACCCCTGGTACCAAGGGCCCTGATGCCAGGGAAGGTCTCTAAGGGCTGCAACATGTCTTATGCCAACCTAGGGACTCACTCAGCACATGCACACTGCCTCTCAGCTTGTGTGTGCTGGTGGGAAGAAAATGACTAAGTCGACATGGCACTCCCCTCAGAGTGCCATGACAACCTCACACTGCCTGTGGCATAGGTAAGTCACCCCTCTAGAAGGCCTTACAGCCCTAAGGCAGGGTGCACTATACCACAGGTGAGGGCATATGTGCATAAGCACAATGCCCCTACAGTGTCTAAGCAAAACCTTAGACATTGTAAGTGCTGGGTAGCCATAAGAGTATATGGTCTGGGAGTTTGTCAAACACGAACTCCACAGTTCCATAATGGCTACACTGAAAACTGGGAAGTTTGGTACCAAACTTCTCAGCACAATAAATGCACTCTGATGCCAGTGTGCAATTTATTGTAACATAAACCCAGAGGGCATCTTAGAGATGCCCCCTGAATACCTACCCGACTTCTAGTGTAGGCTAACCAGTTCCTGCCAGCCTGCCACACACCAGACATGTTGCTGGCCACATGGGGAGAGTGCTTTTGTCACTCTGTGGCCAGGAACAAAGCCTGTACTGGGTGGAGGGGCTTCTCCACTCCCCTGGCAGGACTGTAACACCTGGTGGTGAGCCTCAAAGGCTCACCCCTTTTGTTAAAGTACCCCAGGGCATCCCAGCTAGTGGAGTTCCCCGCCCCTCCTGCCACTGCCCCCACCTTTGGCAGCAAGGCTGGAGGAGGTAATGAGAAAAACAAGGTGGAGTCACCCACCAGTCAGGACAGCCCCTAAGGTGTCCTGAGCTGGGGTGACCCCTGCCTTGAGAAATCCTCCATCTTGAGTTTGGCGGATTCCCCCAATAGCATTAGGGATGAGGCACAGGGAGGAGGCACACAGAGGGTGTAGCCACCCTCAAGGACAGTAGCCATTGGCTACTGCCCTCCCAGACCTAAACCCCCCCCCTAAATTCAGTATTTAGGGGCTCCCCAGATCCCAGGAAATCAGATTCCTGCACCCTGCAGAAAGAAGGACTGCTGACCTACAAGCCAGCAGAGAAGGAGGAAGACGACAACTGCTTTGGCCCCAGCCCTATCGGCCTGTCTCCAACTTCGAAAACCTGCTCCAGTGACGCATCTGACCGGGACCAGCGACCTCTGAAGTCTCAGAGGACTGCCCTGGACTACAGGACCAAGAAACTCCCGTGAACAGTTGCCCTGTTCAAAACCAGCTACTTCTTTGCAACAAAGAAGCAACTTCAAAAGACTTCACGTTTCCCGCCGGAAGCGTGAGACTACACCGACGCCCCCGGCTCGACCTGCAGAAAACCAACACCTCAAGGAGGACTCCCCGGCGACTGCGAGTCCGTGAGTAACCAGAGACGACCCCCCTGAGCTCCCACAGCGACGCCTGCAGAGAGAATCCAGAGGCTCCCCCTGACCGCGACTGCCTGTAACAAGGGACCCGACGCCTGGAACCAACACTGCACCCGCAGCCCCCAGGACCTGAAGGAACCGAACTTCGACGCAGGAGTGACCCCCAGGTGACCCTCTACCTAGCCCAGGTGGTGGCTGTCCCGAGAAGCCTCCCCTGTACCTGCCTGCACCGCTAGAGTGACCCCCGGGTCCCTCCATTGAAACCTATACAAAACCAGACGCATGCTTTGCACACTGCACCCGGCCGCCCCTGTGCCCCTGAGGGTGTGTTGTGTGCCTACTTGTGTTCCCCCTTCCCAAGTGCTCTACAAAACCCCCCTGGTCTGCCCTCCGAGGATGCAGGTACTTACCTGCTGGCAGACTGGAACCGGAGCACCCCTGTTATCCATAGGCGCCTATGTGTTTTGGGCACCTCTTTGACCTCTGCACCTGACCAGCCCGGAGCTGCTGGTGTGGTAACTTTGGGGTTGCCTTGAACGCCCAACGGTGGGCTGCCTACGCCCCAGGACTGAGCCTTGTAGGTGTTTTACTTACCTCCTAATCTAACCTTTACTTACCGCCCCCAGGAACTGTTGATTTTTGCAGTGTCCACTTTGAAAATAGCTTATTGCCATTTTTACAAAGATTGTACATGATATTGTTTTTATTCAAAGTTCCTAAAGTATCTAAGTGAGGTACCTTACATTTAAAGTGTATACTGTAAATCTGGAACCTGTGGTTCTTAAAATAAACTAAGAAAATATATTTTTCAATATAAAAACCTATTGGCCTGGAGTAAGTCTTTGAGTGTGTGTTTCTCATTTATTGCCTGTGTGTTTACAACAAATGCTTAACACTATCCTCTGATAAGCCTACTGCTCGACCACACTACCACAAAATAGAGCATTAGAATTATCTGCTTTTGCCACTATCTTACCTCTAAGGGGAACCCTTGGACTCTGTGCACACTATTTCTTACTTTGAAATAGTATATACAGAGCCAACTTCCTACAGCTTTCCACTTTATTTTCTGAACTGTATAAAGAAGATGAAGTAGGAGAGGAGGATATTGGTAAAGTGTTGTTGGATGACATACTCCCAACTATATCACAAGAAGAACAAATTGCTTTGAATAGTCCGATCTCAGCTGGGGAAATCAGGAAGGTGTTGTTGGGTAGTAAAGATGGTAAGGCACCGGGCCCAATGGCATTCCTATGGAATGTTATAAATTGATAGCGGAGTCAATAATTCCAGTCCTGAAAGACTTGTTTGCTGAAATCGTTGAAGGCAGGGCCCCTATCCCTGGTTTATGGAATGAGGCTACGATTGCTTTAATTCAGAAACCGGGTAAGAGTCAACAAGTGTGAATCTCATAGGCCCATCTCTCTGCTGAATTGTGACTATAAGATATTTTCTAAGATTCTTGCTGATAGACACAGCAGAGTGATGGATCAACCAATTCACCCTGACCAAAAGGGATTTATCAAGGGTAGGTTTCTCTACAAATTGACCTATAATTTGGCGGGGGCAATAGATATGGCTACCTCATTGGAAACGCCTCCTGCTGTGGTTACTTTGGATGCAATGAAGGCCTTTGATAGGGTGAACTGGAGATACTTAACATTCATCCTGAGATCGGTTGATTTAGGAGGAAACCTTTGCAGAGCTATAGATTTAACATATAGAGATCCCATTGCTAGAGTTTTAGTAAACAGTAATCTTACTGAGCCTTTGAAGACTACGAGGGGTACGAGGCAGGGCTGTCCTCTTTCCCCGTTGTTGTTCGATCTGTGTATAGAGCCTCTAGCCAGAAAAATAAGAGGCAACTCGGTTATTGCTCCTTTTGAGCGTAATGGTTGGGTGAAAAAGGAGGCTCTGTATGCTGACGACCTTTTAATTTACACGGCTGATGATTTTGGTAGAGTTTCGGGATTTCGGGTTAATCCAGAGGTTATGGCTTGGAATCATTTATCGGTGGGACAGATACAACTGAAGAGAGAAATTAGATATTTAGGGACTCTATATACCCAGGGTATTCAGTTGATTGCACTAACTAATCTAAAACCAGTGATAGAGGAAGGGTGCAGATCCCTTCAGAGATGGATGTACCGGCCCCTGACACTGGTAGGGAGGGTTAATTTGGTGAAGATGATGATTCTGCCTAAACTTAACTTTTTGTATAGCTCTATACCTTTGTTAATGCATAAGCAGTATTTGTTAAAGCTTCAACAGGCTATTACCTCTTTTGTTTGGGCAGCAAAGGGATCTAGGATATCATGGAAAACACTGAGGAGAAAGAGGGAAAAAGGGGGGCTAGCGCTCCCGGATTTGACCTATTATGCCTGGGCTTTTCAATTCAGTAAAAATGCTGTTTTCTGTTCCCAATGCCTCAGCGATCGGTGTAATGTTTACAGCTATGTTGAGCTCGGTTAGGGGAGCCGTTAAGGGATTTCTTTTTAAGTTTGGAGACCCAAAATTCTTTAAAAAAATAAAACTGAAATTCCTCTGATCTCGCATCAAGTTGGGACTATTTGAGGCTAGCAGCAGGAGTTAGTTACTACAGCCACATGCTCCAATTTGGGACTCTCCTGGTACCAGTGAATGTTTTAAGGACGTCTCAACATTCATCTTGACGACCCCACAGACCAAAATGCCACCAATCTTCTAGAAAGCCTCAACAACATTGAGCGCCTGCAACATATACAGGACCCGACCCACACTGCTGGACACTCACCCCTATCCTATCCTATCATCCACCAACAAGATCACACTCTGCCACTCACAGGGGGAGACCACTCCGTCATGGTTTTTTTCCATTGTTCTGAAAGGAGTTGAGAGCACTTGGGGTTATCATACTATATTTAACGATAAGTTATTTTTGAGTTATAGGCATTCCAGGTTGTTAGGAGGGTTGGATCTGTTGGCTGTTGTAAAGTACCAGACGCAATTCTGATTAGAATGTAGAGAGCTTGCTCTGAGCAATCTGAGGATCTGTGTTTCATTGATGCTGAAGGTCTATTTATCCTAAACACGCTAGCTTTCTTCTTCTGGAAGAAAGCGCAGTCAGATTTTCTTGTTGCTCCCCTACGTCAATGTTACATTGTGTGGAAGAACCGTTTACTCCATTTGTGTGTTACCAGTAATTGGCTTTTCACTGGAGGCTTGTGCTACAACCATTGTTCTCATCTCTCCATTACTAAATGCTGTGCTATAAAAGAATGTCAACAGGTGGATATCCTGAAGAATGCGCTGGTACGCCGAAACGCATGTCGATTTGCCTGCGATGATTACACCAAGCAGAAATTAAATGATCCTTCAAGAAAATTGTGTTGCGTGATAAAGATGAGTCAAAATATGCAAATTATTATGAAGTATATTGTAAATTATGGGGGCGTGGCCTGCAGCCGATGCAGCAGCACGCTTAGTGTGGAGCTCCAGGGCCGCGAACCGGGCCCGAACAGTATAAAACTTGCAAATAATGCCCGATTACAAATGAGATTAAAGGTCCAGAAATCAGAACACCGGCAGAATACGAAGATACCAAAGCGAACCTAAACGGTGGAGGAAATCGGGAGAATTTGCCATGTCTTGGCCGGCTCTCTCTGCGGCCGCATAGATCCAAGATGGCGGCCACACCCAAATGACGCCGCAACCGGGGAAGATGAGGTGAAGAGCGGAGACGGGGACCTCTGCTGGGACAATGAGGCGGCACCGATCCTGGAAAAAGCCCCCCTGCTAATAGCGGACCTCTTACCAGTAGCGGACGGCGGAAACAAGGCACGGTGAGTGCGCGACCCAGCGACATAAGAGCGCGACCGAAGAACGAAGGGGCCCTAACAATTGAGGGGCAGTGCAGGGCAACTCACCCCCCCAACAACAGGCACGAAGGCAGAGGAGGGACGCGGGTGGTGGAAGCACCCCAAAAAGTGAAAGGAACACTGGCAGAGATTTGAGAGGATCCTGAGAGTCTACATAAAACTGACCACGCTCAGAAAACACTTCACTCCTCTGGAAAAGAGGTAATACGGACTGCACAATCAATACCAGAGGGCTCACTGGCGAAGCCAAAACAATATCCCTGCTGTTTCCTGCCCTCATCTGCCTAGACCCATAGTCTGTTTTCTCTTTCCTGCTATGCCGCAACCCACAGAACCATACCAAGCTGGAGGGAAAAGCGGATCGTAACCAGCTTTTACAAATGACCTGAAATCCGCAACTTTCGTGGGGGATGGAGAGCACCGGAACCAGCCAGGGGAACGACCAAATTATGCCATCGAGAGGTGGAACACACTAAATTGCATGAACAAACCTATCTATACCCCGGCCTGATCCCCTGATCCGAGAATGGGGAAACCCAAAAAACGAGAGGAACACCATCAAGATGGCACCGCTTCCTCCAGACCGCTTGAACAATCCCAATCCGCAGGCCCACAAGAAAACCAGGAACTACAGGTGACAACCTTAGATACCATTATCCTCGCCATTAGGGAATCCCGCGAGGCACTTGAAAGTAAAATAGACAACCTAACAATTGACTTCTCACTACTGCGAGATGACCACCAGAGATTGGCTGAAAGAGTAGGAACGAACGAAAAAAATATCACACTGGTGGCCACAACGCAGAAATCCACATCTTCAGAGCTTCAGGAACTTGCATTGAGGATCAAAGTACTAGAAACAAGGGCGGAAGATGCTGAAAACAGGGCCCGGCGGAGTAACATCAGAATAGTTGGTATACCAGAGGATACGGAATCACCGGCAGTCAACATGGAGGGTTTCCTAGAGCAGTGGCTTAGAAGCGCAGTGGCGCCTGAAGGCCTTTCGGCTTTTTTTTGCGGTGGAGAGGGCCCACAGAGCACCCAGCAGAATACCACGGCCTGGAATCACACTGGGAATAATAGTGGCAAAACTATTACATTATAAAGACAGAGACCACATACTAACTCAATCTCGACTGAGAGGTGAGATCCTATATGAGAATCGGAGAATCATGATATTTCCTGACTTCACCAGAGGAACGCAAGCACAAAGGGCCTCCTTCAATGAACCTAAGCAGGTCCTACATGAGAATAATATAAAATACGCAATGATCTTCCCGGCCAAGCTTAGAGTAGAATACAACAACACAATGCACTTCTTTTTATCTCCGCAAGCAGTGGAAGACTGGCTGGAAAACCTGGACCTGCCCAAACTGGCTCCCAACACTCGAGCCCTCCGCGCGTCTGGAAGAAAACGAGGTAGACCTAGGAAACAGATTACTGAGGCAGCACCACAAGACATCAGTCATTGCAGGAGGAGAGAGGCCATAAACACAGCAGCAACTCTGAGCGGAGGAACCCCTCCACTATCCCCAGCCTCTGGCGTTGTCGGATATCGAATCTGGCGATGAGGGGTCCTCGAGATCCTCGCAGGTCACCCTTGTCAGCTTACCCCCAGTGACTCCGAGAACAGCAGATGAGATTATCTGAAATCTCCCAAGAACATTGATCTGAGCTTATACGAGACTATTACATAACTTAGGCGAAAGAAACTATGAAACTGGACTTAACAAAACCTCTAAAATGCACTTTACTGGGCAGCTGAAGTAGCACAGATGGGCCCTGGGAATGGCCCGGGGCAACAGCTCTCGGCCTTTGACACGCCACCCACCTATAGGACATTAACTAAGACTGTTAATATGGTTTGGACGGGGAGAGTTCTAGATACCGGTCCTGGGGAAGGGGAGTTGGGAACTGAGTTAGTTAAATTCGTTTTTGGAGTACTAAATGCACAAATAGGCAATGACTCAAGCAATTCTCGATTTCTTTTAAGTAAACTTAACTTAGCATTAGGGTCCCAAACGTTGCAACAAGAATACAGGCATGGGCCATGTCAGACCAGCAATATAGACCATAACTACACAATATAAAATTATAACGTGGAATGTTAGAGGCCTAAATAACATGTCTAAAAGGTACAAAGTGCATAATTACCTTAAACGAAGGGGTGTTCACATAGCTATCTTACAAGAAACGCACCTAATAGAACAAGAAGTTAATGCCCTGAAAAAAAGATGGAGGACAAATCTTTGCCACTACTTACTCAGCGTTTGCATGGGGAGTGTTATTATGGGTCCGCCCCGGGGTACCCCTACAGGTGCTGCACAAGATCATAGACAAGGACGGGAGGTATCTAATAATAGCAGGGAGATTAGAAGGAAGGGAGATAGCCATTAGTGGAATATACGCTCCAAACCAAGATCAAGGGAAATTCCTCAACAAAATATCACGGGACATAGGCCCACTCATGACGGGCCCCAAGATAATCGGGGGTGACTTTAATTGCATAGCTAACATTGAATTGGATAGGTTACACCCACCTCTCCCACAATCACCGATTTGCAAAACTGCCTTACTATTCAAAAATTGGCAACTACAGTGGCACCTCAAAGACTGCTGGAGACAACTCAACCCACACATCAGAGATTACTCATACTATTCAGCGGTACATGCCTTACATGTTAGGCTGGACACCCTCTTGGTGTAGCCAGAAGTGCACAACACGGTGATGACAGCTGAATATCTCAGCCGCACCATATCAGATCACAATCCCCTGATGCTCTCATTAGCCTGGAGTGGGGAAAGACCCTCAATACCTACCTGGCGTCTAAGGGTGGATGCCCTGGAAGACGAGGCATTTAAACAAATCCTGCATAAAAACACTGAAGACTTCTTCAAACAAAATGCATGAACTGCCTCCTCCAGATCCACTGAATGGGAAACGTTCAAAATAGTCACTAGGGGTCAATGCCTTAGTGAAAATATGGGAGTCCGGAAAGTGTTAGAAATAGAACTCAGGCAGCTGGAAGAGTCCCTTAGAGATCTTGAGCATAATCACCCTACACAACCTGATCTGTCCCCTTTACTATTCGAAACTAGAAATAAGATAACTGAGGCGAATATTAGACTGTCTCGCTTTGATTATAAGCACTATTTGAGCAGGCAGCATGCGGAGGGGGATAAGTCGGGTGCCCTTTTAGCCTGGCTCGCCAGGCCCCATACACAACAAACGGTCGTGGTGGAGATTGAAGACACCCCAGGTAATAATGTTTACGGACAAAGGGAGATAAACACAAGCTTCCTTAACTATTATTCAGCATTGTATGCACCCCATGTTAATAAAATAACTGAGACGCAGTTGCAGGAGTTGGAAGCCCTCGCACTTCCTAAGTTGGGAGCCGAGGAATGTGAGACACCGGCAAAACCTATTTCAATTGCAGAAATCAAATCAGCAATTCAAGGCATGGCGAGGGGCAAAGTACCGGGAGCGGACGGACTCCCAGTAGAGTTTTATCTTAGTTTCCAGGACTTACTAGCTCCTCAACTCCTTATACTGTACGCAGAAGCATGGAATAATAATAATAATTTACCTCAGTCGACCTCTGAGGCCATAATGATTCCACTATTGAAACCCGATAAACCCCCCAACGATGTCCGATCGTACCGCCCATTATCCATGCTCAACCTTGATTACAAAATACTTAGCAAAGTGTTAGCGGATAGACTACTACCCCATATGACCTCACTGATCCATCAAGATCAATCCGGTTTTATTCCCTCACGCAGCACTGCACAAAATATTAGACGCCTACTCTCAATCCTTCACAACATACCACTAGCTACACCACATGCGGCAATCATATCGGTGGACATCGAAAAAGCCTTTGATAGCTTGTGGTGGGACTATTTGGAACAGGTAATGCTACAGATGGGAGTTGGAGAGGGCTTCGTCCGTTGGACGAAACTTCTATATACCAATCCCACAGTACGAGTACGAACGGGTCGTTATGTATCTGACCCCTTTCCCATAGGTAGAGACACCAGACAGGGCTGTCCTCTATCACCTCTTCTTTTCGCGATAGCAGTAGAACCACTAGCTCAAATGGCCAGAACCAGAGGCTACTATGAGGGCATTATGATTAATCACTGGACACATCATATTGCTCTTTACGCAGACGACATGCTAATTTTTCTTGAAAACTTGGAAGTGGGGCTACCTGGAGCAATGGATATGTTAGAAACATACGGAGTAACATCCGGTCTCCGCATTAATTGGAAAAAAATCCTCTCTCTTCCCAGCAATTAAAAATACCAAAGAACCCACAGATACCAGAGGACTGCCTTGGACCCCGCATACATTTAAATATTTAGGGGTTAATATATACCACACCACAGAAGACCTGTTGGGGGGGGAACATACATAGAACAATTAGAGGGAACCGGGCAAGTATGCAGTTCTGGAAGACACTCCCCCCGACAGTCTCTGGGAGAGTCGCCCTGCTTAAAATGATAGTTTTGCCCAGACTGCTCTACTATTTTTCTACTATTCCAATTTTAATTCCAAAAATGGTATTCAAAAACATAGAATCCATGGTCACGAGCTTCATTTGGGGAACGAGTAGACATAGAATAGCGTTGCACACTCTCCAGGGACCTACCACTGAGGGGGGCGTGGCAGCCCCAGACCTCGAGATCTACTACTGGGCAGGCCAACTGCAATGGTTGGCAAAATTAATTACAGAACCCCCAGCACCTAAAACCTTGCAGATTCCGCTGAACGGCCCACTAACACAAATCCTGGGCATCTAACTGAACCCCAAAAGGCAGAAACGGCCTCTTCCTATGGAGTGGGAACCAACCAGACATTGCTGGGAGCAGTACCTAAAGCGCGCCCGCACTGCGACACCATACGCACCTGAGGCCCCCATAACATGCCTGGCACACTCCATGGGAAACCATATAATAATAGGCATAGCTAAACTAAAGGCATATAATATTACAAAATTAGGCGACCTGTTCAGTAATGGGAGACTATGTACCTATGCAGAATTACAAGAACAGTTTGCCCTTCCACCAGGAATGTTCCTCATACATAGCGCAATAACTAGAGCTATTAATAAAAAATGGAGAGCGGGCACACTAGAACCACCTACTCATGAGGGTTGCAACCTTATATGCTCAATTGGGCAACAAAAAGGAGTGATTTCATGTATATATAAATCCCTGCTGAACAGCACATGTCTACCCCTAAACAAGCTTAAAACCAAGTGGCAGACATAGCTGGAGACTATCATGGACAACGAACAATGGACCTGGATAACCTCCCATATATACACAGTGTCGAGAAAAGCAAGATTTAAATTACTAACTTTGTACATATACCACAGAGCCTACCTAACTCCTCTAATGATAACTAAAATTTATGGTGCGACTAACTCATGCTGCCCTCGTTGTACTGAACCAGCAGCAGGGCTACTGCACATGTTATGGAGCTGTCCTCTGCTGGAAGACTACTGGGTTGTGATCTTTAGGAAAATTTCCTCTTGCACTGGGAGAACATTGCCCTCCTCTCCAATAGTGGCAGTATTGGGAGGTTTTGCCCGCCCCTTGGCTCACAAAATAGCCTACAAGTTCATTGACCTTGCCTGGATTCTGGCTAGAAGAGAGATAACCTCACACTGGAAGAACGCGAAGGGCCCACAAGTGATTAGGTGGCAAAACGCAGTGGAAAAATGGGCAGAGGCCGAGGGAACAGTGCTGAGGAAAGAAGCTATACAAGGGCAAAGGCCCAGCGAAAATGTTACAGAATGGAATGCGATCCAGGAGAGTCTAAGAACTGCTGATGCCCCCTTATCAGAAGAAGAGAACACCACTTCGGAATCTGAAACCGAACAGTCCCCTACACCTTTAACCTAGAACACTGCGCGTTTGTGAAGTATGTTTTGATTTCGAGAATTGCAGAACTAGGATCCGATATAAAGGAATCTAGTGCAAGATGGGGGGAGGAGGGAATTTACACAATGTTGGGGGTTTTCTTTCTTTCTAAACAGCATTACATTACTGAGTGTATGTTATTGCACTATTATAAAAGCAATAAAAGATATCATTAAAAAAAAAAAGTATATTGTAAATTATATGAGCATAGTACCCAATATTGGTAACAAATAGAATAATTGTTTTTAATGATGTCCCTTTCATGATATTTTGACCTAATTTTGCTGGTCTTTTGGGTTTCTGTAAGCTGCGTGATTGTGGGTGTGAAAGGTGTATGAGTGTATTTCATTTGTATATACTAGATGGTTCTCTTATTTTAAAAGGGGGGATTTTTTACATATGTGTATTGCTAGTTTAAGATAAGTTAAATAAACAATATTAATTGTATATAAAGTGAGCCTTTGGTGCATCCGTGCTTGCCCTTGCCTAAGATAAGATAATTCAGTGACTAGTGACTCCATTGAATTTTACATTCAGACCACTCCATCATTCACTTCTACATCAGCACATCACGACGTACCCAAAACGACAAACTCCGCCAGAACTGGAGCAACATAACAAAATGAGACTGAACCCACACCCTCAGATAACAGCATCCAACAGTCACTGGCAAACTACAGAAAGGCCTACCTACATTCAACAATTGGATCATAGACTGGCCCCCATGAAAAAAGTTACACTCCAGAACTCGCGCTTGCACCTGCTGGTACACCAAAGACCTCAGAGACTCCAAGCAGTCACTGCAAGCAGCTAGAAAGAAGATGGTGAAGCAGCTGTGACAACACTTCAAGAGACACCTACAAAACTGCCCTCAGAAGATACCATGCATAGATTGAAGCTAAGAAAGCAGCCCTCGTGATCAGACTCAAATCCTGCTCAGAGAACAAAGAATTCATCATCATCCAGGAATTCACCAATCCAATGGCCGCCACCATCACCCTTCACAAATCCTTTGCAACAACCTCAGACTTCTTCCACAACAAAATCCTCAAGATCTACTCCAACTTTTCACCCCCAGCCCACCATTGAGGACATCACCACATAGCCTCCCACCTCCACCTGGTCCCCTCACCACTTAACAAGCTGGAGTCTACCCACCACAGAGGACTACACCAGAATCATACAGTTCATCCACTTAGGATCCCTCTCAGACCCCTGCCCTCACCACATGTACAACCTGGGAAGCACACTGATGAACGCCAACCTCAGCACCATCTTAAACTCCTCCATCCTCTGCAGATACTTGCCAGACAGATCTCGCAGAGGTCACTGCTCTGCTGAAGAAACCCTTGGCCATTCCCAATGATCTCAGCAATTACAGGCCCATCTCGCTCCTTGTCTTCCCAACCAAAGTCCTGGAGAAATATCAACAAGCAGGTATCCGTCCACCTTGAAGAGCACCACCTCCTGGACTCCACCTAATCAGGACTCCACAGCAACAACAGCACGGAGACCCCTCTCCTAGCAGCAATGACTACATTCGCCTAATCAAGAATAGAGGAGAAACTGCTGCACATATCCTGTTTAACCTCTGGGCAGCGTTCGGCAGTCTCCCATGGAACCATCATCGCCAAACTTAAGGAATCAGGAATCCAATGTCTTGCTCTCAGTTGGATCTTCTCCACCACTCTTCAATAGAATGCAATGGGTTAGACTTTCCACTTTCACCTCTGAACCCAAGAAGCTCATCTTTGGCGCCCCGCAGGCTCCTCCCTCAGCTAAACACTGTTTAACGTTTACATGACCCCTCCTGCCCGCATCATAAGAACCCACAATAACTTGATCCAAAAATGTTCTTGGATTTGTAGACCACATTGTCTTCTGCTATGCCGGTGACACACAGCTTATCCTCTCCCTCGCAAACAACACCAGGAACAATTCCACCACCTGCCTAGCCAAAATAGCAAACTGGATGCAAGAGTACTGCCTCAAACTTAACACTAATAAAACAGAGGTCCTGATCTTTGGAAATAAGAACTTCCCTTGGGACTCTCCCTGGTGGACACCTGACTTGGGTCCCATGCTCAACCCAATAGACCATGCCAGGAATCTGAGCATCACCCTTGACAACAAACCTTTGGTGAGTGAACAATTCAACACTGTGATATCGTCCTGTTGCCACATCCTCAGAATGCTATGCAAAATCTTCAAAATGGCTCCCCACACACACACACACACACACACACACACACACACACACACACACACACACACACACACACACACACACCAGACACACAATCACCCAAGCCCTAATCACCAGCAGTTTTGGCTACAGCAACAAGCTATGTGATATGACATCTCCAGCTACCCCACTCAAAGACTCCAAACCATAAAAAAAACACCACCACCAGATTCATCCTAGACATCCCCTGAAGGGCACACTTCACACCCTACCTCACAGAACTGCACTGGCTACCCATCCAGAATCGCTGCAAATTCAAGATCCTCACCCACACTTGCAAAGCTCTCCACAACACAGCACCAGCCTACTTCAACAACAGTCTCCCACTCTACCAACCCTTTAGACACCTAGGCTGCACTTCTCTGCCTCGCATGAATCCCCCACATCCGCAGAAGCAAGACAGGATGATGCACTTTTTCCTTCATTGCAGCCAAACCTCTACATAGCTGGACGACCTCTCCTCAACTTCCGCAACAAGCTGGAGACCTGAATGCTCAATTAGGAGCACCTCCAGATCTACACTCCTGCTCCTGGACCTGGATACCCTCAGAGGAAGTAAGCTGTGCCCTTAAAACCTCCAAAACGTAATGACAGGCATATACAGTTTTCGTTGAGGGATGCCTCGCTGCCAAGATGACATCAACCACCTCCAGAATTTCAAAGGTGTTCAGCAGTCACATTTCAATATCCGTGTATGAAGGTGGTGGTTGCGAAGGGCCAGGTGCATAACCCTGCCCTGTTGTTGTGACGTTTTCTCCCAAAGGAGCAGCCTGATCAGAGGACATTGCTCAAGTCCAGGAGTTCTAGATACAGTACTTTGCATGCCCAATTCAGAGTAACCAGTATGACTGCTTGAGAAATCGTGGCAGGAGTGTTATCGACAAAGGCATACAGGATTCCAGAGTTCCACTGAAGGCAGAACGTGTCTCCAAACAGATGCCTTTGAAACACCAACATGCAGAGGTGCTGACATTGTGAGTTTTCGGTGATGGCAAACAGATCGAGCCAAGGTTCTTCCAGTTTGCAGAGACAACCTTGTGCCACCTGTGGGTGTAACTGGCACTCGTAATCCGCTAGACTCAAACAGCCGAGCTAGTCCACCCTGGCTTTCAGGGAGCCCACCAAGAGGTTTGTCACCAGGAAGACAGCATGGCGGTCCAGCCATTTCCAGAGGCACAAGGCCACCTGGCACATGGTCCATGACCCCACCCAGTCATGTTTGTTGCAGTACCACGTAGCAATGGTGTTGTCTGTGATCTGTACCTGAACCACCCGCCACTTGATGGATGGCAGGAAAGCTTTTGGCACCAAGCAGAAGGCCCTCCACTCCAGAAGATTGATATGGAGCTAGGACTTCGCTGGAGACCACAGTCCTGTGATCTCCACCTCTTAGGTGACCAGCCCAGAAGTGACACAGTGGTCACCACTGTGAGCTATGGGTGGTGATGGTAGAGGGGTCTGCCACTGACCCAGTCGTGGTCCAGTAGCCACCACTGCAGATCTTTCAGTCTCCTCTGAAATCTAAACTTGATTGGACAGGTTCCCTTAATGTTGGGCCCACTGGGACTTCAGATCATACTGCAAAGCCTGAATTTGCCACCCGGTCTGCATGACTAGCAGGAAGTAGGAGGCCATCAGTCCTAGACCAGACCTCACTGAAATCCAGGACTGGGGCTGAAAGATTGGGATCATAGCCTGAATTGCCTGGACTCTCCCTTGGGAAAGCACAAAACTGAACAGTGTCCAGGATGGCTCCGATGAAGGGGAGAGCCTGAGAAGGAGTCCGGTATAACTGCAGCAGGTTTATAGTGAACCCCAAAGAGGACAAGAAATTCACTGTAGTCGTCGAGGTAGAGAGAAGTCTAACTCCCCGGACCTCCGAAGGTGTGCTGCTACTAACATCTCTTTTTGAACATCTGAGGGGCACTGGTGTGATCCAAGGGGAGCACAGGAAAATTAAAATCCTCCAGTCCTACCATGAACTGCAGCTAGCACAGAGGGGTCCTTCAGGACAGGAATGTGATAATAGGCATCCTGCAGGTCCAACACCACCATCTAGTCTTGAGGGTTGAGAGCAGACAAGACCTGGACCAGGGTAAGCAATCTGAACTTCTGTAGGAAAGCATTAAGAGGGTGAAGATCCAGAATAGGCCAAGGGCATCCATCCTTCTTGGGGAAGTGAAAGTTGTGGGAATAACAACCACGCCTTACTTCTGGCACTGGCACCCTCTCAACATTTCCTTTAGTCAAAATGATTTGCACTTCATACTGGAAAATGGAAAGATGGTCCTCGGTCAGTTCATGGGGTGACTGAGGTGCAACTGGGAAGAAACGAAAGGTAAGGCACAACCTCTGTTTTATGTTCTGATTTGCACTTCATACTGGAAAATGGAAAGATGGTCCTCGGTCAGTTCATGGGGTGACTGAGGTGCAACTGGGAAGAAACGAAAGGTAAGGCACAACCTCTGTTTTATGTTCTGGAGGACCCACCTGATAGAATAGCTTGCCAACTCGATTGCAAACTGATTCTGCCTCCCACCAGGTGGCCATGACGGTGTAAGGATACACTAAAGAGGTTTGCCAGGTGGGGCTGTGGGTGGTGGACTCAGTAGCATGCTGACCTTGGCTGATGGGGGGGGGGGGGGGGGGGGTCAATGGGCAACATGACTTGTCCTGCGAAATTGCTGGACTTCCTGCTGGGGAGGGACAGGCTGGTGGTAAAAAATGTCTTGTCTGAAGGAATGAAAGAAATGTGGAAATGTTTGCTGGCAAGGCTGGTCAGAAAGTCCCAGAGAGCAAGTGGTAGCCCTATCTCCTTGAAATGTTAATGGGCAGAATCAGCCTTGTCCCCAAAAAGGTCAATGCCATCGAATGGCATGTCCATCAGAAAGGACTGGACATCACCTGGGAACACAGTCGACCGCAGTCTGGGATGGCAACAAGTGCCAAAACTGGTGCTTATAGCCAGTCCGACTGAGTCGGTGGTGTCCATGCGACAATGAATTCTGAACTTGGCCACATCACGCCATCATGATGGTCTGTGACAGAACAGGGAGAAGGTCTTCTGGAACACCTGGGAAGACTTGCACCACACAATCCCAAAGGTCATGAGTATAGAGACTCAGCAAACAGGAGGCATTAATTGTCTGCAGTGTCAAACTGGCCGTGGAGAATAAGCGTTCTCCAAAAGTTTCACTCTTTGACTCCCTATCATGGGGAGTGATAGGGAATTGTTGGGGTTGGGCTGTCTTTTGGAGCATAACCATAAGACTCTCTGGAGAGGGGTGCTATGCTCTCAACCCCCAGTACAAGGCTTAGCCTGAGCCCCTAGTAGAGCATCCGTTAAGACCTCATTAAAAAAAAATAGGAGAGGCTCAGAAGTAGTCTGGCCAGGATGCAGGGTTTCCATCAGGACATTTGTTTTCACCTCCATGGTGGGGAGGTAGAGGTCAAGGGCTTAAGCTGCCCTACATTTAACCATGGCGTAGATTGCAGATTGTTTCGTGGCCTTGCCAGGAGGAGGGAAAAGGGCCATGTGGTAAGGGGAACTCTGAAACTTCCAGGAATCTGTGGTGGTAAGTAAAATTTGGACCGACATCAAGTCGGCAAGGACAATCTGGTCCACTTCTTCAGGCAACGAAGTAAACTACCTTGACCCAGAATGGGTATGGGCACCGGGAGCAGTGTCGGTCCTGGAGCTGAGGGCAGACATGGCTCAGAGGATCCAGCTGGCACTGAGGGTTAACCCGCTGGTGGTAATCCAAGTTGAAGGCCTTTCGGCTCCATGGGTCCTGAAGGTGCACCAGACTAACGTGGTAGAGATCTGAAGAACCAGAGCATAGCTGAGAGAAACTCTCAAATCTTGTGCGACGCGGCCGAGTGCCCCAGAAACTGGGACGGTGCAGGGACCAACTGCAGAATCGACTCTGAAGTCAGCGGACTTTGGAAACAGGACTGGGATCATTGTTGTCACCCACACTCCACATCATGGGAGTTAGAATGGCGCAAAGGAGTTGAACTTTGCTTTATCTTATGTTTCTTGTGCTTACCTGAGAATTTAGAGTATGAAGACAACCTGACTCAAGAGCTGCACCATCAACTCTGCAAATGGGACCAGGAACAAGCTTTGGACTTGGAATGTGCCTTAGAGCAGTCCCAACTGCTGAGTCTTCTTGAGCTTGGTTCGTAGTTTTAACTCGTGTCCCATAATGGCCTTCGGGTTCATCAATACTCAGTCTTTACAGGGCTTGGAATTGTGGCTCAACCTTAAACACCTCAGGCAAACTTGGAGGGGATTTGCCAGACACCTGTTTGTGACTGTCCTTACTGGACTTAAACCCTGTCTTAGGGGTGGACACCCCTAGCATAATGTTTAAAAAACAATTTGGGGGTAAAAACATGCAAAAATCAGCCTCATATGATAGAATGTGGATCTAGATGCCTAGAAAAAGGAACTGACATCAGCACGCAGGGGTAGCACCTATAAAGGCCCACACAGCACTTGATGCTCTGATATACTTCACTTGAACCGCCCAGTGGGAAATGGGTATGATTCTGTAAAAACACTGAACAATGATTTGGACCACAACTATTTACCTTTCATAAAAAACACTGATAATGGTGAAGCTTAACCTCTTCGGTGCACATGAGGGAACAGTCCATCATGCGCACTGGTGCTCCTGTGCTGAAGGCGGAACTATTCCATCCTCATCACACAAGTGCCAAACCTCTCCGCTGTTTAGAACAGAGGCATTAGGTTTTCCTAAAAACTGTCTTGAGAGCTGGGTAAGAGCCAGTTTCAGGTTTGCAGGGCACTGTGGGTAAGAATGCAAGTCACCTCTCCCTGGATTTCCCTAGGTGCCTAGTTTTAAAAAATGTATAGGTTTGCTAGGTTTCTCCAGGTGCTGGGACCTAAAAACTACAGCTCCCCACTTTTCAAAAAATGTGTCAATTTTAAATAGAAACAAAAATTGATGTATCCATGTTGCGTTTTGGGCCGTTTTCTATCGCGGGCACTAGGCCTACCCACACAAGTGAGGTAACATTTTCATCAAAAGACGTAGGAGAATGCTGGGCAGTTTGAGGCTCTGGGCAGATTCCCTAACTTTCCAATACAGAAATGTGAGAAAAATGTGTGTTGCTTTTAGTCAAAGTTTGCAGGGACGCTGGGTGACAGCCTGGTGAGGGCCACACAAGTCACCCCATCCTGGATTCCCCTAGGAGTCTAGATTTTTAAAAATGTACAGTTTTGCTAGTTTTCCCTAGTTGCCAGCTGAGGTAGGGCCCAATACCCACAGTGACCCACTTTGCAAAAAAAAAAAAAAAGTCAGTTTTGCATAGAAACATTTGACGTACCCATGTTGCGTTTTGGGCCTTTTCCTGTCGTGGGTACCAGGCCTACCCACACAAGTGAGGTAACATTTTTATTGGGAGACTTAGGGGAACACAGAATAGTTTAACAAGAGTTATTACCTGTTGTATTTCTTCGCATTTGCACCTTTCAAATTTAAGAAAGAAATCACTGAGAAACGCGTCAAATTCATATGCTAGTATATGTACCCAAATTTCAGACGTGCAAATAACCCTGCATCTAAACTCCATTTCTTGTGGCCATTTTGGAAATACATTGCTTTCCTTGATACCTACTTTTCACTATATTTTACCATATAAATTGCTGTATACCCAGTGCACAACGAAAAACCATTGCGAGGTGCAGCTCAGTTACTGGCTCTGGGTACCTCAGGTTCTTGGTGAATCTACAAGTCCTGTATATCCCTGCAACCAGAAGGGTCGAGCAAAAGTGAACGTATTTAAAAAATCTGCCACAGTTAGAAAAAGTTACAGATAAAACAGACAAAAGGCTTTTTTTATTTGTTTAAACTCAGTTTCAATTTCTTTATTTCAGTTACTTTCTATAGTAAAACCTTAAAGGATCTACACAAATGACCCCTTGCTGAATTCAGAATTTTGTCTACTCTTCAGAAATGTATAGTGTTCTGGGATCCACCATTGGTTTCACACCCATTTCTGCCACTAACTGGAAGGAGGCTGAAAGCATGCAAAATAGATTAAATGGACTAGGTCCCAGTAAAATGCCAAAACTGCTGAAAAATGTTTTTCCGATTCAAGTTGGTCTGTTCTTGAAAGCTGGGAAAATGGTGATTTTATCATCACAAACCCTTTGTTATTGCCATTTGCAGAGGAAAAAAAATGCTTTTTTCTGCAGACCTTTTTCTGAAAAAAAACTACAAAAGTAGCTTTATTTTGCCGATTTTCTCGGTCCCCTACAGGGGCATCTACAAATCTTGGGTACCTTTAGAATCCCCAGGATGTTGGAAAAAAATAACACACATTTGGGGTGGATAGCTTATGCAGACAAAAACTTATGGGGGCCCAAGAGTATACTACCCCAAATAGCCAAAAAATAGGCTTAGCACAGTGGGTGGAAAGGCCTAGCAACGAAGGGCTTAACAGTGGTTCAGTGTAGTCATATAAATGCACTAGCTTACTCTAGGGAGCTGGCTCTATATGGTGCACTAAAAAGAACTACACCATGAAGAGTCAAGTGTATCCTCAGGTGGTTTGCAGAAACAAAAGTAGATAGTACTAATGCTCTCTTTTGTGGTAGTGTAGGTGAACAGTTAGGCTTAACAGAGGATGTTGCTAAGCATTTGCTGTACTCAGAGAGGCAGTAAATGACACACATTCAAAGAATAAACCCAAGACCAATTTAGAAAAATTACACTTTGATACATATTTTAAACTCAAGAACCTTTTTATAAGATAAGTACGTTTTTAAGCAGAAATTATTTTCACTTGCAAAAATCGACACTGCAATCTGAGTTCTTCAATGTTAACCTATGGAAAGAAAAGGCATTCAGCAAACAAGCATTTTACGACTGATAGGAACAGATGCTCTTTGATCAATAAATTGTAATGCCCCTCAATCATGCACATTGTAACCTGTTAACCAGCCACCTAGTATCTTTACTGAAAAGTCCAAAAAACTACCCAGGTCTGACTGGATTTTTTGAGTCTCTCTGAACCTGATTCTGTACTCTTCAGGAGAATGCCCTCAGAGTATCCTTCGTGAGGTCATAGGACCTGGCATCTGCCTCATTCAGTGTCAGGAGTCTATCCGTGCACTTTCCTGAGAACATTTCTCAAAGAAGAGAGCCGCAGTGCTGTTTGCTAATTTCTCTGGAAACACATGCCCACTCAAAGGCTGTGAACAACTTGGTGATATCACCATCCTCATATTTGGGGACAATCCCTCTGGGGATTTTAGAGTCCGGGTTTCCTACTTTGTCCGTAGGTATAAAGTTGCTGCCACCATTCATGGGTGCTACACCCATTTCTACTTGTTCCCTTTCTATGGCCAGTATCTTGTCCTCCAGGGCATTTCTTCGAACCAACCTTCCTAAAAATCTCTTCTTCAGAGAGCTCTTCAGTGGGCCTTGAGGGACCTAAGCCATCCTCACTAGAGGGAAGTGCTCCAGACACCTTGGGTTGTCTGCGAGGTGCAGGTACCTCTTTTTCAAGAGATGGCAGGTCCAGCTCCACCCCCCCACTCACTCAATCTGCCCTGGTCCTCGGGGTAAGTGGCCCCATCAGTAGGATCGGCCTTTTACTCTGCCACTAGCTTCTGGAACTTTTCAGGTGTAGGGTTTAAGCCACTTTTGATTTTGTACCCATTGCAATTTATCTAAAGGCATTTTTTGGATTCATTTGAGTAGTCACTTATTGACCAAGTGGTTATCAGCAAATGCAAAGTCGCAAACCCCACCCCTGTTCCACCACTGTAGGAAGCTGGCTCTCTATATGACGCACTAAAAAGAAATGCACCGGGCAGAGTCCAGCGGATCCCCAGTTGGATTGCAGAGGCATAAGTATTTAGTACTAATGATCTGTTTTGTAGTAGTGTAGGCGAGCAGTTCGGGTTATCAGAGGGTATTGGTAAGTATTTGTTGTACTCACAGAGGCAATAAATGAGAATCATTCAATGAATAAATCCAAGACCAATTTAGAAAAAACTTTATATACATTTTAAACCCAAGAAGTTAGTTGTAAAGAACAAGTTACTTACCTTCGGTATCGAGGTATCTGGTAGAGACTATCTAGCTGCAGATTCCTTACCTTAGAATTCCCTGGCGTCAGCTTAGAATCCGGAGTTGTTTCTGAGCAGTACCCTGCGCGCACGCTGTCGGGCGGTGTCGTTCGGATCCGCGTGCGTCGACCAGCTCTGCGTGAGTCATCAGCGTCGCTGGAGCTGTCTATGACGTCACGGTTGTCTATATAGACGCCGTCTCGGCGCACGTACGTCAGTTCTTTTCCACAACTTCCCACGCCAGAAGCGCAGAGTCATGGAAGAACCAACCATTATGGATTTAACCTCTGACTGTTTGAAGCAAAAATTCTTTCATGCCTTTAAGAAAGGCAAAAATGCCAAGATCAAAAATATACATATGTACACATAAATACATATATATGGAAAATGTCACTTACCCAGTGTACATCTGTTCGTGGCATGAGACGCTGCAGATTCACATGCTGTGCATATCCCGCCATCTAGTGTTGGGCTCGGAGTGTTACAAGTTGTTTTTCTTCTAAGTAGTCTTTTCGAGTCACGAGATCGAGGGACTCCTCCCCTTTCGGCTCCATTGCGCATGGGCGTCGACTCCATCTTAGATTGTTTTCCCCGCAGAGGGTGAGGTAGGAGTTGTGTATATAGTAATAGTGCCCATGCAATGGAGTATGTATGTACATAATGTGACTAAAAGTGATATATTTACAAATGTACAAGTTTTATTTTTATCAACTTATAACGGCTACAGGCTCCCTGGGAGCTGGGAGGGCGCATGTGAATCTGCAGCATCTCATGCCACGAACAGATGTACACTGGGTAAGTGACATTTTCCGTTCGATGGCATGTGTAGCTGCAGATACACATGCTGTGCATAGACTAGTAAGCAGTTATCTCCCCAAAAGCGGTGGTTTAGCCTGTAGGAGTTGAAGTTTTTTTGAAATATTGTTCTTAATACTGCTTGTCCTACTGTGGCTTGTTGAGTTGTTAACACATCCACGCAGTAATGTTTAGTGACTGTATGAGGTGTAGACCATGTGGCTGCCTTACAGATTTCTGTCATTGGTATATTTCCTAGAAAGGCCATGCTGGCGCCTTTCTTTCTAGTGGAGTGTGCCTTTGGTGTATTAGGCAGTTCTCTCTTTGCTTTTATATAACAGGTTTGAATACACTTAACTATCCATCTGGCAATGCCTTGTTTGGATATTGGATTCCCTGCATGAGGTTTTTGGAAAGCTACAAACAATTGTTTTGTTTTGCGAATTTGTTTGGTTCTATCAATGTAATACATAAGTGCTCTTTTTATGTCTAATGTATGTAATGCTCTTTCAGCTACAGAGTCTGGTTCTGGAAAGAACACTGGGAGTTCCACTGTTTGATTTAAGTGGAACGGTGATATGACTTTTGGCAAAAATGTGGGATTTGTGCGTAGAATCACTTTAGGTTTGTGTATTTGTATAAAGGGTTCTTGTATGGTAAAGGCTTGTATTTCACTTACTCTTCTGAGAGATGTGATCGCTATTAGGAAGGCTACTTTCCAGGTTAAGTATTGTGTCTCACAAGAGTGCATGGGTTCAAATGGTGGGCCCATGAGTCGTGTTAATACAATATTGAGGTTCCACGAAGGAACTGGTGGTGTTCTTGGTGGAATAATCCTTTTTAGACCCGCCATAAATGCTTTTATGACTGGGATTCTGAATAGTGAAGTTGAATGTGTAATTTGCAGATAGGCCGAAATTGCTGTGAGATGTATTTTAATGGATGAAAAAGCTAACTTAGACTTTTGTAAGTGTAGTAAGTAGCTTACAATGTTTTTCGCGGATGCGTGTAATGGTTGAATTTGATTATTATGACAGTAATAAACAAATCTTTCCCATTCATTTGCGTAGCAATGTCTTGTAGTAGGTTTTCTAGCCTGTTTGATGACCTCCATACATTCTTGTGTAAGGTCTAGATGTCCGAATTCTAAGACTTCAGGAGCCAGATTGCTAAATTGAGAGATGCTGGATTCGGGTGTCTGATCTGTTGTTTGTGTTGAGTTAACAGATCTGGTCTGTTTGGCAGTTTGATATGAGGCACTACTGACAGGTCTAGTAGTGTTGTGTACCAAGGTTGTCGTGCCCAAGTTGGTGCTATTAGTATTAGTTTGAGTTTGTTTTGACTCAATTTGTTTACGAGATACGGAAGGAGTGGGAGAGGGGGCAAAGCGTAAGCAAATATCCCTGACCAACTCATCCATAACGCATTGCCCTTGGAGTGAGGCTGTGGGTACCTGGATGCTAAGTGTTGGCATTTCACGTTTTGTTGCGAATAGGTCTATTTGTGGTGTTCCACAGTTTTGGAAGTAGGTTTGTAGTATCTGGGGATGAATTTCCCATTCGTGGATCTATTGGTGATCCCGACTGAGATTGTCGGCTAACTGGTTTTGAATTCCTGGTATGTATTGCGCTATTAGGCGAATGTGATTGTGAATCGCCCAATGCCAAATCTTTTGTGCTAAGAGACACAACTGTGTTGAGTGTGTCCCTCCCTGTTTGTGTAGGTAATACATTGTTGTCATGTTGTCTGTTTTGACAAGAATGTGTTTGTGGGCTATTAGTGGTTGAAATGCTTTCAACGCTAGAAACACTGCTAGTAGTTCTAACTGATTTATATGAAGTTGTTTCTGCTGAGTGTCCCATTGTCCCTGGATGCTGTGTTGGTTGAGGTGTGCTCCCCACCCTACCATGGAAGCATCTGTTGTGATGACGTATTGAGGCACTGGGTCTTGGAAAGGCCGCCCTTGGTTTAAATTTATAGGATTCCACCAATGAAGCGAGGTGTATGTTTGGCGGTCTATCAACACTAGATCTTGAAGTTGACCCTGTGCTTGTGACCATTGTGTTGCTAGGCACTGTTGTAAGGGCTGCATGTGTAATCTTGCGTTTGGGACAATGGCTATGCATGAGGACATCATGCCTAGTAGTTTCATCGCTAATTTCACATGAAACCTTCGGTTTGGGTGCATGCTTTGTATTACGTTTTGGAATGCTTGTACCCTTTGTGGACTTGGAGTGGCAATCCCTTTTTTTGTGTTGATTGTTGCTCCTAAGTATTGTTGTATTTGACATGGCTGTAAGTGTGAGTTTTGGTAGTTTAGTGAGAACCCTAGTTTGTGAAAGGTTTCTATGACATATTTTGTGTGTTGAATACACTGTTCCTGCGTGTTGGTCTTGATTAACCAATCGTATAAATACGGGAATACGTGTATGTGCTGTCTTCTGATATGGGCTGCTACTACTGCAAGGCATTTTGTAAATACCCTTGGTGCTGTTGTTATCCCGAATGGTAACACTTTGAATTGGTAATGTACTCCTTGGATTACAAACCTTAAGTATTTTCTGTGTGAAGGATGTATGGGTATATGGAAGTACGCATCCTTGAGATCTAATGTTGACATGTAGTCTTGTTTGAGCAGGGGGATTACGTCTTGAAGTGTCACCATGTGAAAGTGATCTGATTTGATGTAAAGATTTAGTGTTCTGAGATCGAAGATGGGTCTTAGAGACTTGTCCTTTTTGGGTATCAGGAAATACAGGGAATAAACACCTGTTACTTTCTGATGGTTGGGTACCAGTTCTATTGCATCTTTTTGCAACAACGCTTGGACCTCTAGTTGTAATAGATCCAAGTGCTGTTTGGACAAATTGTGTGTTCTTGTCGGCACATTTGGTGGTAATTGTAGGAATTCTATGCAATAACCATGTTGGATAATGGCTAGGACCCACAAGTCTGTTATTTCTTCCCACTTTTGGTAAAAATCTGTGAGTCTCCCCCCCCCACTGGTGTTGTGTTGGGGATTTGTGACACTGAAGTCACTGTTTATTTTGAGGGGTCTTTGGAACTTTCCTCTAGTTTTAGGGAACTGTCCCCCTCTGTATTGTTCCCGAAAGCCTCCTCTTTGATAGTGGCTCTGGTAGGGGGTCTGGTTTGTGAGGTTGAGGGTTCTGTACTTTGGGTCCGAAACCCCCCTCTAAATTGTGTCTTCCTAAATGTGCCTCTGCCCTGTGGGGAGTAGAGCGCGCACATGGCCTTGGCCGTATCTATGTCCTTTTTTAGCTTCTCTATAGTTGTGTCCACCTCCGGCCCAAACAACTGCTGTCCATTAAAAGGCATATTAAGCACAGCCTGTTGGATTTCGGGTTTAAATCCGGAGGTGCGTAGCCATGCGTGTCTCCGAATAGTGACTGCTGTATTCACAGTTCTTGCGGCTGTGTCCGCTGCATCCATTGCCGATCGTATCTGGTTGTTCGAGATACTTTGGCCCTCTTCCACCACTTGTTGTGCACGTTTTTGGAACTCCTTGGGCAGATGTTCAATAAAGTGCTGCATTTCATCCCAATTAGCCCTGTCATATCTTAACAATAAAGCCTGGGAATTGGCAATGCGCCATTGATTGGCCGCTTGTGCTGCAACTCTTTTCCCCGCTGCATCAAACTTTCGACTTTTTGTCAGGTGGTGGTGCATCTCCCGAGGTGTGTGAATTAGCCCTTTTACGTGCTGCGCCTACTACTACTGAGTCAGGTGTCAGTTGTTGTGTGATGTATACAGGGTCTGTAGGGGAGGCTTGTACTTTTTCTCCACCCTAGGTGTGATGGCTCTGCCTTTGACGGGTTCTTGAAATACTTGTTTCGCGTGTTTCAACATCCCTGGTAACATTGGGAGACTTTGGTACTGACTGTCGACGACAAAGTATTAAATAAAAAGTCATCCTCAATGGGTTCTGCGTGCAGTGCCACATTGTGAAAAGCCGCTGCTCTGGACACCACTTGCGTGTAGGCAGTACTGTCCTCAGGTGGTGATGGTCTTGCTGGGTAGCAGTCTGGACTATTATCTGACACTGGCGCATCATATAGATCCCATGCATCTGGGTCATCCTGGCTGATCCCTGTGTGCGTTGGTGATTGCATCATAGGGGGGGGTTGCAATTGGTGACAGTTGCGGTGAGTGGTGTGGTGATGGTTCTGGCGAAGAGTGAGGTGGAGTTACTGCTTTTGCCACTTTTGCTTGTGGTTGTTTTTCATGGTCTTGGAAAGCAAGTTTCCTCTTCATCCTTATAGGAGGGAGAGTTCTTATTTTCCCTGTTTCCTTTTGAATATGGAGCCTTCTTTGTGTATAATCTGGCTCCCCCACTTCTAGCTCTTGTCCAAATCTATGGTCTTGTAGTTGTTCTGAAAGGCCTTGTTCTTCGGAGTAGGAGCTTGTTTTCGGCTCCGAAGCTGGATGTTTCGGTACCAAAACTTTTTCTACAGTCTTTTTCGGCTCCGAAGCCACTTTTTTAGGTTTCGGTGTACCGCTCTCTTGGTGCCGACTTATCTCGGAGCCGGTCTCTCGTGTCGAGTCTGGTCTGAGCCAGGTTCTCGGTGTCGAGTATGCTCTGTGCCGGGATCTCGACCGGAGTCAGATGACTTCGATACGTGTGTGCCCTTTTTCGGTGCCGATGTATGGTCACCGATTTTACGGGTTAAGCCATGGCCTGCTGGCAGTGGCGTCCCCTGGGCCTTCATGATTTTGGCATGAGTTTTGGCCGGGGCTGGTTTACTCACGGTTTTCGGCGCCTGTTCTGTTTCGGGCTCGTCCGAGTCAGAGATGGAGAAAGTCTCTTCTTCCTCGAAGTCGTGGTGTCCTGACGGCGCCAATGCCATTTGAAGCCTTCGTGCTCTCCGGTCCTGTAGCGTTTTCTTCGACTGAAACGCCCGACAGGCCTCGCAGGTATCCTCTTTGTGTTCGGGGGACAAACACAAATTACAGACCAGATGTTGATCTGTGTAAGGATACTTGTTATGGCATTCGGGGTAGAAGCGGAATGGGGTCCGTTCCATTAGCCTTGAAGATGCACGCGGTCGGGCCGACCAGGCCCCGCCGGGGAATAGAAGCCCCGAAGGGCTACCGGAGCTCTTCTTGATTCGGTGTCGATCTGCGCTAACTAACCCGATACCGAACGACAACAATAGCGTAGTTTTTTCCGAGATTTAACTAACTTTCCGAACCGAAATACGGAGCGAAGAGGAACACGTCCGAACCCGATGGCGGAAAGAAAACAATCTAAGATGGAGTCGACGCCCATGCGCAATGGAGCCGAAAGGGGAGGAGTCCCTCGATCTCGTGACTTGAAAAGACTTCTTCGAAGAAAAACAACTTGTAACACTCCGAGCACAACACTAGATGGCGGGATATGCACAGCATGTGTATCTGCAGCTACGCATGCCATCAAACACATATATATATATATATATATATATATATATATATATCTCTCTCTCTCTACATAAGAAAAATATCCGCAGAGCGGGGAGGCTTGGGTGGGTGTAAGGAATCTGCAGCTAGATAGAGTCTCTACCAGATACCTTGTTACCGAAGGTAAGTAATGAAAATGTCACTTACCCAGTGTACATCTGTTCGTGGCATCAGTCGCTGTAGATTCGCATGTTTTGCATAGCTCGCCATCTGGTGTTGGGCCGGAGTGTTACAAGTTGTTTTTCTTCGAAGAAGTCTTTCGAGTCACGGGACCGAGTGACTCCTCCTTTTGTCTCCATTGCGCATGGGCGTCGACTCCATCTTCGATTGTTTTTCCCCACAGAGGGTGAGGTAGGAGTTGAATTGTAGTAATAGTGCCCATGCAATGGAGTGACTAAGTATGTACCTATTTAAGGTTGAGATGATACATATACAAATAGTTGAAGGTAACTTCCAAACTGCTACAGGCTCCCGGGGAGGCGGGTGGGCACATGCGAATCTACAGCGACTGATGCCACGAACAGATGTACACTGGGTAAGTGACATTTTCAGTTCGATGGCATCTGTCGCTGTAGATACGCATGTTTTGCATAGACTAGTAAGCAGTTATCTCCCCAAAAGCGGTGGCTCAGCCTGTAGGAGTGGAAGTAGTTTGAAATAATGTTCTTAATACGGCTTGACCTACTGTGGCTTGTTGTGCGGATAACACATCTACACAGTAGTGCTTGGTGAATGTGTGAGGCGTAGACCATGTGGCTGCCTTACATATTTCTTGCATTGGGATGTTTCCTAGAAAGGCCATGGTAGCACCTTTCTTTCTGGTTGAGTGTGCCCTTGGTGTAATGGGCAGCTGTCGTTTAGCTTTAAGGTAGCAGATTTGGATGCATTTAACTATCCATCTGGCTATACCTTGTTTTGATATTGGGTTTCCTGCATGAGGTTTTTGAAATGCAATAAATAGTTTAGTCTTTCTGATGTTCTTTGTTCTGTCAATGTAATACATTAATGCTCTTTTGACATCTAATGTATGTAGTGCCCTTTCAGCTACGGTATCTGGCTGTGGAAAGAACACTGGAAGTTCCACTGTTTGATTTAGATGGAACGGTGAAATAACCTTTGGCAAAAATTTAGGATTAGTCCTTAGGACGACCTTATTCTTGTGTAGTTGTATAAAAGGTTCTTGTATTGTAAACGCCTGAATCTCGCTTACTCTTCTTAGGGAAGTAATGGCGATGAGAAATGCAACCTTCCAGGTTAGGAACTGTATTTCGCAGGAGTGCATGGGTTCAAAAGGTGGACCCATAAGTCTAGTTAGGACAACATTTAGGTTCCATGAAGGAACAGGTGGTGTTCTTGGTGGTATAATTCTCCTAAGGCCCTCCATGAATGCTTTAATGACTGGTATCTTATATAGGGAAGTTGAATAGGTAGTCTGCAGGTATGCAGATATTGCTGCAAGGTGTATTTTAATGGAAGAGAAAGCCAGGTTAGATTTTTGTAAGTGAAGCAAGTAACCCACTACATGTTCTGGAGTTGTGTGTAATGGTTGTATTTGATTAATATGGCAGTAGCAAACAAACCTCTTCCATTTACTTGCATAGCAGTGCCTGGTGGATGGCCTTCTGGCTTGCTTTATGACTTCCATACATTCTTGGGTAAGTTGTAAGTGCCCGAATTCTAGGATCTCAGGAGCCAGATTGCTAGATTCAGCGATGCTGGATCTGGGTGTCTGATCTTTTGGTTGTGTTGTGTCAACAGATCTGGCCTGTTGGGCAATTTGATGTAGGGTACTACTGATAGGTCTAGCAGCGTGGTGTACCAGGGTTGCCTTGCCCAAGTTGGTGCTATTAATATGAGTTTGAGTTTGTTTTGACTGAGTTTACCAGGTAAGGAAGGAGAGGGAGAGGAGGAAAAGCGTAAGCAAATATCCCTGACCAGTTCATCCATAGGGCATTGCCTTGGGACTGTTTGTGTGGGTATCTGGATGCAAAGTTTTGGCATTTTGCGTTCTCCTTCGTCGCAAACAAGTCTATTTGAGGTGTTCCCCAGAGTTTGAAATAGGTGTTCAGAATTTGGGGGTGAATTTCCCATTCGTGGACCTGTTGGTGATCTCGAGAGAGGTTGTCTGCGAGTTGATTTTGGATCGCTGGTATAAATTGTGCTATTAGGCGAATTTGGTTGTGAATTGCCCAACGCCAAATTTTTTGTGCTAGCAGGCTTAACTGCGTGGAGTGTGTCCCCCCTTGCTTGTTTAGATAATACATTGTTGTCATGTTGTCTGTCTTGACGAGAATGTATTTGTGAACTATTATTGGTTGGAAAGCTTTTAGTGCTTGAAAAACTGCTAGAAGTTCTAGGTGATTTATATGCAGTTTTGTTTGATGTACGTTCCATTGTCCTTGTATGCCTGTGTTGATCTAGGTGTGCTCCCCACCCTGTCATGGAAGCATCTGTTGTTATTACGTATTGTGGCACTGGGTCTTGGAAAGGCCGCCCTTTGTTTAAATTTATGTTGTTCCACCACAGAAGCGAGAGGTAAGTTTGGCGGTCTATTAACACCAGATCTAGAAGATGACCCTGTGCTTGAGACCACTGTGATGCTAGGCACTGTTGTAAGGGCCTCATGTGCAGTCTTGCGTTTGGGACAATGGCTATGCATGAAGACATCATGCCTAGGAGTTGTAATATCATCTTTGCTTGTATCTTTTGTGTTGGATACATGCGTTGTATGATGGTGTTGAAATTTTGAATTCTTTGGGGACTTGGAGTGGCTACTCCTTTTGTTGTGTCTATTATGGCTCCTAGGTATTGTTGTACCTTGCACAGCAGAATGTTGGATTTCGTGAAGTTGGTGGTGAACCCTAGTTTGAAGAGGGTTTGTATGATCTGATTTGTGTGATTTGAGCACTCTATTAACGAATGGGCCTTGATTAGCCAGTCGTCTAGATATGGGAACACATGTATTTGCTGCCTTCTGATGTGTGCAGCGACTACCGCTAGACATTTGGTAAAGACTCTTGGTGCGGTTGTTAATCCGAAAGGCAGTACCTTGAATTGGTAATGTATTCCTTTGAATACAAACCTTAGGTATTTCCTGTGCGATGGGTGTATTAGTATATGGAAATACGCGTCCTTGAGGTCTAAAGTTGACATGTAGTCGTGTAGTTTTAGCAATGGTAATACTTCTTGTAGTGTGACCATGTGAAAGTGGTCTGATTTGATGAATGTGTTCACTATTCTGAGGTCTAGGATTGGTCTCAGCGTTTTGTCCTTCTTTGGTATCAAAGTACAGTGAGTAAACTCCTGTGTTTATTTGTGTGTTTGGCACTAATTCGATTGCATTCTTTTGCAATAGTGCCTGCACTTCTATCTCCAGGAGATTGGAATGATGTTTTGTCAAATTTTGTGCTTTTGGTGGTATGTTTGGAGGGAATTGTAGAAATTCTATGCAATAACCATGTTGGATAATTGCTAGAACCCAAATGTCTGTAGTGATTTCCTCCCATGCTTTGTAATAATGACTTATTCTTCCCCCCACTGGGGTTGTGTGGAGGGGGTGAGTGACATGTGAGTCACTGCTTAGTAGTAGGGGTTTTGGGGCTTTGAAATTTTCCTCTATTCCTAGGGAATTGCCCTCCTCTATATTGTCCCCGAAAACCTCCTCTGTACTGTCCCTGGTAACTGGACGGTGTTGCCTGTGAGGTGCTGGCTTGTGTGCTTTGACCCCGAAACCCCCCTCTAAAGGGTGTTTTACGGAATGTGCTGTAATTCCCTCTGCTCTGCGGGGAGTACAGTGCGCCCATGGCTTTAGCAGTGTCCGTGTCTTTTTTGAGTTTCTCAATCGCTGTGTCCACTTCTGGACCGAACAGTTCTTTTTCGTTAAAAGGCATATTGAGAACTGCTTGCTGAATCTCTGGTTTAAATCCAGACGTTCGGAGCCATGCATGCCTTCTGATAGTTACAGATGTATTAATTGTCCGTGCAGCTGTATCTGCAGCGTCCATGGAGGAGCGGATTTGGTTGTTGGAAATGGTCTGTCCCTCCTCAACCACTTGTTTTGCCCTATTTTGTAGGTCCTTGGGCAGATGGTCAATGAGATGTTGCATCTCATCCCAATGGGCTCTGTCATAGCGTGCAAGTAGTGCCTGGGAGTTAGCGATGCGCCACTGGTTTGCAGCTTGTGCTGCGACTCTTACCAGCTGCATCGAACTTGCGGCTTTCTTTATCTGGGGGTGGTGCATCTCCAGATGTGTGGGAGTTGGCCCTTTTCCTAGCTGCTCCTACAACGACAGAGTCTGGTGGCAGCTGTGTAGTGATGAAAGCCGGGTCTGTAGGAGGCGCCTTATACTTTTTTTCCACTCTTGGTGTGATTGCCCTACTTTTGACCGGCTCCTTAAAGATTTCTTTTGCGTGCCGGAGCATACCAGGGAGCATAGGCAGGCTTTGGTAGGAGCTGTGGGTGGAGGAGAGTGTGTTGAATAAAAAGTCATCCTCGACCTGTTCTGAGTGGAGGCTTACATTGTGAAATTGTGCTGCTCTAGCCACCACTTGAGAATACGCAGTGCTGTCCTCTGGTGGAGATGGCTTCGTAGGGTATGCCTCCGGACTGTTATCTGACACTGGGGCGTCGTATAAGTCCCATGCGTCTTGATCTTGGTCACCCTGGCTCATGGTGGTGTGAGCTGGGGAATGTGATGGAGTTTGTGCTGGTGAGACGTTAATCACAGGTGGAGGAGAGGGTGGTGGGGTAACTTTTTTCACCACTTTTGTTTGTGGTGTTTGTTCAGTTTGGAACTCCAATCTTCTCTTTCTTCTAATAGGGGGAAGGGTGCTTATTTTTCCTGTCCCCTGCTGTATGAAAATACGCTTTTGCGTATGGTCTACATCCGTTGAGTGTAGTTCTTCCTCAAACCTATGCTTTTGCATTTGGGAGGTTAGCAAGTGCTCTTCTGTATAAGAGCCTGAAACTGGGTCGGTTGCAGTTTGTTTTGGCACTGAAACCCTGTCTGCATCTTTTTTCGGCTCCGAGGTGACTTTTTTTCTTTTTCGGGGCCGAAACCTCTCGGCGTCGATCTTCTTCGGTGCTGCTGTCTCGGCGTCGAGCCGTGTCTACACCGGTATCTCGGTGTCGATGCTTGTCTCCAGCACTTTCTCGGTCCCGAGAAGGCTGCGTGCCGGTGTCTCGACCGGAGTCGGACGATCTCGGCACTGTTTGGGCCTTTTTCGGTGCAGACGGTCAGTCACCGAATTTATGGGTCGAGCCATGGCCTGGTGGCAGTGGCGTCCCCTGGGCCTTGTAAATCTTCTTCTGAGTGGTTTTCGACGTCCTACTCACGGTTTGTGTATCGTCGAATCCTTCGGAGTCTGATTCTTGGATCGAAAAGGTTCCCTCCTCTTCTTGTTCCTCGAACTCCCGGTGGGCTGTCGGCGCGGACGCCATCTGAAGTCTTCTGGCTCGACGGTCTCAGAGTTTTTCGGGACCGGAACGCACGACAGGCCTCGCAGGTGTCTTCACTGTGCTCAGGTGACAGGCACAGGTTGCAGACCAAGTGTTGGTCTGTATAGGGGTATTTATTGTGGCATTTGGGACAGAAACGGAACGGGGTCCGTTCCATCGGCGTTCTTCTGCACGCGGTCGGGCCGACCAGGCCCCGACGGGGGATCGAAAAAAATTACCCCGAAGGGCACCGGAGCTCTTCGATCTTCGACGCGGTGTTGAATCTAACTACACCGACCCCGAACGCAACAATACCGACGAAAATCTTCAGAAATTAGCTATCTTTCCGTTCCGAAACTCGGAGCGACAGGAACACGTCCGAACCCGATGGCGGAAAAAAAACAATCGAAGATGGAGTCGACGCCCATGCGCAATGGAGACAAAAGGAGGAGTCACTCGGTCCCGTGACTCGAAAGACTTCTTCGAAGAAAAACAACTTGTAACACTCCGGCCCAACACCAGTTGGCGAGCTATGCAAAACATGCGTATCTACAGCGACAGATGCCATCGAACCTTGTTTATCTGATAGGGACTTCTAGCTGCAGCTTCCTTACCTTAGAATAGATACCCAAGCTATAACCTATGGCGGTGGGTCTGAAGGAGATTTTTACACCAGAAAGTCTTGCAAAACAGACCGGGCAAAAAAGAAGCCCACGTTGCAGCCTGACAGATCTCCACCACCAATACGCCACGTGCTAACGCAGTGGTAGCAGCTTTCCCCCTAGTAGAATGAGCGCTCAAGCCCTCTGGAGACTGCTTCTTTGCCAAAGCGTAGCATATCTTTATACAGAGAACGACCCAGCGCGAAATAGATAGTTTCTGCACTGCCCAACCTTTCTTTGCACCAACGTACCCCACAAAGAGTTGGTCGTCCACCCGGAACTCTTTAGTGCGGTCAAGGTAGAACGATAACGCTCTTTTTGGGTCCAGCCAATGGAGACGCTCCTCTTCCTTAGAGGGATGCGGTGGTGCAAAGAAGGTGGGCAGGGTGATATTTTGACCCAGATAGAAAGGGGTCACCACCTTGGGGAGGAAAGAGGCACGAGTTCTGAGAACCACTTTTTCAGGAAAGATTGTGAGATATGGCGGTTTTGATGACAAAGCCTGTAGCTCACTAACTCTTCTGGCAGATGTAATTGCCACCAAAAAGGCTATCTTAATAGTGAGCAGCCGAAGAGGACAGTTATGCAAGGGCTCGAAGGGAGCACACATAAGGAAGGTAAGAACCAAATTAAGATCCCACTGGGGCATAACGAAAGGCACAGGTGGGAATAGATGCACAAGCCCTTTCAAAAACCTCTGTCCTATAGGTGATTTAAACCGAGATGGTTGATCGGGCAACTGAAGAAAAGCCGATAAGGCTGCAAGATAGCCCTTGAGAGTCCCCAAGGAGGAACCCTCCTGGGCGAGAGACAAAATAAACAAAAGGATGTTAGACAGAGAAGAGAGGATCAATAGACCTCTCTGAACAATATGAAACAAAACGTTTCCAACGGCAGGCGTAGATCGACTTAGTAGAGGGACGCCTGGCTGCCAGAATGACATCACAGACCTCGGGAGGGAGGTCATAAATCAACTGTCGCCGCTCAATCTCCACGCATGAAGGGGCAGAGTTGACAGGTTCAGGTGGAGAACCTTCCCCTGCTGCTGTGACAGAAGATCCTCCCGAAGAGGCAGCCTGATTGGAGGACCGATGCTCATTTTGAGAAGCTCTGGATACCAAATTCTCCGTGCCCAATCCAGAGCCACTATGATTACTTGGGCCCGGTCGTTCTTGATTTTCTTGAGAACTCTGGGCAGAAGTGGTATAGGCGGAAAGGCGTACAGGAGGCCTGAACTCCACTCGTGACGAAAAGCGTCACCCAGCGATAGCCCCCTTGTAAACTCCAACGCTCAAAACTGCTGACATTGCGCGTTCTCTGCGGAGGCGAACAGATCTAACCAAGGCTCTCCCCACTGCTGAAAGAGTCCTTGCGCCACATCCGGATGGAGACACCATTCGTGATTCTCTAAGCATTTTTGGCTGAGTTCGTCTGCTCTGGCGTTCAGAGAACCTGCCAGGTGTTGAACCACCAGGGTCATGCCCTGCTGTTCCAGCCACGTCCAGAGACGTAAAGCCTCTTGACAAAGGGTCCACGACCCCAAACTGCCCTGCTTGTTGCAGTACCACATTGCAGTAGTGAACACCTGCACCACCTTCCCTTTCACAACAGGAAGAAATGCTTTTAATGCTAGCCGGATCGCCCGAAGCACCAGCAAGTTGATGTGGAGGCCGGATTCCACCGGAGACCAGTGACCTCTGATCTCCACCTCCCCCAGATGGCCACCCCATCCCAGAAGTGACGCATCTGTCACTACCGTTAGATCTGGTTAGGGTCTGTCTTTGACCCACTCGCAGTTCACTAACCACCACTGCAGATCTTTTGCAGTCCCCTCCGAGATCTGAACCTCGTCTAAGATTTCCCTGATGCTGTGCCCATTGGAACTTCAGGTCCCACTGCGGAGCCCTCATGCGCCATCTGGCATGCTTGACCAACAGGATGCAGGAAACCATGAGTCCCAGCAGCCTCAGAGTCTGTCTCACCGAGATCCAGGATAGAGGCCGAAACATCAGAATCATAACCTGAATATCCTGGACCCCATGATTGGGAGGATAAGCCCGATACTGCACTGTGTCCGGAACAGCTCAGATGAAAGTAAGCTTCTGAGAGGTAGTCAGGTGTGACTTCGGCACATTTATAGTGAACCCCAGCGAATGCAAGAGGTCCGCCGTCGTCTGGAGGTGGGTGATGAGAGCCTGGGGCGTAGGAGCCTTCAACAGCCAATCGTCTAGGTAGGGGAACACTGAAATCCCGGACCTGCACAAATGAGCTGCCACCACCGCCATCACCTTTGTGAACACCCGAGGGGCACTGGTGAGACCAAAAGGAAGCACGGTAAACTGAAAGTGCTCATGGCCCACCTTGAACCGCAGGTAACGCCTGTGGGCTGGCAGGATAGGAATATGGAAATATTCATCCTGCAAATCCAACGCTACCATCCAGTCTCCTTGGTCTATGGCAGACAAAACCTGAGCAAGAGTGAGCATCTTGAATTTCTCCTTCTTGAGGAAGAGATTGACGTCCCTTAAATTCAAGATAGGGCGAAGGCCTTTGTTCTTTTTGGGAATCAGAAAGTAGCGGGAACAACAACCACTGCCTACTTCTGATATCGGGACTCTTTCTATGGCTCCCTTGGCCAAGAGAGCTGCAACTTCCATGTGGAGCAAAGCTAGATGGTCCTCCATCAGCCATTCCTTTGTCGGAGGGATCGAAGGAGGGAAAGACAGGAAGGGAAGGGAGTAGCCCTTCCGTATGATCTGCAGGACCCACTTGTCCGTGGTGATGGAAAGCCAGTGAGGGAGATGAAAACAAATCCTCCCTCCAACTGGATGGACATGATCCCGCAGAACCACACTAGGAGGGCTTGGGCGCAGTGGAGGGGGGCTGTGTGGCGGCCAAACTTTGGCCAGACCCTCTGGGTCTGACGGTACCACGACCACGTCCTCTTCCGGGATGCTGTGAAGCCTGAGGACGGTGGCTGAACTGTGGCTGGCGTGGTACCACACGCCTTCCGAAGCCTCGAAAGGGGCAAAAGACAGACTGCTGTCGTGCTGGCGCTGAAAGGCCCAAGGATCTGGCCGTGGCCCGAGAATCCTTGAACCTCTCAAGCGGGGAGTCTGCCTTTTCGCCAAAAAGTCGAGAGCCATCAAAGGGCATGTCCATCAAGCTGGACTGGACATCCCCTGAAAAACCAGTAGAACGTAGCCAAGCGTGGCGACTTAGGGCCACTGACTATGAAATCGCTCTGTCCAGCGAGTCGGTCGTGTCCAAACCACACTGGATCGTACACTTGGCTGCATCTCTCCCATCCTTGACAGCTTGGGTGAGTGTCCTGTACACCCTCCGGGACCTGGGGCAGCACCTGTGCCACCGTATCCCATAAAGTATGGGAATAACAGACCAATAGGCAAGAGGTGTTTACGGACCTCAATGCCAGGCTGGTGGAAGAAAACATCTTCCCCAGCGGATCCAGCCTCTTGGATTCCCTATCCAGGGGAGCGGAAGGGAAGGCACCACGGGAAGTAGAAGCTTGGACAACCAAGCTCTCAGGAGTGGGGATGTGTCAGGAAACTAGGGTCGCTGGGAGCGGGTCTATGGTGGTGGCCGACCGTCCTATTCACAGGAGCCCCTGTGCTGGGTTTGAACCACGTACCCAGAAAGAAGTCTGTAAGAGCCTCATTGAAGGGCAACAACAGCTCCGATGTTGACACCCCCGGCTGAAGCACCTCTGTCAGGATGTTGGACCTAGATTTGCCTACGGTGCCAGTCAGGACGAAGACCTCAGCTGCCCTACGCACCACCATAGCGAAAGAAGCACCCTCCTCCGTAGCCACATTAGGAGGAGAGAGAGCATATCAGTATCTGGAGACGTGTCCAGTCCACTGGCCTCCCCTAGATCCTCATACCAGTCCTGTTGCAATCCAGATTCTAAAGGGTCCTCAGACCCCTCCCATTCCTCTCCTGTGTCTGGCTGGTCTAAATAATGCTCAGACAATGATCTGGGCTGAACTGGCTCTGAAGTCGACGTCGTACGATGTCGCTCTGGCTCCGGATCATCCGGAATAAGGATGGGGCTGCCACCGGTGGGTGCCGGTGGCGGAATCGTCAACGTCTGACCCGGTGCTGAAGGAGGTCGACAGAGACCGGCGCCGGTCCGGATCCTGGGGTCCCCAACAGAACCGAAGCCACCGGCGTCTAATCCGAAGGGGCCCCTGCTGACCCCGTGGGGCCCGAAGACCCACCAGAGGGTGCAGCCCGCTCAAAAACGAGACGCATGGCCTCGTAAAACTTATTTGAGCGGGGATCGATTCGGTCCCCGGAAAGGGGGGGAAGACGCAGAGTCGACCCTGGCGACGGCTCCGCAGAACCGCGCTCGGAACGTCAACGTTTCCTAGATGCCTCGTCGGCTGACAGGCGTGGCGAAGACAAAGTCCGCTTGGACTTCTTCTTCTTCTTGTGCCTCTTACCTTCGGATGACCTCAAATGCGAGGAAGAGGACTTGGGGCTCCAGGAGCGGTGCCACGACCTCCTCCTACTGCGGGACTGTGACCTCCGCGGACTCACGCCGACCGAAGACGAATGTCAGGCCGCAAGAAGCTTAAGGGACTCTCCCTCAAGGCCTTTGGCGCCATGACCCGACAGTCTGAGCACGAGGTGGAATCGTGGTCCTTCTCCAGGCACCAAAGAAACTCTGTGCGGATCCGTCACCGACATGGTGCGATGACACACAACACGGCTTGAATCCTGTCTTTCTCGAAGACATGACTTCAAACAGTCAAAAAAGCATTGACAAACCGTCGAAGCAGGGTAGCTCTTTCCAAAACTGCGCTTAACCGGCACGGAAGGAAAAGAACTGACGTACGCGGGCCAAGACAGCGTCTATATAGACAACCGTGATGTCATAGACTGCTCCAACGACGCGGACGATGCACGCAGAACTGGTCGACGCACGCGGGCAAAAAGTGGGGACTTCCCAAGTCAAAAAGGCTGCTTTCCCACAGCCACCCAATGGTAAGCAATGGGCCCACTAAGGTTTTGGTAAGATGATCAGTCTCCTTGCACTGTCTGATAGGTTTGATCCAAAATAGTCATCCAGTGAAGATTCAGATGTAGAATTAATGCCGTTCTTTGATATGTAGTGATCATGTGATGTTATCACTGATCCTTTTTGATGTAGTCCAGTAATTCGGTCGAGGACATGGTTTAGAAGAAAAATCTTCATGTTGGATTGTATTGTCAAAATATACCTGGATAAAGACTGGTCAGGCTTTTTAATTGGCCCACTTATTTTTTTTCCCCCAGTAGTGTGGACATAGGTGCACACCGAGTAGTTTATCTGCATGTAAAATGTGGTATTCCATATGCAGAACCTGAGACTTAAGTCTGTAAAATGAATTTGTTAGAACTTTTTAGATTAAAGCGCTCACAATGAGTACTCCTATTTGCAACCCTGAAATATGCAGTGAGGCTTTGGAAGAAACCTTTGTAGTGTTTCTGCATTAGCTAATACAGGGGAAAAAAAAATGCCTATGTTTTTAGCTAGCTGCTGATCGATTATTGCTACTGATGGGATTACTTACCGCTTTAGCTCCTACAACACATGCTGCTCTGTGTAAAAATAACATTTTGACAATTTGTTGTTTGGTGATATGCAAAGGACAACCAAATGAACCAGTTACATACCTTTTGTAACACTATTTTTGGAGGATGCTCTTTTTGACCACAAATTCCTCACCTTGTGACTATTCCCATAAGTATTAGACTGAATCTGGGGTGTAGTGCAGCTCCTCACTGACATTGTTCCGTTCAGCAAGTGAATAGCAGGGCTTCATATAGGCACTACTCATGTACACTGATGTCTGTTGCGTTCAGAGACTTGTCCATGCTCTCAGATGCAGAGCCCCTCTACAAATTTGCTTGAACAGTGAGCAGATCTCTAGTTTGGGGTCTTTTTAGATGGAACAGTCTATTCCACAAAAACACGAGGTGGGAGGGCAATGAGGAATTTGTGGTTAGAAAGAATATCCACCAGAAAGAGCATTACCAAAATGCCAATCCTGATGGACTTATCGAACAAGTTATTTACCTTCGGTAACGCATTATCTGGTAGACAAAATATCTAGTTGCAGATTCCTGATCCGGAAACTTGCTTGAGCAATATCCCTTCATGCACCATCAGGTGGCTCAGTTAGGTTCCACATGGCTTAATCGTTGGTGCCGGATGAGACGTCGCGGTCACCTATATAAGCACCACCCAGGCGAGCAGACGTCAGTTCCTTTCTTTATGACTTCGCTTCATGGCTCTGCGCTCCTGGCGAGGAAACTGACAATTTTATGTTAAATCTAGGGTGCTGAAAAGAGATCACCCCGGAACCTAGAAATCTGTCCGCAGAGAGGGGAGGCATGGGGCGTGTACGGAATCTGCAGCTACAGTCTCTACCAGATAATACGTGTAAGGAAATGCCTCCTTGGCATGGTTACCCTCTGACTTTTTGCCTTTGCAGATGCCAAGTTATGATTTGAAAGTGTGCTGAGGCCTGCTAACCAGGCCCCAGCACCAGTGTTTTCCCTAACCTGTACCTTTGTCTCCACAATTGGCACACCCTGGCACCCAGGTAAGTCCCTTGTAACTGGTACTCCTGGTACCAAGGGCCCTGATGCCAGGGAAGGTCTCCAAGGGCTGCAGCATGTCTTTTGGCACCCTGGGGACCCCTCACTCAGCACAGACACTGCTTGCCAGCTTGTGTGTGCTGGTGGGGAGAAAATGACTAAGTCGACATGGCACTCCCCTCAGGGTGTCATGCCAACCTCACACTGCCTATGGCATAGATAAGTCACCCCTCTAGCAGGCCTTACAGCCCTAGGGCAGGGTGCACTATACCATAGGTGAGGGCATAGGTGCATGAGCACTATGCCCCTACAGTGTCTTAGCAAAACCTTAGACTTTGTAAGTGCAGGGTAGCCAACAGAGTATATGGCCTGGGAGTCTGTCATACACGAACTCCACAGCACCATAATGGCTACACTGAAAACTGGGATGTTTGGTATCAAACTTCTCAGCACAATAAATGCACACTGTTGCCAGTATACATTTTATTGTGAAATACACCCAGAGGGCATCTTAGAGATGCCCCCTGAAAACATACCCGACTTCTAGTGTGGGCTGAGTAGTTTTACCAGCCTGCCACACACCAGACATGTTGCTTGCCACATGGGGAGAGTGCCTTTGTCACTCTGTGGCCAGGAACAAAGCCTGTACTGGGTGGAGGTGCTTCTCACCTCCCCCTGCAGGAACTATAACACCTGGCGGTGAGCCTCAAAGGCTCACCCCCTTTGTTACAGCGCCACAGGGCATCCCAGCTAGTGGAGATGCCCGCCCCGCCGGCCACAGCCCCCACTTTTGGCGGCCAGGCCAGAGGAGATAATGAGAAAAACAAGGAGGAGTCACCCCCAAGTCAGGACAGCCCCTAAGGTGTCCTGAGCCGAGGTGACTGACTTTTAGAAATCCTCCATCTTGCAGATGGAGGATTCCCCCAGTAGGATTAGGGATGTGACCCCCCTCCCCACTGAGAGGAGGCACAAAGAGGGTGTACCCACCCTCAGGGCTAGTAGCCATTGGCTACTACCCTCCCAGACCTAAACACACCCCTAAATCGAGTATTTAGAGGCCCCCAGAACCTAGGAAGATAGATTCCTGCAACCTGAAGACGAAGGACTGCTGACCTGAAGCCCTGCAGAGAAGACGGAGACCGCAACTGCTTTGGCCCCAGTCCTACCGGCCTGTCTCCCCACTTCGAGAAAAACTGCAACAGCGACACCCCCCCCCCCCGAGGGTCCAGCGACCTCTGGAGCCTCAGAGGACTACCCTGCATCTAAAAGGACCAAGAACCCCCGAGGACAGCGGCCCTGTTCCAACGAAACTGCAACTTTGCAACAAAGAAGCAACTTTTAAAGACCACACATTTCCCGCCGGAAGCGTGAGACTTTCCACTCTGCACCCGACGCCCCCGGCTTGACCTGCGGAAAACCAGCACTACAGGGAGGACTCCCCGGCGACTACGAGCCCTTGAGTAGCCAGAGTTGACCCCCCTGATCCCCCACAGCGACGCCTGCAGAGGGAATCCAGAGGCTCCCCCTGACCGCGACTGCCTGCTTCAAAGAACCCAACGCTTGGTAAACACACTGCACCCGCAGCCCCAGGACCTGAAGGATCCGACCTCCAGTGCAGGAGCGACCCCCAGGCGGCCCTCTTCCTAGCCCAAGTGGTGGCTACCCCGAGGAGCCCTCCCCCTGCCTGCATCGCTGAAGAGACCCCGGGGTCTCCCATTGAAATCTATTGCGAACCCGATGCCTCTTTGCACTCTGCACCCGGCCGCCCCTGTGCCACTGAGGGTGTACTTTCTGTGCTGGCTTGTGTCCCCCCTGGTGCCCTACAAAACCCCCCTGGTCTGCCCTCCGAAGTCACGGGTACTTACCTGCTGGCAGACGAGAACCGGGACACCCCTATTTCCATTGAAGCCCATGTGTTTTGGACACCACTGACCTCTGCACTTGACCGGCCCTGAGCTGCTGGTGTGGTAACTTTGGGGTTGCCCTGAACCCCCAATGGTGGGCTACCTTGGACCCAACTTTAAACCCTGTAAGTGTTGTACTTACGTGTGAAACTAACATTTACTTACCTCCCCCAGGAACTGTTGATTTTTGCACTGTGTCCATTTTCAAAATAGTTTATTGCCATTTTTGCCAAAACTGTACATGCTATTGTGATGATTCAAAGTTCCTAAGATACCTGAGTGAAATACCTTTCATTTAAAGTATGGTTTGTAAATCTTGAACCTGTGGTTCTTAAAATCTAAGAAAATATATTTTTCTACATAAAAACCTATTGGCCTGGAATTGTCTTTGAGTGTGTGTTCTTCATTTATTGCCTGTGTGTGTACAACAAATGCTTAACACTACCCTCTGATAAGCCTACTGCTCGACCACACTACCACAAAATAGAGCATTAGAATTCTCTATATCGCCACTATCTTACCTCTAAGGGGAACCCTTGGACTGTGCATGCAATTTCTTACTTTGAAATAGTACATACAGAGCCAACTTCCTACAATACGTTACCAAAGGTAATTTATTCATCTGATAGAGACTTCTAGCTGCAGAATCCTGACCTTTGAATAGATACCCAAGTCATATCCTCATAGAGGTGGACTGCAAACAAATTTTAAATTAGAAAGTCCTGCAGGACCAAACAGCAAAATGCCCAACTCTGTGGACCCGACTGTCCAGGCAGTAGTGTTTGCCAAATGTATGCAGTGCTTGACCACGTTGCTGCCTGATAGATGTCCTAGACAGTGACTGCACAAGCTAATGCTGTGGTTGCAGCTTTTCCTCTGGTGGAATGGACTTGAAAGTCCTCAGGAGGCTTTTTCTTGCCAAAGGAAAGCAGATTTCTTATACAGAGAACGACCCAGCGCGAAATGGTTTGTTGCTGTACTGCCCGACCTTTCTGTGCTCCCACATATCCCACAGTTAGCCATCCACCTGGAACTCTTGTGCGCTCAAGGTGAAACAACAACGCTTCTTCTGGATCCAGTCGGTGGAGTCGCTTCTCTTCCGTAGAGGTATGGGGATACGAGGGAGCAAAGAAGTTGAGCATGGTGACAGTCTGTCCCAAATGAAATGTGGTCACCACCTTTGGAAGGAAAGAGGCACGGGTGCTAAGCACCACTTTGTCAGGAAACACAGATACGGAGGCTTGGTTGACAAGGCCTGCAGCTCACTCACCCTCCGGGCAGATGTTATTGCCACTAGGAAGGCTGTCTTGATTGTGAGCAGCAGGGGAAGACAATTGTGTAGTGGCTCGAAAGGAGCACACAAGGTACATGTGGCCTAAGTTCAGGTCTAACTGAGGCATAATAAAAGGCAAAGGTTGTGGGGGAGGGGGCACATGTGTACAAGTCCTTTTAGAAACCTACTTACAATAGGGGACCCAAACAATAACGGTTGGTCAGGCAGCTGCAGAAAAGTGGATAAAGCAGACAGCCCTTAATGCCCAGAGCAGACCCCTGCTGGTCATGAGACAGATTAAAAAGAAAAACCGAGTGAGAGTTGCAGAAAGAATCTAAAGACTTCTCTGTACAATATTTTACCAATCCTTGCCAACGGCAGGCGTATACTGTTTTTGTGGAATGCCTGGCTGCTAAAACAATATTACAGACTTCAGGATGAAGGTCTAAGGCTGTCAACTATCACCCCTCAAATGTCCACACATGAAGGGGCAGAGTAGACCGGTTCAGGTGGAGAAGCCTCCCCTACGGCAGGCAAAAAAAACTTCCGAAGGGGCAGCCTGGTCGGAGGATCGATGCTCATCTTTAGAAGCTCGGGATACGAGAATTTTGGTGCCCAGTTCAGAGGCACAAGAATTATATTGGCCCAGTCGTTTTTGATCTTAAGAACTCTGGGCAGGAGTGGTATGGGCAGAAAGGCATACAGCAGGCCTGAGCTCAAGGGGTGTGTCAAAAAGCATTGCTGCACGATTGCCACCTTGGAAAGTACAACACGCAATATTGCTGACATTGCACGCTCTCTTCAGAGGTGAACTGATCTAGCCAAGACTCTCCCCACTGCTGAAAGTTCTTGCGTTACCTCCCAATGGAGACACCATTAGTGATCTGCTAAGCATCGACGGCAGTGTTCACCCTGGTGTTCTGAGAACCTGGCAGGTGTTGAACCACCCAGGTTTTGCCCTACTGTTCCAGCCATGTCCAGAGACGAAGGGCCTCTTCACAAAGGGTCCACGACCCCACCCAGCTTGTTGCAGTACCACATGAAAGTGGTGTGGTCTGTGAACACCTGCACTAAATTCCCCTTAACAGAGAAAAAATGCCTTCAATACTAGTTGGATTGCCCGGCGCTCCAACAGGTTGATGTGGAGCATGGATTCCGCCAGAGTCCTCTGATCTCTACCTCTCCCAGATAGCTGCCCCATCCCAGAATAGACATCGCTCACTACTGTGAGGTCTGGTTGCAGAAGGGAGAGGAGTCTGCCTTTGACCCAATAGTGTTTGTTATCCACCACGGGAGGACTTTTGCTGTTCCCTCTGAGAACTGGACCATGTCGGAGAGATTTCCCTGATGCTGCGTCCACTGGAACTTCAGGTCCCACTGCAGAGCCTGCATATGCCATCTGGCATGATTTACCAGCAGGATGCAGGACGCAGCCCCAGCAGAGTCAGTCACGCCAAAACCCAGGATAGAGGCCAAAACATTAGTATCAACCTAAATTTCAGGAGGATAAGCCAGAAATTGCACTGTGTCCAGAACAGCTCCTATGCAAGAGAGCATCTGAGAGGGAACCAGGTGTGACTTCAGCACTTTTATAGTGAACCCCAGCAAATTAAGACTGTTTGCTGTAATCTGGAGATGGGAGACAGCCTGGGGCAAGGACACTTTCAGCCGGTCATCGAGGTAGGGGAAGACTGAAACCCCTTGACATGCGCAGGTGAGCTGCGACCACCGCTATCACCTTGGTGAACACCCAAAGGGCACTGGTAAGGCCAAATGGCAGCTTGGTGAACTGAAAGTGCTCATGGCCTACCTTGAACTGCAGGTAATGCCTGTGGGCAGTTAGGATGGAAACATGAAAATAAGCATTCTATAAGTCCAGCGCTACCAACCAGTCTTCTAGATCTAGGGCAGACAAGACCTGAGCCAACATGAGCATCTTGAACTTCTTGAGGAAGAGATTTATGGTCTGTAGGTCTAGAAAAGGGTGAAACCTTTGTTTTTTTAGTATTAGAAAGTAATGGGAATAACAACCACTGCCTGCTTCTGCTATCCGGACCCTTTTTATGGCTCCCTTGGCCAAAAGCCATAACTTCTTTTCCGAGCAGAGACAAATGATCCTCCACCAGCTGTTCAAATGTTTGCAGTTTAGGATTGGAAAGGCAGGGCATATCCCTTCCAAATGATCTGCAGTACCCAAGTGTCTGGTGTAATGGACTGCCAGTGGAGGAGAAGTTGAATTCTCCCTCCAAATGGGCAAGCATGGTCCTGCAGAACCAACTAGAAGGGCTTTGAGGCTGTAGCTGCTAGGGGCTGGGTGATGGAAGACTTCTGGCTTCCAGACCCTCTATATCTGAAGACACCACGCCAATGTCCTCTCATAGCTTGGGGAGCTTGCACAGGACTGTAGCTGGCATGAGGCTGGCGCGGTGGTACGCTCCTTCCGTGGCCATGTAAGAGGCCAAAGGGAGATGGTGGACAAGGGGGTTGTTGATAGGCACAAAGACTTGGCCGTAGCCAGAGAGTCCTTAAAGCACTGCAGCTCAGAGTCTGCCTTCTCGCCAAACAAGCAAGTCCCGTTGCCAGTAGGCACTGATGTCTTTGTAGCGGGCTGACAAATCTAGGACAGGCACTCCCCGTGCAGATAAAGTAGTAGCAGACTTGGCTAAAGTGGACATAGCCCTTAATCCTTCAGGTGCCTGCTGCTTAGCTAGAACATAGCAGATTATAATGCACAGGCAAATTCACATAGAGATGCTTCTTTTCTGCACTGTCATGCCATTCTTTGCTCCAGAGAAGTCAGCAGGATGGTGCCTGGCACGAACTATTTTTAAACGGAGGACTCTTAGGCTCCAAATGATGGAATCTCTTACTTTGAGGGGTGACAGGAGGTAAAGAAAGTGCAAAGGTTGATAACTTACCCTAGGTGGAAAGGTTGTCACTTTTGGCAGAAAAGCATCTCGAGTTCTCAGCTGCAGTTTGTCTGGAACGAATGTGGAGTATGGTGGCTGAATGCGGGAGTACCTGTAGCTCATGCACATGCAGAGTAGAGAATACCACAACTAAGAAGACCAGTTTTAGGGTCAAGAGAAGTAGTGGACAGCTGTGCATTGGCTCAAATGAGGTGCACATTAAAACACTGAGAATCAAATTCAAGCCCCAATGTGGCATCACAAAGGGCTTTGGTGACACTTATGTTGTAAACCTTTAAAAAGTCCCAGGACAACAGGTGATTTAATCAAAGGCAGCTGTTCCAGCAACTTCAAAAGATGAAAAGGCCAACCATTAGCCTTTAACAGTACCCACAGCAAATCTTTGCCGGGCCAATCACAAAACCGACACTTCAGTCAGCTTGTGGCGGATCTATCTAGCAGTTGCCACACCAAGCCACTAACTTGTCCAGCGCTCCACAGACAGATTTTGTAGATCAGTGCCTGGCTGCCAGAATCACATCAATGACCTTGTGAGAAATATTTAAAAAACATGCTATCACGGCTCAATCTCCATGCTTGGCGGTGCTGATTGTGGAAGCCCAGGTGCAAGATCTTCTAAGTGGCAGCTTTATCAGGAAGAAATGCTGATGTCCAGGGGTTTTGGATACCACACCGTCCTGGCCCACACTGGAGCCCCTAGAATGACTTGGGCCTGGTCACTTCTACAGAAGTGGAGCCAGAAGCGGTAGAGACAGGAAGGCATATAGGAGTCCTAAGCTCCACTCTAGGCAGACTGTGTGCCAGTTTTCTTGGCAACTCTAGCGCAAACATCTTGGGATTTATGATTTCTCAGCTGTTGAGAAAAGGCTAAGCCAGAGGTCTCCCCATTGCTGGAAAATACCCTGCACCACCTAAGGGTGCAAATTCTATTTGTGATCCACTACGCATTTGGGACTGTATTTGACTACTCTTGCAATAAGCGATCCCACCAGGTGGTTTACAGAGAAATGCCATGTTGAGTCAGCCACTTCTAGAAGCGCAGAGCCTCCTGGCACAGGACCAGGACTTCCCTCTGCCCTGCTTGTTGCAGTATGATATGGCAGTGGTTATAAGTGCCTGTATTTGCTGCCTTTTGATGATAGGAAGGCCTTCAACACCAGGTGGATCACCAGCAACTCAAACTGATGTGGTTTTCCACTGGAGAGCAGTCCTCTCCCAGAGGCCCTGTAGTGATGCATTTGCAGTCACAGCCAGCTGTGGTTGGGGCAAGGAAAGCAGTCTACCACTGGTCCAATCACAGTTTAGCAGCCACCATTGCAGATCTTTCACAGTCCCCTACAAGATCAGGGTGGAATCTGATAGGTTCCCCTGATGCTGTACCCACTGGGACTTCAGATCCCATTGCAGAGTTCCCTTGTGCTATTTAGTGTGTTTGGCTTGAAGGAGGCTCATTCTCCTTGCAGCCGCAATGCTATTCTCACTGAGATTCAAGGCATAGGCTAAAACATTGGGAACATAGCTTGAATGTCTTGGACACACTGCTCCACGGAAAAAGGCACAAAACTGCACCACATTCAAGATGGCCAGGAGCATCTGAGGAGGAGTCAGGTTTGACTTCGGCACGTTTAGAGTGAATCTCGATGTTAGCAAGTTCACCGTCTCTTGAAGGTGGCCTATGACTGAGAAGAGCTCACCTTCAACAACCAGTCACTGAGGTAGGGGTAAGACTAGTACACCCCACCTCTGAAGGTACACTGTCACCACTTTTGTGAACACTTGAGGTGCACTGGTAAGGCCAAAAGGGAATACTGCAACTGGAAATGCTCCTGGCATTAGGAACTGACAGATGGGAATATGGAAATACACAACCTGCATGTCCAACGGAACATCCCGGATCTAGGGCACACAAAACCTGGGCCAGCATGGGTATCTCAAATTTCTTCTTCCTCAGGTAGGCGTTTGGAATGTGGTGATCTAAAATAGGACAAATGCCTCTATCCTTCAGTACAATAAGTGTCCAGAGTAAAACCTAGTTCTTACTTCTGAGGCTGGATACCCTCATGGTCAAACAAGCCTGCACGTCCTGCTGCAAAAAGGACGTGTTCCTCGGTCGCACTGTTGGAAAGTGCAGCGGGGTAAAAAGAAATGTATGGCCAAAGCCCCGTTGGACAATCTGGAGGACCCATATGTCTGAAGTGACGCCTTGCCACTCTGACAGGGAAGTGTCTGATTGTAACTTTTACAGGTTGAGTATTGATCGAAAAGGGCACACTAAGCCAGTTTTGCGATTAGGGTGACCAGAGGGGAAGGGGAGTGAGCTGCACATTGTCTGAGCTGCGACTGTGGCCACAAAATGGCTGCAAAGGTTGCTGTGCCAGTGTTTCAGCGCTGGCAATATTGGAAACCCCTCGCAGGACCACAAAACAGCCAAAACTATGGAGGAAATTGACTGGTATGGGCAGACAGTCCCAAGGAACATGCTGTGGCACGACTTTCTTTAAAGCGTTCAGAGGGAAAGTCTGCTTTCTCACCAAAGAGATGAGTCATCGAATTAATGACCATTAAGGATACATGTGACTGAGAAGCCTGTGGACCTCATCCCGGCGTGGTGCCGTAGCACCACACTTGAGCTTATCCCTAAGCAATTGGTTGCATCTAGGCCACATCGGATAACAAATTTTGCTGCATCCTGGCTGTCCTGTATGGTTTACACTAAAGATGCCTGTACGTTCTCTGGAACTGCTGACAGGATTTGACCAACCGTATTACAAGGTTGTACCACCCAGCAGGCATTGACTGAAAGTAAAGTAAGGCTGGCAGAAGAGAACATGCACTTGCCAAAAACCTCCATGCATTTGAATTCATGATCAGGATAGGTCATGAAAAAGGTTCTGGGGTTTACTCTGCTGCTGGAATCCAATAGGTTGGCTAGAGGCTGCACTCCAGTGGAATAAGAACACTACCTAGATTAAAGCTGGCTCAAAGTCGGATCTCACTATAGGTGACTGATCCTCTTCCGGCACAGTCAGCAACGGCATTGAGGTTAAGGGAACTGGTGCAGAGTGGCACCAGAACCAAAGTTGCCACTGAAACCAGTGTGGAGCTAGAGGATTCAAGAGTTATACATCCCACCAATGGTACCTTGAGTGGATGCCTCAGCAGATCCTTGGGCGCAAAAGCAAGCCAGAGGGAACCAGAAGCATGCCCAATATGAGCAGAATGGCAGATTTGCTGTGGCATCTTTAACTTACCTGGAAATTCAGGTTGGATCAGGACCAAATTTGGAATCTGCTTTCAGGAATTCGGGAGAGAGAGTGGCAAGCTGACACCCTTGGTCTCTCTGGACTGGAGTGGAAGCGGCAGATTCCCGCTTCAACTCCTTGTGCTTTCTCTTTGAATTACCTGAAGACTTACACAGCAACAAGGATGCAGCACAGAAGAGGGGTCTTCCTTCTGAACAATGGTGTGGAGTCCTACGATGCTTAGTGACAGTTTTGCTTACCAGTTCCATCTGTGCTGTTGTCTCAGGACCTGTACGCATGTTCCAACCCAAGGTATACTTTTTGAGGAGTCTGTCACTGACATTTGTGACTGTGGCTACAAGGTTTAAACCTTGTGGCTTTGAATGTGACATATTTCCCTTCCACACTGGTAAAAAATGAAATTTTGAAAAAAGGAAAAAAAAGAATCAGGGGCGAGAGGAGTAGAGCTCAAGATCTGGGTCTGACGGCATGGAAAGAGGAACGGATGTCAGCATGCTTAGGTGGTACTTATATGCTGTCTCTCGTCACTTCCAAAGTGGAACAACATTGGTGCGGGCAGGAGTACTGCTTATAAATTTCCAGATCCAGTCTGATGCCTGAGAGAATATTTCACAAGGTGAGGAATCTGCCTTTAGAAGTAGCCATCAGAAATTTGGAATAGTCATATGAGTACCAGCAAATATTCTTTACATGCGTCACTGCTGCAGATGCATTTTATACTTTGTGCCTGGGTGTAGCTGATGCTCGGTTTAATGTCATTTTAAACAGAGGTAAATCTGGTTATCTGTTGGCCTGTTCTGGTCAGTGATGATTCTGTTCAACAATGCAGGAATACCCAGAAAAGGCTTGAGATTAGTATTCCTACTGGTGAAATTGATGATATCAACACATGCACACATGTAAATATGCAAACATACTTATGTGTAACAAAATGCACACTGTATTATGTACACAAGCATTTTTACCAGTCACGTTTCCTAATTCCAGTACATTTGTAAAACATGAATCTGCCATGAAACAGCTGTTACAAAGGTTCACACATTTTTATTTAAATTGTTTAAGACAAGGAATACAAATGAATAAGGAGTTAAAAAACATCCCCCTTGATTACGCAGGAGTGGGACCAGGCAAATCACAGTGCAAAAACACAAGCATAAAATAGTCGTTCAAAAATATAAAAACAATACAATTTTCTTATTTCTAGAGAAAGTATAAAACAAACTTTTCATAAATAAAGTGATTGCAGTTGGTTAAAGAGTGTAAAAGAGGGGAAGAAAGTGCCTCTATCAGAACCAAGACATGCAGAGCATGGTTTAGTGTCTCCTCGGGGTGGTTTTCCGTGCAAATCCTGCCTCCGTGCTCTAAAATAGATTTTTTTCTGCCTACAGTGACCACAGTCCATTGCAGCGCTTATAAATACTATTTACAAGAGGCCTTTTAGCGCTCAGGTCCCTGGGATCAAGCTGTATCTGCAAAAAGGAAGGTGCCTACTGTAAAAGTAAGACATGCATAAAGTATGGACGTAGCAGTTATTCCTTGGGAGGGGTCTACATGCAGCTATTGCCCACATGCTCTGAAGACTAGATTTCTGCCTCCAGTGAACACAACACTGCAGGACTCACTTTATACTGCATCCAATGATGGGGGTTAGTCCTCTGGCAGCAAGCATCAATTAAACTGTGAAAGCCACTGAAATGGAAATGCTCAATCAGCCAGGCAATCTACCCTGGGCTATGCTGCATCTATTACAAGCTTACGAACGGCCATTAAACTAGATTAAAACTGGTTTAAAAACATTAATATGTGCCTGTTTTGTAAATTCAAAATAGTATAGCACTTGCTATCTTTCTGAAAGATACTATCCAACCTTTACTGCGTATCTGTGGGTCTGGTTTGATTTCTGGTGCAATGCGAGTTTGTGGCCTAAAGGCACAGGCAATGCGCCCGAACAATGAGTGGCAGACATGTTGCACGAAGGGGATGTAAAAGTCACAGACAGAATGCATTAAATGTCAATTGTGTTGTTGTACCAAGTTCGCGGCACTTGTCTGCTGAACATGGAAGATTAAAAGGCGGATTTTTCAAATGAAAGATGGAAACTATGTACGCAGCCTCAAAACAAACTATTTCTGTGTCTGTGCTGCATGGCATGCATGCTAAGTAGGATATTTTAGACCCACACTAAACAAGCAACCTTCACACAATAGAAGAGTACACCTACACATCTGCTATTGGATAAGTGCAGGTGGGGGACACTGCAGGAGCACTTTAAGATGCGATGCTGATGTCGGAGGTCCCTTGGCATTCACCATTAAGTTGTCATCTAAAGGGTAGCACAAAAAGAAAACGTGCACAGCAGACCAGCTTTGCAACGCAAACACCCTCAGCTTTGCACACAGTTATACCTGCTGAACTTTTCACTTACGATACCAATTAACACCTTTTCTAGAAAGCCTACATTCCTCATTTTTCCCACTTACTCACCTCACACTCCAACTTAACAGAACCCTAGTTCTACTCTCGCAGCATAAATACAGCTACATTGTATACACAAGACCTTAGCAGATGGTAAGCCCAGCAACCAAATACTTCTGTAACATTAAATCTAAACAGAAGGGTAACACATACATAGCTGTGACCTGAGTTGTGCACATTGTGAAATATCAAGGAAGGTTCTAGATGGGAGCTTCTGTCCCTTAGAAACTGTCCATAGTTTATTTCCCACATCCAGAGACCCTCCCAGTGCAGGACTTGCCTCGTTAGTGCTGCCAGTATTCGTTGGATGTTCCCTGGGGTGAATAACCACAACAAGGTGTGGTTATGCAAGCCAAACCGTACTGCTCGTGACAGCTAATTTAAGACTGTACGTCTGAATTATACATCCAAACCTGGACATTTATGCTAATGTGAAAGACACAATTGTGGGCTTACTCCAGTTATCTGACACAGTCTGCATGATTCACCCTACCTGGATGAGCTATGCAATGTGATGACACGTGCACTCAGTAGTGCCCTACAAGGATGTTCAGAAAGGCAGTCGAAACTGCAGTGCTTACCACTCCTTCATCAACGCCCCCTAGTTTACACTTGGTGTTCTCGGATACATTAACCCCTAAGTGCTCCTTACGGACTTTGACAAAATGTGGCTCACTGGAAACCAACGGGTAAAAATGCTTGACTACAACTCGTTCAAAGCCAAAACCAAAGACAGCAGGCTCAGGCCAGGGCAAATAACGCTTAAAGTTAAAATGCAAGCATAAAAAGATTGCACTTGATTACTCCCCTCCGGGTAGCAGCCAGACCACTACAAACGAATTTCCTGGCCAACAACTATTCTTCGTTCAAAAACTGTTGGCACAATTTGTTTTTAAATTACCATGAGCCCTATCACCACTTAAAAAGATGGAGTAGTCAGCCATAACTATGTGTAAACAATAATCCAGTCGCTTCAATTGGAATTTAACATTTAAATTGATTTTTTTTGGTAATAATTTTAGTGACTGTGGATGGTATTTATTTTTCTTCATCTTTCTACAAATATTTACGTTTGCCCGGCTACTCGTTCCACTTTAGACCCAACTAGTTGGGCATCAGAAGTGTAATCTTAAGTGCTGCATTTTTTGTGTATATGGGACAGTCTAATATTCCACGTAAGTCACTTCCGCAAAAGCAAATAAAAAACAAAAATATCCATCTGTCCAGGGACTGACTGCCCTAGGTAGTCCTGCATGAACACATTAAGACCTGTCAGGAATCGGTGCCAAGGGAACTACTGCGATGCTTGTGGCTCAGTAAACGTGACAGAATGGCAGAAGCAAAGATGTGGAAAAGCTGAACATTGTAACAGGTAACAGCCATTTAAACATACGCTTCTCTTCAGTACACACATTCCCACTTGGAAAGCTCAAAATAGTTCTTTGTGTTCATAATCGGAGACACAACGGTGGCCTGAGCACCTGTAAAGAGGAAGCAAGCCTTAGAGGATGTGCTCTTTTGAGCACACAGGGGTGCAGGACAGAAGGAAACCCAATAAGAAGTCACACTTACAAAGACACGCTCCCCACAGGGGAAAATTGGTTCATTTCTTTAACAAGTAAATGGCGAGCACCCTATAATTTATAGGCTATAAACAACGACAGCTTGGGGGAAAATGGAGCACCTCAAAAGTCACAAGACGAGGTATGGTACACCCACCGACCTCTGGCTGTACCCAGATCCAGCCGGGGGGGGAGAGCTGTGCTCCTGGTGCACTCCCAATGTTTTAGGGGGATTATCCTGCTGGAGGCTCAAAATATTATGCTGATTGTCGTTATGGGGAAAAACATTAAGGCGAATGTTAAAAATACGTTAAACATAGAACTGTAACAGAAAATGACAAATAAATAATGTTCCACAAGCTGTACTTCGTTCTGATCAAACCAGTGTCTTACGGACAGCAAAGGAACCAGTTTCCGTTCATCCCCCAATGCTCCACGATGAGTGTCCGACAGGGCTGCAGGCGCTGCTGGTTGTCGGAAGGCTGCAGGGTTCCGCTCTTACCACACCCTGTGGCGACAGGACTGGAAAGGAGAGATGCTAAAATGGAGCAAGTTTTTTTCTGCTGTTAAGATTTATTAAATGTTCTAGAAGTGCAGCAGGTGTGTTTAATGGGTCCAAAATAAATGCCTGTGAAAAGGCCCTTTTCATGGTTACACGGTGAATGAACAATGTTTCCAGCAGCTTTCAGAGAGGTGGCCCAAACTTCTGAAAAGGCCAATTCAGTCAATTATTTTCTTGTCAGCTTTTAGCTGTCCCCAATCATCATCTTTATAGCCGGATTTTAGGTTTTTTTATCCATCCGTCGCTCCACTGCTTGCAGCAACAGCTCGGAATATTGTTGCAGAAGAGCCAGAGTCTTTTCATCACCAAGACGCTTTGGGCTGGACAGTACAGCAGAGTTGCCATCTCCCAGCTCCAGGATGACCGATTCACTGGGCTTCAGCAGGGAGCCTTCCTCTGGCCTGCAGAGGGGCGCACCATCAACGGCCACGGAATCCAACTCCTTTTTCACCAAGCAAAAGGTTTCAGTTAGGAGGCCAGCCATTTTCCCTTTGTCACTATTGGATTCTGTATCTGCTGTGGTGACCTGCAAACACAACAAGACAATTTAGCGAAGTCTTTGATACAGAAACGGGTGGTTTATTGATCCACCCAGGACTGCTTTAAAATCTGCACATCTGACTGGACCTTTAACTATAGTGGAGTGCCAGTGTGCTGGTGAGTTGAGTTTGAGTGCCATCCCATTAGTATTGTAGGGCCTCGAAGGTGGGCTTGATTTCAGGGACAGGAAATTGGGAAAGAGGACTATCTTCTAATCATGAGTTTTCTGCGACAACAATCAACATCAAGTTAGCAGAAAGCGTTCTGTGTTAACAAAGTCTAACATGGGTTTAAAGGTTTTAATTTCAAACATGTCTCTAAATGCAAATATATCCCTGCACAAAGTACTAGTTCTGCAGCAATGATCCTGGTGTCTAGTAGAGGAAGCAACTGTATCGTGAACAATTTTCATGACCCCTTTAATCTGCTAACTCACCAACAAGTTAGAGTTTCTCTATGAGACGATTAATTCTCAAACCATGTACCAGTTATAAATAAAAAAGGATTCTCCATCTATATACTGCAGACACCCCTTTCCAAACGAAGAGGACACTGTCAGGTGACAAACAGAATTGTTCCAGTTTTGGTAATATAGTGATCAAATAGAATGTATAGGACTAAGTGTTTTGATGGTATTCTCCAATGACAATACACACCATGCTGAAAAAAGGCACAACCATTACTGAACAAGCCAATCAGTTTCTCTGCAACTATCTTTTTTGTAGTTCCACATGAATAACACCTGCACTTAGACAGTTTAAAACCTGGTCTCGAAAAAGGGAATAGAAACACTTACTGTGCGGTACAAGCTGAGAGCCCTTCGGAGGCTGGTCTGTAGCTCCAATGTGACAAGTTCACACTGTTCAAAGCTCACTGGCAACTCTGAGGAGGAAATAATTGGAATTATGAGTAACTGACAAGATGTCAACTTGGAAGCCTGACTTGGGCTTCCACACAGGTTACACTTAATGAATATCGGTCACAAAATTCCCAAGAAAAGTTGTTGCAAGGTCCAGGAAAGTACGTTACAGTGGGGACATAGAGCATATAATTCAAAAATGGAAAACTACATTAAAAAGCTTTAAGAATAATGCATACGGCAAAGAATGTCCACATGAGTTATACTGTCTTCATGTCCCATCGGTCCCCCTAGCAAGAGTGCTTTGTGGTACCACAAGTCCCTCAGGTGTGCGCCTCGGTGTTTTAGGGTGTCGGTAGCTGTGCCGCTTGGAGGTCCCCCACTCCCCTACGAGTCGTGGCAAGGCAGCTTCTGTAATGTCAGCCATGCAGTTTCACCTCAACGTGACACTTGCGGTCCTCCATTAGGAACTTGCGTGCCCCCATTCACCTAGGTACTCGTCTCGCTGGTGTTCCTTGGTTAGGAAGTAACAGCTTCCACGTACTCATTTGATTTACATTTATTTGCGGCGAACTATCCCCATTCTGGCCGGTGCGGATTTCTACAACAGGTGAGATGGTTTCATATAGTGATAGCTCCAGGTGCGGACTATAGGCTATAAGTCTTTCCCTGAATGGACTATGCTGATGCGAGATTAATGCAGCATTAACCCCGGGGTGGTAGGAAACATTAGTGCGCCATTCAGCGCTGTGTTCAGAGCCCTTCTGTCCCGTAACAGAGCAGCCGATCTGTCGGGGCCACCGTAGGTTCTCGAGGCCCTGAAGAGGAGTTGTAAAGGGGGAAGAAGGGCTGCACAGGTACATCGCCGATATGAAACTTCCGCTCAGTGGGACCTTGCCTCAACCAATCAGCAGAGAGGCTTCCGGCACATTACTTCAAACGCGCTTAAATAGGGATGCCTTTGCCTTGTTACCGATACCCGGTGAGAGGGTCATGCTCATCCACAGAGGGGCATAAGGTCCAGGAGTCACTGTCTGTTTAATGAAGAGGGACTCATGCGTGAAGGTGTGAGTGACACCACGCTTAGAGAGGGTAAAACCCATGCATGCTATGAAAGGGCGGGAGCGAAGATAAAAATAGCTAACAGCTTAGGTAGGCTGTTTAATTGGTACTAGTTGTTGCGGTTTTTCATCTCGCGTTCTGCTCTGCAGAGTAACTCATATAAAAGGAGTTTATTGCTACATCAGCTCAAATACGGAGCTCAGACATCTTCGGTGGAGAAGACATTTCTGTGGGAAATTTCCTATAAAGTTTCGTTCAGACATAAAAAGGTAGTTCTGAATCTGGGGAACCCCGCTCATGAATACAACTGTACGGTACTTGGGATAACTAATACTCAATGGCATTCACCGGAAATGTAAGTAAATAAATGTAAGGGTTTGTGTGACTAACTTCCTGAGCATTATACATTTTGAACACCATATGACAGAGGGAGAACACCTTTACCAGACAAGTCAGCTCTTCTCTGAGCTCAGTTTCGATGGAAATCACAGGTCTGTGATATTACATCTGTTACCTACAGTTAGGCATGTTAAGACAACATGGTTGTATCATTCCTACAGCTGGAATTTTACCCTACAGGGAAACAGTCACACATAGTTTAGACACCTTAAATGAGAAATGCTTGTCTATGTACATTTACATATGACATTAATTTAGGACAGAGGTAGTCATAAAATATACAGTTGCTCATGTATGCAGATATTTAATATTATATTTAGTTAAGCTAGGGAGTGCTTACGTCCAAATTAAAATGTGTGCGTCATTAGTTACACTGGAAACAAGTGAAGGTTTTGAAATCCCCACCCTGTCTCTAAGTGCGCGACTAAGTGGAGATAAAGTGTTGAAGAACAAGTTACTTACCAGCGGTGAAGCCTATCTGGGAGAGACTACGGGCCTGACTTAGAGTAACCACCTCTGCCAAACTATCACAAACGTGGCCGATATCTCGCCCTCCGTATTACAATTCCATTATAGGCTATGGAACTTGTAGTAAAGCGGGACAGACATCTGTCATGTTTGTGATGGAATAACTCCTCTGCCAAACTAAATCAGGCCTTATATCTAGCTGCAGATTCTTTACCTTTTAACCATCCCATGTTGAATGTAAATTCCAGGGTAATGTCCCAGGATGAAGTACATACATGATCCTAAGTGAAACACAGAAGCTGCATAGACATTGATGCAAGGACTGCCACCATGTTTCCAAATCTTTCTTGGGGTTACCAAGACAGTTCATCAAGTTGCTTTGATATCTGGAGGTCAAAGAGTTAAGGTGCGTTTTTGGTACATTTGTGTCACCGAGAGATTAGCAAGAAACTGCTCCTTATTTAAAGGGACTACAGCCGAGACTACCAGGCCATTATTTCTTAATCCAAGACTACCAAAAGGACACACGATCCAAACAACGGGAGACCGATTTTTGTTTGTTTCACCCTGTTTCAAATAACTAAAGACCTTCTCCCAATACAGTCTGGCCTACTTGAAACGATCACTGTCTCAGAGCTCTTGCAGAGCCTGCCAGTGGCCTGTTCTGAAAAAAACATATCACCAGGCTGAGAAAATGGCTTCACTGAATTCTTGCTTGCTTCAAAAGAAACACCTGACCTTAAATTCATTGCTTGAAAGCGGGCCTCAAATACTACAGGTTTGAATCAAATGATCAGTCATCTAAAAAACCTTTGGGGAAGACCCTGAAATAAACATTCTTGAAATCTTTGCGTGTACAGCATGACTGCTGGGTGAGGAGGATGCAGCAGGCAGGCCGAAGGACATAGGTATGCTGACAGACGTGGGCAGGTCTGTAGCAGACTAGTGTAGCACGGCATGTTTGCCTTGTGTGTGGAAAGGAGCCAAACTGACAGGACTTATAGGATGCATTGACAAAGTACTACAGTTCCCTTCCACACAGAAGGGCATCCAGATGAATGCAGTAAGAATTGGATAAGCACACAGGAAAAATTCGTACATCATAGCACCTTTTGCAGGCTTAGTTTCACCACTGATTTCCTGAAAGCCTTTCTCGATCACACTTTAAGTTTGTTGTATCTTTACCATATCACCATGCTCAAAAGGTAAACAATTACAATTTTCCATAACTTGATTGTACTATATGCTTGTCAAACAAATGTCTCATTGTATCGCTCTAGTTTTCTGGAAATAAATTGTGGTCTTAAGTAAACAAACACAATAACAACTATACAAAGAACCGAGTTACATTTGTTAATGTTTGCCTGAATTCAGACAGCCAAGGCTGACAAACTGAATTAATGTAACAGACTAGAATTAATAAGCAGTTTAAGCCACTTAATACAGTACCTTCTTTCTGAAAGTTTGCACATATGACGACACGATTTTCAGCACACTTCAACAATTTGTAAGGTATTATTTTATCAGGGAACAATCTGGATGACTATCAGCATTAGGAAAAGTTAATAGCCATAAAGGGAAACTCTTGAATTACGGTTGACCTTGGCTGTTTGAAAAGGGCTGCACTTATGGGTGAAATAGGAAAATAATGTTGTATAAGGTTTCAAGGAACACAAACAAAAGGTGCATATTTACGAAATATTAATCCACAAACCAGAAGTGATGCTCAAACAATAGGCAAACAAGATACTACCAGATACCAACCATCACGATGAAACAAGCTGAGGAGGGAGGACAACATGTAATACATTTACAGGCAGTATTAATCAGCATTTTATGTGCAATAAGAATTTTAATTCTGGTGATTAACTTTTTACTCTGCCGAAAAATAATTAAGACCTTTTAAACTCTAAATACGACTTGAGTTTATATCACAAATGGGAACAATCCCGTCCAGTAAGGTCTGATGAGGTAAACCTAAACGTCTAGATATTTTCTGATTCAAATCTTTTCATTGGGAGATGTGTTGGTGTAAAGAGTGGTCCTATGAAACCGTTAGCCTGAAGATATTTCAAAGTACACGTGAATGTAAAAGCCTCCCTTTCCAAGGGGAAGGTGGCATTGTATAGCATGGCTGAGAAACCAAAACATGCACAATATCTGCCGAAGAGAAGAAAAAGCCCTGCGTCTTTGGTTAATGCTTCCCAGAATTCAGAAAGCTCAGGTTCTGCAGAGTTCCAACCATACGGTCTTTAATTTAAGAACAGTTGCTAGGAATGAAAACATCCGATACTGATGCCCAATGACTACAGAAATAGCAAAATAATTAAACACAACTGTCACATCTCTATAGCTAGCTCTATTCACTGTTTATATACATTCCCACGACCATAATATGGAATTCTCCTGTGTTAACCAGGCATGTGGTACCGAGTACTAACAGGCGGCAGGTAACTAACTCTGAGAGTGGTGCACTTTACAGTTTAGTCGGTCGGGCTTCCAGTCACAGGAAGGGAACACCTAGATAACAAGAAATTATACATAGTAACATTGATTGCCTCTAACTAGCATACTGATTAATACTGCCCTGAAGACTTAATACAGACAGCAAGGAAATGTTAGATGAAAGTACAGAAAGGCCTCACCGATCTTGGGGTGACTTATGGAACGAGACAGATTCAGACAAGATGAGACAGGCCGGAGGCTGGGCGACACGCAATGCAATGGAATCGTGAGGCGATTCACAAAAACAGGAGAAAGGAGGGAAGAGCAGATGAGAGGTGGACCTCCATGCGCACCTGAGTCTGGGGAGGGCTGAGCAATGAATGTGGGTGACCCCGGTCTAACTGGGTCAACTGGGCAAAGTCCAGAGTGGTAATCAGCTGTGTGGCCAATGCTTGATGATCTCCCCCTCGATGTGCAGACCACTTTTCCAGTGTCCCCAAGTTCGGAGCTTTCTGGACAGTCTTTTAGTTTTGGACTTCCATCAGCCGGTTCTTCTTGCTGATCAGCTCTATAATTAGGATTCTCCAAGGAACTGCTTTTTACCAAACTTCTTCCAGTTTGGCCCTCACTCTTACAGCCCCGGCCCACATCGCCAAAGGACAGTTTTGCTTTACATGTTCCTGCAGGAGACCGGGGAGCTTCAAGATTAAAAGGAGCTTTGCTTCTGCAGGTAGGTGAGAAAGAGGCAAATACTGGTCTATCAGGTAATGATTTTGGGATGTCCAGCGTTAAGTGTGCCCGATTAGCAGATGATAGCTTGCCTTGAAATGGCTTTTGAGAACAGTTTGCAACCGGCTGAAAGGATGGCTTCAATAAGACATTCTCTTTCCCAGTTAGTTTGCTTCGGTCCTCATCTCCCGACACGTTCTCTGATACCTGCTGATTACTTTTTTCATCCATGCACACAGAAGCCTCTGGATTATCATTCAGATTCAAATTTTCACCCATTGAGATACTGCGGGACATCTTAGCCATAGAACTAGTGGTTGGGTTCATATAAGACCTTGATTTTGGAGTCTTAAGTGTTTGGCTGCTGGTACCAGTATTGTCCACCTTCAAGTAAGTGTTTGGCAATGTCCGCCGGTTATGGTTTCTTTGATCCTTCTCAGTCACTGGTTGAGGGCGTGCCTTAGCTGGAGACTCCCCAACTGCTGCTTTGTCATCTAAGGGGAAAAAAAAAGATCACATGCACAATTCTCTTGTTTAGAAAGTTAGTTTGACTCAATCTTAATCTTCATTTGAATTCTGTGGCGTGTCTGACCAAATAAAAAAAAAAAAATAAAAAAAAAAACCTTAAGTAGATTTTAGAGCAAACAAGACCCTATCATTGAATCTTACCAGTACTTTAGATCATAAGCAATGCGTTTCACATTTAAAATAATTCAGTTCACTGGCAGACTTTCACAAACGTCTGCACGGGATCTAAAAACCCTTATACAGATCTTAAAATCTTTGCATCGGTTTCAATATATGTTCAATTTCACAGATACGCTGAAGTACTCATTTTTTTAGTCACCACCGATAAACATTTTAAGTACAATGGAGTTTATACAGCTACTCTTCATTTATTTCTGGTGTTCTTTACTGTGCGGCGATGACATTACAACTTGTGTCTGAAAGAATTTTGAAATTATTGTAGACCGCAGCAGAAGAAAAGGAGTGAAGCAATTAAAGATAAAGAGGGCAAATGAAGCAAACAGCAAAGCTTCAACACAAAGTGAGAGCCTAAGAGGGGACAATTCATAGCACCTTGAAATCAGTCTGAGTTTTCTACCTCTGGACCCAAAATGTGGTTGAGGAGGTTAAAAGGAAAACAGTTGAACACTAATTTAAGAAAATCTCACTTCACTTTTGACATCTCCTGTTTTAGGTTACCAGGTAGTTAAAACACCAAATATACCTGCATGCATGCTAAAACTGACTGAGGATACTGCAGCTACCTGCAGAGTCCTCACATTTGAATACCCCATGAGCAAGACTAGATCCAGAAAGAGCGGATTCTGAAATGGCTCTTCGGTACTGGCAGGGGGTGCTGACAAAGGTGATGTAGGGATTGGTGCAGCAATGAGTTCAGAGGTACAAAGCACCCTTCCCTGTGTCCCAGCATCAGTTCTACTGTTTTTTTTTTTTTTTTTTTTTTTTTTTTACAGAGTCTTTAACGACAGGTCGAGAATTGCAACAGCGTATAGGTGTAGTGCAACTAATTTGACATCTTATCGAATAATGTTAGTTTTCTTCAGAATGGGCAGGTGGGATGGTCAGTAAGGAATTTTCAGTTATATCGAGTATCCACAAAAAGATAGCTAGTGAAGGATTTTTTTTCTGATGGATAATTCTACCTGCACATTTCTCACATTTGAAGCAATACTCGGTTAGGGACAGGAGCCTGAAGACAATCACACAAGGACAGGACTCCTGGACATTAGTCTCATTGCTTACAAGTCCAAACAGCAATGTTTGGGAAAGGTGTGGAGGGAAGACCATGTCTCTGCTTTGCAAATGTCTCCCACTGGCATGCCCATGGCTAAAGCCACTGTAGGCGACTTTGCTGTGTTAAGAGTGAGCCTGAATTCCCTTGGGTGGTTCCTTCTTTGCCAGAATGTGACAGATCTTGACACACAAGATAATCCAGTGAGTTATTCTGTGGACTGCCTTACCCTTCTTGCTACCAGAGCGCCCAATAAAGAGCTAGTTATCAGATCTGATGTCTGTTGTACACCAGATGTAGAAATTACTCCACATCTAGGATCCCACCTTTGCACTCTCTCCTCTTTGGGGGTGTGAGGGGGGTAGGTCAACATTTAGCAAGGTATACTATCCTATCCCTGGTGAAAAGGGGACACCACCTTAGAGAGGAAAGCAGGTTTTTGTTTGGAGAACTAGCTTGACTAGGAAGTAGCACATAAGGATGTATTCTTAAAGCTCCCTAACTCAACAAGCTGAAGTTATGGCAACCAAAACCAACATTTACATCTAAAAAGTCCTCAACTGGCAATTATGTAAGAGTGTCAATGTGAGTTCTGCTCAAGGACATCAAAGCAAAATGCAAGTTCCTCTGTGGCATGATAAATTGAGAGGGATGATAAAAGCTAGAAAATCTTATGAAAACATGTAAGCACTGACCAGTGACTTGAATAGGGACTGTTGGTCTGAAGACATAGAAAGGCTGACAGACACTATCTGATCATGGCTTCAGCGCAAAACCGTTGGGTTAAGGAAACAAACTGCAGTCTAACAGCCAAAGATGCCTTCAGAAGATCTATGCTCAGTTGGTACAGCAGGATACAAACGTGTTACATCTCCCTGAACAATCTAACTTAGTCAAGAGAAGACCAGCTGAAAGAATCATATCACCCACCTCTAGTGTAGGTGGAAAGTCCTCAAAATACTACACAGTGGCCAAGCATAAAGGTACTCTAGGGACTGGGTCACAGGACATGCAACTCCTGCTAGCACTGACACCACATGCCCTATCCCTGTTTGGGACAAGCAGATCCACTTTGACCATGAGATGAAGTGCCCATATAGCACACAATTCACTTCTATGCCAAGGATGCCAGTCTCTCAGGGTCCCCCATTTTGTTCATCCTAATGCTTCGCTCTTGCCACAAATTTCTTGATAATATGGAGCAACGCATCTTGTCCATTCCACATGTCTTCCATAAAATATTGTAAGTGTCCTGGCTGACTGGGGACCACCAAGGAAGCGATGTCCCAGAGTGTGTGGATATAGCATTCCAATAAACCGGCTGCATTTAAGGACTGTAATGCCAGCCTTAAAGCTGAAGACATTTGTTTCGTACACCTTCAAGCTTTTTAGATTCTATGTACGAGATAGGGTTCTGGATTAAGCCTCAAAGTGGAAGATGCTTGCACTACCAAGCTTTCCGGACAGGGGGTATACGGAAATAAATTAAGGATCTCCCCAGCAGGTCTGGAGCGTTGAGCTATGATCCTGTGTACTGCAGGGCAGAAGGATGGTTTGGACCACAAGCCTGCAACTGTGAGAGCTTCGTAACAAGCCAAAAGAGGGTCCCTTGAAACGTGTACTGATGGGTAACACATCCGTTAGGATGTCTGGTGTAAACTCCACTGATGCCTGTGGGAATTCAAATAATTTAGCAACGTTCGTGAGAAGCATGCGGATAGGTCCTAGACCAGGGACATTGACAATTTCTATATCCTGAGATGCGTCTTGTCCACTTGCACCTTGAACAGACATTAAATCAGAGTTGTAGCCAGCGTCATCAACATCTCCTCAGCCATCCTTTGACTGCTGGTCCAAATCTGAACCGAAGAGGATATAGATCACCTCCAGATATTGCACTTCTACATGATTTAGACCTCTGTACAGTTGGCAAGAAATCTTGGACAGCTGATGGGAGGTGGTGCCAACAACAGAGGCAGAGTGTGCAAGACAACAGCGACACTGGTGTCAACATCTTTAGTTGCGCCAAGGTCAACAACTGAAGTGGTACCTGTGTTGCCTTCATAGTCTGGTTTGAAGACTAATTGGGGGGAATGGTGGGAGACGGTGCTGGGTTGAAACCGCATGCCACAGACGTGGGATGAGAGCAAAGGTGCAGACTGGCGTCCCAGAAGGTTCCATTGTGGCAAAAGACAATCCAGAGAGGACTGCGTTGGCCTGGACAGCTCCATCACAGTCTGCATGATGGAGGGCAGATCTGAACCAGATACTCAAAAGTACAGATACTTTGTAGTCTGCACCAACACTAATGGTAGAGTTGGAGAAGGAGACTGCACAGGGGCTGTAGGGGAAAATCTCCATCTAACTCACGGGAAAATAGAGCTAGGGGTGACTTACCCTAGGTTTTGAGGTTCTCAGGGAGGGTGTAATTTTTTGTCCTTGCGATGCCTCCTCCTCTCCCTGGAAGACTTAGGAAGAGGATCATAGGGGTCATCAGAGGATTAGGTCCAGATCCAGGTCAAGAGTGATTGCTCCTCTCCGTTGTGCTCTTCACTTTCTCTATGATCCAATGAGCTAGGAAGTTTGGCTTTATGCCCCTTGGGTTTATCTGGAGGCACATGGTATACAATATTGTGCTGTACCTCGAACTTAGGCAACACAGATAGTTCTCAGGCAGATCTGTGATGGATCTATTGATATCACAATGGCAAGTGGCTAAAATCTGTCATTTACAATGGGAACATTCTGTACATTTCACCAACTTAAAAAACAAATATATATATATATATATATATATATATATATATATATATATATATATATATATATATATATATATATATTATTATTATTATTATTATTTTTTTTTAGAGCAAACATTTTTCCTTGCATAAGGTGAGGCTCTGAACATGCACTGAAAGGTGCAGAAAAAAAACTGAACATCAGAGTGCAAAGAAAAACAACCCAAATTCTAACTTCTGGAAGGAGCTGCATGGCACTCCAGCTGCACATTTTACAGGCTGAAGCTACTTAGGTAGTCATTACTCTATGCTTGCTTGTATAATACTCACTGTTGACTCCCTGACAGATTTACCGGGTTACTTATCAGCATGCTTTATTACATCTTTGCTGATTAATGTTTAACTTTACATTCTTCAGCATGATTTCAAATGTGAATATTGATACAAGATCTATCTTGCCTGCTCTTACACACAACCTGAGCTTTTCCATTACAAACTGATCGTTCCTTCATCTTAATTTTCACTTTTATGGTTTACCCATTACATAGAGAATCCATTGCACAGTAACTGGACTGATTACTTGTGCTATTCTTTCTCAATGGTTCTCCCACACCAAACTTCAGCATTTAACAATTCTTGAACACTTCACATACTCCACTCATTCCTATAGAATTTTAGGGTGCAGGTTACCTGATTCAGATGAAGGACAGGGTTATGGTCTTCGATGCTTATAATGGTAGTTTGCTTTCCGCTGTCTTTGTGAATCGTGGGTTTCACTGTCAGTATAATTTAACCCTTAAGCAAACTAAAACTGGAAGCAGAACCACCATGTATAACTGGTGGGCCTCATCAATTCCAGGACTACTTCTTTTAGCCTTTTCTCTTTCCATATTTGTAGTTATGGAAAAGTTGGTTGCGTTGCTGAAATAACTTATTATTCTCTTTATTCTGTGCACACATCCAACATGTCTGAAAGAGGCCCAAAATGTTTCCTCAACTCACCATGCCCACATGCATAGTGGTTAAGGACATAAGTCATAAGGGCTCATTTTAGGGTTGTCATTAAACATAAGATAGTACACTAATACTAACTTCTCACACAGTGTAAATCCTTTTATACTCAGAACTGCCCTAAAGGCTCTTACTGCCCCCCCCCCCCAACCCCCAACCAGTAAATGTATCTGAATTACCTTGTGCTACCAGATCAAAGGCCTCTATCATAAAGCTCAACATTACTCCTGAAAGCCTCATATCAAGCACGCAATTAAATATGGCGCACCAGTTTCCAAATGAATTGCACTGTATGATGAATAAAGATGCAAACCTTTTATGGCCATAAACACACTTTCAAAATAAAGTAAAAACAATAGTAACCAAAAAGGATAACCAGACTAACATCCCAAGAGTGACATGCATAGAACCAAAAAAAACTGGTATTGTAGGCTTGAACACACTGCCCCTGTGTATGGTTTTAACAACCAAAACAGCACGACCATACTTTGAGCAGCGGAATACATAAGAGGCAAAATAAAAATGCCTTGGAGTGGACACGAGTTGGGGGCGGGTGAGCAGGTACTGGAACACTACTTCTCCAGTGTGAGATACACTAAGCGACATCCCTGCAGAAGCAGGGTACACAGGCCTGGCATGCGACTGCCATTCCGTTTAAAACTTTACATGCAATGTCTGATCATGTCTTACCTTCGTGGATGAGATCTTGCACAGACTGGGTCTTTCTCATTCCTGCTGTTAAATGATCCAACGGAAAAGGCAACTCTCCTCTCTCAAAACCACCAGCAAAACTGTTGGTGTTCTCCGGGGCGGGTAGGCGCTTCCTCTGGGTGCTGCCGCTTTTGGAGCTGACATAGCCTGGAAGAAGATTCAGTCCATCGCCATTTTGCTGCCTTTCTTTTCCAATCGTTACCGCATCTGTGGTTTGTGTCTTGGCCTCAGGGTTGGGCATCAACTCTAGGTTTGATGAAGAGCAAGACCGACTCCTGTAACAGTAAGGTTTTGTTAGAATGCGAATATAACTTATCAAGGAGCAGCAGGATTGTTCATTGGAACATTACTGTAGCTACTGCAAATGATGTACGTGACTGGCGGCTTTAAGATACTTGGGCGGGGAAGCCGAGATGTAAGGAAGCTCTGCCTCCAGGTGAATGGAGGATCGGTGCAGCACGGATGGAAAACAGTGACACAGCAAAATGCTGTTATTCCTGACAAACCAGTTAACTAATCCACAACGCTGACACCATTACTAAAAAGAATAAGAAAAAAATGCCAACACGACAGAGTTGGAGAACAGAGATCCGAATTCAGGTATGGTTCCAACGAATACGTGGAGAAAGTAAGTGATTTAACTAAAACTGCTAAGTACAACACCACACACTTCTAGACAACAACGTTTTTTTTTTTTTTTTAGCACAGTAGTAACTTTGCAGTCTTACTACTAACAGCCAGGAGGGTCTCAAAAGTGGGAGGAGCAAAGGTCCAAAAAAAGCAAGCAGAGCCCTACAAAGCATGAAAACGTCTTCCTCCTAGAATCTTATGGCAATCATTGATATATTCTTAAGAGTTTGCACCATACTGGTTTTCTTTAATTTGGTGGTCTTGCAATATTTTAGGATCCCTCCCCCAAAAGTAAAACATTTGGCATACACATTTTTTAAATACTGTAGAACAGATGTGGTGTCCGACAAAACTACTGGTTAGTAGGTCCCCCACCCCCCTATAATCGGATTAAATATAATGTATAGAGCATTGAAAGAGCAGTAAGCAAAATTAAGTTTTACAAATATGGTGGTGAGCAAATGGGGATATCCTCCAATAAAAAAGTTTGACTTAAACCTATGTTTTGAAATGTCCCCACATCTGAAGAATGATTACAAGTGTCACGTTCTGAGATCTGTGGGACAAAGGGCTTAAGGGCTCCTTAGATGGGAACGTGATGTGATCTTCTTGGTGGGTGCTAGTCCTGTTCCTTCTGTTTCTTTAGGGTGGGGAGCAGGGACTAAAGTAAGCGCTCGTCACAGCGAGCACGCAGGGTGGGCACAAGGAGGGTCAGCCGCTGCCTTCGTAGTGGGGATCACATGCTCCCTAGCCATGCTTCCCGACTCCAGGAAAGGGCAAGCCCCTGTCTGATGACTCCTGCTTTTTATGAAAGAACAGAAGGTAGGGGCAGTGAGCTCTGCACACAATTCGGAAGCAGAAAATAGCAGGCTCAGCCATAGATATCAACTCTACCTTCTCAATTTCGGCTTCCCCCAAAGGATGTTGACATCACTTCGGAATTTTGAAAGGAAAGCTGAAAGCCTCATACTGAAGGGCCGTTGGAGTAATAGGATCTAGGAAACACTGCAAGGAATTCTTAGAAAAAGTCACGTCTACAAAACAGAAAATAAAGAAGAACAAGCAGTATACAGGGTTTAGCCGCAAGCATACCCATATTTGTCCGCAAGGCACTAAATGTGGAAATTTAGAAAAAGTCAAAGTAACACCAAAAAAGGGCATAGGAGTATCACTGATATTCCCGACTAGCCAATTGTTTAGACTGGATGGAGACTGCTGGCCATGGAGGAGACAAATCTAGCAGAGTTTTGGTTTGGCCTTGTCAGCGGGCACAGCGATCCATCCCATTAGAACACCAACAGGCTTAACATTTTATCTAAGACAGGCTGACTTCTCACCTATAGGAGTACGTATGGACATTACAGGGGAGGGTGGAAGCTGGCAGAAGTGGCCGAATATCTATTCCAGCAGGAGCAGCGCATCTTTCCACAGCAGTCACAAAGATACCCTCGCCTGCCTCCTTATTGAAATAGTTGTAGAATGCAAGCAACGGTTTTGAGTCTGGAGATGCTGAAGAGTAAGTTAGCTTACAGTGACCAACAATGGAGTCTCAAAATGTGAAAATTATCCAAAGCTGCAGGCCAATGCCCGATTTTACCCTCTGCACTGATCTCATAAAGCACTGGCTGAAAATAGGAGGAGCCCTCCCAACACTGAAGAGAATGCGCCAACTGAGAAAATACTATGAATGGTTTGGCTAGAGACTAGTTCAAATTAGTTCTGAGACGAATACCTCCTGAAGGACCGACACATTGAAATAATTACCTACAGCACCCTCTTCAACACCTTTCCACAATTTAGTTCTGTGCATCAATTAAGCATGTCCAACAAAGGTCCATGAGAACTGGGTATCTGGCAAATTCTGTAAAACTAACTGGGGCTGCCATCCTGGACATATGATGAACACTGAATTGAACCAGAACTAAATTGCTGAGCGGCGTTGAATAGCTTGGACTGGAGCGGGGCAGACTGTTTGGGACTTTGTGGGGCAGATTGGAGTGGGGTAGACTGTTTTGGATTGGAGTGGGGCTAATTGACCGCACTGGTGAAGGAGAGAGAATAAACAGGGCAGGTGGTAGGGGGAGAGGAAACAAGGATGGGTGGGTTCCCAGTTGAAAATCCACCCAAGAAAGCTGTGGTTCTGGTCTACTGCAATTTTCCACACTAGAACTTGCCTTAGCATCCTAACAATCGAAATGCTGGAAATCCTCATCTGGATATCAGGTAAGAAAAGCGACGTGAAAAATCAAGCATTTAGACCACAAGCAGCCTGATCATCCCATAAGGCAGAGGAATTAAAGGTCCAATCTAGTATTCTTAACAAGCTCAACCAACTTTTCGGGTACACTGAACCATAAATGTAATGTCCCTTTCCTCTGTTGAAGCTTTAAGCCCACAGGCTGATTTAACCATAAAAACAGGCGAGTGCTTGTAATTCATGAAATGCACATCACACGTTTCTGGTTTACACTGGTGACTCACAATGTCAAAATAGTCCAAGGCAGGAAAAATATCTTAATTGAAAGCACTTATCCTTTTGGACTTGATGTCGAAAGGAATTGAAGAAAGACTTGTTCGAATATTTTTGGTATGTGGATGTTTGAACAATGGACTAAAGGGAGCAAACTTTTTTTTTCTTGAAGAGATGCAATAATACACTCATTAACATAACAAATATTGGCAAAGTCATAATGTCTCGCCTACGCAGCAATCCGAGAGCTATTGCCATTATCAATGTCTTTTAGCCATATATTATGGAATGAGTGTGTGTGGAGTGAAATTAAGTGGGTTGGATTGGAATGGTCTGCTGTGGAACTGTGTGGCGTGGAGTTGTGTGGTGTTGACGGGAGTTGTGTAGTAGAATTATGTGGCATGCATCCAGTGGAATTATGTTGATAGTAATTGTGATACTGAGTGTTTTGGACTAATGTATAGTGAGATTGTGACGGAGTATAATTAAATGTAGTGGTATTGTGTGTTGTGAAGTGGAATTATGTGGCATGGTGTTTAATTGTGCAGCATGAGGTGGAATTATGTGCTGTGGATTGGATATATGTGGTGAGAGTTAAACTGTGGAGTAAAATTGAGGCTTGGTGTGAAATCATGTGGTGCGGAAAGGAACTGTGGAGTTGAATTGGTTGGCCTGGAACTGAGTGGCACTCAGTGAAATTATGCTGAATGGAATTATGTTGCATGGTGTTAAGTGTATTTGTATGGTTTGCTATGCAGCACTGAGTGGATTTATGTGGGTTGTATTTATGTGAGAGTAGTGTGATTATGTGGAGTTGAATTATGTGGTGTCGAGTGGTTTTATGTGTAGTGAAAATATGTAGCATGATGAATTGTCTGGTGTGGAATTGTGTGGCGTGTGGAATTGTGTGGCATGGTGTGGAATAATGTGGGCTGGAATTACGTGGCATGTGTGGAGTGGAATGGTATGGAAGTATGTGGTTGCAAATCAATTTTGTGGAGTGTAATTGTGTGTTTTGGAGTTTGTGGCTTTATGTGGAGTGTAAATGTGTGGTGTGAAATGGAATTATGCAGGTTGTAGTGGAACTGTGGGGTTAGAGATGAACTGTGATGTGAGGAGTGTAATTATATGGTCTGAAGTGGAATTATGTTGCGTGGAGTGGTATTACGTGAAGTGGTATTATGTGGCATAGAGCAGAGAAGAATATGGAGTTGAATTTATTGAGCTGTAATTATGTGGCATGAAGTGTCTGCAGCCAAATTGTGTGGTATGGAATTATGAGATGTTTAAATGTGTGGTGCGTAGTGGAATTATGCAGCATGGACTTGTGTGGTGGCATTGTGTGGCACTTAATTGATTGGTGGTGTGTTAAATTATGTGGAGTTGAATGCTTGTTGTCTATTTACTGGAGAGCTGAGGGAGTAGCCTTTATAAGATGTGAGACGATGTTTCTCATTCTGTCCTCTCAAACCCCCCCCACCACGCCGCAATTGGCTAGAACAGATTTCTGTGAAGTGTATCAACGGAGAAACCGGTTCTGATCCTCCCCCTGCCTCAGCAAATTCCCTATTACAACTTCATATTGTAGGAAGGTAAGGAGTTCCGTTGGTGGTTTAAAAGACTGACACACTGCAGATAGATGAGGAAATGCCTCTGCCAAAAGCGCAAACAGCTTGAATAATATCAGCATACAGCCCTTCCTTCACAGACAAACAATGCAGCCCCAGAGCAAAGGGTCTGTACAGGGGCTGTCTAAAGGAACTCAAGTCTCAAAGCTCGATAAATTGCATGCATGCACAGAACAGAAAGTCAATAGCCCACCTTGCTTATTTAAATAGAAGCACCAGCAAAGTCAATAGGTCTCGACTATTTAAGACCTATTGGCTTTGGCAATGTGTTTTTGCCATGTTGTACACCAGCGTGGCTGCTGTTCAGTATGGCTAAAAGTTAGTGACGTGGAGTGCCCTAGCCTGGATTTGTTGGAGTAGTGTCAAAGAGTGAAGTAGGGGGAGTAGTGTAGAGGGGAGTAGAGTTCAGTGGTACAATGGCGAAGAATGTCAGAGTGGGGTGGAGTAGACTGGGGTAGAGTGCGTTGGATTGAGTGGAATGAGTGGATGAGAGTAGGTGGGCTGATTAAGTGGGATGGATTGAAATAGGGTGAAGTGGATTGGCGAGGATTGGATTGTGGAGGTTTAGATTAGATTTGGGAGGGGTGGATTGGATTGGGTGGACTAGATTAGAGTAGAGTAGAGTTAATTAGCGTGGGGTGGATTGGTGTTGAGTGGAGGGGTGAATTGGGGTTGGATGGGATGGACTGGGGTGAGGTAGATTGTAGAAGTGGGGTGGATTGGAGTGGGGTGAAATTAAATGAGGTGGTCTGGATTGGGGTGGAGTGGATTAAGGTGGAATAAAGGGGGTGAATTGGATTAGCATGGGGTGGAATGGAGTAGATTGGACTGCAGTGGGGTAGGTTGGAGTGGGGCACATTGTTTTGGATCAGAGTGGAGCACATTGTTTTGGATCAGAGTGGGGCAGAGTGAAGTGGGGCAGATTGTTCTGGATTTAATGGGGCAGATTTTTTAGATTGGGCAGATTGCTACTGGCCTCGAGTGGGGGCAGTTTGCTTTTGGCCTGGAGTGGGGGGGGGCAGATTGTTTTTGGCCTGGAGTGGGGGAGGTGGGCAGATTGTGGCCGGGGAGAGCGGTCAGATTGTTTTTTTACCTGGGGGGGTGGGGGCGCAGACTGTTTCGGGGTGGGGCGAATTGACAGCAGCAGTGGAGGAGGGAGAAGGGACAGGGTGGGTGGAGGAGAAAGAAGAAACAGGGACAGGGTGGGTGGGAGAGAGAGAAGAAACAGGGACAGGGTGGGTGGGATAGGGAGACGAAACATGGAGATGATTGTTGGGATTAACAGAAGCAAAATGGAGGGATAGGAGGGAAAAGCAGCAACATGGATAAAAGGCTGGAGTTCCAATCACTTATAGCTACAATGTAGCAACACACTTGAGTAGAAATGCATGCATGATCCAGGAAACCTTGCTTTACACAGGCAGCTGCATGGCTCACTGTGGTGAATATGCTTGTAAATCATGGGTTCAAATCCCATTAAAGCTGATCCAACACAGCCTTCTACTTTTCAAGTATCTTAAGAATGGAATAAGGCGTCATTGTTGAAAGATGTGGTTGTGTAACTATTCTAGCCATGTTTTAGACATTTTAGCAAACTAGGCCTGCCATTGTGCACTTTAGCCCAGTTACTTTTTATTCAGCATTACTTTGTTTTTCTAGCATTAGCCACATTTGCAGTGTTTTTTCTATCCGGTTGTTCTTTCACTTAGGAAAGCATTATGTTCTCAGCATAGCAATCATTTCACTTTGTGCTTTCCTCAAGGCTGCAGTCAGATAAGTTTGCTAGCAAAAGTGGTTGGCTGTCTCCAACATTGACAGAAATATAGATATACTTACGTGGGGACCTTTTCTTAGAATGTCAACTGTTATTATAAAAACACCTCTGTCCCATACACGTTAGAGGGAGATTCCAGCCAGATGACCACAACTGTATGCTGACCGCTGAATGTTTTCGTTATAGCTGCTTGCTTAGACTGCAGAATCTCTGGCCTATATAGGGAAGGTGTATTTTTAGACAAATGGCTTCCTTGCTCAGGTATGGGGGGGGGGGATGAGGGCTTCCCAGGGGGGGAACCTGAAGGGCAGATTAGGGCGTATCACACTATGCTCTAACAGCTTAGGTAGGAAATATCTTTATATTATTCCTAGTGACCGTATGGTGGGACTATTTTTGTGTTTCACTCTTCTCGTCACAATTTTGCTTCTACCGTGTTTTATCATCCTAGTTATTGCAATACATGCCATTTTATCTAATATGCAGTTACTTCACTAAACCTTATTGAACCATACTCTGCTTCTGTTTGTCTTTGTGTAAGACTAATTTAAACAGAGAAAGAGATGAGATCTGATCGACCACGATTCCCCTGAGAAGTCCTCTTTGTCATGCACCCAGTTACCACAATCATACCTGCTCTCGGGTGGAGATAAGGCACTGCTAGTTGGCGGGAAAAAATGTATTCGGCCGACAGGTGTCCCATGGTGTGGAATTGTACTCAGTACCCCACAATTCAGGTGAATTCTGCCGCCCAATTCCAGTAGTCTCATTAGGATAATGAGAAACTATGCAACAATGCTAGCTGAAAAAGAACCGTAGCATGACAGCTCAGTGAGCTGATCACCGTCACTGAACTATGCAGTTTCAGGCAGTCTGAGTTTGACTCTCAGACAGGAAGATTCAACCTTCTGTTCACTGGTGGCCCTCAGGGAGCAGCACTGCTGAAAGAAATTGTATGTGAAATATAACGCAACCCAAATTAAAGTGTTATTTAAAAGTGCCAAACGTGACCTGCTTGTGGGTAGAAAGTGAACATCTGCAGGTTTCAGGCTCATCAAGGCTGCAGCCATAACAAGTTTGTCTTTTCTTTGTGTGCAGATGCGCGGATCGAACATGTCCCTTTACATACAGCTCTTTGCAGAGGAGTCATTCACAGCAGATGACCCTCCCTGACCAGCAACAGCAGTACTGCATACTACAGATGCAGTGATGGAACTGTACAATGCGAACGAAGATAGTGGGAGCAGGAGATTGGCTGATGTGCATAGACTGTAGCAGCAGCTTGCAAACCTACCTTAACTTGGACGCAAGCAGCGCTGCAGTCATCATGACTACGATACCCTAGGGAAGCAATTATTTAAATTAATTCTCTGTGACCCCTCTAGCCAGCAACATTTTGTATCTTGTCAAAGATACAAGAGAAGTTAGAGATAAACAGCAGTATATTTTGGTGCTCAGTGGCCATACTTGAGTGATGGCAATTACAAACCTTAGGAACAAGAGTGACTATTTAGTCCCTTTACAATAGCCAATCAAGTAAAATTGTTGGCAATGTATTTTTCAGTGTTTTGTAAGGGCATTGTGGTGCCTAATTTCCAAAAAAACAATGTAAATAGCGCTATAGTTATTGAATCACTGCATTCCTCAAGCAGATTTTGTTCAAATAAACAACCAAGAATACAGACTACCATGGGTTTGGATGTATCTGGGGTCGTTTGGCTCTAAGGACCAAGACTACAAATGGTTTGTATACCCAGCCAGTTATAACTGCGTGAACCCAATAGAAGTCAAATAAGTGGTTGGTCCAAAATATGAGTGGCTGGCTGAAAAGAAGCTTAATTTTACTTAAAGCAAATGCACCTGGCTTTGTGTAGTATGTGAAAGACTGAAGTCACTGGAGTTCTGACCTGAGCTAATTAACATGTAGCTGGTGAATCCAACACCCGCTAAACTGATGCTCGTGTAAAGCACGCCAATACCTTTGGGCATGTGGGAAACTGGTTTACAAGTAAAAGAGGGAGCTTAAACGAGGCCCGCAGCAGCCAAAGGAGGCGAGACAAAGGAAGCCTAATGATAGAAAGATTATCACCTGCAGTGGGGAAGCAAAACCAGGCACAGGATTGCCTCTAGGAACCAGCTTTGGCAAGAGGCGCCTGGCTTATGCACAAGCATGCATGCTACACTGTGCACAGCTGGTCTGTGCACAATAAGGAGCAGGGCTGCAGCAAAACACCCACCAGCATTGTCTGCATACCACCTTGCTGTATGCTTCCAGAGGGCTGCATCCATCCGGGATCTACGCCTGGTCTGGGCTGCAGCCCTCTGCAAGGCTGTGTGTACTTTCCACAGAGGCTTTAGAATCTGGAAACCATGAGCACGAGCCAAGAACAGGTGTGTGAGGGGAGAGAAAAAGTTTCAGAACAAGCTGTTTGCTTATTTGCATGTTTTAACAAGCAGTGATGAGGAAGGGGATGATGGGGTGGATGAAGTGGCGATTTGACCTCAGTCTCTGAATGCAGAGCAATCACGTGCAGTCATGTTAGGTGCTCTTTAACCAAGAAAAAAGTAATTCCTTATCCAACACAAAGAACCAAATTGTAAAGATACAGTACTTGGGCCATTCTCCGTGGGAGGAAAGAAAAGACAAAAAAGGGACAAAGAAGAAGGTTGTATCACAAGCAAGCATTTTGGAAGGACAATCAGAGTAACAAATAAAAAGCAATGGGCGGGATGTAAGCCCACAAAGTGTATACAACAGGTCTGGGAGGCTCGACCTAAAAAGGGTGAAATAGTTCTTGTACATTAGTAAATTGATTCAGGATGTTGGCAATCTTGCTGAAGCCCAACTGAGCAGCAGTGAGCTGGATGGCACTAAGCCCAAATTATTCTTGAGAAAACCAGGCATAATGATGGCACTGTAATTGTAGCTATGGAAGTGTACAGAGAAACGTGTCCCGGCACAGGCTTTGAAAAGAAAAATGTATATTTAGATCACCAGAAGTTCAGAAATCTATTTTATAGCTTTAGCCAGGGTCGGAGAAACCAAATATCTTGACATTGAAAATGGATTCTACAGTACAAATTATCGCAGAAGAAGCCAGGCAAGCAAGTATATTTTTCTGAAACAGGTGGGCTAATCAATGTGTTAACAAATTCAGCGTTTAACAGTTCTGACTTATTTCAGTTCCATAATTTCAGATTGGAAAATTACTGCAAACTAAGGCGGGCATTTTCAGTTCTAAAAGCAAAAGCAAGAATAAAAGGGCTTCTGATCTAATTTCAGATCAGAAGCCTGTAACTGATCTAGGAGCATTTGAAGAAATGCACTTAATGAACAAGTTACTTACCTTCGGTAACGCCTTATCTGGACTATATGTGGCTGCAGATGCCTTACCTTATAATAATCCCAGATGTCAGACTGGATACAGAAGACTGATAGGCACCCCTTCTGTGGGCTGGTAGGTGGCATTGCTCAGTTCTGTGTGCATTGTCAGTGACATCCTTGGAATCTATATAAGTGAAACCCAGACGTGCTGACGTCAGCTTTTTTCACGACTTTTCACACCGGAAGCACAGAGCCATGAAGAACACTGTACACTGGTGGGGATAATTAGAGCCCTGGAAGGGATACAGCCCTGTCTCTAGAAATCTATTCACAGAGCGGGGTGGATGGGTGAGTCAGCAATGAATCTGCAGCTAGATAGTCTCTACCAGATAATTCTTACCAAAGGTAAGTAACTTGTTCATATGAAGGCTCCTAGCTGCAGATTCCTCACCTTGGAATAGATACCAAAGCAATACCATTCCCGTGGGTAGGCCAGCAGACCAATTTCAGGCAAGGACGTTCTGTAGGACAGAACAGGCTAAATGCCCATTATGACTGACCTAACTGTCCAGGAAGTTGTGCTTGGCAAACTTGTGCAGCAAGGCCCATGTTGCTGCCAGGCGAATATCCAGGACTGAAACTCCATGTGCTAATGCAGTGGTCGCAGCTATGCCTCTGGTGGAATGAGTAAGCCATGAGGGGGTTGCTTCCTGGCAAATACAAAGCAGATTTTAATGCAGAGCACACAATCTGGAGATGGTCCTTTTCTGCACAGCACAACCCTTTTTAGCTCTGACATACCCCACGAAGAGTTGATCCTCCACACGGAATTCCACTCAGTGGGCAGATGTTATAGGCACAAGAAAAGCTGTTTTGATGGTGAGCAACCGCAGATAACCATTGTGAAGTGGCTCAAAGGGAGCACATATGAGGAATGTAAGCACAAAATTCAAGTCCCACTGAGGTATGATAAAAGGGGGAAAAAGATGAAGTAAACCTTTCAAGAATGTATGTACAATAGGAGATTTGAAAACAGAGGGCTGATCAAGTAATCTAAGGACTGCAGAGATAGCAGAAAGATAACTTAAGTGTGCCCAGAGCAGAGTTCTGCTGGGTAAGAGAGAATGAATTGAAGAACCAGAAAAAGGACAGAAAGGGGAACACCAACCAACAAATGTTTTCCAACTGCAGGTGTACTAAGTCTTGGTGGAGGAACGCCTGACTGGCAAGATAACATCACAGACATCAGGAAGAAGGTGAAAAGCTGTCAACTGCCGCTGCTCAATCTCAACGCAAGAAGGTGGAGACTGGACTGGTTCAAGTGGAAAACCCAAACCTACCCCTCGAAAGAAAATCCTCCCGAAGGGGCAGTCTGATCGGAGGATCGACTGCCATGCTCAGTAGCTCAGGATACCAGAATCTGTGCCCAATATGGAGCCACAAGGAGGGCCTGGTTGTTCTTGAGAACTCTGCCCAAGAGTGTTATAACTGGAAAGGAATACAGGAGGCCTGAGTGCTACTGTAGGTGAAAAGCATTGCCGAGTGAGCTGCCTTCGAAACTCCAGCCTGCAAAACTGCTGACATTGCACATTCTCAGCAGAGGCAAACAGATCTAACCAAGGCTCTCCCTATAGTTGAAAGACTTTGTGCCAAATCTGGATGGAGACGCCATTTGTGATCAACTAGGCATTGTCAGCTGAGCTTGTCCGCTCTGGCATTCAGAGAGCCCACCAAATGTTGAACCACCAGGGAAATGCCCTGATGTTCCAGTCATGTCCAGAGATGCAAGGAGTCCATGAAGCCACCCTCCTTGGCTTGTTGCAATACCACATGGTGGTGGTGTTGTCCGTGAACACCTGCACTACTTTCTCTTTGAGAGAAGGAAGAAATGCTCTCAATGCCAGTCTGATCACCCTGGGCTCCAAAAGATTGATGTGGAGCCCGGACTCCGCCTGTGACCAGATGTCTGACCTCAACCTCTCCCACATGGCCACCCCAGCACAGGAGTGACACATCAGTCACTACTGTCCGATCTAGTTGGGGAAGGGAGAGCGATCTACTGCTCACCCAATCGCAGTTCATCAGCCACCACTGCAGATCTTTTGCAGTTCCCTCCGAGATCTGGTCCATGTCGGAGAGACTCCCTTGATGCGGTGCCCACTGAAATGTCAGGTCCCACTACAGAGCCCGCATATGCCAACATACATGTCATCAGCAGGATTCAAGAGGCCATAAGTCCCAGCAGCCTCAGTTTCCCACTGAAATCTAGGGTAGAGGCTGAAACATCAGTATCATAGGCAGAATATCCTGGCCTCACCACTTGGGAGGACACACCCAAAACTGCACCGTGTCCAGGACAGCTTAGATGAAAGGGAGCGTCTGAGCAGGAGTCATGTTGGACTTTGGCAGGTTTATAGTGAACCTCAGCAAGTGCAGGCGGTCAGCCATAGTCTGGAGGTGGAACGCCAGCCAGTTGTCAAGATAGGGGAAGACTGACCCCTGATCTCCGCAGTTGAGCTACAACCACCGCCATCATCTTAGTGAACAAGTGAGGGGTGTTGGTAAGGCCATAAGGAAGCACAGCAAACCAAATTTTTGTGGCAGACTATGAACCAGAGGCAACGTCTGTGGGAAGGGCAGATGAGGATATGAAATGTGTGTCCTGTAAGTCCAGCAGCACCATCCAGTCTCCTGGGTCCAGGGCAGACAGAGCCAAGCAGAGCATTTTTAATTTCTCCTTCTTGAGGAAGTAAGAGGGCTTGCAGGTCTAGGAGAGGATGGCGGCATCTGTCCTTCAGCACAAGGAAGTAGCAGAGATAGCAACCATGACTTACTTCTTGCATTGGGACCCTTTCTATGGCTCCCTTGGCCAAGAGAGAACTTCCTTGAGCCAGTTTTGAGATTGTGGCATATGGGGGGAGCGGGGGAGAAAGGTCAGTAAGAGGAGGGAGTAGCCCTTTTGGACCAACTGAAAAACCCACCTGTCTGATGTTAGGGACTGCCAGTGGGGCAAGGGAGGATGGATCCTGCCACCAACTGGGTGCACGATTGTATAAGGGCAGATTAGAAGTGTTTGGGGGCTACAGCTGTGGGAAGAGTGGTGGACTGATTCGACCTCTGGCTGCCTGTTCCACATGGCTTGTGGATACCACCCCCTCAGCCACACAGGAGCTAGGGAGCATGCGTGGCATGGTGGCTGGGCAGGAACTGGCATGGATGATAGCCCCTTCCATAGCCACGAAGGGGGCAAAAGCGGACTGGGGATGGCATCGGGCAGAAGATAACCCTCAAGTACTGGGTCGTAGCCAGACTGTCCTTTGTCTCCAAAGAGATGGGAGCCATGCAAGGAGACGCAACACCCTTTAAAAGCCACTAGTGCATAGCAAGGCGTGGCACCGAAGGGCCACCGTTGATGAAACCGCTCCGCCTAGCGAGACAGTCATGTCAAGTCCACATCCAATTGTGAACTTTGCTGCATCTCTCCTGTCTGACACTTCTTGGGTGAGCATGGCCCAGGCCTCCGCTGGTACCGTAGGCAGCACATGCATCCCACAGAGCGTAGGAGTAGCGCAATGCTAGGCGGGTGATTGTCCTTTTCACAGGAGTACCTGTATTGGGTATGGACCAGGTACCCAAAAGGACACTGGGGAGGGCTTTGTTAAATGGGAGGAGCCTGGAGACTCCCTCTGAAGCACCTTCGACAAGACATTGGTTTTGACTGCCACTGAAGGCTGAGGATTTCAGCAGCTCTCCGCACCACAACTGCAAAATATGCTTCTTCCTCCATAGCCACGGTAGGAGGAGAAAGTGTGCCAGGATTTCGGGGGGGGGGGGGGGGGGGGGGGAGTATCCAGGTCACTGGCTTCACCCAGTTCCTCACACCACTCTATATCCTGTTCATAAGGCTGGCTTACAGGGTCCAGGATAGCACCCTTCCCCAAGCTCCCATCCCTTGACCAAGCCCATGGGAATCGGACTCAAGATCTGATCTGGCAAGCAAAGCTCCCAAAGGTGCTGAATAAGGCGTTGAGTGAGGGATTAAAATGGGGATGGTGCTGCAAGTGGGCACTGGGAGCGTCGGATCGGGACCAATGCAGAGGTGGCATGACCAGCGTTGGTCCGGATCCATAAGTGAATCCTCGGGGCACCACCTACGCTAGGGTTGAAGCCACTGGGTAAAAACAGCAGTGCCCCTGCTGACTCCCCGGGGCCCAAAGGCTGCCCAAATATGGTGCACATGGCGTCTTAAGACTCCCTGAGTTGGGTGAGGGTTGCGCCAGCTCCTGGAAACTCAAGGAAATGTGGAGTCAGCCCAGGCTCAGCCTCTGAGCTAGGCCTCGAAGGCAGATGCTCCTGTGTCTCCATGGCCGCAGAGTAGTTGAAACACGCTTTGACTACTACTTCTTGTGTTTTGACTTATCTGAATGTCCCGACGATTCAGAATGGGGCAAACACCACCAACTCTGCGACCAACTCCAGGGCCATCCTCTCGACCGGGACAGAGTCGCATGACATGTAGTCATGAGCATGAGGGTGCACTCCCTTCAAACCTTCAGGTCCATTGCGCACAGTTGGAGCACAACTTCGGGTTGTGATCGCACTCAAGGCAAATGAAGAAAGTTATTGACAAGACAGACTGAGGTAAAGACTTCTTGTCGCGGTCCATCTGAGACCTGATTTGCAGCTGAGGAACACTCCAAGTAGAACAACTGGTCTCTCCAACTCAGGGAGGGCATGCCTTTGCAGGCTCGACTCTGGTGGTTGATCCCAGTCCTTGGAGGTCTGGAAGTCCAAAACGTTTCACTGTCCCTATCTTGCAGGAGTCAGTCTTTTCATCCCATTAGATATTCACCCAAAGTTTCCAGACTTAAAGGAAAGCTCTTAGGACTTGGCTTGATCCTGCCAAGGCTTTGCAGGCTTTAAGGTTTTTTTCAGCTTGTGTCCCTGTGGCTACGGAGCCCATGGACCCTTGAAGTCCACTTTTTTGTCCTAGGTACAAGAAGGAGCTGGTTCAGTCTTTAAGAGCTCCTTACAGGAGATAGCAAGAAGGGCCCAGTCCTCTACTGTTCTTCCGCAGGTCCACAAAGTGTTCCCAAGAGGGTGCCTTGGCATGCCACAATAATGGTTGGCACCAGCTAGTGGGTTGGAGTGACTCCTGGACACTCCCTAGTCACTTGGATAAATGTTCCCAGGGGCAATCCTACCCACGTCAGCAGTTCCCGTCTGCCCTACTGCAAACAATCCCAGAATTAAAAGATGCAGAGCCTGAGCGCCCACTCAGTTGTGGCCAGAAAAATAAGCAATCTCCTCTGCGGTCACAAAACTGGTTCTGGGGCTAGCACCCTTCCCACTGGGTTTCATACCAGCCTGGCTAGAGGTTGCAGTCTCCAGTTCTCACCTTAGTTACTTGTCAAAGGGTAAGCCCCATTAGAAATTAATTCAGTTCCAGAGTCCAAAGGGAAGACAAAACACCTCTGCACACAGGCCATTCTCAGGGCAGTGTTCACACCTTGTCAGGCACTGGCAAACAAACTGTTTGGCAGGTAAAAGGTAATTTTCTAACATTTACCTTTCCTTCAAAAACATTGGCAATCTGACTACCATTAAATAGGATTTTAATGGATTAAGAATAGCCTTTGCATAATGTTTGTAGCTGTTTCCTGTCATAAATTACAGATTCAAGTTTCTAATATGTAATTTGACATTTTCTGGTATTCAGCTACAGCACTGTCAGTAAAAACAGCTTTTGGGCCTATTCACTTAAGAACATGCAATTGTTAACTTCACACATGTTCCTACCTTTAAATACCAGGCTTCCTATCTTGCGGGCAAGAGGGTTACTTAGGGGTGACTTATCCATATTTAAAACAAGGGTTTCCTGCCTGTCACAAAAAGGTATTGTGACACATTTGACAGCAGACTTTCAGGCTGCTGAAGTCACGCTACACATTTTAAGCCGGACGCCATGTTGTACAGGCCCACTTTGGGGACCGCACTATAGGTGCTGTAGTCCACAAGAAATATTTAATTTCCAGGCATGGGGTGCATTTTCTACACCATATACTAGGGACTTATAGGCAAGTTAAATGCGTTACTCAGGGATAAGCCAACTTAATCTTATTTAAAAGGGGGGGGGGGTGCTCAGGCACTTAACTCCTGTTCACCCATAGAACTCGGCTCTGTTACACCTGTTAAGCTAAGTCCAACAAAAAAAATAGAGCCCAGAAAAAAGGTGAAACATCTGGGTGACCATTCAGAAGGTGAATTTCCTACAAGAGGTTATGGTCGCTGACCTCACCAGTTACTTACCTTACACATCAACATCCACTCAAAATCTGAAAAGATTTCAAGCCTTAAAATAATCACTGAATCTGAGATTCTCAATCTTGCCATGCCCATAGAGAAGGAGAGTGCAATAACCTATCAGATACCTTTCGGCTGGACCAAGAACTCCATAAAATATTTAGGCCTCCACATTTTATTTAATCTAGAAGCTCTCTATAGGGTAACACATCACTACTAAATTCTTTAGGTGAAGACTTCTAGATGATCACCACTATTCCCCTCACTGTTTGGTAGGATGAATGTCATCAAAATGAACAAATCTACCCCAAACCCTTTACTTGTTCCAGACCCCTTCGAAAAGGGCATGACAATTCTTTGTAGAACTTAAAATATGTTGACTCATACTGATGGTTTGGAGATAATAAGGCACCACACTCATTAACATAATTAAAGGGGCAGGTGTGGGAGCTAGCCATTCCAGACTTTGTTGTATTATTGATCAGAACAACTCTGCGTAATAGTCGGCTGGTTTCCCAGAGAGATGGATAAACACTGGGTCCACATGGACAGCCGGGAGGACAATTTGGGATTTAAATTGGAAGCCAAAGCCCACAAACCTTCAGAACAACAAATGCTTTTTTAAGTACCCCAACATTAGAGATCCCACAAAGGAGATGCTACTTATGTCACTTCACACATCTATTCATTTTAACCTCACCTTCTTGGTACTCTACATACCAGTGTATTTGACAAGTGGCCTTGGGCATTATGCCTTACCACATCAGACATGCTGGAAGGGCAGTAAGTGCAAACTTTCCAGACTTGTACACATTTGTGCAACAGCAAGGGAGTGCTTTCATTATGCCCATCTGAGACACTGGGTAAGCCTTACCACATTACGCTGACAGACACTCACAGACAGCCAATAAAATTAATCTCCAAAAGTACAGTGTGCCGGTAGGGCTGTGGACTCAAGTGATTTTTCAGATACATTTGTGGGACTGCCAACAGATTAGGCCCTTCAGGATCTAGATACTTTTACTGTGATGAACTTATTCTGCCATACTCCCCCTTCTGATGCTTCCTTTGTATTGCTGGGCATAACCACACCGCTATTAAAACATTCGACAAAGGCTGACTGGGTGGGGATCTGGAATCTTACGATAAGCCAAAGTCACAATAGCTGCATAATGGAAAAATACATCTTTACCCATTGTTCTTTATTAATTACAGCAGGGGAACATTTGAGCAATGGAGACACATTCTAATCCTCTTGATCCAGTCCATAAAGGCTGAGTCAATGTGGTAACCTTTAACAGTTCCTGCCAAACAATCCCCATGGTTTAATTTCCAGTACAATGGCAAGCCATATACCTATTGAATTACTGAACCTCAAAAGTGTCAGTGGCCTGCTAAGTCCAAGACAACTGCCAACACTTGATGCTTTTTAATTGCAACGAGTTATGACATACCATTAATACAACCTTTGATAATCCTCGGACACACCCCTAGGTTTATTGGGGAGTGGGAATGCATTCAAAGTACCAGGAAAAACATAGAAAATACATAAGAGACTGGTTTTCACATGTTGAATATGCAAACTATATATCCACAAGGTGTACATTTGTAACAATGTGCTATAATGAAATTTAATAAAAACAGATTATTAAAAGAAAATGAGCTAACAAATTATTCCAATGCACAATGCATGCATTGTTCATCTTACTAACAGCAAAATTGTCAGTACATAAACATTCATCAAGTTTAGCACCTTGTCCACTACAAACTAACATGTTGGAAAGTAGTTTATGAACCCCGCCCCCCCCGGAAAAAAAAACACATGGTTTTAGACTATACCTGAGGGTTGTGGACTGAGACAAGGCCAAAAACCGGGATGACATGCTGGCACATTCGTTCCCATCTGGAATTCTGTGTGTTCCTTCTGCAAACCGATACAATATAAATAGCAAAACGCTAGAGACGTACACAATACCGTGACTGGTTTCTAAAATACAAGTTATTCCCAAACAATGAAGATATGTCGACAAATTTGAAAATGGTTATTCGAATTCCAACTTAAGTGTAAACATCAACTGACATTTAGTGCATTTGCTATTTTATATGCCGCCAGACACCTCCATCTCACTCAGCTTTACGGGGAAAAACTGACCCTTCACTTAAAACCAGTTATTACCGTCACGATTAAGGTGGCACACCTTCATATTCTCAGAGGTAGGCATTTGTACTCTCATAACAGACTAAAGAAAGTAGCATTTCTTAAATCCATTGCAACAATTCTCCTTTCTCGTCCAACTACAAATGCTCAATTTACCACTGCAAAAATGCTGTCCTTCAAACCTTACCACAGAACACAACAATTGTACTTTGTCTCTGCCAGGCCAAAACACCTCCGATAGCTACTGAGCAAGGCCACCACTTTCGTCAGAAGTGCCATGATTGGCACGCATACACGAGAGGCCATTCCCAACTGATGGTCTCAGTTTAAAATTGTGAGCTTTACACTTGTAATCAAATGAGTTTATAGCTTTAGGTTTGCCAGTCTCCAAAGGGCTCGTTTGTTCTTCAGGGCAATCCGAAAGAACTACTTCCTCTAAACAAAAAATGTGCCATTGTCAAATAAACTTAGATTTTGTTTACCCAATTGTGCAGTCATTGGATGGATAGCAATATTTATTTTTTTATTTACTTTGAAATTTTTCTACCTCCTACCACACGTCTTTCCTTTTTACCCTCTTTACTGCTTTACTCTTTCTTAAATTACACTGCTTTATTTAAATTTTGTTCCAAGATGCACAAACTCACTTTATCACCCCATTTACGGCTTTACTCCATTTTATTTACAAGTTTGTCTTCCATTGCTTTTTAGCTCTCCTGGGTAAGGATTAAGGATTGATCGACCACATCACACCATGTCAAGCTTGAGGTCATCTTCAAGTTAAGCCAATGCTTACTATGCCTTCCTTCTTTAACCATAATTCTTCACCTGTCTGCATATGACATGACTCCATGGCATGGTACGCTCACATACATTGAAAAGTTTAATTTCCATTTCAAATAACACACAGGCATAAAAAAAACCACCTAGGAACGCGTTGCTTGCCAACGTCTCAAAGTGTTCTTTCAAGAAGGCCTCTTGATCCGGGGTGCTGGCCACTTGAGATTTGATCATACAGGTGTTTGCGTCTTCCTCCTCTTCCACCTGCTCCTCCAGGTCTGATGAAATGCCATCCACACTCAAGGGTTCTGTGCTTTCAGAATCTTGGTTTAAGACAGAGGGAAAGAGCAACGCATTGAAAACATTGTATTTAGACAATTAAATGCAGAAGATGTTTGAATGGTGTTATTGCTCTTTAAAATATTTTCCAAAGAATGGCCTCAACTCTATAAATGAACGTGAGAAACAAAGGCTTGTTTAATTTACTTTGCATCTATGTGCCAATGGAGTGAAACATGTTTAAACTATTAATGCTGCAGACTGAAAAACAAAACGATTTTTTTTTTTTTTTACATCCCAGTTACGCTTCCCAGAAACGTCGGGAAAGCGTGAGCTAGACCTAAAGACCTCACAGATAATTCTCAGCACTATGTTCAATGCAGCAATACTTCTTTGTTATTGATATTACTTCTTTGTTATTGATATTTCTTCTTCGTTGCTACAAGTGCATGTAACCAAATGCATCATAGCTTTAAAGTTTCATTTTGTCAAATAACCTTAATCAGGTTTGAAGCAACTAGATTTTGATTATGTTGTACCTTGTGTGCACCAGAGGCTATCTGCTCTTTCCTTTAACCCAGCTGGTCAAACCTTTCGAGATGCTATCAAGTAATGACAGGTCCAATGTTTTGGAAGGCCAGCAAGACAATACCATCCCACATAAGGTTATAGCCAACAGCAGTGCACTCAGTCCTAGCTGGTGTTCACGCCACTGCTCTATAAGCTTGAAGGACTCATTCATGCTGCTTGGAATCCTGCTGATGCCGAACGGGGCAGTGCTGAGGACAGAGGAGGCAGTCAGGCCAGCAACCACACGTTTTTAAGTCAGGACTCCCTTTCAGCAGCCCTGCATCTTTACCACTGAGAGAATCTCAGCATGCAAACTGAATGTACTAGACTGACCACCTGTGTGAATACAAGACCACAGACTACACAAGGCACTTTTGCCTCAAATGTTTTCAAATCCTTACTTTTGATCTTGTGTATTTTCATGAGCATGTCTGCCCACCACAAAAAGGGGAGACATGGTTCATGCTTTGATCTAGTGATTCAGCCAATCACTTTAATTGGAGGGTCAGGCTCAGAGCCCCATGAGGGTAACAAGATCTCGTAATGTTGTCCACCGAAATATTCTACTTGCAAAATATGTTAGGGTAAAATCTGGGCCATTTTACAGATCTGAAGAAATATAGGGGGCATTTGTTTTTGGCATAGCATAGGATCATCAAAATAATCAAACCGTACCCCCCTAGTCCAAAAGGTAAGAATCAGTACATGAACGAACTTTGTTTGGGATAAACTCAGGCACCTCACGTGTGTGCACTTCTGTTCTGAAGGTGGAGTATGTGCAAAACATACTAAGGAAGAACCTTGATAAAGATAGCAGAATGTCTCAGCCCGGCAGTTTAGGCAATGCGACAGCAACAATATACATTTAACCAAAACATCTGTACTCCGAGATCCCAGGAAGGACATAATTGGATCACTGGCAGTATGCTAGGACAATCTACTCGTTGCTGGATCCTTGTACAAATGCATCCACTCCAGCGATCTGTGTATGACTTAATGGTCAAAGGTTCTAATCGTGGCAAGTCCACCAAGTCTCTCTCCCAGGGTAGATAAAATGAGTACTGTTGATTTAGATAATAAACATCTGTTATTACAGCGCCAAGAGACCCATGGCTTGGGGGGGAGGGGGAACGTGGAGAAGTACCGCACGCTTTACATATAGGTCATATTATTTGCTGGGGGATCTCAACCTTCAAACAGCGCAGTCTCATGGGCCCCCATTAAAAGAATGCTCAGAGACCTGGGAAGCTGTTCCAAAAGGGCAGAGGTGGGAGTCTGCTCATTAAAAAGGATCCTAAACAGCCAGAACCGTCTTGGACTAAAGGGTGGCCCTTTGCCAACCCATTTGTTAAGGTAAGGTCATATATGTGAAAACCTACTCCGCCTTAGATAAAATTCAGCCCACAGTCAAAACAGGTTTTGTTCCAAGACTCATAGAAAAACTGGTTGTGATTGATAACCTCTCCTGGCCATTATATCTAGATCTATATCTATCTATCTATCTATATGTGTGGCGCTCAGTACTTCAGCTCAAGCAGAGATAAAAAATAATTTATCTAGACATACTTCAACAGCCAAGGCAGTCACTGGAGTCATGTCCCACGGCATCTGCGGTTATTCTTACAGACTGGATATGCTGGTGTATATGCTGTTACTCTATTATAGTATGTGCAATGATACATGTGTGTTGCACAATTGAAAACTCAATAACAAAGTTTTCTAAAAGGGAAATCCTGAGACTGGCTAAATGAGGACACTCAAACACACATCTATTAGTTCCAACAGGAGATTCCCCCAGTTTAAGAAAGTTTGGAAAAGGATTTAGCCAGTCTGCTTCTTGGTTTTTCATTAGCTAAGAGGACTACAAGAAAACAGACTTAGAAAAGGGAGTCAGTCTTCAGGAAATTATAAATTAAACCTACTGAATATTTTGACTAAGCTTTGAGAAAGCAGAATACCCACTACAGCCTGAACAGTCTTGAAAATTAAAGTCAAGACTCCAGTACACAGAGGCAAGCACTACCCCAGCCAAGGTCACAAAAATATAATGATTAGGAAAAGGAACACATTTCGGATGCTTTTAACTTCCCAGTCCGATCTTCAAATGTCCATAATGGCATAACAAGCACAGAGTTGTTGGAAAGCAGTTCTAAAGAGGATTGAAACAGGACAAGTCTGGTTACAAGACAATTCAAAAACAGAGGTGTTGCTACGATAGAGTATGGTATTGGATGTTGTGAAGGGGTCATTTTCTGCAACTAGTCTTTGTATGGATTTCTGGGATGTGCAGTTAGGACATTAAAAAGATTGGTAAACTTTAATGTTTCTGCTGTGCAGAGTAACAAAAGACTAAGCATAATGTTAATCTCCATTGTCTTAACAGGACCCAGATTCTCCTTGGTGCTGGCTAGGAAAATCTAAAGTCTGCTCTAACACCCGCTTATCAATTCACTGCATCTGGAAGTGCTTTTAATAATTACAAGGCCTACAGCTCATCAGTCCTACCAGGGCTGGATGTTACACCTTAAGCTCACCCTCATTTGGATGCTCTGGGCTGGAAAGTCGACTACTGCAGTAATCCATTGAGCATGCGCTGTCCGGGCTGTTCTTATCTTGGCATCCATTTGCCTGGTAATCTCTACCTGATTTCCTTTGAGGAATTTCCTTAACCTGGAACTCACTGTAAGAAAGATGCAATTAAAATGAGTGGAATTTAAGTAATCAAACTTTGAAATGAGTTTTATTGAATGAACTTTCAATTGTTTTACATATAGGGTTCACACTGATTTGGGCAGAAACGTCATAATCCATTCACAGGGCACGTTTTCACATAAGATGCAGATGAGAACGGTAGCAAGCTGAAAAGTTATAAATAATCACCAAGGCTTACGCTCAGTCAATGAACCAGACCTGAACTAATAGTTATGATTGGTTTTCAAAACATTACTGCATTTGGGAACATCATTTTAAGCCAGGTAGGAATCCGTGCCAGTTCTCAATGCAGTTTAACATCAACTAGGTTTTCCAAGAAAGACAAGCTTGTGCTTCACAGCAGGTTTAAACTACATATGAAAGCAAACAAGAAATTTACCCCGGCCTTGTCAAAATTGTTTCCTAACTGAAAAACTATTTCAAATGGACACAGAATTACAGAGAGCAAAACAAAGACAGATTACCTACGGTGAAAGCACCCAATGGCCAGAAAGCTCTTCTGACTGGCCTCGGAGAACAGCTTCTCTGGTGATAGGACAATAACTCCTCAGAAAACATCTTGCACGTTTTTAGTTAATTGGTTTATTAAAAGGCACATTAAGGTTTGACAGAAATGTTTAGGACACTGAGGTCTGATAACCCAACGAAGGACACCACAGATTAAAAAGCCCTGCAGATAAATTAGACAATTAAATTTGGAGGGTAGGCCCTTTTTGGTGTTGTGGCCTCGTGCAACAAGGAGTTAAATAAGGCTATCCAGGGTAAATCCAATTCCTTTCAACAGCGTATGCAGTGAAGGGATGCTGTGGCAAAGTTCCAGCCCTCTGTCCTACAATGAGCCACAGCTAGACCAAGTTTACGACTGCTCGCTGGAAACTGGCTACTCACTGGATCAAACTAGTTGTTGGAAGCGACAAATAAAGGAGTGATATGGATTACATTAATGTATACAATGCAAAGCACCTTACATTACACTAGTTGCTGTATAACCAATGAGAATAGATTTTTCTGACCTTTGCCAAGCTGTGGGTGTGTGTGTGTATGTATGTATATATATATATATATATATATATATATACATACATACACACACACACACACACACACACATATATATACACACACATACATACACATACACACACACTTATTTATTTTTAAGACTGGCTGCAAGGAAAGTTCCCAGTTCAGCCACCAAAGATACCCATATTTAATGGCATGTAAGACACTCCTTTGATACATAAGTTGAAAGAGTACTCTTTACCAGCCCATGAGCCAGAGGCTAAAAAAATTATCTATAAAGATAATGAAGATGTTTTACTTTAATCCATCGACTACACCACTCACAGAATGTGCTTCTTTCATTGATACCCCCAAGGAAAAAAACTTCAGTTTGCTAACATTCATCTGAGCACCTCAATGTGTTCCTTATGCCTCCAGAGGTATCATTTCACTTCTGCCTCCATCCAGTCCTCAGCAGGCAGCCTTGTAACCCTCCCCACTTGTCCCCAAACCAGACTGATATGAACCCTTTCACGTCTGCAATGTACGCCTTTTGAGTGAACTTGATTGTTAAGCTGTAGCCAAGTATGTGCTACTGACATACACCTCAACGGAGGACAACCAGTTTTCATTCAATATAATATTTCACCGTTTGAAAGGCATCCACACCTCAACTGCTTTCCAAGATGTCAGTGTGGCGACAGTCCAAGAGATTTTCTGCACACATTTGGTACTTACTACTACAGCCTTCCAACACCCAAGGTAAAGTGACACTGACAGAGGTTCAAACACATAGGGACCCATCACAACCACCAACAAATAACTAGTCAACTTGTTCACAAACCCAAACCTCAGGGACACAAACTTTTAGCATATTCTTCAGCAATAGTGTGAGAAAGAAAGCCCACAACAAACGGACTACCAACACTCCACGCCACCTCAGCTAACCCAAAAAGCTTTTGCAGGCTTCAAGCGTAGCAGGTACTAGCACATCTTGGAGATGCAGCAAGATGCAATCCCGAAAGGCCTCATCCAATTTTGAAGCAACTTTTTACATCATCTATACTTTCTACAACTCAAATAATGCTGGAAGAGGCACAAACCCTCTTCCACACCTCACACAGTTAAATAGATCACCACCTTCTTGCGAGAGCTGAGGCTGTTCACAGGTATGAAGATAGCCATGTGAAGAAAATTGGACAATAAGCCTGTATGAAAGGACATGGTTATGATTCATACATAACTATCTTCATGTACCTCAGACTAATAAAGAACAGCAAAGTAGAAATAAAGATGAACACCATTCCACTCAATATGTACAAGATACATCTCTCTCATAAGTGAGAACCCCATCCTCTCCTCAGTGAGATCACCAGTCATTTGAAAAGAACTAGAAGTGTAGGCTCCAGGGCAAACACCTTTGGCAGCTGCATGCCCTGTCTATAGACCAACCCAAGCCTTAAGCACAATCGTCTTCAAGACAGCAGCACTAAGCTCTTAAACACTTGATTACCTCACATGACGAGCTTAAAGAATCATGCTGTTTTTAACAAAAGACAACGATATCTTTCAGCCACTCGTCAATGCAGATCGGCTAGGCAACTCAAGACAGCAATAGTGAAGCCTTAGACACAAAAGTACTATAGTACCTGGCTGTATGCAGGTCTTCAGCATTGTATGAACTGAACGAGCACATGATCTCGTAGAGCACAGGATTGGCAGACCTTGAAGGCCTGGTTGGAGTGGTGGGAAGAACATTCAGAAGCCCATATGGGGCTAGAGTCTGTGGCAGATGTTCTGGCATGGAGCTCCACAACGGAATAGAAGCAGAGAGGTCTGAACAAACTCCCAAGTCTTCCAATTTGTGTACTCGGGGGAAACAGGAAGGAATCTAAGCTAATAACTAACACTAATGAAGCAGAACCTAGGGTACCTGGAGATGGGATGGAATCAACAACTCTTCATCCAGCTGCACCTGTTCCAAGGGGCGGGTCAGATGTGAATGCCATGACAGTCAGAGTCCACTATCTCCTGGGGAAGAGTACAAAGAAGATTGAGCGATGGGGAGAGAGACTTAAGAATCTGGCTACTATGCTTGGGAGGCTGGCTAACTCCAGGCTCTCCCGGAACTCAAGTGGCAGGGAACGCAGCAGAGTCAAGCACTCTTGGGTGCAGTGTGCCTTTGGTATCAAGGTTACTCGCCAACAAGTGCACTGTATTGTCTTAAGGTAGCTCAGCTAGGGCCAGATCATGCCTCCTTGCACCTTTTGTGCTTTAAAAGGAAATAACCTGTCTGAACAAAGCTTTCTGGAGGGCATGTTATTCCAATGAGGTTTCTGTATTAAGGAGATCACCAGTGGGTGTGCAGTTTACTATGCATTCTTATTCCAGTTGTACAGTGGATGCCCACTGTCACAAAGAAACTTTGAGCCAGGTTGTATGTGCATGTTGCACATCAGACATGTGGAAGCAACGGTTTCTAGCCGAAAGGTATGGGCCCGCTTGTGGAATGCTAAAGGACTATTCCAAATTTGTATTTCGTCAGTTGTCTTGAATAAAAGTGGCTTGTCACGTTGAAGCCACTTTACAGCAATGGATATTTGCTTGCTATTGCTACCCTCATGAGAGCAGAGTTATGCATGATAGTGGAGTGTCTGTCAGAGCCAAAATTTCCACTATTTAGTGCTGTTCACTCAGTGGCATATTTGTCTTAAGAAGATGGGTAATTCTTTCATGCTGTCAGATGTGGAGTTGGGTATTCTATGGAAACATGCAATTGATGCTGGGCAACTGTGATGGCCAGTGAGGTCGCTGGCAAACAATTAGGATTTCTAACGGTCATGAGATTTATCACCTATATAGCAATTCTGATTTGTAGACTGATTTCAAAGCAACGAGTGACATCACTTTAGGGCAGTGCCTGGGACTGCTCTTTTATCAAGCGTTTCAAAAGATCCACCATGTCATAAGCCGCAGAGAGGTCTGGGTGACCAGCATCTAATGAAGAGCACTGGTCTTCACAACTCTCACTTGGGGAAGTGTTAATCCTTGAATGGGTTGAAGCCCAATTGATTACCATGATCAGATATTTGCCTTCTGATCTCTCTTGGCGTGATCTTGCGTCGCAAAGGGAGAGTAGCTCAAAATATTACCAGGAATCAGCAGTAGCCAAGATAAGAGGCTCCCTAAGGTCTTGGCCCATCCCTGTTCTCAACCTTGTGGGCACCATGTCACAAAGTAGGGGTACTGGAAACTGCTTTCCAGATCTTTGCATGCTTGGTCTGTATCCATGAGTGCATCCCTTAGGATTTGCTGCCTTCATTGTAATTTTCCTTGACAGTTTCCTTTTTTCAGCCAAATGATATGAACTAGAATGTACTTTGATAGGCGGCTCAATTTCTTTATGCAGCCACATGTACATTTACTCGCAAATGAAGTGAAATTGTTAAAGGTGAAATGTTGAGTACGCCCACTCTCCACGGCAACTGACAAATATTAAACTTCTAAGAAATGTCTTTCAGGTCAAAAACTCAAATTAAACAAATCCAGTGGTGCAAACCAGTGTTGCCGTCGTAGGCAGAACCATGTTGTAGTCCCACTGTAAACATGGATGCCTTTAAACGGAAGAGTACGCAACTACAGTAGAAGAAGAAAAAAGCCCACAAAAATAGTTGTGCGCCTTCTGGTAGGTAATAAATAACATTTAAGTTATCAACCTCTGTATGCATCTCAAGTGGTGCCAAAGGCACGTCCCCATCAAGGAAGCTAGCCTTGTATTATTGCTGCTGGAATCTCAATGACCCGTTTCTTTCTAATTGGCTTACAGCTGAAGGAATAGCTAAGATTTTTAAAAATCAAAGCTTGTGCTCAAAATCAGTATCTGCGTTCTTCGATTTCTGTGTTAGCTTTGTTCATGTTAATTCTGTGCTTTATTCTGAACTGGGGCAGTAGCTCCAGCTGGTGGGGGGCGGTTCTCTTCCCATTAGCGAAGTAAGGTAAGGAAGGTATAGAAAAAATTGTCCAAAAGCAAACCCCCAACATAATATTGGCAAAATCTAGTTTAAAGAAGTTCACAGAACAAGCTTTCACGTTTGCCAATCTAAAGGAACCATGTAGAATGTACCTACAGGTATACATTCTCTTCCGGGAAAGGAGATGAGGTTCTAAAGGAAACCAAACCATCCGCAGTTGTCAAGAAAGTTAACTGAGCAGCAGACCTTACGACCCAGGCTGGAGAGCTTCTAATAAGCAAGCCGTTGTTTTATAGAATGAGTCAATCTATTATTAATGCCAGGTATTCAAGAACGAATCTAGGGGCATTCAGGGGGCCCATGCTATTTGTTTTGCAATAATATTGCCTTTAAAATTGCGTTTACTTTTTTTTTTTTTTAACCAGCAGATGGCACTGCTGCCTCATCTACTTTTATTGATTTATTTGAATTTTCAACAGGGGCGTTTCGAGTACCCCTTCCTCTCCTACCCCCAACGACCCATCCAGCTTCCCACCCGTCCCACCTTCTTTTATATACATTTAACGGCCTTGTATTTACCTTTTGTCCAGGGGGAGCTAATTAAAAAATAGGAGGGCATGCCTCACTGGAAAAGTTAACATTTACAATTCAGCATTCAAAGACAATGATTCAGTTACGCACTGTAACAGCGTCTTGGTAAAAGATGGCCAGAATAGTCCTGGTCCAATGAAACTTAACAGATTCATCTCGTGACAGAAACAGATGTCATTTGGCAGGCTGAGTGTCTTCACGCTGTTCTTAGGTTGAAGAGCTCATTTTGATAAATAAACTGTTGACGACAAGTATAGATTTTGTATATTTTATATGCGACCTCCGACCCTGCTTTGAGCAGGTAGGGCGCTCACTTCGCTCCTCGCTGCTGCCAGAATTTTTTTTTGGCTTGTCTCCCATCCCACAGCCCCTTCGTCCCCGCGACCCCTCTGCCCTTCCTCCTCATAGCCTTGCCTTCCCGCCCTTGCTCCTCTGCTGGCCCGCCCCCCCACCCTGCCATTGGTTACCGCCACCCCACCTCCCAGCTGACACACCCTCCCTCCTCCCTCTTATGGCGGTCGCAGCGCGGATGCGCCACTGGCGAGCCAAAGGCAAGCCAGTCTGCGCCAAGATCCCGTCTAGAGTCAGAGTCCCTGGCCAGCATGCCCCGCGCACTACCTTTCAACATTATACCACCGACTATCTCGCCACCCTAAACCCAGGTCGTTCCTCCACCTGCTGCAGGTCCACACCAAAGCGCAGCAGAGGATCCTTCTCTTGCAATGCCTTCAACTTCACCTGCAAGCCAACCCCAGAACACCATCCCAAAACAACAGACTGCCACCTAAAATGCATCCTGCTGAACACCCGCTCCGTCCACAAACACGCAATTGAACTCTGGGATTTACTGACCACTCACTCGCCGGACATCGCATTCCTTACCGAAACATGGATGAACCCTGCCTCGGAACCAGACATAGCAATAGCTATTCCAGATAATTACAAAATCACCAGAAGAGACCGCAACAGCAAACCAGGAGGTGGAATCGCCATAGTCCATAATAACACCATAAAAATCTCCACCAACTCAGATGACATCAAGTCCGCCGCGCACCTCCACGTCACAATCTACGTAAACGCCAATAACACACTCAGAAAAACACTGGTCTACAGACACCCCCCTGGCCCGAGATCACAGTTCTGTGACGATATCGCCGACACCATCAGCTCCCAAGCCCTCACCTCAACTGACTACTTCCTCCTAAACTTCCACCTGGAAAACAACAGCGATACCAACACCACCACCCTAATCGACAACCTTGCCAACCTCAAGCAACTTGTCACCTCACCAACTCACTCCGCAGGGCACATACTCTATCCAATCTTCACAACCAGCAACCGCGTCGCCTTCAACCACACCACGAACTCTACTGGACAGACCACCACCGCATCCATTTTTCCTACCAGAAACCAGTCACTCACCACCACACACAGCCACCCCGATGCAACTGGAGCAAAATATCCACGGACCAACTGATCTCCAACCTCGCCCAGAAACCCCCCCCCCCCCCCCCTTTCCGGCGCCTCAGACCCCAACACAGCCGCCACCAACCTGCACCAACACCCTCGCACCGCTCAAAAAACACCCAAACACCCGAGCAGAATCAAGGCCAGCTGGTTCACCTCAGATTTACAGGAACCCAAACGACGCTGCCGCAGAATGGAAAAAAAACTGGCGCTGTGACCCCCACCACCTCCAATCACTTCGCCTTCAAGGAGGCCCTACGCAGACATCACCAACTGATATGCACTGCCAAAAGGACCCACTTCAAAAACCACATAGACACCAACGCTCACATCAAAGAACTCTTCGGCATCATCCAAGAGCTATCCACCCCGAAGGCATGCTCAAACGAACCACCGCCATCACAAGAGCTCTGCAACTCACTCGCATCCCACTTCCGTTGAAAGATAGAAGAAATCCACAACAGCTTCAACTCCAAATCCCACCAGCTAACTACAAACACCCTCGAACCCTACGCTCCAAGAAACACCCACCTCCTCCACACCTGGACCCCGGTCAACACAGAAGACACCGCGAACACCCTGGCCACCATCCACTTCAGATCCCCATCGGACCCCTGTCCACACCACATCTTCAACAAAGCCAACAACATCATGGCCCCCCCATCTCTGCCACACCATCAACAGTTCCTTCGAATCAGCCATTTTCCCAGAGAGTTGGAAGCACGCAGAAATCAACGCCTTGCTAAAGAAAGCAAAGGCAGACCCTGAAGACTCCCAAGAACTTACGACCGATCTCCCTACTCCCCTTCCCAGTCAAGGTCATCGAAGAAATCGTGAACAATCAAATATCCCGGATCCTGGAAGACAACAAGGCACTCGACACCTCCCAATCCGGATTCCGCAAAAACCACATTACTGAGACCGCACTCATTGCTGCAACAGACATCAGGACCATGCTAGACAAAGGAGAAACAGCAGCACTCATCCTCCTGGACCTATCCGCAGCTTTCGACACGGTATGCCATCACACTCTCTGCACACGCCTCCACAATGCTGGAATCCGCAACAAAGACCTGGACTGCATCTCGTCATTTCTCACGGACAGGACCCAAAGAATTCGCCTCCCGCCTTTCCTATCAGAAGCCTCCAATATCACCTGTAGCATCCCTCAAGGACCTTCACTTAGCCCCACACTCTTCAACGTATCATGCCCCCCTCCCCCCCCCCGGCAACATCGCACGAACACACCACATCAACATAATCTCCTACGCCGATGACTCAGCTCATCTCCCTCACGAAAGATCCCACCACTGCAAAGGACAACCTCCACAATGGACTCCACGCCATAGCCAGCTGGATGGAATCAAGCCACCTCAGACTAAACACAGACAAGACCGAACTACTCATCTTCGGCACCAACCCCTCAGCCTGGAATGACTCGTGGGGTGGCCCACCTCCCTAGGATCTGCACCCTCACCCACCACCCAGGGACGCAACTTGGGCTTCATCTTGGATTCCACACTCAGCATGACTCAGCAGGTAAATGCCATCTCCTCTTCCTGCTACAACACCCTCCGCCTGCTCCGCAGGATCTTCAAATGGATTCCCATCGAAAACAGGAAAACCATCACCCACGCCTTGGTCAGTAGCCGATTGGATTACGGAAATGCCCTATATGCAGGAATAACCAAAACTCCAAACAAAACTGCAAAGAATCCAGAACGCATCCGCCCGCCTCATTCTGGACATCCCACGTTGCGACCACATCTCACCCCACCTCAGAGACCTACACTGGCTACCAGTATCAAAGAGGATCACCTTCAAAATCCTCATCCATGCACACAAGGCCCTCCACAACACAGGTCCCACATACCTCAACGACAGACTCACCTTTCACACCCCCACCCGCAACCTTCGCTCCGCCAACCACACCCTCGCCTACGTTCCTCGCATCCGCCGCACGACCACCGGCGGAAGATCATTCTCCCACCCTGCTGCAAAGACCTGGAACTCCCTACCACTCCACCTCCGCCTGACCAATGACCTTCCATCCTTCAGGAAACACCTCAAGACTTGGCTTTTCGACCAGTAACTTCCCCCCTCCCCCCCTCCTTGCCCCCAAACCCCCCCCCCCCCCCCAAGCGCCTTGAGACCCACCGGGTGAATAGTGCCCTTTACAAATCCCTGATTGATTGGTTTCACATTGGCCTACTGGTAATATTGCCATATGCATACTTAACATGTAGCACTGTATTGCGCTTTACTGTAGCATGTATATAGTGCTTTCTGTATAAATCAATAATTGAAAGTACTTGAATGACTCCGGAAAAGACAAACCTGCCGATCTCCAGAAGATGTTCATCCGTGTGCTCGGGGAAGATGGGGCATGGCTCAGTCTCTGGGGTCTCCGGTTCGTGGCGGACTATCCCTTCCTCACAGGACATCAGTCGGATAACACGGGGCCGCGAGTACAGCTGGAGCTCTCTGGGAAGCAAGGATCCACCAGGCTGAGGATGAGAGGACAGGAGTAAAGCCTCGCCCACCAGTGCCGGAGTTAGGATTAGCTAGGCGGCTACCATCACTAAAGCATTAAACGACAGGCTATCTCACCAAGACACTTCCGCGTTACCCTGCGACACTTGGGCCCCCTTGGCAGCCAACACCAGTTTTCAAAGCGTTAAGGGGGTCAGAGGTTAAGAAACAATCTTTCCTAACAGACATGTTATGGTGTTGTGTGACACGAGACACTGATGAGCACTGATCAGCATCAGGACGTCTGTGTAAAGCTGGACCTGGGCACGGCTCCTAAGTGAAAGTATCCAGTGTTAGTGAGTTGGTGTCTTCCCTGAGTTCAATTAGACTCGTACACAAGTGCACAATATTTCTCACCTCGGTCAGCCACCCGGGATAACCCGCAGGAACACGCGGTTCCACTTTTGATAAGCAAAACTATAAAAAATAAAAAAAAGTTCTCATAAAACTTACTATTTTAAGGACGCTTCGGAGATCTTTTCTAGAGATTAGTTACAAACACCAAGGTGTGGTCAAAATACCCTTTGCACTACATAACTGCTCCAAAGAAAGGGACGAGGCTGGCCGTTTTATATAAAAGGTGTGAAAACCTGGTCCTTTGAGAGGGGTCCTTGAACATGTCCTCTGGCTCCAGGCTCCTGCAGAGATGTAAAGCTCCTCTCTCAACCCCTTCTGCGAGGGGTCCTTGAACATGTCCTCTGGCTCCAGGCTCCTGCAGAGATGTAAAGCTCCTCTCTCAACCCCTTCTGCGAGGGGTCCTTGAACATGTCCTCTGGCTCCAGGCTCCTGCAGAGATGTAAAGCTCCTCTCTCAACCCCTTCTGCGAGGGGTCCTTGAACATGTCCTCTGGCTCCAGGCTCCTGCAGAGATGTAAAGCTCCTCTCGCAACCCCTTCTGCGAGGGGTCCTTGAACATGTCCCTCTGGCTCCAGGCTCCTGCAGAGATGTAAAGCTCCTCTCTCAACCCTTTCTGCGAGGGGTCCTTGAACATGTCCTCTGGCTCCAGGCTCCTGCAGAGATGTAAAGCTCCTCTCTCAACCCCTTCTGCGAGGGGTCCTTGAACATGTCCTCTGGCTCCAGGCTCCTGCAGAGATGTAAAGCTCCTCTCTCAACCCCTTCTGCGAGGGGTCCTTGAACATGTCCCTCTGGCTCCAGGCTCCTGCAGAGATGTAAAGCTCCTCTCTCAACCCCTTCTGCGAGGGGCCCTTGAACATGTCCTCTGGCTCCAGGCTCCTGCAGAGATGTAAAGCTCCTCTCTCAACCCTTTCTGCGAGGGGTCCTTGAACATGTCCCTCTGGCTCCAGGCTCCTGCAGAGATGTAAAGCTCCTCTCTCAACCCCTGGCCTGAGTGCCAATTACAAGCATGCTACCAGCATCCTTCCCGAACAGAGCTGTCTGCGGCTCTGTGCACTAGCTGTGTCCCTTGCCGGGCTGGGTTGCTGCAAGGCTCAGAGCCAGGGTTGGTGTGGAACATCAGAGGCAAGGAAAGAATTGCAGTATATGAGGACGCCCCCTCATTTCTAGCTAACGCCCCTCCTTCAGCATCCCCCAATGCCTCCGACTCCTGGCTCTACTAAGAGCTTCTGTCTCCAACCAAGTCCTTGCTGCCCCCACTCCAGGGAGGAGGCGGCAACTCCATGGAATACACCGATCCCCATACGGCACCTTAGCTTTCACGACTTGGTCATTCAAATAGCCCAGGAACTGGCTTAACATGGAGGTCCAACCTTGCCCCTCTCCTGACCAAAACAAAACCTGATCACCAGCGATGGGCACCCATGCCATTCAAAGGTAGGATCGCCCTTTTTAAAATATTCCCAGGTTTTTTTGTACTTTCCACTGAAGATCCCCAACACATGGTTCTGGGTACTTAAATCTACAATGCAATCAATAATTTCTCTGGGAAGGCCGGCACCTCCCTATTGGCATGGCCGAATGCCACCTGTTTGTCTACAAGGGTGGACTCAGAATGGCAAATCAGCAACTCTAATTGGAAGCTTCAAAACTCCGTTACTAATGACTGGATACATCGGGGTGGAGGGACCCAGCATACCAGGTGGAACTCCCCCCCCCTCCTGGGCCTTAACAAGGTGATGGGATTGCTCAATAGCAATCCAGTTTTCAGATACCTTCCAAAGGTCACCAAAGTGATCTTCCTGCACTAGCGTAACACTGCGATTCATGGGATGGAACAATACTCTCACAACAAACTGCGCCCTGACACACCTGAGGCCTCTATCACACTGCAAGCTTAGACCGATTCATCAACTGAGATAACATTGGGATTACGACCCTAGGAAATGTCTGGCATCGGGACCACTTGCGCACCCTTCCAAGATCTCCAACTGCACTTCCATCTGTCCCAGACCCAATTTCACAAATATCTGAACCTGTCATACGTCTGCAGTCACAATATTGCACTGACTGATTTACCCAAATGCAACCCCCACAAAGCCAGGCACCTGATGAGGCATCAGGAAATACTGCATCTCCCAAATATACTGCATGCTTGTTCTTAGCGTCTGACTGCCTTGTCACCCTCAGACAGAAGTAGGAGTGATGGGTTCAGGGATGAGATTATTGATTCTTAAGGGCAAGATGCCGGACCCCCTCCACAGGTTCTTGCTGTATCTTCCCACTTCAGACTAGATCAAATTAAATTAACAGCATGAGACATACCGCACCTCTCACCTGCGGCACACCAGCAAGATTCCCACAACCCTCCTGCTTTTGCTGCACTTACCTGGGCTTACCAGGGGTTGATTTCTTCCATATGATTTGGCAATGGCTGAAATAGCTGGCTGCTTGTGCTAAATTGGAAACGTCCTAACCAGGGTCCTTCAGCCACTTCAGGGGATATCCCCGGAAACCCGTCATATTTGGGGCAAACGGTGGGACTTTCATGGTTTAGGTTTAAGAAATCCAGGTACTTGAAAATCCGATGAGGAACACTGTATACTAGGACCTGCTGGCTACCACTGAAATGCACTGTACAGATTTTTTTTTGCTGCTGTTCTTTTTGAATTAATCTAATAAAAAAGTAATAAATGGCCAACAGATTGCTCTAGAAGAAGCTGACAACACAAAATGAGCTAAATAACTTTACCACCATACCCTTTTTTCATAACGCAAGTGACCTGTGTGTGGAGATCATTTGGGGCACTTTCTTCAGCCACTCAAATGTTCAACTGACAAAAGTAGGCACAATGGTCCTTGTCCCATCACCCTAGCCAGGCCATACAAAGATGTCTGCTGGTGGCAGAAAAAAAAAAAAAAAAAAAATCATATTGCTTTTCTGCAGACTAAGTCCGCTTTGAAAATAGCTTTCCCCTAAGTTTTCTCTTAAGCTGCTCATGTCAACACGCAAGCATCCCACTGAACTGCACAGCCTGAAGGTAGGTGTTTACTGAACAGGTCAATTTCAATATCTGGAATGGTTTCATCACTGCAAGCAGTGCAAAGGACACAGCACAGATGGAAGTCCAAAAGTCTAGAAAACGTCAAGTGGACAACATGTTAATGACACCTGCTAGTCTTCTACTAGTCCAGACATTCTCATATTTTAGGACTCAAGGCAGCACATTCCAAAAATGTATGACATTCTATAACACATCTCGTCTGGGAACATTAGATCAGAGGTTTGCCTGATGTTATTTATACAACCTAATTTGGACTAGAACTTCATGTGCAGTTGACCAACTGCAACAGAAATCTGTGGAAACTCCAGTATATGTATAAAACCAGAATAGTAGAAGTTACCCAAAAATGCAAGCACCCGTGTAATGCAAGGCCTCAGGCTGCTGCAAAGAGCTTAGGGTAAAACCCACACTCTTAGAAGGCACAAGGTGGCATCATTCCGATGATGCTTGTGGCTAGAGTCCTAGAGTGCGTGATTACAGCGGCTCTAATAGTCACTGAGAGTTCAATTCAAGTGTGGACCTTAGCCACTAGATGTGATGGATATGACCTAGATGCTCAGATAAGATGCTGGTTGTGAGACACACACAAAGGAGATCTGGTGCTCTTCAGTTAGGAGATGCATACTGCCCTCCTAGACCTCAACAACGCCTCGGCCAACAATCTATTCAGAACCAGCTTCAAACTTCCCATGTGAGCATAGGCTAGGTGAACAGAGTATCCCTAGTATCTAGGCAGTTTTGACTTCAGTGCGTAGTATGAGAGTCAAATGGTGCATGGGACTGGCACGGAGAACAGTGGAAGCTAACAGTGCTGCACCTGCCCGACTCAGCCAATGCGGATCCAATTGTTCATATTTAGGAGCTGCCTGCTGCATATGCACAGGTCTGATCACTGATGTGATCCTGCACTCACTGGGGTACTGCAAACTGCCTACTGGCAGGGAGCTGGCATGCACAGCATTTCAGTGTCAATGCACAGCAAGATGACCCCCTGCTAATAATGAGATGGCACTAGAAATCTGCTTCTGTGACAACTTCTTGCATTGTGGTGTCTTACCATGAGCCAACAATCACGTTGATCGTTCACCTGAAAAAACCTTGTAAAATATTCAGTGCTAACCCCACAACTGTCAAACTGCACTCAATCACAGACTTTACAGAGAATTTAGGCATCAAAAGGCACTGTAGTCTTCAAGCCATCGTTCCACGATCTGCTCAGAAAGAACGATAATTTGAACGATAGTCTCTGCCATTTTAAACTATTAAATGTCCACAGACCACAGGTAATTACCTCAGAGGAAGAAATCAAAGTACATTGACCGAATATATGCACATTGCCATCATGCAGGACAGGGGTCTATCCATATATCCCTTCGTGTTTCTATGCTGTATACCTCCAGAGCTGTGGATGACTCCAATAGATTCAATTTGTCTATTAATTGGTTTATTTAATTGCAAACATTACAACAAGAGAAGATATTGCTGCTTAACTCAATGGAACGTAAATTGAGTTATGGCAATCAATTAACCAGGGAGACCTGTAGGAAGGAAGGAGGAACATTTAACAAATACATCTTGAATATATGTTTTTAAAAAGCTACCTATAAATTAAAAAAAAAAAAAAAAAACTTAAAAAAACGATGATCCTGTTATGCAGATGGAGGAAACGGGGAAAATTAAATTGCTCTGAGGAGATCCTACCACTAACACAGGAAGGGATGTATTCCAAGTACATAAATCAAGAAGATCCTTTGACGAACACCAACTGTTCAGACATGCAAGTTGTCTGGTTATAAAGGTAGATAGGTTCATTAAATTATTAGCAGTGCTCACAGTAAACGGATTATAGGTTAGGAATCTGGTAACCTGAGCTCCAGGTAGTATGGGAGGGTTTGGAGAGGGGGGGGGGGGGGGGGGGGGGGGGAGGGGGAATTTGGATCCAACCTTTTGGAACAGTACACAGATAAGTGCTTGTATTTATCTATACTCCATATAACCATGACTTCATAAACCATATATTCATGTGTCAACCAACACTGGTAATCAGTCCCTCTGGGGAATTGCCTGTATTAAACACTGGCTCTTACTGTACTGATCTGTATGGCTGGGGTCTCATGCTTTCCTTCGTCGTCTCCGTCAGACAGGGAGTCTCGGCTGGGAGTCCGAGATGGAGAAAAAGACTCCAACTGGCGCAAGTCAAGCATCGATTTCACCGTCATTTCAAGGCTCCCAGTGGGCTGGGACCAGCGACCACGCTGCCGCGGCGTCTTATTCATACTGGTGTCTGAACGCTGCGAAGATGACGTTTCACTCCCCTTGAGAAGAAAGAACATGAAGTCGTCTCTCAGAGTGCATTAGCCAGAAGCAAATACTTAATGCATTAGACACAACAGACCTCAACAAACCCTCGGACCTGCGTTAAAGTACTGAGTCTTCTGGAAATGCACATTCCAAGCGGACCACGAAGCAACCCTGGCCGAACACAAGGGGCCTCACACCAGCTTCGACTCCCTTCAGAGAGTCGATTTAAAATACCCACATTTTAGCATAAGATCACTTAACGACGGTGAAACAGAAATTCCACAAATGAACTGAAGATTCTAAGCCATGGAACAGTACCGGGGGTAAGAAAAAATTAATTGATCCTGTACATTGAAATTTGACATTATGGAAGTCACCTCTATACACTTCTTGAATACACAAGTACAGTAACTGCAAATACCTCTTTACTATTGTCATCAATCCCTAAGCCATGTGACATCGACTTGCTTAGCACCAAAGTGGCGTGCACTGTTAGTAAGCAACGGGGCACAGAGATGAATACCAAACGAAAGCTACAAGCAGCATTTCTACTGTAAGGGCCGGCGTGGCGGCTCGCAATCCTGGAGAGCTGTAAATAGGCTTCTAGGCGCAAGATGAAATATGAACTCACCCTCTTCATTTCCCAAAAGGAGAGACTTCTGGCAAACGGTACGGACAGCTCTTTGACTTTACCTAAAATAAATGAAAGAAGATTCATGAGGATACCGAGAGGCTGTACTCACTGAGACCCGCACCAGTGACACATCCCACTCCATCACACGGCCTCGTTGGACTCTGCGCTCCTCCTCTTTCCATGTCCTTCCACACTGCATCAACACGCAAGCGCCCAGAGGACACTGTCCCTTCTCCAGACTCACGCATGAAAAGCCCGCCTCCATGCACAGCCTATGGAGCGCCTCGAGCACCACCTAGAGCCCTGCTCACCAGGCAGCTCTTCATCCTCGACGCCATCCTCTTCGCATTCCTTGTCACTGTCCGAGGAGAGCACAGGCACCGGCAGAACAGCAATTGTTTCCCGCCTGTAAGACCCACGAGGAAAGACACAGAGTTACTGCTAGTACTTCTACAGCACGATGAATTAATGATAGCAAGTTAGCAGACCGCCCACCAGCTCCAGATTTCACACATGCACCTATAATTATGACAAGTCGGGGGGGGGGGGGGGGGGGGCGGGGGTTCCTAGGTGATTATTTTGCTAACCTAAACCGGTGCCAAGACAATGGGACAATCTGTCAGCAATGAACAGTCTGTACAGTAAGTTTACTTTACCTTAATCCTTCATCCAACTCTTTCAAATACCCTTTTCTTTTCTTTAAAAAAAATCAATTTTATTGATTTTCATGTCTGCAATAAATGCAAAGCCAAACAATGGATCCAATTATTCAAACTTCACTGGTCTGTCGGTGCCTACAAGCAGCGTCACATCATGCATCACAGTACTCGTTAAACAGCCCACAGTATTTCCACCAGAGCCCCCCGAATTTCAGAATATTTACAAGGAGAGCATCTGGCTCTCTAGATAGTTAAATCTAGATTCACAGACCAGTCCATGACCACCTGCTATTCTAATACTTTGATTTTGGGAGGGTTTTGGAGATTTCGCAGAGTACAGGGTCTGTCTTGGCCAGAATTTTAGCTGTGCCGACCAGTATAGGCTCCCGCAGGTTCACCACCCCCCCCCCCCCCCCCCCCCCCCAAGACAAGTTATTTACTATAATCAGTAGGGCCACTCTAGAAGATGGTTTCACTGTAGTTTATAGGAGCCGAGTGAGAACCCTTCCACTAGCCTGGCAATATTTAGCAATACTAAGACAGAGCCCCATCTATGAAGAGGGCAAGGACTAGTCTGGTCTACAGCAGAAGCAGACTGCAGCAGAAGGCCTGGTGCCCGTGAAAGGAAGTACTTCAGTTAGAGGAGTCTCAGACAGGGAGGGCAGATCATTTGTAGTTGGAGGGAGGTGAGGGGGCAGGGGATGGGTGCACAAGTCCTATCCAGTTCACCCATTTCTGTTTGAGGGCTTCAAACGTATTGGGGCATTAATCACCACTGACCAGTATATTTGGGAAATCCCACTTTTTAATTGTCCATTCAAGAGTTTAGCTTTGAGCAGGCTGTATTCTGAGAGCTAACCGATCAAATTGGTAGCAAGCAGGAGCGTGACAACTAAAAACTCCATTCCACCCTCCCACGTGGTTAAAAAGACCAATCCTGTTACGCTTGGTAAACTCCTCTAGTGTGCAGCATGCCTAAGCCATTTCCCATGCCACAGAGTTTGGAGTGTGCTGTGTAGGTTTCTTATCCAAGCCAGTTCGACGGTGTAAACTGGCAGGTCAGGAACAAGCTAGGGACTTCTAGGAGATGTTGCGGAATGGACCGTCTAGCCACCCACCCCAAGTGAGCTAAAGGTTCTCTAACAAGGGCAAATAGGAGAAGTCCTAGTACCTCTGCAGATCAGGAAGGGTCAGAAGGCACTGCACTTGAGTAGATTGCTCTAAACAAAGTAGTTTAATATAGCTCTGAAAGCAAGGTCCAATGCCCATGCATTCAAAGGCTTTTCCCAGGAAGGAAAGATGACCGAGGTTAATGTGTTCTCGAAATCAACAAGAAGCACACAGTTTCATGTATGCAGTGGAGGCGAGCTAGTGCTATTTGTATTTGGCGGATGAAATGAAAGGTACTGCGGTCCGGCATGAGGCCACATTGGTCTGAATGGCTAAGTGTGGGTAACACCCAGAGGAACCTGTGGCCAGGGCCTTCATAAATATCTTAATCTCCATGTTAATCAGGAATATGAGCCTGTAAGAGGAGAATTGGTCCAGGGTTAAGAATGACTACCATAGTGGCTTAATCGAGTTGTGAGGGGAAGTGCTCTTAACCTCAGCTTCTATGTAGAGGTCTAGAAGTCAGAGAGTCCATACTTTGCGTAATTTACAATGGTACTCGAGAGTGCATCAGTTACCTCCTCCATTCATGCTTATTTTTCAGCGTTGCTCGCACTACTTGTGCTAAATGCAGCGCGACTTGCATATTTTATGGTATTGGTGGAACTAATTATCCTGCAGAGTTCCTATTTATCTCTTTGGAATTAAGAGTAGTGAAACCCTTCAAGTTCCTCCCATCCCTAATAAATTGCTGGCTGGCATCGAGGTCACAGGCTTGGTCTCGAGCTACAACCCTCATGTTTACGGAGTCTGGATGCACAGAGTAAACAGTGGCAGAACCATGGTCATACCAGTGGCACTGCGCCAGGAGTCAGTAAGCCACACAACTGGGCTCTGGAGTTCAGTGCAGGACTTGGTTGTTAAGAGAAACAAGGCCTGTGGCGCTCAACAAAAACAGGAGTAAGAGTGAGGGGTTCGGGGAATTTCTCCAGGAGAAGTCAAACTGGGACAGACATGGCAGGGGGCTGAGGGCAAGGTGCCCCTTTTTCCGCACTGACATTGCAGCACAGTTCCTGGTCAGGAAGAGGAGACTGCAACTAATTATACTGCGACTGACATCTAGCTCCTCGACATCTCAGGCACAATTCTCTTACTGCATTAATCCTGCAAGATATCACCTCAGGTGATTCAATGTGTAATTCATTTACAGAGGAAGGTCTGTGGAACAGAGTGATTTTCTGAACACAAATGTGAAGAGTTTAAAGCCCAGAAGTAGAGAAAAAAGAAAAAAGGTTGTAAAGTGTTAAAGGTATTTCAGTTACCTGAAAGAGCCGCGAAATCAAGTTACTGATTAATATCCAGAGAGTTACAGCTTTCAGGATTTGTTTCAAGTATTACGGACAAGTAAAGGGGTAGCTATGAAGACTGAACAGTTTAATGTCAGCAGTTCCTCATCTGAGAGCTCAGTATTGTAAATTATCAGGGAGTAGAAAACAAACGATGAATGAGGCATACACGGATGCTACAATAGTCCGTGGGCTATCTCCCGACAGACCACTTTCCTAGTGTGACATGGAAACCTTCCATAATGCTCTGTGGCATGGAGCATACAGATGAAGGCTCGCTGGTCCCAGAGACTGTGCCATACAACCTCGGCGACCAGGATCCACGCTAGCCACGAAGTCTCCTCTGACAGCACAGGTCTATTCAGTAAATTATGCATTCTGCAGAAAAAGGCAAGGCATACTCATGTGAAGAAATCAGCACCGTTAAGCTGTAACAAGATTCTGCCTATCACTACTTAGGCTGCAGGCCAGGCAAACCCCAGCCAGGTCCCCATGTCCAAGTCCTGCAGAAGGGACCACCACATGCACTCAGCCATACATGACAAAACAAATAAACTTTACATTTGGAGCGCAAAAAAACACAAGATCAGTCAAGTTTGAAAAGTTGGTCTATTGAGAAAGATGGATGTCACAATTACAAAACAGCAAATTCCGAATTTGGATCCTCCCCCCCCCCCCCCCCCCCCAAAGTCTCCTCCCAGCTGATGAAACTTTAAACATTTTAAAATGGTCTTAAAACGTCTACATCCATTGCCAACCGATATGAATTATGACTAAACCTATATTTCTACACAATCTAATCTTTCTATGAACTTTAAGTTGTGCCTTCAATGCCCTAATTCCAAGGGATATTATTTTGAAACAGACCGCTAACAGCATTGTTCGGCATCCCAGGGGACTGAACAGAAAGCAGTAATAGGCGTGTAACCAATGTAAATTAGGAGTGCAAAAACGGGAATTGTCATTTTTATTATAAAATGTTGGCCATGTCAGTCATGTTTTTGATGCAGCACATGTTAGCATACTCTGGTGTATGAAAGCATACTCTGGTGTATGAAAGCATACTCTGGTGTATGAAAGCATACTCTGGAACCTCACAAAGTAGGTGGTTTCTTACATGCTGATGGCATTAAAAGGGGCATATTGTATATGGGTCCTGGTAGCAGCAGTCAATTATACAATTTATCTCTAATATTATGATTAATATCTAGACCTTCCTGTGCTCACACCTCCTTACTGGATACCTGCTCGCAGTCGAATTTATTCCAGTACTGTTCACCCACAGCACTCATGCCACATGCTTCAATATAAAACCTGGTACTTTATGTAGTTTATTTCAGGAAGATGCCCATGAAAAGTAATACACAATTATACATCCACGATCAAAATCGATCACACTGATCTTTTCACAGTACTGTGTATTTCCGTATCCTCAATGAAAGCAATTTAAAGTCCTACGCACCGGCCTTTGTGGGAAAAATTTCAAAAGCGGCACCTCTGCTCACTCCCCCAGTCCTCTAAGGATGCAAGTAGCCGGCGTTCCTTCCATGTTAACTGGTCTGTACTGCTCTTTCCACTGCTTACCTGATCCCCGCTGCCTTGTGAGCCGGTGACTTGTCCGTGAGTTTCACTCTCTGCCTCATCTCGGCCAGTCGCTGGCGCATATTGATGGTCATCTCCGAGCTCAGGCGCCAGACAAAGATACAGCTGGACAGGGATCACAGAAGAGGGTTATGAAGTGACTGCAGGACGGTCATTTCAGTTTTTACCCAATATGCTCTTTGAGACAGGATAGGGACAACAAAGCAACTGATTTAGTTTACATTGAGATCCCACCACATAGTAAATCATTAAACTAGAATTGTGACATTATTGGATACAGTGTTAGACCTCATATCACTTATCGTTATCATCTCCGGCAGCGTCACTTAATATAAATAAAGATACCCCTGTTTAACGCCGGAACTCTCATCTTGGCCATCTATAGAGGGGAACACCACCACTGCCTGAAGGACAAACATTCTGGGTTCACATGAACCTGGAAACAAACCCTCCCCATCCTGCGTATGACGTCACTGTGTGCGGCAACAACTTCAACTGGTCTCCAAGTCTTTGGTGGAAAGATACAGAGGTTCTGGCTACCCAGCTCATGGCACTAGGTGAGTGCTGTGACTCAAGTAGATGCCAGTAATCTGTATAGTCAGTTTTTAACTACAGACATAGGTTGCTCTGGTACCATACACCAGACTAAACAAGTTTTAGCTTTAGTTTAATGGTAGGGAATGCAACCTTGATCAATAACAAAACTAAGTGAAAATACAGGCACATCTCATGGTGTTCTTGCAATCTTGCCTTGGTTCTGAGTGTTGGAAATATCAGTTATGCTAGATTGTACCCTTAAAGCCAGTTTATAGACAGCACAGTGCCCCTGTCGCGGCCTGAGGAACTAACCCTCGACAATAAGTTTTGTCCTTTATGACATTCCTCAGGGTCACTGCTCTCCCAACTACAACACAACACTAAGTATCTTCCGCTCGCGCTCTTCCTCAGAAGCAATGCTTCAAGAAAAACCTGCAGGGGCCAGGCTGCCCTTAACTCCAGTAGACCAAACCCCCGGAGTGTGAAGCACCATTAAGTCCTGCATGGGAGATGTAAAGAAATGGCTCCCTGTTGCAGTTACCCCCCACTTTTTGCCTGATACTGATGCTGACTTGACTGAGAAGTGTGCTGGGACCCTGCTAACCAGGCCCCAGCACCAGTGTTCTTTCACCTAAAATGTACCATTGTCTCCACAATTGGCACAACCCTGGCACCCAGGTAAGTCCCTTGTAACTGGTACCCCTGGTACCAAGGGCCCTGATGCCAGGGAAGGTCTCTAAGGGCTGCAGCATATCTTATGCCACCCTGGGGACCCCTCACTCAGCACAGACACACTGCTTGCCAGCTTGTGTGTGCTGATGAGAACAAAACGAGTAAGTCGACATGGCACTCCCCTCAGGGTGCCATGCCAACCTCACACTGCCTATGCAGTATAGATAAGTCACCCCTCTAGTAGGCCTTACAGCCCTAAGGCAGAGTGCACTATACCATAGGTGAGGGCACCAGTGCATGAGTACTGTGCCCTACAGTGTCTAAGCCAAACCTTAGACATTGTAAGTGCAGGGTAGCCATAAGAGTATATGGTCTGGGAGTCTGTCAAACACGGACTCCACAGCACCATAATGGCTACACTGAAAACTGGGAAGTTTGGTATCAAACTTCTCAGCACAATAAATGCACACTGATGCCAGTGTACATTTTATTGTAAAATACACCCCAGAGGGCACCTTCGAGGTGCCCCCTGAAACCTTAACCGACTATCTGTGTAAGCTGACTGGTTCCAGCGGCCTGCCACAACCGAGACATGTTGCTGGCCCCATGGGGAGAGTGCCTTTGTCACTCTGAGGCCAGTAACAAAGCCTGCACTGGGTGGAGATGCTATCACCTCCCCCAGGCAGGAGCTGTAACACCTGGCGGTGAGCCTCAAAGGCTTACCCCCTTTGTTCCAGCACCGCAGGGCACTCCAGCTAGTGGAGTTGCCCGCCCCCTCCGGCCACGGCCCCACTTTTGGCGGCAAGACCGGAGGAGATAATGAGAATAACAAGGAGTCGTCACTGGCCAGTCAGGACAGCCCCTAAGGTGTCCTGAGCTGAAGTGACTAACTTTTAGAAATCCTCCATCTTGCAGATGGAGGATTCCCCAATAGGATTAGGGATGTGACCCCCTCCCCTTGGGAGGAGGCACACAGAGGGTGTACCCACCCTCAGGGCTAGTAGCCATTGGCTACTAACCCCCCAGACCTAAACACGCCCTTAAATTTAGTATTTAAGGGCTTCCCTGAACCTAAGAATTTAGATTCCTGAAACTACAAGAAGAAAAGGACTGCTGAGCTGAAAAACCCCTGCAGAGGAAGAACAGAAGACACCAACTGCTTTGGCCCCAGTCCTACCGGCCTGTCAGCGACCTCTGAATCCTCAGAGGACTGCCCTGCTTCAAGAAAGACCAGAAACTCCCGAGGACAGCGGCCCTGCTCCAAAAAGAATGCAACTTTTTTCGAAGGAGCAGATTTAAAGACCCCTGCAACTCCCCGCAAGAAGCGTGAGACTTGCAACACTGCACCCGGCGACCCCGACTCGACTGGTGGAGAACCAACACCTCAGGGAGGACCCTCCGGCGACTCCGAGACTGTGAGTAACCAAAGTTGTCCCCCCTGAGCCCCCACAGCGACGCCTGCAGAGGGAATCCCGAGGCTCCCCTTGACCTCGACTGCCTGAACCTAAAGTCCCGGTGGCTGGAAAAGACCCTGCACCCGCAGCCCCCAGCACCTGAAGGAACGGAACTTCTGTGCAGGAGTGACCCCCAGGAGGCCCTCTCCCTTGCCCAGGTGGTGGCTACCCCGAGGAGCCCCCCCCCTTGCCTGCCTGCACCGCTGAAGAGATCCCTTGGTCTCTCATTGAAAACCATTGAAAACCCGACGCGTGTTTGCACACTGCACCCAGCCGCCCCCGCGCTGCTGAGGGTGTACTTTTTGTGCTGACTTGTGTCCCTCCCGGTGCCCTACAAAACCCCCCTGGTCTGCCCTCCGAAGACGCAGGTACTTACCTGCTGGCAGACCGGAACCGGGGCACCCCCTTCTCTCCATTGAAGCCTATGTGTTTTGGGTACCTATTTGACCTCTGCACCTGACCGGCCCTGAGCTGCTGGTGTGGTAACTTTGGGGTTGCTCTGAACCCCCAACGGTGGGCTACCTTGGACCCAAACCTGAGACTTGTAAGTGATTTACTTACCTGCTAAAACTAACAATAACTTACCTCCCCCAGGAACTGTGAAAATTGCACTGTGTCCACTTTTAAAACAGCTATGTGTTTTATGTGAAAAGTATATATGCTACTGTAATTATTCAAAGTTCCTAAAGTACTTACCTGCAATACCTTTCAAATGAGATATTACATGTAGAATTTGAACCTGTGGTTCTTAAAATAAACTAAGAAAAGATATTTTTCTATAACAAAACCTATTGGCTGGATTTGTCTCTGAGTGTGTGTTCCTCATTTATTGCCTGTGTGTATGTACAACAAATGCTTAACACTACTCCTTTGATAAGCCTACTGCTCGACCACACTACCACAAAATAGAGCATTAGTATTATCTCTTTTTGCCACTATCTTACCTCTAAGGGGAACCCTTGGACACTGTGCATACTATTCCTTACTTTGAAATAGTGCATACAGAGCCAACTTCCTACAGGAGAGAGCTCTCCAGGGCAGCAGGGAGCAGAGGAGCTTGGAAGGGGACTAGCTTGACAGGCATTCATTGCACACAGGAAGGGAGATGCATGCTGATGCATAGCTTTGCTTGCTGAAAGCAGCAAACCACAGAGGTACAGAATGAATGACTGCATGTATACATCCCAGTGTCCTTTGACACTGAATGAATAAAGTGGCTCTCACTCACTTACGACATACAGTGGTAGAATGGACCCTTAGGCATGCAGTGTGCATTTTACAGTGATGCCCACAAGCATTCCCTTAACGACACTGCTCAAGTCCCAGTAGGGCTATCACGTTAAGCCAATACTTAGGATCGATTCCAATCGGCATCACAAGGTATTTCCAGGGCGATGGAGGACATGGAGTCCGCAAGAAGCTCAAAGTCCAGAGACACAGGCACGTTATGTTACCTCTTGATTCCCCTGGGCTTACAGTAACCTAACCCAGTTCCTGGGTTATTTAAGCAAGCAAACAGTACATGTTTAGTACATCAGGGAAAATATCCACATGGAAGAGATAAATGGCTCCCTTCCTGAAGTACTTTCAGGGGTGAGGAAGTCGAAGCTCTGATACCTTTTAGTACTTCCAACGCATTTAGCTTGGATCACAAATACCAACAATCTACCACTCCTACAGGGCAATTACAAAACGGCTGAGTATATCGGCTAGAGAACCGTTTTCACTGAGATTTTCTATTAAGACAAATGGAGAGGTTTGTGAAGCCTCATTATCAAAGCCCATCCGTAATAACCAACAAACCCGGAAAAAACAACAAGACACTGTCAGTGGGTGACCAGGATCTGGGAAACCAGAGGGGCAGTTCTAGCAGCTGTGCCACAACCGCCCCTTACACACACATGCATGTACAGATACTGGCATCACACAACGCTGATGAAGCAGCCTAGTGTGACCATGCCTAAGAACGAAGCATTACCAGTCCTATGACAAGAAATTAAAATGGGCCCGATGCACAAAACTCGTGTGATAGCAAAGTCTACAAGTCACAAAAACACAGGCTTAAGCGCTGATGAGCATTTGCTTTGTACAAAATTCGTTTTGGGCGCTGGAAAAGTCATCCCAATGCATAAAAGGCATTTTGCAACCCTTTAGAATTAACTGCAAACAGGAGGTGGTGTGAAAAGGAAGATTCACTATCTGGCGGCAGCCACAGGAATGCATCAATGGTTTGTGACAATGGCAATAGCAAACCACTGAAAAGTTACACTTCAAAGTGAGTGGTAGCGAGTTCGCAAAGAAGCAGCCCTCCGTAGGGGCACAGCTTATCCTTCGTGAATAAAGTAAACTCGTTAGGCATGTCCTCTTCAGACTCCCTGTGAATGGGCATTTCACAAAGCAACCTAATGTTACTTGGGTCGCATTCCAAACTGCACGCCTACATGCAAAGCTGTTTGCAGATCCTGGTTCCCCCATTGTGTTTTAGGATATCGGGCCGTCTAAGTACTTCATCTACCGGGCAAATAATTTGTACATGTGCTCATACTTCAGACAAACGTGCCCTGTTTTATATGGGAGGACGCCCCCCCCCCCCCTTTTCAAACAGTTCTTTCCAAATTAGACTCCAACTTTCAATGTGTGAAGATGCTATTGTATTGAAGTGAGTAAAGTGTAGTCTCAATCTGAATCCTGGAGGAGGGCTGGAACATAATCCAGCAAGTGTTAAGATTGCCATTAACATGCTCATGACCTTCAATAGTCAAATGTGGAATGTAGCTTCTCAGTACAAAGACCTAAAAAAGGTGCCAGCTAGATTAGCACCAGCTCAAGCATTGTAGACATTGCTGTGGACTCTACCCACGAGCTGGAGCACTGTCTGCCAAGGAGGAGTGGGCATCCTCATGGCAGAACTTACCTTCCGCGGTAGGTGCAGCCACCAGCCCCAAAATCTGGACATGTGACACTGAGCATCTCGAGCAACTAACTAGCAGGTTAGGCTGCCAGGGTTCCAACAGGGATTTTAGTGGCTACTTGACCACTAACTTCTAGTAAAGTGGCACAAAAGCGAAAGAAATAAGGACTTCCTTTTAAAACCTAAATACATTCTTTAAAAATCCGTTGCTCACGTCCCACCTAGTACTAAAGTGCTCCAGGTCTCACAAGACGCATACGAAGAAAAGTAGCTATCCAGCCATAGCTTAATGTTCAGCCATCTGTGCAGGGAGGGGCAGCTCCAGCTCTCAATCAGGCAAAGACTAAGTGGAAAGGAGCTGCCTGGGGTGGAGGCGGCAGCTCCACCACCCTTCCTGCTTCTTCAGGAGCCCAGTGAGGTAAAGCCACCTGATTCTACTCTACTCCCAAATAAAGGTCAGCAGGTGAAAAGTGCTCACGCCCTCTGGGCGCCTTAAACTTTAAAATGTTTATTTTATGATCTTTTGTTGCGTATTACACAAACCGCATGGTACAGTACATCATCAATGTGGCGTGCCAAACCCCAGAAAGTCAGTTGCAATACAATGTATATTATCCAGCAGTACAATGATGCCTATCCGCCAGCAGCAGGAAAAAAAAACAAGCATTTGCAATCCAGTAGAGCTCCTGGCGTTGTAAATGACAATGTATTTTACCCTTGTGTTTTGGTTTGAGTCGAAGCCACTGACTAACCAGACTGTTAGCGCCTCCCTGTTCCAACAGTACACTCCAATATAAGCGCTAGGATCACGCTTCTCCAGTACTGCACTATAAACACAAATATTATCCCTCCCTTCAGTGTGAACAGGTTGATCACATAGGTAACAGGACACTGCTATTGACAAAGTTTAAAGACGGGTTATAGCGCTGTAGAAATATGACACATTGAAGCGCATTCTTCTGTAGAGTAGCAGGTCAGAGCTTCAGAGCCCAGGCAGAAGGGGGAGGCGCGGGCCGCTGGCGTTCCTGAGCAGTCGCCCTCTGAGTGAGCGCACTCATGCAGCGAGGAAGCCACGAGAGTGCTACAAGAAAAGGAGATCACATTTTCAAAGTTTCAAAATAATTGCTACTTATGCCTTGCTGCCAGACTAACCCCATCACAGGGAATAAAGATACAAACTAGATACCAGTTTGCAAGTCGCCAACAGGTAAACTGCAATTTGAAAGTGTTTAACATTCTTGCACTCTTTATCGATGTAAGATAAATGGTGTTCTCTGGGAATGCCAGGATAGTAGGAAACTGCACTAATGTTAGCCATTAGGATAGCTTCATAAAAATATGAATTGCTTTTTTCTTAACTTCTTGAAGGCCCCGTTGATGTATGTATACCTCTGAAAAATGTGCGCAGCACGCTCTTATGGTATATATACACATATCATGGGCATAAATGTAAAGTGAAGTGCCCCTTCCTGTTTGTACAAGGTCTGTGCAAACATTGAAAATTATGGCTGGCAACGGTGTTATAAGTATCTTCAGAGAACCCAACGGAATCCATTCTGTCTAGCAATCCACAATAAAAGACTGAACTGCCAGAGTTATGTAATGATTCACTCCTGCCAAGAGATTACACACAGATCGGCAAGTGAATTGTCCAGCTGAGCTATTGTACCAGTGTAATGCCCCAAGACTTTGTTGGTGCACATTTTAAAATGCGTTGTACGAAATGGTAAACATTGGTGCGAGCCCTACGGTAATAGTAAGATCGTTTAGAATGACATTTTACATTTATTTTTTCCTTTGGGGCAGATCCCACTCCTGACGTCGGTTTCGTGCTTAATGGACCCACAAAATAAAACTGCTAAAAAGTTTTAGAAGTTCAGCCCAAAACGAAATACTATTGTGCTACTTATTCCGCAATTCTGCCAGCAGGTGGCAGTAGATATTAAGAAACCAATCAATGGAAGATTGTGTTATGCCTGGGTGGAGGGCCTGTGTTAAAGAAAAACAGCTTAAAGTGCACAATTAGTGTTCAGAGTACAAATTCCCGCTGGTGAATGACATATCGTGAATTCACAAGTGCAAATAGGATTACTCACAATAAATAAATCTATTCACGGGGACAGGTTATAGCCTTTTGCAATGCATTTGTCGGTTGCGTGCCACACTAAAACAGTGGGATACCTTAAACCGAGGACGGAAGTAAATGTGCTTTCATGGTCAGGAAATGGGAAGTGTGGAGGGCGTGAAGCAGGCATTGCAAGCCTAACAAAACACGAACACAAGTGGAAGTGCTGGGTCAAGATCCCAAGAGGGTGTGGCGTAACGTACACTGCTGCCAACTTTGGGACTGGGGACCCGGTTCGAATCTCGGCCTCAGCTCTCCCAGTCCCTATGCCGATCTCAACAAACAATGGCAATCTAAACAATAATCCAGAAAGTAAACAAAATTACAAATGTACTGGCCGATCTGTTCTGTAGGCCACATCAAAGAAAACAAGCAAGCAGCAGAAAGGGAAGTGGGTGATCGCATTCGGAAAGGAGCCGAGGCAAAAGAAACAAGCATATGCAATGCAAAGGGTTTCGTATTTCTCCGAGTTAGAGCTATTAGCAGTTGTAAACGCCCAACTGGATTTTTCTTGCCACATTAAATGGGGAAAAAAATAAAAATAAGGTGCAGTGGCGCTGCTACAGTTCACTCGTAGTGAAACCTATTGGCAAAAGTGCAATTATCGACATAACCGGCAAACGTGCAATTAACTATGTAACAGGGTCGATGTCATGCAAACCGACTGACTTCTGCCAAGCGAGATCGCGCTGCAAAAAAAGAGAAAAAGTAGTCCACAAACCGGACGGAAAACAGCAAGTCTCGTATGTTTTCAGTACTTCATCACTATGCTCGAGGAGGGCTAAACACCAGAAAAGGCATGACATGTGCATGCCTCCCACTAATGAAAGCAAGCAGGTTTTAAAAGGCAAGCCCACAAACCAATGAAAGACACCGACGTGACATGGACAGGGCTCCGAGCCCTTTTCTAATTACTAAAGCGACTCGCAAGCGATACGCATGCAACGCAGGCTCGACCCTAAAAAGTAGAGCGCTGCAACTGGCTAATGGCCAGAAGGGAACTGATCCATGTTCAGGACTGGTCTCCAGGGTGGAGCAGAACAGCCAAAAGGCAGGACAAATGTAAGCTATTTACAAAATAAAAAATAGGGATTTCGGAAGGAATGGTCAAAGCCCACAGAGTAGTTAACAGCATGACTCGTGGAGTGCATGCATTTCAGAGGCTCACCAAAAAAAAACAAAAAAAAAACCTCCCTTTCCCACCGTTGGGATGAGACTAACCAGTAGCAGCTCTCCCTTTACACCCAGAGGATCAGTTGCACAGCACCAAATGCAAGCAGAAAGTTCCGAAATGATGCCCAGATATCCTGCGGCCTGGAGGGCTCAGGCAGTAGTAAATCATTGCTCAGTACCATTTGTTCACTACAATAGGTAAGCTTGTGCAGCTATTGTTCTTTGGTTGGTGCTTTGCCACGACCCCAATGCCTTGCCACTAATCTTTTTGCTAATAGAGCAAGAGCAACAAATTTCCCATCTGTGTGGGAAACCTTTCGCACCCAACGCAACAAGTGGCGTTATTTGGTCCCTCTGATCAACCATTTTCTGCAGTAAACCAGTAATCTGCGACCAGAAATGCTGAATCAGCCCGTATTGCCATGTCAGATGGATAAAGTCTGCCTCCCACAACCCCACGAGCACAGTTAGAATTGTTCCTCAAGCCCCATTTGTACAGCATCTAAGGGGTATAGTAGAGACTGTGGAGAGAGTGGTCATATGAGACTCCATCCCGGCTAGGGAGCAATTCTCCCGTTTGTAAACCGCAGCAGGCCCACACCTCTTCAAACATTTGTTGTATAGTTTTTTTTCTCTAATGGATGTTTCTGGCTCGCAACGTCTAGAGCTTTTCTTCCACAGAGAAGTACTAAGTGGCCCCCAGAGATGATAGTCCTAGTAAAACGCCGTAGACCAAATCAACTCCGCAAATAATTCTTCGTTTTAATGAGATGACGGAAGGTGCAACATTCCGAGTAACCACAAGATGGCAGTACGAAAACTGGAAACCGTAACTACAGCAGAAACATCCCAAACACCTCGGACGGCGTTTTTCATAGGCTGAAGGAAATTTGATGAAACAAAAAGCTAGGCAGTTAGAGAAATTTGGGTAGATTCCTATAACACGCTAGAGTGCTGAATGTAATATAGTACGAAGAACGTGGTTTTACTTCCCATTGCAACTCCTTTACCCTCGGCTTTCAAACTGGCATGCAGATGCCTACAAATAAGCATTAACAAATGCCGATAGCTCTGGCTCTTATATGCTGCACACCTCGCCTATCCTAGGAACACCAAATCACCCTGCACTCGCATGGCCAGAGCCTGCTCTGGTACAGTGACACATGGCATCACCAGTATTACATGCGTTGAAGCCGAGATGCTCAGAACAAGTACCAAACACCTTTTGCACTATGCAAGAGTCTTAAACAAGATTAGTTTGTCCACTGGTAAAAGGGGGAAGAGGGGGCGTTAAACTAGGAACAAAGACACTGAGGTAAACTGATAGATGTGGCAGATGTATTTTGCAAAACCTGAAGGCGACAGATACATCCTTTAGGTAAGCCAAGCAAGACAGTATTTCTAGAATACAAACAGGATGAAACAGCATCCTGGTTCATCCTGCTTACCCCCTCTAACTTCGAGCCAAGGAAGAATTTTGCTAAATGTCTTCAAAAGGGAGTATTATGTAGCAGTGTTCTGGTTGAGATGCAGGTAGAAGATAAGTGTCAAAAGTAACATCAACATTTTTGATCATTGTAGCAATGCGCGAGCCATTGACTACAAATCAGAGGTCCAAGTCTCAAGACATTTTTTTTTAGAACCAAAACCTCAATTTGTTTCTGTATTCAACTTGAAAAGGTTATTGGTCATCAAACATCTAACTGAAGCAAGACATTACCAAAGTTTAAGGGCAAAGTCAGTTAGTTTGCTCTAACAGCAACTAATTAACAGTGTAATTAAAAACGAACTGCAAAGCAATAAATAGGTCTGGCACTGGCAGCTGGCCTTTTCGCTTTCTCAATGCTTGTTTTGACTTTTTTTGCCAATATTTTTTGAGAAGTTGTTGAAGGTAAAGTTTCTTACTGGTAGGTATAGTTTTGCAAATCATGTTCTGGATTTACATGCTGTGCATTATTCTGTCATGTAGTGGTTGGGTCTGGAATTTCTACCACTTCACCAAAAACATTTGTCAGTCTTCTTTTTCTATCTTTGTTGGTGGGAGTCGATGGAAGCTTCCTTTGATATCTCCTTGTGATGTTGTCATACTTCCTCTGGATGTTCTCACCTATGGTGAGATTTTTTTATTTTTTCTCCCATCTTCTTTGGGGAGGTGAATTGGTCACTTGTGAATTCAGAAAATTCTTCAAAACTTCACCTACAAATAAGAAACTTTTCTGGATCCACATGTGCATTGATTTTAAAGTGGTTTTAACTACTGTTGTGGCTGGAAAGAAGATGGGCATTGACTTGTAAAATGCTTTAGCACCTTCTGTCCTACTTGGGCTTCCTTGTTCATCTGAATGTCCACACAAAAACGACCAAGTTGCCGTCAAGCAGAATTGTTGTAATGGAGTATTTGACATAAAATCAATAATTGCACTCTTCTTCCGTGTTGAGCGAGCTCCTAGCGCTACTGTTAATGCTTCACCCACATTGGTGTGACATTACTGATTTATTTGTGCAATCCATCTTGCTATTGTGATCTTCGCAACTGGTTTTCCCCAAAGTACTTCTTTGAGAAGGTTACAAACAATTGCTAAGTTTTCCTGAAAGGTTTTGTCCTTTCAATGTAAAATATAATGGAGCGCCTTGCATCCAATGTGTGTAATGCTCTGTCACAAGTGTCTTTGGATTCTGAAAAAAAATTGGAATGTAAATAGACTGATTAATGTGAAACTGTGAAACCACCTTTGGTATGAATTGTGGATCTGTTCTCATGACAAGTATGTCCTTGTGGATTTGAAAATAGGGTTCTTGAATTTTGAGTGGTTGTAGCTCACTAACCCTGTGTACGGAAGAAATAGCTACTAAAATGCAATGTTGAGTTAGCATTTGTAAAGTAGCCTTGTGTAATGGCTCAAAGGGTTTCTTCATGAGTTGCGTAACAACTACATTTAGGTCCAATGTGGGTGCTGGTATCCTTTGTGGTGCTATTCTTTTTGCATCCTCTAAAAACCTTTTGACCACTGGTGCTGTGAACAAACTTCTCCCCATTTGACCTCTTCTATAGGCCACAACTGAAGCCAGATGAACCATTAAGGAAAGGTATGTTAGATCTTTTTGTAAAGAGTGGGTCAGATATTTTAACACCGCATTCCCTTATGATCTTGTTCAACTTATTTTTTAACACACCAAAGCAAAAAATCTTTTCCATTTTGCCATATAATATTTCCTAGTTCTAGTTTTCCTAGCTTCCCATTATGCTGCCATTGTATTTTCTGTTTTTTTTTGTGTCCGAATTCTAAGTCTTCAGAAGCTATGTCGTTAGCTTTAAATATTCAGGTTCTGGGTGAAGCACTTTCCCGTTTTCCATCGACAGCAGATCCTGTTTTGGAAGTGTCAGAAAAGTTACTTGGGCTAACTGTCCAAATTCTGAGTACCACGTTTGTCTTGTCCATTGTGGAGCAATTACCATCAAGGTCATGGGACTCATTTTGCATTTGCTGATGACCCTGTGAAGCAGTGGAATTGGGGGAAAAGCATATGTAAAGGTCCCTGACCAGTTTATCGAAAGAGCATTCCCCCAAGACTAAGTGTGTGGCTGCCTGGAGGCAAGGTTTTGGCATTTTGCATTCTAAGGAGTTGCAAACAGATCTATTGTTGGTGTGCCCCCCTTTTTAAAAATCTTCTGCACCATTTTCTGGTTGAGCTCCTATTCGTGGGACCACAAGGCCTGCCTGCTCAGTTTATCTGCCTTGCAAGTGTCCTTTCCTGGCAGATATACTGCCTGAATCTCTAGGTTTCTCTGAATTGCCCATTTCCAGAGTTGCTGAGCTAGTCTTGAGGGGTGGAGATTGAATCCCTCCTTGTTTGCTGATGTAAAACGTTTTTTTGTCCATCTGAATTAATATGGTCTTTCCATGAAGGTGCTTCTGGAAAGCTTTCAATGCTAGAAAAAAGTATTTAATTCCAAGAGGTTGATGTGCTGTACTGCATCTTGTCCCTTCAGATTCCTTGCATCTTCAGAGGGCCCATATGAGCTCCCCAACACATACGTGAGGCGTCTGTGGTTATTGTTACTGGAAGAGTTGGTTACTGTGTGGAATGTTCTCTGTTGAACCATGCAATTTCCTCCTACACCTTCTGTAGGACAACCACTAGCTCTTCCCAACTCCCTGTCGCTTGTGACCATTGATTTTGAAGCCCCTCCTGGATGGTCTCACATGAAGACTCACACAAGGGATTAAGGGAATACATGATGCCATCTTTCCCAAAAAACCCTTCCACATTCCTCGCTGTCAGAGCTTGCCCTTTCCGATAACAGAGAACCTTCTCCAGAAGAGACGGTGTCCTCTTCTCACTGGGGAACACTTCCCCTGAATCGAGTTAAATCTTGCACCCAAGAAATCCTTCTCCTGTTCTGGAGAAGACTTCTCTATGTTTAATGAGAAGCCTAGACCGTACAATGTCTTCATCACTATTAGAATGTCCTGTTTACATTTCTGATAAGATTGGGCCCTTACTAACCAATCGTTGAGGTATAGATATACATGAATACCCATTCTTCTGCTATGTGCTGCCACCGTAGCTAGGCATATTGTGAAAATTCTTGGAGCTGACTTTATTCTGAAGGCTAGTACCCTGAACTGATAATGTTTACCACAAACCTTAGGTATTTTTTGTGCTTTGCATTATTTGGTATGTGCAATTAAGCATCCTTCAAATCTATTGTTGCCATAAAATCTCATTTTTGCAATTGTGGAATAACTTCCTGTAAAGTTGTCATTTTGTACTTTGGTGTTTTTATAAACTTGAAGAACCTGAGGTCTCGTATTGGACACAGGGATCCATCTACCATTGGAATTAGAAAACATGTTGAGTAATTCCCTTTGCTGATTTCTTGATTTGGGACCTGTTCTATTGGTTGGTTAACAATTCTTTGACATCCTTGAGCAGTCAATTGGTTTCATCCTTTAAATGGCTCTTTCTTTGGACCTCTTGTTGGATTCAATTTGTCTAGTTCTATGCAATACCTGTATTGTATTGAGTTTAGTATCCATTTGTCTGAAGTTATTTTCCTCCACTCCTGGAGAACGTTTTGTAATCTTCCACCTACTGGTGTGCTGTGAAGGTATTCTGAGTCTTTGCTGTTTCCTATCAATGATTGCTTTGTGAATGTTGTTGATTCAAGGCAGTCATTTATTAGTGGGAGTTGTACCTCCTTTAGCTGATTGTCCTCTCCCTCAAAAGGAATTTTTTCCTTGCTGTTGGAACTGCCAATTGTTGAGATGCAGAGGTCGGAGTACCACTGTGGAACCCCTGATGAGAGCTCCCTGTCTGAAATGTGCCTGTAGAGGCTGGTGGTCTTTGTGCGAAAGAAAGCACCCATGGACTTAACTGTTTCATTGTCCTTTTTTAGCTGGTTGAGGCTTTCATCAACCGTATTCCCAAACAGTTATTGTCTGTTAAAAGGGGTAGTTACGTTTGCTGGAACTTCTAGCTTGAATCCAGAAATGTAGCCATAAATGACACCTTAAAGTAACCTCCATTATCAATTGGAGATGTGTCCACTGCATCCAGTGCATATTTCAAGCAAGTATTTGCTATGCTTTCTAGTCTCTACCAAATGAGCAGCCCTCTTTGTACTGTTCTGGGAGATGCTTCATTAGTTCTCCCACCTTCTTCCAATGATGTGTGTCTGTTAAGCAAATTTGCAATGCACCATTGGTTTGCCAGACTCCTCTCCATCCTGCGGCCCATCAGTTCCATCCTTTTACTTTATCTGGGGGCTGCCCTGATAGCGATAGGATGTTCACCCTCTTTCTTGCAGTAGATGTTGTAATAGAATCAGCTGAAACAGTACCCTCAATGTACGCTGGGTCTTTAGGGGAAAACGTATTTATTCCTCCTCCCTTGGCGTTACTGCTCTGCAGGTGTCTGGTTCCTTCAAGGCTTCCCTGCCTTGGTATAGAATACCTGGTAGCATGGGCTGATACTGGTTCCTTCCGGGCTTGGCAGCAGTGTCTCTAATATGAAAAATGACTGGGGTTTATCCTCCTCCAGTTGAACATTAAATTTATCTGCTGCATTTTTAATGACCATGTTGTAAATGCCAATATAATCAGGGGGCGAGGGTTTGGATGGGTAAGTTTCTACTTCCTCCTCTGGTGAATCCCCCTCTAAACCTCCCACCGCATTTCCACATATTCACCTTTCTCCGAAGGTTGATACTCTGCCTGTTCCTCCTCTTCCTCATAAAAGAGGACCTTTTCATCTTGGGGCTCTGATGTGAGAGGAGGGCGAATCTCCTCGACTTCTGTCTCCGAAAGTACCTCCTTAGTCAAAGATATTTTGAGGAATTCTGAGCCCTCCTAGCCTTTCGTCGAATTCCCTTTTCTTCTGCTTCAATGCAGCTATTACAGCCTCGAGCCTCTTCCTTTTATTTTCGATCTTGAGGGCTGTCTTTGGGACTGGTAGTTGAGTGTTTCTTCTTCAACATGGAAACCTCCTTCATAGCTTGTTCGGAATCGGAGCTTGGGCAAACCTTTGAGGATGAAGGCCTTTCTGCGACAACACATCCTTCATCTTTGTCTTTTGTTGAGGTATGTTTTTTCTGAGTTTCATCTCCACCTCCCTCGAGGGTTCCACGTGACTTTGTGGGGCGCGCCTGCAGACAGCGAGCATTTCAATGCAGAGGATCCCTTTTGTGCCTGCCAGGCTGATTTCTTCGACTCAGGTGCCTTAGAGGAGGTGGCAGACTCTTACCTCCTTTCTGCTCTTCTTTGGCGGCTCTTCTTCGACTTCTATGAAGTCCTGATCACCCTCTGAAATTTATCCTGTCGCTCCTTTTTCCTCCTAGACACCGGAAAGTCCCATATCTTAAAGGGAACAGTGTAGATTTCTGGTGCTGTGTTGAGTGATGGGCCATTCTTTGTTTCGCTCTTACCCTCAGCATCTTCAGTGTATATACAGCGCAGGTATTACAATCTTCACTCCGGTGGTCGAGTGGAAGACCGATCATACACTGGATGCTAGTCCTTCTGAGCATATTTGTGATGGCAATTGCTGCTGAATTGGAATGGTGTTTTTGCCTTATGGAGAGCCCCCCTGTCAGGACATTCTCAGCCCTTCGTCGAAGTTTGGTAAAAAAAAAAAAAAAAATTGCACTCGCTCTTACTTCTTTCGCCAACTGCTGCCCGTCGTTTATATTCTGAGGCTCTAATGAAGTTTGATAAAGTTTTTCAGCAAATCTTTGATTTTTCCCTACGAGCTGTAGACCTCTCTGCAGACCTCTCTGCAAAAGCATCTAGACCCAACGGCAAAATAAAATAGAATCTGAAGATGGCGACCTATGGTGAGAACATCCGGAGGAAGTAAGACGACGTCACAAGGAGACACCAAATGGAGGTTATGTTGATGCCCACCAAAAAGAAAATGAAGAATGACAAATGTTTTTGGTGAAGTAGTAGAAGTTCCGGACCAATCTACTAGATGGCAGAATAATGCACAGCATGTGAATCTAGAAAAGATTCAGGCTGCAAAACCCTGTTCAATCTAAAAACAAACAACAACAAAAAAAGACGGACATTGGCAAAAGCAAAACTTCTTCTGGTCTCAAAAAACCTAAGTCCGATGCACTGAAGAAACTACATTGTGTGGGCTTCTTGTGAAAGGGTGGTACCCACAGTTAATTTAACCAGTGGCTGACCCCCTGCTCCAGGCTGTCCTTTGTAGTAGAGTGTGTGTGTGTATATATATTATATATCTCTCCTACAGGCGCCCCCCCCCATGTAACGTTGCGACAAATTCACGAATATCAGCAAACCAAAAAAAAATAAAAAAATTCAGATTCATTCACACACTAAATTCATTCACCCATAGTAGCACTCACACTCATGCAGCTACTGACAGAGCCACTGGCACCCAGATACGCAGACTCTAACGCACCCACTCTCACCCAGAGACACCCTCTCACACCTATTCTCACACCCAGAGACATACTCTTCAGCCGTGCATGGTTATAGGTGGTTGGCCGCAGGCCATGCGCTATGGTGATTGGATTAACATAGTAAATTCAAATACTATATTAAAAAAAAAAAAATAATTCACCTAAAAAAGGTTACAGGGACATAGTTAGGTTCTGAATTTACTCCTACAGAACTTTAGAAATTCATCAGTTAAGAGTTATTTCAAGTAACTATAATTCACACCCTACGATAGCTACAACTTGCAACCTCACCATGCACCGCTAATTTTCCCAGATATTACAGCAATCATTAAAATTTTTATAACACCATTAAAAATATCAATGATGCATTAGCAGTCAAATTAATGAAGAAAAAACTGCACAGCAGGGGAGCGAGATATAGTTACCTTAGGGCGCAAGTCAGTTACTTGAAATAACAGCAACATTTCTATTGATTTGCACGAGCAAATTCAGAACCTAACCAACGTCCCAGTAACCTGTTTTTTTTTTTAAAGTGAATTTGTATGTTTTTTTTAAATTCGATTTCCTACCTATAACGTCCCTGCTACCCCCCCAGTGAATTTATATGTAATTCATAGGGACGCTGTAAGAGTACCTCAATGCGAGGGGAGGGAGGGAGAGGGGGGGGGGGGAGGGGGAGCAAAACCACGGAAACAGCTTCTCCGTACACAAATCACTGCTAACTGCTTCCCAAAGAAAACCGCAGCAACTCTTTGAACTGGTTACAATCTCTCGCTACATGAGATGATTCGGCTGCAGAAGACGGCTTTGTTCACATGGTATGGAAACGCAATTTTCTTCTAACTTTATAAACACACGTGACTCTTTACAAATCGTAAAGAAGTTTCTAAATGCGCACTGCATCATGCTAAATCTTTGGAAAACCAAACTTGAATTGCACAACCGGACCATAAGTATCATGATAAATAAGTCACCACTTTAACAGTGTGAGACTGCGGAATATTCTATTCTTTTACATAATGTTAAATTACTTTCGAAAATCTCAGACAGAATTTGGCCTACTCAAGCTGTGTAAGACTATTCATTTCTACACTGACTAGCCTCGATTATATTAAGACAAGTAACCAGATAGAATATTACCTGTCAGGACAACAACAAAAAAAAAAAGACAGATAATACAGAATAGAAGAAATTAAAATTAGAAAGCAATGCATTTCAATGTATGCTTTTGACAAATAATTCAGGCCTGTTACCTTTGTCTTAACTTTTCATAATAAACAGATTAGACCTATGACATCTGATATACATTTCACAGTGAACACAGACCTACAGCCTTGATCATTGGCCTGTTACCACAGCCAACCCAGACTACCCTTCCAAAATGATTGCACAACACAAGCACTCTCAGGGGAAGCACACAAGTTCTCCCCAACAAAATCCTTTAGAGAGCAGAATGTGGAGTTCGGAGCAAAGCTGCTTTATCACAATGCGCCCTAAAGCTCTTTCTGTTGATCTGGTTAATGGCAGGGGTGGAGGAGGTGGTTAAGGTGGCTGCTGCAGACAGATTGCAATCTGTGTCACGGTTATTTGCTAGAAGGCTAACAGATTACCAGGATACGTGCCTTATCATTCAGTGAGTGCAAGAGAGGGCAGCAACTTTTGTAAGAATCTGTTAGAGGAGATAAGCAAGGTATCAACAGGTACGTGTGTCTATGTTCCTCAAGCACAACTTTTTATTGTGAGATGAGCAGGCATGTAAGCAGAACATGCAATGAACATCTTCAAACAATGGCAACCTTTATCCACCTCAAAAATATTTACTTTTAATTTATGGAAAAAAAAAAAAACAATGCTGGTAGGAAAACATGAAATAAATAAATGTAATTCTCCTGCAATCGTATTTTTTAAGATTCTCGTGTCATCCACACAGCCTCCCCGCAGAGGTTTAGGCCTACTGCACATGTCCAGATGTTTAGCAGCAGAGTTTGTCTACAGCCAGTAGACCCTGTTCTCATGTAGCTTCTGGCGCCATCTGACCAACCCCGAGAGTTTTTTTGAAGCAGTGTAAAATATGTTCAGGTAAACCCATTCACGCACAATTTCCAGCCTGGTGGCAGGAAAAAAAGGCATGAAGTCCATAAACGAAGCATGGCTGGATTGTCCCATCCCCTTTTCTCCACAGAAGGGATAGATTACAACTTTTGTTTTCTTTACATTATAAATGTGGGAGTCAGGAGCTTCGGATTTTGAAAGTTAGCTTCTACCCGAGCTCCAACACCTTCCAAAATGGCTTGAAGTGACAGCCTAAAGGGGAGAAAAACCTCTTTATGGGATGTCATGGGAATATGGAATTGAAATGACTGTTCGAGCCCTATGGAGATGGGTTCAGGAATTTCCCACTTTGTGTCCTAGATATCCAAAAAGTGGGATGGAGTCTCAAACTGATTGGTATAGATATTTGCAGCCAAGGCTCCACCATGGGAATTAAAGCATTTGTGTTAATTGTTGGCCAATGCAGGATGGGTGGAAAGCTGCTACCTACTGACGGGAGACTTACATAAAGCAGAATCATATGGCACTTGAAAAAGCCAAAAACACATTACAATGTGTGGGCAGGTCAGTTCCTTCCCTACGTAGAACTGGCTAGGACGGTCTACTTCACGGTTCCCGTGCCAGCCCACTGAAGCAGGGTTGTACTCTGAATTTCCTGTACTGATACAGGGCGACTCAACCCACCATTAACTTCTTGACAAACGCGCTGTGTCGGCATTACAAGTCAAGTCAAATGGAGCAAAAAACTGCAGACACCCAATTTCACTTCCTGCCCAAGACACACTGTACCCACATGCTGCTGTTGTCAAAGTGCTCAAGCAATCGGACAAATTCAGAGCATTAGAAAAACATGGTTCACTAGCACATGTCATTTTTATCAAGTTTACAGTAACCTCATACTCATCCCCGACGAACCTGGAACAAGCTTAAATGGAGTACATAATTAAAAAGTGCGCACTTCTTAATGTTAAATTGCAGTTCAGATATGTACATTTTCTACGTATATAAAGGATTACTTTTTTGAAACACAAACTCTAGTCTGTATTCGTACACTGCTGTACTGTCTACATCATGTATTACTTTGCATTCAAAGAGAAAAACAGATTGATGTGAACACATTCTCAGATTTAACACATACGTGTCAAAGTTTCGACTATAAAAGAGGGCCAGTCCCACAGGTGAGGGAAACCACCTTCCTAAGATGTCATTATTTCTCAATGGTCCTAAGAACTGCAGCCTGGACTTGCTCCGTGCCATCTTGTAGAAGATCACTAACTTGTGTGATGAGAGAAGCAGGGTGTTTGCAGAGGGTTGGCCAAGCAAGGATCCCCAACATCAAAGCTGAGGTGATAGTCCAGCAACTCGAGGGGCAAAGACCAGCAATGGGCTTTTGTGGTGGTCAGACACTAACACATGACACCCAGAGGATCTGCACGGTTGTGACTAGTCATTGTGTCACTGTACAGTGCACTGTGATGGCTCTAGAAGGTGATGCACCCAAGGAAACGCTGCTGGAATGATGGGCATGTCCCTCCATGCGTCTCTAAATGCATCGAAAGGATTTTGGTGAAGCCCTATAGAGCAGCATCCCAACGACACGTGCTGGGATTGCCGTGACAGGATTTAAAGCGAATGCATGGATTACCCTTTCCCACCCCACTGTCAGCAGGCAAACGATTGTGTGTGCATTCATCATACGGATTCTGTCCAACAGTGGAACGAGGCCACCCCAGTGGCAGCTGATCTCATGAAAAGGCAACCTTGGGACAAAGACAGACCCCGAAGAGGCTCCTCACCTGTCTCCAGAGACCGAGATCATGTGCTTGCAGTCATTTGTGAACTTCATCCCCGTCACAACCTCTGAAGGTTAAGAAAAAAAAAAACACGTTTAGAGTTGAACCAAAATAAACTATTTCACACATGTAAACTTTCCTCCGGGTACAGCCCAGAGTTGATAGGCATGGATCATACTAAAAAGAAGGACCGATAAAAATATAACAAAGTTAAGGTTGCACGAACTGTAAAGAGGGAGGGCGGGGGGAGCTTGCTTAACCTTTTCCCTATTGGATGGGAGAAAATAAAAATAAATCCAGAATGAATGGTTAATAGTAGCGCTTAAAAGTAAGAAGAAATATATGGTCACTCACCAAGTCATGTCAATGGGTCATCCTAATTCTTTACAATGCAGAATATAAATCGTACACAGAAGTGGGTAATGACATCAGCACTAGAGAATTAATCTATATGGGGAATCAAATCTATCTAAAGTGATGGGTACCCCTGATTTCTTGTGACTAAACAAGTAAATACTGCTATAGCCATCAAAAACCTGTTCACAACTACAGAGGGCTCACGTTCCGAAAAGCATTACAGACCTCCGTGATCTGAAAGCAGCAACGCTGTGCGCATCAACAGATAATGCCAAACTGAATATGCTTATGCCAGCCTTTGATCAGTAGCATTCTCTACTAGGGAGTGTTTCAGCGAGAAGCAAAGGGGCTGCTCGGCTGGAGGGATATTCTGTGCATTAAACCCATCACTATAAAGACTGGGCCTCATAATTCTAGGTGCACTGCCAGCAAGTGGAATATTGGGTGCCCAAAGATCTGACAAATCTGAAAACAGTCATAACAAGGATTGGTGGTGACTTACCAGAGTGACCAAACATTGTGGCCACACACTCGCCAGAGTAGAAGTCAAAGACGGAAAGGTTTTTGTCAGAGCAGCTGGTGGCAATATATAGACCAGAGGGGTCTGTCTGAACCTGGAAAAGCAGATGGAAACCAGCCACAAAGTAAAGCACTGATCTCATGAAATGAGGACATAAAAACCTACATCATTTAGCCATTAGCATAGTCATTACGTTTGCAGTCAACTGCATTGCAAAGAGCAGCAGACCACTGTTAAACGTGACCTCCAAGAAGTCTGACATGATGAAAATATGCAACCAAATTAACAAGTTACTTACCTTTGGTATGGTCTTTCTATTGGTTACTGTACCTACAGATTCCTCTACTCTTGAGTCCACCCAGGTGCCACACAGGATAGGGAAACTGACAGCTCTTGTGACGCTAAATAGAGCTACGAGTGAATCAAACGCTGATCGAACATGTCACTGAACCACACAAGGTGCCAACTCAGCACACTGTCAGTTCCTCATCCTTTTTCCCATGCCTTTGGAGGGAGAGATAAGGTTGATGAGATTGATCGTGTGCGCAATGTAGGATTCTAGACTGGGACCTTTCAGAAAAGGCAGGCCAGTTCTTCAGACAAAAGATAGGTGAGAAAGGTTAGGAACATGCAGCTAGAGTACCTATCAGAAAGATCATATAAAAAGGTCAGTAATTAGTTCTTCTGTTTGATACTACTACCAGTAGTCATCTCACCTGTTGAAGCAATGTAAAAGCAGTAACGCACAGGGAGTGGGTCTGAAGAAACAGTGAAACCAAGAGGTCCTTCAACACTGATCCAGCAAAGTGTCAGTCTCTGCAGACTTCAGAGTTCAAACACACAGAAGGTGACGGGACGAATGCTTCAATAAGTCTAATTAGTGGCACTCTCTCACGGTAGCATTCCAAACCATTGGTCTTTTGCCCACCATGCCACCTCAGTCTGGATCTAGCCGTATGCAAATCAGGTTTAACCCTGCTCCTATGGGAACAGCCCAGCTCAAATTCCCAGACCAGGTCCTCCCAGTACCAGAACACAAACACAAGATCGGACTCGCCCTGAAGTACAAGTTACTTACCTTCGGTAACAAAATATCTGGTAGAGACATATTCTCCCAGGTGTCAGAATTGATCCGGCGATTTGTTTAGAGCAATGCCCTTGCGCGTTGGCAGGTGGCATCAGTGGACTCCGCAAGCATCGTAGTCACCGTGATGACGTCGTGAGTAGTACACAGACGCCGCCTCAGCGCAGTGATGTCAGTTTCTTTTAACTACTTTCTATGGCAAAGCGCAGAGCCACTAAGAACACTGCGATTGGTGCGCCAGAGTTAAGGCCTTGAAGGGGGAATCCATTTCCCTAGGAATCAGTTCGCAAGCGGGGAGGATGAGTGGATCGGTAAGGAATCTGCAACTAGAATACGTCTCTACCAGATATTTCGTTACCTGATAAAGACTTCTAGTTGCAGATTCATTACCTTAGAATAGATATACAAGAAATGCCACCCCTGGAGGTTGGCTGGGAACCAAGATCATACTAGAAAGTCCTGCAGGACTCAACGACCAAAGCAGCTATCCCGAAGGACCTGACTGTCCAGGCAGTAATCTTTAGCAAACGTGTGCAGGGATGCCCACGTAGCTGCTTGGCAGATATCCAGGACAGGAATGCTGCATGCTAACGCAGTGGAAGCAGCAGTCACTCTGGTGGAATGAGCACGCAAGCCCTCAGGGGGTTGCTTCTTGGCCAATGCGTAACATCTTGCTGCAAAGTACCACCTATCGAGAGATGATACGTTTTTACACTGCCTTCCCTTTCTTCGCACCCATATACCAGACAGAGTTGATTGTCCACCCTGAAATCTTTGGTATGATTAAGATAGAACGCCAATGCTTTTTGGATCCATACGGTGGAGCTTCTCCTCCTCATGGGAAGGATGTGGGAGTGCGTAAAAAGTAGGAAAGGTGATGGTCTGGCCTACATGAAAAGGTGTAACAACCTTGGGAAGGAAGGAAGCCTTAGTGCGCAACACCACTTTGTCAGGGTGCACAGACAAGAATGGAGGTTTGGACAAAAGGGCCTGAAGCTCACTTACCCTACAAGCAGAAGTGATGTCAACAAGAAAGACAGTCTTAAAACTGAGGAGCCGTAAAGTGCAATTGTGCATTGGCTCAAATGGAGTACACATTAAGTAAGGACGGACAAGACTGATGTCTCACTGAGGCATGATAAAAGAAGTGGGATGAAATAAATGGTGAGACCTTTAAGGAATCTAATCACAATAGGAGATTTAAAGAGTGAGGGCTGATCAGGTAGCCTAAGAAAGGCCGAAATGGCAGATAAATACTCTTTAAGGGTGCCCAAAGCTGGGCCAAAGAAAGAATGAACAAAAGAACCTCAGATAGTGGAGTTTTGTTGGTACACCGTGCCACAAATTTATGCCAACAGGTGTATACCATTTTGGTGGAGGGGCGCTTGGCAGCCAAGTTAACATCGCAGACTTCAGGTGGAAGATCAAAAGTCGTCAACTGCCGCCGCTCAATCTCCACGCATGAAGGCAGAGATTGGACAGGTTCAGGTGAAGAACCGTCTCCTGTTGCTGTGACAGACGATCCGCCCGAAGAGGCAGTCTGAGTGGAGGATCAGTGGCCATGCTCAATAGCTCTGGATAGCATACCAAGATGACTTGGGCCTGGTCGTTCCTGATCTTCTTGAGAACTCTGGGCAGAAGTGGTACAGGCGTAAAGGAGGCGGAGATCCACTCCACTCAAGACAAGACAAAGCATATGCGAGCGAGTGCCGCCTTGGAAACACCAACGCACAAAACAGCTGACATTGCGTGTTCTCTGAGGAGGCGAACAGATCTAACCAAAGCTCTCCCCCCTGCTGAAAGAGACCTTGCGCCACCTCCGGATGGAGACGCAATTCGTGATCGGCTGTGCATCGCCAGCTGAGTTTATCCACTCTGGCATTGAAAACCTGCCAGATGTTGAACCATCAGGGTAATGCCCTGATGTTCCAGCCATGTCCAGAGGTGTAGTGCCTCCTGACAAAGGGTCCAGGACCCTACTCCGCCCTGTTAGTTGCAGTACCACATGGTAGTATTGTCCGTGAACACCTGCACTACTTTCCCTTTGAGAGAGGGAAGAAATGCTTTCAACACAAGCCTGATTGCCCGGAGCTCCAGAAGATTGATATGGAGCCCAGAGGCCTCTGATCTCTGCCTCTCCCATGTGGCCGCCCCAACCCGGAAGTGAGACATCTGTTACTATAGATAGATCTGGGTGGGGAAGGGAGAGGGGTCTGCTGTGGACCCAATGTGGATTCAAAAGCCACCACTGCAGGTCTTTCGCAGTCCCCTCCAAGATCTAGACCATGTCAGAGAGATTCCCCTGTTGCTGCGTCCACTGGAACTTCAAGTCTCACTGCAGAGCCGCATTTGCCATCTGGTGTCTGTCACTAGCAGAATGCAGAAGGCCATGAGGCCCAGCAGCCTCCGTCACTCTCACCAAAACCCAAGACAGAGGCTGAAAGATCGGAATCATAGCCTGAATATCTTGGACTTGCTTTTCGGGAGGATAAGCCCGAAACTGCACTGTGTCCAGAACAGCTCTCATGAAAGGGAGCATCCGAGTGGGAGTCAGGTGTGACTTTGGCGCATTGATAGTGAACCCCAGCGTGTGCAGTAGGCTCACCGTAGTCTGAAGGTGGGAGACAACTTTCTGGGACGAGTTCACCTTCAACAGCCAGTTGTCGAGGTAGGGGAAGACTGAGACCTCTAACCTGCGCAGATGAGCTGCAACCACCGCCATCACTTTCGTGAACACCTGAGGGGCGCTGGTAGGACCGAAGGGGAGCACAGTAAACCGATAGTGCTTGTGACCTACCATGAATCACAGGTAACGTCTGAAGGCAGGCAGGATGAGAATGTGGAGAGTCCTGCAACTCCAACGCTACCATACAGTCTGCTGGGTCTAAGGCAGACAGAACCTGAGCCAGGGTGCACATCATGAATTTCTCCTTCTTGAGGAAGGAGTTGAGGTCCCGAAGGTCGAGGATATGACGTAAGCCTGTGTCCTTTTTTTGGCACCAGAAAGTAGCAGGAATAACCTGTAGGAAGTTGGCTCTCTATATACTATCTCAAAGTAAGAGATAGTGTGCACACAGAGTCCAAGGGTTCTCCTTAGAGGTAAGATGGTGGCAAAATTAGACAATTCTAATGCTCTATTTTGTGGTAGTGTGGTCGAGCAGTAGGATTATCAGAGTGTTAAGCATTTGTTGTACACACACAGGCAATAAATGAGGAACACTCAAAGACTTAACTCCAGGCCAATAGTTTTTATATAGAAACATGTGGTTCTAAAAATAAATTAAGAAAATAAAAGTTCAAGATTTGAAGTAAATACATAAAATGCAAGGTACTCCACAGAGGTAAGTTAGGAACGTTGAATTAGAGCAATAACAGTTTGTTAAAAAGGCAGTAAGCTATTTTAAAAGTAGACACTTCGTGCAAAAATCAACAATTCCTGGGGGAGGTAAGTAATGGTTAGACTGTGAGGTAAGTAAGACACTTACAAGTCTCAGTTCCTGGGCATAGGGATCCCACTGTTGGGGGTTCAGGTCAACCCCAAAGTTACCACACCAGCAGCTCAGGGCCGGTCAGGTGCAGAGGTCAAAGAGGTGCCCAAAACATAGGCACCTATAGAGAACAGGGGTGCTTCAGTTCCAGTCTGCCAGCAGGTAAGTACCAGCATCCTCAGGGGGGAGGGAGACTAGGGGGGTTTTGTAGAGCACTGGGGAGACACAAGTAGGCACACAAAACACACCCTCAGCGGCACAGGAGATGTCGGGAGCAGTGTGCAAAAGCAGGCATCGGGTTTTGTATAGGTTTCAATGGAGGGACCCGGGGGTCACTCTAGCGGTGCAGGCAGGCACAGGGGGGCCTTCTCGAAACAGCCACCACCTGGGCTAGGCAGAGGGTCACCTGGGAGTCACTCCTGCACAGAGGTTCGGTTCCTTCAGGTCCTGGGGGCTGCAGGTGCAGTGCTTGGTCCAGGTGTCAGGTCCCTTGTTACAGGCAGTCGTGGTCAGTGGGAACCTCTGGATTCTCTGCAGGCATCGCTGTGGGAGTCCAGGGGGGTCGTCTCAGGCTACTCACGGGGTCGCAGTCACCGGGGAGTCCTCCCTGTGGTGTTGGTTCTCTTGATCTCGAGTCGGGGGAGTCGGGTGCAGTGAGTGAAGTCTCACGCTTCCGGCAGGAAGAGAGTTCTTTAAAAGTTGTTTCTTTGTTGCAAAGATGTTGCTGTTGAGCAGAGCCGCTGCTCACAGGAGTTTCTTGGTCCTGGGGGTCAGGGCAGTCCTCAGGCTTCAGAGGTCACTGGTCCCTGTTGGATGCGTCGCTGGCTGCAGGTTTGACTCAGGAGACAGGCAGGTAGGGCTGGGGCCAAAGCAGTTGTCGTCCGTCGTCTCTGCAGGCTTGTAGGTTGGCAGTCCTTTGTAGTTCAGGTTGCAGGAATCTGATTTCCTGGGTTCTGGGGTGCCCCTCAATCCTAAATTTAGGGGTGTGTTTAGATCTGGGAGGGCAGTAGCCACCGGCTACTGTCCTCGAGGGCGGCTACACCCTCTTTGTGCCTCCTCCCTGTGGGGATGGGGGCACATCCCTAATCCTATTGGGGGAATCCTCCAAAACTAAGATGGTGGATTTCTAAAGGGAGGGGTCACCTCAGCTCAGGGAACCTTAGGGGCTGTCCTGACTGGTGGGTGACTCCTCCTTGTTTTTCTAATTATCGCCTCCAGCCTTGCTGCCAAAAGTGGGGGCAGTGGCTGGAGGGGAGGGCATCTCCACTAGCTGGGATGCCCTGGGGCACTGTAACAAAGGGGGTGAGCCTTTGAGGCTCACCTCCAGGTGTTAACAGTTCCTGCAGGAGGAGGTGTGAAGCACCCCCACCGAGTGCAGGCTTTGTTCCTGGCTACAGAGTGACAAAGGCACTCTCTCCATGTGGCCAGCAACTTCTCTGGTTTGTGGCAGGCTGGCTTGATCTGGATAGCCTAACACTAGTAGTTGGATTGGTATTCAGGGAGCATCTCTAAGATGTCCTCTGGGTGCATTTTACAATAAATTCCACACTGGCATCAGTGTGCATTTATTGTGCTGAGAAGTTTGATACCAAACTTCCCAGATTTCAGTGTAGCCATTATGGAACTGTGGAGTTTGTGTTCGACAAACTCCCAGACCATATACTTTTATGGCTACCCTGCACTTACAATGTCTAAGGTTTTGCATAGGCACGGTAGGGGCATAGTGCTCATGCGCATATGCCCTTGCCTGTGGTATAGTGCACCCTGCCTTAGGGCTGTGAGGCCTGCTAAAGGGGTGACTTACCGATGCCACAGGCAGTGTGAGGTTGGCATGGCAATCTGAGGGGAGTGCCATGTCGACTTAGTCTTTTTCTCCCCACCAGCACACACAAGCTGTGAGGCAGTGTGCATGTGCTGAGTGAGGGGTCTCCAGGGTGGCATAAGACATGCTGCAGCCCTTGGACATTCCCTGGCATCAGGGCCCAGTTACAAGGGACTTATCGGAGTGCCAGCTTTGTGCCAATTGTGGAAACCAAGGTACAGTTTAGGGAAAGAACACTGGTGCTGGGGCCTGGTTAGCAGGGTCCCAGCACACTTTCAATCAACATTTAGCATCAGCAAAGGCAAAAAGTCAGGGGGTAACCATGCCAAGGAGGCATTTCCTTGCAAGATGTGTTTGCCAAATTAGATGAATGAGGAGAACGCAGAAGGTACTTATGTAAAATGAAAAGCAGCACAAAAACAGTGGGGTCCTGCCAACAAGACCTAACACAAACATCATTAAGCAAGTCTGAGACAAATGTTTCAAATTTTGCAGTAAAAATAAATAAATCCACATCAACAAAGGCAAAACGTCAGGGGGTAACCATGCCAAGGAGGCATTTCCTTACACAACCACAACCTACAGGAACCTTCTCTATGGCTCCCTTGGCCAAGAGAGCCACGACTTCCTGGCGGTGAAGTGGCAAATGATACTCCAGGAGTTGGCTGAGTGATGGAGGCATGGCTGGTGGGGCATATTCAAAAGGGAGGGAAATAGCTCTTTCAAACTATCTGCAAAACCCACCTGTCCGTAGTGATGGATTCCCAGTGGGGCAGGTGATGGCTAATCCTGCTGCCAACTGGATCGGAGTGAGGGGACGGACTAGGAGGGTTTGGAGGCTGCAGTAGGGGGAGGGGTGGACTGGGCAGACCTGGTTCCCTGTCCCACGCAGGATTCCGCGTCCCTGGCCACACAGGGGCTGAACAGCATGGATGGCACGGTGGCTGGGTGGGGAACAGGATAGGGAGCCCCCTCCGTGGCCACAAAAGGGGCTAAAGGCGGACTGTTTGGGGTGAGGGGCAGTGGAAAAGCCACAAGACCAAGCCGTAGCCTGGGAGTCCTTGAATCTCGAAGGCAGAGTCCGCCTTGTCTCCAAAAAGACAAGTCATCAAAGGGCATGTCCATTAGAGACTGTTGATGCCCCCTGCCCCCGCCCCCCCCCCCCCCAAAAAAAAACAGAAGTAAACAACCAGGCACGGCATCTCAAGGTCACCGTCATACCAAACCGATCTGCCCAGAGTGTCTTGTCCAGCCCACATCGGATGTCGAACTTCGCCGCATCTCTCCCATCGTTGACAGCTTGGGAGACGATAGCACAGGCCTCCTCTGGTATCTGCAGCAGAACTTGCACAACTGAATCCCACGGAGAGGGTATAGCAGCCCAAAAGGCACGCAGTGCTCACAGACCCCAGCGCGAGACTGGAGGAGGAAAACATCTTCCCAAATTGTTCCAGCCTTTCTGATTTCCTATCCGGGGATGCAGAAGGGAATGTGCCCGAAGAAGTAGAAGCCTGGATGACAAGACTCAGGCGTGGTGTGTTGGGACAGGAATTTATGGTTGCTTGGGGAAGGCCGATAGTCCTATTCACAGGAACCCTTTTGTTGGGTTTGGACCAAGTACCCAAAAGGACACTGGTGAGGGCTTCATTAAATGGCAAAAGGGGCTCAGAAGTAGAAGCCTCCGGCTGAAGCACCTCCGTCAGGAGATTGGACCTGACCTCTACAGTAGGTAGCTCAAGGCAAAGGACATCATCCGCCCTACTGACCATCACAGCATAAGTCGCTCCCTCTGCTGTAGCCATGGTAGGAGGAGACAGCATGCCAGTGTCTGGAGTAGTGTCCAGTCCACTGGCCTCGCCCAATTCCTTTGCCCAGTCCAAAGATGGGTCATCCTGGTATTCATAAGGGTTCAGGGACCCCCTCCAATCCTTCCCCAAATTCGTACCCATAAAGAAAAGGGTCCAAATCCAACCTGGGGTGAGTAGGCCCCATCGAAGACAGAGGCAGCGTCGTCCGCGCCGTACCGACTCAGTCGTCAGGGATAAGGATCAGTTCGACGTCTGGAACCACCTATGTCAGGAGCGTCGACAATCGAACCAGTGCTGGGGAAGGTCACAGTGGTACGACCGGCGACAGTGCAGATCCGCGAGCGGATCCGGAGGGGACCTCAGTGGCCAGAGCCAAAGCTGCCAGTGTGACTCCTCATTCAAACCCCTCGGCCTCGAAGGTGCCGTATTGGGGTCAGTTGGCCCAAAAATGAGGCGCATGGCCTCATAAAACTTTAACTGGGCAGGGGTCACTCTGGTTCCCGGAAAGTTGGGGAAGCGTGGAAAAGACCCAGAAGCAGGCTCCGAAGATTGAGGCCTCGAGCGTCAACACTCCTCCCGTGGCGCATCAGCCAAGCGACAGGGCTAAGTGGAAGGGAACCAGGACCGCTTCGACTTCTTACCTGTCCCCGAAGACTTGGAGGAAGAAGAATGGTGCTGGCTCCGCTGTCTCGAGACTTTCCTCTCGAGCGAGACCAGGACCTACGCAGAGTTGAGTGATGGGTCGCCATGAGCTTGATGGACCGCTGCCTCAAGGCCTTCGGGTGCATGTCCCGGCACTCTGAGCATGACTTCGGGTCGTGGTTGCACTCCAAGCACCACAAACAGACCTGAGGCACATCCGTCACGGACGTCATGCGGTGACAGTCCTCGCACGGCTTGAAATCGGTCTTTGGAGACATCGACACACAAAAAACACTTGACAAAACGGTCTAACTATCAAGAAAAGCCCAGGGTAGCTCTCTCCGGATCAGCCCATGGCACGGAAAGAAAAGAACTGAATTCACTATGCTGAGGTGGCATTTATGTACTATTCCCAACGTCAGCACGGCAACTACGACACCTGCAGAGTTGACCGACGCCACCTACCAACGTCCCAGGGTATTGCTTGAAGAAAAAATCTCCGGATCCAGTTTGACGCCAGGGGGAAAAATCTAAGGTAAGGAATCTGCAACTAGAAGTCTATCAGATGGAGATTTCAGTCAGGCGTAGCCAAGTTCCAGTGGCACAGTGAGAATGGCATCCACATTTGGGCATACCTTTGCCACTTAGGACAGTACATTAAACACACAAAAGGAGATGAGAGAAATGCTTGCAATTTGTCTAACCACTGGCATTCGCTGCAGGTAGTATTCCAACCCGCCGTTCTTTTGTCCACCGTGGCCATCCCAGTTTGGGACAATTCTGACTCTGCTCCAATGAGGACAATGCCATACTTGTGCCATTGGAACTAAGAACATCCAAATGACAAGCCCCAATCAGGGCAAAGCAGGTCTCGGTGGTTTGTGTTCCAGTTTAGGGAAGACCAGGCATGGCGGGCATGGACTGGACATACTGGAGCAGGATCAAGACTGACAACAATGAGGAACAATAGGTGGTAGAAAGTGTAAGCACTGATCCCGGCATCCCAGCTAGAAATCACTTTTTTGCAACTATATAGCAACTCCAGTTCCAGAATATTAAATTTGAGACAGCAAAAGTAACACTGACCAAATACCAGGCAGCTCAGTATCAAAATTACAAAAGGCAAATAGGTGAGACTCTCCACAGAATTATTCAAAACAAACAGCAGGCAATGTCTGATTCTGGCTCAACCATTCTAGATTACCATTTTGTATAGATACAGGAAACAATGGCTATTCAGTAAATGTAGTTCTCTTGAACTTTATTTTTTAGATGTACAGCCTGTTTTGACCAATCCATGTACTAGTTCATAAGCAGGTCCAAGGACCCCACAGAAATGAGTGCTATGGCAGGTTGGAAGCAGAAAACAGGATCCACAAGAGATTAAGGGAGGAATGTGGGATGCAAAGTGATTGACCTGGCGCAGAAGGATGAGGCAAGATAGGGCAGTGTGAGGAAGTCTCCAACAAATAAGCAGAAGGACAAAAGTAACAGAGAAATAGTAATCAAAACTTTAAAAGACCAATATGTCATGTTCTAAAGGTAATGCAAGAGACATCACAAACCACCTAGATACACTAAAACTAAAGTAATTTTAAAAACAAGCATTGGCAAAGCCAATAGGTTTCGCCACTACGAAATCTTTTGGGTTTTGTCAATGTATAGACATGTGACAACAGCGATAGCTTAATCAGTGGAAAATGCAGTATCGTACCTCTATTAGTTAACATGCTGTTGACAAAAAACAGCAGCTTCATTGACGGTGTCACACGACCTAGGAGTGTGCAACTACACAACATATTCCTAGATAGTAAGTAAGAACAGCGTGCTCTCATTACACTTTTTAATTAAAAACAAATCCCGTAAATGAACACTGAACCTTCAGCCGCGATAATTAATTGAAACTTAACCACCTCCGATGCAGACATCATTGTGCTACCGCTGCTGACACGCATTTGGCAGTATTCTTCCCCTGTAAGCAGAGTCCCTGGTTTTGGATGTTAAACAGAGGTGTGGGAGCAAACAAATTAACAGGGCAAGCAGAGTCAAGCCTTGCAAATATCCGGCTTGGATATACAAACCTGTGCTCGACGCGAGCCATATACTGAGAGGCTTTCTTGAAAGTGATATTACAAAGCAGCAGTAGAACCAGTTTTACAATGCTTTCTTAGTATGTTTACTGTTTAAAGTATGTACTGATAAGGAGAAACAAGCAGCGAGCAAGCGACGTGCAGCCAAAATAACAAAAATGTTCCCCAAAAGTGGATGTAAACAGTACTTGGGCCCCGGGACACTGATAACAGCAAACACAAGGAAACAAGCAATAGTAAATGCATGGAATATGCTTCAGCCAACAGAAAATGTGGAAAAGTGAGTGACAAGCACATGAGCCAATGAAAGGCAAGGGGATGGGATGTAAGCCCATTTTAAGATATATATTAACAATAGTAATAAGAATTCAAACTGATCCTTTAAGGAAAAGGTCTTTGACTAAATGAAAAGAAAAGCTTGCCTTATTTTTCACACTTAACAGTTTGTGCTGGCACTTACTTTAATAAGGGTACCATCTTCACCCTGTGACCCTTTGTAAAGTTTCTTCTGCTTCCCACTGCCAATGTTAAATATCCTAAGTAGTAATGGGAGAAACAAGTTACAAAAACAAGGTGGGCATCTGAAACATGCTAAATTGGTCTATATGTCCTTAAATTGTTAAAGCAAAATAGAAAACAAGGTTTTAACAAACAAGACTCATGCATGTGACAGGCCACTGAAGCAATGGAAACAGCTATGTTAACAGCAAACAAAGCCATAACGTATCCGATATGAAAGACTGGGAGGATAGAAAAATCAAAGGAGGCGCACTAAAAGGAATGGGACCAGATGGCAAGCACTACACAGCGAAACATTCAAATGATGGTACATTTAAGGATGGACAATGAAAGGCCTACTGACTTGGTGGGCAGGGAACATGTGGGCGACATGCTCATATCCAACTGACCAAAGAGTATACCTCACATAAAACCATGCCTGTAAATGAGCCATCAGTATCACATGCAGCCCTTGGTGGATCGTCATAATCTAACATTGACGGGATGATAGCGTGGGCTCAAACACCAAATCTGCCATGAACAAGATGTCTTAAAAGAGCTGCAAATTGGGGAATTACTCTGGAGTGATGGCAGAGAACCGAAAAACTAATCTTAAGAAAATAATGAGTGACAGAGGGGAGAACCACTGATAACTATTTCAAAGCCACTGACTGGATAATGTTTTAAAAGGGAAGACCATTAAAGAAAGAACACTAAAATTTGGGGGTACATTAGTAGATTGGAGAAAATGGACCGACGAGCAAGATAACTGAACGGACTCCGGCATCTATCAAATAAAACTGAAAACAGTGCATGTTAAGGGACAGTGATAAATTGTGTTACCTGTAAATTGTTAATCCGAGCTAAATAACTAACCTTATGTTACGGTCCTGACAGCCAATAGCGGCATACTTCCAGCTTGGGTCTACATCCATGTCATACAAGGTGGTCTTTCGGACAATATGGTGGGTTCGAGTGAACTGGATGCCATCTCCTGACTGCACAAAAGGAAACACGTGAAAAAAATGTATACAGATGTCCAAAACATATTAGGCCAAAGCAGTGAACTTTAATGGCCTGGCTGCAAGATTTTTTTAAATCTTGAATACCTCCTAGAAAAGGACTACTTATTCAAGTGTTGACTCCTTAGTGCTTAATCCGAATTTTAGTAAACATGCAAGTGCTTAACACAAAGTCGACCCAGGCCAAAGATAATTTGAGTCTCCAAAAACGTAAGAAAAGTCATATGTTCTGTGAACAAAAAACAATTTTTTATGAAGGAAACATTTCTGCAGCCTAATTACAGTCAAACCCATTGTTACAAAAAAAAAAAAACCTACGTGTTTCAAACGTTTTCCATAAGAGGATTTGGTTCACCAGTTAGTAAAAAATGACAATCGTATTATTCAACGAGACAATTGACATCAAATATATGAACCTGACGACGTACAAACTCGCAACAATAGTCACGCATCTTAATGAGTTCTGCCCCGCAGAGTTGGAAGGCCTGACTCATGTACTTAATGCGTTGAGCACTGAATGCGGTGCAGGGAAAACGTGCCATGATAGTTCTACTGCTCGGACATTGCCATTAAAATTCTTCCTGGTCAATGTTAAAAAAAAAAATAGTTTAGACTATTGTCCTTTGTTTGGGGAAATACAAATTCACACGTTTTCAAACTAATATGTGATGAGGCTTAGAGTTTCCGCACAAAAATATTAAACCAGGCAGCTTTGAGAGCCCTTTTTATATTGATCTAGTTCCTAAAGTAAAAAGCTAGGGGTGCCTTTTGAGAGGATAGACCGCTTAAAGTCTCCTGCATGCTATGGCTACCCCATCAGACTAAACAAAATTGCTCTTCTGCACTCTATGGTTATCTTACCAAATTGGAATACTGAAGTCAGGAGAAGAGAGTAACCACATTACTGTCTCCCTTGACACACATTTCACATAAGTACAACTTCCCCTAGGTCTTCATAACAAAGGCTTGGCCAATCTAGCGGAGTTATATGATAGAGAAACTCAGAACAGGTGATTCTTGCCAACAAGCATGGCAATTACATAAAACAGACATTTGGTGTCCTACCACTATTACACTGTACAGGTTGAGGAAAGGTGAAGGAGGGTGGTCTCCATTATTTAACCCCTATCTTAAGTCTGCTGAAAGAGCACTGCTTAAAGAGGAGAATATACAATCTGCATACATTTTTGGGTAATACATATGCGTCCAAATAAGTCATCCTACATGGTCAATTGGGAACCTGAGCTACCAATTAAGCGATCAGAGGAATGATGGTTACATTTCTGGTCCAGAGAATCCACTGCCCTCCATGCATTTTCTCATTAATAGGAAATCACATAAGATTCTGATGTGATATCAGACTCTTGTTTAATTGAAGGCAATGTGTGGGTCTTTGCAGATGTTGGGACTGGACGCAATGAATGAAGCTTGGTATGACACCTAATATGTGGTGGGCCTGTAAAGGCATTGAGATCTTTTGAAAGGAGGCTCCATCTCATAAAATACATTGCAATCTAGAATTAAAGATAGACCTTCTCAGGCTACTGTTTCAGGGAAGTCTCTAGGTATTTAATCACATCATTACCAGGAAAGCTTTTAAAACACGTTCTTGCCAGCTAGATTCACAATTGTTCATGCACAGAAATTATCTGTGTGTCTATGTTCACGTGGCTGTTCACATTATGCTCTATATATGCTATGAAAAACTGACCACAAAATGTGTTAGAGCACATTTGAGAAACTCTGGATCCAGTTTTGATCCTACTTTAGTGATGCACAGAACCACAAAGGTCCTGGTTATAGGTTGAAAACGTAACAAAGATCAGGCACAAGTCAACCTATTACTATGATGTAATCATGAACCGATGTACTAATACTTGAGTTACTTGGAGCAAACAGGCTACAATGAAACCGTTTTCTTTTATTAGCCTTTACTTCATTATCCACTCAGAGTACCAAGTGCTTCACTTGGGGAATGAAACAATATGTTCACCAATGCAACTATGAGCTGGGCAATAATTCTGCAAAGAAAATGTAAACTTGCATTCTTACTCCTGGCTAGAGACCCAAGACAGGCTCAAAGTGTCAAACATGACACTTAACTGAAGAGGGGCCGGGAGATTTGATAAGGTATAAAATAATCACCAAACAATACTTAAATAGGAATTTCAGATAATCTCAAAATTGTGTGATCTTGCTATATGGGCACTCAGCATACGGTAACTAAACTACCTGGTGACAAAAAAAAAAAAAATATGTATATATATATATATATATATATATATATATATATTACGGCTCTTGGAATCTAGATACATAATAGCTTTTGAGACCAAGGAGCTGAATGGGTTAAATTGTATCAAAGAACTGCATGTACATTTATAATAATGAGTACTATGAATACTGGCAAAAGTATCTCTGCTTCTGGTATGGAAGATGTGAAAAGGGGATTTGGTTATTGTTTAATTGTTTTGTCAGGACTGGTGGATATGGAGAAAAATTCAAGAAACAAAGGAGCTTTATATCTTATAATATATTAACTTTGGGTACCGGAGTTAAGTGGTATGATTATGCGCACTAGGGCTTTATTGGTGTACCATGAAGCACCAGAGTAGAATAATTTCACATGATATCCAGGAGCATATACATGATAAACAGTGATGACATGATGGTAATTTAGAAGTGATGTGGGTGGTTTTCAAGGAAAATCATTGATATTTCAAAAAAGAAACTAGAATTGTTAAAATATTTCAAGTGAAAGAATTTGAGCAAATATGCACACAAGGAGCCTGGCAATACCATGCACGGAACGGACTGCCAGTTTGATACTGCGTATTACGGTTCCCCATAATTTTGTACCGGTCCATGTTGTTGTGTGAAGTTAGGATGTATTATCGATACTCGATAGTATAAGAATATATTTTTTTCTAAATTTCAAAACATCGCTGGATTTATGCATCAAAACATGATTCACTAGCTAGTAAAATAAATTTTGGTTTTAAATTAAATGTTATGTATTGTAAAAGGAGTCACATGTGGAGTTAAGCCATGTAAATATGGAGACAAACAGGTTGAGAAAGTCAGTGTGCCGAAATGCGTACCTTTTTGTTCTGCTAAGTGGATTAAAGCTGTATACACTTGCAACATGGAGTGCCTGTCATATATATATATATATATATATACATACATATACACACACACATATACACACACACACACTAAAATCATGCAGTTGTAAAATAATTTTACATTACACCTACATGTTAGCTAACACAAACCTCTGCAGAAGAGTTCTGTCCCTTTACTAGTAAGCCGATCATCTCTGAAAAGCAGACCATCTGTACAAATGGTGTTTAGCCGTAAGTAGTAGAACGTGTGCCATCCTACTTGAGAACATACTCCTGACCCCTTTCGGCATCATTACTACAATGAAACTTGAGTATGTCCGACCTAGAATCTTGCTCCAGGCTGACAGGCCAAGTGCTTGCTTCCCACTCACCGACTGGTCTGCAATTGAGAGAGTACTCTAGAATTCCGTTCAGCTGCTAAAATATTCTTGCACATTATCATTTGCCTAAAACAATGGCCTGTGCAACCAGCACTAAATAATGGTTAGGACTATTGTAGAAAACTGAAGGCTTCTGAAAATGTGTTCATGCTTTATGTGATCTGGTAATACCGGACATACAGGCGTTATACATACAACTCGATAACTTGTGTTTTGTATGCAAGACATACAATGAACATCAACGTCCTAGAAGGATTATGTATGCTACATTCACAATTATTTAAATCCATTTTTCTTTAAACCACCAAACACACACACACACTCTAGACAAAAGTGAATCACAAGCGGATTTGTGCCGCCCCATAAGTCAAGAAGTAGGCCACTGCTATTTACCAGGCTGGTTGGAGGTGCAGACAATAAAAGCGTAGGAAATGTGAAGCCCGATGATAAAGATTTACCTGATAGTACACGACTATCATTATTGGAAGAGGAAATTTGTAATTGGGGTGCTATATTTTAACACATAATTTGCCCTGTCCTTGCATCTTTACTTAAAAGTAAACAGTTAATTGACGCCATATTAAAAAAAAAAAAAAAAAAAAAAAAAAAATTACATAATGTAGACAGACCTTCCAAAAAAATAAAAATTAATCAGTTTTTCACTTCGACAGTTTAAAATCGTACATTATTAAATTACATCTTACAAAGAACTCTAACAAGTCAACGGACTCTAAATATTTAAACATATATAAATGAAAAGAAATAGCAATATGGTGATAAGAAAAAAAAGTACAACCCAGTCAAGAGCACTATTATTGAATACAACATAGGTTTTCAGCGAAAACTTAGAACTGTATTGGATTTGTAGCTGCGTGTGGTTGGTGACCACACATGTAATATTAAGTGCTATAAAACGCATCATATCGATACACTATTTTAGGAGGAACCTGAAAGGGTGGTAAACCCGCATCTTTCTAGCTGTAGAAAATGAAGTTATCCTCACGGCTTTGATCCATCTGCCACACCAATAATTGATGCAGGCCTGGCAGGCTGGTACAGACAGACAACTCAGTGTCCAAATGAAAATTACCTTCTGCGCTGTTCGGAAGTAGATGCTTTTATCCGCCCCGCAGCTGATTAAACGCACCTTCCCATCATTGTCTGCAAGAGACAAAAGGACACACCGCTTTTACAATGCACGATTAACTGTCCCCTATGGAACCTTCTTCCGACATTTAACGGTGACAGCAAAGCGGACAGAAGCAAGGACAAAAGAGCCAAAACAGACTGCCAGGGGGACCAGCAGAACAGGTGCAGTGAGATGGAAGGAACGAAAGAGGGGCACACAAAGGAGAGCAGAGAAGAGAGATGCCACAGAACAACTCTAGAAGTAGAGGCAGAACAAAAAAGTCGATACATCATGACCATAGAGCAGAGGAATAAGATCGCATCACCTGCAAATTTGACGGCAGTGATGGAGGACGAGTGCTCGTCCAGCGTCTGCTGTAGACTGTAATCCTTCGCAGCGTCCAGAACATGGATCAACCTGTCCCGACTCGCCGAGGCGAGGAGATTGAACCCTGCCGCAGAATGGAACAGAGAAGGAAGCACCACGTAAATTCAGGTTTCAAATAAACTTTCGCCGGCTTGAGAACAGTCAAATTGTTTTGAGAATGGTAAAAAATAAGGTGTTCCCAAAAGCGATTTCAAGTTTTAAGACTCAAAATAGGCCAAGCAACAGAACAATATATATATATTTTTTTAATTGTATTTATGCGTTTTGTAATTGAGAAAGTAAACATTGCAAACTAGGAAAAGGGACATTCCCATCTGTATCTGGTACATCAACAGACACCATTGTAACCCATTGAGTTCTCAATGTAGACCAAACTACCAGAGTTCTGACAGAATATCCAGCAAATGTCAAGCAACGTCAAGGGAGAAAGAACAGGGGGCGGGACGATGAGAGTAAAAGAGGAAGGGGGCGGAGTAGAGCATATAGGTAATAAGCACTTATTCGGTCATATAGTCTGGGTTGGTCAGCAAGAAGATCACACCAGTCATCTAGCTACATTCGTGGGGCAGCCAAGTAGAACACCAAGGGAGACCAGATATTTGGGGGGAAGCGACCCAGAAGGCATTAAGTCCCAGTAAATTTGTAATTGTTCTTGACAGTATGCAGCATCTTGTACCAGACTTTTGGGGTACACCCTGACGTCCCCATCCTTCACGATCCTGCGTTTGGCTAATAGCAGCATGCAGACTAGTTTCCTGACATCTGTGAGAGGAGGGTGGGGAGCTGCAACAGCCACCACAGCCTTCATCACATCGAAAACCTCTTGCCAAAACGTGTGCACTGAGGAATAGTACCAGGCAGCATGAATAGTCAGCATCCGGAGAGGAGCCCCGTTGGCAGTGCGCATCTGCTCGCAGACCCATGTCATGAAGCTGCCCAGGTGTGTAGTAAGTGCGGTGTAGGAACTGGAGGAGAATCAAAGCAGTGCTTAATTTATACATAAAAACGTGTCATGCCCAAAGCACTACTCTTAAACACGCAGCTGCTGCAATTAACCCTTTCCCTGCCATGGACGTAATGGATACGTCTGTGGCTGCGGTGCTCCCAGGGGCAGATCAGCCTTTTTTTAAGGCCCATTGGCCCACCAGAGGGCAGAATCCACTTAGCGCCAGGGACCATGTGTGTGTGTGGGGGAGTGGGGCCCTTGGGCAAGGGTCACACCCCAAAGGGGGCAATATATTCTGTGCATTTCTGCCCCCCTTGGGGGCAGAAGACATAAGGACACCAGGGATTTTTTTTTTTCCCTTTGTTTTTTTTTGTGTTGAAGCGGGCACCCCCTTTGGCAAGGGTCGACCCCCCCAAGGGGACAAAGCACTGTTGGGTAGTTCTATCGGCCTATTTTTTTCAGGCCCATTGGACCCCAAGGAGGGCAGAATCCACATAGCGCGAGGGATTGTGTGTGTGCTCGCGCTTTGTGTGGGGGGGGGGGTGGCCCCTTGGGCATGGGTCACCCCCAAAGGGGGCAATATATTCTATGCCATTTCTGACCCCCTGGGGGCCAGATTAGCCTATTTTTATAGGCTCATCTGCCCCCAATGGGGGTAGAGAACACTAGACACCAGGGAAAATTTATAAATGTTTGGTGGCAGTGTGTTGGTCAAATGGCGAAGTATTTGCATTTGTGATTATAACAGTTTATGTCTTTGTTCTAGTTCAAAGCTTTTGCTTTCTTTGCTGTGGCTTCTTGTGGTTTTGGAAGTGGTTGTTCTGCAGTTTGCGTAGTTGCATGTTTTAGGTAAGTAAATAAATTTACTCCAAAGGAGTATTGTTGCCATGCATGAATGACATGTTTGTAGGTGGTGTATTAAATGCAGGATTTTGTGTGAAATTGTCCTTAGATTTATGCACAATGATATTTGTGCTGTCTTATGTCTAATTTGCTTTTCTTTTTTTCTTTTTAGTGAGATATCATTGATGACTGACTCACTAGCAACTACTCTGCACAGCCCCAGCAATCTTTTTCAGGCAAGTGAGCTGTAAGTTTTTGAGTTTATAACTCAGTGATCAAGCTACACTTTGTTTATTACTTATCTTACACAGTGTTGGTTGTTGGTGGTGCATTTGTCCAGTTACTTTTTGTAGGAAGGATCGTGGCTAGCAGTAGGATGACCGCTCAGCAGGTTGTTGGTGTGCTTTTTCAGTCATCTTCTGACCATGATTATGAGACTGACTCTGCATCTAAGGCAGAGGAGGAAGTGCAAGATTCTGGAAGTGAATTTTCTGTCAGAGTGGAATCATCTGATGACGCCACACTCAGTGCTGAAGTGCCTGTTTTAGAGGAGGACACCAATGTGCCAATGGTGCTGCAGCCAGCAGGAAGACCCGACACGTGGGTTGCCCCAAACATGGAGCAGCCACAGTTGCCTGCCTTTACTGGTTTCCCAGGGTGGAGAGTAAATACAGAAAAAGGAGTTGTTTATGGACAATGTATTTTTGGAAGAGATTGTTGAGCAGACTAATTTGTATGCAGAGCAGAATTTGAGGGACAACGCTGCCAGACTTAGGCCACACTCTAGAGCTAGCCGGTGGATTCCCACAAATCTGGAAGAGTTGAAAAAGTTCTTGGGTTTAACTTTTTTGATAGGGCTGATAAGGAAGCCATCACTGTCTTCATATTGGTCTACTAGTCCCTTGATGGCAACTGCTATATTTCTTGCAATCATGAGTCGCAACCAGTATGAGCCTCTTTGGATGTTGCATTTTGTAGAGAATGCTTTAGCCTTGCCACGAGATCACCCTGATTCTGACCATCTTTAAGATTAGACCTGTCCTTGATCATTTGATAGATCGGTTTTCAGAGATCTATGTTCCAGGCAAGAAATATCTGTAGGTGAGTCTTTGGTCCTGTTCAAGGGTCGTTTGGTTTTTAGGCAGTACATTCCTAGCAAGAGGGCACAGTATGGAATTAAATTGTATATGCTGTCTAAAAGTAGTACAAGATATTAAAATTTCCGGGTCTACACTGGTAGGGATTCCAGTATTAAACCCACCCACCCCCCCCCCCCCCCCCGGTTGCTCGCCCACTTTTGGAGTCAGTGAGAAAATTGTGTGGGAACTTGGTAGACAACTGTTTAAAGAAGGTCACAATTTACATGTAAATAACTTCTACAATGGAGTTCAGTTATTCAAGGAATTGTTCAGAGTGGACACTGTTGCTTGTGGCACAATCTGCTCTAATCAGAAAGGCTATCCAAGAGAGCTTGTCTGTCAAAACTTAAGGGACAGTGCAATGTTTTGTGGAATGATGAGTTGCTAGCTCTGAAATTTGTAGACAGGAGGGATGTGTACATGCTAGCTACCATCCATGATGAGTATGTCACCTGTGGCTGTTTGGGGTCAAGTTGCTGAAGTACGCAAACTTGTGTGCATTTTAGACTACAATAAGCACATGGTTGGTGGAGAGTAGATCAGAGGTTGGAACCTTACACTGCTGCCGTAAGGCTTATGTTTGGTGTAAGAAATTAGCGGTTCACTTGTTCCACTTGGCAACTTTTAATGCTTTTGTTGTGTTCAAGGATAGTTCTCCAGAGTCGAGGATGACATTTGTTGAAATTTCAGGAGTCTATCATAGCAAGCCTTGTTGTGCTGGAACAGGCAAGAGCTCCTAGAGAAGCAGTGGAGGAGAAAAAAAACAAACAAAAAAACAACTTTCCTGCTAAGCGATGTAGAGTCTGTGCTCGAAGAGGTATCAGGAAGGAGACTAGGGTGTACTGCCCTGATTGTCCTTCGAAGCCTGGGCTGTGTGTGGCTGCCTGTTTCAGGATCTACCCCACACAATTATTGGGAAATACAGTGAGCATAAACTGCTGTTTTATATTTTCATATATGCAGTTTCACAGTTGGCATTACTGTCATGTATTCAGTTTGTGTTTGTAGTTTTGTACTTATTTATAATTAGTGGTTTGTGGCACTTGGCTGGCAGTGTGCATGGGGTGGCGCTTGGCTGGCGGTGCCAGCCAAACACCAGTCCACACACTCCCATTAGCTGTTGTGATTGCTGTATCAGGCATGTGGGCGTACCAAAGTGACGGGCCCTTGAATGACGCTGTCTGTTGATGTGAGTGTTGTAATGTGCTGGGCCCGGGGCTGGCAGCGTGAATGGTCTTGTGCATGTCATGTATGAAAGGTGCGTGAATGGACAGTAAAGCGGTTGGTGCCTTGTCATGGCTTTACAGCTCACGAGCTGTGAGTCATTGGTTCAGTTTTTTAGCCTTCCAGTTATAAACAGTGCATTTCACTTTTGTGAAATCTCTTGTTAATAAAATTTGATCATAACCTAAGTGAGTTTTTCACAATTTTAGTGTTTGGAACATCACAGAAGTACGTGGACACATCAAAATGATCTACTGCAAAACTACCAGTGTTTGAAGGAGGAGGGGGGGGGAGAGGGGATGGGGAGGGGGACCTAGGTTTTTGGTCCCGGATGTGGCCTTCATCTAGGGCAGTGGTTCCCAACCTTTTGATTAATGTGGACCCCCATTTTAACATTAATGGAACCCAGGGACCCCCACTGAATCATTATTGGAATCCGGGGACCCCCGCCTGAGTCAGTACTGGAAGCTGGGGACCTAATTTGTCAATATTTGTTAAAAAAATTAAATTTTCTAAGCAGTCGCGGACCCCCTGAGAAGGCTTCGAGGACCCCCAGGGGTCCCCGGACCACAGGTCGGGAACCACTGATCTAGGGAAACCTACCAAACCCAGCCTTTTTTTTTTTTTTTAAATAGACACCCCGAGGAGTCGAGCGAGGTGTGGCTTGCCTGGTTCTTCCAACATTTTCTTACCCAGACGCCTCTGCAAACGTCAAAATGTGCTTAAAAAAAAAAAAAAAAAAAAGCATATTTTCCTCACTTTTCTTTGCAGGATCACCGCTCTGGCACAAATTTCCTACCACGCAGAATTCCCCTCAGTCTCCCAAGGAAAATGATACCTCACTGTTGTGGGTCCCCAAAGCAGAGTCAGCCTAAAGATGTATTAAAAAAATAAATGTGCTTATCAACTCGCAGTGCTATCCCCTTCACTCTACAGGTTGCAGGCACCTGGGCCACCAACACAAGTCAGGTATTTTTTTTTTTAGGGAGACTTGGGGGAATGCTGGGTAGAAGGAAATTTGTGGCTCCTCTCAGGTTCCAGAACTTTGTCACCGAAATGTGAAGAAAGTGTTTTTTTTAGCCAAATTGAGATTTGCAAAGGATTCTGGGTAAGAAATCGCTGGGGGATCAACGCAAGTCATACCTCCCTGGACTCCCTTGGGTGTCTAGTTTTCAGAAATTTTTGGGCTTGGTAAGTTTCCCTATAAGGCTGCTGAGCCCAGGTCCAAAAACGCAGGTTACAATCCACCCTCGAAAAAACAGTTCGTTTTGTATTTGATCATTTTGATGTGTCCACATAGTATTTCGGGGCATTTCCTTTTGGAGGCAGTAGGCCTACCCACACAAGTGAGGTAGCATTTTTATCAGGAGACTTGGAGGGGGGAGGAATGCTGGGTGGAAGGAAATTTGTGCTCCTCTCAGATTCCAGAACTTTCCATCACCGAAATGTGAGGAAAAAGTGTTTTTTTTTTGGCCAACGTTTGAGGTTTGCAAAGGATTCTGGGTAACAGAACCTGGGGAGAGCTCACAAGTAACCCCATCTTGGACTACCCTAGGTGTCTAGTTTTAAAAAATGCACAGGTTTGGTAGGTTTCCTTATGTGCCGGCTGAGCTAGAGGCCAAAATCCAGAGCTAGGCATCTTCCAAAAAACTGCTGTTTTCTTTGGGAAAATTTGATGTGTCCACATTGTGTTTTGGGGCATTTCCCGTCACACACATTAGGCCTACCCATGCAAGTGAGGTACCATTTTTATCGGGAGACTTGGGGGAACACAGAATAGCAAATCAAGTGTTATTGCAACTTGTCTTCCTCTACATTCTTTCCTTCGAAATGTAAGACAGTGTGTAAAAAAAGACATCTATTTGAGAAATGCCCTGTAATTCACATGCTAGTATGGGCACCCCGGAATTCACAGATGTGCAAATAACCACTGCTTCTCAACACCTTATCTTGTGCCCATTTTGGAAATACAAAGGTTTTCTTGATACCTATTTTTCACTCTTTATATTTCAGAAAATGAATGGCTGCATACCCGGGACAGAATTAACACTCCTTGCAAGGCGCAGCTCATTTATTGGCTCTAGGTACCTAGGGTTCATGACGAACCTACAAGCCCTATATATCCCCGCAACCAGAAAAGTCCAGAAGACGTAACGGTATATTGCTTTAAAAAAATCTGACATCACAGTATAACGTGGGAAAAAATGGCAGTTTTTTTCACCTCAATTTCAATATTTTTTTGTATTTCAGCTGTTATATTTTCTGTAGGGAAACCTACTAGGATCTACACAAATTACCCCTTGCTGAATTCAGAATTCTATCTACTTTACACACATGTTTAGCTTTCTGGGATCCAGCATTGGTGTCACACCCTGTTCTGTCACTAACTGGAAGGAGGCTGAAAGCACAAAAAAATAGTAAAAATGGGTTATGTCCCAGTAAAATGCCAAAATTTTGGTTTTCTGATTCAAGTTTGCCTGTTCCTGAAAGCTGGGAAGATGGTGATTTTAGCACTGCTAAACCTTTGTTGATGCCATTTTCAGGGAGAAAAACAAAACAAAAACACACAAGCCCTTTTTTCCATTTTTTTTTTCTCGCTGTATTTTGTCTAATTTCTTGGTCTCCTTCAGGGGAACCCACAAAGTTTGGGTACCTCTAGAATCCCTAGGATGTTGGAAAAAAAGGACCCAAATTTGGCGTGCGTAGCTTATGTGGACAAAAGCTATGAGGGCCAAAGCGTGAACTGCCCCAAATAGCCAAAAAAAGGCTTGGCATCTGAGGGGGAAAAGGCCTGGTACCGAAGGGGTTAAATGTGTTAACACAGAATATTGAAGCAGCGTAATCCTGAAGCCATCTTGGGCCTCTTCAATCCATTTAAAGCCACTCCCTGCCCCTTCATCTCACTCCTGCAGGTTCCTGCTTTCTCTCATTGTGACGCTTTTTGGTTTTTCTCTTCCTCAGCCTTTCCCATTTGTGTCTTGCTTGCAGTAAATGCTTGATGTAGAAAAAAAAATTTGCCGGCCCTCAAAAATAAGTGCTGGTGCTCTGCACCGGAAACAGCAAGTACAAATTAAGCACTGAATCAGAGGCAGTAGTTTGGGCGGAGTGCACAGATTTGTGTGCTGAAATACTGCCAGGACTCTTTAGTAATGGGTGTACACAGGTCACGTTCCCAAACCCCATGTGTACTGGTTACCAGTGTCAGCGCCACAGTTTGCATTGTATGGTACAATTTGGTAATCAGCCGATGTGGAGACGGAGTGACAAGCAGCAGCTCCGGGGTTGCCGGAAAGTCATTACTGGAAGATTGAACTGCTGCACGCAATTGAAAGTAGGTCATTCTATGGACTACTGTTAGACGGTCCCCATAAAGCTTGCTCAGGTCCAATTAACCCTCAGGATAGAGGGCACCCATGTGGGTCAGATGCATGTTGCATAAGCGCACAAGTGTGACCACGAGGCAACGCTGGGTGATCCAATACAGGTACGGAAGGAGCAAAAAGTAGACTCACTTGTGCTCTTTGGCGGAGTTCATGCCATGCCCACACTGCTGGCCACAGTGTCTATCCAGGCCCAGGGCCGCCACAGAGGCAGACAGGGCACTAGTCAGCCAACGTGGCACCACTTGATCATGCTCAAGAGCAGTATGGGGCTGATGCTGAATGGGATGGACCCAGAAATCGCAAATTTTGCTTGAGCACAATTGTAATAAAGGTCCATATCCTGCGCTGCCAGATCACCCTGTTCGAAAAGCAAGGCAAGTAATACCCATGAGACTCTGGGCTGTTTTCCGGCCCAAACAAGCAAGATAAGAAGCAAACACAACCTTCTCTGGAAGACACAGGAAAGAGGCATCAGAATATTGACACAAGTAGAGAAACTTTTTTTTGGGGGGAGGGGGGAAGCTCATAATCGTGTGGTAAGGTAGCTCCTGTCAGGGGAAATAGTATCGACTTTACCCAGTTGATTCGGATGCCAGACAGGTCACCAAAGCTAAGGGACTGTCCTATAAGGACATCCAAGTGTTCACGCGGGTCACGAACAAAGTGTGACATTGTCAGCATACACATACTAGAATTGCCCTCAGCATGAAGGAGAGGCCCCTACATGTATGGTGTGGCAAGAGAGCAGCAAACTGTCCCATTGCTACCTCTAACAGTCGTGAAAGAGGGCAGCCTTGACTGGTGCCCCGGGACACCACAAAGGGCTCGGTGAAGGAACCATTAATATGCAGGCTGGCGGAGGGCTCGGTATAAAGGAGTCTAATCAGGCAGAGAAATTTGGGACCGAGGCACAGACAAGTACATTCGCAAGTTATGTGCCGTGGACCTACTTGGCACAAACCCAGATTGGTCTGGACAAACAATAAGCGGCAGGAGAGGAAGTAGCCGGGAAGCAATCGATTTTGCAAATATATTGCCAATGTTGATCAACAATAACAGACAACAGGAGTCGCACTTAGTCGGGTCTTTACCAGGCTTTGAAATCATCACAATCAGCGCCTCGCACAAGGAAGGTGGGAGTAGACCGCTGTCAATGGATTCATCAAGGATATGGGGCGCCAGCAGTTCCACAAACTCCTTATAAAACTCCACCGTTAGCCCATCCAAGCCCAGCGTCTTATCACCAGGAAGTCCACAAATGACCTGGTCAACGTCCTCAACCATGAACGGGGAGTCTAAGAAGTGTCTATGGCTGTCTTCCAGCCATAGGCGCTGGAGCGCATCAAAGTAAGCAGTATGCGGGTCCTCACCCAGGGCTGGCGAGGAGGAATATAGCGAGGTATAGAATGTTGTCATGGTCTGCTGGACTGCCACAGTCCCCACCCACAAGCACACCAGGCAATCTTATAGCTCAACAATATAGTCGCTGGCCCAGGGTCTACGCAGGAGATTCACAAGCATCTTTCCAGCCCTGCCACCCTCACTGTATCGCCAAGCCTGTGCTGTGCACCCTAAGTAGCATACCTCCTGTCACTCTGCTTCTTTATACTGCGTAAGCTTGACCTGAGACTCCACGAGCAGCAAGGTCTCTTCCGAAAAGTAGTAGCACCTCTCAACGCTCTTGCAGTGCAACATTCATAGAATTCCATTTTGTTTGGCAAAGCAGATGCTCCGAATCACCATCTTGAACACCTCTCAGACTACGCGAGGGGATCATACAGAGCCTTTATTATGGTCAAAATAATCTACAATGGCCTCCCGAACCTCGTCCCTAAAAAATTAGTCTCAAAGGGCACCTCCCAGAAGTTTCAAGGTGAACACCCACTGTGCATCCCCCCCCCCTCCCCTCCAAAATGCCCAGCTCCAGGAGCACAAGCGAGTGGTCCAAGACTGTGGGTGGGCAATGTGCCACTCATGTGGTCCACGAGTCAACATCCCTAGTGGTGACCCAAAGATGCAAGACCAACTGCTGTGTGTGGTATTCAGGCATGTACCCCCCTCCCTGTCATGAGTATGCCTAGCGTGTCAAAATTCCAACAACTGATGCGAACATGAGAGCAACATTGCTGCCGCAACAGGGTGTGGCAGCCTCGTACTGCTGTTACATTTGGCAGTGGGATCTAACACATTAGAGACGTTTGCCTGCCCCCCCCCCCCCCACCCCCCCAATCCACCTCCCCACCCCAACAAAAGGGCACCTGGGCCGATTGGCTAAGTGAGGTGCCTTATCTCTGCAAAAAACTCTGGAATGTCCGAATTAGGGCCGTTAATAGACAGTAAGCAGAAAGGGCGATCATACAAGACTCCTGACAGGAGGAGGTATTGGCCAGCGGGGTCAGAGGATCCTCCTAGTGCATCAGGGAAGTCTCCTGCGAATGACTATTGCAACACCTCCCCTGCACATAGCAATAGGCATGCAGCCTTGACCTGATGTAAGTAAGATGTAATTCTTGCAGCATGCATATATCCACCTTATGGCGCAGCAAATAAGCAGATACCTGTTGCATTTTACGCGCATCCTTTAGGCCACATACGTTCCACTTTATACATTTGTGTGTTGATAGAATGTGACAGTATAAGCAGTATGGCTAAAAAAAAGTGTCTCAGGGTTGCAATGTCGTGCATGAAAGAAGTGTATAAATGCATCTGGGAAAAGTGAGCCACAGCAACATCCACTATTCCAAAAAGTAAACTTGAGCTCAACAACCCCCCTCCCCCCCCAACAAACAACTACTCCAGTCCCCCCCAAACCGGTCACACAGTACAAATCCACCCCAAAAATACCTCCAACTCTCTCCCAACAACGGGGAGTGCACACTCAACTGCAGACTCATCCCAGGGTGTGAATGAGAGGCCTGCTAACCTTGACCAGTGGAAGGGGGCAGTCAGGAGCTAATGGCCAACGTGTCAGCCCGGAACCATAGCATGCAGGAAAAAAATACACAGGAGGTGGTGGGCCGAGAAGCCCGGCAGGAGGCGGGGCATCTTGCATCCTCATTGTCACTCAGCTGGGCAGCAGCCCCCCCCCCCCCACCACCACCATCCGACGGAAGGCCTATGCCACCTGCTTTGGGGAGCATTTAAGAATTTGGCTGCCGCTTTCAGATCTGTAAAAAAGTGTAGCTTTTCCCAGTATTTGATGCTCAGTTTCGTCAGCTATATCAAGAAATATAATGCATCCATCTGCAGCAAAGATCTTTTCACTGGCATGAAATCCCTGCGGGTGGCCTAAACAGAAGGAGTGTAGTCCAGGAAGATAGTGAGTTTTGGTAAGTGAGGAGCCAATGCTCGCGGGCTAAATGTTGTACAGTATGGTGGTCCCAGTAATTCAATAATTTGGCTATGACTGGCCAGGTTGGGGCATCCGAGGGGGGAGGGGTGGGGAGTATGGGCAGCCTTGAACCCAGTGAGCAATGGGCACGCTCCACCACCAACCGGGCAGAGGGGGCCTCACCGAACAGTAAGGACAGCATGTCCTCCACGTAATCCTCAATGCAACCCACGGAAGTGGACTCGGGGACCCCCATAATACATGTTGTTCCTCCAGGAGTATGACTCCAATTCCTCATTTTTGTTGTGGACGGGTTCAAGCACTTTATCCATCCACAGCAGGTTCTCAGAGGTGTGCTGTTTACCACCCAGACCTGAGATACGGCGCTTCAGCTGGTCCAACCTAGTGTCATGCCCATCCACCTTTTCCTCAAGGCTGTCCATCCAATCTAATCAGGTCGATTTTACAGTCAATGCTTGTGAGGCTTTGACCGAGGTCCATGAACATGGCCCTGATGGAAGGTGACTGCACAGAGTTCTCCACTGAGGGGTCCGAAATGCTATCTTTGCCAGGCCGGATCAGTGCTCCAGATTTCTTGCAGGTGTCAAAAGACAACTTCGCCTGTTTATAATCTGCCTTCCACATGGCTGTCAAATGGCCAGCCCAGATCTGGTTTAGCACACTATGTCAGACTCCTGATTAATAGAAGCAAGCTGTAGGGTGGCCACCCCCCTCTTGGAGGTCACCCAGTCCAGACCTTGGTTACTCAGTCACCTTCAGCCGCTGGCCCCGGCGTCTTCTGGCCTGCGTACCCTCCTCCCACTCCGGCACACAACCAGCAAAATGAGAGAAGGCCCGGTGAAGTCAAACTTCACCAACAGGGCCCCATCTCACCCCAGAGCAATCCTCAGGGGGTACGGGCAGGCCCACAGTGTACCTGCACTCCCCTTGTGTTCCAGGTAATCTAACACTCCAAATGTTTGCTTGGATGTGAGGTTGGAGTCAGCATGAGACTCCACTCTGCAGGTAATCAGGCAATATTGGGGGAGGGGGAAATCAGTGGCGCATTCTAGTCAAGCGGTGAACCACCCCTCCTGCAGGGCCTCAGCGAGTCCAGAACCACACACAATCCTCTATCCAATAGGGACCCCCAAGTGGGCCTGCCCATCGCCCTATGGTTAGTGTCCAATGACATGGGCCCCCTGCTCCAGCACTCCACAAAGCGCACCCACCGACTCAGTGCTTCATGGTGGCCTCACCTCAACTTGCGACGGCACAGCGACCACAGACGGAAGCATTCTCAGGCTTCTCTCTCCCCAATCACACCACCACTAGCCAAAGCATGGGCCAACCCAGCTCTCCTCCACCTCCCTAGAGCTGTAACCAGGGGCTCCCCACCGTTCCTCCAGTGGCGCACAGAGTTACCATCTAGACCCCCCCCCCCCCCTCGCCCCACCACAGGTGACGACACCACGCAGGCCACTTCACGTCTTCAAGCAAAACACTTCTTCCCAGGGAATTAATGCTCTTCCCTGCGAGCAACCCGGGTCAAAAACACCACGCAGCACAGTGAGGGACCCATCACACAACTGCCAGCCTGGGTGGCCGCGATGGCCCCCAACTGTAAGGGATAATTGAGAAGGCCCCTGGCAGAGCCTCAGACCGTGGCGGTCATCTTGCAGTCAGGTCAAGTCACCCACCCACCCACATAATGCTCAACTATACATCTTCCTGCATTGCTAATGTAGGTCAAGGTGAAATGCCTTGTTCTGCATATGTGGATAAAAACAGTAGGCAATTAGGAGAAAATGCTGTGGTAAATAAGAATTCCTCATTCTGGGCACTGAGGAATGCAAGGTACAAGTAATTATTGTGTGTCAATAATATTTGTGGTCAGCTCCTGACCATGTTAACTTGATACGTAAATTAAAGTAATTGCAATGGAGGACCCCTAAGAATGCTCTTCAAAGAAATTTTCCTAGCAGGTGAACTTGTGTGGTTCCCCTCCTGAAGAAGTTTCTTTGAAAAGCACTGTGAGGGGCAGGCCACTATATTTACTTAATACTTTGCCAGCCCCCCTCAGTGCTTCAAACAGTCCACTAAGCAGCGGACTAGGTCCAATGCTGTTTGAGATTCCTGTGTTTCGCTGTCTGTAGGGAAATGTCCCCTACCCTTAATTTTAGGCTGCTCATTTTAAAAGCAATGAATAAAACAGAAAATAAACTGCCACGCCAGTCTTCTATATTTTCAGGTATATTATTAAATGTAGCACCTGTGTTTTCTCCCCCCTCCCCCATGATTTAGCTTTCCACTCGTGCTAAAATGATGAATGATCGCTTCAGAAGGTGCCCTGGCTCCTTCATAAACCAGCTGAAGATACCTAGCAAGTGGAAGGACAGTGATCCAACATTTTCCTATGCCCACACTTCACAATTTGCAAACCAAACAGTTTTAACGTGCCTTCTGATATCTGAAAGGGCAAAATATAGGATGGAGTCCAAAAACTCTTCAGTGCCCTCTCGATCTGCATTTCCAAGCCTTGAAAAACATGATCAAGACATCTAGCTGCTGCTTATTTCCACTAAACTGAAGGTTTTGTCTTTCAGTTTATCTAGCTTTGTGTGGTCATTGGGTACTTTTGTGGTGAAATACATTAGGGCCCACGCTGAGACTTAATTTTAGAAAGAACTTTTTAGCTTGACATTTTCTAATGGTGATTTTTTTTTTACATGTTTCTAAGTTAACACGCTAATGTACAGAGAAGCTAGTGTGTGCAAGTGATGCTTACATGTAAGCTGAACACTGTCCTAGGCTAGGCACAAAAAACGCAATGCCCTTGTGTCATGATTGGCGGTTGGTGACAGTTCCGATACTCCAGACAAACCATCACATCAGCTCTGCACCTTTAACAGTGCAATATGAACAGTGCTTTTATTATATGAATAGCCTCTGTGCTAACATTCGGCAGAGGAGCACTGCCGCTGGGATTATCCTGAAACCTGGTGCACTGTGACAGATGCAGCCCTACTCCAACCTCCAGCCTGCAAAGGACGATAGCCTGCTCTACATTAGACTGGCTTCCTGGAACACCATACCCAGGTATGGCAGATGAGGAAGCAGGCTATCCCAAAGGATCTAGCAGAAATTTTGATCTTTCTAATTAAGGCTGGCGAATGCCCTCTGAAGGGGACATTAACTCATTCACTTACAAGGCACAGGGTATATCTAAATAAAAGGGAAAGTCATTAATAGTAAACCTTCAAGTATTGAAATAGCAGGGGAGAGTTTTGATCTTTAGCCAAGAATGGTTTGAATTAAAACTAATTTATGAAATCAAACACTAATGCTTTCAATTTAACTCAACACACTGGGAAGGGAATGCAATTTAACTCTAGAGTCAGTGAAGACTGATCACTACACTCTTAATAGAAACGTATTAGAAAAAGGTCAACACTTCACTGCCAATTTTATGTTCATATTTCATTACTAAAGTGATTTTAGGAGTGTGGATATCCTATCACAACACACCATGAAAACGTCTTCAAACTCATTTTATCCATAGGACAAAAAGGCTCAACAACCTGCAGCACACCACCTTTGGCTACTGCTTTAAAGTACTGCAGTATGGTTACAAGAATGAGCATGGTCTGCTACTAAGGCAGGTTATGTATCCAGAAAGGATGAACACAATGGATCCTGGGTCTTCTTAACAGAAAGACTATTGTCTGGGTGAGCACTTTAAGGTACAGTGAACAGTAAGCTTAGCTTGATCTCAGGACAGTGGTTCAATGTAAAATAGGTTTGTAAAATGTATCAGTTTGTAGCTATTTGCAATTGTCCCAGAATGCTAATTTATTATATGCTAATAAACACAATTAAAGCAACCAATCTAAAAAAGAATGGTTACTTGGGGAAAAAAGCGGACTAAGGTTGCATAGTTCTGCAATTTTTTTCCTAATATAGTGCACCCAAAAAACAACTGCACCTTTAAAAAACTCAAAGGTTAGAAAGAGTTTTACTAAACAATACTGCATTTCTTTAAACTTAAAATATTTCTCTAAAGAACAGTTTAAATTGGGGGCGGTCAAAATATTCAGTTCTGCCACAGGAATCGGTGGAATTTTGCAGAGTATGTAACTCTTGTAATGCAAAATTCCAGCCAAATTCCGACAACCGCTGCAAGGAAGAATTTGCACATGCGCCAAAATGTTAAGTTGGCACGCAGAGTGAGATTTGGCTACCCGTCGCGCAATTTTCAGTCACTAAGATGACAACTTGTAAGATATTTCTAATGTGGGCAGTCGTGACTGTTCACCATCAGAAGGCTGCCTGCCACTCTAGTAGTAAAAAAAAAAATATCTACTCGAGCAGCAGGAACAGCAACTCTAGCAGGTGGGCCCCATGGCACACGGTGTGGTGCAATTCACAATGTTTTTTCAGCATGGAACACTCCCGGCATTAAATCACAGCGCGAGCTGCACAACATGCCTATATCTGCCTGTTCGCAGAACGCCGCAGAATCTGGTGCAGTTTTTTGTAACTCCACAGAATTCTGAAGAGTTAAATTTTGTGCTTTCCGCCCACCCCTAGTTTAAATGTGTGATGCATGGTATAAGCAACATAGGAGAATCAGTTTAAACACCTATACGGTCAATATCCATCACGAAAGTGGACCTGGAGGTCTACGACCTTGCACTGGTGCAGGTTTACGACTTTCAGAAGTTCACAAGAGATAACAGAAGGCGGCTTTGACATCAGCAACTGAGGCAAGTTCTAGGTATAATAATTATAGCAAACTTTCAACAATTCAGTTTACATTGCTCATGCGAAAATCTGCAAATTCGATCGTTTTTCTCCAAGGCAGAGGTATTGTGCCGTTGTAGAGAAACTCTTCGCGCTCTGGAACCTTCTCCTGGGAGAAAGCGCTCTCACACTGGGAGCTGGGAGACTACAGGCCATTCAATAACAGCAAATAAGTATCACCACAATACCACACTTCACGCTCTAACTTTCCTCTTCTGCCGAGCAGGAAGTTGGGAGCAACAGGAAATAAACGTCAAATGCAGGTCTGCTTCAAAGAACAATTAAAAGGCTGCGAAAGCATACATAATTCTATACTGCTCTCTATGGGGATGAATCTGTACTTACTCTCTACAGCTTGTGGTATTGCCTTTCAGGTAACAGATCGGACACCGAAGGTCAGATTTTTAGTAGCTCTGGAACAGTATTTTTTTTTTTTTTTAATCAGCATATAATTGCAATTACTTGGACACTAGTCATTTTTTTCCCCGGATAATGCAGAAAATAATTTATTCCACCTTTATTTGCCTTTTCTCATGCGAACCCATTGTGAAATACCATAAATTGAAGGTGTTTGCAAAGTTTACAGCAGACAAAAAAATAAATCTTAATTACTTCTCCATGTTTTGACCCAAAGGGCTCGGGGGTTTCGAAAACTTTACTGGAATCATCTAATGAGGAGGAAAACCTTCAAGTTTAAATGAATATTGAACTTAAACAAAAAAAAAAAAAACATATGGATAAACATCACCTGCCAAAAATCTCAATTTTACTAGAAAGACCACTGTGGCATGTGTTCCCATGCTAGTGCATTACATAAATTAGCTGCTGTGTGTAATTTTGGAAATTCTCTGGATGAACGCATTAGAGGCCAATTCATGTTGAAGTGCAAGAACACAGAGAGAAGAGTTCTGGGTGTGAGAAGACCTTAAGCTGAGTGAGCTTTTAATTGTTGCTAAATAAAATGAACATTCATTAGTATGTGTGGCAGAATTATGCCAAGACAAACCCTTCAGTTAAATCTGCACAATTTGTAAACGTAGAATAAAATCGAAGATTAAAAGTGCCCGAAAACCTAAAGGTGCTCATTTTAAATGTGGAAATTTTGTGCATTGGGCAAATTACAAAAAATGTCTTGCTGTGAAGAGTATGTGTGATGTATACGGTAAATGAGGACATTTAAAAAATGCTGCAGAAGTGGATAAAAATGAGAAAATTAATGAAGTTACATCAGATAATGTACAATTTATCTTCCAAATGACAAGTTACTGAGACTATCATTGGCACTGACACTAGTAATGAGCGTTCCTCTGTGATCTGACGGCATTGACCAGTGCTTTGTCAATGGCACTCCACAGGTACAGGCTAACTGCGTAGATCAGGTGCCAGATAATCTCCCGCTTCTCTCCTCAGTTTTTGCCTGAGAAAATTGGTTGCTTAGAAAATTACAAGCATGGTATAAAGCATAAAGTGGGTGCCATTTCCTTCTCTTGCAAAGTCAGTGATATTATTATGTTATAGATGCAGTCATGATTGAACTAGATGGTTTCAGAAGCAAATGCTTGTTCAGAAGCAATCCTTGCACAGGTAGAGGCCACAGAGTTGTTGGCTTCTCCACTGGGCAAATTGTGAATGGTTTTCCTCCAGGGCGTGCACTGTAGTATGGCTAGAGAAGATGATATGTTAACGCTTGTTTTCTTTGCCCATCACAGGAGGGACAAATACAGACCAGACTGGGGAGGGTGGTGGAAAGTTAAATGACATTCCCTCCATTAGGCCCCATTTGCAGCGGGAGACAATCAGGGTGAAGGATGATCTTGCTAGTCTTGTGGATTTTTGCTGTCCTGTTGCTGACAGGCTGTGTTGTCCTAGGTCTTGCATGTTCTACGAGTAACTTCTGCAGCCTCTTGCTTTTGTTTGTATGGGCCCAAGCTCTGCCTCTGGTGGGTCCCCTCAGGAAACATTTCAAATGACACATACCCACTGCAGCCTACTCTGCTGTTGGGAGCTCTGGCTTTGGATTCCTGGGGCAGTTGTGTGACTGATGCAAGCCCAAATTTGGAAATTGACATTCAAGACATCCGACTGCTATCCATAGGCACTTCGGTGTAACCTTCGGGACATGGCTCCTTGTTGGTGCTATTTTTTTCCCCGGAGTTATCCCTCTGGATACGTAGAGACGTTTCCTTGGAAACAGCAGCTGGGAAATAAGTTGCAATAGAGCTGGCAGTTATCTTTTGATGACTTGGGTATGATCTTTTGCCCTTGCTTTTGTTTAATTTCTTAAGTATCTTTATTCTTTCTAAACAGTAGAGGTGCCCGAGTGGAGGGCATCTCATTAAGCAGATTTTTTTGGGGGGGGGAGGGGCGGGAGAAATTCATTCCACGGTAAAGATACAGCTATTGTCTGCCCACTGGATCATTGGAGGCACCTGCTGGCAAAATGGCGGACACTTGTCTGAGTGACTTTGGCCTTTCATGCATTAGACCAGATATTATAGTGGAGCTGTATCGATGCACCCCTCAGGGCAAGGATTCTCGATTTTACGACATTCTGTAGCTGCCAGGAAGCTGATGTCATGCAACTGTCTCTTCTGGCACAACGGCGACTAGATACTTCAAAGGGTCCAACTTCATTGACAAAGCAGCGAAGTACTCAAAAGGACCCAGCTTTGTTAGTGCTCCCTTTCAGTTGGCAGTGCCAGAGCCCCAGACTGTCCTGTCCTATGCGGCTTCATCTCTCAGATGATGGTTGCTATATCAGGTGAGGATGTAAATTACTCAATCAGGAGGCTGCAATGGCATATGGCACCTTCTTCCATTGCCAGCCATTGAGCTCTGGTTATCAACTGATTTAGCTGGTCCAATTTACCACCAAAACCCATGATTAGGATGGCGAACATTTGCAAAACAGTAATTTGTATATCTAATTAATCAGTGTGCAGCAAGGCAGGCTGCAACATGGAGGACCGCAATCTGTCCAAAGTCTGCCACCCTAAGTGCTCATTTTTCTCAGCTCCTCCCGACTTTAGAAAGGTTGTGGCTGGGTTGTTGGATCGTTGGTGTGGTGTTGTCATTGTCAGAATTTGCGGTGCCCACACACTTGTCCTATGGATAGGAAAGCTGATGTGGTGTCACTATTGGAGGGGTTCGGGGATGGTGGAGGTTGGGGGAGGAGGGGAGAGATGATAGACAGGGGGACGGTTTCCTGTGCTGTGGCATCGTTTCAGATGCCCCCATATCCCACAGCTGTCATGACAGCTTTCCAAGATGCAGGGGAGAGGCTTTAGCTGCTCATCTGATACTGGCATTGTCGCCAGTGCTGGATGGCTGAAGGGCAGGTGACATGAGGAGGTTGTGATCTAGTAACTTGTCTGAAGTTATGCACCTTAGGATCAGCCCCTGAATCAAGATGGAGCACAAGGGGTTCTGGCCTGCCACCCTGTCAACAAGTCCCTTCATACTTGGACCAGTCCTGGAAAGCATAGATAATCCAGAGGTGCCTAGCGGGTCCACATAACACGTTAATAGCTCATTGCTATCAATTATTCAGGAGTAGTACGGGCTGCTGATGCCCTCTGCTAAGGCTTGCAGACTGAGTTCTAGGGTGATTAATTGAGCATGTCCCTCCTGAGTTAACATTAGGTGAAGAATGCCAAGGTCCCGCCTGAGCCCGGGAATCCAGAAGGATTACGTCACTTTCACTTTAAAGCACTTCTTTATGCTTTCCCTACTGGGGGTGTTAGCATGGTGAAGTACCATTTCCGAATGTCTAATGGTCTCAGTCAATGCAGTTATTTGAGGCACACTGCTGGGAGGGGCCTGTTTACATGGTGTATTGCCCGTCGTTGTGCCACCCAGGACCTGAAGTCTTTGTATTCCAGTTTTGCTAAAGACCTTGTGTTTTTGCCTCTTCACCGCTTTGTAGGGTCTGCTCTCGGTCTGTGCTTGTAGCAATCGCAAACTACTGGCTCTCATATCGGTCTCCATATGCTTGTGGGAATGACTGGCTAAAGAACAGTGGCAACAAGAAAAGAATGTGCAAGTACTAAGCAGGTAAAAAGGTATTATAAAATAAAGGCGCTGCAGAGCTGGATGGTTGGTTGAGGGGTGGGGGGTCAAGCTGCAATGGGGCCACCTGCTGGGCATGCCTAGTAGTAAAGTAGAAAAGAACACATGCACCTTCATGCTCTGTTCAGCCCCCCCCCAAACCTGAGAGCCTTGACCACCATTGCCCATTCCCACTCACCAGGTCCCTCCCTAACAACTCACCAGTGCTCCTCACTGCTGTGTAGAGTCAGGCCGAAGAGCAGCCTGGGTGGGGGTAAATGGGAACCAGACAGTGGCAAACTCTACATACCTAGAGGTGGGGGTGGGTCAGAGCACAGGCCATGCCAGACTATGGAGGGGAGTGCTGTGGTATTGCTAGTGGCACGAACGCCACCCACTTCTACAGCCACCCCACAACTTGCAGAGGTGGTGATTCGCATGGCCGAGGCAAGACTGAAGCTTATCGGCGATTCCAGACAGCTCCTCCCCTTGCGAATCTCGACCAAGGCTTGCCTAATAAAAGTGATGGCATGTTCATAAACCGAGGTCTGCTGCATAGGCAAGGCTATTATCAAAGATCTGCATTAAATGCAGGCCTAATGTGGTCAGTCTAATAAAACCAGAAAGATGCATGATTAAAAGCTTCCTGGCATTTTCACAGAGGCTATTTATAGCTCTGATGTAGTGAGAATGCAGCCAAATCTTTCACCTCCGTGTGTGTGTCACCAAGTCTATTCAGTTAGACAAGTAGATATTTTTAAGGGTCTACCAACATAATGCATAATGGGTTAGAGTGGCACATGGCTTTTTTTTTTTTTTTAATATATCTATAAACCCACTCACCTGAATGCGGCCAATCATTCGAATATTCAGCTCTGTTACATACAACAGGAGTCCACGACAAACTGACAAACGCAGTCAAACAAAGGGGGATGTGTGAGCAGTTTCAAACTGTGCAAGCAGGATCGTTGAGACACAGATTATGAAGACTGGCTCACTCCAAGCAGTAAGTAGTCATGGTGCCTATAAGTGTTTGATCAACATACAAGTACAGCCTCACAGACCTATCCATTTAGTTATATAAAAAAAGCTATAAATAACGGTCTGACTCAAGGAGTAGGGTCAAAACTGCTTCTCAATTCACCTTAGGCCAGTAGCGAGGAGTGACCACCTCTGTAGGACTGTGGCTTTATTTCCGTCTAGTCATTGCATGGTTGAAGACCATTCATGGTGTATAATGAGTCTAATAGTGCAGCCATGGATCCTTATTGAAAGTTTGCCAATATAACCACATGGATTCAGCAGGCAAGGTGGGAGTAATAGAACTCAGTCATGGGAAAGATGCAATAGGGTAATCATACTTAGTCTAATAACAGCACTGAAAATTCTTATATTGCTTCTTAAAAATTCTAAGTGCCTAGCTGTGTTATGGTGCTTCACAATCACATAATGTAACCTCACATTTATCAAAGTAATACAGTTGCGCGCGCGCGCACACACACACACACACAGCTAAACCATGTTAAAAACCTCACTTGTGATATTTTTGTTTAAATGACATCAGCAAACTATGAAGGAGCACGCATAGGATGAATGTGCAGCAGATATTTCTCAACATTTTGCTTTTTCAATAGAAAAGATGCACAAATATTTCCATTAAAAATCATGGAGTCAAGTCTAAAGTTGGGCTTTGGCTCATGATCCACAAGGTACGGCTTGCAAATAACTGACTCTAGTGACAGTGAACAGTGGCCAAGCAAAAGTTCTCACTGGTCTTACTAATATGCAGAACATCTGCATCAAAGATTAGACCACAGAACTGCTTGATAATGAGCAATGACTTGGACCAAATTTAAACACTTCATCATCTTTAACTAAGGGCACCGGTGAGCAGGAGAGTCACTTACACACACTCCTCTTACCTGTCTCTGGCTTGGAATACTCAAGACAAAGGATCTCAGAGTCGTGCGCCTCCACTTTTAGCATCTCACTGAGGCTCTGCAACTCGTGGACTCTGTAGCGGAAACAAAAAATTAACAGGTCACTCCAAGGAAAAGGAATACTCAAATATCTCCTGTTTCTGTATCTTGTGGATGTGATTACAGCACAATACCACTAGTTTGTAGAAAAGCAACCTTCTCACTGGTTCTCCCAATTCTTAGAAATAAGGGTTATACAACATAGGGGAATCATAGAATGGAAATTAAAGAAGTTTGTTATGGATGAATATTTTATGTCAGAGCTTATGATTTTTTAAGGTCTATATTTTACACTGTGCAAGAAAGTCAGCAAGTATGATGCAGTATAATTTAATAGTAAACAAATATAAAGAACACTGAAGAAAATATAATAAAACGTTGCACCCCAAAATACCTTCCTATTCCTACATTGCACAAACACTTACAAGACCATATTAACAATAAGGTCTCACCTAGAATGTTGCAGACATTTGGAAGAACACCTCTAATTGAAACATTTCTTACAATTGTAGCAAAATGCACAACGTTGCATACTTGTGTAATTTTTCTGAGTTAATAGCAATGGTTTAGTTGTTTAATGTGATGTTCAGAAATGGTAAGAATATTGTGCTCTACCACCATTACCTCTTACTACCCGTAAATGTGATAGGAGTGACTGTTAGAACAGTCACTCCCCAAATAGATATTGGGAATGTGGGCACTCCCAAACATTAATCAGTATATAGCACACTGCAATCTTAACGCCATAATTCCAGTCACTATGCAACTAGGATTCACAATTGTGAACTAATAGGGCAGTTATACATTATGTAGGTCATATCGCAAATACATAAAAATGTAAATAAACATTCATGTATACAATGCCACCAGAACAAAGTCTGTTACAAAACTAGCATTTCACTGTTCCTCATATTATTAGGAAATACAACTCATTTGTAATAAACAAAGAATATGGTTCACAACTTTGATATACAACCAAAAGAGGGACAGGGAGAATCAGTGGTCCAGTTGACACTCTCCCTAATCACAATATTTAACAAAGTACACAGTTTCAAAAAACATAGGAGAAACATCGCCAGGCACTCCTATATACAGTGCTAAAAACCCTCTCACATCTTATTAGATGTCATGCTTCATCATAGGGCAGCTCGTCAGACTGGCGCTGCAATATCGGACGGGCCCCATACGGGGCTTGTTTGCAGGAGATCTTAACTGATAGTGTGTGCCAGTGAAAAGCACGTAGGAATAGACTCAAACCTACAGGCAAAGATCAAGAAAAAACAGGAGAAGAAACAGAAAAATAAAGAAAATTGCCTCAGGAGCCTCCAAACCCAGCTTTTATTGAATATGGCAGAATCCTGGACAAGATTAAAACAAAACTGAGTAGAGTAAACAGGAGACAATGTACCCACACTCTACTAAAAACAAGGTAGAAGGGTTTTGCTTCCACCAAAAAAAGTTAAACATGTTTCGCGCCTCACAGTCGTCCAGTCTGATCATATGGCGCTTCTTCAGGACCAAAAACCAACAATAACTTCTCCTGAATTTAAATCTAAATTCTGTGCAGGTTAAACCACATTTTGGAGAATCAAATGAAAAACAATGAGTTGACTTACTCACATAAGTTACACATCAAATAGATGTGATCTAGCAGAGCCTGTAGATGAAAAAATACAACACAGCCACCATATTAAGTGATAGCTTAACTGGCACAAAAGTAACCTTGTGAAAGTATTGGAACTGTGAATACCAGACCATTCAATTAACTTATCAAGCAATCAACAAACATATGGCTATGAAAAGTCACTGCTTACTTATCCTAAATTATGGGCGCAGCTCCATGGGGCAGGGTGAGCCACTAGACTAGCATTGTATCTAGAGGAGGTAAAAAGGGAAAAGGCAAGAAACCCACAATGTGAAGTAATGGGAACAGGAACTTACACTTTCAATTAAATGCAAAGTGCTATACATCAAAGGGAACCACTTTGTAGGTGTCAAAAACGAATGTTTCATAAACAAAATAGCTATGCAGTTAAAACAGTATACTACACTGCCTGACAAGAGTAAGTGTGTCGACTAAAACGATTATCTGCAGTGACGCAGGGAAGAACGTCCGAAAAAATGCCTACAACAGTGTCTTACTGTAAAATCCCACCCTGACACCATGATCACAGAAGACCGCAATGTCATGAATGCTGCAAGGGTAAAATCCATAACATTATAAAGTGACGTGGAATGACAAATGTCTGTCGTACTCAAAAGTAGCTAAGCTAACAAGACTGGAGCTGGTGCAGCGTTGGTTCTCTACTGCTACACAGGGGAGATGAGGCGTCAGTTCCTTATGGTTGCAAAGGAAATGGCTGCATTGCCGTGAGGTGTCTGTTCCTTACGACAAGGCAGGGCCAATTAATCCAGTAGGTCAAGACACTGCAGTGGTTGGTCTGATACATGTTTACAGGGCTACCTCTGGGTGGAACAATCAATGCTGCAGGCCCCCTAGCAGCATTTGATTTAGAGGCCCTGGGCACACAGTTCACTTTACTAGGGACTTACTAGTAAATCAAATTTGCCAATCACAGATAAACCAATCACCAATACAATTTCAAGAGGGAGCACGTGCACGTTAACACTGGTCAGCAGTGGTAAAGTGTCCAGAGTCCTATGGTTAAAGGTTTGGGGATAGCCCTGCAAAAAGGGCCATTTCCAACAACTGCCATAGCATACAGAGCACACTTACTCATCTGCCAAGGATCGTTTTACTCCTAATGAGAAATTTCTCACTGCAGTGAAAGACTTACTGAATACGCATCCTTTTGCTGAGGGAAAACAAAAAACAGTGTTACATAGGTAAAATAAAAGTAGCTACAAAAGGTAGTTTTTCTAGTAGCTATGCTCTACACTGTTGCGAGCAGTGGGCTGCTTTATTAAATGCCACCAATGTAAAGTTTGAAAGAGATCCCATACTTTGCACTCAGGAATTGTTGCAGTACATAAAACTTCCAACATTTTAGCCATACATGGAGTAAAGGAGTGTTATACACAAAGCTTTGCACAGCCTGTGGTTGCTACTAAACAAAAATACTCCACAACTTGTGCTGCAGTGCAGAGAGTTTGACAAAGGGGACTTCAAGGCGGCACGCACACACGTTTTGGGTGACTTCACTGTGCAACTAGCTGAAATACTTGAGCTTCAGAGGGCTGATTCCTCTGTTTCTATACTTATTGCGAAGGATTCAGCACAACACCATAATGTAGATTTACTGCGTCAACCCTTAATGAGCAATTCAAAGGGGAAATCAATAAATATAAAAATCTTTGGGTAAAGGTACCTATTCTAGAGGACAGGTTTCCCTTGGTCCATGTACAGCAGCCCATGGCACCAAGGGCATGGCATGGTCAGTAAGATTCGGGGGTGTGAGCTGCAGATTTTCCAACAGTCACACTGGTATACGATGTTAAAATATATTTTATTACTAGAAGGGTGCATGAGAAGGGCTTAAGAAGAAGTGGAAAGGGAGAAGAATGCGGACTGGTAGGGGTACTATGTGAGGGATAACAAAATATTTTGTAAACTAACTTAATTTTTCAAGCCTCAAAACAGAGGGATTGTGTGTGCGCGTTTTGGTCTTTGTACGTAAAACAAATCCTGATAAAATCATGCAGATACCTCAATACCAGACTGAACGCACCTGTACCAAACTATTTAGCAGAAAATATATTTATTAGGGGGTATAACACACCAACCCATCCCCCGCATGGCACACCATGGCCCATGAAAGCGGAGGAATACACACTAAAGGGACCCCTGCAACAGTTGTGACTGCAAAGACGGCACTGCACACCTTTAAAGGTAGCCGCTGTAACTTAATCTCAACCAAAGATGGATACACACATTTTTGAGGCAAAAGGAGCAACGTTGAAAGGGGAAAACCCCCGACTGGTTTTCTGTCCAAATATGCTTACACCTTCGCTAAAGATTATGTTCCTATTGATTTTGTACCAAAAGTAGTAGATCGATGAATGCTACTGCAGAGATATTGGTGGCCATATTTACCAAAGCTTACAAAAAAATATGAGCAGCAATGCAATATTTGTTAACAAATAAAACACTCAACTGAGCAGCACAGACACTCCCTTACTATCTCTGATTAACACTTTGGGCTAATTTGCCTCTACCATATTGGGCCACCCCTCTGTGTTAATCAATTTAACTATATATTGGATGTGGTTGAAACCTTTGGGTTTGGCCACCTAGAACTGCCACTGCATGAGCAGTCAAAGGACTTGCAGTATGTAGTAGCAATGGGAACTGCTCATACCTTTCATTCACAAAATGGTCCTGTGTTTGCCGGTAAACTGTTTACTGATGCTATGTCTGCTCTTGCAGACTGCTATTTTTGCACCTGCTCCACTTGGAATTGAACTGCATAGTAGAACGAGCTAACAGTACATTTAGGTGGCCACTAGGGTACTGGATAAAGAACTGACCTGGATGCATGGCCTTTATGAGGTTCAGAGAGCACTAATTAACTTGCCTAGAATAGCATTAGGTTTTCACATTAAATACAAATTACTCTTTGAAGTACCAATGTTTATATCTGACATTAATGTCCCTAGAATGGTGGCAGAGTTAACACATGATGAGGATTCAAGCTTGAATCTGTCTCAGATTATTCGAAAAACTGGAACTTCACCAACATGAAGAATTATGACTCAAAGATAAAGTTTCTAAAGCCGCTGACAGGTGGCTGCCCAAAGTGGGCATGCAAGTTCAGGAAAAAATCCGACAGGCAAGTCCTTGGACATCTTACCAACCTGTTCTACTTCTTGGGTAGAAGGCAGTCTGGCTGTAATGTTGCCACTGCTTCCTGGTGCAAAAACAATCAACCGGAAGGTGTTGATCAATCATACTAAAGGCACAATGTGGCAGATTCTTTAACCCCCCCCCCCCCCCCCCAAAAAAATCAACACAAAGGTGCCTCATAAGCAGTTAAACACATCCTGGGACTGATAAGTTTGCTGTGTCAAGTATACACCAAGTGCCACTTTGCATGAGCAAAACAGGTGCTGCAACAACTAGAGCAGCTGCCGCAACTGTGGTTTACTCTGAACCATCAACAGAACTCACATCAATTGAAATGATAACACTACAAGAAAGTGTGCTATAAGAAAATGACTAAGATTCTGAAATAGGAAAAATCATTCCTCCTCCAGTCAGTGAAATTCGCAGATGGGTTCTTGGTTGAATATGGCCATACATCTGGATTGCTACGGAAGTCTTATCCATTCTAATGGGGTCACATTGTTGATTCTAATTTTGCTTATGGTATATGGAAGTTTTATACACGCACATACACAAATATATACACACATATATAAGTGCTGTTATGAATGCTATGATTTAACATGCTATAAGTTCAATGATATGAAAGGGTATAAGCAGTGCATAGTGAAGGTACAAATTGTAATTGTACACGATTTAGCCTGTCTAGCGAGTTTACAACACTGTACGAAGGGGCGCGAGTTATAGAAAGTTTTGGACGGGCGTAAATTATAACTTTTTAGTTTGAGGCTTGTATAGTTTAATTTGGTTATGTATTTAAAAAAACAAATTAGATTCCCAACGATAACTCATCTTCAACCTTTGTTTTTTCCATTGCATTTGTATGACTGTTTTTGTTTTGAAAAATAGGTTTTTGATCACTGTTTCTTTAGGTAATAAATATTTCATATATATATATTTTACATTTGAATATTACGGCAATTGGTTTCTAATATTCTTGTGGAGTGTCATGGCGTAGGTAGGTTGTGGAGTGGCATACGGTGGAGTAGAGTGGTGTACATGGGGTGGAGTTGAGCGGCTTGGAGTGGCACTTAGTAGAGTAGCATAGAGCAGAGTGGTGCAGAGTACACGGGCTTAGTGCAGTAAAGTAGTGTGGGGTAGAGTAGGTGGGGCAGAGAGGTAGAGTACAGTGGCAAACAGTGGTGCAGCGTAGAGTGCAGTGGCATTCAGTGCAATGGTATAGAGTGCTGCAGAGTGCAGTGGCATAGTTTGCAGTTGCACAGTGTAGTGCAGAGTAGGATAGGGTAAAGTGGGGGTAGAGTACAGCAGAGTTGAGTGGGTTAGACTAGAAATGGTTAGAGGTTAGCGTTGTGGAGAGTGGGGTAGAATACAGCTGCCTATTGTAGCGCGGCACAGAGTGCAGTGCGTTATAATGCAGTTGCGTAAAGTGGGGTAGCGTAAAGTGGGGTAGAGTGGCAGCTGAGTGGTGTACAGTAGAGTGGTGCAGAGTAGAATGGCAAAGAGGTCAGTAGTGTAGAGTGCCATGACGTACAGTGGTACAGAGTTGTTTAGAGTGGTGTAGAGTGCAGTAGCATCGAGTACAGTACTAAAGTACTCATTAGATAGTTTTGTTGTTGTACTGCGGTACCCAGTTATTGTTTTTTTTATTTTTTATAAAAAGTTGTAACCTAAATCTCTCCTTCAAACCCAGAACCAACACCACTTATGCCTGAAACAATATAGAGGCCTTTTAATTTTAAAGGGCAATCAGCCAATATTGTATATTGTCATTCCTATGTACTGCAGTATACCACAAAATTACTTTGGTACACTGTAACCAAATATACATTATAATTTTAAATCTACAGGCTCAATTTACATATACTACCAAAAAGTATAATTTACACATTATAATCTACATTCCTGCCAAATTTAACTAAGCTCAATGCAGCTATTTTGCAGTACATCTGAGTAAAGTCTATGGAAAGTGCACTGGTGGAAAAAAAAAAAATCTAATTTGGCGATGTCCCCCTACCCCCTTTTCCTTACACCCCTTAACTAATCACCAAAAATCTGAGGGGCGTGTCCATGCCGGCAACCAAGATGGCTGCACGGCTGTGAAGCTCCGGCTGAGGGTGTCCAACAAAGTAGATATTGGTCGACCCCATGAGCCATGCAGGCTTCAAACTTTGAGGCGTCGGCGAGAGAGGACCATAGGCCCTCAACCAACACCCCGGCGTGCCCTGATGACAGGCGTGCAGCATGCTTGCAGCCTAATGGTCCCTGCCACTGAGAGGGATGCTTGGGTTGCTGGCTGGGGGATCCAGAGACGGGCATCCGGCGAACAATCATGCCCCAGTGGAGGCCTGAGCCATTGTGGTGCAATCCTTGCTGAACAGTCACTATGGGAAAGGGCGACACAGGCCAATGGAAAATCCCTTTCGAAAGGGTGGAGCAGATTGAGGAGTCTGGGGCGACACCTGGGGCAAATGCCCACAGCCCAGACTGGACTCCTACACCTCTGGGCACCGATGGCCGGGGCACTGCCCCACCCTCTGGTTTATACCACGGTTTAAGTGTTCTAAGATGCATGTTTTATTATATTTTCCACAGGGTTTCACTGAGCTCATTAGGCTCCATGTGGGTGGGGGATTTGTTGGGATGATTGTTGTTCTGTTGTATATTTATAATAAGTGTTCTCGCCTGTCCGCAACTAGCAGAGCAACGATACATATGTTAGGGATTTGCACACTTGACTATCACACGTGGTATCCTATTTTTGGGGCATGACTCATGGCTCAAGACACGTTTACCAACCTTTCAAGCCTCACTTGGAACATAAGGGGGTTGAATAACCCTTGAAAGGGAAAACAGGTACTAGCCTATTTAATAGGCACAGGCTAAGATTGCCTTTATCCAGGAGACTCATCTTTTTCCAAGGGACTCACTGGCGTTCGCCAAATCCTGGGGGGCAACAGATCTTCTCCAGCTAAGGTCCGATTCCAGAGGGGTATGCACGCTCATACATACTGGTGAATGTCTATGCACCAAAACAAACGTCCTGTTTTTTTCCCCACAGTATCTCCTCCAATATGGACAGGTTTGATATTGCTGTCATGCTGGTTTGGAGGGGGGTGGGGGGGAGGACTTCAATATTATACAAGACCCATCATTTGATTCTACAGGCATGCACCCCACTAGCAAGCTGCAGGCTATTAGAGTGCTTCAGAGCACTGGGGATCCCTTTCACGTACGGGATGCTTGGCGGCATTTACAACTACCCCCGCGTTCTCTTTCCACTCTGCCCCACATGCAACATGGTCTTGTATTGACAACTGGATGTTGTCTGACTGGGCCCTTCCTTGGTTCTCTTAGATGCCCGGTACACTTTCAGATCATGCACCAGTTCAGATAGACCTTTATGTCCCACTTCAATGTAACTTGGAGAAGCAATGGACATTCCACAGCTCCGCCCTGCTTGACAGTGTTTCATAAAGAGCTCCGGGAAGCAATTCTAGATTATAGGTTAAATACTGACTCATACCCTCGAGACCACTATAGATAGGAGTCCGGACATTGAACGAGAAGGGGGTGACACTAATAGGTCTAGGACACCTGGTGGGTGAGTATCACGGCGAAATGCAACAGTGGGGGGGGTGGGGAGGGGGTGTGGGCAAGGGTGCGGGAAAAAGACAGTATCTACTGGTGAGACCTCTTATTCTGTTATGGCGGGAGAAGAAAATTTCATGCAACAGATGCATAGTGGTTAAGGATAAGAAGAGGGGAAGGTTCGAGGAAGAAAGAAATGAAGAGAAGAGGGAGAAGAAAGGGGGGCATGTATAGAGAAGCAGAGAGGAAAGGGAAGGAAGTGAGTTGAAGGATCATGAAGTGAGGAATAAGAACAGAGAAAGGAGCGCGTGAGAGGGTGAGAGGGAAAGAAGGGAAGAGTAAGAAAAACAAAGGGAAGTAGAAATACAAGAGAGGAAGAGAGAAGGGGAGAAGGAAAGGGAGGGAAAGAGCAACCATGGGAGGGGTGCAATGGTGGGGGGATGAAGGAGGGAAGTGGGGGGAGGGGGGGAGGGGAATCGATGGGTGATTGTTATCTGCGAGCCAGAGGAAAGGGGCCCAAGTTTGCAGAAACACCTCTGTCCGGTCCTGTATTGCATAAATAATGCATTAATGGGCAGCAGTTTTGAACATTGTTGACAGCCATTCATCATGGGAGGAGGATGTCGCTACTCACCAGCGTCGTAGAATACAAAGCTCAGCTGTGGTCAGCACAGTGTGTAAGATAAGAGGCGGAGTTGAGTACAGGACATACCCCTAGTATCACCAGTATCGCGCAGGAGAAGCAAGGATGTTGGAAGAGAAGGCGGTAATGGCAATACCTCCCTCAGCGTGACCCCAACTGCCTCCCAGTACGGTTGTATATTTGGGCAGTCACAGAGTATATGTATTAGGTCGCAGTGTGGGAGGGGGCAGTGCCAGCATTGCGCATGGGGCAAGAGTCTGGCTGATCTAAGCTTCTGGGGCGTCCAGTACCAGTCATGCAGGGTTTTAAAGAGGCTGAATTTCATTTTTGTCTCTTGGACGCTTCGTTCCTTTGTCTTCTAAAGGGTAGTTCACTCTTCCGTATCATTCTACCCATAAATGGGTTTGCATTTAGCCTTGAGGGAGATTAGGAGGGGCAGAGAGAGAATGAGTGCTGGTTCAGCAGTTTGTGCAGGCCCGTCACTCCACGAAAGGAGCCCCAGGTTCGTAAATAATCAGGCACCGGCGAGTGATGCAGGGTCCACGGGCGAGTCCCCATGTGGCTACAAAGACAGTGTGAGAGCTGTTGATATTGCCAAAGATAGTGACTAGGGAGCCCAAATTCAACCTGCAGCGTGGGGAATGTCTTTAGCAACCCGCTAGCAAGGAATTTGTCAAAAGTTAGAATGCAGTTAGTCTGCCAGCCCTCCCAGTCAACCTCCTCTTCCCCATCAATAAGCAGGCATTGCCCCAAAGTGGCGCATGAGTGTGAATCCAAGGGTCCACTCCTAGAAGACGATGAGCCCGGCGCCATGAATGTAGCATGACCTGCATCACTGGGTGGGCGGACTGGAGTGTGGAAGCATTGACGCTGAAATCACATCCAGGCCTCTTGGCATACACAAGAGTGTGCGTTCTGTCTGTACCCACAGGGGTGGGTGAGGCATACCCGGGAGCAGCAAGGTCACCTGAGGCAGAAGATGTAGTGCCAGCACAGTGTTCCACATAAGGCAATCCCAAGCCTCTGCATTCCCTTTGCGCAGTGTAGCTTTGGAAAGCTGTGTCTGCATAGAGCCCTATACAAATTTACGTATGCAGGCATCTACTTTCCTGACCACTGTGAGAGGTAACATACCAAGTTAATATGTGTATCGTGGTAAGGTAACCATGCAGAAGTCCTGTACCCTCCCCCAAAGGGAGAGTCCCAAATGGGACCATTTTGCAAAATCTTGTTGAGCGCGAGTTAACAGGGGCTCTAGGTTATCCTGTACCATCTGGTCCAAGCCCCTGTTAAGAATTCCTAGGTATTTGAGGCACTATTGTTTCCATGAAATGGGGAAGGCCGGTATAGTTGCGCTCGTAGTCACCGGGGATAGACTTAGGGCTTCACTTTTGTCCCAATTGATTTCATACCACGATAGTGCTTCAAATTCCCCCAGGATAGCTCGTAGTGCTGGGTGGGAGTGAGTGAGGTCTGTGAGCGCAAGTAATATCTCATCTGTATACAAGTAGATCACGGAGCGGCCTCCCAGGATGGTGACCTGGGCTATGGATGGGGATCTACGTATAAGCGCTGCCAAGGGTTCGACAGCCAGAAGGAATAGCAGTGGTGATAGTGGACAGCCCTGTTGCATCCCTCGGTTAACGGGGAACGCACAGATGCATTCTTGATCGCCTAGGGAACCAGGCAGGGGTGCCCCCTTTTCACCCCTGCTTTTTATTATAGCTATTAACTCTTTGGTCCGATTCCTGCAAGCCAAGCATATTCAGCATCAGCTTTGGTTCAAACATGGCCCACTACTACTTACCATGTATGCCAGATGACATCTTACTATTCGTTCGGCACCCACAGTCCAATCTCTGCCCTCTCATTTCTGAAATTGTGAGCTTTGGAGAGTTTTTGGGGCTGCATATTAACAATGGAATTAAACAACTGTCTGCTCAGGTGGTGTGAGGACATAGCCAGGTATTTGGGTATTGTTATACACAAGTAGAGGGCACAGGTGATCTGTCTGAACTATGGGCCGGCCATGGAGAAGTTAATGGCACAGGTTGATAGGTGGACAAGGCTACCACTGTCTCTGGATGGAGGGGGATTGGGGGGGGGGGGGGGGGGGGAGGGGGGGTGTATCCCCTTTTATCCTGTGGCCTGCCGATTTCACCCAATTGATGACTGATATCCACAGCTGTTGCGGGGCGCACCATTGCCAGATTGTATAAGAGTTACATGTCGCTGGGAGTCCGACTTGGGCTGCTCAATCCCGGATTAGATCTGGGAATACAGTTGCGCTCAAACAAAACTCATATTCCCGAACCACCGCAATAAACTGCTGCACTTTAAGTTTCTACATCAGGTGTATCTCACTCTGGAAATGCTGGCAGAGCTTGACTCCACCAGGTCATCCAGGTGTCCCAAATGTGGTGGGCCAGATGCAGACTTTGCAAACATGACTTGGCACTGCCCCATGGTCCAACACCTCTCACTAATGACGGACTGACTTCAACCCCGCTCCCCTCATGGCACTGCTGGGATGTGTCGGACGTGCCCGTGATGACACGTAGATATAGGGCAATTGCACTATTACTGGCCAAACAAGAACTGGCTCTCAGCTGGGGAAGCAGCAGACAACCTACAATAAATGTTGAATAAACAGTTTGATTTACTGTGACACCAGAAGCGAAGTCTATGCCACTCTACAACTCCCCACAACAAGACCTAAAGATATATGGCAACCCCTGCGAGAGTACCTTTTAAAGAACCTACTTGATTCACAGGATGAGTCACCTACTGCCAAGACCCCTTCACCACAACAAGCTGATGTGTCTACACCCAAACGTTACATATATGACTTATGTGCCTCCCCCCCCCATCATCATATAGGGGAAGGTGTGGACTTATTTAAGTAATAATATTACCGATAAAGATTTCTGTGATGCTAACGTGGTTGTGCTGCAATAATGTTTACGGATATGGAAAATGTGAGTGTTGAATATCATTGTTGGATAATGTTTGATTTTGTATCATTTTTATTTTGGTACAAAAAAAAAAAAAAAAAAGATTAAAAACAAAAAAACTTTGCATCATCAGTCACTGTAGAACAAAGAATAGGTCTACAACGTTTTGTGAGATCTACAAAAAAAAAGGCAAAGTTATTACCAAGAAAAAAAATGTGAAAAATTCCTTTCTGGGAGTCCGAACTACAACTACAGAGTGGGAAAATTAAGTGTAGCACCTGTGCAATCTATTGCTTGTTATCATACACTCCTACAGAACGGCTCTTATCTAATTAAAACAGATACAAATAAATGGGTTGATTCCTAGAAACCCTTGTTTTAAACTTTTAAAAAAAACCAAATCTATTACTACATCCTATCAAACTCAAAATAAGCGGTTTTAAATTGTTCCCTGGCTAAAAAACAATTACATTCTTTAATGAGGTGAATAAGCTGGTTGCATTCCTAAAAACGAAAGAGGACTAACATTTGTGGCAGAAAGGTCTGCCCTGAAAAACGCCTGGTGTGCATCCTAAATTCAACGACGTCTGCAGACGCAATGTCCAACATATTTTGCTTGCTTACTTTGCACTGTATTCCATGCATTCAATACAACAGGGCACATAGTTCAGGTTTTGAAGGGCCTTAACACTAATTAATTCCTGCCTTCTTCAGTTCACTGTTTTAGAATCAGTTTGGTGCAGCTTCAATTGCATTTTTGATAGTGGACTGTGCAAATCTCAATTATTCCTAGTAAACTAAAACCAGCATGAACGAATCTACTCAACTGAACAACAATGTTGTTAAACAATGACACTGTACTTTGGGAGAAGAATTACTGAATAAGAAAAAAATAACTATCATTTTCCAGATTTCAAGGTTCAAGTGGATGATGCTTTTTGGTGCATGAAGTGCTTTGAAATGGTTTATCTGGCTATACTTCTGTAATAACCGCCAATAGCGGCACTTACTATGAGAGAAGTGAGCCAACCAATGAGGCTGCATCAAATATTGTACTGTAATGCAGATAGCAATCATTAGACGAGCAATAAGTAATGGACAGCACCTGCGTTACCACCAATCTTGCCATATCTGGTGAGAATCAAACAGCATCTGCTTTTTCATATTACATTGATGTTGCCTTGGAAAAAGTGCAAGCTTTATCTTCAATGCTAACAGGGTCTACGATATCAGATTCAATTGCTGCTGTTTTGTAAGCTATTACAGCTTCAACTTCGTCGCCAATAACACCGGTTTCACCTTTGATCTCAACTTCACTTTTTCAGAAACTTGTGGCAATTACACCATCATCGATAACTGGAGAAAGCGGATTAGATTACACTGAAATGTGAGAGTTTCGTCTCCCATTTTCCATGACAAAGAAACAGTCATACCTACAAAATTAAACAAATTTTACAGAACAGTTTGAACCTTTGACATTTAAAAAAAAAAAAAAAAAAAAAAAAGTTTTTGCAACCAGCCGCTATAGTTAAGAAAATGAAACAGGACAGCCTTGATTCTTTCATTTATCACTGTGCATGCAAGCATTTCATATAAATAATGTTTTCCCTTTCAGGTTTCACCCTCGTTGAATTACATACGTTGGTTATCTCGATAATATCAAACTTAAAACGTCCACGTTAATGTTATTCATTGCAACATAATCAAGCCTGCTTGAATATATTCATACTATTCTGTATGAATAGACTTCTCTTTTCCAGTTATTTTTAAATAATGAACTAGGTTTCAAAGAAGCTTCTTGTTCCTTTTTAAACAATAAGCACAGTTTCACAGAATGTAAGTAAGTGAAAGTGTTCCAAGGGCCATTTCGGCTAACTATTTATAAGGTTCAACAAAGATCAGATACATTACATAAACTAAGAACAGTGATGAGAAAGGAACTTTGTGCTAGAGACTCAAGAGGGAGGCAAAGTCTTCCTTCGCTGAAGGCTACAGGGAGTCACATTTAATCTTTGCTCGATTGGCTTACTGGCCTGCCTGCCGATAGAGATAATAGCAAATGCTTCTATTTTGTGGATCGTGGATTAAAAAAGGTATACTAGCGTGAACTACCTTTAAAACTTAAATTAGACTTTGGAAAACGTTTACCTTAGTTAGCCAAAGAAGTGAGGTTGGGGTTGGGTATATAAAATTATCGAAATATAAAATTAAGCTTCATGATATCACCAAGATGTTACAATATTATTTGTCTGTCACTCGATAAATATCAGTACAGCTTTTTTTTTATTTTATAATAGTTCCCATTCATATTGTATGCACTACGATAGGATTTTGATTTTAAAATAAATCTTTAAAACCTGTCCATGGTTTCCTAGTGTTCTTGAGAGGGTCTTTCCATTTAGAAAGAGGGTTCGAGCTCCACCGACTATATCTGATCTCATAGGATTGATTGTTGCCCAGAACACATCTTACTCAAGTAATGCTCAGTGAGATGGCTGCAGTCCAACTGGCTTTGTCTTGGTTTGGCACATTTACCAAGTCCTTCGTGCCAAGGAGTCTGGAAAACCTATTTATGGAGGGTGGGGGTTTGAACTCTAGAAAACCTTATCAGTACCAATTTGTAAACCATACCTCATCAACTCCTAAACACTGGTAATATTTGATTGTACTACTGGAAAACATGAGGCTTTTCACAATTAAGTCAAACATTTTGTTGAATCGTTAACACATAAAATAAGGCCGGCTGCCTTGGTCACTACATTTAATAATCAAAGCAAGCCTGATGGAATTAACCTGACCATAAACATGACTCCGTGGTCCCTCAAGGTATACACTGACATGAACAAATTCACCCTTTACAAATACTAAGGTCTTACAGTGGCTAGACCTGAAAAGGGAACTGTGTACTGAACCCCTTCTTACTGCATTTGTAAGAGGCTTACAATGTAAAGCCTCTTCAAACTGTATATGTCACATAGTACAAAGGATAAAGCTCCTCCTAATAGTGTTTAAGATGTTCATAATGTGAAGCCCCTTTGTACTGCATTTGTCAGATGGTTCACAATGCACAAGATCCATACTGTGGTCTTTGGCAAACATCACAACAAGATCCCCCTTCATACTGCAAACTCCTTCATATTGCATTTGAGAAATCTGATTTTTGAGGTCCCAAGGCTGCTGGAAGTTACTTCCCCAACTGTCAATGGGGTGAGGACAGTCAACATTGTTGTTCTGTGGCCCCATACCACAAACCTTCAGTCTGGGGACTGTGTAACCCCTTTAGCTCTAGCTAGGCAGAACAGTGCACTAAAATCATTCCTTTTGTATTTTTTTTTAGCATCGACAATGAAAAACAAAAAACATTCCTATTGTGGTCAATGAAAACCCCATTCCTACTGTATTTCTCAAATAGTGTTCCAACCTCCCCCCCCCCCCCCCCCAATCATGGACAGAAAGGGACATCAGTGTGCTCTCATCACCCATTTATACAGGAAGTGACAATTCCTGCCTTCTCCTTAAGTCAATTACTCTGAGCATTCCACCACCCCCCCTCTCCCGCGGGTTATAGGCAGCAAAGGGCAAACAGAACATAACTGCCATTTTTGGCCTATTAGGTCACAGAAGAGCCTTGGGCCAGAACATCTATTCCAGTAAAACTTTGAAGGTAAGCTACAATCCTGTGCCTCACCTATCTGCCCATATTGCCAATCTCCACAATCACACCCAGAACAAGACAACACCTACACAGCATCCTCACAACACAGACCCAACCAAGTGCATACTCCACTAACTACCACACACAAACTATTTCACATTTCAACTCAGCAGTACTCCATGCACCAGACGTCACAGATCTCAACACATCAGAACCTTAATGTCCTCTTTACACATCCTATACGCCATTCTTTCCCAGCGGCAATATGGACCACAGACGTACAGGCATAATTCTTGCTATCAGCCATACATCATCTTGGTCCTGCACCCTAAGGAAGCAAGTGAACTCGACTCCATGGCGCTAATGACATGCCACTTCCCACTCCCTGAAACTCAGTCTGCCACTTTCTATCTCATATACATGCCTCCGTGCAGAACAAGCATTTAATTGACGATTTCTCATATCTCCATACCACCCCATATGTAAAAAAAAAACACAATATCTTCAACCTCCTAGACAACACAATCTCATAAAAACCAAGAGAGACCATCTTTAGCTTAATCAACACACTCAACCTAGTACAGCATCTCACCAAGCCATCACATTCCAAAAGCCATATCCTTAACTGCATCTTTTCATTGCCAGCAATCCAATGCAAATTACTAATATTCTTGGAGTGGATCGACCAGGCTGCCATCTCCATTTTGATTCTCGGCAGCCTACCAACAAACTGAGGTCAACCTAAAAGAGAAGACCAAACCTTCAGATACTTCAAATACTTCGAGACATTAAGAACCTACTGCATGAACTCAATTCTTTCATTGCCAATGCCACGTCTGATGCCAACAGCTTTTTATTTTTAATGATAACTATGAACATTCCTGCTCCAACGACTCTAGGCCTTGCTGACAAAATGCTCCATCTGCAGATAGGAAAGAAAATGTAATAAAAACTGAAATCCAGATGAAATCGATACCCAAGTCCCTCTGCCAACACAGACAGCTCATCACATCAGCCAAAGCAAAGTATTGTTCCAACACCATCAATGAAGCCCCCAAAAGAAGCAGAACAATTCAAGACAATCAAGCACTATATCAACCACTTGCCTGACCCACTTATTCTGCACTCCAGAGAAGTGCAGACCTCAAATTCTTATTTAGTTATAAAAAAATAAAGATCTGACAGAGGAGAAACAGCCCTGTTGTTGTCAATGTGCTAAAGCTTCACCCAATCTCACAGAATCCCACAATGTTCATCCTTCAAAGCCATGCCTTTCACAGGATTTGGCTGCCATACTAAATTCCCTCAAACCCACTTCCTATGAAAAACTAGTCTTACCACAGTCTGTCAACAACTCTCTTCGGTAAAGCTCTCACCTCTACTCGTCTTTGTCAATGCCTCTCTCACTAAGGGCATCTGTCCAGAAACCAACAACTGTCCGGGTCCTTCCACTCTTAAAGAAACCTATACTAGACTCTTATGGCCCTTCATCAGCAAGATAACTGAAAAAGCAGTCTATGATTAAATGCAAGATCACATCAATGCTAAGCACTTCCTGCAGGATTACCAACCTGGCTTCAGATCATGCTGCAGGGTGGGAACTGCTACTTTACAAGTTGAAGATGGCAGCCTTTTGTCCACAGATGAAGATGAACCCCGGCTTCTTATACTGACAAGCCTCTCAGCTATCCAACACAGTCAACCATCCTACTCCTAGCCACACCCTATAGTCTTGAATGGGATTCACTGCCAATGCCCTTCAATGATTCTCCTACCACTGGGACATTGTTTGGACACAGAGTCCTTTGTGTGGCTGCTCTTCCTGGGGTGGGACTTTGTCCCTCAGGATACACTTGGACTTGGGAGGTAGAGCTGGCCCATTCCATCACGCTATAAAGCTGCAAGTCCCCCACTGCACGGGAACGCCCCCGATGAGGGCACCATTACCTCAATCGATTCTTTCTTGGTATGGGCAGCAGGGGTACTTCACAAGGAGACAGAACTTACCGAAAGGAGACTCTGAATGGAAATACTTAGTAGTGACTGTGGCTCGATGCCCCAAGGTGGCATTGCAGAAGTGGACTCTCAGCCATCAAGATACACAATTGCCAGCCGACACAGCACATGGTTACTGAAGTCTCCTTTGTTATGCCTACCCCATCCCCTCCAGCTTCCCCGGTTAAAGAGCATTGGGGGGTGGGGAGGGGGAGATGGGGTAAGGAGACTAAGCTGAAAAGGGGCAGGTGAAAAGCTGGATTTGGGTGTTGTCCTAAATGTTGATTTAACCCTGGACATGTTCTTATCAAAGTTTGAGAAGCTGTTTAACCCCCTGGGTGCCTGGGGCGAGCTGGTCTCGTCCTCTCAGTTCCCGTGTGCCGGGGATGAGACCAGGTTGTCTCCTGCACCATGTCGATGGGGGGAGCGCTGGGAGGCCTCCTCCCCCCCTCCCCCCGGGGCCGGGATGTAAGGGAAATCATTTCCCCTTCCACCTCCGTGACGTCTGGTGACATCAGCACGCAAATCGAGCACAGACTAAGAGGTCCAGCATGATCCCGGAAGAGAAATGCAAAAGCATTTCTCTTCCGATAGGGAGGTGGGGCTGGGTAGGCATGAAAGGATAGACCTTTTCCTTTCATGTCTCTCAGCATTTCTGCTGCCCTATCGCGATGCAATGTGGCAGCAGAAATGCCCACTAGACACCAGGGATTTTTTTTTTTAAATATATACTTCAATAAGGGGAGTGGCCCCTTGTGCAAGGGTCGCTCCTTAGGGAGGCCATATTTTTAGGCCATTTCTGCCCTCTCTGGGGCAGAAAACCCCTAGACACCAGAGATATATATTTTTTAATTTTTTATATGGGGGTGGGGGGATTTATTTTAGGCCACTTCTGCTCCCCTTGGGGGCAGATCTGCCTATTTTTGGAAGGCCCAAGAGGGTGGAGGTATAGACATTCCCTCCAATCCAAATAAATAGGGCCAAAGATGTTCGGCCGCCAGTGGGCAGATGGGGCAATTACATTTTTGTGATGGGACCCTCCAGAATCTGCAGGAATCCACAAAATTCCTACCACCCGGCATAGTCTCATCTATACTGAAAAGGTCTGCTGCACTTGTCAGCCTAAAAACTTTTTCTTCTTCAAACTGCCCTTTTAGACCCACTTTGGTTCCCCCTCAATTTTGACATGTTTTTGGCTCTTCCCTGTCACAGGCACTTGGCCCACCTACACAAGTGAAGTATCATTTACCAGGGGACTGAGGGGAACATTGGGTGGTATGAAATTTGTCCCGGTGCAGTGATCCCACACAGAAATGTTGGAAGTTTATTTTTTAGCTAAATGAGGTTTGCTGAGAAAGAAATCATTGGAGGATCCACACAAGTCACACCTTCCTGGACTTCTTTGGGTGTCTAATTTTCAGAAATGTCTGGGTGTGGTAGGTTTCCCTTGATGGCGGCAGAGCCCAGGACCAAAAATATTGAGAAAAATGGCTGTTTTTTTCACCAAAATTTCAAACAGTTTTTTTTATATCAGCTGTTATTTTCTGTAGGAAAACCTTGTAGGATCTACACAAATGACCCCTTGCCAAATTCAGAATTTTGTCTACTTTTCAGAAATGTTTAGCTTTCTGGTATCCTGCATTGGTTTCACACCCATTTCTGTCACTAAGTGGAAGCAGGCTGAAAGCACAAAAGAAAATTTAGAAATTGAGTATTTCCCAGTAAAATGCCAAAGTAGTGTTGAAAAATGTGTTTTTCTGATTCAAGTCTGCCTGTTCCTGAAAGCTGGGAAGCTGGTGATTTTAGCACCGCAAACTCTTTGTTGATGCCATTTTCAGGGAAAAAACCACAAGTCTTCTTCTGCAGCCCTTTAAAAAAACAAAAACAAAAAAACATTGTGGTCTCCTTCAGGGGAACCCACAAACTCTGGGTACCTCTAGCATCCCGAGGATGTTGGCAAAAAAGGACGCAAATTTGGCATGGGTAGCTTAAGTGGACAAAAAGTTAAGAGGGCCTAAGCACGAACTGCCACAAATAGCCAAAAAAAAGGCCTGGCACCTGAGGGGGAAAGGCCTGGCAGCGAAGGGGTTAAAGACCTGTTGTCATTGCTATTTTCTGTGCCTCAATAGGCCTGTTGACAGTGCAAGTCATGGGTGTATGAGTGCAAGGGTACCCTTGTCTAATGACTTAGATGGTGACAGAAGGGTCTAGTCATGCCCTGCCAGTGGCGCCATGTGTGCCACAATCCCTGCAGGGGAGTGGGGTAGGGACACAGTGTGTAGTGAACGCAAGTCATGAGGGCATGGGTGTCAGGGGGTCTCTGGCTTTATTTTCCCAGGTAGTTACTGATGGGCCTAGTCACATCTCGACAGACTAACGAGTCGCTATCCGTGCAGGGGAGCGGGAAAGGGGCTCATTGTATACCCAATGTCAAGATAGGGAATGGGCAGATGATTGGGCAGCAAAGAAGCGTCAATGAGCAGACTACATCTGATCATAATAGGCTGCCCCCACTTAAAGAGGATGACACCAATTATATCTTCCCCCAGAATCTGCACTGTTTGGAGGGGTTCTAATGGGCTACCCCCTATTAAAACGGGTGAGAGGGAAGCAACAGCAGATCTTATGCGCAAGGTGAAACATTGGTGTGATTCCACTCAAGTGTCTGGACCTCTCCTTTCGCCATATATTATGGTGAGAACAGCTTGCTTTGTGGGACAGAGGGAGAGATACTGAAGGGGATTGTATATAGGTAATTTAAAGGCACTCCATATTTGCGAAAGCCCTTATTCAGGGCAGTTTTATTACCCACGACAAGGCCACAACAATTAGGATGCAACCCTTGCAGTCTACCCTTCCTCTGCTTCTACTCAGATGATATAGGTCAGCCTCCAATTCCCACGAGAAGGCAAGTGAATGCATGTAAGGAAATATTGCTTGAGAACAGCTTTGCGCCTCAGAGTGTGCTGGATGATAATGACTGACCGAGTGTGCTGCCAGGAAGAGTCACCTCTCCCCCACACCTCCCCATGCCCAGGGAAAGCAGAGTTTTCAATGGTGTCCATGGATGAGCAGAAGCCCCTGTTAATTGTCATGAGCTCTAATATTGCAGAGTTGAAAGCCAAAAGGGATGCTATATGGTTGGAAGCTCTTAGGGGGAACCATATTGTGGACAATCAGGAAATGTGGGATGTAGATCATTCTTTTTAGTTAGGTGTTTCTTCCTCCTTTATTAAAGCTGCATCTTCCTCACCTTCGGGTGGTCTTCTTACCTTAGTTTCCATCAATGTCCGCTGCATTTCCTCCATGGTGGAAATGGGCTCGCCTAATCTGCTGGCAGAAGAGTTAGTATTCAAGTGCGTCCCATCATTGTTGCGGGTACCATGGATGTAACCATTGTAACCCATCCTTCACTTTTTTTTGAAAGATTATGAAGAGAAAAGGACCTCCCTGTTTCAGGTTTTAATAATGGGTGACTTCAATGTTCACTTGTGTTTACCAGGATGTGGTTTAGACAACAGGTCGTTAGATGTTAGCCCTCATGTAACATTTTGAGCACAGAAGGGGGAGTTGATGGAGGGCTTTCTGGCAAGCAGCAATTTGTACTGTATTGTGAGCAGATGGGGAAGGGTGAAGCCACGTCTTTTACGGGTAGGAGCGGTTATTCCATCATGGATTACATCATTGTATAAGCACCCTTGGCTTGTCTTGCTAAGTTCTGGAGCAACAAAGTGGACAACTCCAGATAGATGGGTGTCACTTTCAGGGGTTGTTACTAGAGGGTGTGTGATAAGGGGTGGGATAGTAGCTGGGAATCTGGTAGTGATATCACCCTCCCCTCCCCCAGAACGTTAGTAAAGAGGAGTGTAAGGCCATTCTCACTATGGCTGGGGAGGAAGCGCTGGGCTCCAATGGGGTCCCTCGTGACCTTTATAAGGCCGAGCCCCTAAGGTGGGTAAGGATTTTGGTGCAGGTATTTAATGCAGCATGCAGGAAAGGTTTTCCCAAACCCTTGTCCAAATCAATTATTTTACCCATATTTAAAAAGGGATAGAGGAGCGAACCGCAATGCTACTAGACTGCTGCTTTTTATAGCATTCATGGACCTCACCTCAGCCTTTGATCGAGTTAATAGATCCAAACTTTGCGCCCATTTTAATAAGTAGGTGGTAAAGGTTGAGCTAGTGGTCTTTTTATACAGTTTCACTCCAACCTATCGGCCTTGGTGAGGTACAACATAAATGGCAGTCTGTCCACTTCTTGGGCAGTTCAAAAGGGGGTAAGACAGGTGCATTTTGGTGCCTTTTATTTACGCTCTATATAAATCAAGTGGGTGAGGTTTTATCAGACACCTGTAGGGATGTTCCCAGGGCTGGATCAAAGTTAATCAAAGTTAATTCCCACATTGTTATATTAACATGATGCAAGTTTGATCGCAAGGACTCCAGTGGGTCCCCAACGACTTTTAGATGCTTTAGTTGATTTGATGGACTCACTTGACCTTGCAACAAACTACGGTAAGTCACATACAATGATAATTGGCTGCCGAAAGACTGCTGAGAAAGCATTTTTGGTAAGGTGGTGGAACTAACCAAAGTAGCTACCTTTACATATTTGGGTGTACTATTTGATGATAGGGGGACCTGGAACCCACAAAAGGCCCTAAAGAAGAATATTCTCTTGAGGTGAGTGGCTGTGACTATTGACTTTGCCAAGAGATTAGGTGCCAAACCACTGCAGACCATGGTGAGGGCTTATCAGGAAAAATGAATCCCTATGGGTGTGATGTATGGGGGTATAAAGAGTGAGCTACAAGTAATAGAAAACAATTTTGCGTAGGCTCCTGGTGGTTCCGGCAAGTACCCCTTCTTTAATTGTGCATGAGGAACTAGGCCTTCGTTATCTTTCATATCTCATTGTATTGGCTCCCATTATGCGCTGGCTCAGAATATGGTCCAACCCTGCTCTCACTTAACCAGCTGGTGATTGAGGACTGTAGATCACTTGAAGGCACACTTTGCATTCCCTGGCTCAGATGTGTCAAAAATATATTGGAGAGAATGAATCGCCACAAAATCTTGATGAAGTGATCTGATGGAGCAGAAACATTTATTACTTTCAAGCAGGCTGGCAGATAGAGGCAAGGGAACTTTTCAAACCTATGGTGAAGCAATATATTTTATTAACAAGCTCACTAAGACTTATCTGGTGATTGTTAATAACCCCATCATAATCTCTTATTAGCGAGGTTCAGGTTTAACCTTGTACATTGGCTTTAAGCTGTCCCAAAAGGGTTTCATAAAATTGAAGAGTTGCCACCCTGCCCTTGTGATAATTCCACACAGCAGGATATAATGCACTTTATATTTTTTGGTGATTGTGTTTTTCAGGCATTAAGACACCTTAGTTGTGTCATTGTTGAGAGAAATTCGATTCGTACAAGTGGTGTATCTTCAAATGCTTTCTTCTCCCAGAGTTTGCTTAATGGGGTGGAAAGTTTTCTTTCTGGTGCTCTCAGACTAAGGAAAAAGCTATTTAGTTGCTAAGGGTTTCTTACATAGTTATTAGTCTCCTGGGATGCAAATGCTGATAAATCTGTTTTTACTGTTATTTTTTTATTTATTGCACTATGTATTTTACTTTTTACACTTATGCATGTATTTTTATCCACACCTTTATGGTTTTGTGAACTTTATATGGTCTTGAGTTACTGAAAAGTATTTATGACTGACTTTCCAATCAGTTTCTTCACATTTATCATGACGTTTAAAATTAATCTAAACCCCATTCCTATTGCATTTGTCAGAGTTTGCAACTTTGTATGTTTTTTTTTAAGCAAGCAATACAATTTAAAAATCCATCGTATATTTGTCAGTTAACAAATGTGACACTCCTTCCGACTACTTGTAATTGGGTTACCCCATGCAAAGCCTCCTTTTACTGTATTTGACTTGGGTCCTGCGTTAATGCCCTTAATTATGAATAACAAAACTATTGCATAGATTTGCAAGATCTTGCAGGTGGAACTGTCAGAAGCCGGTGAGCAGAGTTTGGAAAGGTTAGTTTAATTAGGGAGAAACCAGGAGGGGCAGAAGTACAAAAGGTGGTAGCAGGAATGAAAAGATTGCGAGTTTGGGCATAAAAGGGAAAGGAGAAAAAGCTGATCCACAGTGTAGTAGGAAGGCTTAATGGATATTCGTGTCTGGTGTGTACAGTGGTAGGTGCCAAGAGGGTCAGTCGTGGGCTACAGCCCCTTTTGCAAAACACCCATATTAAGAGAACAGAACAACCGCTCATGGCCCCCAGACGCAATTAAGCGGACTGGTTCCACCATTTTTTGTCTGAGCAGCTGATACAAGTAGCAAAGTGAACAGTAAAGCAACAGGGACACAGGCAACAGTGCTGGGCTTTGCAAAGGTGACACTCACGGTCCTCCACTACAGGGTAAAAAAGCATTTCCTCATGGTAAGAACCTGCAAGATTAGCTGCTACTGTGAAAATTCTCCATGGCTGTGCCCACTGTCAGTTAAATCGCCTCCCAACAGTGTCCAGGGCGTCAAATATCTGCCCGTCTGTTAAGATTCTGTCGATCACCATTGTCCATAATATCAATGGTACTTCCTGAGATAGTAATGAAAAATGCTCTGATACAGGACTGAATGCCTGCAGCTCTATTGCGTTTGTGTGGATGCTGCTCTGAGACCAAAGGCCTTGAACCATCATGTTAACCTGATGGGCACCGTAGTTCAGCAAGTAGATGGGTGGATGACACCACCTTGTGCTTGCAGAAGGCTAAACGAATAGACTAGGTGGGAGGGTTACATTCAACAGTGGAGATCAGGGTAAACATTTGGGAGGACGGACAGCAAAGAGAAACTCCATTGTTGTTAAAGCCACTGCTGTTGCAGGCATCACTGAAGGGCCCGCATCCAAAATGTGATTAGTACCAACAGGATGCATGACTCCAGGCTGATGTAAAACCTAGAGAACCAGTACATGTGTTGGATCAAACAATCTGTAACTTATATTCACGATCAGATGAGGAGGAAAATCCTTCATGTAGATCGTATCCTTCACTTCTATTTAGTGAAAATTCTGCTTTCGAGTGAGGTGACACATTGAGTAGTAGATAGGAAAGCCCAAACTGTGGAGGAGCCCTTGTAAGCTGAAGATGTTCCTGCTGGGTATTCCTTTTTCAGTACCAAATTTTCAAAGCCTGGAAATACATGGACTCCTTACTGTTGCAGTGAAACCGCAGGCACCACCACCCCACTGGAGTGACTTATTGTATCCAGGATTGGACCACTTTTAAAACCACTCTAAATTTACAGGTTACTTCCCAAGACCATTGGTAGCGCATATGCCTTCATACGTAAAGGATACTAAACATTAAATATCCTTCAAGAGATTTATTTCGACCCAGGTTCGGATTTACTCATGACTAAACTTCAAGGCATAGTATGCCAGCATTCATCGGGAAGCTCTCCTTGAGGTTTTAGAAACTATATTGAAAATGCAGCATGGGATTCTAGTACACCAATAAACTGTTTTTTACTAGATTGTGCCCGTGCCATCACCCACAACTATTTCCAATTTGAAGAACATTTTTAATCTACAGATTCAAGTGGCATAAAATGGCAGCACCTTTGCCCCAAGTATAGCATGCCTCCAAATTATTTTGAAACTACTTGACAGTGAAAATCCATTTACCATCAATATAACAATCTGGAAAAGATATTGAGGACATTCTCATTATTTGGAAGAGTGATGAGGCGAACTATACCTTTCCTTGATTTGAGTATACAATTATAGGGCACCAGGCTCAAAACTGAAGTATATTATAAGCCAAAAGACTGTAATACCGCTCTTGAGATACAATAGTTTTCCCACCAAAATCACTAAGGGACAATTTACGAGTAGGTCTATTCCTAAGATTGAGGCAGAATTGCACTGAGAAGAGGGATGACGATCAACATGCGGACCTACCGACCAGCAAACGTGAAGAAAATAACTCTCTCATGCACCTTATAAAGAAGGCTAGAAATACCCAGCAAAACTGCCAATCTCTCTTGCATACATTTGAGAAACCAAAAAATGAATACCCTATTTGTGTCACCATGTATGGCACATACTCCAATTGAATGAAGAAAGTCATTAAGAAACTTTGGAAGATCCTCTCCTCAGGCCTCCTCGATTTTGAGACCAATGTTTTGATTTAAACATGGCAGATCTTTAAGGGATGTCGGTCATGCAAACAAAACCAAAACCCTTGAGAGCAGACAAAACTACCCTACGGGCAATTTGGTATTTGCCCTGTATTATGGGACATTATCCATGTGGCCACTGTCGTCTGTCTAATGAGGGGGCAGATGTTAAAGATCTAGACCTTGGGTTAAAAACACCCTGGACACGTACACATCAATGGTGATTCAATTAACGTAATTTATATGCTGATCTGCAAGTGTGGTTTGAAGTACATTGGTATGACAAGGAAGATCTGTCCCCGAATTAATGAGCACAGAAGCGCCTTTAGGTGTAAGAAAACAGCCACAAAACTAATGCGGCACTTTGTTGAAACAAAACATTGCGAAAATCACTTTCTATGGACTGTATTGATAAGTTACTGGCACACATCCAAAAATCCTGTTTTGGTTTGAACAGCACTGGATTTATAGTCTGCAAAGTTCGACTGACCTGAACAATGACGCGAGTGGTCCCAACTTCCAGGGCTGATGTAGATAATCACACTCAAATAAAAGGATTTGTCTCGGTCTTTTTACCCCAACAATAACTTGTAGGTGTTTACGGTTGGCCCATGAAGAAAAACAAACACTGGCAACTACCACCAGCGGATATTAAGGGGATGATGAGCCTTCAATAGGCATTATCGTGGCACACGATTGAGTATACATATCAACACGAATTGTAGAACTGTAGAACCGATCTCACTGGGGTCAAGATGCATGTCAATATATTAGCTCACACTGCCAGGCAGTTCATGCTACTATGTTATTAACATGACCCTCTTAGCAATAGAAGCTAATTAGATTGCGATCGTCATTGAGTGCATTGGGGAATATTAAGGAGGTGATATATTATTGTACTATTTCAGAATTACACTATGAAGATAAAACAATGGATATAATTTTATGCCTAGTTAAAGCTCATGAAAGTAAGACATAGAAACATTTCTTTTCATTCTGTCTGCCAATAAAGAGCCACAGTCAAATTACCACAAGCGCGAGCTAGTAGAAGACTACACTTCCCTGAAGCCGAGCGCACGACGTATTGCACACCCGGACATTCCAGCGTTACCATATCCTGACGCCGATCCACTAGCTGCATCTATACCCCATTAAAACCTCCCAACTGTGCACACACAAGTTGTTTTGTGGTGACAATGCAGGGTACGTGTAGGTCAAAAGACAGCTACAACCACCTTGACGAAGTGTGGGTTTTCAGGTGGCCCGGCTCACTTAGCTCCACATAAAAGTAGAAGTTATCATTGTGTCTACACTAGTCTTTGTGATGACGCCTGTTACACTAAGGTTGCCCGCCTACAAAACTACATACAAGTCTCCTTATCAAACTGTTGTTCGGGGGGCTTTCAGCTCTTAAGGCTGCCATTATTGCATAGATGAAACAAAACCCTGGGGTTAGCCCGTTGGCTTCTTATTGGCATAATCGCAGCAAGCTTACAAAAGCAGCCCTTCTGTTTTTATGAGCAGCACATTAAGGTGGCTCCATTAAACAGCAGTACAAATGTATGCCCATGATTGAAAATGTGCAGTGGTTCGCTGTGACAATATATGCACAACATTTAAACAGTGCATTTTATTAAGTGTTCTAATTATGATCAAGGTATTTGAGATGATTGAGGGGTAAGCGTGAAGACTTTGAATAGTTAGTAACATACATGATTGCATCACTGAATATTCATTACACGTGGTCACATATTGGTATACTGATGACTCCATCTACATTTCTAGATACATTGTAGGGTTCCCTGTAAGATGACTTTCATTAGATGAGACCCTTTGGCCTCAGTTTGTTTTTTGGCATGGTTTGAATGATTGACTAGGCAGGGAGATATGTAGCCCCGAAGGCCTCAAACCCTTGCAGGCTTTATAAGTGGCCCGCAATATGTTGATAATTTGATTTGAGTAGGAGAGCCACAGTCACTCCCAAAACCGGTTATGTTTTTAATCATGTTACTTGTACCCATGTAATAAAAGGAAATATCCTCAGGTTTATCAGAAAACATTTTTAACTATCTAGATCCCTGTTTAAATATCCAGTAGGAATTTATGTAAGAACTCCCATAAATGGTTGAGTCCACCATGATGGTATTCACCTACCATTCTGTATACAGGCATCTATGATGAAGCAAGCCGCAATAAGTTGTGGGTGAGGAGTCTATTCCAAAATCCCTTTTGAACCTATACAAGAGGTTGACCACTAGTGAAGACCTGGTTGCTCATGTGTATTTAATAATTCAAAATGCTACAAATGCCAAGACCCTGGTGAAAACAAGATGTGTTTTTTAGTAGAATGGTAATACTGTGAACTGACAGTGCTGGGATATCACGGAACACCACAACATTTGCTGGTTGTGAGAATTAGGATCGAAGTGCCCTGGCGATTCAGAGATGTGAAACAATATCCTGCTCTCAGGAACAGCCTCTTTGACTTGTTACTGCTGAATAAACAGATTTGGAAGATGGAGATCCAGGATGGTTCTCAGATCTTTGTCCTTCTGTGGTACCAAGAGGTGCATGGAGTAGATTCCTGTGCTCTTTAGTTCCAGAGGCACCATTTACATGGCCATATCTTTGTTCACCAGGGCAAGGACATGGTTTACAAGAGAGCAGTCTGAAGGGAACGGAAAGGGTAGGGCTTAGCTACAGCACATTAAAAGAATGACCCAACAATCCATTGTAATGGTCTCCTAATTATGTGAAAAAGGGGAACGCTCAGCCCTACAGAAGATGGTGGTCTAAGTGGAGCACTGGGGGGACAGTTGTGTTGAGGAGGCTGAGCTAGCACAGGATTGCAGAGAACAGATCATCTTTTGATGGTGTCCTCTAGCTCTGCCCCTGCTCATAAAGGAGCAGTACACTTTTTGGGGCATTTCGATCAGTGGAGAGGGTTGTCTGATTGGACTGTTGTGACTTAGCTAAGACCTAAAATGTTCTGTAATTCTGGTAGTAAGGTGGGCTGGTGAGCAAGCTATAGCTTGCTGTTCGTGAAGCATTCTAGGGAGGAGGCCTTCACTCCAAATAGTTGATTGACAAAGGGTATGTCCGTGAGTGTTGAACATGTCCTGAGAAATCAGTGGAATGTATACATGTATAGCAACGCAGTGCGATGACTGACCATGCATCAAGCCACTGTTTGCCCAGAATCCAGGCCGCACTTCAAGAACTGCTTCAAAGCACCCAAGATGTTACAGACTAAGTTGAAAAAAGGGTTTCTTCATGAATTGACAGTCTTTTCCCATCCTGATTACTTCAGCCAAATTTGATGGCTTCAAAAGTTTACACCAACAGTACATCCAGGACAAGCTGAATAGACAGAAGACAGATGGGAAATAAAGCATGGCCTGCGATTCCCATTTAGGACAGAGGACAGAGCTTGGGGAGGCGCAGAGACCAAAGGTGTCAGCAGCCAAGCTTGTATGATCTTGTCCAACCTTGGAGAGTGGAACAGAGGGTTCCGTATCCACTCTGAACAAATCCAATATGTTAAGATGTAAGTCCCTAACATGCACAGGGACACCAATTGGTGCAGGCAATTTTTCTGCATCTCATTTGGGCCAGACAGCATCTGGGACTGGTGGAACAATTAAGGATTTAATTCATAGCTCTATAAACTATGAATATCTTAAAATGGGTGATGGCATTTGATTGCTGTGCAGCTAGAGTTTGAGTAAATATCAGGTCCACAATCTTCTAGCTATTGGTTATTAACATGTACAATCTGATGAACACTAAGATACTCAAGAACTTCACTGATAAGTGGAATATTTCTACTCATATATTACTAAAGGTCAGGGGGTGTGGAATTTAAAATATCTACTTGTCAATGGGACAGTTTCCTTCATAAATCTAAGTGTCCTGTATTTAAAAAAAAAAAAAAAAAAAAAATACAATACTTGTCCCTTTGAGGTTTGAAGCCATGCAGTGCCCCAAAAATTAAGGCTGCAACCTCATTATATAAGAGCTCTGATAATAGCCTCTTAGATTATGCCACGGCTAATACTATAGTAGAGCTTGAATACTAGAAAACTCCTTAATATGCCATTTTTCTGCAGATCTACATACTGGGGCTGGAGGTAGTAGTCCCAGGGTTGGATGCCTTATGCGTTTGTGCAAAGCTCCTAACTTACATGTTTTAAGGCTTTTCACCAGCTCTTCTCTAATAGTTTCCCATATTGAGAAAGGTTGGAAATTTACGCCTGACAAAGGTCAGAAGTAAATATCTTGCAGGGTTGCGGAAAACGTGGTTGGGGGGGGGGGGGGGGGGGGAGGGGGGGAAGAGGCGTGAGCTTGTAAACGATCAACAGATTTTCACATGAGCGAACCTACAGATGCATATTTCCTCATGCTAAAATACAGTTCACACATTTTCTAGGTGTACAATTTCCTTGTCTACTTCTGTAAAGACGTGAATTAATGAAATACGTAGATCTGCATGAATACAAATATAACATGGGTGCACTCTTGCGACTAAGAATTCGGCTCTAATTAGGTCTGTCGCTCACCACGACCTTTTATTTTTCTTAAAGTTCCAACTCTCTCTATCCATCTATGGGCTGGCTTCACTTTGAAAGACTGCAATCTGCTCTTTCACATGGAGCATATTGACACAAGTAGTTTTGTACAGTGCCAGGAACTACTATGGCAATGTGTGCTTTTTGAGACCAAACATATTTTTGCTTTTTGCTATTTGTTACAATGGTGTGGTCCTAGCAGCCCTCACAACAATAAAGGTTTACAAAAGCTGTTTCAAAACAAGACACGCATTGACAAAACCAAAAGACTGATCACCAATGTTGGAACTGTTGGCTTTGCCAATGCTAGTTTATTTTCATGTTTCCCATAATCATGTTGAAGCTAGTTACACTTACATTCCATTATGAAGATTTTTTTGGAAATACGAGCATGCATCAACAAATTTTATTAAATGATACATCAAAAAAACGTTTCCTAAAATTTCACAGTAGTTCAGCAAAGCAATTTTTTTTCCCTGGTTGCATTTTTTGTGAACATTTTATTTTGAAAGTAAGAACTCCATCAATCTTGCTTTCAAGCCTCTGCAATTATTTCCATCTAATCGGAGAGCATTCTGGGAGCATTAAATGCAGCCTCATCTTGCCAAACTCTGCAAATGTGTGCACATTTCTTTTTTTCTTAACAGGAACCACTAAGTTGTGCAGACCGAATTTACAACTTGTTTCGAACAATCAACGTAATAACGGTTTTGCATTAATGAACCATAAATACAAGTTTGAACAGCATTATTATATGTACACAATATTACCTCATTACAGAATTACTTTCCCGGCCCCATGATGCAGTACTGTAAATTGACATGCAGTACTTTAAATTGGCAGCCAAAGGGTTTGTGCTGCGGGGACTTTGGCCTACTTGTCCCAAGGACAAAATAAACTTGAACACGCTGTCCTTTACCCTAAAAAAATATATCCTGGGCGGGGGTTATAGAAATTCCACACCCCTGAAACGTACAATGATGCACCTGAATGCAGACACCCTAAGTTCAACAACAGATCCCTAGAAAAAAATTACAAGGTGAAAACAATTTGTAGGATGAATTATTTTAATTCGTAAGGCTGGATATAAGCAAAAAGTAATCTAGGACTTAAAGTGATATATTATGGGGGCAGTCCATAGTGTGGCAGGGAGTCAAAACGTTAACTGCATTCTGTGCTGCTTGGTAGGGAGGTCACATGCAAGTATCAGGAAGTCTGGGTTGCTACATTGTAAGATACTTAACACCTGCCTCAGTACCGACTGCAACTATGAAATACCACTTCTGATAAGCCACAGACAACAGTTTGCTTACATGAAGCACTGAGAAGCACCAGGCTTGAGTTGGTGTTGGCTGTTTGAATTTAAATAGACACTGATGAACGGCATACTACCACGTAACTGAACTACTGATGAAGGAATCAACTTCTGAATTACAATAAATCATAAGGATTGTTCACCCTGTCATTTACTCCAGGAATGTAGGTTATTGCCAGTCAACGGTGGAAAACATTCATGCATCTATAGGAGTCTAAATTTCAGATTGAGCAATGCCCATAATACGTGTTTTATGATTGCTTGTCTTCCACCCTTAAAAACTAACTAGACTTGGCTACATTTTGGCGATTAGTAGGAAGAGGACCCTTAATCTATATTTGACCCAAAGATCATATGCTGCATCTGTTTACAAGTAAAGACAAACTTTGTATCTATATTTTTCTGTCCTCTGCCTAAGAATGGGAATTTTTCAAAACTAGTTCTCTGTGGTGTCACATGGAGTACCCCCCAATCCATGTCATTACATTTATATTGGTTATACACCATACAACGTTATATAATCTATGACTATTGCAACAAAACTCCTGCCCGATGTTGCTGCATATAGCATTATGGTCACAGTTCTTAGGTGGAAGAATATTTTTTCCTTTAGTCCTAAAGGCTTAATAACTAGTTTCCCAGAATCTAAGAATCCCCTAGCACGGTCAATTAATATGCCACACTATACGATGAAATAGTATGTTACATGTTTATGGACAAGGGTGAACACGTCCCTTATTCAGTAGCTTATGAGTAGTCTACTGTCCAAGTACAGAAATACATTAAGCTTAAGCGTCCTTGCACATAGTGGTTCTAACACTTCCAATATTCCTATAAGGATGTGTGGCACATTTTACATAGACTTTTTGGCTATAAAAATGAAAATCCATACATATTCACACAACACCACTTGACTCATTTTAAAGTCAGTTCTCTCCGGGTTCATCATTGCAGGGCCCAAAAGACCACGGTTTTGCATAACCAGACGTTCTTATGACTGATCAATGTCTAGCAATGTTCATGATTTCTGGCCATAAGCTTGAGATATACATAACCAGCTAACTTCCATGTAAGTCCATACATTACCCATTTTGTGTATTTACAAGTAACACCAATCATATAGTGGCTGTTCACCTTTTTTTTCTTTTAGCCCTCACCCTTGGGAGCTTTTATTGAGAATGCCAGATGTACTTTGGTTCATCCCTATTGTAATGCCAATTTCGCGTAATCTACCTCTACCATCTCGTTTGCTGACACTACAAATTAATACCTGCAGGAAGGTGGCTCTGTATATACTATCTCAAAGTAAGAGATAGTGTGCACAGAGTCCAAGGGTTCCCCTTAGAGGTAAGATAGTGGGAAAAAGCGGTAATTCTAACGCTCTATTTTGTGGTAGTGTGGTCGAGCAGTAGGCTTATCAGAGGGTAGTGTTAAGCATTTGTTGTACACACACAGGCAATAAATGAGGAAACCCACTCTAAGACTTAACTCCAGGCCAATAGTTTTTATATAGAAAAATATATTTTCTTAATTTATTTTTTGAACCACAAGTTCAAGATCTGAAGTAAATACATAAAATGCAAGGTACTCCACGCAGGTAACTTAGGAACTTTGAATAAGAGCAGTAGCATACACAGTTTTAGTAAAAATGGCAATAAGCTATTTTAAAAGTGGACACAGTGCAAAAGTCCACAATTCCTGGGGGAGGTAAGTAATGGTTAGTTTGTCAGGTAAGTAAGACACTTACAAGTCGCAGTTTCTGGGCATAGGCAGCCTACTTTGGGGGTTGGGGGGGGGTCGTGTTTCAAGGCAACCCCAAAGTAACCACACCAGCAGCTCAGGGCCGGTCACGTGCAGAGGTCAAAGAAGTGCCCAAAACACATAGGTGCCTATGGAGAACAGGGGTGCTACGGTTCCAGTCTGCCAGCAGGTAAGTACCGTGTCCTCGGGGGGGCATACGAGGGGAGTTATTTAGAGCACTGGGGAAGAGTGGGGGACACAAGTAGGCACACAAAACAGACCCACAGGGGCGACAGGGTGCAGTGTGCAAAGCAGGCATCAGGTTTTGTATTGGATTCAATGGAGGGACCCGGGGGTCACTCTAGCGGTGCAGGCAGGGCACAGGGGGGGCTTCTCGGGCCAGTCACGAACTGGGCTAGGCAGGGGGTCGCCTGGGGGTCACTCCTGCACTGAGGTTCGGTTCCTTCTGGTCCGGGGGGCTGCAGGTGTAGTGCTTGTTCCAGGCGTCTGGTTCCTTGTTACAGGCAGTCATGGTCAGGGGGAGCCTGTGGATTCTCCCTGCATGCCTCACTGTGGGGGTCCGGCGGGGTCGTCTCGGGCTACTCACAAGGTCGCAGTCGCCTGAGACTCCTCCCTGTGGTACTGGTTCTCTGGAGCTCGAGCAAAGGGGGTGTCGGTGCAGAGGGGGAAGTCTCACGCTTCCAGCGGGCAGAGTGAAGTCCTTAGAAGTTGCAAGAAAGTTGCAATATTGTTGCTGTTGTTGAGCAGAGACGCTGCTCACTGGAGTTTCTTGGTCCTTAGGCTCAGGGCAGTCCTCGGAGGCTTCAGAGGCCGCTGGTCCATGTTGGATGCGTCGCTGTTGCAGTTTTGTGAGTCAGGAGACAGGTCGGTAGGGCTGGGGCCAAAGCAGTTGTCTCCGGCAACTCTGCAAGGCTTTCAGGTCAGCAGTCCTTCTCGGTTCAGGTTGCAGGAAGCTGATTTCCTGGGTTCAGGGGTGCCCCTAAATACTAAATTTAGGGGTGTGTTTAGGTGTGGGAGGCAGTAGCCGATGGCTACTGTCCTGGAGGGTGCCTACACCCTTTTTGTGCCTCCTCCCTGAGGGGAGGGGGGGCACATCCCTAGTCCTATTGGGGGAAATCGTCCAAAACCATGGAGGATTTCTGAAGGCAGGGGTCACCTCAGCTCAGGGCACCTTAGGGGCTGTCCTGACTGGTGGGTGACTCCTCCTTGTTTTTCTAATTATCTCTTCCAGCCTTGCTGCCAAAAGTGGGGGCAGTGGCCGGAGGGGCGGGCATCTCCACTAGCTGGGATGCCTTAGGAAGCTGTAACAAAAGGGGTGAGCCTTTGAGGCTCACCGCCAGGTGTTAGAGTTCCTGCAGGGGAGGTGAGAAGCACCTCCACCAAGTACAGGCTTTGTTCCTGGCCACAGAGTGACAAAGGCACTCTCCCCATGAGGCCAGAAACTTGTCTGGTGTGTGGCAGGCTGGCAGAAACTGGTCAGCCTACACTAGAAGTCGGATTGGTATTCAGGGGGCATCTCTAAGATGCCCTCTGGGTGCATTTTTACAATAAATTCCACACTGACATCAGTGTGCATGTATTGTGCAGAGACGTTTGATACCAAACTTCCCAGATTTCAGTGTAACCATTATGGAACTGTGGAGTTCATGTCTGCCAAACTCCCAGACCATATACTCTTATGGCTACCCTGCACTTACAATGTCTAAGGTTTTGCTTAGACACTGTAGGGGCATAGTGCTCCTGCACATATGCCCTCACCTGTGGTATAGTGCACCCTGCCTTAGGGCTGTGAGGCCTGCTAGAGGGGTGACTTACCTATGCCACAGGCAGTGTGAGGTTGGCATGGGACTCTGAGGGGAGTGCCTTGTCGACTTAGCCTTTCTCCCCACCAGCACACACAAACTGAGGCAGTGTGCATGTGCTGAGTGAGGGTCCCCAGGGTGGCATAAGAAATGCTGCAGCCCTTAGAGACCTTCCCTGGCATCAGGGCCCTTGGTACCAGGGGTACCATTTACAAGAGACTTATCCGAGTGCCAGGGTTTAGGAAATTGTGGAAGCAAAGGTACAGTTTAGGGAAAGAACACTGGTGCTGGGGTCTGGTTAGCAGGGTCGCAGCACACTTTTAATCATACCTTGGCATCATCAAAAGGCAACAAGTCAGGGGGTAACCATGCCAAGGAGGCATTTCCTTACAATACCCACTTGAAAATATTCACAGGCTCAGTGCATATACTTGCTCTCTGCGATATTTATCTATCAACAAGTAAGCATTCTGCTACTGCCACAAAATACCAAATCCAGAACAGAACTTCCACACTATATAGGGGTATGCATATTGTGGACTATGGAATATGGGCAGACTCCTTTACTAACCTACTGTGGAATGTATTTTGGTAAGAACTTTGCAATTTACATGATCCTGTGCAACCTTCCCCATCTCTTTTTCCCTGAACTTCATGTATACCAGTGGTTCCAAACCTGTGGGCCGGGGACCCCTGGGGGTCCGCGAAGCCTCCTCAGGGGGTCCGCGGCTGCTTACATTTTTTTATATTATTTGGTCCCAGCTGTCAGTAATGACTCCTTGGGGATCCCCGTGTTCCAATAATGATTCAGTGGTGGTCCCCAGGCTCCAGTATTGATAAAATGGGGCTCCACAGAAGTCAAAAGGTTGGGAACCACTGATGTATACAACACATGTATGAAATAATGGCATAGGACTGCACAAGTTTGATCACCTATGTATGACCTCAAACACCATGCCTTTGACTAAAGATCCAGATCCACTCATATCTGACAGTGCGGATATTCGAGATCACCTTAATAGTGTTGCTGATGAGCCTCAAATGTACTGCCCCTCGTAAACTTTCTCCTCATGGTCGTTTGTTCTTAGACGCTGAAATCAGCAGGTCCCAGATGATGCATTTAACACACATTGAATAAAAGAACCCAGAAGAAACTTTAAAAAAAAGGGGCTAGTTACAATTTAACACAGGACGATTAACGATCAATACTTTGGCAAACTAGTATGCCTGTAAAGACGTTATCTGGTGTGGTACAAAACACTTATTTGCAAGTGAGTCCTTCGGATACTAAAAATCAGCATTCTAGAGATCTGAAGCGGTACTTGTTGGAATAACGCACAACCACTACTCAATTTCAAGTATTAATTTGCCCCTGAATAATAATCCATGAATACCCGGCATCATAGGTTGAAATGCAGAGGAGTCAATTTGCCTTCTTGGGATTAACTGAGTGATTAAACAAATGGTGCGTCCTTTCAATAACTGACCCCGAGCTGATGCTCGAAAAACACCACTCCTTACTTAACAGAGGCAATCGTTTTAACGTCCTTTACCGTGAAATGTGTAACATGCCATAGAAAACTGATGTGGAAAGAGCTTCTTCTGGTTAAGACAAGTCTGTTACCTCAGAGTGCCGGTCCTGTCACCAGATGCCAGATGCTGTCCATTGGGGCTCACGCACAATGTGCGAATCCCAACCTTGGCGTCCATGGTTTGAGAATCAGCCTTGTCATTCACCACTGCGGTGTTGTAGTCCATATCCAGCAGAGCCTGGGTGTTGTTATCCACGTGGATGATTTTCATTAGATCCTGAAGGAAGGAAGGCAAAGTAATGTTAGTCAGACATTACAAAATGAGGAGTCAGCCATAAAAAAATAAATGGGAAGATCACACACGTCCAAGAGAGAAAGTGTAAGGATACACAAAGTAGCATTAAAGTTCAAAGCACGAAGATTAATTCAACCTGAAAGGTCTTTTACTAATGCATTCTTATAAAGGAAATCACTTCACATGAGCAACAGTGCATTACATGAAAGAAATAGTTGTCTATGGAAGGACAGGGAAGCAGTAATGTAACTCCTTGTCAGCTTGTGGCAGTGGCCTAGTCTGCAGATGCCAGAGGATTTCATAGTAAGGAGGATGGCAGACTACACAGTTTCTCAAAAACCTTTCATACCAGATTATGAATGTAAAATGTGTGAATAGTTGGATCATCATTCTGTGTTAAATGGGTTCCCTGGAAATGTAATTCATTCCCGCTTTCCAAGAAGTACTAAACTCTTAAGTTAATTAGGGCTGTTGTGAAAAACACATTCACAACCATACTGTTTACAATAACAGCCGAGGTGCCAGTGCGGCTCCTAACGATCTTTACTCCACCCAAAGTAGTTTTTCTCGCATGAAATGGTCATGTACATCTGTAGTATTCGGCCTATGTAAATACAACATTCACCACATACTAACAAAGTTCATCTTTTCTGAAACTCCACCTATACAACTCGTGCTTGAAATCGAAGTGGCACAGGACTACACATCCTAAAAGATTCTTCTAATGCATACCCCAATCTCAATTAGCTACAGATTTTTTTTAAACTGAGTCTTTAATGAATGAAATCCCTAACCAGCTGAATAAAATTGAGATGCACGAAAAGCACAGTAAGGCAGAGGGAAGCATCCAAAGGACTGAATCAGCTTAAGAACTCACGCTGCTCAGTATGTTTCGGTGCATGTTGGTCCCATGAATATTTGAGGTCTCCGTGTTCCAGATGCGGATGGTGTTGTCAGATGAGCAGGTGATGAAAGAGTTTGGGGGCAAGCAAGATTTGTTGCTGTCCTTGATTTCTGGGTAAGTCTGGAGAAAAATGAAGAATGGAAACCAATGAACCAGAATGAACTACCTTCAAATACTAAATTCTTGAGCAGGTGAAACTGAGAGGCCAGTACAACATATTAACTATCCTCCTTTATGGGGTGCCTACCTAGGCTCAGCCAATCAGAATGCTTACTTTAGCTACTGTTTGCATGCCTTTTAAGTTCAGTGATGGAATGAAGCAAGACAGTAGAGTAAACGGTGGAACCTGGCAGTTTGTCTGCCTGTGCTGGGATGATACTGAAGAGCTGGGCACTAATAGCTCCCACATGCTATCCGGCTTTAAAAGCTGTTAATTGATCTTTTATTACATTATGTGCCCTCTCCTTAGGTTTGGGACCGTAACTGCAGACAAGCCGGTCAATTTAACAGCACTTAATGCCCAAGCAGCTGTTGATGCACTGATCAGTGGAGAATACGGTTTAATTATCTTCCATAACATAAAACAATAAAAAAAATAGATAGGACATGGATTACTTTAACAAAAGACGTCACTCCATTGAAAATGCCCGGGGTGTACTGAAAAAGCAGAAACCTTTTTATAATTAGGACAATTTATCGAATCTGCAAAATCACATCAAAGGATAAGACTGCGCTGATCTCAGGCCTGCTTCTATTGATGTTACTTAATCCCGCCAAAAAGATCAAAGCAGCTCCCTTTGTTTATTCGCCATTGAAAGCCAATGCCTTTTCATAATTGTGCCAAGTGATACTCCAGGAATACTTCACTAAGTCATCAAAAGTACACATTAAGAATCGAAGAAACACATTAGACAGATGCAATAACAGATTAGAAGAGACAGGATAAAACACGCCTATGAAAACAGAAGCTCAAGTGTCATTAAACCGATCATTGCAGGTGTGTTTTACAAGAACTGTTGCCTACATTAAAAACACTATTGTGTAAAGGTATAAAAACAGAGCCAACTTATGCAGCAGCCTTGCCTGGAGTTGGTGTTGAAACAGAAGGTTCAGTTTCACCAGGGGGGGGGGAGGGGGGTGAAGACTGATAAACCTCTGTATGCAAGAAACTATGGTGGATGGTGCTTCGCTCCAAATGAGCTTTCAGTAGGCCTGGTCCCTTTTAACTTGCAAATTAGGAATAACCCTCGCTCACCATCAAGTTAGCCAACGCAATCAAAATAAAGATGTCATACAAAGGAAAAACTATTGATAAACCTCTTTTTTTATGCCTTGGAGCTAACCCATTTTAGAAGACAATGTACCTACTAAACACCTAAAGAGCAAAACAGCATGCCATCAAGAAAGACTGCAAGGCAGGTGCCCTTGCTACTGTGGCACCTGGGCATCAAGAACATGCCCTCTCCTATCCCACTCCAAACAGATCAAGTACAGATAATGTGATCTGGTTGTAAGTGAAGCTGAGTCAAGCTGGGGAAGCCTAGCACTTGAACAGATTAACTTACTATATGGTCCTTTTCATCTGATGAAGCAGACAATGCATCTCCCGTCTGAGGAGGTGCAAGCTGAAGGGCTTTGATTCAAAGAAGGACTGTGATGGGTGAGTCCCTACTACAAGGATAACCGAGGCTTAACACTAAGAACTGAGGGGCAGCAGAAACTAGAGCCTGATTGTTAATGGTCCACGAGAAAGACAGCTGGAGATCTGCACCGCAAGAGCCTGAAGGTTTCAGATTCCTGATAAGCGACCATTAACAATGGGACATTAGCAGCAATGTTGAAGAGGTTATGCCTTTTTCATCAGTGGGGTCCGATGGCCAAAACAGTGACGGTGGGAGGTTGGATAAAATGTAAACTCACCATAGAGAAAACACACTTTTTGAACAGTCCATGAAAAAGATTCTTCAAGAGTGGCCTTCTAAAGCAGAGAAGAATCAGACTGCTGGTTGGTACAAACTAGCAGAACATCATTTTCAGGGAGACTAATCTAGTGGACTAGATTCTAGTTTTGCAGGTGTAGGCCGTGGGGTTTGATTTGTAGATATTAAAAAAACCATATGGAGAGCCTCAAGATGTAATCAGCCACTGCTGAGTAGGACTGCTGTGTCTAAAATTATTTACCCTCCTTTGCTCTCTTGTACATCATTCCGAACATTCAATACTTTGTTACTGTGGAATATTTAGAGGAGTTGATGCAGTGCTTAGAACTCTAACAAAACATAACACTGGAATACATGACTTAACTCTCAGCCATTGTTAACTCAGGACTGCCTTCCAGTCCATTATTATTGCCCACCACGCCACCTCAGACAGACCAACTAAGTGCAAATCAATCTTGAACCTGCTTTAATAGAACAATGCAGGTCGAACGGCCAGGTCTCCTCCTGGGCCTGGGCTCGTCAGTTAGGCGCAGCTTGATCCAAAGGGCACAGTGGGTACTTGGTCCACATTTGGGCCAACAGTCCCACTTAGTTGCACCTCATTTATTAGGCCTTCCATTCTTTCTTCATGCGTTTGTCCATAAAGAGAAATGCAAAATCCATCAAAATTCTATTGCTGCCTATTGTACGTGGACTAATACCTGCCAGTCAAATATTAACATTGGGATCTTGTACTTTTCATCTGTAGTGAAGAGATGGGAGGATGGTATAAGGAAGTCATTGTGAAGAGACACTCAGATGTCTTTAAACACCAGTGAGGAGACTATGAACTTCCAAATGTTTCACAGTGACATACAAGTCCCTCGCTCAGTAAAAGCACAAACACTGGTGACTTACATGGCAATGTGCACCACTCATTGGAGAAAACAGGGGCATAGCGCGGAGGAGTCCCCATCCCATCAGGCGGCTCCCCATTCAGCCCAAGGTCAATGACTATGTGATATGGGTGACTCTGGGTCCTCAAACATTCTGCAAGGGGCGGCATCATTTGCTGTACGCCACTGGGAGAATATGCACAGGTTAAAGGCCGAAACATGGACTATTTCAACCTTGCAGGTGTAAAAGATTTTTTTTTTTTAATGTGTAATTTCGAGTGACAAATCATTGTGATTACATAAACTCCAGTTGCAAATGCTAAATTAACATTGGAGTTAAAGCGATTTTAAATAAATATTCAGGAATGTTCATAAATGTGTTTTAGTTCGGTCACATTTTCATCAAGTCTCCATTTCAAACAATATGGTTGCTGCTCCAATGTACCCTTAATCCTGCCCTTGTTCATTCCCTCTCCCATTCAATGTCCCCCTGAAAGTTGTCTCACTCTGCAGAGCACCGGACACTGACAGCTTATTTTCCTAGAGTGTGTATTACGAATAGGGTTTTTTTTCGTGTCCCAAATGTTGCCGAGTGTCCAAGGACACTTCTGATGTAGTTCCGCTTTGCACCTGACAGATTTCATTGGTATATATCCATTGTTTACAAATGTTTCATAATGTTCCACAGCTCCAGACAGCAACATAGTAGAACCTGCTGGAGGTTTCTGCAGAAAGGGGCTCGTGGTACTTACTGCCTTGGAAATTGGGATATGTTAATTTGCAATTGGCTGGTGGTGTATTATGTGTGGCCCGGTCATGGTGAAACAACGGTATTATTCTATATGTTCAAATTGTGTATTAAAAGCCCTGATCTGGGGGTGAGCCGGAGACTTTTCCTTTCCTCCCGAGGCTGTCCGTTTGTTCAGAGACCTTTCCTTATTACTAGAGACGGTTTTCTTAACGACGTTGCTGTTCATTTGGGACTTGTAATTACTCTTGAATACTCCGTATGTATATCTCAATGGCATTTAACGTTTTTCTATACTGCCTTACTTCTGAGATTTTTTAACAAAGCCTTTTTTGTCTTTTCCCGATATAGAACTCAGTTACTTATTCTATTACTCTGCTAAATTTATGTTGGGCCTGATCTCGAGGTCGGTGTTCTTTACTGCAAGATATGAATCTGGAAACAAGAGCATGCAAATTAACATAAACCCGCAATTTAGAAACCATACTGTGCTTTATCACCTGAAATGAGTTTATGCAAATTTGCCAGTTGTTTCTTCCAGTAATACCCGAAACTTAAAGACGTTGAGCTAACTGAAAGACATGTTAGAAAAGGCCCGCATCAGCTGAAGTACAAAGGCTTAGTTGCAAGAGTTAAACAGTCCGTGGTTACCTCCACATTCCAGACACACGATGAGTGGTAAAGCGCAGAGTACACCTTTCCTACTTTTTTGGGGTCCTTTACGTCCCACACGTACAAACTGTGGTCATTGTACACGCAGGACAACCACTGGTTGTTGGGGTCAAAGGTCAAAGCGATGGTATCTGGATATTTGGCGTCTGCTGAGGGGTTGGAGAAGAGTCGACTGCAAATAAAATTGAAAAAGAAACCTGCTGTAGTTAGTGTTGGGATATTCAAATAGCAGAAAATATATTTGCGATGCCAGCTTTTTGCAGGTGTTGAGGATTTCATCATGGGTTGGGAGAATCAACTGTGCATAGTTAGGGAGAAAACACTTAAGCCTAACTGGTAACTGGGAAAATGTGACAATCACAAAACCTGGGGTAAAATACGAATAAGCACAATTTATGCATGTGCATAATTGTAATTTAAGACCATTTCATATACCCAGAACAAAAGTAGGTAAATTGTGCATGTTGAAATTTACACATTTACATTTTTTCCCCAAAAATGTATCTGCTTTAATTAGGGTTCAAACAGAAACAATGAGCAAATCATTTAGTTAACTGCCATTCATGAAAATATGTTCCCTTCAGTCAGTTCTCATTTCTTCCCGCCAGGAGTCAAGTATCCTCCATAGTGATGCATCCACGGACCAAACACCTTTTACCTCTTCCTGCTGCAGCTCTGCCCCAGTCCATTGTTTTATTTGTTTATTCACCAATAATGGCACATATACATTTATATTTTCTTGTCATGTGCACTGGAATTCAAGACCAGTTTTCGAGTCCAGCAATAATATTCACCCATGCAGTATAGAGGGGTCCAAGATAATATCTGAACTATTCGGTACATCCATTTCTGCATTTTGGCCTCCACAGCATTTAGCCGGGCAGGCTGGTAAAGGTCACGCCCTGGTTCCCAGTGTCACCAGTACATTCCATAGAATACATAAGGCCAGGTAACTTATCAATTGGTTAAGATAGCCAAGTAAGTCGATAGTGGCACCCAAAAGTATCTTGGACTAGTGTTAGGAAGTGTTGTTGCGTAGATCCCAGCCCACTGATCTCTCCTCTCCCACCCCCAAAAAAGAAAAATTAAAAAATGGCCACTCTTTGTTTACCCAGATGTAATGCAGTGGCAGTGAATTCACATATCTGGGTGATGATACACTGGGGGTTGTTCGAAATTCATGTTCTGTCATATCCTCCACAGCCCCCCCCATCACTTGACTCCAGAACGCAGCCACTCTAGGGCAGTGCCACGCCATGTGCATAAAGTCGGACCCTTGGGCTCCACATCTTTGGCACCTAGTGTCATTTACTGGTGTATACTAGGCCATTGACATTGGTATTAGGTATACCCTTTGCAGGAACTTCTAACGTATCAGTCTGTATCTTTCTGGGTTTGAAGGCCACATCTCGTCCTGGGTTTAGACCTAGATATGTACCACAATATTCTTGCACCCTGGAAGCTGGTCCTTATATCATCTCCATGGCAATTGAGTATAATCTTGTGATTAATTTAGTTGGAGACTGGACAATTGAAGGGTGTAACACCATTCTGGCAGCTCTTGCCCCAATCTATGTTTACACATCTCAAATGTCAGTAACTCAGACCTAAATTAAGCCAAATCTTTTTGCAAAAAGACAGATTCCATAGTAATTTCGAATATCTCAGTTAAAGGTATTCACCTCACTCCCAGTATCACAGTTCCACCATTCCTACAGACCCACACAGAATTCAACGTTTTGGATTCTAGGGCTTGGCCATAGAGTACAAAGACCCTTGTAGATGAGTCCCTGAGGTATCCATCATCATTGGCTTACCCTAGCTTCCAAAGGAGCATACCTGTAAAGTACATCCTATGCAGGACTCAAAACTGCACGGGGCAGAAACCGGACATAACTGCAAACTCCAAATGAGCCCCTGCTCCCAAACGGAGCCACCCATTAGGCCATGTCTCCCCTTGCCTTATTTAACATTATCTTCTATATTCGTGATATTGCTTTAGTCTTCATTGGGACACCAAAAACGCTGCATTCCAGGGAGATACCAGCACGATGTCACCCATGAAAGTTCTACATGTTTGTATTGCATGCCTAAAGCAAAATTATCTATCTATAGGTGCCACAAACATTTTTTCTCTATAAACCTACAAAACGTTGTACACGTTTTTTCTAACTCTACCCACTGCATACGTGTTAAAAATCGTGCTACTACGTGGTGATCTGCCACACATCCTTTGCTGCACTATACAACATTTAGTGAATCACCTGCATGTGTTTCCTCCAACAAGCAGTGTGGGATTACTGAAACTATTTGTGAATACCCACAAAGTTACCACTGACCATCCTCAGAGTTTAATAGGCAGTTTGTGCCAAGGTGCAATTGTTTGAAATTTACGCTGCTAAATGGCCATAGTGACTGAAGCACACATTCCACATTGCTACAAAAATGCACAATTTAAATAACAAGCCATGTATATTACTGGCCCCAAATTAGCATCCAAGATAATTTGATAAACTGACGAGTTTCAATACTAGGTTTGTAATCATGGTAACGCAGCATGCCCTCTGCCTAATCGGATCGGAAAAAGCCCACATACAACCCACTCATACACGTCTCAACCCTTAACCTTTTAGGTGCTGGCCTGGTGCGGGTCACGACCAGTGGCCGACACCAGGGAGGGGTTAAAAATCCTCCGGTGCAATGCACCGAGGATTTTTTTTTTTCCCCCCCGTGGGAGACGCGCGAGGCGCGCTGACGTCACAGTTTTTCCTCACCAGAGAAGGAGAGAAGCAGGTAAGCGTTCTTTTTCTCTGGTGGGGAAAAAAGGCCAAAACGGCCTCCCCAGATGCCAGGGAGGCATCGATGGAAAGGGGAGGCCCCTTTCCATCGATGCCTCCCTGGCACCGTTTCCTGGCCATGGATCGCAGCACGGCTGCGATCCATGGCCAGGAAACGCCCCTAGGCACCAGGGATCTTCTTTGGGGGGGGGGTCGGCCCCCTTGTAAAAGGGCCCCCCCCCCCCCGGGGCAATATTTATTTATTTCCACGGTTTTGGGGGGCGATCACGTCCCCCACATTATAAAAAAAAGTTTTAAAAAATTGAACACAAAATGGCGGGGTCGGCCCTTGGAACACGGGCCGACCCCAGGGGGGAAAAAAAAAAAAACGTGTAGTTTTGCCTGGGGGGGCCGATCGCCCCCCCAGGGTAAAAAACTGAAAACAAAAAACAAATTGTTGGTGGTCAGCCCTTAGGGTGACCATCAATGGGGCCATTTTGTTTTTTTTATACATGTGTGCTTTGCCAAGGGCAAGCACACGTATAAAAAAAAAAAAAAAAAAAAGGTTTGTGACATGAGTGTCTTGTTTTCTCTTATATAGATATAGATATCTTTTGCTGTTACGTTTAACTGCGAGCGAACTTCTTTTCCTTGTTGTTTATCTCTTCACATGATGCTCATGGTGGCCGTGGCGCTGTGAATCGGCTCTCTTATGTGAAAGAGTTTAACTTTCGATTATCAATTTATGTGGCAAGAAAAGTTGGGTTAGGAGTTTATAACCCTAATAGCTCTAACTCGAGCACATGCAAGACCCATTGCATTGTAAATGCTGTTTTTTCTTTTGTGTGTTGTTTTATAATGGTGAACAATTTCACCGCACTCCACGAGGACCGTGATCAAGACTCCTTGGCGAGTTGAAACACGTTGGTGGTTATTGACTGCAATAAAATACACGTTTATTTGTACCTCGTGGAGTGCGGTGAAATTTTTCGGCATTAGATAATTTCTAGATTGGTCTTCTCTGTCACTGGGCACCGGCAGTGGAGTGTGCTGCCCAGCAACCCTTCAACCACTTTGTTTCTAAACATATATATATATATATATATATATATATATATATATATATATATGCCCGTGATCAAGGTCTCTCAGACCGAAACGCGTAGGGCAGGTGATTGTTGAGCTGTAAACGAAGTTAACGGAGCCTGAATAAATGAATTTTGTGAAATAAGAGATCCCGGAGTGCGGTCGTTCGTGTAGTATTTCCTGAAAATGTAATGCCAGGGGGACTATGGAGATATGAGTGGCACTTTTGCTGGGTAGTACTGAGGGAATTAGAAGAGGAGGTAATGGGAGGCAGAGCACCAAAAATGACTGTTGCACAGGGTGTGTGGTAAGGTGAAGTAATACATTTTTTTTTGTTTTTTTCAGTGTTTTCAGAGAATCTGCAGAATTGAAGAAGCGAAGGTAAGGTGACGACATTTCCTGTTGTACACAACAAACATACCTACAAGCAATTTTGTGACTATCTGCCTTCTACGTAGGCTAGTAATTTAGAGGGACAGTTTAGCCAGTTGCAGAGATGGCGTCTCGTTGGATGACTGCTGATCAAGCCCTAGCTCGGGTTATGGAGGACAGTTCTGATGTAGGCTCAGAGACTGAGACAGCAGACACAGACAGCATTGGAGGGAGAGGACAATGGGGCAGTTTCTGGGAGTGATTTTTCAGTCGGCGGAGTCCCATCTGACGACACCTCTTCCAGTGAGTCTGAAGGAGACAATGACGACATCCGTGCTGTCCCTTCGCAAGCACATTCTGGGCAGCGGGACCACATTGGGTTAGCTGAACCCAGAGAGCACGTGCTTGCTGCCGCAAGCACACAGAGAGTGCTCTCTTGGCAGCCCCCCTGTTTGGTTCAGCCCCAAATTCCACCTTTTACTGGTGACGCTGGATGTAAAGTCGATACAGCTAACTTTTTGCCAGTCGACTACATCTATCTGTTTTTGGATGTTGACTTTCTTCAGAAAGTTGTGCAGCAAACAAATTTGCGTGCAGACCAATTTCTGAGGGAGTGCGGAGGCACTCTAGGGCCCAGTTCTAGGGCACGCCAGTGGACTCCCACTTCGCTGGCGGAGTTGAAGATATTTTTGGGCCTTACGCTCAAAATGGGGTTAGTGCAGAAACCCACCTTGCAGTCCTACTGGACGACTCGCACGGTTTGGGTAACTCCCATCTTCGCACCATACATGAGCAGAGATAGTTTTTTGCTACTGCAGCGCATGCTGCATTTCAATGACAATTCTGCTGCATTGCCCCGGGACCATCCAGATCATGACAGGTTGTTCAAAATTCGGCCTGTCGTGGAACATTTGTCTGCCAGGTTTCCAGAGATCTATACTCCTGGAAAGAATATAGCAGTCGATGAGTCCTTGATCCTGTACAAAGGACGGCTGCTTTTCAGACAGTACATTGCGAGCAAAAGAGCTCGCTATGGCATAAAGCTGTACATGCTGTGTGAGAGCTCTACTGGCTATGTGTACAGCCTGAGAGTGTATACAGGGAAGGATTCTACCCTAAACCCTGTAGGTTGCCCTCCCGCGTTAGGGGTCACAGGTAAGATTGTATGGGAACTTGTCCAGCCACTTCTTCTAACCTTTATGTGGACAATTTCTATACAGGAGTAGAGCTGTTCAGTGAGCTCTACAAAGCTGGCACTGTGGCCCGCGGTACAGTTCGTTGTAACGCAAAGGATTCCCGCGGGAGCTTGTTTGCAAGAAGCTCCAGAAATCACAGAGTACTGCATTGCGTTCTAACGAACTGCTCGCAGTCAAGTTCCTAGATAGGCGTGATGTATACGTGCTCACTACAATTCATGATGAGAGCACTTCTCCCATCACGGTTTGGGGTCAGATGGCCGAAGTCCACAAGCCCATCTGTATACTCGATTACAATAAGTACATGGGTGGAGTGGACAAGAACGACCAGGTTCTTCAACCATACAATGCGTGTCTTAAAACCCGCACTTGGTACAAGAAACTGTTTACCCACCTGATTCATATGGCAACATATAATGCGTATGTTGTTTACCGTCAGACAACAACAGGAAGACTCATGACTTTCCTTGACTTCCAGTTGTCTGTAATTGAAAGCCTCACTGCTGTTACAGAAGCAGCAGCCTCCACATCATGTCCTGGAGGATGTGGCAAGGCTGCAGGAGCGACACTTTGCTGATCGCATACCTAAAACACCCAAAAAGGATCGTCCATGTCGTCGCTGTAAAGTGTGCTCAAAGCATGGAAAGCGGCAGGAGAGTCGGTATTACTGTCCCCAGTGTCCATCACAACCAGGCCTCTGCTTTAGTATGATACAACGTAAAGCAAGTAGGGATACAAAGTTCTGGGAAATCGACTGAGGTTGAGCTGCTGTTGGGTAATCCTTTCAGTGGCAGTGCATGGATACCGAACGTCCATGGGCCACTGCTTCGTTAGGCAAGGAGCCACAGAATTTTACTTCATCATGGACTTCCTTTTGGCGTGGTCGGTGTTCTGTTCAATTAACATGCATTTTCTTCCCCCTACTGCATATACTAGTGGACAGAACATATGCCACATTGCCACGGAGTACCCTTTCTTCGCCTGCATGTCTACCTTACTTTCAACAGTAGATATGCTCTCTCAGTTCGAGGAATCACTTTGTGCGGCATACTTTGAAACCCCCAACTTGCTTCCACAAACTAGTATAGGTTCACTTGGCTATTATACAGGATTAGCCAGGACTCTGATGCGAACAGAGACATGGATGGGTAAGGAAAGCTTATGGTAGGAGTGCCTTCACAGGGTTATTGCACAGGTAGAAGGCAGATAGTAAAGGTAGTACAGATGTACATCATCTACACCTATGGATTCAAACCCATTGGTGCCATCCCAGCACTGAAGGAGAATGACTTGTATAGGTCAGTGTTTGACCTGCTTTTCATGTTCATCCTCCATCAGAACTTAGTAGATGTTCAGTTTGCTGTATAAGTGCATTATAGTCACATCACTGCACATAATGTTGGCTGGGACATATGCTACGTTCTCATGGACTCCCCTATGTACCAAACACTACCCTTTTCCATAGCCTATGACCTTCTCTTTAGGGAACATCATGAGAAATCCCCAGCATGTCTCCCTTAGTTTCAAAGGTAGATATGCTCACTCAGTTCGAGGAATCGCTTTGTACGGCATACTCGGACACCCCCAACTTGCATCCACAAACTGGAAGGAGTTGGATTTAGCACAGAGAGCGCGTTAAAGGCGCATGAAAAACATGTCTTCCTGAGCCTCAGGTGGCTGTCACAGGTGTCATGAGTAAAGATTCGTTACGCATGCATTTGGTAATGTTAAGGAAGAAGGAGGCAGTTACTCGACAGGTGGTAAAATGTAGTCAAACTTATTCCGTTCTGTGGCGTGTGAATGTGATGGGCCCTTGTCTGGCAGCGGTAAGTTAATGTGAGTGCAGTGATTCGTTGGATTGGGCCCGTGGCTGGCGATATGAAAGGGTTGTTTGTTGTGCGTGAATGGACCATAAAGAGGTTGGTGCCTGGATGCGGCTTTAATGGCCCACCTTCAGAAGGCTTGGTTTCAATATTCAGATACTTTGATAAGTAATCATGCTTTGAAACCATAATTTCTGGAGGTGCTAAAACCAACCAGTGTGAGTGGTGGGTTAACTTTAACAAACTAGTACCAGGGGAGTCCAAGGGTGCAGGACTTGCATGGCTCTCACCAGTTTTCCTTCACCCAGAATCCCCTTGAAATTACATTATGTGCTTAAAAAACACATTTTCCTTGCATTCCAATGAGCAGAAGTCCAGGGATCTGCAGGGATCCTCAAAATTCCTACCACCCAGTGTTTCCCCACTTGTCCTGATAAAAACACAACCCCGCTTGTGTGCCTGCGCCTAGTACCTGCTTCAGGAATGAATCACTCCAGGGTTAACAGTAGACCTCAAGCAAGGACTACCATTGACCCTTGTGTGATGCATTCCTGTCGCGGGCGCTAGGCCTACCCACACAAGTGAGGTATCATTTTTATCGGGAGACTTGGGGGAATGCTGGGTGGAAGGAAATTTGTGGCTCCTCTCAGATTCCAGAACTTTGTCACCGAAATGTGAGGAAAACTTGTTTTTTTAGCCACTTTGAGGTTTGCAAAGGATTCTGGGTAACAGAACCTGGTCAGAGCCCCGCAAGTCACCCCATCTTGGATTCCCCTAGGTCTCTAGTTTTAAAAAATGCACAGGTTTGATAGGTTTCCCTAGGTGCCGGCTGAGCTAGAGGCCAAAATCTACAGGTAGGCATTTTGCAAAAAACACCTCTGTTTTGTTTCAAAATATTTGATGTGTCCACGTTGTGTTTTGGGGCTTTTCCTGTCGTGGGCGCTAGGCCTACCCACACAAGTGAGGTATCATTTTTATCGGGAGACCTGGGGGAACATAGAATAGCAAAACAATTGTTATTGCCCCTTATCTTTCTCTGCATTTTTTCATTCCAAATATAAGAGTGTGTAAAAAAATGTCTATTTGAGAAATGCCCTGCAATTCACATGCTAGTATGGGTACCCCGGAATTCAGAGATGTGCAAAAAACCACTGCTCCTCAAAACCTTATCTTGAGCCAATTTTGGAAATGCAAAGGTTTTCTTGATACCTATTTTTCACTCTTCATATTTCAGCAAATGAATTGCTGTATACCCAGTATAGAATGAAAACCAACTGCAGGGTGCAGCTCATTTATTGGCTCTGGGTACCTAGGGTTCTTGATGAACCTACAAGCCCATTATATCTCCGCAACCAGAAGAGTCCAGCAGACATAACGGTATATTGCTTTAAAAAAATCTGACATCGCAGGACAAAATTACAGAGTAAAACAGAAAGAAAAATGGCTGTTTTCAGCTCAATTTCAATATTCTTTTATTTCAGCTGTTATTTTCTGTAGGAAAACCTTGTAGGATCTACACAAATGACCCCTTGCTGAATTCAGAATTCTGTCTAGTTTTCAGAAATGTTTAGCTTTCCGGGATCCAGCATTGGTTTCATACCCATTCCTGTCACTAACTGAAAGGAGGCTGAAAGCACCAAAAATAGTAAAAATGGGGTATGTCCCAGTAAAATGCCAAATTTGTGTTGAAAAATGTGTTTTTCTGATTCAAGTCTGCCCGTTCCTGAAAGGTGGGAAGATTGTGATTTCAGCACCAGAAACCCTTTGTTGATGGCATTTTCAGGGAAAAAACCACAAGCCTTCTTCGGCGGACCTTTCTTCCCATTTTTTTGGAAAAAACGAAATATTCACTGCATTTTGGTTAATTTCTTGGTCTCCTCCAGGGGAAACCACAAACTCTGGGTACCATTAGAATTCCTAGGATGTTGGAAAAAAAGGATGCAAATTTGGCGTGGATAGCTTATGTGCACAAAAAGTTATGAAGGCTTAAGCGCGAACTACCCCAAATAGCCAAAAAAGGGCTCAGCACTGGGGGGGGAAACGGCCCAGCAGCTAAGGGGTTAAGGGACACTCATGACATCTCTAGAAACTGTTCACTGAGTTGCAGTCTATTCACGAAGCATAAAAATGCAAATGCCGAGACAACTGAGAAATATGCAGATCACAATCACTGTACTTCTTCCAGAGGATGAATGAAATGGGAATGTAAGTTGTAGTTCCTCTAACGCACAGTATGAATGTAATTTGAATACTGATTACCCTCAACACAGTTCCCATTGAACCCAGAGAGCACAGCTGTGGGCTTAACGAGCCGGCACTGTGCAGCCCACACGGAATGCCCCAGTATAAAAGGAACTTCTGTCTTAGCCAGAAAAATGCATCAACTTTCATTTTTCTAGCAAATGAATTCAACCCCACACCACAGACGCGTGCCAGCTGCATCACAAGGGCAGAGGCAGAGATGCGCTGGTGCCATCGGGTGAGAACAGGGGCAGCTCCCGTGGTAGGAAAAAACAAGGAACGTTAACGCATCGTTCAATGGATGGTCATCCTGGGTCCACCAAGGACCGGCCGTGAAACCGGAGGTTCCATTTCTTCCTTTGCAAGATTAATTTGATGAAAACCGGATTTAGTTCCGTACGATCAAATGCGACAGTGTGATCACCTAAATGGGATTTTAACAAATAAATTGCATGTTGAAATCTATGGTGTTACAGAAAAACAGACTTAGATCTTGCCAGAGTTTATTATAATATAGAAATCGCTGGCCACTATGGGCTGATCTGCACAAGGCTAATGCTTTTGGTTTACTGCCTGGAGTGACAGAGCTGCAAGGAAAAGGGGCTCTTGAAACAATACTCTTCAACAAAACAGCACCAAGCAGCAGGCACAGTGGTGCTCAAACATTCACATTTTGTTGTTCTTTAAGTGGAATCCAGTGTGCAGTCCCCAAAGGTCGGAATAATGCTCACTTACCGAAAAGTCAGAGCAATAGACCTTGCGATGTTAAATGTAAGATCACAATGCAAGGGCCCAAAACATTCAGCCCAAAACAGGAAAGTTAAATACAATTTGTAAGGCACAGCATTATATAACTATAGCCTTGACTGATAAGCACAGAAACACTCCTTCCAGTGAAGGACTTCTCTTCCTACCTGGGCTCAGTGACCGTGGCAATGTCCATTCCAAGATGGTGTGGCTTTGGCATTGTGGTCAGAAAGTGAAGGTTCGATGGGTTGAAGATGCGCACTGTGCCATCGGCACAGCCACAGAAGATGTAGTCCTGGTTTACGGAGATGCAGTTTGCGACAGTTGTCTAAACAAGACAAGAGGTATTTCAGGTCACTCACTAATCATTTTACATACTAGAATCTAACATTTTGATTACTAGGACAAGTACAATGAATAACAGTCTACCCCCTTGGAAGTTTAGAAGTGTAGTCAGAAAAGGGAAACAATTTAATTGAGGTTGCAATATAAATAGTAAAGCATTGTGGAGATAAGTACTGCAATTTTTCTAGTTTTTGCATATATCTGATTATATGAATTCATGCAACAAAAGTGCAAGGTAAAAGTAAGCAAGTTCAACTGCTAAAACAGGATTTATGAAAAATGACAACATGCACCGACCACGTGCACCATGGATGGTCTCCATATACAACACCAGTAGGCAGCCCTCAAACAAACTGGGCCACCACCAAGAACCTTTTGGAAAACAATGACTGGCACCTGTCAAATGGTTAAGCAGCTAGAGAATGTGGCTCCTTTGCTCCTCAAACACTGGTGGATGGATTGCTGTTGCCCAGATTCAACTTAAAAGAATTAAGAGTGGTATTACACAAAATGCCACTGAGTATGGAGCTCTCCGATCTAGTTATTTATGAATCCTGGCCAGTTGGACAAGGACTGCGGTGTGTAGTTCACAACAAGCAGGTAAACACCCATCAAAAGCTGCCAATACAGATTCCAGCACCCACAGATTATTGTGAAATTGTATAATTTACAAACCTATTTTCCTATCTCAAAGAACCACAACTCCAATCCTTATCAAAGGAGAACTGGCTAAATTCATGCAACAATAATTCCAATTTCAGAAGGGATGAACAGTAAAGTACCCTGAATAGAGCAAACCAGGTTTTCGGGATTTAGAGACTTGCCGATAACAAAAAATTGCTGGCTCTCAAAGAACTGCTTTCATGTGGCCTTGCCCTGTATTCCTAAAGTGACTCAGTGATCATCAGCTCGTTGCTAAGCTTCACCCTTCCCAAAAACCATCAATGCTGTGATGATCCCTGTTGTAGCTCTGAGCTGCCTGGAGGAATTGACAGTGCACAGTTAAAATGTTTAGAACTGTCTTGACAGCACAGCTGTATGATCAACTTAGTTACCAACTCTTTAAAGTATACATATAGTGGGCTTTGACTGAACCCAGAGGATTACCCTCTCACTTCATGCCACTAGCTATCTGATGAATCATTCTACCTTGTAAGAAGTGCTTCTGTTTGAAGGCGCACGGGACTATTTCACATCTGAAAAGTACAATCAATCATCAGGTCTCTCACATTCAACTATCCCCTGTATGCATTCTCTGCAGAATGCAATGATTTTTCCTACTTTCCCCGGCATTTGATTTCCAAAGCCACGAGGTCAGGCTAAGCAGCATGTTACATATAAACAGCATTTGTAAATGCCTGTGTGTGCTTACAGTAACACATTAGAGCCAGGCCTATTATCTTTGCTGAATCTTGTTAGCCATATTACGTGGAGGAGTCCAAGTATTTTACTGGTTTGCGGCATTGATACATTCAAGCATATCATGACCAAATCACATACCTTTAGAGTTAGTAAAGCAGTCTGCTGCGTGTCTGAGTCTAATAAACAATGAAGACAACAAAATAAGCAGCCTGCAAGCCAGAGGATCAGGCCAAGTGCCGGAAAGTGGGACACTCCAGTCCCTGGAATGAGAATGAAGTGCCAGAATAGTTTGTAATGTGCAGCTACCTGTGACTGGATGGAGCATGCAAGCAATCCAATGCCGCACAGAGCAAAACGTTTGGATGTCTCTCAACACCTCTTGCGACAGTAACAACCAGCCGAAACAATGGAATGAGAGCTCAATGGTTAGGAACACTGGAGAGAGATGCTGGTGGTTTGTGAATGTTGGCTCAAGTCGCCTATTACTGATGCAAATAAACACCCGAGACAGGGAAAAGAGCAAAGGGTAAGTGTCCTGTGAAAAGGTGTGCTGAGTAAGGGGCTTGATATTTTATTTTCAAATCTTCAAGTATAATCTGTATGATGCAGTGTATCTGAGCAAGTAATATGCTACATCTTGACTTCTATTTAACATTCCCTTCCCCATATTGCAGAGGGAACTTTGGATCCTTAGACAAAGACTACCACGGTAAAAGTCCAAAAACAACCTCCCCTACAAATTCATGGCTCTGAAAGGCAGTTTTATGAGACGTCCTCCATTTTGGGATTCAACCTACGATCCTACCGTCTTCCAATATACACGGAGAAGGTGCCTAAGCTTAATGTGCATCCATAGCCAAAGATGCACTCAACATCCTTTTCCTTCAGAAAACCAATAAAAACAAAGGTTGCACCAGTGAGCCAACCCCGACTCTTGGACCTGTGTCCATCACATCCCTCCTTGGCTTCAGGCCCATGCAGAGTGTGGACACTAAAGCCAATGACTAAGGAATCCCGTTGGGTGGTGAGGCCACCCCTCCACCCCCCAATTCAGAGAGTAGGGAGCACCTCTGCTTACCTGACTTTAACCAGCCAAGTAACATGAAGTTTGGGGGGTGTATACAGCTCGCACTTACAAATAAAACTGGGGATGACATTTGCTGTACAAGCACATTTGTTAATGGTCTAAAGCTACCCATCCCCACCAACTCCCAAGCATAGACATAAAACAGCACTATAACCTGCAACTACTGGCTAGATCTACAAATGGACAAAGGGCTACAGGATTGCTGCCATGGCTAGAGAACGGGTGGATCCAGGCCCCGGTTTTAGAAAGAAAGAGCAGTGCCGATAGCAAATCGGCAGAAATGAGTGATTAAATAAAAGGAGTTTGTCTTGCTGTGACTAGTGTCTGAAAATAGGGCGCTTGAGAAGCCATTGAAGGACACTATCCTGCCCTGGAACTAGATTAACAGTGCATAAACTCAGTGGCCTGTTCAGTAGCAAAACTAACCAAGAACCAGACCGAACTCTCAAGATGTAGCATGCACTGGATGGTGAAAGAAAGTACATCAAGACAAAATGCAACACATACATAGCAGCCTTTTGCGGAATAATGAGATGTTTGATCATTCACAAGCATGGTATGATAGGAACAATTGTAAGGGGAACAGGAACTTAAAACAAACAAGCAAGTAAAACATATCTTTCAATCCAACTTACTGCACAGCTGTCAGTGTTCTGAGCAAAAACACAAGGAAAGAAAATATATTTTACTACAGAGATTACTAACAAAGGGAACCTGTTTTGATCCATAACCATGTTAAGTTGCGCATGAATGCTTTTCAGCCGCATTTTCATACACAGATTTCATTTAGCAAGGTCTGCTCTTGCTGAAAAGCAGATATGCCCGCCAGCTAGTGATTTTTCGGACCCCATTTTCCATTACATGCTACCCCTGCCAAATCACCATTGTGGGCCTTACCTTGTCCGTGGCAAGATTCACTCAGCAAGCCAATACACAGGCAAGCTGGGGCTCAACTCTACGCCTTGCATTACTGCAGCCTTCTAAGCTGGTTGTCGCAGGCACCCGACACGTAACCGGGAAAACTGTAGGATCTCTTTTCCCTAAACCAGCATGTCTGCCTTGGGCAGGATCCAAGGGCTTCCACGAGCTAAACATATGCCAAACACAAAGATGGTGGAACACTGCCACGGAGAGACAGCCGTGTTTTTGCCATGTTCCTATCTTCTTCATTTTACACATTTGGTGTTTAGCTCCGCTATGGCTAAAGGACACGGTGCTGTTTGAATGAATACCTGCTTTAGCCCTAAACCTCCATATTTTTCTGTTGGCGAAGCTTCTGCGAAGCTGCACTAAATGCATTGCAAACACATGCTTTCTGCAGAAAGGCAGCTGAACATATTCCCAAAATATAACAAGCATTAAAGACAGAACAAGAGATTAGTTTTATGTTGCCCATAATGTCATTCCTAGTTTGGGACTATAAAGAAAATATTAGGCCCAAGATCAGCTGAGTTTTTTAAAAACAGACCCCCACATTATTGGTTGGAATTCATATTATTATTGAAAAGTAAGTTTGCACCTTTTCACAGTCTGAACTACCACTTGGCAGAATAAAAGAGCGACACAAAGGATAGGATGGAGAGGAAGATCAGTTAAGCATCCCATGTGATTAGAGTATTTCAAGAAATGCCACAATTTATGTTGAGAAAATGCACAAATAAGGTAAGATCCAGTAAGAGGACAACTCTAAAGCCAGGCCCAACAGTGAGCCTAGAGAACATGGGTACTGGGTACAGATTTCTTTGATGTAGTGGGCTGGCCCGGGGGAGAACTGGGGAGAGATGGTAAGAGAAGGGTAGGGAGAAAAGAGTGCTTAGTATATAGGAACAAAGCTACTATAATGAAGCTTGTGGTACAGGAGACTTGCACAGCTCTTTGAAAGCATACCCATGCTACAGGAACCGGATCGTACTGAAGCAAAATCATGATGTGAATCCCCAGGAATTAGCCCTATTTACCATCAAGCCATTCCTGATTTACAGCAATTACCCTTTAAGATGCCCTGCTTGGCCCACACCAAAGAGACAGAGTATGGGGCAATATGCCTGGCTACTGCTTCAATGATTTTCTGCCCAAGCACTAGAGAGGTCTTAGCTCTTCATGTGAATCGCTGCTATCCAGCACTGTCTCCAAGACTAGTAGCTTTAACCTCCTCAACCCTTAGAGCTACACGGGGTCCAAAATCCCATAGATCTACAGTAAGCCCAAGATACTACTGCAGCACCCTGCTTTCTCCTGGATTTAATCTGAACACCTACATACAATGCTAGTTTTTGAAAAGCACAACACTCGCCAAATATTTAGCCTCTTGGCAGGATTGTGGAATTGGTTCAGTTGCTTTTTGCGTTGGGTGAGTTTAACCAGGGCAGTCATAAAGAAGTAAAAGGTTTTAAAACAATCTTTAATTTACAGAACTTTAAATTATTTCACCTGGTGGAAGGCAAAACTCCCTATTAAACAGCCACATTTCATCCAGCACCCAACAATATAAAGACTCTTGTACATCAAAGACAGTATCATTTCATGAAGCCTTAAACGGCACTGTACAAAGTTTATTTTTGAAGGTGCTCGAGTCTGGAAAAAGTCATAGTGCACACATATATATTTTATACAGGATTAACAAACATGAAGAGATATGCAATCTGTGTAGTGCATACAATGCACATACATACAGACAACTGGATGCCCGAAGTGGAGCCTTAAAGCGGTTAAGTAATAGATTTGTAATCCAACCAAATAAAACAAATATCTTGGGGGGCATTCAAAAATAGTTACCTTCTCTTAGGCAGAAGAGGATTTGGTAGATCAAAATAGATTGGTGCACGTTGCCACACATTCTGCACTTTACACAATATGTTCCTAGTCGTGGTGTGAAGTAGAGGAATTTAAGCGCAAAATAGTTCTACTGAAAATCACTAATTTTTTTTTTTAAAGAATTCAACAATTTTCTTAACTAAAAACATGCTCAAAGAATACTACCTCTTACAAAGACTGCCAACATAGCCTTGACAAACATTTCTGGGGTAAACTGCAATCTGCTTAAATGTTAAACTTCGTTTTAAAAGGAAAACTGTATTTACTTTGAATTAGTGGTATTACACAAACTCACATGCTTCTAACCCAGCAGAAAAAAAGCGTTTTCTAAAGTATGTGCCCTCTTTTCCACTACCTTTTAAAATGACAATACCAGTGCTTCACTCCCAAGACTTGGGGAACTACATTTATGTTATTAATGGGCACTACAGTCACTGACTCTGGAACTTACACTTCCAAACACTAGAAAGAACTGGTGAGCAAACACTAAAAAAAAAAAAAAAAAAAAGCGATGTTATTGCAGTGTATTGTTCCAACGAAGCTCTGGTTCAGAGATATAACTCACCCTCAACTCAACCCATTTATCCAGCAGTCTCTTGTCGTTGAATTCACATAGGAGCCCAGACGAGGTGATGGAAAAAGTGCTGTCAGACTTCTTGCCCCTTCCACATGCCACATCAGTAAAAAAATTATTACGCAACTCCCCCAGCAAGCCTGAACGTCCAAGCAGGGGAACTGTTGCATTCAACTGCAAGAGAATAAATCAGAGAGAAATTAATGGTTCAGAGTTACAAATGTCCCTGGACTGGTAATAGAGGGTGCATATGTCGCTGTATATTGACACATTTTGATAGCTACCTCCTATTAGAACTCTTCTTTTAACAGCTTCTTATTGGGACTCATACAATTGCCACAGGATTCAATGACCAAGTTTACTGATATGGACGTCAACAATAGTTTGTATTTGTGGTACATTAAATTTATATGTGAATGCAATATGCCAACTATCGGATATCTACAGTGCGTCCACTGACTGACGTGTTACACAACTGAGTGGATCACTACTGGTGCCTTTCCTAAACACTCATCTATTCTGGAATGAGAGAACATGAACATGGTTCCATTAAGTCATTCCAGCAGAGGAAACTATGTAACAATATCAGAACATCCAGAGAGCTATGGTATGGGATATACCAAACTACATAAGAAAACAGCTGCAGACAATTTTCAGGACGGCAATTGTGCGGCATGTCTATTTGGGGCTAGCAACCTTAAGCACATTAACACTGTACAGTCTGCTTCCTTGCCAACTCTTGTCGGAGTGTTGTTGAATTAAAGGAGAAACTTCACCAGTCCAGATTTTCGATAAACGTTTGAGAATAAGAATGAATCTTTTACAGAAATTATTTACTTCCGTCGTTAAAAAAAAAAAAAAAAAAAAAAAAAAAGCCATCATGCTTATGCACTGTTCAAATAATCAGAAAAGAATTGCCCAACTGTAGTTTTAGTACAGGTTAAATGAAAATGTAAAATTTTAGGAAAATATTTATTAATACAAGATACTGGGAGTCGGTCTGTCTTAACGTTCAAATTATTCTTTATCACTTGTTCCGTAATTAAGATCAAGGGACACCAGGTCATAACTGTCGAATTGTCAGACCTTTGTAACAGAACTGTGAAGAGCCTTTGGAAACAGTGAGGCCCATGTGCCCTTGTCAAAGACTCAGAAATGCACATACTTGTTGAGAATGAATTGCTGAGGCACATCTATTGCTACAGCAATATCCTTAGTAAGAAAGAAGAAAATAAGTTACTTACCTGTAACTGTAGTTCTCCAGTATTGGAATCTTTCATAGATTCACATGCTTGAATCATTCCCCGTCGTCGAGATGGGAGTCCCGGTACAATTTTCACAAGTAATGTAAAGACATTAACAGAGAAAAAAAGGCCTTAGGCCTCTTCAATTTCACAGTCTATCAGTCATTTTGTGAAAAGGACCAAAACTGAGCCTCCACCAATCAGGCGACAGCACCCTTCAGAACCTCCTGAGAGAAGCTCCAGCACCTCAGATTTTCCAAGCACAAGTGCATACAATATGTTAAACAGAGAAAGAAAGAGGTGAAGTGAGTTTCTCCGGGGAGGCGGGTGGGTCGCATGTGAATCTATGAAAGATTCCAATACTGGAGAACTGCAGTTACAGGTAAGTAACTTATTTTCTTACTCCAGTATTGGAACTTTCATAGATTCACATGCTTGAATCAGAGAAGAGAGCAATAACTATGCACATTGTAATATGACAACACCTCTAATAGAAAAAACATTTTGACCCACAAAACCTTATCATCCTATATATCTATATACATCTATACGTATACACACACATATATACATATACACACACACACATATATATATACACACACACATACAGGGAATGCAGAATTATTAGGCAAGTTGTATTTTTGAGGATTAATTTTATTATTGAACAACAACCATGTTCTCAATGAACCCAAAAAACTCATTAATATCAAAACTGAATATTTTTGGAAGCAGTTTTTAGTTTGTTTTTAGTTTTAGCTATGTTAGGGGGATATCTGTGTGTGCAGGTGACTATCACTGTGCATAATTATTAGGCAACTTAACAAAAAAAAATATATACCCATTTCAATTATTTATCATTACCAGTGAAACCAATATAACATCTCAACATTCACAAATATACATTTCTGACATTCAAAAACAAAACAAAAACAAATCAGTGACCAATATAGCCACCTTTCTTTGCAAGGACACTCAAAAGCCTGCCATCCATGGATTCTGTCAGTGTTTTGATCTGTTCACCATCAACATTGCGTGCAGCAGCAACCACAGCCTCCCAGACATTGTTCAGAGAGGTGTACTGTTTTCCCTCCTTGTAAATCTCACATTTGATGATGGACCACAGGTTCTCAATGGGGTTCAGATCAGGTGAACAAGGAGGCCATGTCATTAGATTTCCTTCTTTTATACCCTTTCTTGCCAGCCACGCTGTGGAGTACTTGGACGCGTGTGATGGAGCATTGTCCTGCAGGAAATCATGTTTTTCTTGAAGGATGCAAGGACTTCTTCCTGTACCACTGCTTGAAGAAGGTGTCTTCCAGGAACTGGCAGTAGGACTGGGAGTTGAGCTTGACTCCATCCTCAACCCGAAAAGGCCCCACAAGCTCATCTTTGATGATACCAGCCCAAACCAGTACTCCACCTCCACCTTGCTGGCGTCTGAGTCGGACTGGAGCTCTCTGCCCTTTACCAATCCAGCCACGGGCCCATCCATCTGGCCCATCAAGACTCCCTCTCATTTCATCAGTCCATAAAACCTTAGAAAAATCAGTCTTGAGATATTTCTTGGCCCAGTCTTGACGTTTCAGCTTGTGTGTCTTGTTCAGTGGTGGTCGTCTTTCAGCCTTTCTTACCTTGGCCATGTCTCTGAGTATTGCACACCTTGTGCTTTTGGGCACTCCAGTGATGTTGCAGCTCTGAAATATGGCCAAACTGGTGGCAAGTGGCATTGTGGCAGCTGCACGCTTGACTTCTCAGTTCATGGGCAGTTATTTTGGGCCTTGGTTTTTCCACACGCTTCTTGCGACCCTGTTGACTATTTTGAATGAAACGCTCGATTGTTCGATGATCACGCTTCAGAAGCTTTGCAATTTTAAGAGTGCTGCATCCCTCTGCAAGATATCTCACTATTTTTGACTTTTCTGAGCCTGTCAAGTCCTTCTTTTGATCCATTTTGCCAAAGGAAAGGAAGTTGCCTAATAATTATGCACACCTGATATAGGGTGTTGATGTCATTAGACCACACCCCTTCTCATTACAGAGATGCACATCACCTAATATGCTTAATTGGTAGTAGGCTTTCGAGCCTATACAGCTTGGAGTAAGACAACATGCATAAAGAGGATGATGTGGTCAAAATACTCATTTGCCTAATAATTCTGCACTCCCTGTATACACACACACACACATATACACACACACACACACACACACACACATATATATAGATATATATAGATATACACGTACAGATACATGACAAAATACCAAGAGACACAGTAAAAAGAAATTATTATAAGACACTGTAACATGACCTTTGTCTTCAAACCCATTTACTTATGTGTTTGTCATAACGTTCGTTTATCTTTGTATACATTTCTGTTTTCTTCTTTTTTTTTTTTTTTTAATAGAAATATAAACAATGTGCATACCTGTTCTAGGATGGAGGGATGTAGGAGAAATGGCTCACGTTCACCTGAAGATATTCCTGAGAACCGCTTGGCCTACTGCTACTTCTCCCTGAGATAGAGATTCCAAGCAGTAGTGCTTCGTGAAAGTATGACAGCTCTTCCATGTTGCTGCCCTACAAATGTCTTGTATTGGCACTCCGGCAAACAGTGCCGCGGACGATGAGACTTTTCTCGTAGAATGAGCATGCACAGAGGATTGTAAAGGTTTGCCCACTGCTTGATGGCAAAAGCGAATGGCTGAGGCGATCCATCTGGAAATATGCTTGGATAGTGGGTACCCCTTCCTAGAAGCACTGTACGCTACAAATAACTGACTAGAGTGTCGAAAAGATTTAGTCCTGTCCAAATAAAATTGAACACATCTTTTAACGTCTAAGGAGTGTAATGCCCTCTCCGCCGGAGTAGATGGATGAGGAAAAAAAGATTTGAGGACTAAAGGTTCGTTTATGTGAAAGTCTGATAGAACCTTTGGAATAAAATGCGGGTTAGTGCGCATTAGCAGTCTGTCGTGTTTAAGCTGCAGGAATGTCTCTTGGATGGAAAGCGCTTGCACCTCGCTGACCCGCCTAGCTGATGTAAGAGCTACCAATAAGGCAACCTTCCACAACAAGAACTTGAGGGAAGCACAATGGGTCGTGCCAAACGGATGCTTCATCAGTTGTGCCAAGACAATATTCAGATTCCACGAAGGAGGCGGTGGTCTGAAAGGAGGATAAACCCTGAAAAGCCCCTTCAGAAATCTCTTAATCAGCCGAGAAGAGAAGAGTGAGGGTGTGTCATCTGAACGTCTGTATGCAGCTATAGCTGCTAAGTGAACTTTAATGGACGAGTGTGCTAGGCCAGATTGAGCTAGCTGTTAGAGATACAGTAATATTTCCTCTGGTGGTGATACTAGAGGGTCAATCTGACGCTGATGACACCAGGCACAGAATCTTTTCCATTTACACCGATACGTCTTGTTAGTGCTATCCGCTCTGGCTTTTGACAAAATATCCCTGCAGTCCTGCGGGATATTCAAATGCGTGAACTCTGTGGTGAGGAGCCAGGCTGATAACCGCATTGACTGCGGATCGGGGTGCCGAACCGGACCGTTGTTCATTGTCAGTAATTGAGGTGATGGCTCCAGTGGAATATGAGGTTTGATTGACAGGAGAAGTTCTGCGAACCAATGTTGAAGCGGCCAGTACGGAGCTATCAGTTTCAGAGTGCACGATTCGGTTTTCATCTTTGTGAGGACCCTTGGGATCAACGGAATGGGAGGAAAGGCGTAAGCAAAGATGTCTGACCAGACTATCGAAAACGCATTCCCCCAAGATCCCTTCTGGTGATGCCAACTTGCGAAGAACCGGCATTTGGCGTTGTCTTTGTTCGCAAACAGGTCCACCGTTGGTGTTCCCCACAGGGAAAAAATATGGTTCAGTACGGTCTGGTCTAGCTCCCACGTGTGGCAGTCCGATTTCTGCCTGCTGAGTGCATCTGCTGTCTTGTTGTTTATTCCAGGCAAGTGTACAGCTGAGTGTGATGCCTTGCTGCGAGGCCCAGTTCCAGATCGCTTGGGCTTCCCTGGAGAGGGTGAGATCTTGTGCCTCCTTGTTTGTTGAGATAGTGCATCGTAGTGGTGTTGTCCGTTCTTATTACCACTTGCGATCCCGAGATCCTGTAGAGAAACGCTTGTAAAGCCCGGTGCACTGCCTTGAGTTCTAGCCAATTGATATGCATTGATGCCAGATGCAGTGGCCATTTGCCACTTATTTGCAGATCCTGTAACACCGCTCCCCAGCCTTCCAGTGAGGCATCCGTTGTTATGGTCCACGGGGCTGGTTGCTGTAGAAAGGAAAGGCTGATTGATAGATGATGCCTTTGAGACCACCATCTTAGTGTTCTGATCATTATCGGAGTTATTTGTATCTGGTCTTCGAAAGTGCCCGATACTTGGAGCCATTGACGGTTTAGTTGCTCTTGTAAGGGGCGCATCTTCAGCCGACAAAGAGGGACCAGAGGTATGCATGAAGACATCATGCCCAACAGCGATTTGAACAGACTGACAGTAACCTTTCCTCTTCTCTGTATGGAACTTACGAGTCAGTAATCTTTGTTGCCTCTCTAACGTGGTACATGCTATGGCGGATTCTGTGTCCAGTCTTGCTCCTAAAAAGGTAATATTGCGTACTGGTAGAGGGTTGGACTTCCCCCAGTTGATTGTGAATCCGAGATTGGTTAGTAATGAAACGCACTTTTTTGTTGACTTGTGCGCTCCTGCGTAAGTCTTTGGCTTTATCAACCAATCGTCTAAGTATGGAAAACCTGGTGCTTTCTCCTTCTGAGAAAGGCTGCGACTGGTGCTAGACATTTGGTAAATATTCTTGGGGCTGATTTCAGTCCCAAAGGAAGAACACGGTATTGATAATGGCTCCCGGCTACGGTGAATCTTAAGTATTTTCTGTGGTCAGGGTGGATGGGTATGTGGAAGTATGCGTCTTTCAGGTCTAGAGAAGACCTAAAATCTCCCTGATTGAGACGCAGAAGGACGTCTTGTAGGCTGATCATTCGGAACGATTGCTTTTTCAGGTATACATTTAGTTCCCTTAAATCGAGGATCGGCCTCCAATCCTTCCTCCTTTTCAGAAAGAGGAAGAACCTGGAATAAAATCCTGTTCCTCGTTGGGCCCGAGGCACCTTCTCTATAGCGCCCTTGATAAGCATCTTGTCGATCTCCTTTTTGAGTTGTTGAGGGTATCTTGAAGGAGTCCTGCAGGGAGGGTTGGAGGGAGGTATCTGGATAAATTCTAAAGTAGGACCCCGTTTCACTAATTGTAGGACCCACTTGTCTGACGTAATGGTTTGCCATTGACTGAGGAATAAAGATATCCTCCCGCCCAGAGTGACAGGAGGCGGACTGGACGTAGCCGGAGCCTTGAAAGCATCAGGTTCTACGAGCCGAATCTTTGGCCGGACGGGTTGAGCGTCCACGGCCGGCAGGTCTAAGATAGGCTGGTTGTGGCGGCTGCCTTTGAGAGTAGTATGGACGATATTGCTGTGAAGATGGATAGGTGGGATATCTGTGTTGTTGATATCCCCCTCTGTATGAGGGTAGGCCACACCCTCTAGGACGATCTTCGATATTGCAGGGTCCCTAATGACCTTGCCGTGTCCGTTTTGATTGATTGTAGGGCTTCATCGACATGTTTACCAAATAGCGCCTGGCCATCAAAGGGTAAGTCCAGGATTTTATTTTGAACTTCTGGGCGAAACGAGGTGGCTTTAAGCCAGCCCTGTCTTCTTAGTACAGCTGCACCTGCGAGTTGTCTAAAAGCATTGGTCGCTATATCCATTGCACAGTCTATAAGCTCTGCAGATGTGCGTTGGCCTTCTTGTACAGTTTTATTTGCCTCCGATCTCGCATCCTCCGGCAGTTGGTTAATAAAAGGTGCAATGTCCGCCCAAAGCGGTCTGTCAAACCTAGCCAGAATAGCCAAAGAGTTGGCAGCTCTAACTACTAGGCTAGCCATAGAAGAAAACCTTTTCCCTATGTTATCTAGCCGCCTACCCTCCTTGTCTGAGGGTGCAGAAATCGGGGAAGAAGGATTCTTCGATCTTCTTTGAGCTGCCTGGGCTACTACTGAATCCGGAGGAGGATGTCCTGTTAAGCATGTTGGTGCATCATCAGGAGCTTTGTATTTTTTATCCAGACGTGGCAGTACTGCCGTGACTGTAGCCGGATTATTCATGACTTTCAGGCCCTCTTCCCACAGGTAGTTTACCATTGGGATAGAGCGCACAGACTTCTGAAAGGGCTCTTTAAAAATCGTACAGGAAACAGTGTTTGTTTAGTAGGTAACGGTAAGGCAAAACGCTTGGCTGCTCTCTAGAAGATTGGGAAATCCTCCAATGTCTTCTGGTGGGGATTCCACCTTCGATTGAGAAGGAGAAGAAGGAGCAGGGATAATGTATTCGTCCCACTCTGAGTGAGTGTCCATGCGCTCTCCTTCCTGATCCCCTTCTGAGATGTCGGTGTCCTGAGGAATTGTCATGTCCTGAGTGGCCACATTTGTGAGATGTAAGGACGTTGGCCTCTGATGGAGTAGAAACACCAGAAATAGGCGATGGAGGAGGTTGTTCTCCTTGAGGAGGAAACCTTCTGTTGTAATCCACTAACATCGCTCTAAGATCAGTAAGCAGGGAGGAAGGAATAAACGCTCCCTGTTGATATTGCTGTTGATCTGAGGAAAGCTGGGGATCATAAGCTTCTTCATATTCCTCTTCTTCCTGGTACTTTACATTCAATTCAGATGGACTGTGGGCTGTTCCAATAGGCCCTTTGTCATCTGAGTCGTCTCCCTCCAAAAGATGTACTGGCACAAGGGAGGACACCTTACTAGGTGATGTGTGGGTTGGTGTCAGCTTTTCTACACTTCTTAGATGTTTTTCTCTCGTCAACGATGTCGTCGACGACGTGTAAATAGACTTAGTCATGGGCTGTGCCGTCGACGCACGGTTATTTTAATAGCAGAAAGTCTTGCCGACGAGTCTACCTTCGACGACGGTAGGGCTGACACTGACATCAGCGCCGTCGACGATGACGAGGTGTAGACGGTCGTCGACGCTGAAGTCGTCGCTGCAGTTCTCGTCGACAGTGGGGTACTTGTTCTCGTCGACGATGTCGCCGGAGCCGTCGACGGTGTAAATCCAGAAGTAGATGTTGTCGACGGGAAGGCACTCACCGACGGTACCGTTGACGGTGGATCCGTCGACGAAGCCTTTTTTCCAGTCACAGAGGATGGCTTCTTGAAAGGCACAGATGGTGGAACAGATGAAGACTTTCTGTGCCTCTCAGAACTGGAAGAATGTCTTTTCCCCTCTCTACTGGAAAGTTTCTTTGGGGAAGAAGATGGGCTGCGACCCTTATAAGACCCTGAAGTAGTCTTTTTGAGGGCCTTTGAGAGTGGAGGGAGATCTAGAGCGTGATCTCGCCCTTTTAAATGATCTCTTAGATGTTGATGATTCCTCACTCTCAGAATCAGAAACTGGATCCTTCCTATGTTTTAGTTTCTGCAACCATATTAATAATCTGCCTTCCCTGTCTTAAGGTTTTAGAAGAAAAAGTACGGCAAATCTTACAGTCTTTGGCTGAATGATCTGGGTACAGGCAGTAAATGCAGTCTTGGTGAGGGTCTTCAGAATGAAGCCTTTTCTTTCCACAAGTCTTGCAGTCTCTGAAGAGACCCTTCTCCTTGTCAGACAGTTGAAAATAGCTGACAAATCCAATTAAATCAGTTTCTCTGAGAGAAAATAGTTGAAAAAAAGGTGTGAAGACAGAGCAGAGCTCTGAGGAGACTCCCTAGCACGACGTGCAGTAGAAAAACGAGGTGCTGGAGCTTCTCTCAGGAGGTTCTGAAGGGTGCTGTCGTCTGATTGGTGGAGGCTCAGGTTTGGTCCTTTTCACAAAATGACTGATAGACTGAAATTGAAGAGGCCTAAGGCCTTTTTTCTCTGTTAATATGTCTTTACATTGCTTGTGAAAATTGTACCGGGACTCCCATCTTGACGACGGGGAATGATTCAAGCATGTGAATCTATGAAAGTTCCAATACTGGAGTAAAGTAGTGTTCTTATGCAATATGCTGCTTCATCAAAAATTTACACATTACAAAAGATCTTCCATCACTGCTTTCTTATTCAAAGAAATTGCAAACCCCTTACTGATTCATAGTGACCTCTTTTCCTCAATCAGGTTCCAGACCTTACAAACATTTTCTGCATACTGATTGCTGAAGGGACTTCTAAATAACACTAACATTATTACTGTCTTGGTGAAAAATCGATAGGTAACTTTTTTCAAGTATCTGAAAATCAGAACGTGGACAAGTTGTATCCTCTCCCCAAGTTCCACAGAACTTTGATTTCAAGCCAGAACCTCATGTTCACATGAAGAGTACGATATAGTTCAATGCACACTTTTTCCTAGAGACCCATAATCCTTAAGTTTACTGAGAACGTTTTTGCACAAACTAGCATCTAGACAAGACAGGCTAGAGTGCCCTATCACCATCCAAAATATTCTAGGTCACTTTTGAAGGGTGGTAGATACAACTGACTGATTACGTGCATAACCATTTTCCAATCATGTGAAATAGCAACATTTAGATGTGTAAACTGTCCAACATGAGTATTGCCGAAATCCTGCTTGGACTATTAGGTGATCTTTACTCAGACTGAAAGACCACCTGATGCGCAGGCAATACCCCGAGACTGCATTTGCCCAGGTGGGTTCTTCTGAACTCTTATTAAATTGTGCATTCTATGCAATTCATAATTGAAAAATCAAAAGGTATTTTGCAGATTCTGTGTCATTGCTTTGCACTTTTTAGGATGTGTCCTGGGCTCTGCACCCTGAAGGTACTTTGCAACAGGGGTCACTATATAGAAAATACATACTTTGTACTGGGTGAGAATGGACATAAAATATACACCAAACAAACTAAATGAAAGCATAGCTATGTCCTAGAATCCTATTTTATTTGGCAGTTTGATGAGGACAGTGGACCAGAGGAATCCTTTCATGAAATATCCAATCTGATTGATCTACGCTGACAGTCTTATTGTCCCCTGAGAAAGATCACCACACTTGAAGTGCTTAGTGCTACAAATGTCAAGAAGAAAGACAGACTAAATCAAAGTATTTATTTTAGCTACACAGCTGTTATTTGGCTGCAATAAAAAAAGTCACATAAGCCTCAGAATTCTAGGCTTAGGTAAAAGCAGACTGCACTAAAAGCCAAAGGAGAGCCTGATTTATGGAGGTGGGGCTGCTCCGTTACAACATTGGCAGATATCCCACCTGCTGAAATATAAATCCTACTATATCCTAAGGGATTTATATTTCAGCGGAATGGATATCCACCACCTGTGTGACCGAGTAATCCCTCCGCCAAACTCCAAATCAGGTCCTAAGTTCTCTTGATCAATGATCATCAAGAAAAGATTGTTAGCGCAGAAAATGAGTGTAAAGGATAGCTCAGCATGTGCCTATCACTGCCTTTTATTAGGCATGTGTCTGTAAAGTTATGTTTATTCAATAAAGTATCAAGATATTCGTTATGAACCCACCAAGATAAAGCTAAATCATTAAAGCCCTATCAATGTTTTAACTCATAATGGACAGTTTTCTCTAGCATGGTGTACCAGATGCAAGTACTCAGGTGAAACAGCAGTATTCCTCTGCCCACTCCTACGCAGTGTTAAATAGTCCCAGAAAAAAAGTCTGGCCACTGAACTCCAGACTTCCACACTCTGCTGACCACTTACTCCCACTGCAAAACAGCAAGTCCATTACGTGAGAGTGGTAGCTGATTAGGTACAATTAGGTAGACAGCAGCTTGGGGTTCAACACTGAAGTTTTAACCAGAAGCACAGTGAAAAATCCAATTACCAGACGAACCTACACATGCACATTGTCTAGCCAGTGTAGACTCGTCAAGAGAAGTCAAGATATCTTAAGATCTGCATCAATTATATTATATGAAGCCAACACGCCTGAACTGTTCAAGTTATGAGGCAGTAAAAATGTGTCAGATTGCTGTCTACAAAGGAACTAGGCACAGGCTTTACAGACGGGCTAGACATCTGAGAATCAGTTACTCAAGCTTGTGCTTTATAAAATTGCCTGTTCCCCTCAAGTCTGTTTCTCACAAGCACTGGCTGATATTAAGTACTTGCCATATTAAGAGGCAGAATTACATCCGGCCTGCCACCTCAGCATCATCTTTATGGTAGTAAAATAATCTGCTCAAACAAGTTTTGTTTTTCAAATGTGAAAGGGCCGCCATTCTGGAAACAGCAGAAGAAAAAGGCTGAGCTGAATAAGGCTGTGATCATGAGACAAAATAACTGCCAGTCTGCAAATGCGGAACCCAGACCACAGATGCTTGTGCTAGGCAGGTAGTCAAAGTGGAATGATGGACACTTAAAAGCTTCCATGATGTTCAATATGACCCATAATACAGGAGTATGTTTGTCTAAAGTCGGATTTCATTGATAATTTTAGATGTAACAATCAGTTTCTCTTCCTGGGTGAAGTCTGTAGCGAAGTCAAGAAGAAACAAGCCTCTATTGATAAGCTTGATTCATACTAAGTTTTCAAGCATTTTGGCTGGGTGGGGACTTTACATCTAGGAAATTAGGTCCTTAAAGCAGTCTAATGCCAAACTGAGCTATAGAGGTGGTGGGTAATGAAAGATTCCTTAGTGAAAGGAATGGTGCTGGCTGTGACATACAATACACTCCCAGTAGCAATACCCAAAGCGAGAAGGTCAGAAGTATTTTTCAATATTAAAAATAGGTAACTCAAAATTTGTGAGAAGGAAACCTTCTGAACATTTTACTGAAAGAGTTACCTCATCCCAGGGCATTGATAGAGGAGAAATCTGGCACAGAAAGGCCTTGCACTCCTTTTTGGACGGCTTAGTAGCCCTCAAAGCTTTCACAAAGATAACATCTAAATTTGTTGGTAGGAGTCAGTTATAGGAACCCGGACCTATGTTATTAGCTTGACTCAGTGGCAACAAACCTAAGCAGGGAGTGGAGTATTTGAGCCATGCACAGAATGTATAATATTCAGATTCACTTACTATGGGAACATTGACATTTTAATCAATGACAACTGAAAGTGCTGATGCTTCATACAAGTAATAGACAATCCAGTAAACCTACTGCTTACCTGCCTGGGGTATTTTTTCACTAAGACATTACCCATATTTTGTGCTATAAACCATACATCCACACATGAACATTGGTTACTTATTGGCAGCATATGTATGGATTACTATAATCAAAATGCACATTATTGACCAAAGAACCAAAATATTAACTATGTAAGGGTAGGCCCTATGGTTTATGTTGGTATTACCAAGGCGGCACTGGCTATTGTAACTGCCAATACTTTTATAGTGTAGGTTATGAAAGGGTACTTTGAATAACCAACATTCTCTAATGAGATCAACTGTAAGCTAAAAATAGAATATACTTACTTCTGCCTTTTACACCATTAAACGTGGCAGTCTTAAATACATTTGTATATGATTTTGGGCTAACAGATGTGTGAGTGGACATCAGATGCCCAACGCTGATGGGCCTACCTTGGAGGTTTTGGTGTCATCCAGGTACCAGAACTTGATGTGGCGATTCCCAGCAGTGACGAAGTAGCTGCAATCTTCAGCAAATGACACAGCTGTCACTTTACTGGATACCTTGTTGGCTGCCACAACCACATTTTTCTAAAAGGAAATAGAGTCACAAATGAACATTCCATTTATGTTTTATTGAGAGTCACCACTGCCCAAAATTGCTTTGAACAAACAAGTGTTTTGTACCCATTTTTAGTTTTGGCATCATGTTGTGCACCAGTACTTCTTGGCACAAACTACTGCTCTCTTTTATGGCAGTGGAACTTTGGCCAAGAGTTTACACAACACTTTACATTGTATCCCTCTGCACAGAAGAGCCAATCACCATATTCACCCCTTTCGATGCCATTATGCATATTTGATTTAAGCATGAAAGACTAACTTTGAATACAAGGGTTAGCCCCAGTCAACTTGCTCAATTTTGGAAAAAGGGTACAGGTGCAGAGTAGTGGTTTACTTAACTACCCTGGACCTACAATATTAACCCTTGAAGCACACCATTATCAGTTCTACCACACACACCCACTGTTCAACACCACAGCCCACAGATGGACTATTCTTATGTCACTACCACCATAAAAACACTTATGTTCTCCAGTGAATACTTTTCTCTGTCACCCATGGCCATTGCTATCCCTTGTGGGACAGGTAGCAGGAAATTCCCCCATATACTTACCCCCAAGTCACCACCTACATCTTTCACCAACACATCTGCCCACACTACATCCGCCACGCTACCTTAAGCCTATCCCACACAGACTACATTTTATAGTCCTTTAAAGCCCAAGTCGGCAACGTGGTTAATGCTGCCAATTTCAATACTTACAGCAAGCAACTGGTGGTGATATCTTCATGGATATTACCAACAACTGCTTTGAGGCGGCAGTCCATTCAGAAGTCAGTACTGAGTACTGTATAACTGTTCGTCACAAATGCAAGAAAGAGGACATTGAGGCTATTTCCAAGTAGGCAATGCCAGACATTCAAACTGAAAAATATCAGCAAGAACGAGTAGCGATTTATGCGGACTACTTCTAGGTTCGGACATGAGGATGGTCACGTTATGACTGGCACAATTTACAACCCAGATCAAAGATACCTTTTATTTATTGTAAATATCTGAAAAGCCTACTAAATTTTCCCACTTCATTTCAGAGTAGATTAGTCAGCTGCAGTATAAAGAACACACTGAGGAGGAAAACGTTCTTTAAGCATGAATGCAGGCTGGAGGTATTAAGAAAATATGCAACTGTTCTAATTTTTAATATTGGTTTACGAATATTTGGAAAAATTAACATTCTGTTAAGACCTTCCAATTTTATTCAGACATTCTGGGTATTTGAACTAGCCTATTAATTTGCTTTCTCGGGTGTTTTAATTATTCATGGAAGCATGTTTAATATCTTAGCTTTGTGCAGCACACGGAGGTACATCTGTGGAACTGAAGACTTTAGTGAGAAAAGGAAACTGAACTCACTTATTCCCTACACTGCTGCCTATACCTCATACGACACTACCACACACACTCACACAATTACAACTACTCACCTTGAAGTGGAGGTTCATAAGTATTACATTGACTTAAATAAAATTCGTCTACAAGTGTTAAATGAATGTTTTGATTTGGTGAGGTGTCCTCCCCTTACCTTTCCACCTCCAATCTTCCTCAGTCCTCTGGTAGTGCTCAAGTGCAGATGAAAGCAGTATAGGTGCTATATACATCATCACCGCTACACCATTTACCCATTTCTAAATGCCCACTTAGCTCTATGCAACCACCTACATGCACAACGACCATCACCACAAAGGATTCCCCTATATTCACCAGTTACATTACAAACCCATGCACCCCATTTCAGAAAAGACAAATCCAAAACAGCACATATACACTAATTACACCATCTACACCCTCCAGCATCCCCCCCCATAATGCTACATCTACACTAAATCCTATGCCATATTCCATCACCTTGATGTTCCCCCACTAAATCCTCTACACATACATTTATTAGAAGTGCATTTAAAGCAAGTGCTCCGTTTTTACCAAAAAGATTTAAAAATACAGAAGCTGGTTTTCACCAAAGTATTCTTTCAATTTGCCATTAATCTACTGCACCTGCGATTAAAAGGTAATCTTCAATCACATCCACACTGAGATTTATTTAATCTTTAATTTGTGAGCAATGGTGTAGAATCATTGCTACTGCATGGTTGTGCCTGCACCGATGACCCATATTTGAGCAAAATATAGGATGGCATTTAAACAGAGAATGTTTCAAATTCACGGTAAGCAAATGGGGTGGCATAAAAGGTACCAGTGTACTTGTTAAGAACACCCCCTTTAAGGTGTCTTCCACTCGAAACCAATTTAACACCCACACTGGGGACACGCCAACATGGTAATCTTAAAACACTGGATACTGCTCGCAGACATACACTGTGCCAGAAGAATAAGTTACTTACCTTCGGTAACAAATTATCTGGTAGAGACTATCTAGCTGCCGATTCCTTACCTTAGAATTCCCGGGCATCAGCTTCGAATCCGGATTTTTTTTTTCTGCTTAGCAGTACCCTGCGCGTGCTGTCTGGTGGCATCGTTCATATCTGTGTGCATCATCTGGCTCTGCGTGACATCGTCAGCGTCATTGGAGCCAACTGTGACGTCACGGTCTTCTGTATCGGCACCACCCCAGAGTGTGTACGTCAGTTCTTTTCCACAACTTCCCACTCCAGAAGCACAGAGTCATGGAAGAACCAACTCTGTGCGAAATGACATGCCCTGAAAAAGGGTAACAATCTTAAACTACATAACATATCCGGGGAGGCATGGGTGGGTGTAAGAAATCTGCAGCTAGAGTCTGTACCAGATGATTCATTACTGAAGGTAAGTAACTTGTTCATCTGAGAGACTTCTAGCTGCAGATTACTTACCTTAGAATAGATACCCAAGCCGTAACCCCCTGTTGATGGGCTGCGGACATATACCTTATATGAGAAAGTCCTGTAGGACAGAGCGAGCAAAATGCCCATCGCTCCTAACTTGGCTATCCAGGCAGTAGTGTTTTGCAAACGTGTGCAAGGAGGCCCACGTTGCCGTCTGACAGATGTCTAGGACTGGTACACCTCAAGCTAATGCCGTGGTAGCAGCTTTTCCTCTTATAAAGTGAGCTCTTAAGCCCTCAGGAGGCTGCTTCTTAGCCAATGCGTAGCAGATCTTGATGCAGAGAACGACCCAGGGTGAAATGGTTAATTTCTCTACTGCCCAACCCTTCTTTGCACCAACGTACCCCACAAAGAGTTGGTCATCCACCCGGAACTTTTGTGCAGTCAAGGTAGAACAATGCTCTTTTTGGGTCCAGACGGTGGAGTTGCTTCTCTTCCTTAGAGGGATGTGGTGGAACAAAGAAGGTGGGCAGGGTGATGTTCTGACCCAGTAGAAAGGGGTCACCACCTTGGGGACAAAAAGAGACACGAGTTCTGAGAAACACCTTATCAGGATATACCCTGAGATATGGCAGTTTTGATGATAAAGCGTGCCTCTCACTTACCCTCCTGGCATATGTGATCACCACTAAGAAGGCTGTCTTGATGGTGAGCAGCCAGAAAGGACAATTATACAAAGGTTTAAAAGGAGCCCACATGAGAAATGTGAGCACCAGATTAAGGTCTCACTTGGGCATAACAAGGGGCGATGGTGGAAACACATGTAAAGCCCTTTTAGGAATCTATGTACAAAAGGAGATTTAAACAGATTGTTGATCTGGTAACCGAAGAAAAGCTGATAAGGCAGAAAGACAGCCCGTAAGTGTACTTAATGTGGAATCCTGTTGGGCGAGTGACGAGAGAAGAAGAAAGAATCAATAGACCTCTCTGTACAATATAATACAAGACGCTACCAACTGCAGGCATAAACAGTCTTGGTAGAGGGATGCCTGGCTGCCAGAATGAGATTACAGACAGGGAGGTCATAAACCATCAACTGCCGCTGCTCAATCTCCATGCATGAAGACGCAGAGTTAACAGGTTCGGGTGGAGAACCTGCTGCGACAGAAGATCCTCCCGAAGGGGCAACCTGATTGGAGGATTGACGCTCATTTTTAGAAGCTCTGGATACCAGGCTCTCCGTGCCCAATCCGGAGCCACTAGGATTACTTGGGCCCAGTAGTTCTTGATTTTCTTGAGAACTCTGGGCAGAAGTGGTATGGTGGCAAGGCGTACAGGAGGCCTGAACTCCACTCGCGACAAAAAGTGTCATCTAGCGATAACTGCCTTGGAAACTCCAACGCGCAATACTGCTGACATTGCGCATTCGCTTCGGATGTAAACTGATCTAATCATGGCTCTCCCCACTGCTGAAAGAGTCCATGCGTCACCTCGGGATGGAGATGCCATTTGTGATCTGCTAGGCATCAACATCTGAGTTTGTCCACCCTGGCGTTCAGAGAACCTGTCTGTTGTTGAACCATCAGGGTTATGCCCTGCTGTTCCAGCCATGTCCAGAGACGCAGAGCCTCTTGACAAAGGGTCCATGACCCCACACCGCTCTGCTTGTTGCAGTACCACATTGCAGTAGTGTTGCCTGTGAACACCTACATTAGCTTCCCTTTCATAACAGGAAGAAATGCCTTCAATGCCAGTCGGATCGCTCAGAGCTCCAATAAGTTTATACTGAGACCCGTTTCTGCCGGAGACTGTAGACTTCGATCTCTGCCTCTCTCAGATGGCCGCCCCATCCCAGAAGTGACACATCAGTCACTACTGTAAGATCTGGCTGGGGAAGGGAGGAGTCTACCTCTGACCCAGTCGCAGTTCATCAACCACCACTGCAGTTCTTTTGCAGTTCCCTCCGAGATCCTAATGGTATCTGTAAGATTTACCTCATACCACTGCAGAGCCCTCATATGCCATCTGGCATGTTGGACTAATAGGATGCAAGAAGCCATGAGTCCCAACAGCCTCAGAGTCTGCTTCATCGAAATCCAGTATAGAGGCCAAAACATCAGTATCATAATCTGAACATTCAGGACTCGCTGCTCGGGAGGATAAACCCGAAACTGCACTGTATCCAGAACGGCTCCAATGAAAGGAAGCTTTTGAGATGGAGTCAGGTGTGACTTTGGCACATTTATAGTGAACCCCAGTGAATGCAAGCGGTCAACTGTAGTCTGAAGGTGGGTGACGAGAGCCTGGGGCGTCGGAGCCTTCAACAGCCAGTCATTAAGGTAGGGGAAGACAAATCCCTAACCTGCACAGATGAGCTGCTACCACCGCCATCACTTTGGTGAACACCCGAGGGGCACTGGTGAGACCAAAAGGGAGCATGGTAAACTGAAAGTGCTCGTAGCCCACCTTGAACCGCAAGTAACGTCTGTGGGCCAGCAAGATGGGGATGTGAAAACATGCATCCGGCAAAGTCCAATGCTACCATCCTGCCTCCTTGGGCAGAAAAGAGCTGAGCTAGAGTGAGCATCTTGAATTTCTCCTTCTTGAGGAAGACTGACGTCCCTTAAATCCAAGATAGGGCAAAGACCCTTGTTCTTCTTTGGAATCAGAAAGTAGCGGGAATAACAAACACTGCCTAATTCGGACATCGGGACCCTTTCTATGGCTCTCTTGCCCAAAGAGCTGTAACTTTCTCATAGAGCAAAATTAAATGATCCTCCATCAGACGATCTTTGCATGGAGGGATAGCGGTAGGGAAAGACTGGTAGGGGTGGGAGTTGCCCTTCTGTATAATCTGCAAGACCCACTTGTCTGATGTTATTGACTACCAGTGAGGAAGATGAAATCGAATCCTCCCTCCAACTGGATGAGCATGGTCTTGCAGAACCATACTAGGAGGGCTTGAGCAATGCGGAGGAGGGGGGCTTGGTGGTGGCCAACCTCTGGCTAGACACTCTGGGTCTTAAAGATACCACAACCTCGTCCTCACACTGAATGCTGTGAAACTGGCGGATGGTGGCTGACTTGTGGCTGGCGTGGTATACCGCCCCTTCCGAAGCCTTGAAACGAGCGAAAAGCAGACTGTTGGTGAGGATCTGGCTGTAGCTCGAGAGTCCTTGAACCGGTCAGGTGCTGAATCTGCCTTCTCACCAAAAAGGTGTGAGGCATCAAAGGGCATGTCCATATGATTTGCCTGGACATCCCCAGAAAAGCCAATAGTATGTAGCCAGGCGTGGCGATGAAGAGCAACTGTCGATGAAATTGCTCTGCCCAGCGAGTCGGTCGTGTCCAATCCACACTGAATCGTAACTTTGCTACCTCTCTCCCATCCCCGACAGCTTGGGTGAGTGTGCCCCATACACCCTCCGGGACAGCCCAATAAGCATGAGGTGTTTACAGACCTCAATGGCAAGGTGGAGGAAGAAAACATCTTCCCAAGATGATCCAGCTTCTTGGATTCCATATCGGGGGGTGTGGGGCGGGGGTGGGGGGGAAGGAAGGGAAGGCACCACACTATCCGGGATTGGGTGAGGAAACTAGGGTCTGTAAGAGCTGGTCGATGGCGGCAGCCTATGGTCCTATACACAGGAGCCCCTGTGCTGGGCTTGGGCCACGTCCCCAGCAGGACATCGGTAAGGGCTTCACTGAAGGATAACATCGGTTCCGATGTATTCACCCCCGGTTGAAGCACCTCTGCCAGGATATTAGACCTGACCGGCACTGTAGGCAACTCTAGGTCCAAGACATCAGCTGCTCCACGCACCCCCATAGCATATAAAGCTCCCTTCTCCATAGCCACAGTAGGTGAGAGCATGGCAGTATACGGAGAAGTATCCAGTCCGCTGGCTTCCCCTCGTTCTCCATACCAGTCCTGCTCCATAAGGCCATACTCTTAAGGGTCCTCAGACCCCTCCCATTCCTCTCCTGTGCCTAGCTGATCAAAATAAGCCTCAGACAACGATCTGGGCCGTGTCAGCGCCGAAGTCTGAATCGGTGTTGAACGACATCATTCTGGCTCATCTGGAATAAGGGAGGGGCCTACCACCGCCAGTGGGCGCTGGAAGGGGCATTGACGTCAGACCTGGCACAAGAGGAGGCAGACTGTGTGAAACTGGCATCGTGTCAGATCAGATATCAGATCCTGAGGTCCCCAAAGGCACTGGGGCCGAAGATGCCGATGTCTCATCTGATGGGACCCATGCTGCCCCCGCAGGGGTAGCCCGCTCAAATACGAGGCGCATGTCTTCATAAAATTCCTTAAATTGAGCGGGGTCGCTCTGGCTCCCAGATAAGGGGGGGGAGGTGCAAAGACAACCCTGGTGTTGATTCCGCAGAACTGCACTCTGAACATCAACGCTCCCTAGATGCCTCGTCGGCCGAGGGGCGTGGCGAAGTCGCTGTCCACTTGGACTTTTTTGTGCCTCTTACCTGAATGCCCTGAGGACCTCGAATGACTTAGAGCTCCTGGAGCGGTGCCGCAACCTCCTCAGTGAGTGAGACCGTGACCTCCTCAGAGTCACGCCGACCGAAGAGGACTGCTGGGCCGCTAGAAGTTTGAGATCTCTCTCTCTCAAGGCCTTCGGAGAATGGCTTGACAGTCAGAGCAGGACTTCACATCCTGGTCCTTGTCAAGGCACCAGAGACAAACTTGGTGTGGATCAGTGACCGACATGGCGCAATGACATGCACCACATGGCTTGAATCCAGTCTTCCTTGAAGTCATTCACACAGACAATCGAAAAAATATTTGACAAAATGTTGAAAAATAGGGTAGCTCTATCTGGACCTGCATTTAACCAGCGCAGAAGGAAAATAACTGACGTACGCGCGCCAGGGTGGTGCCTATATAGAAGGCAGTGACATCACCGATGGCTCCAATGACGCCACACTGATCCGAACGACCCCACCCGATGGTGCGCACAGGGTATTGCTGAGCAGAAAAAAAAACCGGATTGGAAGCGGACGCCAGGGAATTATAAGGTAAGGAAGCGGCAGCTAGAAGTTTATCAGATTCACATTTGAATCCATTTCTTAAGCTGATGCTGGCCGCTCTGGTTTACGGTCCACATACACCCTAAGGAAAAGTAACATACCTTTAAGTCCTGGTTCCACAGCGTATGAATCTTTATTGAAGTTATAAAGGATTGAATAATTGTCTGCTGCCTGGGTGGAACAAACACCTTCCTGCCTAGCCATTTTTCCATGGGTTTAATATTGTAGAAGGTCTTTCAACCATGAATTCATGTGAAATTATGTCCAGTGGAAGTTATCAGAAATGTTATTTTTTTCCTGAATGTTCCCAACACTGATGTGGGATGTCTAACTTCATTTTTTTAAGTTACACCATTTGTCATGTAAATCCCCTTTTAACATTCTGTACAAAAAAGGTTAATATTCACCCTGGCATACATCATTTATTTTTTTTTTATTTTTTTTTTAAGGCCTGCTCAATTCATTGTACAGTTACCTGTCAGCCATCAGATGAATGTTACTACCAGGGAGGCAGGTGGGTTGTTTAGGATTTCAATTAAGATTCCCAAGATACAGAAGGACTACAGATACGTGACCTTCATAAATTAAATGACTGCAGGAGACTGCTAACACTATATTATGCGGCTGTATGATCAAAGAAGCAAAAATTTAAAAACAAATGCTTCAGAACTCAGTTGTATAAACACTTTCATTAAAGATTTCTAAATGCATCCTGCCCAACTTTAGACTCTGCACCAGAGTGCCAGTTTCTAAAAGGGTATAATAAACATACGTACCACCTCAATGTTGCTGGTTTGCAACATCTGAAATTAATACATGTCCACCTCACGCTGTGGGTGTAGCCTTTCCTCTAGTGGAGTGGGCCTTGGGTCTACCAGGAAGAGGTTTGTTAGAGAGCTGGTACCAAAAAATATTGTTCAGAAGTAGTCTGACCTTGCCTAACAATCATAGCAAACAAATAACTGATTAGTCTAATATCTTTAGACTTATCTAAAAACATAGCACTGTTGTAACATCTAGAGTGGAGAGCTCTCGCTATTGGTTTAGATGGGTTAGGAGAGAAACAAGGAAGAGTAATAGACTGATTAATGTGAAAATTAAATAGTACTTTGGATAAAAAGAAAAGGCAAGTTCTTAAGACTACCCTGTTGGCATAATAAATAGCAAAAGACTTAATTATATGGCTCGCCACTCATTAACCAGTCGAGATGACTACAATAGAAATGTAGTTTTCTATTGCAGATGTTGTAAAGCAGATGTGCATAGGTTGAAAAGGAGGGTTCATTTGTTTTGGTAACACCAAAGTTAACTCCCATGGAAGTAAATATTTTGTACTGGAGGAAAAACCTTAAGTCTTTCGCCACAGGAATCTTAAAGGATCTCTTGTGGTGATCTTCCATAAGCAATTATAGCTGCCAAACGAACCTTCATCCATTAGATTTGTAGCTTTGATTTTGCAAGATTATGCTAGATTAAGCAAGTATGGCAGTAGGACATCTCCCGGACCAGTAATGGGATCTTTAACATGATATAGGAGAAGGGCGTTTGGGCTCTTTCAGAATATTCATGCTGTCAGGGGGAAGATTTAAATGTCCATACTGTCTGATTTTAGGATCTATGCAGCCACATTAAAAAACTGAAGCATCAGATGCCATACTTGGCCCTGGTCTGGTCCAGAGGTCTGGTCTGCATGGCAATAGTTTTTGATCCAATAGGGACAATTCTGAAAGGTATAACTACCACAATTCCCTCAGTCAATCTGGTGCTATTATAATCATGTTTGTTTTTAAATTCTGTAGTTTGAGGATCAATGTAAAGTGGAATTGTTGGGAAGGTGTGGGCAAATGTAGTTCACCAGCTGATCAAAAGCTCATTGCCTACTCTGTTCTGGTCTGGATACCCAGATTCTGCATTTGCTTTGGTTTTCAGCCATGGATAATAAAAGTCTAATGTTGGGGTTCTCCATTCTGCAAACAATATAGTTTAAAACCGCATCATTTACACCGGCCATATGTGATTTTCACCGGGATGTCAACTGAGAAAATCTGCCTCTATATTCATTACACCAGGGATTAGAAAAGCTGTTAGATCTCTGGTTAGGACCAAATGCCACATGTTTTGAGCATGCAAACACCATTGCCTTGATGTAATTCCTCTTCATTTATTGATCTAATACATTGTCTGAAACATCAGTTTAGCTGAAAGAGCTGGTAAAAAGGCTTTGTGGCCAAAGTGCATTGCCTTCAGTGAAATAAGACTGATGTGCTATGTTTTCACTGACCAGAGGCCTGATTTGTCAAATGGTCCATATGTGCCCTCCACTCTGCTAGAGAGGTGACTGTGGTCTGTGTTGGAGTTTTCTTTTGAAATTTAACTCCCACTAATTTGTTCTGGTTTTTCCACCATCATGCTAGAGAGTTTTGCACCGAAATTGTCAGATGTGTGGAGCCTTGCCATTTGTCTGCTTTTTGAGACCACTGATGTTCAAGACATTGGTGAAGTGGTCTCGAAACATCTTGCATTTAGGATTATAAATATGCAAAAGACCATGGAGCCTAGAAGCAATGCAATGGAGAGTAGTGGTACTGCTAGAATGCATCAGATCCACAGATTTCTTTTGGATAGATAATCTGTCACATTTTCGTTTAGAGTATTTATCTTTGCCACTAGACCCACCAGACACTGTATTGGTGGTGTTGTTGATTTGCTTATGTTAAGAGTCCCAGTGGTTAATAATCTTGCTGTGGTCCTCAAGCCTTGATGCTTTTGGCCGAGTCTGCCTTTATCAGTCAAGTGTCAAGGTAGGGATATGCCAAGATCTATTTCTTCCTTAGATCAGCTGCAACTACTGCCATGCATTTTGACGAAGTTAGAGGGGCGTATTATAGTCCAAAAGGAAAAGCAGCATAATGATAATTTCCACTAGAAATGTCAGACATTTCCTGTGCAGACGTGAAACTGGACATGAAAGTACACTTGTTGCAAATCATTGCGCAAAGCCAGTTGCCTTTTTATATGCAGGTATATTTGACGGGGTGCTAACTTTCAGAATTATTCCCTGGTGATTAATCGGTTTATGCACTGAATATATAATTAAAAAGCTAATATTGTATTGCTATGTCGGGGTTAGAATACTCTGACAAATATATTTTGTCTTTTGGTCTGTATTTCGGTTTGAAAAAAACAATTCAGCACTTTCAGACATATCACCTTTAAAATATCTAATTCATTTTTCATTCTCAGCATCTCTTCTTCCATGTGCTGGCCAAAGAAGGCTGATCCTGAGAACCATGCGTTTGCAATCTTCAGTTTCAAAGACGATAGACAAAGCCATGAGTCATGAGGCTCTTAAGTGAGATTCCGTGACAATAAGTGGTTGCCGAACTTTCAGCTGAGTTCACTGCAGAGCTTATAAAACTTGATTAGACAAAAACCTTCTTTCAGCATCTCGATGCAATCATGCCGTCTACGCAAAGGTGAATCTGAGGAACACATTTCCATGTGTATTTCCCTGGGGTATCTGCCTAGGAGGGCTGTTACACTTTAACTGTGTGGAGACTGTCACAAACATCTTACTTGCTGCTGCATCCAACCTTCTCTCTGGAAAGGCAGATTACTCTGGGACTGCTACAGGTTTCCTTCTGACCAGTGCCACAATAGAGTTCTGTTTGGGATCAGTTTTAAGAAACTACTCTTGCTGAGGTGGGTTATATTTTTTTCAGAAGACGGGGAACCACCACTTTTACAGTAAAAAAAAAAAATCTGTCTTCTGCAACTGCTAAATAGCCAACAGATCCAGGACTAGAGATAAACGTGTTTAGGAGCAGATCTGCGTTTCTAATATGATAAACTGTTGGATGCAGTTTTTCCAATGGGAAGTTTAATTTTGCTGCTCCTCTAATTAGAACATCTTGAAATGTCAGGTTGCCATCCAGTGGAGACATTCCAGAAGGAGAATCTGCCAAAGAAATAGGCTTGAGGGAGGAGTGAGGCATATCTGAATGGGATCTAGTGAGTGAATATAATACAAGTCTTTTGCTGGTGAATGTATTTTGAGGAGATGCAGATGGAGGAGAGGTAGGTTTCCACTTCCTCAAAGGAGAGACGGATGTCACCTTAAAGGCCTTTAACCGGTGAAATGTCCAGGGCTCCAGAGGTGTTTGAACTGGATCCTCAAATAGGCTTATTGGCCTCGATGGTTAAAATGGGAAAGTGGGCTGGCCGAGAACTCATGCCATTGTTTAGCGATGACCTTTAGAAACGGTTTCTTTTCTCCTTCTCTTATCGAGTGTGGTATGTATTTGAAAAAGTTCATATTGGATTGAAGGAGACCTAGACCATCCTGGTGATATAATAAGAGTCGGTGCTGTTCTAGGTCTTTGTGACATTAATAGTGGCAGACGTCAACGAGCTAGGTTGCTTTGATGTTGAAGATTTGTCAATGTTGATTGTGCTCTACATGCTGGCAGGGAACAGGTTAATTTTTTTGCTCGAATCTTTATTTCATTTTAGTTATAAAAGCAATCACAGTTTGTGTACATTTACTGCAGTAAGGAAAAATCAAAAGCACAACTCTCGTTACAGCCTGTTCAGTTCAATCGTACTAACTTGCAGAGAACCATACACAATTAAAGATTCACAAACCGAGCCGATAGAGTGGTATAGAAGGACTAGCAGCGGTCACGTGCTTCCAGTCTGAGGCGTGCTCTGTGCTGGGAGGCATAGGATACACCGGAACATTGTTTTATTGGGCAGCTGCCTCTGTTTTACACAGTAAAGCAGTTAAGATCCAGCATTAAAATTGCTGGAAACAATACAACAAAACAGTAACCATAACTGGAATCCGTTCCCAAATCTCCCAAACGTTCGCCTCACATCTACACCAGCTCCACCCAACAAGATCCCACAAAGCACAGCTGCAAGGCCCCACCAAACCTGCCTTGCCAAAACCCCTGGGGAGGAGGGGGTTTAATCAGTCACCAGGCTGACAGGGAACAGGTTGATGTAACTGACCTGTGCTTTCATCAGGAGTGACAGCGATCTCTTCAAGGACGATCTTGAGTTGTTTGATGGTGAAGATCTCGAATGCACTGTGTTGAGGGGGTGTTGACCCATCTCCTGACGGGGAGCAGGTAGGTGCAGAGCCCTTAGACAGTCATGCTGTAGGTCTTGACATCAATCAATTTCAATGGGAATAAGGTTGATATCTTTCTCATATTTGCTTTCTGTAGATCTCCCTCTGTGGGAGTCTTAAGTGGAGACACAGAGGTAGGATCAGAAGCAGATCTTTCTTGCCGGCCCTTCTCCTCCCTCTTCAACCACCTTCACCTTTTTTTTTTGTGTTACAGATGTCACAATCTGACTGAACGTAACACTGGTAGGCAAACCACACATGAAGGACAGCTTGTGAATAAGGATGACATTCTGACTAGAAATTAATCAACGCAAGGAAAAAAAAAAGTTTGTCGTATAGTGGAGAGGAAACTATATCGAGTGAAATTGGTAAAAATTACTTCCTGACAAATCTTTCCAGAGATATAAACCCTCACATGTATAAGAGAACCTGCTGAAGCAAACGGGAAAAAAAAGACATCTGGCAGGTAGCTGCTAGTACAGTGCATTATGGCAAGGGGTGGCTCCCAGGATTTATAAAGGGGCATGACTACACTTAATGTAAGCCTAAGAAGCTGCATTTTTACCTTCATGTGCACAATTCTGAAAGGCGTTTTAGACGAGATGATGCAGCTTAAAGTTAGACATCCGGCAGCAGCATTATGAACATTCAGAAAAATAATTCAATCATTGACAGACTTCCATTGGACAGTTTCACATGAGTACATGGGTGAAAAATGCTACAATATTAACACTCATGGAAAAATGGCTACGCAGAAAGGTGTTCCAGGGTCCATACTGGCAGGAGAGAATTATTCAATTGTTTAGGACCATCACAGAAGATCCTATAATGCAGAAGGTGTGTTTCAGCTGCTCCAATAAAAGAGTGAGGTATGCAATGCTGGTGCCTGAACATTTAAGCAAGAATGTAGTGGTACTGCTGGATCAAGACACAAAAGCCAGAAAGGGAATATGAGACATTGTTAACCGATAGGGTGCCAGTAAAAGAATAACTCATAAAAAAGGCACCCTGCCTTAAAGAACCTCCCAGTCCCTTCAGTATCGGATTATGCACCACAGGTGACAGTTAGGTCGGGTCATTTTTACAGGGAAAAAAAAAAAAAAGGTGTCCTGCATACAGAACTGGACAGCTGCAACTGCTTTTGTCTGGGGAGGTCAGTGGATTGCTTAGGTGCCTAGGACTTCAATGAGGATTCCCCAGACAGAGAACTAGGATTACAGGTAAGCAATTTATCATTTTCTTCCAACAGATCCTCATCAAGTCATAAGCATTGAACAGAATAGCAAGTCCATCACACAGCGCACACCTGGAAAGAAAAGCAGCTCCTGCATTTAACAGAGAAAGGGGAAGTGATGATTAATTGTTTTGCAGGAGGCTGTCCAGTGGCTGCAGTGGCTCTAGATAGTCTGCGAGGATGGAAGTGTGTCCTTGCCTTCTGTTGATGCTGCCAGTGAAGGGTTTGAATACTCTGCTGGAAATACTATGTCATATGGTCTGAACCTTCTGCGAATTCCTTTTTCTTTTCCATGTCAACAGCCTTGAGTGTCCAATTCTGGCTTCATTCTGGACGTCTTAGTCCACACGGTTACCAAAAAGTTGTTACCAGAGAATGGCAGGTACATCATCTGGTGGTGTCTCACTTCTATCCAGTAAGATGTAGGCAACAACTTCTTGCACAGAAGCCATGTGCATACCCATGTGTCGCTAGATCAGATGCATCTGTACTAATAATCAGACTGAGCGCCAGATCTCCCTCTGAGTATTTCCTGAAAATCCTGCAACCTTCATATACGATGCCAATGTTCCACACATCTTTTTACCAAGGATATTGATCTGCTTACTCTGTCGGGTAGAACCAAAGGAGAGGAATAAGCTGCAAAGTATGATTTTGGTGCTGCCACCACTATCAAGGGAATTAAGAGGCGGATCCGCTCTTAGGGACAGAGGGTCCTGGTCAGGAGCCTTCTATTTTTTTTTTTTAAAGGATCAGAGATGGGGCAGATCGCAAAGATGCTGAAGTTAGAAATAGCTGCATCGCAGGCTCAAGGACACCAGGAACCAGTGGCAAAAGTGGTCTTGAAGCTATTCAACGATGCAACGTTTCGAAGATCAGACAGTTATTGTAGTTAATGGAATGTCTAAGCTCAGTTTTGTCGCACCTCTAATCAGGACATTATGGAAACTGAAGAGATCACCCAATAGTGACACTTTTGCTGGAGATTTATCTGAGAGAGCAGGAGAATGATCTCACACTGAGGAACAAGAAGTTGTAGATCAAGAAGGTGATCCTCCTACATCTGGATGATGCATTAGGAGATCTTCTGGATCTTGACCCGGTACTAGAGGTTCTAGATCTAGAACAGTGACAGACTGGACTTCTTGATCCATAAGGTGATGGCTGAACTCCTTCATGGCATGACATTTTGAAGGAACCGCAGCAGGTACCAATGCTGTGCCAGAATAAAACCTTGGGGAAGATGTTCATTTGGCGATGGCGTATGTGGTGTGACTCTTGAATACTCAGTCAGAAGTAGGAGGCACAATCTCTTCCACAGACTTAACCACCTGGGGAAGACATACCGGTGACTGACTTGGATCTAGCAGGACATGAAGGTCTAGATTCCACTAAATTTAGACACACATTGGACCTCTGTTGATGTCAACTGAGGTCTTTTCGCAGCATGGGAAAATGTCTGTCTTCCCGCATCGGTTAACGCTTCTCATTCGACTGTGCTTTTCCATGGGCCTCTACTTTGACAGCTCTTTCAACATTGACAGATGTTTAAGGCGATAGCAGTAGCGTCAATGGAGATGTTTGCCTCAGGGTAGTGCCGTGAGATTTTGATGGCAATGATGGTCACATGGCCTTTTACAGACCTTGATGGCAATGGTTGGTGTTGAGAAGTCTCGAAGTTGAGCGATGGTGTCTCCTTTCCGGCAATTTGACTCCACATCAGGCACTGGGTGTGTTCGGACGTACAGGGATGAGTTAAGTTCACTTTTGATGGTGTCTTAGACGTTGAACATACCAGTATTTTCCTCAACGTCAACCGGGGACCACTTTTTTTTGGTGTTTCTCACACAACCTCTATGGGAATCTCTGGAGAAAGATTGGTGTTCCCCAAGGCCTCTTGTAGATCCAGTTGATTCTCTCCTTAAATCCAGGAAAAAAAAGGTTGTTCTTATTGTAGGTACTGGCTAGTATCAAGTTAAAGTATTTTGAAGACGTTTTAGATAGATTTTTCCGAAAATTATTGGAAAAAAAAAAAAAAATCAGCTCAGTTCTTCAGGATCCTAACAGCGGGTGGTGTTTTTTTTTTTTTTCCCTGTACTCCCCGCACATGGGAAGGACAAATCGATGTTTGTGACTATTTAGAAGAGAACCACATTTACTGGTGGCGCTTGGGGACTACTCTGGATGCATGCGCAATCATGGTTCTTGGGTGGACTCACAGACCCAATTACGGGTGGTGTCTGCTAATTTTCTTAGGTTATGCTAGTACAGCATTTGACTGAATCTTTAGAAATATTACTGCTAATGGCTGCATACTTCCTTTGGGTCCACCATCACAGTTCCTGAGAAGACCACTAAAATAATTTTCTACCGGAGTCTGGACTTTGTTTCCCAGAACCCCGATTGTATTTAAGTTGCCATTTCATGTGCTTCTATATATATATTTAATAGATGCGTGAAAACCCTTTCTAAAATCTGGAATCTCGCATTCCTGATTTTGCAAAGGGTTTCCACACAACCTTTCATTTTAAGGGCAGTTGGGAAGAGTATGAAAACTTGAAGCTGGCAGTTGTTCTTTTAGGCAGTTTGAGACCAACTGAGAATCAATTCCAGGTTTCTAAAGGGGGAACTCAGAAGCAAGGTGTAGGACCAGCAGTGCATCTAGCAAACCTCTTCTTGCACTCACTCAAGAGTCCGGCAATATGTCAAGTTGTTTCTGCTTCTTTGTTGCCACTTAGTTGACCATTTGCTTTGTCTGTTCCCTCCTGTTCAACCTTGTTCTGCCTAATCTTACCTTGTTTTTTGTTTACACAGGCTGCCATGGGAACCGTGAACCTACTTTTCCTAGTGATTTGGAAGAAGCTAGTCTACCCTCCCTCACAGTAGCTCATCATGGTTCCTCCATGCCTAGAAAGCTCTAAGAACTACTGAATACAAATTATCGCACAGGTGCTACCTCGGTCAGCAGTACAGACAAGTCTGTTCTTTTATCTGCTTCAAGTCAAGGATGGGAAGTTTTGAACAAAAAAAATGTTTAGACAACTATTTCTACTACACTTCTATTTCACGTGATGCTTCAGTGCGGCCACAAAGTACAGTGTAACATAACTGAAGCGTGTTAACAACCTTAACACGACACCAAAATGATACACTAAAAGCAGTAACATGCTAGTCAGCACCTTGGAGCCTGCTTAGGCACAGGAAAGCGCTTTACGAATGTGACAATGTAAGATAGGAGCTCACGTTCCATAAACGGAAACTATTTTGATTACGCTCTGCATTAGATTACAGCAGCAGATTGCTCTGATTAATACAGCCCTTGCATCAAAGACATGTCTTCGATTACTTTACAACGCACTGAACGAGTGACGAAGGGTACTCATTTATTTATCCTTTTCTTTCAACCTGGCTGCACGAGCTGTGAATAATGCAGAGTTACGATTTGGGGTGCTTGGAATTCAAGGTCTCCAACTAGTGAACGCCCCCCAATACCTACTTTTCATCCTAGCGTATGGCTTAAAATGTTCACTTTATTAATACATTTGTAAACCAGTTATCAGTCTCAGGACGCTAACGTTGTGACAAGCAATAGCAGTGTCATTACATCAGTGTATATAGATCTACACAAATAATGAAAACGGTGATCCCTGTGCCAGTCGGTCCCGTGTAGCAGACATGGTTGAAGAGAAAGCTGTACCAACATCACAAGAGAATTCTAAACAAAGCCGTCTGCTCTACAGCAAAGCACCAGGAAACTACTGGAGAAAGGAAGCAGGAAGGGGCACAATCGTCACATGTGGTGGCGGGAAACCAAACATCGGGCGTCAGAGGTGGGGCGGTAAAAAAATAAATAGGAAATAAAAAACGCAGCCTCTGCTTTTCCGTTTCAATTCCAGTCAAAGCAGAGGAAACACGAGCAGTCTGTCCAAATGCAGTTTGTTGACCAAACCCCGTGAGGACCATGCGGGTCACAGACGTGCAGGAGGTAACAAAGGCTTGCTCTATGCAGGCTTTCATATCGCACTTCGGTTTTTCTATAACCCATACTTGGGGTGTTTCCCAAGTTATACCTACCTCAGATTTTACTTTAAAACCTTGCTGCAATATCTCTTTCCTAATACTTAGTCAAAAGTAGATCTGCCGTAGCCACCCACTGCCCCTGTGCTCTTTCAACAGCTAGAATAATCTTTAACTAAAGATCATGTTCTTAATTTTAAGCGTCAGTACTACTATTACAGAAAACGGGATCGTGGAACTTCAAGATACTGACATATATATGTATATTACACACACAAGGATAAACTTATTCACCTTTCACTATCTATAGATTTCAAGGATATGGGCCTAACAATGATGATGTGAGGACACATTGTTCCGCGAATGGAGGCTCGAATATCCGACTGTAAAGTGTTTATCTGAAATGAAAAGAAACTAAATGAAGATTAAGATGAGAAGAACTAATGCTCATAATGTCATGGAAATTAACTGCAAATATAGAGAACTGCATCTTACTTAAATAAGTGCCCAGCCCCCTCACTCAGTGGGGAGTGGACTATGGCAAATTATGTTGGCAGCCACACCAACATCATGTGGCAGAAAAGGCAGTGGGAGGTGCTTACAGGCTGAGGTGACTGAGGGGGCAGAGACAGCAAACGGGCAGAGACTTTTAAGGCATGGGCAAAGTGGGCTCTGGCCCAGGGCACCTGATAAAGCCAGCTCTTTCTGGAAGAGTGCCCTGACCTGATGACCTTGAGTAATTGTCCACTGCTCAAATTAACTCATATTTCCTTATACTAGTCCACCACTAATACTTTTGGGTTCCGGAGTAGAGTGCTACTAGCCGAAAAGCGCTTCGCCGCCTCATCAGAAGTAGTAAGCGCTAAATAAATACAATTTTAAATACTGATTTCCTTTAATTAGTTTTTTATGTGGGTGATGTGTGAGTATTTGTGTGCAAAATGTCTGCATTAGTGTTTATGCTTCATGCAACCTGCATAAAAAGGGGTTCTTTTGCGATCAAAACCGGTCCTCACCTATGAGAAATGGGAGGGTGCCAGATTAGGAGTAATTTTAGTGAACCCGCTGCTGAAGTACAATATTGAAAACACATCACTATCTCAATATTAGATAGTAACACATTTAGAATTTGGACGACTGTCTATGCACGGTCAGTGACCTGGCCAAGGAGGGCATGAAAGCTGAAACTGGATCAAGCGCTCCCTAACAAGGGCCCCTGAAATACATTTGGCAGAGGACCCACAAAATCCTTAAGCTGTCCCTGCCACCAGGACCTACAGCTGCTACTTGGTTGGAGGTTTGATACTCTTGGATCATGGAAGTGTCAAAAGCAAGAAGCCGGGCTCCCGTGGAACAGGCGATGCCAGTGTGGGAGTGAAGGGTAAACTACAGTAGTGTCACAGTGGCGCTTGGTGTGGTGTCCACTTCAATATAAGCAGGAGCACACTACAAGAGTAGCTCCACGAGCCTGGTGTAGGCTTTAAGCTTTATCTGGGTTTAAAAAAAAAAAAAAAAGCAATCCCAGTTCCACCAAAGGTGCCAAACCAGTGGGTATAGAAACATTACCTTCACACAAAGCACTTATACACATGATACATAGTCACCAAGCATAACAAGCTATAAATGTAGAGCCAATACACAGTGAGAACGAGAATAACCAGAAGGACTTTACTAAAATACGTAATGTTACTTTTAATGTGTGTACATATAAATATTTACGTTTTTTTGGTAAAGTCCTTCTGTGACCACGATTCGCCCTGGCTGGCAAAAACCTAGTCTTAATACAGGGAGTGCAGAATTATTAGGCAAATGAGTATTTTGACCACATCATCCTCTTTATGCATGTTGTCTTACTCCAAGCTGTATAGGCTCGAAAGCCTACTACCAATTAAGCATATTAGGTGATGTGCATCTCTGTAATGAGAAGGGGTGTGGTCTAATGACATCAACACCCTATATCAGGTGTGCATAATTATTAGGCAACTTCCTTTCCTTTGGCAAAATGGGTCAAAAGAAGGACTTGACAGGCTCAGAAAAGTCAAAAATAGTGAGATATTTTGCAGAGGGATGCAGCACTCTTAAAATTGCAAAGCTTCTGAAGCGTGATCATCGAACAATCAAGCGTTTCATTCAAAATAGTCAACAGGGTCGCAAGAAGCGTGTGGAAAAACCAAGGCGCAAAATAACTGCCCGTGAACTGAGAAAAGTCAAGCGTGCAGCTGCCACGATGCCACTTGCCACCAGTTTGGCCATATTTCAGAGCTGCAACATCTCTGGAGTGCCCAAAAGCACAAGGTGTGCAATACTCAGAGACATGGCCAAGGTAAGAAAGGCTGAAAGACGACCACCACTGAACAAGACACACAAGCTGAAACGTCAAGACTGGGCCAAGAAATATCTCAAGACTGATTTTTCTAAGGTTTATGGACTGATGAAATGAGAGTGAGTCTTGATGGGCCAGATGGATGGGCCCGTGGCTGGATTGGTAAAGGGCAGAGAGCTCCAGTCCGACTCAGACGCCAGCAAGGTGGAGGTGGAGTACTGGTTTGGGCTGGTATCATCAAAGATGAGCTTGGGGGCCTTTTCGGGTTGAGGATGGAGTCAAGCTCAACTCCCAGTCCTACTTCCAGTTCCTGGAAGACACCTTCTTCAAGCAGTGGTACAGGAAGAAGTCTGCATCCTTCAAGAAAAACATGATTTTCATGCAGGACAATGCTCCATCACACGCGTCCAAGTACTCCACAGCGTGGCTGGCAAGAAAGGGTATAAAAGAAGGAAATCTAATGACATGGCCTCCTTGTTCACCTGATCTGAACCCCATTGAGAACCTGTGGTCCATCATCAAATGTGAGATTTACAAGGAGGGAAAACAGTACACCTCTCTGAACAGTGTCTGGGAGGCTGTGGTTGCTGCTGCACGCAATGTTGATGGTGAACAGATCAAAACACTGACAGAATCCATGGATGGCAGGCTTTTGAGTGTCCTTGCAAAGAAAGGTGGCTATATTGGTCACTGATTTGTTTTTGTTTTGTTTTTGAATGTCAGAAATGTATATTTGTGAATGTTGAGATGTTATATTGGTTTCACTGGTAATAATAAATAATTGAAATGGGTATATATTTGTTTTTTGTTAAGTTGCCTAATAATTATGCACAGTAATAGTCACCTGCACACACAGATATCCCCCTAACATAGCTAAAACTAAAAACAAACTAAAAACTACTTCCAAAAATATTCAGCTTTGATATGAGTTTTTTGGGTTCATTGAGAACATGGTTGTTGTTCAATAATAAAGTTAATCCTCAAAAATACAACTTGCCTAATAATTCTGCACTCCCTGTACTATGTGGATGGCTGTCCCTGGTTTAGGGTGATGGGACACGTATTCACCCCACATTACGCTCTGTTGTGCTGCGGCAGCACAGCAGGTGGGTTCTCAAACAACTTTATTCAGTGGTGTGAAGAGAGCTCTTTAAAAGGCTCAACTTCGACTTCAGTTCATGGTGTGAGAGAGGGTTGGAGAAAACGTGAGCCTGCACCTCACGCTCCCCCGACCCCCCTCTCAAAAACCGGGACATGTCTGTTGCAAGTAAGTGTTGGGACACTGATAGTCTTTGAAAAACCGGCCTGTCCGGTCAAATACAGGGCGTCTGGTCACCCCACCAAGACAGTGAAAGACAAAGCTGTTGGAGTGTATGTAATCTAGGCCAGTACAGATAGATACCAAACTCCTGACTGGAATCATTGAAGTTCAATGAAGAGAATCACAAGGAGAGACCCCATTTTGGCAGATCTATATTAAAACAATAAAAGAAACAAGGATCTCACTAAAAGACAAGGTGGAGGCAGTTGCAATGGATTTAAATTTTGTATATGCCGACTTAAGCTATGTTACAGGAAGAAGTACCACAAGTTTAGCCACTGGTAGCCGATTCAAGGTAGAGTGGCAACTATTCATAAAAACTAGACAACGTTCTGCATAGAATGAATATATTGAAGAGATGCGTAATTGGAGGGGGGGCAAGCCAAAACAATGCTAGACTAGTGAGTTTACCAGACAAAATGTTGGAAAAATGCCCAGAGTTACATCTAAAAGAATGTAGAACTAATGCTGAAACCTAGAAGTTTAAGTATTTCTCCATCGAGAGAGCACAGAACACCAGTGCCGCCTCTCCAACTTGGGGTACCCCGTTAGATCCATCAACATTTGACTACTTTAGCACAGACATAGGGACGCGATACTCCAAGCTGCAAGAAGGAGGAGGAATTCAAATGGAAGGTACTCAGATTATGCAGTTTCCTCACTACACCCAGGAGATGCAGAGACAACATCACTCATTCAAGACTATGCAAAAGAAATGCCATGGCATTTCAAGCTCATGAGTGACCAGAGTGGTAAAACAACTCAAAGGACAGACGGCACACAAAAAAAATTGGGGTAATCACCATGAGACATTGAAGCTGGAGAAAGAATTTAACAAGACGAGAGATCAATGAAGAAGCTGAGAAAGTACAGGGGTGCGGAATTAAATAATATCTACTTGTCCATGTGACAGGTTACTTCTTAAATCTACTTGTCCGATAAAGAAATCTGCTTGTCCCTTTGGTGCAATGTAGTGCAGCAACAAATTGTGGCAGCAATCTCATTATGTAAGAGCTTTGATAATAGCCTCTGATTAGGTCTGTGCTACTACCATAGTAGGGCTTGAATACTTGCAATTTCAATCCCTACTATAGCAATTTACTCTTTTTGCCACCTTTCCACAGATCTACATACTTGGGTTGGAGGAAGCAGTAAGCAAAAGTTCTAGGGCTGGAATCCCTTTGAGTCTACAAACCTACTAACTTGTAAGTAGTAAGGATTTTCACCAGCTCTTCTCTAATCTTTTACCATAATGAGAAAAGGTTGGAAATGTACTCCCGACAAGGGCAGAAGTAGAAGTTCTTCTAGGGGTTGTTTTTTTTTTGGGGGGGGGAAGGGGGGATGTTTGAGGGAAAGTGAACTTTTAAACGCTGAATAGATTTTCACATGAACAAATCTATACATGCATATTTGCTCTTGCTAAAATGCAGTTCACAAATATATTCTAGGAGTATGATTTCCTGGTCTACTTCTGTAAGTTCTTGTGAATTCATGAAAGCCACTAATTTAAAGACACATACCATGGGTGCACTTTAGTGACTTTCTTTAAGAATTGGGTTCCTAATTAGGTCTGGCGTTAAAGACATTTTGGCCCAGATTCAAGAAAAGTGGTGCTTCACAGTGTGAAGCAGCACTTTTCTTGTGCACCCCGACGCCATCATGTGTGCGCTGTAATTAAGATACAGCGCGCCATGACTGTATTAGGTTCAATCGTGTCAACATTTTTTACGCTATTGTGGCGCTTTGGAAATTGCAAGGAAGCCCTTGATTCCATTGGGTGTGTCCTTTTAACACCTGCTTTCTGCAGGTGTTAAAAATGAGGCCAAAAATGGTGCAATGAAATCACATTGCGCCATTTTTGCAGGCCTCCTTGTGCTGGAATGACCCTTTACATACATTATGCATGGCACGTGCATAATGTGCCGCAAAGAGTCGAAAGAGTGGCGCGATGCTTGCATTGCACCACTTTGTAGATATGGTGAGGCGTTTTTGGCAATCTAATGCCACATTAGCGTCAGAAAAACGACGCTAATATGGCGTTGGATTGTGCAAGGCCATCCTTAAATTTGGGCCTTTGTTTTTATTAAACTTCTATTTCTCTATTGGTTGGCTTTACTGCGAGTGATTGCATTCTGCTCTTCCACAAGGAGCATGCTGGCACACAAAGGTTTGTTCAGTGCCTGGAACCACTGTGGCAATCAGTGGCGTAACGAAACTGGAGGCCCCTCCCATCCCCCCCTGCAAAGAACATGGAGGGCCCCTCCCTCCAGAATCACTCTGTACAGGTGCTGTGCCTGGGAGAGGGGGGGGGGGGGGCCTTGGAAGGGGGCTGTGGGCCTTTGTTACACCACTGGTGGCAATGTGTGCTTTTTGAGACCAAAAACTTTTGTTCTTTTTGCCAGTGTTTGTTACAATTTTAAGGGCTTGGCAGCTCCCATAACAAAGTGTTACAAAATCCATATCAAAACAAGACAGGCATTGACAAAACCAAGAGACTCTCAAAAATGTTTGTATCGGTTGGCTTTGCCAGTGGTCGTTTGTTGTGCTGCTTCTTTTAATGGACTGAAAATGGTTACACTGGTTTTTCATTAGGAATATTTCTGGAAATACTAGCATGCATAAGCACATTTTACTAAATTACGCTTCAAAGAAATAGCACCTAAAATTTCATAGTAGCAAAATGTTTTTTTCCCTACTTGTTTTTTTCTGAACATTGAATTTTGAAAGCAAAGAATCATCACTCTTGCTTACAAGCTGCTGCAAACATTTGCATTTAATCAGAGAGCATTCTGGGATCATTAAACTTAGCCTCATATTGTTAAACTTTTCAAACAAGTGTGTACATTTTCTTTTTTTTTTTTACTGGATCCACTGTCAATAGTGCAGTGTGACATTAAAACTTTTATTTACAGCGCTCACCCTAATAAAGGCTTTTAATTAATTAACCCTAAACACAAGTTTGAACAGCATTAACTTTTGGACACTACCTCAGTTGCAGACACTTCCCATCTCTTAAACCAGCAGCCAAAGGGTTTGTGCTGCAGGGGGTTGGGCCTACTTGTCCCAAGGACAAAAACAAACATGAAAACGTATTGCCCTTGACTCCAAACAATATATCCCGGGCGTCAGGCAATAGGAATTCCACATCCTTGAAGCATATGCTAAAAAGCACCCATAAATAGAAGATGAACTCAGATGGATACTCAGAGCCATCAATAAGGTCACGTAAAGAAAGAATTGCTGACTTTGAACCCAGCCCAAGGAGAAGTGATATATATCACATCATGGAAAAAGGGTGGGTTAGCGAAAACTCAAGTTTTAATTATTTTTATTTATTTTTAAAAGTATTTCTTATATTTTATATTGTTAAAATTTCTGAAACCTTATATTCTGTTAACGTTTCTGTAACCTTACCATAATGGCTTCTATGCAGGACAGGAAAAGCGTAATGATTGTGATTATGGGTGGGAATGTGGGCACACAGAAAAGTATCAGAATGTGTCTGCCATGTACAGATAGAAAATGTGAAATACCAGGATACTACCATAGTGACATGCGAAAGTTGGATAGGAACGTGCACACAAACGGATAAACAGACTGATATGATTACAGTGATAACACAGGATTCCATGGGGCTAAATGCAGAAAGAGCAAGGGTGGAAACATACATACGCAGGCAGATCATACAGATCACCTGCCTACAGGAGATACACCTGCTTGTCAATAAGGCCAATAAAGTAGAACTCGAATGAAGAGGTCAAGTATATTATGCTTGCAAAAGCACACAAGCAAAAGTAGTGGGATTGTGGAAGGCCCTAGCCAATGTTTAATTTGTAGAAGAATAAGAGCTGGTAGTGAAAGCTCTGCTCAGAAGCCCGTAGCCAACACCAGCACTCCATAGTTTGGAATCCACCTCATGTCGCCAATTGCCTACCAGAAACACAGCCCCTTTATCTCACTCATGTTCATGTTTTCTCCCTTTAAGACACCTTTTCCACCTTTGTTCGCCATCTTTCCCCTTTGAACATTTTCACTCTTACTCTCGGGCAACGTTCGATAAGGAGAAGGGAGTGCCGGTGGGCACCACTGGCATCCACTAGCTCAAATTAGCCACTGCCACTAGTATACCTTCCATAGAGACTCCTATAGTTAGAAAATTAATTGTTAGTTACAAACTGAATTTGGATTGGCAGGGAAATAGTGGGCATCTATGCGCTTAATACAGATTACGGGATCCTCCGTGACAGGGTGGCATCTACTTGGGATCAGCCGTAATCTGTATGGGAGATTTTAACTGTGTTAAACGGTAATCAGACCACCGCAGTGCATTACATAGGCAGTGAATGTCAAGAGCACTGCAATAACTTATGGAGGAATTGGATTTAGTGGAAATATGGAGGGAACATAATCCCCTAGCAAGATAATATCCACACTATGCACAGACCCGCGACATCCTCTACAACAGATTAACCGTTAAGCGATAGGCATCGTTGCATGAGCCCAATAAAATACAATGAGGCTAGAGTCCCAGCTGATCACTCACTAGTGAGTTTAATACAGCACAGGCATGCACAGACCCAGGACCCTGACATGGAAATTACCACTATTGGTACTGTGCTGCGTAATTTCACATCGTTTAATGAAGACAGTAATTGAAAATCATTTTATCAAGAACCGCAACACTGCTAGCAACAGGGGAGTAGAGTGGGAAGCCCTGGAAGTTGTAGAGGTACAGCTACCAGATCACGTTATTTATAAAACAATCAGATGCAGCACCTTTACTAAAGAATGTGAGCTAGCAAGACTAGAAGGAGAACAACGCATAGACCGCATAGAGGCGATAAACGCATTCAAAACTGAAATATTGGAAAAAGCCAATCAAAACCACTACTTCAGAACAGGTCTTTCCTGCAGGTGCTGAGCTAGTAGGGAGAAAGTGGCCCAACTGTGGCCTTCCTTTTGAAGAAAGAAATAGTACCTGCTAGCAACACCACTGTCGTGGGTCTATTTTACTCAGTTGCTTGGGCACGGTGATCGCCTAGTTTAGGCCTGCTAATAGCAGTAGCAGCGATAGTTTAGACACCACCACAAGAGTTGCCCACAGGAATATACAGCACACAATTAGCAGCGAGGGTTACTATTTACAATCTGACAAATCTAACTGCTGCGCCACAGCCACGCTCAGGGGCGGCTGACGCTTATCTGCATATAACTGATTTGACTCCATTTCCGGAAAGGGTGACTCCCATTTCTGCTTCCTCTAAACATGAAGATTCCATGTGGTTGGGCTGATTATCCATCCCTGCAATTGTCCCACTGTGATCAGTGACTAACCATGGACAGGAAACCGAGGTGCCCAAAGCACAAGGGGATGGGGGTGGGTTGACAACATCCATACACCTGTGTAACACCAAGCTTGTATTAAGTGATACTTAGGGGTGTTCCTACTCGCAAAACAAAAACAGCACTAACAGATGTAAAGTATTTTTTAAATAATACATTCTATCGTTTAAGGTAAATTCAGAAAGTACTGATAGACTCATATGACGGAAACAAAAAACGAAAAAATAAATTCATAAAAGATTAATACAAAGCATCTCTAGAGATTTTCCCAGATTGTTCACAGCTACGCAGACACTAACACTAATTTATGAAAACCAATCTGAGAAATTCCTTAATGTGAAAAGAAAGAAGCAACGATCCTGAACGACCAAGTTTAATCTACTTTTTCCCCCCCAGACAAAACCAGAACTATTCTCTTCTCCATGTGCTCTCCCCCCATTTCTCCCCAATCCTCGCCCAGATTCGAATCGTACCAGCCATGCGCCCCTTCTGTGGTCTGAACGTACATACCTTCCACGACCACACGTTGACAATCATATCGTGTTGGTAGCCCACGGACACGATGTATTTGGAGCTCGGGGAAAATGCCACACAGGCCACTCCATACTTGTGCTCCTGGAGTTCTGCCACTTGGGTCCGCTCTGCCACATCCCATACTCGTACTGCTGGCATGTGCCCGCTCTATGAGAGATGTAGAACAAAGGGTTAAGAAAATAAGGATGTACCACTGTTCTGGTAGAGCGGAGTACCTGAACAGAAGCGTGCATAGAACAGGTTCATTCTTCAACACTCAGGACACAAGGTCCTTACAGACTCAACACAAATTCCTACTGGATTCTAACAAACTCAACTCAATGGACAACCGCCCTTTACGGTGAGCTCAAGTAGATCGGATTTATGGAAAACATTTCACAAAACTCGAGTGTGTGTGCAATTTACACCATAAAAATGTGCAGTGTAAAAGTAACATAGGAGTATGTGTGCAAAATATCTACCCAATCACCTATTCAGCAAATGTGGGCAAAAAGTGTCAAAATCCTCAAACGAGCTTGGTTTACAAAGCTGTGTGAATGTACATGTACTCCGCATCAACTGCACACAATTTACCAATTGTGCAATTTTTAAAATGTACAAGAAGGAAAATCTAATGATATAGATTTCACCTACCTCGACTAAATAGGAATTTTACGAGCAATTAATGTACAACTGTGAGTGTTGTTGGAGTAACTGGTGGCCCACCGAGCGTGAATAAAATCCACAGCCACTATTTTATCCACGGCAAAGGGGACGAATAAGACAGTAGCTGCATTAGCAAAGGCTGGGCATATTTAAGCCCCCTCGAAGACTGGATGCCAGGCACCTTTACTAAATTGGGCTTCCACAGGACACCATCTTAAGGATCAAAAGAAACTAAGAAACATGAAAAAAATAGTTTGGTCTAATGCGATGCACCGAAGACCAGCGGGTTGCCAACCACCTAGCAAAAAATCCAGGTTTCGAGGAGAAAACGGTATGCATTTTAAGAATAATTTAAAGATTATGAAACGCCAGTTCAAGGCAGTGTCACACTTGGCAGTGAATCGCCACTTTAGATAATTCACAGAGGGTACTCGTGCATGTGGAGGGCGCAGTGCGAGAAGGTCTACACACACGTCCATAGGGAAACATGACAGTACTAGGGGATGGTCGTGACCTACCCTGACAGGGGCACACCACCACCACCACCACCACCACAGGCCACATATGAATGTGTATTGCTCTGCTTTCACAACACCATGCCACAAACACTGAAAGATCGAAATATTAAACTCTTCAATGCCACCTAATTGCATCAAAAAACACCTGTGGGTCAAATGTGCATAGTCAGAACTGAAAAGACAACCACAGACAAAACCAATTTGTAAAAGTACAATTTGATGTTACTTTTTACTTCAATATTAACAGGGCAAAATTCACAGTTGCAGTTAAGATGTTGGCCAATCTTGTACCCTTTCAAACAACCCACAGATTGCTCACTCAAACAGAGGGGCATCATTTACCAATCAAGGCATATCAATTGACTTCCCAGTGCTTCCACAAACTAACATTTTCAGAGGCAATAGAACCACGACAGACTCCACAGGCTATACAGAAGAGACAATGGCATGTGCGGACCTAGAAACAGATCTAGTAAGGTCTTCTATAGGCTACAATGCTATCTAAGCACATACCACACAGCGAAACAAACATTAACCTTGATGAAGAGATCTGGTCGAGGCCCAATAGCCCCCTGGGAAGCATTACCATTATACCTTTTGCAGTACTTATGTAAATTCCTTTTACCTAACAGACACGCTGGAACAGCTGTGGCTGTGATAATGGACCGGCGTGGTTCTGAACTAGAAATAATGTCACTAGGAAGATTACTCTCACTTGTACAGACTCGAGTGATTACACAGAGAAGGCAGGGTATAAGGATCACCAAATATGGACCTTTTTGAGTATAATCTAGTTTGGCAGTATTGCTTGAAAGGCATAGAAAAACCTGTCTAGCCAACAGGTGAATTCCAAGGAATTTTCTGCTGCTCTCAGATGAGAAGCAACCTATGGACACTTATAGCTATACTGCCTTGCAAACTGATCAACCCAAGGAAAATCATAATTGTGGACTATTACCCCCAAGAATCAATCAGTTGATCTGTCACTTATGATGTGCAGAGTAAGATTTGCTGAGTGTGACTGCTGAGATACTGCTTTTGCTCTCCAGATAAAAAGCTTTTATTAAGGAGTTTTTGAGAATGGAGAGTCAGGCAGTGAGTAGTTTTAGGGTGTCCAATAAGACCGAAACACATCTGCTGCCACATTAAAGGGACAATCTAATACGCAACATTTCAGGGGAAATAAACACCACTCAACATGTCTATAAAGAATACTTGGCTAAACTAGTAACAAATTCGATTTAAAATGAAGGAAAGATTGAGGACTGGAAGAACATGACTATTCGTTAAGCAGATTCTTGTTAAATAAATTTAAACACGGTGTGTGAAATAAAACATTGATATTTCTTCAGATGTGTATACTATCAAGGCCGCCCTGGAACCTTATCAATGACTGAGAGAAACCAAACATAACTCTATGGAGTTAGACTGTGCATAAATAACGAAAACATCCTGCCCCACTTTAAAGTTTAATTTGTTACGTAAGAACATCTCCCAGTTGAAGGAGAAAAACCTCATGACTGCTCTACTGAGGCTTGGTCTAATGGTCCACATAAGATGCGTAAGAGCTCTGCAGAGACCCAACGGTGAGTGGATGCTATCACAGACCCACTCACAGGTAAAGTGCGCTCTGCAGATACATAGTCTTAGTGTGCATCATCAGAGCTTCCCATGAGTGGGTGGAGGGCATCTCCTTACAAATGATGAATACTATCCATCAGACACAGATTGCAACCACGATTGTGGTCCCTAAATGTAAAGACGGTTACATGATCAAGAAGCAAAATAATTAACATAGCTCCTTGGTGGCCTGGGATGCAGAAAGGCTGGTCATGTAATCAATTAAGAACATTTTCATGAGTGATCTGCACAAAGAGGCCCCTTGAACCGCTCTCAGATGTTGGGAGGATAGCCCTTGTCAAGATGATTATGCCGCCCCACTTATTGTATTTCTTTGCCAACCTGCCCCTTTGTGTCCCTAAATATTTCTTTCAAACACTCAAACTCACTAAGGATCTCCTCTGGCACAATACACACTGCAAGGTGGCGCTCTGTAAACTTCACTCACTGTCCGCTGAAGGGGTACTGGCCGTCCTCAACTTTGAGCACTATTTGACCTTGCAGCTGCAATGGGTGGCCAGATGGCTGGCAGGACTCCACCTATCAAACACAGCCACATTGGCCCTAGCCTGGAGTCAGCCTCATGACATACATTTATTTCAACACAAGAGAAGGGACCGGGAGTGTTGATGGTCCAGTGTACGATCTCCCAACAATAGTAGCTAAATAAAGGTACACTGTTCCAAAAAAATATAAAATGAAAACAGGGAAGACCTGCAATTTCAGGAGCGAGAACACTCAAGCATCCTTCTGGATGACTAGCATCATCATCGGGAATAGCTCCTCGCTAGGCTGGCGCCGCAATGCCTAGTGGGCACCCCGAAGTGGGGGCGCTCAGCCAACTTTTTGAGACTGTGACTAACAAGTTCAACTATGCAAGACAAGGGTGCTGTAAGTCACCATCAAAAATGAAGAAAGAGGTTTAAAATTGGGTATTCATCCGTTAAACTCCATCATTTAATCAGTCTAATATACAAGGATGAAGACCAAGGTTAAGAACATAGTTTTGAAAGTAAAGTAGAGGATTATGCTCAAAAAACCTTTCAAAAAGTGAATATGGTAGAGTGTTCTAAACATTAAAAAGAACCTCTATGATATGGTCGACATGTTTCGCGTCTATTGGTCCATCCGGATCCATTGACGCTTCATCAGGACCTACGTAACTAGATAACAGACCTCTTTAACCCCTTCTGTGCCCAGGACGTAATGGTTACGTCCTGAGGCACAGTGCTGCTGAGCCCAGGACGTAACCATTACGTCCTGTGCACAGAGCCCAGAGGGAGCGCTCTCGCTCCCTCTGTGGGGTTCCCCCCCACCCCCCCAAGTCAGGGATGGAAGGGGAAGCCCTTCCCCTCCCACCCCCGACCCCCCCAACCCCCCCTGTGACGTCAGCGCGCGAGCGCGCGCTGATTAGTCACAGGGTCTCCCCCATCGCGCTGGAAGCAGAGCTTCCAGCGCGATTGAAAAAGAAATGCTTTTGCATTTCTTTTTCAATCCCATGGGGGAGGCCCCGAGAGGCTTCAAAGGGAAGGAAATGTATTTCCTTCCCTTTGAAGTCTCTCACAGGTTTCAAAAGCCGGATTGCTTGCAATCCGGCTTTTGAAACCCCACTAGACACCAGGGATTTTTTTTTTCTTCTTGAAATTGGCAAAAGGGAGCGACCCCTTGGGCAAGGGTCGCTCCCAGGGGGGCATTTTTTTTAGGAAGGCCTTTTCTGCCCCCCCTGGGGGCAGATTGGCCTATTATTAGGCCGATCTGCCCCCAGGGGGGGCAGAAACCTCTAGGCACCAGGGACCATTTTTTTTTTTGTGATGAATTCTTTTTTTTTTAGGTGGGGAGCGATCCCTTAGGCAAGGGTCGCTCCCCTACGGGGCAATATATATTTAGGCCATTTCTGCCCCCCTTGGGGGCAGATTGGCCTATTTTGATAAGGCCAATCTGCCCCCAAGGGGGGCAGAAACCATTAGACACCAGGGAGTTTGTTTTTGCGCGCGAATGTCACGCAACAAAGCGACCCCTTTGGCAAGGGTCGCTCCCAGGGGGGCAATTTTTTGGGAAGGCCTTTTCTGCCCCCCCTGGGGGCAGATCGGCCTATTAGGCCGATCTGCCCCCAGGGGGGGGAAGAAACCTCTAGGCGCCAGGGCAAATTTTTTTTTTGTGTTTTTTTTTTTTCTTTTAGAGATGGGGAGCGACCCATCAGGCAAGGGTCGCTCCCCTGGGGGGGCAAATTGTATTTAGACCATTTCTGCCCCCCTGGGGGCAGATTGGCCAATTTTAGGTCAATCTGCCCCCAAGGGGGCAGAAACCACTAGGCACCGGGGATTTGTTTTTTGGCGCCAATGTCACGCAGGGGGAGCGACCCCGTAGGCAAGGGTCGCTCCCGGGGGGGGGGGGCAAATTTATTTTAGGCCATTTCTGCCCCCCCGGGGGACAGATCGGCCTATTATTAGGCCGAACTGCCCCCGGGGGGGGGGGGGGGGCAGAACACTCTAGGCACCAGGGCAATTTTTTTTTTGTGTTTTTTATTTTTTGTTGTTTCTTTTTTTTTTTGAGATGGGGAGCGACCCATCAGGCAAGGGTCGCTCCCCTGGGGGGGCAAATTGTATTTAGACCATTTCTGCCCCCCTGGGGGCAGATTGGCCAATTTTAGGTCAATCTGCCCCCAAGGGGGCAGAAACCACTAGGCACCGGGGATTTGTTTTTTGGCGCCAATGTCACGCAGGGGGAGCGACCCCATAGGCAAGGGTCGCTCCCGGGGGGGGGGGGGTGGGGGTTGGGGGGGCAAATTTATTTTAGGCCATTTCTGCCTATTATTAGGCCGAACTGCCCCCGGGGGGGGGGGCAGAACACTCTAGGCACCAGGGCAATTTTTTTTTGTGTTTTTTTTTTTTGTTGTTTCTTTTTTTAGAGATGGGGAGCGACCCATCAGGCAAGGGTCGCTCCCATGGGGGGGCAAATTGTATTTAGACCATTTCTGCCCCCCTGGGGGCAGATTGGCCAATTTTAGGTCAATCTGCCCCCAAGGGGGCAGAAACCACTAGGCACCGGGGATTTGTTTTTTGGCGCCAATGTCACGCAGGGGGAGCGACCCCGTAGGCAAGGGTCGCTCCCGGGGGGGGGGGGGGTGGGTGTTGGGGGGGCAAATTTATTTTAGGGCATTTCTGCCCCCCCCCCCCCCTGGGGCCGGCTGAGCTACAGGCCAAACACCACAGGTAGGCACCTTGCAAAAAACACCTCTGTTTTCTGTGAAAAAATATGTTGTGTCCACGTTGTGTTTTGGGCCATTTCCTTTTGTGGGCGCTAGGCCTACCCACAGAAGTGATGTACCATTTTTATCGAGAGACTTAGGGGAACGCTGGGTGGAAGGAAATTTGTGGCTCCTCTCAGATTCCAGAACTTTCTGTCACCAAAATGAGAGGAAAAAGTGTTTTTTGGGCCAAATTTTGATGTTTGCAAAGGATTCTGGGTAACAACCTGGTCAGAGCCCCGCAAGTCACCCCATCTTGGATTCCCCTGGGTTTCTAGTTTTCAAAAATGCACTGGTTTGCTAGGTTTCCTCAGGTGTCTGCTGAGCTACAGGCCAAAATCCACAGGTAGGCACTGCTTTTTATAAAAAAAATGTGATGTGTCCACGTTGTGTTTTGGGCCCTTTCCTTTCGTGGGCGCTAGTCCTACCCACACAAGTGAGGTATCATTTTTATCGGGAGACTTGGGGGAACGCTGGGTAGAAGGAAATTTGTGGCTCCTCTCAGATTCCAGAACTTTCTGCCACAGAAATGTGAGTAACATGTGTATTTTTAGCCAAATTGTGAGGTTTGCAAAGGATTCTGGGTAACAGAACCTGGTCCGAGCCCCGCAAGTCACCCCTCCTTGGATTCCCCTAGGTCTCTAGTTTTCAGAAATGCACAGGTTTGGTAGGTTTCCCTAGGTGCCGGCTGAGCTAGAGGCCAAACAGGTAGGCACTTCACAAAAAACACCTGTTTTTTTCCAAAATTTAGGATGTGTCCACGTTGCGCTTTGGGGTGTTTCCTGTCGCCGGCGCTAGGCCTACCCATGCAAGTGAGGTATCATTTTTATCGGGAGACTTGGGGGAACGCTGGGTGGAAGGAAATTTGTAGCTCCTCTCAGATTCCAGAACTTTCTGCCACAGAAATGTGAGGGACATGTGTTTTTTTAGCCAAATTTTGAGGTTTGCAAAGGATTCTGGGTAACAGAACCTGGTCCGAGCCCCGCAAGTCACCCCTCCTTGGATTCCCCTAGGTCTCTAGTTTTCAGAAATGCACAGGTTTGGTAGGTTTCCCTAGGTGGCGGCTGAGCTAGAGGCCAAAATCTACAGGTAGTCACTTTGCTAAAAACAGCTCTGTTTTCTGTGATATGTCCACGTTGTGTTTTGGGGCATATCCTGTCGCGGGCGCTAGGCCTACCCACACAAGTGAGGTATCATTTTGATCGGGAGACGTGGGGGAACGCTGGGTGGAAGGAAATTTGTGGCTCCTCTCAGATTCCAGAACTTTCTGCCACAGAAATGTGAGGAACATGTGTTTTTTTAGCCAAATTTTGAGGTTTGCAAAGGATTCTGGGTAACAGAACCTGGTCCGAGCCACACAAGTCACCCCTCCTTGGATTCCCCTAGGTCTCTAGTTTTCAGAAATGCACAGGTTTGGTAGGTTTCCCTAGGTGCCGGCTGAGCTAGAGGCCAAAATCTACAGGTAGTCACTTTGCTAAAAACAGCTCTGTTTTCTGTGATATGTCCACGTTGTGTTTTGGGGCATATCCTGTCGCGGGCGCTAGGCCTACCCACACAAGTGAGGTATCATTTTTATCGGGAGACGTGGGGGAACGCTGGGTGGAAGGAAATTTGTGGCTCCTCTCAGATTCCAGAACTTTCTGCCACAGAAATGTGAGGAACATGTGTTTTTTTAGCCAAATTTTGAGATTTGCAAAGGATTCTGGGTAACAGAACCTGGTCCGAGCCCCGCAAGTCACCCCTCTTTGGATTCCCCTAGGTCTCTAGTTTTCAGAAATGCACAGGTTTGGTAGGTTTCCCTAGGTGCCGGCTGAGCTAGAGGCCAAAATCTACAGGTAGTCACTTTGCCAAAAAACAGCTCTGTTTTCTGTGATATGTCCACGTTGCGTTTTGGGGCATATCCTGTCGCGGGCGCTAGGCCTACCCACACAAGTGAGGTATCATTTTTATCGGGAGACGTGGGGGAACGCTGGGTGGAAGGAAATTTGTGGCTCCTCTCAGATTCCAGAACTTTCTGCCACAGAAATGTGAGGAACATGTGTTTTTTTTAGCCAAATTTTGAGATTTGCAAAGGATTCTGGGTAACAGAACCTGGTCCGAGCCCCGCAAGTCACCCCTCCTTGGATTCCCCTAGGTCTCTAGTTTTCAGAAATGCACAGGTTTGGTAGGTTTCCCTAGGTGGCGGCTGAGCTAGAGGCCAAAATCTACAGGTAGTCACTTTGCTAAAAACAGCTCTGTTTTCTGTGATGTGTCCACGTTGTGTTTTGGGGCATATCCTGTCGCGGGTGCTAGGCCTACCCACACAAGTGAGGTACCATTTTTATCGGGAGACTTGGGGGAACATAGATTAGCAAAACAAGTACTATTGCCCCTTGTCTTTCTCTACATTTTTTCCTTCCAAATATAGGAGTGTGTGTAAAAAAGACATCTATTTGAGAAATTCCCTGTAATTCACGTGCTACTATGGTCACCCCGGAATTCAGAGATGTGCAAATAACCACTGCTCCTCAACACCTTATCTTGTGCCCTTTTTGGAAATGCAAAGGTTTTCTTGATAGCAATTTTTTACTCCTTATATTTCAGCAAATGAATTGCTGTATACCCATTATAGAATGAAAACGCACTGCAGGGTGCAGCTCATTTATTGGCTCTGGGTTCCTCGGGTTCTTGATGAACCTACAAACCCTATATATCCCCGCAACCAGAGGAGTCCAGCAGACGTAACGGTATATTGCTTTCGATAATCTGACATTGCAGGGAAAAGTTAGAGTAAAACGTAGAGAAAAATTGATGGTTTTTTCACCTCAATTTCAATATTTTTCTTTTTCAGCTGTTATTTTCTGTAGGAAACCCTTGTAGGATCTACACAAATGACCCCTTGCTGAATTCAGAATTTTGTCTACTTTTCAGAAATGTTTAGGTTTCTGGGATCCAGCATTGGTTTCATGACCATTCCTGTCACTGACTGGAAGGAGGCTGAAAGCACAAAAAATTGCACAAATGGGGTATGCCCCAGTAAAATGCCAAAATTGTGTTGAAAAATTGGGTTTTCTGATTCAAGTCTGCCTGTTCCTGAAAGCTGGGAAGCTGCTGAGTTTAGCACCGCAAACCCTTTGTTGATGCCATTTTCAGGGGGAAAACCACAAGCCTTCTTCTGCAGCCACTTTTTCCAATTTTTTTAAAAAAAACGAAATTTTCACTGTATTTTGGCCAATTTCTTGGCCTCCTTCAAGGGAACCCACAAAGTCTGGGTACCTCTAGAATCCCTAGGATGTTGGAAGAAAAGGACGCAAATTTGGCTTGGTTAGCTTATGTGGACAAAAAGTTATGAGGGCCTAAGCGCGAACTGCCCCAAATAGGCAAAAAAAGGCCCGGCAAAGGAGGGGGGAAAAGGCCTGGCAGTGAAGGGGTTAAAGTGTGTATCATCGATAAAGATACAAGAAGACCGGTCACTTACTTAAGTTAACTGGTAATACAGGTACCCACCCCCTACTCGAGAACAGGTTCCATGGGTAAAGCGTCTCTGGGACTCAAGTTGACAATACTCTGTCACTGGTCCTGTTGTGGCGGACCAGTCCTGAACAGTGTGTCAAATCGGGGCGTGGCAATTGCTGCTGAGTGGCAAAAGGGAGCCGAGCACTTGTTTAAAGTGCGCATGTCCCCTTGGCCGGCCGTACATGCGCACTTTAAACATCTCTAACCCAGGTGCAGGTTCCTGGGTCTAGTGACAGTCAGAGTCCCCTCCCCCCCCCCCCCCCCCACGCCCCCCTTCACCACCTCAAGGAGTTACCTCAGCAAATAGTCAGACTACATTTAAAAAAAGAGCACTCGCACAACCAGAACTACAAATCGGACGGATTGCCGTTCAGCCCTACCCCAACCCTGCCTCGCTAAACTTGTGCATTAAAGACGGGGCCTGGGGCGCTAACGTCGGATGTTATCAGCCAGTCCGGCTGCGGTCAGACAACGACGCGGTGACAGACGACCTCCAAGTGGCCGCTCCCTCGGGGCCTTCACACGCGACGGAGTGACCCGTGCGCGCTCCCAGGAGCCTGCGGGACAGGAAGCGTACAGGTTATTGATCTGCCCGTGAACACGCTGCAGTCACTCTCCATCAGCCCGGGGCAGTGACAGGCAGTCAGTTGCAGGCCACAAACTGGAGGTCAGCCTCTTTCTGAAGGAGGCGCTCTTGGGCTCAGTAGAAGGAGTATGAATACCTAGACGGCCGAGGGCACTGAGGATGTAACCCATGCACCCTCAGGGTGCAGACAACACCAATCAATATACCGAGTCAGCAGAAGTGATGCAGGGTAAACCCTCTGAAACCCGCCGAAGGATTGACACCATCGTAAACAGCGCAGCAGCGGAGTCTTTCAAAGGGACTCAGTCAGCTAAGCGAAGAGCAAAATCCGAGGTGTAGAGATCAGTTATCCCCGAGTAACGGGTGTCTACGTCACTCTAATTCACCGCAGCCTGCTTCGGATCTCCCCCGGGTAAAGACGACAGCAACCTCCCCTCCGCTCAGCCTTCATGAATGCTCATTCGTGGAACGGCCTGCACACGAGGCGCTAGACAGGACCAAACCGGGAAGACGCTGCCCCCCTCCCTGCCTTCTCAGCTGCACATTATTTCCACAGTCTAGCTCAGAGGTCTTCAAACTGTGGGGCCTCAAGTGCTCCCGGGGGGGGGGGGGGGGGGGGGGTGCCAAACTCTGGCCAAAAGAAGCATTCTACCGATAACAGGCCTTTGTTTTAAACAAAAGCATGTTATTGCATTTTTAAAAAGATAACAGCACCTAACTGCAATGTTTAAATAGGTCTTGACATATTTAAACATTGCCATCCTTATAAAATATTTGTGAAAAATTCTGAGGGGGGGCCCATAGATTTTTATTTTTCAACTGGGGGGCGCGGCATTAAGAAGTTTGGAGACCACTGCTCCTCGTCTAGCTACTGAGTGCTGAAGCCTTGCTGCTGCAGGCGCTTCGAGTCGCGCTGCTGCCACCCCTGCGGGGCGCAGAGAGCAGACCTTCACTCAAGGGTGACCTGGGCTGAGGGCCTTTCGGACGATGCAGCTTTCCTGTTCGGGACCAACAGAGCCTTCCCACGCCGGCTCCGCATTATGAAACGTGAAGTCATCATGGAAGTGGAACTCGCCTGCAGTTCAGAGTCAGCTTCCTTCCAAGCGGTCTTATCACTGGCCGGGCCAACAGATGCTTTCATCATTCTAAGGTTAATGAGTGGCACTGAACTAGTACACTCAATATTCACGGGTCAGAAGTTTACAAAAAGACAATCACAGCTGGCTGCCTACGTCAGTCTTTATTCTGGTTAAAATCGGCAGCCTCCAGCACCTGTGCACTTGGCTAAAGCGTCCCTTGTGCTGGCACTACAAGGGTCGATCGCCCTAGGGCAAGGACTGGTACACAGGGAATCGGATCAATGCGCGAGGTCACGCCTGCCCTTCACATGAGTGATGGTTATCAGCTGGAACAGTGACTGGAATAACAGAGGTGGGCCATGCTGACGGAGTGCGATGCTTCTACGTGAGATACAAGGTGCCTTGGACCACAAGATCAAACCTAGCAGTGAAGCAAGGGGGCCCCAAACCTTACTCACCTCACCAGTGACCAGGTACTTCCCATCTGGGGAGAAGGCGAGAGCTGTGATGGTTTTCCTGGAACGAGAAAATAAACAGGAGATGTTAGATTATCACTGTACGCCGGTGCCACCCTAAGTATCAAATACAAGGCAGATGGAGACCGATAGGATGTATGTGCACGTTGTTCGGGTGGGGAGAAAAGGCAAACATGAAGCTTCCAGAGCAGGGACTTCCGGGGCGTGGCACCCGTCTCAAGGAAGATGGAAGGTCTCCCTTCCTACGGTCACGGTTTTAGGAACCCCACCCAGTTTGGACATTGAAATGGGGCTGCCCTGTCGAGGTACATTTCAGACTTCCGCTGTGTGATTTACAGCAGGTGAGGGAGATGTGCTCGTGGCATAAACAAGAACGTGCTTACGTGGAGATAGAGCAGCGCGTGACCTGGAACAGCAATCACCAAGATACTAGGCCACCAACCCAGGGACACGGGAGGAAAGCATCAACCCAGACAAGAGGCTTAGAATGTCAGCTCAGAATGCGAGAACCTAGTCTCATCTCTCGCCCACCCCACGCATTAGATTAACAAAACATCACTGAACCGGACGTCCGATAAGGGCCACCAAACCGATCTATTCTGCTCATTTCCGTGGGTTTTGTTCAAGACTGGAGAGACAGAACAGAGGTTTCCTGTGGGAACCCCTGGTTTTCGAGAGTCATCGCTGCACTGTGTCTACTATAGTGTCCAGGCAGGCATCAGAAATTCAAATCACAGCTCAATCTCTCAGGCTCACAGGGCAACATACTAGAAAACACATACACACACCAAGCTGAATTCACAGTGGCAATCAAATGGAAACAGAACACTTAAAAACAGTTTATGTGCGTTTGTATAGTGCTTTAACACCGGGAAGGTTTAGCGGCGCTGACCGCCAGTCCTGGACTAGCTTGGCGAGAGGGCGGGTCTTCAGTTTCTTGCAGAACTCGAGACCTGAAGAGGCGGCTCTGACGTGTCACGACAGGTCGCAGGAGTGATGCACAAGGCGCGACCTGCAGCTCTGCAGGCGGTGGGATGCGCGTCAGTAGCAGTCCGCCAGGCGGGGGTGTCTGCTGGGTTTGTGAAGAAACATTCAGGCTGCTTTCATTACGTCTCAGCTGAGAGATGTGGGGAAATGGTTGGTGGCAGGTGCCTAGAAGCTGGTGGCAGGCTAAGTAGGCACTATCACATTCCCCAGTCTATGAAGTGTTGCTTGCCGCAGGGTAGGATAGGTACTTATGGGCGCAGAGTCATGTTAAATTGCAATTACATGTTCAGTTCCTGATCTATCAGAATACAATCTAGGCGTGTTGAATAATTAGCATCTGATGGTAACTGTTTACCTGGCTTTTAGTGCCCAAGGGTTTATAAACTGTTGCACAATAAAGTTTGGAGCGGCAGGCAAATGCCGATTCCAAACATTAAAGCGAGAATAAGGACTGATGCTTCTAAGGATCAGGCATTCGAGTCCACCTCCTCTGGAATAAGACTTACTCTGTGAACCCATGTGTAAGAGCATATGCTGAATGAACCGGACGGATGCAGGTTCACATCTCAAAGTGAATAAAATCTAGGCTCGATCAAGAGCCAATACACGTAGGTAAACCCTCAGCTGGTACGAGGCAACCTATCACTATCTTAGCTTACAAGCAGAAACAAGTCTTGTCCTCGTTGCACTAAATCTCCTTGGCACGGAATCCGCTCCCTTGACATGCCTCCTGGATCCACCTGCCCGAGGGCGCTAGGATTATAAGGCAGTGTGGTATTTGATCAACGAGTAAGTGCACGAATAGTGAGCAGAATTTTCCACCTGCATTCTGGCGGAGCACACACCTTGGACCGGAATGTCCTGTGGGAGGCTCTTACAGAGCACACTACAGCGAGGCCAGGGTAACGGACCCCTCTACGACCTCTTCGCACAGGCTGTAGAAATAGCAAAGATGCCCCTCGATGGACTTCGTGCTAGCAGTTGAGCCGGGACCATGATGAATTTAAAGAAACTTTACTTAAGGGTTTTAAGTGGAGTGTTGGTAGCAATGGCTGTTAAGCACTCAGGAGCCAACGAGCTGTTTATTGCAAAAGCATCCTGTACTTGATCAAGGTTGTAAGGGGTCACAGGACATAGGGTTACATTCAGGATACCATATCCACCGGGATAAGTGCTCAATTACTGGAACAGTATTAGTCAAGTGCACATCACTGACTCACTGACAGGGAGCTAGAAGTCGCTGTCTGGGTGCGGTGAGAATTACAAATAGGGACATGTTGTGATAAGCTAGTGACGCTCCTAGGTAGATTCACGGAGGAAGTTCCCTCCTCTTAGGAGCAATGTCGGCTTTAAGCTGGGTTCTCGCCATTGTCTCATATCAAGCCACGCTGCACACACTCCAGCGGGAAACCAAGACTGCAGAGATCACTGCCCTGCAGCGCCACATTGTACGAGGGAGGCGTCGATGGGTGTCTAAGAAAAGATTCCTGCTTAGCCCAGGTACTGGGGGCAAACAATTAGAGGCATGCCCCCCCTCATGAAGACTCAACTAGTGATGGACTGGTTGTGGGCATATGGGACACGTTCACAATTCCTTTACAGAAGAGGTGCAAGGTCGGAAGAAGATATAAAATAGGCCCAAGCACAGTGAAGTTAGGTTTCTAGAAATGTAGAAATTATGTTTCTAGAACTGTAAAAGTGATTTTTAGGGAGAAAATAATTTACAGATTAAACCACCAATACAAGTTTGCTTTAAATGTTTAAACTGACTGTATACATGTGTATCTGTCTATATACAGATATAAAAAAAACACACACATATTTAAGTCAGATTTAAACATTTTAGGCAAACGCGGGCTCATACTGCCTGAAACAGACGCTGCTTTGCAATGAAAGGTTGCTAGACAAATTGTGTTGCCTCCCAGCAAACTCGGCTGTATTTGGTGGTGCCAAGTGGAGTTTGATTAAGATAAATGGAGCTGGGGCACAAGGCTAATCTCAACTCCCCCTCTCCACCCCCCCCCCCCACTCCCCTAAGAGATGCCACTACCCAAGAACCAAATTTGAGTTTCACTCATTTCCGAATTGGTAAGGAAAAAAAAAAAAAGACGACCACATTTATAAATCGATTAACTCTGAACTTCCTAAGACCTGCTCTCTGGGTGGTCTCGGAGGTGGAGAACCGCAGGAATGTGTGTTGCTGCCGGCTAGGTGTGCGCTAACCTGAAGGGAAAGTAGCAGTGAAATTCAATATGTTCCTTCCCCCATCACAAAGAAACAGAGCCACATATTTTTTCATCTACTACGGAAGGCTAGTGAGCCACGGATGTTGCCTTAAATGAGATTATAATATCCACAATGTGGATTCCTCGTACCCTCAGTCTTGCCCCCTCCTTTTCTCTCCCACCTTTTCACCTCCCATATCATCCTAACCACTTTAGATGACTCACTTTATTCTGGGTTAAAAAAAGTAATCGACAGGCTACAGTGTTCTGCATCAGGCAGATTAACACTTCAAGATGTTTTATAATTATTCAAATTTGTGAGCAGATGATACCAGCCAACAAAGACGCTCAAAACTGGCCCACCACACCACAAAACCAGCCAACACACAATCACAGAACTAGCTCACACATCGACCTATCAGACCGTCCCACCTGGTTCTGTCACACTGCACTACAGGCCAGACCGAGGCAGGTGAGGGGTAACCTAGGAATTACAGGTCAGTGTTTCCCTAAAACTAAAGAGGAGGAGCGTTAAGGCCATAAATGAAACGTTATGGGCAGGACATATGCTTGGGGAAATTTCAAGGCTGAATGTGTTGGGTTGAGATAGGATGTCGCAGATATGGCCAGATTTGCAGATGATGTAGCTAGGGATAGGATACATTCGTTTTCTGAACTCTAGAAAGAATATGATAGCACAGGCTGAGCTCTTCTGGATTTCCAGACTGTGAAACACCTTAAGTAGATTTAGTCAAGCTTTGGGTAGCCGTGACTGACAGGCAAACATTTCTAGAACGCTCTTTCTGTGGCCAAGGTCCTAAAAGAGGAACAAACTGATGGAGAAAACTCCAAGTGTACAGCTTAATTAAATTAAATGTAGTGTGCCGGACACTCTACAGAGCCACTGGGACAAATGCATAACCATTTTGGGCCCATAATAAAGGAGAGAAGTGACCCTTGAAGCCAGCTTAAGAATCATGCATCTCAAAATATTACACATGGTATTTCACAAAAAAAAAAAGTAATATTGTTTGCTGTGGCACTATGAAATCTACCTTGTATCAGAAGCCCCAGGGAGGAAGTGATGTTCCCTACATACACTTTTTGAATAGTAAAGTTGTGTACTATGGAATTGATGGTGATTAAGACAGAGATCCTGCTCACACAAGATGGCAATGTTGGGGACACAGGGTGAGCTTGACATGCCTACACATTATCCTTAATGATACAGCAATATGACATGCTTTGTTTTTCGTTCACTGTGACCGTATGTTTTATGTGACTCCTACAGGACTCAAAGTTTTATGCATCTGGGTTGGTCCTGGAGTGAAAAACATTTTTTAGTATTGTATTCTATATTTGAAGTTATAGTAAAAGCAATAAAATGGTTGTTAGAAATGGGGTCCTTGGTTGACAGTCAGGTTACCTCCTGTTCAAGCAAGGACCCTCACTCTAGTCAGGGTAAAAGAGAATCACCCTCAGCTAACCCCTGCTTACCCCCTTGGTAGCTTGGCAGAGCAGTAGGCTTAACTTCAGAGCGCTAGGTGTAAAGTATTTGTACCAACACACACAGTAACTTAATGAAAACACTACAAAATGACAACACCAGTTTAGAAAAATAGGAAACATTTATCTAAACAAATCAAGACCAAAACGACAAAAATCCACCATACACAAGTCAAGTTATTAATTAAAAATCAAAAAGAGTCTTTAAGTCGTTTTAAAAACACACTAGCGCTGCTAGAGTGAAAATGTACCTGGTGTGCGTCAAAAATAACCCCGCACGGGCGGGTGTGCGTCAAAAATAACTCCGCACGGCGGTACTGGAGTCAAAAATCCAGCCGCACGATTTGAAAATCCCGCCGCGCAGGTTGCGATTTCCCAGCCTCCGTCAGCGATGCTGCGCGTCGTTTCTCCTGCTCCGTGCGTCGATTTTTCGGTCGCGTTTCCTGCGAGCGTCGTTTCTCAGCTGCGGAGCCGGCGGCGCGTCATTTTTTCAGCCGCAGATCGGATTTGCGTCAATCTTTTCCCCGCACGGCGCTCTGTGCGTGGATTTTCTTGTCTTTAGGCTGCCAGCTTCTCCTTTCAGGGTCCCAGGAACTGAATGGGCACCACAGGGCAGAGTAGGAGTCTCTCCAGAGACTCCAGGTGCTGGCAGAGAGAAGTCTTTGCTGTCCCTGAGACTTCAAACAACAGGAGGCAAGCTCTAGATCAAGCCCTTGGAGATTTTTTCTCAAGATGGAAGGCACACAAAGTCCAGTCTTTGCCCTCTTACTCTGGCAGAAGCAGCACTGCAGGAAAGCTCCACAAAGCACAGTCACAGGCAGGGCAGCACTTCTTCCTCAGCTATCAGCTCTTCTCCAGGCAGAGGTTCCTCTTGGTTCCAGAAGTGTTTCTAAAGTCTGTAGATTTGGGTGCCCTTCTTATACCCATTTTAGTCTTTGAAGTCACCTTTCTTCAAAGGGGACTCGCACCTACTTGTGAAATCCTGCCTTGCCCAGGCAAGGCCTCAGACACACACCAGGGGGTTGGAGCCAGCATTGTTAGAGGCAGGCACAGTCCTTTCAGATGAGTGACCACTCCACCCCTCCCTCCTAGCAGAGATGGCTAATCAGGAAATGCAGGTTACACCCCAGCTCCCTTTGTGTCACTGTCTGGTGTGAGGTGAAAAACAACCAACTGTCAAACTGACCCAGACAGGGAATCCACAAACAAGGCAGAGTCACAGAATGGTTTAAGCAAGAAAATGCTCACTTTCTAAAAGTGGCATTTTTAAACGCACAATCTTAAAATCAACTTTACTAAAAGATGTATTTTTAAATTGTGAGCTCAGAGACCCCAAACTCCACATGTCCATCTACTCTCTAGGGGAATCTACACTTTAATCATATTTAAAGGTAGCCCCCATATTATCCTATGAGAGAGACAGGCTTTGCAACAGTGAAAAACGAAATTGGCAGTATTTCACTGTCAGGACATATAAACCACATTACTATATGTCCTACCTTATCCATACACTGCACCCTGCCCTTGGGGCTACCTAGGGCCTACCTTAGGGGTGCCTTACATGTAAGAAAAGGGAAGGTTTAGGCCTGGCAAGTGGGTACACTTGCCAAGTCGAATTTACAGTGTAAAAATACACACACAGACACTGCAGTGGCAGGTCTGAGACATGATTACAGAGCTACTTATGTGAGTGGCACAACCAGTGCTGCAGGCCCACTAGTAGCATTTGATTTACAGGCCCTGGCACCTCTAGTGCACCTTACTAGGGACTTACTAGTAAATCAAATATGCCAATCATGGATAAACCAATTATATACAATTTACACGGAGAGCATATGCACTTTAGCACTGGTTAGCAGTGGTAAAGTGTTCAGAGTTAAAAAACAAACAGCAACAGGTCAGAAAAAAATAGGAGGCAGGAGGCAAAAAGAGTGGGGATGACCCTGCATAAGCAAAAGTCCAACAATGGTCATTAAAAAAAAAAAAAAAAAAAAGTCTCCTTCATATCATTTCCAGGGCAAAGCGTGATTGAGCGCCAGGTCCTAACGGTCTCCTGCGGATGCTGTTGAAACAGGACATGTCCTTTTTGGCAGTTCATCTTGCGTATCTGTTTGAGTACTGTAGTGACTTCAAGAATTCCTGAGTCCTGGCGTGGTGCCATACTTCCTCTGCTATATAAAAGAGGATCAGGGTAGGATCCAGCTAATTTCAGGTTGCTAGCCTTGCTTGATAAAGCCAAGTTTTATGCTAGTTATCTGTTGCAAGATCTTTGTGCCTGGGCAGAATTAAAGGGATTAATCCCCATTGTTCAAACAGGGTTCTCTGCTGCTTCGGGTACATCTACAAACTTATTAGCCTTATCTATTTTGAGGGACAGGGCAATTTTATCAGGCTCTGTGTTGCATTGCTGTTTTGTTGATTTTAAGGCAGCATTTGATCGGATTCCAAGGAGCGCCCTGTGGGCTAAATTACTAAATTGGGGAATTCCACCAGTGCTTTTGGGTGCCATTATAGAACTACACACAGATACCTGGGTCAATATTAAATTAGGAGACGGTAGTTCCCTTTCCAGGAAAATTTCCACTGGTCTTGGTGTGAAGCAGGGTTCCGTGCTTGCACTCCTGCTTTTTAATGTGTTTTTTGCAGATTTGTTATCGGCTCTTGATGCAGTTAATTCTCCATCTGTTACCCCCTCCCACCACCACAAGATCGGTGGTCTTAGGGCTCAGCCACTTGCTCTATGCTGATGACCTGGCAATGTTTAGCTATACCAAGAGTGGCCTTCAACGACTGCTTAACGAACTTCCATCTTGTACGCTTGAGAATAAATTAATCTGCTCAAAACCAAAGTAGTCTCATTGGGCAGGAAAAAGCATTTGGGAATCAGTTGGTACTATAAGGGTAGTAAACTTGTTTCAGACCAGTCTTATAAATATCTAGGGGTGCATCATGATTCTAGGGATAGCTTTGTTAGACATAGGAAAGAGATTGAACTAAAAGCTGTGGCTCTGCAGGTGGCTTTTTCTAAATAATTTAAAGCTCTTAAGGGGCCGAATCTCCTCCCGCTAATGGAAGTTATGAGAGCAAAGATTATCCCGTCATTTATATGGTCAGGAAATTTTGCTGGGTAAAGGCTCATGTTAAGTAGGCTGGTCAACAAGATTTATAAGAGGGTCTTTCATGTACCACATCTTGCTTCTCCTGCGCAGGTGCGGTTGGGATTTGGGTTTTTGGATTGGCAGGCAGTAGGTGCCGGTGCCTTCCTGAAGCTTTGTCATAACTTACGCCGGACCAAGGAATGTAATTTAGGGGCACTGCGAGCACTGGATAAGGTTTGAAATTTACCCACGCTCTTGCCCCTTTTGGGTTTGAATTAAATTTGTCAAGTTGCTGAGCTTCAAGCTTGCACTATGGGTTTTGATCCCAGTTGGTAGCTAACTTATGATGATTCAATGCAGTTAAGCACTTTCAGGCCTTGACTACCGTGGGTCCCTTGTTTATTATGGACTATGTAGTTTGTGGAGGCCTGGTCATATCTTAATCGTAGGTCATGCAATACTATTGGGGGAATGCTTTTTACTGATGTTAGCATACATAAATTGAGTATTTTAGTATGTATTTAATGTCTGATTTATTAGCTCTTATTTGCAGCTGGGGCTTTTTTTATTCTATGTTAATTTATCACTTACTGTTTTATGTTTTAATTGTATGGGATTTTATTATCTGTACAATAAACTATTCATTTACATACGCATTAACACCTGCAGCTTGTGAGCATTGTGTTTCGGTGACAGACTCTGCATCAATTATTTTCCACACCAGTCCACAGGACAGGTGACAATTCTACTATCCTGCTGGAGATTGCACTGAACAGCAATTAAAAACGGACACAAAAAGAAATATATCGCAGCACACACCTATCAACGGGGTAGGGCTAATGCAGCACTTTACAGAGTTGTGAAGGGTACATGCCGCTGTATGAAGATTTTAAGCATGAACTTAGAATGACTCATCGTTGAGAGTGGAAGTGCAGACCTCTTGTTCTGCCTTTTCAGCCCATGCAGATGTCTGCCCTGCTTAGTCCTCTACATTGCGGAAACAATGTGCAATGGCAGGCAGTTTACCTAGTAGGACGAGTAGTCTCATCCTCAGAAAACTGCGCTTTAGGGACTCTTACCCAGGTTCCATAAGTGGAGACCTGCCTTCCCTTTCTACGTATTTCCTATTCAAGTACGGACTACTTTTCTTGCTCTGCTCCCTTCTATTCGTCGGCTCATAACTTCTGAGCACCAAGTTTCAAGATGCAAGTAGTGTGGCTTCGTTCACAGGCACTTAATCTCACTTTTCGTTTCTTAATTTCCTCACTGCATAAGTGGAAGTTAATGATAGTTTTCAATAGCAATAACGCTCGGATTTTATCACCTATGCATGTTGAGTTAAGTACGTCAAATTCCAGAATTGGTTGACTAATATTGTATTGCAGCATTTGCATAGAACTTCAGGCCCAGGACAAAGCCAGAAAGCACTCCAAATGTCATCCGTCCCTTGGTGACTTTTTTTCCCCCCCAGAGTGCATAAGTGGAAGGCTACTGAATGTGGTAGGCCTTGAAAGGAGAGGTGCATGAGATTTAGAGGCATGCTCCACACACCAGCACAGGGTGGAAGAATTGTATTTGGATTCTCGCTTCCCACTATTGGTCTTGTGCCACTTGCATACTTGATTAAATTCATATGAGGTGGCCAATAACACCTGCCTACAGCCACTTGCTTACTCTGTAGGCGTAAAATGCACAAATGTGTTCATGGATATGGCTACCACTTCTTGGGTCAGGTATCAGGCAATAAATATACTGAGATAGCTTTGGCTCAATGGAAATAAAACAGATGGACTGCATTGTCATTACATGATGGCAGACTTTAAACCTTTCATTTGTGCACTGTAGGAAATCCACCTTTTCTGCATGACCACCCCAGATTTTTCACCTTTTCCTGGACTTTGTAGCTAACCAATGGTAAAATGCCAAACAGTGTTCCTCTAGTCAACATGATGAAGCTGATATACTTGTAATTGGCATATGCAACAATAAGTCCGTAGCATAGGTTACAGAGTGTACCCGGGGCCTGTAAATTAAGTCACTAATGGACTGCAGCACCTATTGAGCCATCCACTACAGTGACAGTGTAAAACATGGCTTCGGGCATAGCAGTACGTCCTGCCTTTAGAAGTGTAAAAACAACAATTTAACCTGTCAAAATACACACTTCACAGGTCAAAACCTCCCTCTTAAATAATAAATCACCCCCTTCGTATGCTTTGCGGAAGTAATGTTAAGTGTACTCCTAGACTTGGACTTAAAGTACTAAATCAAAAGGTAAAACCTTTGATCAGGGCGAATCTGGTTAGTGTCCTCAACTTGTGCTCCATCAAATTACACCTACGTCCCAGTATACCACGACCATTGACCTTCATTGCCATAGGATACTACTACTAATTAAAACAAAAAAACAAACTCCTCTCTAATACCACTGTAAGGAAATGCCTCTTTGGCATGGTTACCCCCTGACTTTCTGCCTTTGCTGATGCTAAGTTATGATTTGAAAGTGTGCTGGGACCAGCACAAGTGTTCTTTCCATAAACTGTACCTTTGTCTCCACAATTGGCACAACCCTGGCACCAAGGGCCCCGATGCAAGGGAAGGTCTCTAATGGCTGCAGCATGTCTTATGCCACCCTGGGGACCCCTCACTCAGCACATGCACACTGCTTCACAGCTTGCGTGTGCTGGTGGGGAGAAAATGACTAAGTCGACATGGCACTCCCCTCAGAGTGCCATGCCAACCTCACACTGCCTGTGGCATAGGTAAGTCACCCCTCTAGCAGGCCTTATAGCCCTAAGGCAGGGTGCACTATACCAAAGGTGAAGGCATAAGCGCATGAGCACTATGCCCCTACAGTGTCTAAGCAAAACCTTAGACATTGTAAGTGCAGGGTAGCCACAAGAGTATATGGTCTGGGAGTTTGTCAAACTCCACAGCACCATAATGGCTACACTGAAAACTGGGAAGTTTGGTATCAAACTGCTCAGCACAATAGAGATTCCCCCTGAAAACATACCTGACTTCCAGTGTAGGCCGACTCGTTTTTGCCAGCCTGCCACACACCAGACATGTTGCTGGCCACATGGCGAGAGTGCCTTTGTCACTGTGGCCAGGAACAAAGCCTGTACTGGGTGGAGGTGCTTCTCACCTCCCCCTGTAGGAACTGTAACACCTGGCGGTGAGCCTCAAAGGCTCACCCCTTTTGTTACAGCGCCCCAGGGCATCCCAGCTTGTGGAGATGCCCGCCCCTCCGGCCACTGCCCCCACTTTTGGCAGCAAGGCTGGAGGAGATAATGAGAAAAACAAGGAGGAATCACCCACCAGTCAGGACAGCCCCTAAGGTGTCCTGAGCTGAGGTGACTTACTTTTAGAAATCCTCCATCTTGTGGATGGAGGATTCCCCCAATAGGATTAGGGATGTGCCCTCCCCTCCCCACAGGGAAGAGGCACAAAGAAGGTGTAGCCACCCTCAAGGACAGTAGCCATTGGCTACTGCCCTCCCAGACCTAAACACACCCCTAAATTCAGTATTTAGGGCCCCCCCTGAACCTAGGAAACTAGATTCCTGCAACCTTAACCAGAAGGACTGCTGACCTGAAGCCCTGCTGTGAAGACGGAGATAACAACTGCTTTGGCCCCAGCCCTACCGGCCTGTCTCCCAACTTCAAAGAAAACTGCAACAGCGACACATCCAACAGGGACCAGCGACCTCTGAAGCCTCAGAGGACTGCCCTGCACCCAAAGGACCAAGAAACTCCAGTGAACAGCGGCTCTGTTCAACCATCTGCCACTTTCTTGCAACAAAAAAACAACTTCAAGGACTTCACGTTTCCCGCCGGAAGCGTGAGACTTTCTACTCTGCACCCGATGCCCCTGGCTCGACCTGCGGAAAACCAACACTACAGGGAGGACTCCCAGGTGACTGCAAGCCAGTGAGTAGCCAGAGTTGACCCCCCTGAGCCCCCACAGCGACGCCTGCAGAGGAAATCCAGACGCTCCCCGTGACCACGACTGCCTGTAACAAGGGACCGACGCCTGGAACCAACACTGCACCCGCAGCCCCCAGGACCGGAAGGAACCGAACTCCAGTGCAGTAGCGACCCCCAGGCGACCCTCTGCCTATCCCAGGTGGTGGCTACCCTGAGGAGCCCCCCCGTGCCTGCCTGCATCGTTGAAGAGACCCCCAGGTTTCCCCATTGCTTTCAATCCAAAACCCGACACCTGTTTGCACTCTGCACCCGGCCGCCCCTGTGCAGCTGAGGGTGTACTTTCTGTGCCTGCTTGTGTACCCCCAGTGCCCTAGAAAACCCCCCTGGTCTGCCCTCCGAGGACACGGGTACTTTCCTGCTGGCAGACTGGAACCGGGGCACCCCTGTTCTCCATTGAAGCCAATGTGTTTTGGGCACCTCTTTGACCTCTGACCTGACCGGCCCTGAGCTGCTGGTGTGGTAACTTTGGGGTTGCCTCTAACCCCAAACGGTGGGCTACCTTGGACCCAACTTTGAACCCTGTAAGTGTTTTACTTACCTGTGAACTTAATTACTTACTTTCCCCAGGAAGTGTTGATTTTTGCACTGTGTCCACTTTTAAAATAGCTTGTCATTTTTGTCAAAACTGTACATGCTATCGTGATTATTTAAAGTTCCTAGAATACCTGAGTGAAATACCTTTAATTTGAAGTATTACTTGTAAATTTTGAACCTGTGGTTCTTAAAATAAACTAAGAAAAAATATTTTTCTATATAAAAACCTATTGGCCTGGAATTGTCAGAGTGTGTGTTCCTCATTTATTGCCTTGTGTGTACAACAAATGCTACACTACCCTCTGATAAGCCTACTGCTCGACCACACTACCACAAAATGGAGCATTAGAATTCTCTCTTTTTGACACTATCTTACCTCTAAGGGGAACCCTTGGACTCTGCACACTATTTCTTACTTTGAAATAGTATATACAGAGCTAACTTCCTACCACCACTTACTGGATATTTGGGATACTTTTGTTTATTAAATTGTGCTTTATTTTCCCAACTTGTTTTGAAATTTGTATTGTTTTGCGTTGTGACTTTATTGCCCTTTTGATACTGCGTAAAAACTTTAGACGTTGCCCTAAATTAATCCTGTCTGCTATGCGCAAAAGCTACCAGGGGGTTTGTAGGAGGCTGGCCTGGCTTATAGTGGGTACCTTGTGGTACTTCCATCTTGTGCCAGGTCCAGTTATCCCTTATTAGTAGAATAGAGGTGTTTCTAGCAGCTTAGGCTGATAGAAGGTAGCTATGGCAAAGCAGCTTAGGCTGAACTAGGAGACATGCAAAGCTCCTACTATACCACTCATATCATATAGCACAATATCATAAGAAAACACAACACTCCGTTACTAAAAATAAAGGTACTTTATTTTAGTGACAATATGCCAAAAATATCTGAGGATACCCTCACTTAGGAGGTAAGTAATATACACAAATTATATGTACACAAACCCCAAATAGGTAATTAACAGTTAGAAAAGTAGTGCAAACAATGTAGAATCACAATAGGTAGACATAGGCCTAGGGGCAACACAAACCATTTACTCCAAAAGTGGAATGCGAATCACGAATGGACCCCAGGCCTATTGGAGGTTGTAGAGGGTCGCTGGGACTGTAAGAAAACAGTAAGGGTGTCCAAAATACCCCAACCCAAGACCCTGAAAAGTAGGAGTAAAGTTACCCTACTGCCCCAGAAAGACAGAATAGTCGTGATAGGGGATTCTGCAAGAACCACAAGCACCAGCAAAACACTGAAGACTGATTCCTGGACCTGAGGACCTGTAAAGGAAGGGGAATAAGTCCAAGAGTCACGCAAGTGTCTGTGGGGGGGGGGGGGGGGGGGCAGGAGCCCACTAAACCCCGGATGAAGGTGCAAAAGGGCTGCCTCCGGGTGGAAGAAGCCGAAGATTCTGCAACAACGAAAGGAGCTAGGAACTTCCCCTTTGGTGAGAAGATGTCCCACGGCGTGCTGGAGGTTGCAGAAATACCACAAACAAGCCTTGCTAGCTGCAAGAGTCGCGGTTGAGGATTTTGGGTGCTGCTGGGGCCCAGGAAGGACCAGGATGTCGCCCCTTGGAGGAGGAGACAGAGGGGCGCTCAGCAACTCAGAGAGCCCCGGTAGAAGCAGGCAGCACCCGCAGAAGTACCGGAACAGGCACTTAGAAGATCTGAGGACAGCGGTCGACCTAGAGCCACAAAGGAGGGTCTCACGACAGAGTCCAACTCAGTGAGTTGGGCAGTGCAGGACGGAGTGCTGGGGACCCAGGCTAGGCTGTGCACAAAGGAAGTCCTGGAAAAGTGCACAGAAGCCGGAGCAGCTGCAAATCACGCAGTACACAGGTTTGCTGTCTGGCGTGGGGAGGCAAGGATTTACCTTCACCAAATTTGGACAGAAGGGCCACTGGACTGTGGGAGAGACTTGGACCCAGCTCCTGTGTTCCAGGGACCACGCTCGTCAGGATGAGAGGGGACCCAGAGGACCGGTGATGCAGAAGTTTGGTGCCTGCGTTGGCAGGGGGAAGATTCCGTTGACCCACGGGAGATTTCTTCTTGGCTTCCAGTACAGGGTGAAGGCAGACAGCCCTCAGAGCATGCACCACCAGGAAACAGTTAAGAAAGCCGGCAGGATGAGGCGCTAGAATGTTGCTGGTAGTCGTCTTGCTACTTTGTTGAGGTTTTGCAGGCGTCCTGGAGCAGTCAGCGCTCGATCCTTGGCAGAAGTCGAAGAGGGAAGTGCAGAGGAACTCTGGTGAGCTCTTGCATTCGTTATCTGAGGAATAGCCCAGAGGAGAGACCCTAAATAGCCCAAAAAGGAGGTTTGGTTACTGAGAAAGGAGGCTTGGCTACTAAGAGAGGTAAGCACCTATCAGGAGGGGTCTCTGACGTCACCTGCTGGCACTGGCCACTCAGCTGTCCATTGTGCCCTCACACCTCTGCATCCAAGATGGCAGAGGTCTGGGACACACTGGAGGAGCTCTGGGCACCTCCCCTGGGAGGTGCTGGTCAGGGGAGTGGTCACTCCCCCTTTCCTTTGTCCAGTTTCACGCCAGAGCAGGGCTGGGGGATCCCTGAACCGGTGTAGACTGACTTATGCAGAGATGGGCACCATCTGTGCCCATCAAAGCATTTCCAGAGGCTGGGGGAGGCTACTCCTCCCCAGCCCTTCACACCTATTTCCAAAGGGAGAGGGTGGAACACCCTCTCAGAGGAAATCCTTTGTTCTACCTTCCTGGGACCAGGCTGCCCAGGCCCCAGGGGGGCAGAAACTTGTCTGAGGGGTTGGCAGCAGCAGTAGCTGCATTGGAGACCCCTGAAAGGCAGTTTGGCAGTACCCGGGTTCTGTGCTAGAGACCCGGGGACATGGAATTGTCCCCCAAAATACCAGAATGGTATTCAGGTGACAATTCCATGATCCTAGACATGTTACATGGCCATGTTCGGAGTTACCATTGTGACGCTACATATAGGTAGTGACCTATATGTAGTGCACACATGTAATGGTGTACCCACACAAAGTCCGGGGAATTTGCCCTGAACAATGTGGAGGCACCTTGGCTAGTGCCAGGGTACCACACACTAAGTAACTTTGCACCTAACCTTCACCAAGTGAGGGTTAGACATATAGGTGACTTATAAGTTACTTAAGTACAGTGTAAAATGGCTGTGAAATAACGTGGACGTTATTTCACTCAGGCTGCAGTGGCAGTCCTGTGTAAGAATTGCTGAGCTCCCTATGGGTGGCAAAAGAAATGCTGCAGCCCATAGGGATCTCCTGGAACCCCAATACCTAGGTACCATATACTAGGGAATTATAAGGGTGTTCCAGTGTGCCAATGAGAGTTGGTAAAATTAGGTCACTAGCCTGCAGTGACAAATTTAGAAAGCAGAGAGAGCATAAACACTGAGGTTCTGGTTAGCAGAGCCTCAGTGATACAGTTAGGCACCACACAGGGAACACATACAGGCCACAAATGTATGAGCACTGGGGTCCTGGCTAGCAGGATCCCAGTGACACACAAACATACTGACAACATAGGGTTTTCACTATGAGCACTGGGCCCTGGCTAGCAGGATCCCAGTGAGACAGTAAAAACACCGTGACATATACTCACAAACAGGCCACAAGTGGGGCTAACAAGGCTAAAAAGAGGCTACCTTCCTGCAGGGTTGAGTTAAAGTTCTTTCAGGGACATTAATGGTTCACCTGAATAGGGCTGTAATAGTTCCTTGAGGTGGGTAGTCACCCCACCCAATAAATAATCCAATTTTTTACGTGCATCAATTTTTCACAAGCTTTTATTGTACTTGCTCCAAAACTAATGTAGCAACATGTCACTGCCAATTGCTCTAGGGTAAATCACACGCACTATTAAGAAAGAAAATTAAAAGGCGAAAGACTTACAATTCAACATTAAAAACATCCCATTTAAAAAAAACAATTAAATGGAGTTAGGGGTGGCAGTGGCTGAGTCCAAAAATAGCAGAATCTTCCTGAGGCTCCGATGTTGTCCCCTGCAGCTAACCTGCTTAGAAAAATCATGAGAAGAGGCTGTCCTGGTTACTTGCTGAGATTACAAACTGACAAGGTATCAGGAGAGAGCCAGATCGAGCCTAGGGGTTTAATTAAGTGCCACATGCATAAAGGAGCATCTCTATCCTTTGCAAGGAGCAACACCAATGAAGCATCACAATGACTGACTTGGTGGTGGCAGAGGTATTTCCCCACGCTTGCACCGCTCTCCTGAAGTGAGATGCCATCAGGATTTACTACAGCAATAGCACAGAGAATCCAGAAAGAGGCGTGGAAGGTTGCTGCCACAGGCAGTCCCACAGTCTGATCAGGGCAGCAGGCCGCTCAACCCAAGGACAGGCCATAGCAAGCAGCAAGGAAGAAGTGGGACAATGGTACGGTACAAGCACTATGCATGGACCACGTAGACTCAGTGGAGCAAGTAGTAAGAGGTGGGGCATAAAGTAAAACTTCAAGTCTCCTGTAATGGCCCCAGTAACAATAAAACAATGATGCAGAAGTTACTCAGAAGAGAAAACAGCTGCAGAAGGGAAGAGCAAGACAAAGGTCTTAATACTTTAAACTCCTCACCTCCAACCCACTGCCGTCCCATAAAGAGAATGGTAAGGGGGATAATAGTAACGCGCCTCAAAGGGGAAGAAGGCAGCGGCTCTGGTAACTGGCCTTACCTGTCTCCACACCAAGATCAAAATGATTTGAAGTTGCTGTGGCTTAAATTAAAGAAATTTGGTGGCTCAGCCGTTCAGAGTTGCAGCAGCAGCAAGACATTTTCAGCAAAATCAGAAGCATGGAGTGGAGCCCAGTACACTTCAATGACTATCTGAATAGTTCCAGAGATATTTCAATTCAACACTGAAGTGCCAACAACATTAAATCTGGGCCAAACTGTAGCTCTCTACAAATCGAGAGAACGGCTTGAATCTGCCCCCCCAAGAACAATCATGAGTTTGGTACCTGGCATTCTCGGACTTGTAGGGAAATGTAGTAAACAAAAGACAAAGTGAGCGAGTGCAGAGCAACAAAGCCTGCAGACCAGGGGCTGAAAAATGGTCCACAGCTACATTGTTGGTTGTTTAGAAGACAACAAATAAGGAAGTGATTGAGGACTGCAACGAGTATGAAAGAGGTACAATGTAGAAGGAACTATGTGAACCTATTCCCTCAGACAGAAGTTCAGCGACTACGGCATGCAGATGTTAGCGGGTGCAGGAATACTTGAACCATTATTTCTATACCTTATTGAGGGTAACCAGCAAGACAGTACTACACAAAAAGAATATGTACCTCTCAAACAAGAAGCAACGCCAGGGACCTTCGCAGATGGTCTATTAGAGGATATTGAATAAATGACAGCACATGCAGTCGGTCTTCTCGATGTATGATACAGTACACATTAGCTGAGGGTTAGATAGCTATTACGGTGCTGCCACCCGAGGTGGTGAGTAATGGCACATCACAACAGAGTTGGCTTACATTGAGCTTAGTCCCCCCCTCCCCGTCTTTCTCCGCTTCCCTCACTTGCTTCCACCTGGTAACAAGTCATTTTCACACATTCAAGTCAAATATACATGTGATTGTTATAGTCCCTAAAAAGGACGCGAAAAGAGATTGGCCTTGACGGCTTTCTTGAACACAGTATGGTCCCGAATATGCGGTCATGCTCAAAGGGCAACAACCCAGTGTGAGGTGCCTATGGGTTAAGGAGTCTTCCTCTTGGTTGGTATACTTTGATGGAAGATACCCCATCTTTGAAGAAATCTGAACTAAAAATACCAAGGAGAATTAATACATTACTTAAAAAGTACCCTAGATGAGGATGTAGTTCACAGAAAGGGGACATACAAGATTGGTTATTTGCATTAGATCAACAGCTCTTAACTTGTGGTCTGGGGACCCCTGGGGTGTCTGTGATGCCTACTCATAGGGTCCACAACTCCTTCGAAAGTTAGCTATTAACAAGTTAAAGTGTATGAATGTAAAGATACAAAATGCACAATTGAAGACTTTAAAACTTTCATTCAATGTAAAGGAAATTGGATTTGCAGGCTACAAATTAAGCAATTAAGTTGTGGAAGCAGTGCAAGTACATCATACAGAATATAGTATGGGCGGTGTGTGGCCTTAACTGAATTCAGAAAACCTCAACTTCCCTTTAAAAATGTGATTTTTTAATATTTGTTTGTGAACTAAAATATTTCATTATTTGTGTATTTGTTTGATGACAGCTTAATGTGTTGTTTTGGTTAAATAATCTAGGTAGGGGTCTCCATATTCGAGTAATGATTAAGCAAGGGGTCTACAGAAGTCAACCAGTTAGAGCCACTACATTAGATCAATCTTTATCATTGGTTTTGCAGCGTTCGACTCAGATTAAAACTAAAGGCCACAGAAGGATGCATGTGCTCAACATTCATTGTATAAATAACAAATCCCAAACATGTAAAAGAAAGTGTGGTGATAAAGTAGCCCTTAGGCTTTTAGTTATAAGGTGTAAACTGACAAGATAGAGAAAAACCATTAGCACAGAATTTGCATCAAAAGGACATAGGCGTCCCAAGATACAGAACAGGTAAAATGTAAAAAGGATTTCAGCAAACATGGTCTATTAATGGCAAGTAACTTGACAAGCACATGAGTCCCCACTGGGCACTAAATACCAGGTAGAAGTCCAAATCTTAGCCTTGAAACACCCTTGAGGCACGTCAAAGTGTTATGCTAGGATATGATGACTAATTTTATACATGATTATCTGTTCATGGAGCTGTCAAAATCATCCGAACTCGTTTTAGGTCTGTAAAATAGGGCTTGTTCAGTAAAAATATAAATCATGTGGAATGTGGTAGTGCTCCTATTGGGTTCAACGACCACATAACCAATTCATCTGGATTTGCATAAAGAGGACAATGACAGGACAGGCTCTGCCGAAGCCCTCCCTTTGCCTCCCACCTCTTGCCTTTACCATTTGACTTCAGAACAAAATTCGTTGCAAAAGCCTGCGTGGTAATGGCATACTCTTAAAATCCTGCATGGCCAAGGATTCATGGAAATGGTCATGCATTGTTATGACCGCATTGTAATGGCAGATTTCCACTGACGAGACATAAGTAGGTCAAAACTGGCCTGGGGTTTGCTGGTGGTCCCATCTAAAAGAGACCAGATTTGGACGTTCATGTTTGACTATTTCTATTGTAGGAGGACAAGAACTGATTTGCAAAAGGTCTATCTGTGTATAGACTGGTACAGTAACAAACAATAATGGTTTGAATGTGGGCCGAAGATATTGCCAGTTGCAAACAATCATTCAGCCATTCTTTCCATCATCTTTTTGCTTTACAGGCACTTCTCACCATGCAGTACGGGATTATTAAAGTAAATGAGTACCAACTAAGCTCATGCGTTTTAAGTACTACTACTTGTATACTACGTATGTGCATTTGCCTGGGCATGCTGGCAAAAGGCCAGAACAGGTGCCCAGGATTCTGTGCCAGGCAGCCCATTATAGCAGATGAGTGCAAGGAAGAAAATGCTACCTTCGGTTGAAAAATGGGAGATGGGATCAGATCACTGACAATAATAAACAATATTGTTGACAAAAATAGTGCGTCAAAAATAGTTTACCATAATATTGTGCTGCTATACTAGCAAGTACAAAAATACCGAAAAAAAATATAGTTGATACTAATATCCAAAATTAGGCAAAAAATAATGATTAAGAGTTTGAAGTTGTAAATGTTAAGAATTTTAGCATATTAATAAAATGTAAATGTAATATATTCCATTATTTGATACTATAAATATATACTTTTATAAATACACAAACAAGTGTTTGTATATGTATATATATATATTTTCATTCGCTGGAAAAAAAAACAAAGGTTACAGGGACGTCATAGTTCGGTTCTTAATTTATTCGTACAAAACCCATAGTAATTCAGCGGTTATAGTTAGAGTTCTTTTAAGTAACTAACTTGCGTCATAAGGTAACTATAACTTGCGCCCTAGCCATGCCCACTTTTCTTATTAATAATTTTATTGCAAATATTGCGGTGATAATATCAAAGATGCCATACAAGATCTCAATCCTTTATGGGGAGTAATTGGCTGTGCATTGCAAAGGCGCAAATCATAGTTACCTTACAGAGCAAGTTAGAGTTACTTGAAATAACTAACTATAACTGCAGAATCTCTGTGGTTTTATACAAGTTAATACAGAACCTAACTAACATCCCTGTAACCTGGTTTTATTTTTCTAGTGAATGCCCTTTTTATTTTTAAAGCAAAGTGATTTTAATTACTATACGTTATTCCAACACCCGCCGTGCCCTCAAGCAGGTGTGTCTCTTACTATCAGGATAATATCATTAACTTACGGTATGTATGCCTGTGGAAAGGAGACAAAGCAACTTTACATTTCTTAAAGAAACAGGTATTTCCAAAGCTGGGGTCATTAATATGCCAGTCAAGGTGCCTCTGCTCTGATAAGCTTGCCTGAGATTATTTCAAGTAGCAATGTGACCCACACACATTTGTGGGGCTTTCATCCTTTACTCCAGCACCCCAGTACTTCCCCAAACTGGAACGTTTACTCCTCTGTCATAAAGAAAGAAAATAAATACCAGCAAAAACGGTTTGATCTCTCCTATGAGCGTTGGCATGTGTGTTGCTCAGACATGATTGGTTAGTTATTACTAGAGAAGATCATTCCATTACATCCCACAGGACATCATTGTCCAGACTGGTCTGCACACATGGTGCCTACAGTTGCCACCACAATCCATGGTGGCAAGAAAAAAATGTTCTAACTGTAGGATTTTACTTTTACAAGTGATTTCTTTTTTCAGATGTGTAGGAAGTTGGCTCTGTATATACTATTTCAAAGTAAGAAATAGTGTGCACACAGTCCAAGGGTTCCCCTTAGAGGTAAGATAGTGGTAAAATTAGATAATTCTAATGCTCTATTTTGTGGTAGTGTGATCGAGCAGTAGGCTTATCAGAGGGTAGTGTTAAGCATTTGTTGTACACACACAGGCAATAAATGAGGAACACACACTCAGACTTACTCCAGGCCAATAGGTTTTTATATTGAAAAATATTTTCTTCATTTATTTTAAGAACCACAAGTTCAAGATTTGAAGTAAATACATAAAATGCAAGGTACTCCACACAGGTAAGTTAGGAGCTTTGAATTAGAGAAATAACATACAGTTTTTGTTAAAATGGCAATAAGCTATTTTAAAAGTAGATAGTGCATAAATCAACAGTTCCTAGGGGAGGTAAGTATTGGTTAGATTGTGAGGTAAGTAGAACACTTACAAGTCCCTGGACATAGGCAGCCCACTGTTCGGGGTTCAGGGCAACCCCAAAGTTATCACACCAGCAGTTCAGGGCTAGTCAGGTGCAGAGGTCAAAGAGGTGCCCAAAACATAGGCATCTATGGAGAACAGGGTTGCACCAGTCCCAGTCTGCCAGCAGGTAAGTACCCACGTCCTCGGGGGGCAGACCAGGGTTTTTTTGTAGAGCACTAGGGGCGGGGGGGGGGGGGTTGAGAGAGGGGGACACAAGTAGGCACACAAAGCACACCCTCAGCTGCTCAGGGGCAGCCGGGTGTAGTGTGCAAAGCAGGCGTCTGGTTTTAGATAGGAAATGGAGGGACCTGGGGACACTCTTGCACTGCGGTTCGGTTCCTTCAGGTCCTGGGGGCTGTGGGTGCAGTGCTTGGTCCAGGCAGCCTCTGGATTCTCTGCATGCGTCGCTGTGGGGGTCGTCTCGGGCTACTCACGGGGTCGACGTCACTGGGGAGTCCTCCCTGTGGTGTTTATTCTCTGGATCTCGAGCATGGGACATCTGGTGCAGAGTGTGAAGTCTCACGCTTCCGGCGGGAATGGTGAGTTCTTTAAATGTTGCTTCTTTGCTGCAAAGAAGTAGCTGTTGTTGAGTAGAGCCGCTGCTCACGGGAGTTTCTTGGTCCGGAGACTTCAGAGGTCGCTAGTCCCTTTTGGATGAGTCGCTGGTTGCAGGTTTTCGAGTCAGGAGACAGGCCGGTAGGGCTGGGGCCAAAGCAGTTGTCGCCAGTCGTCTCTGCAGGCTTGTAGGTCAGCAGTCCTTTGTAGATCAGGTTGCAGGAATCTGGTTTCCTGGGTTCTTGGGTGCCCCTAAATACAAAATTTAGGAGTGTGTTTAGGTCTGGGAGGGCAGTAGCCAATGGCTACTGTCCTGGAGGTTTTGTGCCTCCTCCCTGTGGGGAGGGGGGCACATCCCTAATCCTATTGGGGCAATCCTCCAAAACTAAGATGGAGGGTTTGTAAAGGCAGGGGTCACCTCCGCTCAGGGCACCTTAGGGGCTGTCCTGACTGGTGGGTGACTCCTCCTTGTTTTCCTAATTGTCTCCTCCAGCCTTGCTGCCAAAAGTGGGGGCAGTGGCTGGAGGGGCGGGCATCTCCACTAGCTGGGATGCCCTGGGGTGCTGTAACAAAGGGGGTGAGCCAGGTGTTACAGTTCCTGCAGGGGGAGGTGTAAAGCACCTCCACCCAGTGCAGGCTTAGTTCCTGGCCACAGAGTGACAAAGGCACTCACCCCATGTGGCCAGCAACTCGTCTGGTTGTGGCAGGCTGGCAGAAACTGGTCAGCCCCACACTAGAAGTCGGATTGATATTCAGGGGGCATCTCTAAGATGCCCTCTGGGTGCATGTTACAATAAATTGCACACTGGCATCAGTGTGCATTTATTGTGCTGAGAAGTTTGATACCTAACTTCCCAGATTTCAGTGTAGCCATTATGGAACTGTGGAGTTCGTGTTTGACAAACTCCCAGACCATATACTCCTATGGCTACCCTGCACTTACAATGTCTAAGGTTTTGCTTAGACACTGTAATGGCATAGTGCTCATGCACATATGCTCTCACCTGTGGTATAGTGCACCCTGCCTTAGGGCTGTAAGGCCTGCTAGAGGGGTGACTAACCTATGCCACAGGCAGTGTGAGGTCGGCATGGCACTCTGAGGGGAGTGCCATGTCGACTTAGTCATTTTCTCCCCACCAGCACACACAAGCTGGCAAGCAGTGTGTATGTGCTGAGTGAGGGGTCCCCAGGGTGGCATAAAACATGATGCAGCCCTTAGAGACCTTCCCTGGCAACAGGGCTCTTCGTACCAGGGGTACCAGTTACAAGGGACTTATCGGAGTGTCAGGGTTGTGCCAATTGTGGAAGCAAAGGTACAGTTTAGGGAAAGATCACTGGTGCTGGGGCCCGGTTAGCAGGGTCCCAGCACACTTTCAATCAACATTTAGCATCAGCAAAGGCAAAAAGTCAGGGGGTAACCATGCCAAGGAGGCATTTCCTTGCAAGATGTGTTTGCCAAATTAGATGAATGAGGAAAACGCAGAAGGTACTTATGTAAAATGAAAAGCAGCACAAAAACAGTGGGGTCCTGCCAACAAGGCCTAACACAAACATCATTAAACAAGTCTGAGACAAATGTTTCCAATTTTGCAGTAAAAAGAAATAAATGGGGGAAGTGCCAAAAATACAACGCCAATGGGTATCTTCATGTGCCGACACATTTCAATTTTAGCAAGCAATACTCCTTTAAGTAATTCCTGACCAAAAAAAAAACAATCGAAAAATATACACTGGCAGATACTTTGATGAGAGCTTCCTAAATTGCTGGTGTTAAGGAGGCAGCATGATTACTTCTCTCCTAAACAAGGGAGGTATGCTTGCTAGTGAATGGTTGAGATCAGTATTCCAGAGTCAGAATTTGGCTTCAGACAGACAACCATGTCCATTTGGTCACTATATGCTGCTTAACTACACCAACCCTATACAAGTCTAGCTTTTCTCTGCCACTCCTGATTAGAGTAATTGATGAACATTTTCAATAAAAGAATAATTTCTACTGCTACACTTGGCGCTTTCACCACCTTCCCTTAAAATCCCCTTGCTTGGCGGGTTCATTTTCAAAGAATTCTCATAGGGGCAGTTGCAGCTGAAACCATACACCATTCCACTAGTCTCTCAACTGCCACTTGTGTCATTGATTAAAATCAAATTAGACTGCCTCACTTCGGATGTCTCAACATTGCTGCAAAACTAGCAGAGAACCAGCTCCTTACACCACAGGACTGGTCTTAACTTGATATAGTAAAACCAGAAATGCCAAACTCTCAACCACGCCTTCTCGGGTGATTCCTGGGGCCAAACAGTCCTGACCTCTCTGCACCTCTTATTCCACAACTAAGGCCTGCATTGGGGTTTCAAAGGAAACTTTAAAAAAAACAGATGCTTAATGGGCACCTCAACTAGCAGTGGATTTGTTCTGTCTTAGGATATTAAGATGCCACCTGGATACAATCCAGAGACTGGCCAAAAGTGGTACTGAATAGTGTTTATGTAGGTACCTAAGCCCTTTAATTGGATACTTTAGTTCTAGATGCCATGGACTTATCAAAGAGGTTTCTGTGTTCTATAATGTGCAACCAAGTCTTAAAGCTTCTCCGGACCATTTAGAAAATCCTCAGTGGGCACTTGTTCAAGCTCCAGCAAATGCCTCACAGAAATGCACACAGGAGAGACAGCAAATTTTAAGTTAATCCTACCAGACAGGGAAGAGGTCTGGTTGCTAAAGACTTCTTGGGGTCATTTGGAAAGCTTCCCTAGAAATACTTTCTGCCCATTGCTTCCTATTGTCTTTGTGGTTTGTTACTCACATTTGCTTTCTTTCTATTTGCTGACTTTATTTGTTTTAGGCTGTCCAGCTTAAGATCATCCCTCCTATGGGCCATAATCCTATTTACTGTACGCTTCCACCAGTGCTCACTTTCTGTAAACAGGCCTTTAAATGTTGTTCCATTTGCTGTGCATTCAAAGAGAGTTCGAAAGTCAGGATCTGTCTTCTAAAGACACCGAGTATTCCTTCTCTGAATTAACGGAGTATTTATGTAACAATCATGCAGGTCGGGGGGAGATGCTAGAGGAAGGCTGTACAATGTTCTTTTTTCTAACAGACAACAAAATTGAAATGTCTGTAAATGAACTGTTCAGAAATTTCAGAATATATCAGAATCAGAGAAGCACAAATGAGTAAATTTTTGGCAATGCCGAAGTATGGTGGAATAAAATATTTTATTGTGATCAAATCATTACACTAGGTGATGACATTTACACACATTGTTTGTGCACTGTATACGTATCAGTAAAACTGTATGTCTAGTCAAATGCAATGGTCATCTCAATCAAAAAATGTGTTGTCATAATGGCAGTGCCCTACCAACGCCATATGTACTCCACACAACTGCACTCTGCCAGTTCTATCTACTCTGCACCACTGCACTCTACCCTGTTCCACTCCGCCACCTAATCCATTCTGCAACACTGCACTCTACTCTGCACCACTTCACTCAATCTACTCTATGCCACTGTACTCTACTCCAAGATCTACTCTACATCACTCTTACTCCATACTGAACAGCAGCCATGCATGTGTACAACATGGCTAAAACATTGACAAGGCCAATAGCTCTTGCACAGGTGAGATCTATTGGCTTTGCAAAGACTTCTTTGATACTTCCACCCTACCACATGCAGACCAACTTTTCTCCTCTTCACCACAGACATGTCACATTGCACACCCACTACCAGGTTATCAGTGGTCTACATCAGCACTCCCCACCCATTATTCTACCTCAGTTGTGAGAGACGTTTTTAGTTGTCGAAGCTAAGTGTTGGGCTCTGAGTACTGTGTTCAAGATGGTATATACGTACGAAGCGGGTAACATAACGTACTTATTTCATAAACTGTTCTGAAGTGAATATTTTTGTTCTTACCTGGAGCTGTTCAGAATATGATGCTGCTTGTTTTTACGGGGGTTGAACAATACTACGACACACCTAGTGGGGAAAAAAACAAGAAGAAAAAAACAGACAAAGTTAAAGCCTGTCGCTCTACGGTTTTGAATGATCTTTAAAAAAAACAAAAAAAAAACAGGCCCAATGGGCCATGGTAAAATAAGGCGACCCCACCCAGGGCAGGTGCCAAAGTCATGCTCTTATTCGGATAGGACCTTGTAAAGACCTTACTTGCAGCAGGGTCTAATCTCCTTGGATTATTTTCCAGGTTACTAATCCAAGCATCACAAAACAATCTCTGCATTTACATATAAAACAGTGTCGCAAGCGTAAGGACTTTGTAACATACATGCAACATTTGAAATAGAGTTGGAACCAAATGCGAAGTTTCACTCCTTGATTCCACAAAATACCCCTGCACAATGAGATACATTCAGCCAGAAAACAGCCATCTTACAGGATACTCAATAAAAAGGGTAGGTCTGTACAATAAAACAGGCTTAACTAATGCTACACAAATAACTTTACTTTCTGCACATCTTCAAACAAATAATGCTTCTTTAGCTCTTTCCATTAATCCCATAGCAAGATGGCAGGACGACGGCAGCAGGGGAGAATAGCCACAGCTGCTGTCAAAGGGGAAAATGACCAGCAGACACCAACACTTTTCCTACCAAGTCCTTTGCAGATCCGCAGGGAGACAAATTTAATCCTATGGGTGATGCATAATCACTAAAAAAAAATAGCACTGGCAAAGCCACTAGATCTCAGCCAGGACACCTACTGGCTTTCCCAAAGAGAGATATATACAATTTTCACATGCCTGTGCACATGTACTTGGGTGATTTTTCATAATAGAAAATACCATTCTAAAATGGCCTCCACATTTACACATGGGTGGCTCTCTTGTACAAGATTACATTCCATTTAAAAACAGCCACCTGCATACAGAGATTAAATGAAAGCTTAAAAAAGGCTTTGGGGGGGGGGGGGGGTACTTCAGGTGTGCTGGAATAAGTGGCTAGTATTTTAAAGAGCAGGCACGTAGGGAGGAGAAGCAGGGAGATCGAGTGATAAAATCAAACTTGCATTACAGTGCAAGTGGGACTGAGGTGGAAGAGTACAAATCAAAACGGGGAGACCAAATGCTCCTTGAACAGGCCAAACAAGAAAAGTGAAGGGTGCAACTGAATCAGAAGTAGGGGAACTGAGATAAAGCTCTCAAATCAGAGCATGGGGTGGGCCCAAAAGCCACTAAGTCCATAGTAGATAGGTCTGTTTGCTAGTCTGCCCATTGTGCTCAGCTGTCTGGTGGCAGAACCAGCTCACCACCCCAAATGTGTAGCCTCTCAGTCACAGAAAAGTGGTCACTGAAATAAAAAGGAGCGGAGAGTGGAGGGGGAAAAAAAAAAAGGGTGAAGATAAAGAAAATACCCCAAGAGCAGGGTTTCTTATATCGAGATTTCAAGGTGATCCTAACACATCCAAACTTTGATGTGCTCTGTTCCCTGGCTGTAGCAGCCATTTCTGGAATGTTTGACATTCAGAATTCTTTATATACAAGTACTCCTTGAGCAAGTGATCAAACAATATTCAGAAAGTAAACTCTCCAAATACAGAATAGGAACATCAGTACTGGCAAAAAAAAAACCTATTAAAAAGCCTATCATTAAATGAAGTCAAACTCGAGAGGGGCACACGAGCCAATTAGCAGAAAGAGGTTGAACCAACAAGCACTCCCCTCCACTATAATCACAGATGTAAATTCATAAAACCGGATGTTAAACAAAAAAGGACCCCTTTATCCAGGTTACTCCTATTCTAAAAATTAAAGGAGAAATGTAGGATTCCTGCAAGGTATTTCCGTCGTCCTGGTGCAGTCATTGGTTAGTTACAATACAGTTTTGGGTAAAGTGATATACCACTGGTGTTTTAGTTCTTACATATTAAATGTTCCTGGCACACTAAGACCTTTCCCTCAGCATGTGGGAGACATTTAAAAGCTCAGTTGGACTACCACAGTTTCAATAGCTATCCTGGATAGAATTAACTCAGGTAGAAATTCCTTTGAAACTATTTTGATTTACCAAAAGTGTTCCTGATGGAGCCGTCAGCAGCTGCAACCCTAGTAACACTACAAACCAGCCACAAAATGCAAAGGTGAGGCGAGCTGGGACTTCAGCTTATGTTTGGGAACAGTCAAGTTATTACCTAACACCCAGGGCCTCATTAGGAGGCTTGCAGTCTTCAGACTGCTAGCCCCACAGTGGCAGTCAGGACCACCACTGCTGTGCACTCCAACCACAACATAAAGACCTTGGCAGTCTGACCACCATGGTTCCGCCAGCACTGTCGGGATCCATGATCCCCCCAATGGCCTGGCGGGGTGGAGTTCGTAGCCAGGCTGCGCTGCATGCAGCTCTGCGTTGCAGATTGCGACCTTGTTCTCCGCCAGCCTTTTCATGGCAGTTTCACTGCCGTGCAGAGGACACTAGGGGGCCACCCGCATTGCCCATCCACTCAGCAGAAAGTGAACATTGCAAGGGTGCTGGTGCATCCTGCAGGCAACAGCACTGCTGCCGGCTCGATTATGAGTCGGAGACAATTCTGCCCCCTGTTTCCCACTAAGTCGGCAGGCAGAAACCCATTTCCGCCCGCTGGCCTAGTGGGAAACACCTAATATTTAATTTGCATCTGTACATCACATACAAACCTACCCCATAGACCCCTATATTTGGGGTAGTATTTATGTAAGTGCCTAGCAATGTCTCACTGTACAGCATGTTCATCCCACATAGTCCTCATCTTTCTAGCTAGCTGCATCAATAATCTTGTAGAAACACTTATGTTGGGCACACCGTCACTATACCTTGGAGCCAACTGCTCCTCTTTCCCTAGGACTTGTTGCCAGCGGCAACATGCACAAGATGCAACTTAACACATACATAGGGAAAGTGAAGGACCACCAGTATGAGGGGTGGGGAGGTTGGTTAGTGAATAGATTTTTCGTGGAGAGGGTGAGACTGCTCTTCATAAGACCTGCTGAGGGTGCAGCAGCCACTCATTGGTGGAGGAACATTTTAGGCACACCCCAGCAAAGCCTTGGACACTGCTGGTGAAGCAACGCAAGAGACGCTTGCTCCACCTCGCAACAGTAGAGCACAAACAAGATAACACCACAAAGGTTTAGAGGAAGTCAAACAAGAGTATCATCACAGCTATCTGCAAAGATAAAGGATTTTACCACTGCGTTCCTTTAAACGTGCATACTAGTTAGTAAGAACGCACTAGGTATTCGCAAGCAAATCAGACCCAAAAATGATATACTGACAGACTGTTAGGGAATTAGCAAATTCACAGCAAACTATATATATATATATATATATATATATATATATATATATATATAATTTTTTTATAAAATGTTCCAAAAGAAATGCGCAAGATAGGCACACAGACAAATTGATGCTCAGGGCGCAGACATTAAAACGACTACTACAGGACCACAAGTGCAGAAAAGCAACTTAAATATCGTACAATACAGCTTATGTCATCTGTGCTGGCGCTTTGATAAGGTTGCAATGAAAACTGCCCACTGTGTGAACAGGTCAGTGTTACTAAGAAACCAGAAGAAAACCTGCTTGCCACTGCATTCACACTAACACCATATGTGTGCTTGCTTGCTGTCCGGCAAGATGCTTACAGATGGAAAACTCAACCTGAATATCTGCTTCATCGCCAACATTTACTCTTTATGGACTGCACACGCAAGGTCAAGCGAAGAGGGTCAGTGCAGGGAAATCACTATAGTCGATAATACTAGCACTGGAGAGTCAACGGAGCGGAATGGTGGGTAGAAGCGCAGACCGCCTTTTAGCAACACAAAAAGGTAGAGCAGGGATCCCCTTGATTTTTTATTTTTTAACAGGAGAGGGATGGAAACCGCTGAAAACGTAGCCCAATAAAATATGGCTGCAACTAAAAACCAATTTGCCAACATCTAGGGTCACAGGGCTGAAATGGGAGTTTCACGTCACTCACAAACCTGCCACCTAACTACTCAAACAGAAGCATTTGAAGGGGGACATTTTTAATTGTCTTGCAGGTTACGGGGTATGCAAGATCTTCGAGAAAAATAAAAATAAAAAAGGACATTGGTAACAGCAGATTTAGGAACTGGGTATCACAGGTATGGAGAGGAATGATAGGGGAGGGCTGAGAGTACCCAAACCAGAGTCAAACATGTTCTCACAGTTCCCCAAATAAACAAAGCAAATTAGACCCTCACGGGTGAGTCGCCGCGCTATGCAATTATTGATCGACTAGCTCTCTGGTACGCCAGTCGAGTCTGCCAAATACAACAGCCCTCACCCCAGAGGCCTTTGAAAACCCTGCTAAGTCTCGTGTCAGACAATCTTGATCAACCAATGCAGATCGAGCCGGATGGAGAGGGTGGGCTTGGGTAGAGATACTGTCCTTAGCATCCAAACTGCACAATTTTCTGATGGTTTAGTCGTTTCGGTTTGAAAGGGAAATTAGGGGGCAAAGAAAGGCAAATTGTGAAAACGTTCAAGGTATGATTGTCAAATTAAGACACTCGTTCTGTTCTTTTGCCATCCCGCTATTTTAACAATATGGGTGGGTACAAATGAGATCACAAATCCACAGACAATACACGACTCTTGAGAAAACTATACAAATTAAGCATACGCTAGTTCAAATGTTATTTATCACCAATAAAACTGCCCCTGTGATATCACGTTGTGGAAAATCCGCCTAGATGCCACATCACGCAGCAAAGGGGGCGTTTCTCTTCTGTTCGGTCACTACATCTTAGTCATGCTCTATATCACGACTGTTGACTCAGGCTTTCTTTTTATTCAAAGTATTAGACCTCTGGGGTCCCCTCACCATTATTACAGTCCCGTGTCTTTTAAATTCCCAATGCCTTTGTGAAGTAATTGGTCTTTGATGTAGCCACGAATCTGCATGAATAGTGAAACTGAACATGTCCATGACTAGAAGGCACCATTCTTTCCACCTCACCTGAACGTCGCCTAAATATACGCGTTTTATGTTTCCTCTTGCAGATGAAAATGATCTAATCAGGGGACTGAAGAAAGAACCTCGCCTGAGCACAATGCCCACACTTTCAATGCGTATAGAAGGCGATCAATATAAAACTTGACAGCTAATTTTCAGCATTTCTAACTACACCATATATGCAGCGATTTTTCAGTAACAATTCGTTATAACATAACTTTCTGTTGAATTCGTAAATTATAAAGCTGATAGTAGAAAACGTGGTTGGCGTGTCAATCAAAACTACTGTTAAACTCTAGGATTTCTCAATTCTGGTTGCCTACATTAAGCGCTCACTTTCAAGCTTGGGCACAACTATTAGAAGCAACAGCGATAAAGGCACATGGACCAGGATTAACCAGCTCTGGGAAAAGCCAACAGACCCTGCCGTTCTAACCTACTGGACTTGCTAATGTTTTTTGCCAATGCTGTGCGACATAGGTAAAAAGTAAAATGCTTTGTGTCAATGCTGTTCAGCATTGGCAGGGGAAACAAAGCAGTGGAAAAGCCAATAGGTCTCACCTATGCTAGAGCTATTGGCTCTAGCAATGTGTTTTTGCCATGTTGTACACCAGTGTCTTATACCAGATTTGCTGGGATAGTGCCGTAGAGTGGAATAGGGGGAGGGGGGGGGGGAAATGGGGCAATAGTGTCAGAGTTGAGTAGGAGAGTAGAGTGGGGTGGAATAGTGTATAGTGTACTGAGGTAGTGGGGAAGGTAAGTAGATAGAGGTAGAGTGGGTTGGATTGAGTGGAGTGGGTGGACCTATAGGGTAGGTTTGAGTGGATTAGATTGGTTTGAGGTGGGAGGAATGGATTGAAGTGATAGGACTGGGGTGGATTGGATCAGAGTAGGGTGGTTTGGAGTGGGGTTGATTGGACTGGAACAGGGTGGATAGGAGAGGGCTTTTTAGATTGGCAGCAGGGCAGATTGTTTTTGAATGGGGCAGACTTTTGGATTGGGGCAGACTGTTTTGGATTGGCAGTGGAACAGATTGTTTTGGATTAGCAATGGGGCAGCCTGGAATGGGGCAGATTGGACTAGACTGGATAGCAGAAAATAGGAGTGGGACAGATGGTTCTGAAGTGAGGCAGACAGAAGTGGGGCAGACAGAAGTGGGGCAGACAGAAGTGGGGCAGACAGAAGTGGGGCAGACAGAAGTGGGGCAGACAGAAGTGGGGCAGACAGAAGTGGGGCAGACAGAAGTGGGGCAGACAGAAGTGGGGCAGACAGAAGTGGGGCAGACAGAAGTGGGGCAGACAGAAGTGGGGCAGACAGAAGTGGGGTGGAGTGCAGTGGATTGGATTGTTTGTGGTGGACTGAATTGGCCTGAGGTGGACTGGATACAGTGGGGTGGATTGGAGTGGGCTAGATTGGGTTTACTGCATGATTATGTGTTAAAGCATTATTTCAGAAATGACATGTAAAAAAAGAAACAATGTTGCTTTGCAATATTTAGAACAAGAATCATCTTTTAAAAATGGCGCCTACAAGCAAAAACAAAAGAAAACCTGTGTAAAGTAAGAAACGTAGACTAGGCAAAATAATAAAAAGTTAATTATAAAAAATCTTTGCAATTCTGTCCTGCTGGGCATGTTTTTGCCAGTCACATGTCTTCTGTTTGCAAGGCACTTAAAGTTAAAAAGTATAAAATAGTACACCAATCATGTAGGGAGCAGCAGACAGGTACTGATTAGGTTGAATAAATCAGTGCTTGGTCTCTGCTCCGCAGAATGGGAATGATGCTAGGCCTGCAGAGACCAGTTACAAGGCTGTAAAGAAGAGCACCAGCCAAGCCAACAAATGGTAAGCAATAGGTGGGCTACACGTTCTTATTGATTACAGCAGTGTCTTGCAAGCACACTAGTGCACGCTCTCACAGGCTCAACCATAAAAAATTACTTCTAATGCCTGTTACGTGACTAATGCAGCTACTGCCAAGACTGAGAAAAGTATTTCACATTGAGTGTTGGAAGGAAGAGACAATAGGTCTTCCCTTCATAAAAAGAGTGCTGAGCTGTTGGCTTTTCCAATATTTGTTTAAAAAAAAAAAAAAACACCTTACAAACAAGTAAAATGGAAAATTTCAAAATACTAGCGGAAAAGCAAATAAATCTTCATATTATCATCTCAAAACTGTGCACTGAACTGAATGATAATCTTTATGAACACATGATTTTTTGCACACACTTCACTCAGGAAACTGAACCGAATTTAAAAAGAATAAGTGTCAGACGGTAAGGGGGAAATGCTTGCCAACAAAATGAATCAGCCATTTGGTCATCTGCAGAAGGCCAAGAAGAGAACTAGAACACTACAGGAGGCACGTGATGGTAAGTATTCCTTCTGCCTCAGATGCGAACTACGCAAGTGCAGCATAAGGCCCTTCCCAAACACCATAAAAGCCCTTCTGAAATGCTTGCCGGAAAGCTTGTGCTTTCATGTAGTATGTGGACTGCAGGATAGACAAAAAAACAACCCTTAAGTTTGCTCTTCAACCATACCCAGCTAAATGATCCTTGTTGCTGTGCTATAACAGCCATATCTGCAGTGCCCCTGGACCCAAGGTAATAATATTAGCAAGAATATGCCCTCCTGAGTTTTCACTCAAATATCAGCTTTAAATTTTGGAAATTAACCATTTCCCCGGCTTATGATTTCTGATTACACATTTTTGTCTTGTAAACATGGTTTTAAATTTTGGTATACTTATGAATTCAACCAGACAAAAGCTTATTTAGGGGGATGCAGCACACAGGAGAGCTACTTACAAGTAGCTGGGAAACTACCAGTCACACACAAGCTACTTGTTGGAGAAGCCTGGTAAAGTGTACATGCTCCACGCGAGGGGGCAAACAAGATGACGATGTCATGCTGTCAAATAAGTAGTAAGCAAATGACGGCCCAAAAAAAAAAAAAAAAAACAACCAATGGTAAACAATGGGTGAGCTCTAAGCCCACTAAGTATTTAGTATCGTATGGAAAAGGCTCTCACCTACAGACAGGTAAAAGCAGTTTGTAGGCAATACCAAAAAATCTCCTCTTGGCTGGCTTTATTGTACATATTTCTCACCTGACTAAGTGGCCTGATTAACATGGATAAACATACATTTGTTTAAGTTTAATCACAAACTCAGATTTGATAGTAAGTTTACAACTGCGGACGGAGAACGTCACATAAAGATAGGCAAGATAGTGGGTCCTTTCACACTGCTAGGAGCAGATTTAAAAAAGTGTCAGACAACGCGAGGTGTAAAGCGCAGAGAGAACGCAGGCGAGTTGTTTTGGGAAGCTTGTAGTGTTTTTGGGAAGTTTATAGGAATTTTGACCTAATGCAGAGTAAATAATGTGCTTTATGTATAGCCTCCGAGGTAACACCATGCGGGAGAAACTCCCCTACAAGTGTTTCCTCTAAAAACAGAAACGTTCTCCTTTTACTAGTTCAATATCTGGGCCAGTCCCAAACAAGAAACCGTTATTTGTCCTGTGGTGTGGTTAAAGGCAACAAAATGACAATACAATTCTTTCTCAAAGTGCTTTATTCGTTATACTGTGGTTAATGGGAATGTATTCTTGCATCAGGAGTGCCTCTTACATTTGTGTGCGTATATATATATATATATATATATATATATATATATTTTGTTTAGTTGGAGCAGGAAACTGGGACTGTGTGAATTGGTGATATAGGAGAGAGTATGTTCACTTGAACAGAAATGCTTTTCTTTCTATCTTTGTGTCCGGGTAGGAATGTTGCATATGTATAAGTTTATTTATCTCAGGTTATGAAAATGAGGAAACTAAATGGGTTAATTGAAATATTTATATATTATATTAGTTGTATTATTTTATTTGTACCTGTAATGAACATCGAGTTTCCCTTTTGCCACAAAATTATATGCATGTGGAGCAATATATACTACTTGTACATTTCAAGATGGTGCCAATCATTCCTGTGTAGCAGATTTGTATGAGTCAGTCTATTATTTATGTTTGTGTATTGGAGGGTATTTAATATGTAAATTAAATAGCTGGACCACACGTGATCAAGGCTACAGCTGAAACTCGTGAGTGAGGAGGCATCGTTCTATTAAATATATGCAACCACATTTTGTTGTCCGAGCACATCCTTTGTACGAGTTGCTGTGAGATATGTGGATAGCTGGATCCACGCTTGGACCGCCACCATTTTTGCAGCTTCGGGATTCCGGCATATATATATTATATAAATAAATAAATAAATAAAAACAAATGCCACTTGCTTTGCCGAACAACTTTAGCACGGGTGCCTCCTTTTTGATTGTGGCCATCATTTAAAATACACAAAACACATTCCCAAGAGAAAAACAGCTCGGAGCACTCACGGGTTTTGCAGTCCATTTATTTTCAACAGCAGACGCGTTTCAGCAGGTTTGCCTTTATCAATGCTACTCCAGCAAGTAACATCACATGATATGCATTTAAATCTGGCCTGCCTTTCTCCTATTGGAGATATGTTGGTGTCGACTTATTTAGCTTTTCAGTGTCGTCATTTTAAAGGCATACCATTCATAAAAATGTGAGATTTTCTCTGATGTTTAAACTTGCGGTTATAAAATAAAAGATCTGTTACCCTCGTAACCGCACTTGCCTTTTAATCCATGCACACCAGACAGCATTAGTCTCGCTACCTTTGCTGTTACATTTAGTAATGTCCCAAAACACTTTGGCAGGTATCACGTGCATTTCCTTGGCTGCGGTGGTTCTGGCAGTTTATCAATATAAGAAAACAAATGCCACTTGCTTTGCCGAACAACTTTAGCACGGGTGCCTCCTTCATGATTGTGGCCATCATGTAAAATACACAAAACACATATATATATATATATATATATATATATATATATATAATAAAAAAATACACACAGCTGCCAACTGGTCCCCTGTTGGGACTTGTTCTTCAATACAAATTTGGATCCCAAAGCCCCACCATGCAAACTGGTGTTCATTATAATAAAAGCCATGCCGACTCAATTAGTCAGCTGTGCGCCAATTTACTTGCAGGACTTTTTCAGGCAGTAGGGTATGAGAAGGAAGTGTGGCTGTCCTTGCCTCTCCATAAAGAATTGTCTGCAGCCGGCTCACAATCGTCCAGACATTGCTGCGACCTGGCAACATATGAATGTCACAGTGTAAAGTACGTCACAGGAAAAAGTGGACTGCGAGCCTCGGGCGCCTCACGGCTGGCTGCCTCTGTCACCACACATCAGTGCCCTGGAAGTGCGAAGGCAGCGCAGACATGTGTACTCGCACTTCGTTACCTCAGTCAGCAGATGCATCAGCATGTTGTGGAGCTTTTTGTTCAGAGACGGCCAGTCAGTCATTAGATGCCCGACGTGTAGACTGTGCCTTTCATTCAGGAAGACAGCGAAGTCAGACAGTGAGCTGACCACCACCCCACGGTGGGTACCCCTCTGAGCTGAAGCTCTCCTCAGGAACTAAAGGTTAGGGAGTATGGGCATAGAGGAAGGCGATGGCTGAAGTGGTGGGGCCATCCACACAGTATAAATTTCACACACTGCCACTCCCAGTTTACGCTTGTTACTTGTGGAAGATATTGGCCGCAGCTCTATTTCATATATTACACATTCCCACTTTCCTGTGGCTTAACTGAAGTTATAACGCACTTATACAAGTTCATAAATCAAAAAAAAAAAAATCTGCCCATGAATCAAGGGGGGGGGGGGGGGGCAGGGAGGGTCACTGATCGAACAACCATGTCTTGAGGTTCTTTCTGAAGAGCAGGAGGTCTTTGGTTTTGCGAAGGTTGGTGGGGAGGGAGTTCCAGGTTTTGGGGGTGAGGTAGGAGAAGGACCTGCCTCCTGTGGTGGCACGTTGGATGCGGGGGACTGTGGCTAGGGCAAGGTCGGCTAATCGGAGGTTGCGTGTGGAAGTTCACTCTTTCGTTGAGGTAGGTTGGGCTGGTGTTGTGGAGGGATGCGTGTGCGTGGATGAATATCTTGAATGTGATTCTCTTGTCTATGGGGAGCCAGTGAAGGGATTTGAGGTGTGGTGAGATTAGTTTGTGGCGGGGGAGGCCAAGGACGAGGCGTGCGGCTGTGTTCCGGATTCTCTGGAGTTTGCGTTGGAGTGTGGTGCCGGCGTAGAGAGCGTTCGCGTAGTCCAGTCTGCTGCTGATGAGTGCGTGGGTGACTGTCTTCCTGGTTTGAGGGAATCCTTTTAAAGGTTTTTTTTTTATTTTTTAAAAAGAGTGCGGAGTGTGTGGAAGCAGGAGGAGGTTAGAGCATTGACTTGCTGTGTCATGGAGAGGGAGGGGTCCAGGATGATGCAGAGGTTGCATGCGTGGTTTGCGGGGGTGGGTGCAGGGCCTAGGTCGGTGGGCCACCAGGAGTCGTCCCATGTGGTTTTGTTGGGGCCGAAGATCATGATCTCGGTTTTGATTTGCGCTTGAGGTGGTTAGTGGTCATCCAGTTGGCGGTGTCGATGAGCAGCGTGTAGGTTGGTTTTGGCGGTGGTGGGGTTTCGGGTGACTAGACACTTATGATGATTAATAGCCCACTTAGCGCCTGTATCAGTCTGGTGTTTTATTGCAGATGATTGGGTCTTCGAACTGAAGCTTCACTGTTTGTACCCGGAGTTGGGGTATTGCATCATCTCAGTTCTTTAGGCTGAACTCGCTACCTTGTATTGGCTGTTGCGCTCTGCAAACCGGCAGGGCGGGCGGCGAGTGCCATGTAATACCCCCTTTTTCCTCTGACCACCTTACCCTGCTGCGAGACATCCCAAGGTAAGTGCCCAGTCTGCCACCCCACGGTGGCCTTTCACAACTCAAGCATTTGGGCTTTTTTTTTTTCCCCTCGGGTGACCATCTTGGTAGACTTTTGTTATGAAGTTCCTTAATCTCATTTACTACAGTATCTTCAGTAGAAAATGCTTTCAATGTTCCACTTCGATTCCATCAAGATGGCGGTCAGACGTGCCACACTTTTGATATGAATTCAGAGTTCGTACTCTAGTTGCTCAATAGAACACTGTAGTAAACTGCTTATCACTAGGGAGTTAGCTAGCAGCCTGGTGCTGGTGTTGAAAGTGCATGTTTCAGTCCACGTCAGAATGTTTTAATGAAATCGAAGAGAAAGACATTCAACACCTCACTTAAAACGTGTCCTAATTTCTCTTTCAACAGCACAAACAACTTCTATGACAAAGGAAAACCCCTCATTTTGTTCCTTTCTAAATTAAATCTGATCATTTTGATTAAGGTGTGCCACTCTAGTCATATGTAAGACTGTTAGTGCTATAGTTGTTCTTTAGAACACTCTCGGAGTCTGCAGTAGAACACAAGGGAACGAACTGACAGGCTGCTCCTGTTGGAAGTACATGTTTTACTGAGAATGTCAGACTTCATTCTCATATGGCTGAAAAAGAGTGAATTTTCAGAAAGACTGCTAATTTTAGCTTCTCGAGCACCTCCCATAAGCTCTATGGGAAAATCATGAGAAAACAGTTCTCAAACATTATTCATGAAATCCCGGCAGAAGGTGTTTTCAGAGTAAAAATAACCTTCGCAACAAATTATTTATATTGTAACTAAACATGTTATCACCCTTTATGCATTCTCTTTTTGGGACTCTCAAAACCTGCCATTCACTGCAATTCATTTCAACGGGGTGCTATCTTGTATATTGATCCCAAGATGGCTGCCAAAACTTTCGAGTTGAAGTGCTGAAAGTCAATCTGATCTCACCTTGAGATATGTGCTTAGACTCCACCCAGCAATCTATATTTCTTTTTGCTTTAATATTTCAAAAAATACTGAACGAATGTACGCCAAATAAACATGCTTTTTGAACCAACAGCTATCTTTCTGCCACATTTAGTCTAATTCTGTCCAGATGTTCAGCCTATAGTCTTGTTCAAAATCCCTATGGGAATGAACATGTGAAAAACTTTTGACACTGCCCCTCTTTCCCAACCCCGCCCCCCCCCCCATCCCCCCCTCCCCCGAATCACCCCATGCGTAGTAAGACATAATGTACAAAGTAGACATAGTAGACAGTTCTATGCAAGTCAAAAACCTCTTTTCCTATGGTAACTAGGTCCTAACTATAACTACTTACTGGCGACTATGTGTATATATATTTAGATCTACTGGCATACAACCTTTTCTGCAATAAGCTACTCGCGCTCAATGAAAATCATTCCAAGTTACTATTACTAGCGTAATAGTGATTGAATCAGTCAAGATTACATCGTTGGCCATCCCATGTAAGATTACCAGCAGTAATCACCTCAGAGCATCAGGAAGGATTACTGGTTCCAACACCAAAAGAAATGTGTCACTTTGAAATGCCTCTACATTGGTAGCACAAAACCACAGCTGAAATGCCCTTGACACCAAGTTAATGATCTGAGCAGAGAGCCCCCCAGTGCCTCAAAATTCACATCAGCAGTTCTGTAAATACACACACTCATCTTGTATACATGTTTTTCTATCCTACACATGCTGTGAAAGATCTTCAAAAGGTTGCTTCAGAGCACCAGACGCACCATCAAGCAAGCACTCAATCGCCAAACAGCTCCTACACAGAATCCAAACCATCCAGAACACCACCAAAAGGTTCATACTTAACCTCCCACATCATACAATTTGCGTTCCGCAAGAACCTGAAGACCAGACTCTTCATCTAAGCACCACGGGGAACACACCAGCCCAAATACCTGGATACCCTCTCAGGTGATTAAATGTTCATTGATTTGTGTAGTTCAGTAATGTGTTATAGTTAGGATAACTTTATTCTTTTTAAACAAACCCAACTTTATCTACACAATCATAAGAAGTTCTACCATGCACAGTGTCCTCAGAAATGCCATTTAAGATGACATAACTTATGAATGCTATGATTTTACATGGTATAAGTGATGTAATATGCATGGGTATAACTAGTGCATGGAGAAGGGGTGCGTTATAATGTATTGTAGCAAGACTGTACAGAGGTGTGCAACTTAAATTTATAATTTGCGTACCACCTTCCATGTAATATGTTATAGTTCTGACTTTAGAACTTCTGATGTATGTGTAGTTTAAGCGGAGTGGAATAGCAAAGAGTGAAATGGTGTACACTTAAGTGGCATACAGTGCAATACCGCAAAGTGGAGTGAGGTACAATCTAGTACAATACAGTGGAATGGCGTAGTCTGGAATAGTGTAAAGTGGAACAGCTTACAGTGGAATACCCCACACTGGAATGGGGTTGAGTAGAGTGACAGAGTGGAACAGCATACAGTGGAAAACCGTAGAGTAGAGTTCTGCGATTAGAGCCAGCCAGAGTGTAGTGTGTAGAGCGGAGTGTCATACAGTGGAATAGTGTTCAGTGTAGTAGCAAAGGGTGGAGTGGGGTACATTGGAGTGGCATGGAGTGATGTGGAGTGGTGTACAGTGGAGTGTCAGAAGGGAGTGACATATGAGTGGCATACAGTGGAGTAGAGTGCTGTGGAGTACACTGGAGTGGCACAGAGTGGAATAACGTAAAGTGTAGTGTCATACAGTGGGATAGCGCAGAGTGGGGGAGCACTGAGTGAGACTGGAGTGTAGAATGTAACAGCATACAGTGGAGTGGGATACAGTGTGAATGCTTATAGTGGAGTGTGGTACTTGAAACCTGTGCAGCACAAAAGCGGGTGAATGAATGTTTGTATAATATGTCAGGAATATATATATTATGAGGCGTAAATGTAAATTTTTGGTAGTAGTGGGAAATAGTGCAAGTGGAATAGAAGTTGTGTTAAAATACTTAGTTACATCCTGTGCCACGGTATACTGTGGTACATGGCGATGAGAAGGCAGTATCTGATTGGCTAATGGCTGATTTACAAAACGTAAAAGGCCACCATGTGTTCAGCGCACTGTCACAGAGTTCAGGGTTAGGGCCTTAGATATAGACAAGACCTTCGAACTGCTGGAGAATCCAGCGATCTGAGAAACGTGCACTATATTTCTTTATTGCCGGCCACCGCAAAGATCCTGGAAAAGCATTATCCAGGAACTGGCCATGTACCTCCTTGATCAAGAACTCCTGGAACTATCACAGAATGGGTTCAGGGAGCACAATAGTACAGAATCGGCACTCCACTGCAGATTTTATTCAGAGGGAAGTAGATCAAAGGTGCAGCGATCCTGGTTTTCCTAGACCTGTTAGCAGCCTACGATACCATTTCTCCATCGGTGCAAAGTCTGCGGCATGCAAGGCTGAAGGATGTGGCCCTTAAGCTGTTGGGGTCTTTGCTAGGTGATAGAACTATTACAGTTAGCTGCGGAGACTTCAGAACAGCACCCTTTCAGGTCCCTTGTGGGGTTCCAACGGTCATCCTTAAGCCCTACCTCATTTAATTTGTATGTCACCCCTTTGCAAAATTAGAACGCTCTTCTTTTTCAAGTATCATCCTACGCAGACGATACCCAGATAATTGCGCCCACCTTTGATGACTAAGAAGAGTTAGCAGACAAGTCTAGGATTTGTATGTGGGAGATCAGCAGGTGGATGAAACAGCATTGACTTGCAATGAATGTGGAGAAAACTGAGATCATGATGTTCAGAGTGGACAGTTCCATCTGGTCTACTAACCGCTGGTGGCCAGAAAATTGTGCCACTTTACCTGTCCCAGTGACTGCAGCCAAAAACCTAGGTGTGATTTATTTTAAAAAATAAAAATAAAAAACACACACTGACTTTCAACACCCAGGTTAATAGAACTGTGAGTTCCTGTTTCTGGATGATTGGGATCTTGAAGGAAATATTGAATTTTCTTCTGAAATCTCAGGATGGCAGTGGTCACTGCACTTATCGCCTCTTGTTTAGGCTATTGCAATGCCCTGTCTCTTAATGCTAACCAACTCTAACTAAATAAGCTCCAAATCATTCAGAAAGCAGCCGCATGTTTGGTCTTGGGAATCCCTAGACACTGTCGGGGAAGGACTGAGATCCCTTCATGAACTGGCAGTGAAGAAGCAGGTCTCCTTTAAATAACCGAAGCATAAAGCTCTTTATCTTCAGGGGGTTGAGCGATCTTAAGACAGCCCTGAATTGGTATGTACCCATTAGGCCTTTGAGATCAGGTGGATGTATTAAGGTGATGGTGCCACGATGTAAGAAAGCAAGGTGGGGAGGAGGACATGCATTTACTGTAGTGGCTCGAGAACTCCCTTTCTGGACATTAGGAGCTCGAGTTTGCACTTGCTGTTTTGCAAGCAAGTTATATAATTTTTTTGCGAATTAGGCTTCAGTTGGAGCTAGATCATTGAGGGCTTGTCTGTTTTGGTGTTGTCACTGTTCACTTTGCTCTTTTCCTTTTTTAGCGCTACGATGCCTTTTGATCTAACGTGCTCTAGAACTGGCAAAATACAAAAATACAATACAAATAGTTTTTATGGTTATTCAATGTATTTATATTCTATATATTTTCTCAGTACTTTATGAAGAAACACTTCTTTTAAGTAGGTATTATAGTGATACTTTGCAGACATTTTTGTAAAGAATTAAATGTAAAAAATGTAAAGTATACTGTAGTATACTATATTTGTAAAATACAGTGTAGTACAGTGCATTTTAAATGTAACCTGTTCTATTTTTATTTGTTTTAAAGACTTATTAGGGAGTACAGTGGTATACCATATATATCTATATTTAAAAAAAAAAAACCTTATACATCTTCTCTACTTATCACTTTAATAGTTTTAATAGGTAGGGAAAAATATAAATTTGATACCTATATTTAAGAGCGTAATGCAGAACCCAGCCAAAGTGTACTTAAAACATTACTGCCTTTAAATTTTGTTAAGTCAGTCATTAGTAAAATCACAATGCCTTGATCATTGCAATATACTGCAAAGGCTTTACGAAATACTACATAATTTTACAAAACTATTGCAACAGATATAAGTAACTTAAAATGCCTTATAACAAAGAAATGTTACCCTACTTACTTATAATGCCAAAAGATCACCTGCACGCTAATCTAATATCCTGCTAAATTTAAGGAAATCAGACTGAGCATTTGCCCGCTATGCATGTGAACAAAATCTAAGGAAAAATGCATTGGTGTCCAAACACGGTTAATGCTCTTGACCAATTACTACAAAAAGCTTTCCATCCTCTGCCAATGTAGAAAAAGCAATACGTCCGACACCATTTGACTAATCGCATCAAAACTTTCCAAAGTTATTCGTAAGCAAAAATCAGAGGAATTCCTATACCTTTGAATCCTAACTACAGAGTGGCTCCTGCCTATATACTATACCTACACAATATCTATATATTTATATCTATCTCCCAGAATGAGTCCTCTTATGGAGACAAGAAGAATAGTACACACTCCAGAGTCCAGGAAATAGGTGAGCTTTATTACACTAGCTTCACCAATGCATTTCGGCCGGAGCCTTGATCATGGTTAGGGGTCAATGATTTTACAAACTTTTAAAAGTTACCTCACTTGACATCAACAAAGGACTATCACGATACATACATAAAACAGGCGCCATTTTGGAATGTCTCACACAAACGGAGTATTGCATATATTGCTTAATATGCCCATGTGATAAATTATGTGGGCAGTACCATCCACGAGGCTAACAAACAAGTATTGGAAAATATGAGAGCTATTAAAAACAACAACAAACAATATCAGTTCGCTAGACATTTTGCAGAGGTCCACAATAGTAATGCCAAACTGTTGAAATTTGTGGTAATCGATAATGTGGAGTCACAACAGAGGTGGGGATAGAGAACATGGATTATGTATTTTGGAATCAAAATATATAATAACAGAATGACATTTCGACCCCCCCCCCCCCCAACCCACCCAAGGTCTTAATTCCAGTGAAGAACTGGCGGTACATTTATAGTAACAAAAAATATGATCCAACTGTAGATAACGGAGTAATTGTGATCTAACTTAAATTAATGGTGAAAATGGGGTAGAAATTTTACCTTTCTCCTTCTGTAGGGTAAAAGTTATTATAAATAAAATTAGGCATTTACAAATCTGGCTTATGCTGTTCCCTTAACATAAGTGTATATATTTTTGTATTAGTAATTGTTTAGGATATATGCCTTATGTTTTTCTCCTTCTTTCGTTCTTGTTGTATTTAAGAATATAGAGGTCAAGTTTTATTAACATTTTAGGTTTGTTTTATGTCTTATTCAGGTACCATCTTCTGGGAACACAATAAGATTATATCTTGAGATGGTTCAACGCATATGGGGTAGGGCCCTGAATGGACCTTTGTTTGGTAGCATATGGAGGGAGGTGTTAGGCAGCACATTTGAGGTATGTAATTGGAGAGTATGTAAATAAACTGTGTAATAACTCTTAACAAAACTTTGATGTATTTGGCCCACATGGGCAAGATGTAATAGATGAAGTCATTTATGTATAGCAATAGAAATATTATTTGAGTAATGTTTATGCGATTGTTGCTCTCAAGATGAAAATTGATTAAGCCACTTATGGATAATGAGAAAATTATTTTTTAAGTGGTGTCTGCTCCAGCGATTGGATGAAATAGTATTAGTTTCCTATCTATTTAGATACACTTTCCAACGAGGTCTCTCTAGGATTTTAGTATGTTATTGATACTGCCAAATGTAAAATGTATCCTGAATAGTAGTAATATGTGGATAATCAGTGTAACTTCAGATCGCTATCCAATTGTATATCTGGATTATTGGGATAATCACTGAGCGATGTACAGCTCAAGTTGGGAGCCATGTTGAGGGTAGCGTTGTACTGGAGTTCGTTACATTTGGAGATGTTTTCTTGCCACAAGGATATTATCTCTGTAAAGATTATGATAATACATTCACAATTGTGAAAGAAATTTAAGAACAATTACAGAGGATCCAGCGGCAAGGATTTCCATGTTTGTGTAAGACATTCCCAGATGGCGCCTGTCGTTTTATGTATATCGTGATAGTCCTTTGTACAAACTTTTTTTTATATTACTTGACGTTGACAATCATTGACCACAAACCGTGATCAAGGCTCTGGCCGAAACGTATTGTTGAAGCTAGTCTAATAAATCGCACCTATCTCCAGGACTCTGGTGTCCGTACGCTTCTTGTCTCCATAAGAGAACTTTTTCTGTGGTTTATTGGGTATTCACACAAGTACAATAACTGGCAATTATAAAAACTTATGAACAAATATAAGATATAAAAAACAATTCTAAAAGGGCCCAGCAGGCAAAGTTTGTTTAAAATTGACAAGACCAATAAGTTTGACAGTTCTATACTGTAAATGAAAGGTCTGAAGTAGAAGGATAGAGAACAAGCATTGGCCATGCCAATGGGTCTCAGCAATCCGAGAGCTACAGGCGTTGGCAATGTTAATGCATTTGTGTATATCAGTCAAAACAGCCCCAGACGCGTACATTAATGCATTTACACTGCCAATACCTAAGCATGTTATTTAAAATGTCAGCATTTCAATAAAGTTACTGGTATGGGTAGCAGCATGCAATTAAGGGGGTCATTATGACCCCGGCAGACAGCCTTAATATGGAGAAAAGTACTGCCAACAGGGTGGCTGTACTATTCTCCATATTAAGACACTGGCGGTTTGGCTAAAGCCAAACCGCCAATGTACCACTGACTGCCACAGCCGTAACAACCACCAGGCTGGAGCCTGGCGGCTGTCACTTGCCCGTCTGCAGGATTATGACCCCCGCCTACCACCATGGTTTTTGTGGCAACCTTACCACCACGAAAAACCATGGCGGTAGGCACTATTAGTGACAGGGAATCCCTTCCCTGTCATGGATAGGGGTCTTTCCCGCCCTCCTCTCCCTCCCCTGGTTCCCCCCACACCCCTCATCCCAAGACCCCCCACTACATACACCTTCATGCACACATGAACACATGCATACACATACCCACATTCATCCATTCACACACATCCACACACACTGAGATACATACGCATTTGCACAACATACACATTCGCACGACATACACACACATCCATACAACACGCATCACACACACACACACAACACCCCCCACCCCTGTCGGAGCACCTGACTTACCCAATGTCAGGGGGGTCCCTCCAGCAGGCGATGGGACGGGGCGCTGCTGCCAGCAGCAGCGTCCGCCAGCAGAACACCGCCAGGCCTTATCATGGGTCATGATACAGTCTGCAGCGGTGTACTGCCGTGGCGCTGCTGCTGGCAGCAGTCCCACCTTACCGCCATCCGCTGGCATCACCACAGCCGGATTTCCACCAACCTTCTGGCGGAAATCCAGCTGTGGTCATAATAGGTTGGACGGCTGGTAGCTGCGGCAATGGTCTTTTGGCAGCCGTCACCGCGGTGGTAGGCGGTTTTTACCACCAGGGTTGTAATGACCCCCCTAAATGTCTCCGCATACCACTAAGCTTATTAGCATATCAAAATTATCAGCATATGATCAAATAAATGCCAGCTATCGTGCACTGCACGAAGATGGAGAAGGAGAGAAATCCAAGCAGTAACCCTTGAGTCCCCAAAGCAAAGGCTATTTCAGGAGAAATACTGGAGTCAGGAAAACTGCTTCCGAAAGTTTACTGTCAATCTAAATCTTGAAAAGAGATGGTTTTCACTGGCCTCAGCTGGTTACAAAGCTACTGGGCTCACAGTGCTTTGCAGAGTCAAGTGTATTCTAGTCTACATATTCTTTGGGCACCTGTTGGGGGAGAAACACTGCACATGTGATAGATCACAGAGAAATGTATCACTAAAATAATGCCAGTGGTTGTATAATGTTCAGGTGTCTGCTGCATGTTGTCAGCAGCATTCAGCTGCCTAGAGTTCTTTCTATACATCATTAATGGCACAACTTGCTGATATACATTTTAAGTTATGGCAGTGGAGTAGTGGGAATTTCAGTGGGCTGCTGGTTTTCTGTTTTAGTAACAGTGAACTAAAAAACAAACTGGCAGCCAACCTGATCATGTGCAAGTCATCATTCTATTTATTAGAAAGTCCCACTTTAGTTCCTAGACGTAGAACTGACACAGGAAGCAGATTAGATGGCCAACATATGACTACAGATCGCCTTCTACAGCTCTCTCGCTCGTGCGTTAAGGAAGACGTCTCTGTGCAGTTTACTCCATATGTATTGCTGTCTCCTAGGTTACTTGCTCAGTGCCAGAAAGCAAGCAACTGAATCGCTCTCTAAGAGCACCAGAATGACGTAAGAGGAGGGGTTTGGAGTTCCAATCTTTGCCTTCAACTACACGATTGATCCCACTGTAGACCATAGCATTATCAGTAAACATGCACCAATGTACAAATTTACTGTCAAATTTAGACCCTATGAGTTTGTGCTAGTATTGTATATGGTATTATAATCACCGGTATAAGAGGAGGAGATATTGTAGCAAATCTCCGATTTCCCGGGGGTCATACACACCTACAACTTTGCTCCCAAAACCAGTCACATTTTGCGCTGCAACTCCTTCTCAAGCAGCACATTCACATATTAGTTTACTAATATAAAAGCAGTCTTTAGAAATTAATGCACTGCTTCTTTCATTTGGTCACTTAAATATATGAAATCTCGCGTAAGTGTCCGTCAGTCTTAAGTGGTTTTCTTAGCTGGTCTCCTGCAGCCGCATGCAACCTCGTTGAGCGGCATGGTGTACTTGCAAAAAAAAAAAAAAAAAAAGTGATTAGCTAATGATCCGCCCTCACATGTGACATCACTAACCCGGTCTGTTTATGGTGCTATATGAGAGCCTGACTTCACAACGTGCGAAGCGGGCCAGAGCTTGCTCTGGCGCCTTTAATCCTCGCACTTGAACACTCGTTAGTAAATTGTGATAAAACCACTACCAATATTAAATGGGTCTGCTCTCCTCTCTTGATCCATTAGGTTTTCATGATGACATATTAGCTGAATTTCAAAGTAGCTACTCTTGTACGTCACCTGCAAGTTCCACAGAACCCAAGGGAACACGTACTGCTGTTGGACAGAGGGAAGGCAAACAACAAAAAAAATGCACATGAGATATTGGTAATGGCGGGGCACACGCTGCTCAGCTTAACCAACCGAAGTGTGTGATGAACATTTAAGGCACATGTGGGGTGAGCTTTACATACCCTAAATGGGATGTTTTGCCCACATTTAACAAGGCTGCCTCCTAGCTATCTCGTAATGCACTAAAATGAAAGTTTTCAATTTAGTGTTTGACCTTCGCTTGGATACGGGAAGGCAGAGTATTTTCACGCACCTTCTCCTCTGTGTTTCTATTGGTGAGAATACTGGGGAGTTGCCAACTGAGTGCCTCCTGACATGATCTGTTTTTTTTTTTTTACTCTTGAGCGGCAGTGATCGAAGCTTGCCTACTGACCCGATGTCAAAGATGTTCGAAAGCCAGCCAAGATGGCAGTAGCTGAAATTTAAAGAGGAAGTGATCGCAGGGCAGCACACGGCAAGCAGCTACAGGGGGCTGGATGGGACAAGTAAAAGAAAAAAAAAAAAAACGATCAGTGAGAACGGAAACCGTGCTCTTGAGGGCTTGTAACCCCCCCAAAAAAAATTTGCCCCTAAATTGTTCATAAATTGAGAGAGTGGACAATTAACACACTTGGTCCCTGCGCTCAAGGAACGGTAAAAATGGGAAGAGACGTGACACATGCATGCATGCCATGGACAAATGAGAAAAAAAATAACAGAGCGACGTGGGAGCCAGCAAATGGTGAGCCTATGGGTGGGATGAAGCCCACAAAACAGATACAGCATGTCTCTGTTCAAGAACGTGGAGGCGCACCGTCCAGAGACGAGACCTAATAATGTATGCTAGCACCCAGGCACCTCAGGGTTGATTATATATATATTTAAGCTCAGCTGCTGCTTTAAGTAACTACAGACAGAGAGAGCCGCCCCGGTCACTGGTGTCCTCGGCTGGAAACGCCTCGAAGCCCAGCTGCTGCTTTAACTAACTCAGTTGGTTCAACAGTCTTTTGGATTGCCGCCTCACCTCCTCGCCGCGGCTCTGCGCGGCCACGTCAGGGCCCATCGCTGCTCTCACCGGTGCGCTCCGCCGGAGGGGGAAGGCCTCTCCCCTCGTGTCTGGCCTCAAGCGGAGCGTGGCGCAGCCCGCACGGGTCGTCCCGAGCCTCGGGCAGGATATCGGTTGTCGCCGGAGACTCCCGGTGTCTCCGTGCAGCCGAGTCTAGTGTCTGGGCGACATCCATCTGGCAAGAAATATGGGTGACCTCTGCAAAACAATCATTTGCTAAAATGCTATGCAAGAGCTATTGAGTTTGGCAAGCTTTATGCGCCAGACAATGCGCGACTGGACAACTGACTCCTGCGGGTCACCCTCCTCTCTGAAACCATAACCAGGGGATACCGTCGGACCTGCTGTTTGCTGCTGGTTTGCCTTTGGACTCTCCTTTACTTTGCGGGTCCCGCTGCGGCGTGAGTGCAAAACCTACGGACAGTTTCAGTGAGGGACTGGGCGAGTGCAGGGGCTGCGAGCGTCGGGGACAGGACTACGTCTCCTAGCAGTCCTGTTAACCCGCGCCTCTTGTCACCTGGCCGCTCTCCCTGCAAGCCCCGCCCCACTCACAGCCTGAAAAACCACCTCTGATCTCCACTCCCCTGGGATACCGTCGGACTTGCTGTTTGCTGCTGGTTTGCCTTTGGACTCTCCTCTACTTCTGCTGAACCCGCTTCGCGGGTCCCGCTGCGGCGTGAGAGCCGCTTGTGCAAAACCTACGGACAGTTTCAGTGAGGGACTGGGCGAGTGCAGGGCTGCGAGCGTCGGGACAGGACTACGTCTCCCAGCAGTCCTGTTAACCCGCGCCTCCTGTCATCTGGCCGCTCTCCCTGCAAGCCCCGCCCTACTCATAGCTTAACTTTTCTCTTATAAACTCAAACAGCTACTTCCGCGTCGCGCTGGTGCGCCCGGGGATAAGCCCGGGACAAGGGTGGGACCGTCTGTGGCCGTCAGGGCACGCAGGAGGCTGGGCTGGGCCCACTCTCTTTCACCTGCATTTCCTTGATCCCACTTGGTATGCGAAAAAGGTTCTGGGTATGCCATCATCAGCTCTAGGTGGAACAGCAGCGAAGGAGGGGGGAGCCAACACTGGGACTTTGGACAATTACTTTAAATCGGTAAAGGATGATGGGGGAACCGAAACCTCTCTGGAGATGCGTAGGACAGAGCGTCGTCGCTCGATTGAACACATGAAAAAAAGGCCCCTCAGTGACATAACTCCCTATCCTATCTCCCAAGAGGAAGGTTCCCTCAATGGCAGCCCGGATCTTTCATCCCAAGAAGACGTTCCCCTATTACTCCGGGATAGTTCTCCCATTTCTGGCCCACCTCCTAAACAAACTACGGACACCACTCCACTATCAGTTGCCAGTAGTTCGGCAGTTGACTTATTCACCCAAACACACACCAGAGCCAAAATTAAGATTAATAAGCTAAAGCAAACTGTGGTGGCAGAGGTGTATGACCTACCACCAAATAAACGCAGAAGGAAGATGAGGGGTGGTCAGGGGAAGAAAAAGATCCCCCACTCTGATTTTGGAAAGTCACTCAAGTCCGTACCTATGTTGGACAGGCCTTTAGTTAATGTGCAGAAGGCTACTCCCCCCAGGGTACCAATATTATTACCACTGCTTCCATTAGCGACAAAGGGAAGAGCCCACTTAACACATTACTTCCCGGTAGCTCTTTGGGGAGCATTGAATCTTTAATTAGATCACTCTTGTTGCCCATTAGCGAGAGCTTGCAGAAAATAGAATTCAGGCTGACCACTCTGGAGGCAACTTTAACCACCCTGAAAATTTTGGACAACAAACAGAGTAGAACCACTGAGTCCAATCTATCAATAGGAACCTTCCCCAATATACAAAACCCACCGATCCACAAGGGGCCTCCCTTGGGCACCACTGCCGCCCCTCTTTTACAGCCACTTATGGCTATCCCAGTTCCAATTTTACCTACTAACTCTAACATCTTACCATCAGAAACAGATGGCCCAGCACTCCAATGTATACTCCCTGGTAAGCCTGCCCCTAGACCACGAGGACCCGACTTACCACCAGAGGCTAACAGCCTCATGGTGGTGTTGGCTGGTGTTCCCTCTCTAGAATTGGGTGAAAATGAGAACTATCACTCACTCAAGAGGAAAACCATTAAATGGTTGAATTGGAACAGACCTCTTCCAGCTCACCTCAATAATGAGATCATTATGGTAAGAAGGGTACCATGGTTGGGGAAGTCGGGGAAATCAATAGCAGGGGACTGTATCATTGTGTCTTTTCGAGACCCTGGAACAGTACTATACATTTGTGCTGGGTCAAATAGATCACTGGATTCTACCATACAGACTTTGCCAGTTTCTTTCTTTTTCCCTCCCATTTGCTTGCACCATGACTTGTCACAAGGTAATTGGACAAGGGTGGATCGAAGATCTAGATACAGGGGATATGCTCCACGTCCAGTTTATCGACCTTCGGAGACTCCCTTTTTGGACCACAATCGTTTTAACTGCCTGAATGGTCTGGATGGTGTGGACTGACTGCCCCCAAACCCGAACTCAAATCCTGTGACCTTGGATAATGGTCCCAGTAAACTGCCTGATCCGGCTGAACCCACTTCTGAAAATGACCCTGTTAGAGCAATTGGTGTAGTTTCTGGCTTTGGTACTGGCTCTTCCCCCCACTCCATCCCTGCAATCTGTTCTGTGGCTTCTCCAGGGCACATGAGACTAATTTGGTGGAATGTGGCTGGTTTAGCCAGCAAACTGGGCACCCAAGATTGGATAACTTACATTGAGTCCGGGGATGTTTGCATGTTCCAAGAGACTTGGGCAAGGGAAGATTACAACCATCAAGGTTACGAGTCATTTTCCATCTCGGCTAGGTGGGAGGGTAAGGGCCGCCCCTCTGGTGGACTCACAACTTGGGTGGCTTCCCACTTAGGATGTCAGGCTTCACGCCTACCGGTGCCATCAGATGATATCCTAGTGGTTTTATTAGCCTGGCCGAACCTAGCGAAACTTGCCCTGATAAATATTTACTCCAGGCCAGTGGGAGCTTCGCGTGAATCCCCCACTATAGAGGAGCTTTCAGTATATTTAGCGGAAATGCCAAGAGATATCCCTTACATAGTGGGAGGGGATTTAAATTCCCATTTCGAGCCGTTGGTCGGTCTCGTAGAGGGATTTCCCACGGAAGAAGAGTTCAGGTGGTCAGTACCCTCTGTTGTAGCACCTTCCCCAAAGGCATGGACGCCTGTGGCTTTGCAGATTACTGCTCTCACCGTAAAGCATGGAATTAGAGCCTGCAATGGACGTATTAAGTCTGATGTACCAAGCAAAACCACGTACAACAGAGTGGGAAGAGAGTCCCACTTGGACTATGCTCTTGTACAGATAGTGAACTGGTCTTCTATCCTGGACTTTAGGGTGGTGGAGAGACTGGATAGTGACCATAACGCCCTTGAACTCGATCTTAGCCATCCTGGGCCAAAGGCCTCCACAACAACCATGGGGGAGTCCAAACCTGAACTACTATTAGACAATAACAGGAGAAGAATCAGGTGGGATAAACTAGCTACGAGCCAAGTGAAACTTTCGAAGCTCTACGCAGGTTTAATCCCCATTTTGGAAAAAGTGGGAGAGCTAGCCAACGATGTGGGCAATATAGTCCACCATGAGAAATTATATCAGGCTCATGAGGACCTTATAAAGGGAGCGGCCTCTGAGCTTTTTACCAGGGTCCAGAATCAGAAGAGGATCCAACAACATAACTCCTTATGGTACAATGCAGTCTGTAGGAAGGCAAAGGGAGAACTCCTCAGATGCATCAAGGAGGGAACAGATAGAGAGAAGCTGCGAGAAAGTAGACGGGCTTATAAAAAACTGGTCATCCATGCTAAAACCGAATGGGAGGAGAACCAGTGGGAGGAGCTTACCACTTCCCTCGCAACAAGAGACCACCGAATGTTTTGGAGAGTAGTAAACGGGGGGTCGGGGAACCTCCATTCGGCAATAGAACCAAATATTGCAGCAGGGGTGTGGCAGGCACACTTCCAGTCTCTCTACAGTTCCGAGCAGGGAGAAACTAAGACTGATTTCGGTACTGGACTGGTAGAGTATGGCGGGGATTTGATAACAGTGGGGGAGGTGAAGGTAGCACTAATGGGACTTAAAGCAGGAAAGGCGCCAGGATTGGACGGCCTGCCCGGGGACCTGTTCAAGCAGGAGCCCGGTGTTTGGGCCCCCTATCTGGCTGCAGTGTTTAATGGAGTTTTGTGTGGCATGGAAATTCCGAGTACTTGGCTGGGGGCAGAGGTGGTTCCTATATTTAAAAAGGGCTCGCCCCTGCTCCCAGCCAACTACAGACCAATCAGTCTAATTGACGTGTCACAGAAGCTGTTTGGCAGGATACTGCTGAATCGGCTTCAGGACTGGGTGGAAGAAACGGGTGCCCTCAGTCCGTATCAGGCGGGATTTAGAAAGGGAGTTTCTACAGTGGACCAGGTTTTTCGTCTGAACGTTATCTATTGGAGGGCAGCAATATTGGAAGGGGGTAGTTTATACACTATATTTGTGGACCTGAGGGCTGCGTTCGACCTCGTGCCCAGAGGGAAACTCTGGAGTGTTCTGGCTGAGATGGGGGTCCCCCCCAGACATCCTGATAATTTTAAAGAGATTGCACCATAATAACTATGCCCGGGTCAGGTGCGGGAAACACGGGGAATTAACGGACAGATTCCCCGTTGACGGGGGGGGTTAGACAGGGCTGTGTATTGGCACCGACCCTGTTCTGCCTCTTCGTCAACGGGGTAATCGCCCATCTCAATGGAACTGAATACACTGATGCCCCAAAATTGAATGGCAGCAGGGTGCCTGCAATCATGTTTGCAGATGACACCCTGCTGCTGTCCAAAACCCCTATGGGGATACAGAGGATCCTTGATTCTTTTGTGGCTTTTTGCACAGATAGGGGATTAGAAATTAATGCTAACAAAACCAAGTTTATGGTTATGAACCCAACCCCAAGATCACGCCCGAACCCCTTACTGGGAGCTTCACGTTTAGAGAGAGTCTCCACCTTTGAATATCTAGGTGTAACGTTGAATGAAACCATGTCCTGGGGAACTCACCAGGCTAGGGTTAATCTTAAACTAGTGCAGACCACTGGCGGCATTGCTCGGTTGATGAGAAGCTCCACATATCGACCGCTGGGGCCGCTTATCCAGATATACAAGGCACAGGCAAGAGGAGCTCTGATGTACGGGGCGGAACTGTGGGGTCACACAGCTTCCTGCAGTTTGTCTATAACTGAGAACAACTTCATTAGACAGATAGTAGTACTCCCGTCCAGTACTCCGCTCCTCCCCCTGAGGATGGATCTGGGTCTGAGACCAATAGCAGATGAATTAGGTCTCAGACCCATAGTCTTCTGGCGAAGGCTATGGAGCACCGAAGAACTCTCTTCTTATAGGGCGGAACTGAGGGAGTTTTTAACCCACCCTAAAGCTCTACAGATCCCGTGGATAAAATATATAAAAAAGTCCTGTATGGGATTGGGCCTCCCTGACCTGTGGTCGGATCCAGCTAACGCCTCACTAAGGATCCCACGAAGAGCTTTGGTCAGTGCTTACCACGAGCAGAAATTAGTTATGGCCCTAGATTGCAAGAATGAGGGGTCATTAACATCTGTATTCGCGCAAAGCAAGGACTCATACCGTCTGGAGAGGGTTCTGGATGCTATGTCTCCTGTGCTGGCCAGGAAGCTATTTCTCCAATGGAGATATGGCACATTGCCTCTGCGATCTTACACCTGCTCCTGGTCAACACTGCCATCTACCAAGCTATGTCCGACTTGTGTGGGAGCAGAGGAAAGCGATCTGCATGTGGTCTTGTTTTGTCCAACTTACAAGGCCGCCAGGAAATATTGGCTCTTACCATTTATTAGAAACCTTGGTTTTAGGGAGTTCCTCCCGGTGTACAGAATTTTAAAAACTGATGTTTCAGGTCCAATTGTGTTTGCACTAGCCAAATTCCTTACCAATGTCTGGCATATTCGTACCCGTATTTTAAAGTTGCAGGCTCCTATTTAATTTTAAGTTTTTATTTTTAATTGTATGGTCTTTTATCTGATGTGGTTCCTGTTTACTTTTCCTTGATGGTTCGACATGTTCACATGTGTGTTTTTTGTGTACATCTTTTATGGCCAAATTGGCCGAAATAAAGATTAATTAAATTAATTAAATATATATTTTAATATATACATTTATATTATCTACCCACATGTGCACATATACACATTCACCACCCCACCGCCCCTAAACGTGAGCACCCTACCCCTCATCGTAAAGGCTAACAGCCTTGGTCCATGTGCTGCAGTAATTTTTTTTTTTTTTTAAACTCCTATTATTTTTGTTAATAACTTGGGCGCAGTTTGACAAATCTTCACCTTCCCAAAATGTTCAAAACTAGTGTACCCGTTACTTCAGCTACTGGATAGAAAGTTTTGGGGGTGATTTGTCAAGTGAGGGCAAAGGAAAGGGGAGGTCCCAAAACACTCTTACCCCATGCAACGTCTATGGGGATTTTGCAGTTTTTAGACATGGTTACAGCTACAAATTTTGCAGAAAGGTAGATGTTGGTCTAGAAAAAGCACTTTTGTAATTTGGTGTAAATCTTTTCAGCTGCAATTCGGAGTTAAAGTAAAAATATATATATATACACACCTATGTATCTCCAGGGTTTTAGATCAACGGGTACCTGTGGATCCAGGCAAAATGCAAGGCCCGGATTGGCTGGCCGCAACCTGAAATGAAAGTTGTGGCTGCCATTTTGTTCCTTGGCTGGGCCCCTGTGGAGAAAATCTAAATAAATAAAAAAAATTAAAAAAAAGGGTTCAGGATAGAGGTATCATGAAACTACAGGACATATGGAGGAGTCTGAGGAACCCCTCATGGGAAAAAAAAAACTGTCCTGTTTTTGTTTTGGTCAATCAGCAGATCCACTGCAGCGGACAGCACAACTTACAGTATAAAGCTGCGATGGATTCGAAGCTCAACAGGAAAAAACCTTCACCCACTCACACCATACCCCTGCCACTCACAGCCAAAGGCAGTGCGTAGCAGTAGTTGCATTAATGTCCAGTAATTATACAATATTTCCAGTTGGGAAAAAATTTAAATAAAATAAAATATTGAAATTCACTGAAAATAAACAAAGGTTACAGGGACTTTATACTTAGGTTGATGTTTTACTGACACAAAACCATAGAAATTCAGCAGCCCCAGTTCTACTTATCTGAATAAACTAACTCGTGATGTTAAGTAACTTTAGGCCACAAGTCACAGTTTAACAAATATAGCTATAACTGCTTAATACTGATGGTTTTGTGTGGGTAAAACAGCAACCTAACTGTAACGTCCAGGTAACCTTTGGTTCCGTCAAAAAAAAAAAAAAAAAAAAATTATATATACCCCCCCCCCACCCACACCCCCCCCACACACCACACCCCCCCCACACACCCCCCCCCACACCCCCCCCACACACACACACCCGCACACACACCCCCACACCCCCCCCCACACACACACCCCCACACACACACCCCCACACCCCCCCCCACACACACACCCCCACACCCCCCCCACACACCCCCCCACACATACCCACCCACACACACCCACCCACACATACACACCCACCCACACATACACACCCACCCACACATACCCACCCACACATACACACCCACACATACACACCCACCCACACATACACACCCACCCACACATACCCACCCACACATACACACCCACCCACACATACACACCCACCCACACATACCCACATACCCACATACCCACACCCACACATACCCACCCACACCCACACCCACATACCCACACCCACATACCCACACCCACATACCCACACCCACATACCCACACACACATACCCACACCCACATACCCACACACACATACCCACACACACATACCCACACACACATACCCACACACACATACCCACACACACATACCCACACACACATACCCACACACACATACCCACACACACATACCCACACACACATACCCACACACACATACCCACACACACATACCCACACACACATACCCACACCCCCACACCCACACACACATACCCACACCCCCACACCCACATACCCCCACCCACACATACCCCCACCCACACATACCCCCACCCACACATACCCCCACCCACACATACCCCCACCCACACATACCCCCACCCACACATACCCCCACCCACACATACCCCCACCCACACATACCCCCACCCACACATACCCCCACCCACACATACCCCCACCCACACATACCCCCACCCACACACACCCATACCCACACACATACCCACACACATACCCACACACATACCCACACACACATACCCACACACACATACCCACACACACATACCCCCACACACATACCCACACACACATACCCCCACACACATACCCACACACATACCCACACACATACCCACACACATACCCACACACATACCCACACACATACCCACACACATACCCACACACATACCCACACACATACCCACACACACTAACATTAAGCAATTGTGGTCTGATTTGATTTATTGACTCAAACAACTGGTGCTTTGCAGTGAAGTTGGTTGAGTAAAATGTGTAGCAAGGTACAGGCTCTTTTTTCCATGACATTTCCCAGCAAATTAAGCAGCTGTGGTGCTGGGGAGGGTTCAGGACAAATTGAGCCGGAGCACAGCCCGCACACCCTCCCCACCCCCAATCTTGCCTTCCTATAGAGGTCGCTGACCAAGATAACACCAACAGAATCGAGTTAAAGGAACATATAAACAATTTAAAAAACTAGCGGTTGTCAAAAGCACCATCTAATGAGGGACCAAGTAGCTAATAGCAAATCTAGGAACACCAATGTCTGTAAGCTGCCCAGACAACGCAGCGCCGTTGCCATGATGAAGCCCACGATATTTTCTTGTCAAGAAATACACCAAGCCATAGGATCTATTGTGGGAGGAGAGTTGACAAATATACATACCATGCCCAAAGAACAGATTACGACACTGCACTGTAAAAGCATATCATGAATCACCAAAAACGTTGTTATGGGCCAGAGATTACATTTACTGGATCTTGTTGTGGCCTGTGAGCTGGAGAAGGGCAGTGGCAGAGAAGAAGAAACGAAACCAACTAAGGCAGTTTCTGGGTAGGACACAGACTTGTGCCTATCTGTAACCTTATTCATTGTTTTCCAGTATGTGTACCCTACTTGGTGCAGCCAGCTGCAGCCTGATCACTGCACACTTCAATCCTCTGCACTGGCAGCACACTCATACATGGAGCCAGTGTTAGGTCAGAGGTTTCATACACCCTTACTTCTCCAGAGTGCAATTAATCGCACTAGAAATATGTCAAAGCAGCACAGTGTATTCTTTCAATACAATTTATAGAGCACATGGCTACTCCACTGGGGTTACCCAGTGTCAATGGATCCAAAACAGATACATAGATTAGCTGGGCTCTAGGAAGCCAGTGCGGCATGCAGAGACTGGGCAGCAGAAGTGCTGCGAGGATGGTGACAGAAGTAGCTTTATACGAGCATCAATGGCACCTAAAGAATGTTGCCATAGTCCAGCCTAGAAAAAAGATAAGAGCCTGAACAAAAGTCCTCTTTCTTGGTGGGGGCGGGGGGGAGGGGAGGGGGTCGGGAGAAGAGAGAATCTAAATAAGCCACTACAGCATCTGCTGTTCCATGGACATTTTTTTTCATCCAACAGAAAACCTAGATCTTTAACCAACTACATCAGAGAGGTACACTTCAAAATTGTTAACTACGAAAACAAAGACATTTTTAAAAATGCAATGTTTGCATTTAAATGCAAGCAGGGCTACATTTCAGTAACTAAATGTACAACCGAGAAGGCCATTTGTGAAACACAAACAAGAACTGATAGGGATCTGAAGCTGCGTCAATGTTTTAAAAGATAAACGGGCAAAACTCGGTGAAAGGATCGGATACACATTGCTGGAATTTAAAAAAAAAAAAGGCAGCAATCTAGGGGAGAGGAATTTCCACTCCACAATCACCCTCAAAAAAATATTTAACAAGTTGCAGCTGAAAGTATAAATTATGTTAATATGTGCAATGTTAGTTCGTCTTGTAGTAAACTTAGTTATTGCTAGCAAATTCCTGTTCTAGTTTCCAGAAACACTGTGGCTCCTTTCCTACGTGGAAATGAGGATCCGTGGTGTGAAAAGAAGAGAAGCCTCCCAAGCTTCAGAGCAAGTGCCAGCACTGCTCACTGAAAATGTTGCCCAATAACGAGAACGAACCCTAGTGTTGACCAACCCACTCATGGTCACACCAGTTTCCCTCCACTATCCTATCCCTGCTCTTCCTTCGGTTAGGAACCCGTAAGCGGTGGGGATGGAAAGACTGAAGCAAGAAACCCATCTCCTTGTGTCACCTGTAAGATTGCCAGAGCAGGGGCCAACTTCCACCCGCAGGTTAGTGTCCAGACACTCCCACGGGTCTTTTGTGGTGACCAATATGCCTACACACTTACCTTCCTCCTACCATAAGATTGTTTCCGCCCTCAGCTCCCCCAACACCATCTACTGCCTAACTCTTCAATCAGCCCCTGGCAGACTTCAGATTTGTCCATTAATACAAGTAGCCATTTCACATCATTGTGCACAGTAGTGGCCACAGCCAGACTACGCACACAATGTACTGTTGGCAGAAACCTGCACATCTCCCTTACAAAGTAGGGTTAGTACTGCACCGAGTAGGCACTGTACATTCTCCCTACTAACGCTCCCTCCTGTGATCAGTCACATCCCAAATCTACCTATTCACTCTGATGAGTTTCTGCTCACACCACAAATCTACAGATACACTAAAACTTAACATCAAAGACTTTGCTAATGTTTTATTTGAGCAGTCAAAGTTCAGATAATATTCAACTACATGATAACAACCCTAAAGGAGTTTCTCCCCCCCCCAAGACCAGCGACCATTCAAAGCCAGAATATTAGAAGCAACATGGCTGTATATTTGGCTGACGAAATTACCACCAGAAGGGAAGAGGGCCAAAGTCAGTTATGCATTACCATGGACCTGAAAAATAATGCACGAAGGGACAGATCAGAAGGCAGACCTCTCCACCTACACACCCAGGATTTGGAACAGCAACATGACAACAGGAGGTTCCTCAAGCTAAATTGAAGCAGTATTTCGAAACAATTCGGCTGCCTTGATTATCTAGTTCACGTATATTGGCTTGGACAAAAAAAAAAAAAAAAAAAAAATATGGATGTGGTCAATGCTCTTAAGGCAAACGCGAAGGCCACAGGGTCAGATGGGATATCACTGGAAGTATATAAAATGTTTTTAAAATAACTCCTCCCATTTCTAACTAGATTGTTTAGTCAAATTAGTGTAGGAACGCAGGTATCACGTTCATTTAAGGCATTGATTAGAATTAGCATCCTCAAAAAGATAAGTGAAATAATTACGAACTCATATCGCCCTATCAGTTTTTTTTTTTATCTAGCAGACTGCACACTATGAAAATTTGGGCTGATAGGGTTGCGCTTGGTTCCCAAGAGGTGATTCATAAAGATCAAAGTGTTTTTTTACCTCTAAGATTAATTTCAGAGAACACAGTTTTTAAAGCAGGTAATAGAATATTTTTCAGGAAACGACCAGAAGAACGAGTTACTTACCTTCGGTAACGACTTTTCTGGTGGATACATTAGCTACCTGTGGATTCCTCACCTAATGAATACTCCCATGGCGCCAGCATTTGACGGAAATCTTCTTACTAGTCTCTGCACGTCGACGAGGACGTCACTCTAGCCCACGCGACGCCGTCTGACGTCATACAGGCAATAAGAAGTCCTCGCCGACGTGCCGATGACAGTACCAACATTTTTTACGTGCATGAGAATAATAATAATAACCCAATGCAATGAAAGAGCAAAGCAACATCTCTTAATATTGTAAATCACACAACATTGCAATAAAATAGCTGTAGATTTAATATAACCTTTTTTTTTTTTTTTTAAACAAATAAATATATTCATACATACGAATCATGTATATACCCAATATATATATAGATTTATATATAAATATACACATATATACAAATATCATACATGCAAAATGTATTGCAACTTTGAAGACCAAAAGGAGCACACTCAAGGATTGCTTGGAGAGACCAAAAAGGCAACGGGGAGGCGGGTGGGACCGTGAGGAATCCACAGGTAGCTAATGTATCCACCAGAAAAGTCGTTACCGAAGGTAAGTAACTCGTTCTTCTGATGGATACAACTACCTGTGGATTCCTCACCTAATGAATAGAGTCCCAAAGCAGTACCACGCCCGGCGGTGGGTGCCTAAATGGTCAAACCAAGAAATCCTGCAGCACTGACCGTGCAAAATGACCGTCCCTTCTGACCTCAGAGTCCAAACAGTAATGTTTCACAAAAGTGTGAAGGGACGACCAAGTTGCGGCCTTGCAGATGTCAACCACAGGAACACCCCTGGCCAAGGCCGAAGAGGCCGACTTAGCTCTGGTGGAGTGAGCTCTAATGCCCTCAGGCGGATCCTTCTTTGCCAAAGAGTAACAGATTTTAATGCAAAGAACAACCCACCTGGAGAGTGTTCTCTTGTGGACTGCCTTTCCTCTCCTCTTGCCCACGTATCCGACAAACAGCTGATCCTCCAGCCTGATATCCTTCATTCTGTCGATATAGAAGCTCAACGCCCTTTTTGGGTCCAGGCGATGTAGTCTTTCTTCCTCCTTTGAAGGATGAGGCGGAGGATAAAACGTGGACAAAGTGATTGTCTGAGCCAAATGGAAGGGTGAAACAACCTTCGGAAGGAAAGCAGCCTTGGTCCTCAACACCACCTTATCCCCATAAAACGTTATATAAGGGGGTTTAACCGATAAGGCCTGCAACTCACTCACTCTCCTTGCAGATGTTATAGCTACCAGGAATACTGTTTTAATAACCAAATACCTTAAGGGGCAAGAATGCATAGGCTCAAAAGGGGACCCCATAAGGAAAGTCAGGACCAAGGACAAATCCCATTGAGGCATAACGAATGGTTTTGGAGGATATTGATTCAGAAGACCTTTCAAGAATCTGAGAACAATAGGGGATTTAAATAACGATGGTTGGTCTGGAAGACAAATGAAGGCTGACAAGGCCGACAAATAACCCTTAATGGTAGCTACTGCACAACCTTTCTGCGCTAGAGACCGTGCAAAAGACAAAACATGTGACAGATGAGCATGTAAGGGATCAATCTGTCTCTCTCCACACCACATAACAAATTTAGACCACCTATTAGCGTAGATAGATTTAGTGGAGTGTCGCCTGGCCGCTAAGATAACATCCACTACATCAGGCGGGAGAGAGAAGGAACTCAGGTTGCCCCGTTCAATCTCCAAGCATGTAGGTGCAGACTCTGGAGGTTGGGGTGTAAAACCTGCCCCTGCGACTGCGAGAGGAGGTCTGCCCTGAGAGGGAGACGGAGCGGAGGGCACAGTGAGAGTTGGAGAAGGTCGGAGTATCATACCCTCCTTGGCCAATCCGGAGCTATTAAGATGACTTGGGCCCGGTCTTGGCGAATTTTCCTCAACACTCGAGGAATCAAGGGTATGGGGGGAAACGCGTAAAGCAACTGGTCGCACCAGGTTATCTGAAACGCGTCTCCCAACGCTCCCTGCATCGGATACTGGAGGCTGCAGAATAACGGGCAATGCGCGTTCTCCCGAGTGGCAAACAGATCTATCCGAGGAAACCCCCACATCTGGAAGATTAAACAGACTTGATCTGGATGGAGACGCCACTCGTGGTCTGCCGAGAATTGGCGACTGAGACTGTCCGCACGTACATTCAAGACCCCGGCCAGATGATTTGCCACCAAGCAAATCTGATGGTCCTTTGCCCAGGACCATAGCCGAAGAGCTTCTCTGCAGAGAAGGTACGACCCTACTCCTCCCTGTTTGTTTATGTACCACATCGTGGTAGTATTGTCCGTCAGGACCTGTACCGACGGACCACGAAGGGATGGGAGGAAGGCCTTGAGAGCCAAACGTACAGCCCGTAACTCCAACAGATTGATATGAAACACCTGTTCCTCTGGAGACCAAAGCCCTTTGATCTCCAGATCCCCCAGATGAGCTCCCCATCCTAGGGTGGAGGCATCCGTTATTACCGTGGCCACTGGTGGCGACTGCGCGAACGGCTTCCCCTGTGAAAGATTGTTGCCCGCAATCCACCACTTCAATTCCACAGCAGCATCTCTGGAGATCTTGACAGTACCTTCTAAATCTCCCTTGTGTTGAGACCACTGCCTTCGGAGGCACCACTGAAGAGCCCTCATGTGCCAGCGAGCATGCGTGACCAACAGAATGCAGGAGGCGAACAGACCGAGCAGACGAAGGACCTTGAGGACTGGAACTACCGCTCCATTTCGAAACATTGGAACCAATTCCTGAATATCTTGAATCCGCTGAGGCGGAGGAAAGGCTCGACTCAATGTTGTATCCAGTACTGCCCCTATGAACAGGAGGCGCTGAGAGGGCTCCAGGTGAGATTTGGGCACATTCACCGAAAAGCCCAGGTCGAACAACAACTGGGTTGTTGACTGCAGATGATGCGACACAAGCTCCGGGGACTTGGCTTTGATCAACCAGTCGTCCAAGTAAGGGAATACTGCTATCCCCCTCCTTCTGAGCTCCGCCGCAACCACTGACATCACCTTTGTGAAGACTCGAGGTGCTGAAGTAAGACCAAACGGGAGGACCGCAAACTGATAGTGCTGCGACCCTACCACAAACCGGAGATACTTCCTGTGCGACTTGAGTATCGGGATATGAAAGTAAGCATCCTGCAAGTCGACAGACACCATCCAATCTTCCTTGTTCAACGCCAAAAGCACCTGTGCTAGGGTCAGCATCTTGAACTTTTCCTGTTTGAGGAACCAATTCAAGATCCTCAGATCCAGGATTGGTCTCAACTGACCATCCTTTTTGGGAATCAGGAAGTATCTTGAGTAACAACCTCGACCCTTTTCCTGCTCTGGGACCAACTCTACCGCGCCCTTTGAAAGGAGGACTTGAACCTCCTGTTCTAGCAACAGGAGGTGTTCTTCTGAACAATAAGATGGGCGGGGCGGGATGAGGGGCGGGAACTCCCGAAAGGGAAGGGCGTAGCCTTTTCCCACAATGCCGAGAACCCAAGTGTCCGTTGTGATAGACTTCCACTTGTGGAGAAAACGCTGTAATCTTCCCCCTACAGGAGAGGAGTGAGTGGGAAACGGTGGAAGCCTAAGGCTGCTTCCCCTGCTGCACCCCTCCAGAGGACGAGGAAGAGGCAGAGTGCTGTTGAGAGGCTCCTCTGGTACGGACCCCACCCCTCCCCCTCCCTCTAAATGACCTATAGGGGAGGGAAGAGGCGGGTTGCTGGAACCTCCCCCGAAAGGAAGAGGAATAAGAGCCACGCCCAAATCCCCGAAACCTCCTGAAAATTCTAGAAGAGGCAGAGGAAGAAGGAGCTTGCAGTCCTAACGATTTGGCTGTGGCTCTGCTCTCCTTAAATCGTTCCAAGGCTGAATCTGCCTTGGCTCCAAACAGTCTGTCCCCATCAAACGGGAGGTCCAGCAGGGTCGACTGCACATCCGCAGAGAACCCCGAGTTTCGGAGCCAGGCCTGTCTTCTTGCCACCACAGCCGTGCCCATCGCCCTGGCCACCGAGTCGGTCGTGTCCAGCCCAGACTGGATAATCTGGGTCGCGGCAGCCTGGGCGTCCGAGACCACATCCAAAAGACCCTGGGGAAGCTCCGTGAATGAAGACGAAATATCATCCATCAGCGCATGGATGTACCTCCCCAGAATGCACGTGGCGTTGGTGGCCTTCAACGCCAAACTGCATGACGAAAATATTTTCTTGGACTGCGCATCCAGTTTCTTGGAGTCTCTGTCTCCAGGCACCGTCGGGAAGGAACCAGGCGCTGACTTTGAGGAACAGGAGGCTTGCACCACCAAGCTCTCCGGCGTAGGGTGTCTAGAGAGAAAGCCAGGGTCAGATGGTGCAGCTCGATACCTCCTGGCCACAGCCCTATGAACGGCCGAGGAAGACACCGGCTTCTTCCACACCTCCAACACCGGATCCAGCAAAGCCTCATTAAATGGCAAGAGAGGCTCAGCTGCAGCAGAGGCCGGATGCAATACCTCTGTCAGCAAATTCTGCTTTGCCTCTGCCACCGGCAAAGGCAGGTCCAAAAAGCTCGCTGCCTTCCTCACCACAGCATGAAAGGAAGCAGCCTCCTCCGTATATTCCCCTGGAGATGAAAGGTCCCACTCAGGGGAAGTGTCCAGCCCACTGGCTGTATCCAGACCATGCAGTCCGTCTCCAGAGTCCTCAATCTCTCCCTCCTCTAGGACTCGCTGGTACTCTTGCTCTTCTAAAAGACGGAGAGCACGCCTCCTCGAATGAAGTCTCTCCTCGATACGCGGAGTCGACATGGCCTCCGCCGACGTCGAAGAACGGCGCCGATCTCCAGAAGCATCTGACGCCGCGTCCGGCGCCACAGGCAGCTTCGGCGCCGAGGCAGGAGCCGATGGACCAACCGGAGTCACAGGGCAAAATCCTGACTTCGACGGAGGGGCAACCTCCGGGGCCGAAACATCCGAAGCCACCGGAGCGGCCACCGACGCCGGCACCGGCGCCGAGCCCACATTCCCAAAAGGGAGAAAGGGCATAAAGGGTGCCGGCCGAAGAGGCGCAGGATCACCCAACGAAAAGGCCAAGGGCCCCGAAGGACCAGCCGGAGCAGCTCCTGGAGCCATCTGCTGAAAGATGGTATACATCGCATTAAGAAACGCGGTACTATCGGCACCAGGAGTGGGAAAAGCCGGATACTGGGGTGCCTGGATCGAGGGCGACCCCGACGCCAGCCTCGACGTCTGCGACGCCGGAGAAAACACAAGAGGCTGCACCACCTCAATCACTGACGCCTGACCAGGTGAAGTCGGTGACGCCGGAGAGGGCAACGGCGTCGATGGATGCGGCGTGACCGTGGGGCTGACCTCCCAAGTCCTCCGACGCCAAGCCGAAGGTGACCTCGAACGAGACTCCTTGCTGGAGTGGCGTCGTGAGTCTCTACGGCGCCGGGAGTCTCGATGACGCCGGTGAGACCTTGGCGAAGAAGACTTCTTATGATGTTTCTCCTTCTTCTTTGACTTTGCCATGAATAACTTGGCCTCGCGCTCTTTGAGGGCCTTCGGATTCATGTGTTGACATGAATCGCAAGTCGAGACGTCGTGGTCGGAGCTCAAACACCATAGACAGTCGGAGTGAGGATCTGTAACTGACATCTTGCCCCCACACTCTCGACAGGGCTTGAAACCCGACTTCCTCTGAGACATTGTTACCGCAGAGAAGACTACGCAGCAGACAATACACTGTAACCACGAAGGTAACAGTAACTCCCTCGAAGATAACCGTTTCGAATGCACGGAAAAAAGGGAACTGTCATCGGCACGTCGGCGAGGACTTCTTATTGCCTGTATGACGTCAGACGGCGTCGCGTGGGCTAGAGTGACGTCCTCGTCGACGTGCAGAGACTAGTAAGAAGATTTCCGTCAAATGCTGGCGCCATGGGAGTATTCATTAGGTGAGGAATCCACAGGTAGTTGTATCCATCAGAAAGTGTCTTTTTTTATAGATGCAGAGAAAGCATTCGATCTAGTGAACTGGTGGACTTTTTTTTAATTTTTTTATTTGGATAGGTTTGGGATCCCGGTCCAAGTTGTGGAGATAATGAATAACTTATATGCAGCAACAGACTCAAAGCTGATAGTCAATTGTAAAGAGGCTGGGCAAGTTAGGATCAACCGCTGCACATGATAGGGGTGTCCTTTATCCCCAATTCTTTTTACATTTTTATTGAACTATTAGCAATTAAGATTAAGGGCAATGATAGGATGATTCTCCCGCTTCTCCCAGCACTAAATGTCCAAAATGAAACAGTTTGTCTATGACATCGTACTTTAAAGGCGGTGAACAGGAATATACAGCGATTGATTGACGTGATTAAGGGCTTTACAAGCATAGAAGGGTATAAGATCAACGAGTCCAAAACAAATTTTGTATTATTTAATGCATCAAGAATGGATACCCGTTTGTACCTTACAAGCTTTACCTCAGTACCGGATAACATTATCTGCAATTTTTCGTGACTAACGATTTTTCCAAACTCTTACAATTAAACTACAGGGCAACTTTTAATAAGATTAACGTAGTACTAGAATGGTGGACACTTACCATTTACACTGACAGGGAGGGTAGCCATAATTTAAATGGCAATATTGCCACTACTACTTTTTGTAAATCTCCCACTTTGTGTTCCCACAGCTTTTTTTTTTTTTACCATCTTCCAGAAATTTATAAGGAACAACAAAAATCGAGGGTGAAGAAAGCAGTATTGGAATTGGAGGTCGAGCAAGGGAGGGTTAGCATTACCGCATTTAAGGACTTATCCTCTAGCCTTTTTTAGATAACGTGGTTCCGCTTTCAGTTGCAGCTTTGTGGGAGGATTGCTTTTTGCTAAACCATGTGGTTTAATAAAGCAAGATTAAAATACTGGTATTTTTAAAGTGTGTAAAATTAGCACACAAAAAAAAAAAAGTAGGTATAAAACTATAAGGGTGTTAGAGCGTAGTTGAGAAATTCTGAGAGCAGGGAAGTGCCAACTTGCCATGCATTTACCATACTACAGGATGGGCATATCTGGGGATTGGCAGTGTCAAACTGAAGCATAAAAAACAATGGGAGGAGAATGGGTTCAGCAGTGAAAGCGATTTTTATGCAGGTTTAAATTTAATAATATGGGATCAAGTAATTCAGCACCCAGAAAGTGATGGTTTGGGCCTCCAATTTAGCTTTAGGCAAATAAGAGGTTTTTTTGACAGGAAAACCCTCAGGCAGTGAAGGTAGAACTAGCTCGCTGGTGAAAGTGAAGACAAACTCTGGAGTAGGAAATCGGTACAGGCAATTGTAAAAAGTACCAGTCAACCAGTGGTATCGGATTGTTTTGCATGAGTTTATGGAGACACAGGATGTAAGGTGTTGATGGGGGAATGGCAATATATCTGTAAGCTACAAAATAAATCATTACGGGCCGCAAATTATAAGAGGGTGGCCTTTCTTTCCAGATGGGTTGCTTAATTTATGCAATCATAATGGCATATAAAGTATCAAAGCAGACCGAACCAGTGTTTTCCTTGTGACAATTGAAGGTGGCGATTGGCGACTTTTTTTTACATGTCCTAAACTACACCAGTTTTGCGTCAAGGTCTTCCAAGAAATTACCAAACCATACAGCTAACCCCTACACCTACTCTGACTTTATTTGGCTTCTCTACTGGTATCAAAAGTATTGGCAAGAATTCCCAAAGATATGTCTCAGTTGCTATAGCATTTGCACACACTCTAGTATCACAAAACTGGAGATCAAATGTCCCTACTTTTGAGGAATGGGAAGAGAAGATGCGCAGGACTAAAATCTTTGAGGAAGCCTACACTAGAAGAGTTCCTGGCAATATGGAGGGGGGGATTAGTCATTAGTAACAGCCTCTTCAACAGGTTATTTAACATCATTTATACTATGTACATGTTGATATTTGGTAATAATTGGAGACAGTTAAAGGCAATTCTGACAATGTATTTTATGAGCACTAATGCACTTTGCAGGATGAAATTATCTGATTTGATAAGCGGTCTGAAATGTTTATCTAGGTTGCATTTTGTCCTTGGTAGGTCTCAAACCTGTATACTACAGCGTTTGATCCTTTAGTAGCTAGGGTGATTGCACTTTTCTGTCTTTGGCCTACATAATGGGGCTCCATCCACGAGTTTAAAAGTATGCACTTTCGTAAACTAGGTTATAGGGAAGGTCTAAGAAAAATGCACTTTACTGGTCTGGGGGGCAGCTGAGAATCTATGGTTTTTATTTATGCATTTCTTGTATTTATGGGTCCTGGTGTCCAACATTATGAAATATGTCTTCATTTGTTATGTGAGTATATGAAATATATATGACATTCTGGTGTTGTATTTTTCCAGCTCAACAAAAACAAAAAAATACATAAAAATGTAAGTATAACAGCCACCATCTTCTTGCAATTCAGAAAGAAAATGAACAACCATCTCTTTAAAGAGTACTACTCGCCCTCACTATAGAGATCACACCTGTTGTTCAACACAGTTGCTCTCCAGCTACTACATAAACAAATATTAATCTATTTTTTTGTCCTAGGAGGAGAAGCGTAGGTAACGAGCATTGGCAAAGCCAAAAGGCCTCACCTGCGCAACATCTATTGGCTTCGCCAATGTCTTTCAGCCATATTGTAATACAGAGTAATGTAATGCTGTGCAGCACAGCTAAAACGTATAAGAAAAGGTGCTAGGACGTGGCCAGGAATGTCTTAGTCCGCTTCCCACCTCCCCCTCCCCCCCCCCCCCTTTAGCATATGAAGGTGTGCAACAAACCGGAAGGAAGCTGGAGGGAAACAGTCAATACAGACAATGGGAAGGAACAAGTAATACAAGGACGGTAACAAGAAATACTAAACAGCCAGTACTGGCTGAATCATAGTGCTTTTTTGTTTTCTTATGCCAGGTGAAGTGGTGGTTGGGGGGGGGGGGGTGTAACATGAACAATGAGGAAGAGCAAAGGAAAATAGTACCTCAATCACTGCGTGATCAGAGGAAGGACACTAATCAAAATGAAGTAATCAGTACTTTGCCCATGCTCCACCCCAAAGAGGAGTTAAGCTGTCACCTCCTGCCTAATTAGTAGGCAGCAAATAAGAGGGACAATGAAGCCAACAAGTGTTAGCCAACGGGCGTGCTTCCAAATCCCTTTAAGTATGTAAAAACGCCCGGCAAGGGCCAAAGGATGTGTGCCATTTTCGACGTGACCTGAAAGTGGGAGAGGGGAGTGCGATAGAAACTGACGTGGAACCTAAAACCAAAAACGGGTCAGACTCTTGCCAGTGGTGACCGAGGGTGAAAACAGGGAATACTATTTTAGAAAGCTATAACCATGTCTACTTAAGTTTACTTTGTGTTCTCTTACAATGTCTTTTTCTTTAATGTGAGCCTTGCTTAGATGCAACATACCCAGAATTACTGCACGTTTAAAGTGCCAAAGCTTTGTACTATTTTTATTCCTTGGTCTTTTTACAAAAGTAAAACACAAATCGGATAATGGCATTTTCTTACCGTTTTAACTTTTCTTGGCTACCTAACAAAGCTTTTTTCAGTAAGCTTATTTCTTCTGCAGTTTCGAATCCTGACTACCATGAACAATGTATTCTGACACTTACTGATCAGGAGGGATCAATTTCCTAAGTGGACTAGTAATATTCCTTTGGTACTTGTATACTGCAGCTTAAGACATTCAAACATCTAAGAGTACTGTGATGTAGTCAGGCAAAGACGTAAATATTAGCAACAATGTGGTGAGTAAGACCAAACCTGCAAAAGGCTCCCTCTCCAGCACAAATAAACAGATTGGTGCATCAAATAAGAAGTGGAAAAAAACAGCCGCGCTTAGGAAGTAGATAACACATTTTTGTGATAAATATTTAAATGCTTATACATGTGCTCTTTTTTCAAGGGTCTCTTTTCATGGTTGTTTAGAGGTGGCTAATTTGTACCAGGCGTGGGTGGTTGGGGAATTCATTAGAATAATCTTCAAAAAAGGTTGAGGATGACTTTGCAGTTCATAAATGTAGATTTAAAAAAAAAAAAAAATGTTGCTTCTAAAGTAGCAAAACGTATCACATTCCCTTCAGTTTTATGGTCTGGCTTGACCAGCTGTTGCTAGAAATGAGAGCAACATAAAAGGGGCCCTGCCCACATGCTGATAGCCACAAGTACATGTTCTGAAAGGGCAGAAGTTGTGTGCTTCCACAAAGAAAAGAAAGAACTTTCAAGGGCACACAACATTGGAATGCTATTATAGTGTCTTTGATAACTAGATAATTTATAACTTTTTTTTCCAGACAAGCAGCACACACAGGAGGGCAGTCATTAACCTACATGGACTTTTAGGTCTGGCTTGACTGTTAAAATGCCACCTGACCTTTTAACCTGCACCAATTCTATTCTAAAGCTTTTCGCATCCACATGTCTGGTACCTGTAACTGCCTAAAAGAACCTGGTGAGAGCCCCACAAGTCACCCCATCTTGGATTCCTCTAGGTGTCTAGTTTACAAAAAAAAAAAAAAAAAAAAAAAAAAAGCACAGGTTAGGTAGGTTTCCCTAGGTGCCGGCTGACCTAGAGGCCAAAATCCAGAGATAGGCACTTTGCAAAAACAGGTCTGTTTTCTTTGGGAGAACGTTATGTGTCCACGTTGTTTTGGGGCATTCTCTGTCGCAGGCACTAGGCCTACCCACACAAGTGAGGTACCATTTTTTTTTTTTTTTTTTTTTATTATTATTTTTTTTTAAATCGGTAGACTTGGGGGAAACACAGAATAGAAGATCAAGTGTTATTGCCCCTTGTCTTTCTCTAAAAAAAAATTCCTTCCAAATGTAAGTGTGTAAAAAAAGACATCTATTTGAGAAATGCACTGTAATTCACATGCTAATAGGGGGGCCCTTGAATTCAGAGATGTGCTAATAACCACTGCTTCTCAACACTTTGTCTTGTGCCCATTTTGGAAATACAAAGGTTTCCTGGATACCTATTTTTCACTCTTTATATTTCAGCAAATTAATTACTGTATTCCGGTATACAATGAAAACCCACTGCAAGGCGCAGCTCATTTATTGGCTGTGAGTACCTAGGGTTCTTGATGAACCTACAAGCCCTATATATCTCTGTAACCAGAAGAGTCCAGCAGACGCAACAGTATATTGCTTTAAAAAAATCTGACATCGCAGGGAAAAGTTGCAGAGTAAAACGTGGAGAAAAAAATTGCTGCTTTTTTCCTCAATTTCAATATATTTTTATTTCAGCTGTTATTTTCTGTAGGAAAACCTTGTAGGATCTACACAAATGACCCCTTGCTGAACTCAGAACTTTGTCTACTTTTCAGAAATGTTTAGCTTTCCGAGATCCAGTATTGGTTTCACACCCATTTCGGTCACTAACTGGAAGGAGGCTTTTAACACCCCAAACCCTTCGTTGATGCCATTTTCAGGGGGGAAAAAACAAGCCTTCTTTTGAAGCTCCCCACCCCCATTTGTTTCTTTGTTTTGTTTTTAAGTCAAAATAAATTTGTTGTATTCTGGATAATTTCTTGGTCTCCTACGGGGGAACCCACAAACTCTGGGTACCTCTAGAATCCATAGGATGTTGGGGAAAAAAAGGACGCAAATTTGCTGTGGCCAAAAGTTATGGGCCTAAGCACAAACTGCCCCAAATAGCCAAAAAAAGGCCTGGCATTGGAGGGGAAGAACTGGCAGCAAAAGGGTTAAAGCACTCACACTAATAACAGAGTTTGCATAAATAAACCATAAATACAAGTTCGAACAATTTTTTAGTCCATCTCCATACACATAAATAATGTAGTGTCTACTGCATTGAAATTCGTGCTGTGGGTGTCAACTACTCTGAAATGCTTGATCCTCTCCCTGTTCTTTGCCAGAGGGAAAGTCTACCACAGCAGGAGCATCCACAATTCTGACTGACCCACAACACAGGCCAAGGGAATAACTGGGGCTCACACCTGGCTGTATGTCTACACTGAAATATACCTCACAAATGTTAAAAGGCATAAGACCTTCCCTTTATCATGATTTCCTTGCCCCACAGGGATAGCCTAATCAGACCCAACATCTCTCTCAATAATGAGCCCAGCTCACACAGACCAGCAATTCCTTCAGAATCAAAGATAGCTTAGACGTACAGAGGACCCTCTGTGCCACAGTGTTCACGCTTCAGTCCTCAAGAATATCAACAAACCACATCTACTGCCATGGATTGCAGTCTCACCTCAAACTAGCCTTTCCAGGTCCTGGTCTTCCAAAGTAAAACCCCCACAAAAGCCTTCATCTCCTGTACCAAGCTCAGGCACATGAATCACCAAGAAAGAGCAAATGTCACACGCTACACATCATGGAGTCTACGGCGGAGTTGAATACACAGCCCCAGAATTTTACATGTGGGCCGGTAGGCACCACTCCAATGACAGGTAAAGGGGCCAGTTAACACAACTTATTAATAAACAGGTAGGCTGTCCCCACCACACTTAGGTCACAACTACCACTACATGGGTAGAACTTGGTGAATCCCTCCCAGTCAAACAAGACTGCATTACCATGAGACAGGCCTGAGTCGTGACACAGGATCCATGAGAGTCCATGACCAAAAAGCAGTACCAGGGTTTCAGATAGCCAAGAAGCTGGGGCACTCAGGGTATGGGAACACAAGCATCGTGCAGGAGACCTTTTGTCCCCAATAGGCATAAGTGAAAACCTCAACCGAAAAGTCCAATGTAGATGAGAATCCGTAGAGCTTTTTTTGTTTTTGCCTCCGGTGTAACACTAGGGATACCACTACTCAGCAATGCAAAATTACAGCATCTTACTCTTTATAATACCGAGGGAGCTTTTGAATTTTCTGCAACATAATCCAGGACTGGAGTTAGCATAGTAAATAAGTTTTTGACTATTGCTTTCCATGTGTACCGTTCCTGTTGTGTAGAAGGTGTTGCTCTTTATTTTCCCTCTTTTCAAGCATTTATTTACTGAGTTTTGACTGGATGGCTTGTGTCCTTCAGGTACAATAAAGGAGAACAATTACTTAATCTATTTTGTTTCTCACTCACACCATCCAACACATTAGAGAAAGCCCTAAAGCGTAAAAAGACCCACACAAAGTTTCCCTTCTTAGCCTGATGAAACCCTTGGATACATATATCATTAAGGGTCATAACATCAACTAAAAAGGCTGGAAACTGATTATTGAAATTGACGTACACTTTGAATGGTCGGGGACTGATCTCAGTTCAAATAAACTCTTGAAAATCACCTAAATTTCTTTGCAGCAGTGTACTATGTTGCTGTGCAAGGCACTACCTGGACTTTCACATGCTTCTAAACCTACATGATTGAAACATCTTAATCATCTAAATATTCTACATTTTCTGATATCACTTGTTTTTAATTGACTTCTTCTCAGAGACCATTACTAGATTTACGGCGGAAACTAACTGGACATTTGATTATTCTACTGGATGACTCCCTGGGAACCATGGTTCATGATGATCTTCCTCTCATTTCCATTTCCCTTGGAAAAGGGACAGCCCTCGGATTTTTCCTAGTTAAGAAAATCTAGCATAGAGTCAACATCAACCTGCATCATCACACAAGACGATCAGAGGCACTGGAAACCGAACTAAGAGGCCTGCATGCTTGGAATCACGGATGTCAAAGCAGAGCCACCAGGGAATCATATTTAAGAGTAGCGCTATTGTAGCACTATAGCATGATTAAAAGTACAATCTCGTCAAAGATCAGTGACCCCTGAGCAGTGAATCTGGGATTGAGGGTGCAGGTATTGATGGCACCTTTACAATGAGGCCAATCAAAGTCCTAAGGCAAATTAACAGAGGGAATGACACGCACCAAGAGCCAAGTGAACAGACTTCCATTGGAGTCAGTCGGTGCCAGGAAGAACCTGTCAGTCGAAACGGAATAAAGGGGTGGGGAGAAGACGGTGTTTTGGGGAGGGCGGATTAAGAGAGGGAGGTGGAGTCATGTTGCACATTGGCAGCATGGACTCAAAGCCACAGCAGTTCCGAAAGACAGGCAGGAGAACTAGAGACGTATCTTTTCCAGGATTGCAATAGGCTGAAAGTGAGAAAGATTAAGCTGGAGACTGGTCTTGTTGAGGCTGCTTGGAGTCGAGGTATCTGAGCTAAAAGCAAGGAAAGTAATTATTTGGCAAACATTAATGTGCTACCAAGCTTCCTTCTAACCTACCAGGGCTACACAGAGCTGCCATCTCACCACGCTAGTGGAAAGGTGCTCAACGCCATTATAGACACATTTTAGTTTAGAATGGCACTTTAAAAGTCACCAAGCGGCGAGAGGGAAGATAGATTTTCTAAGTTACCTTTCAAGTACTAACATTGCAAAGAAGGCCTGTCTCGATAACGAATGATCTGGTCACAAAATTAAGGCCCGGGGGGTTACAGTCTAATAAAAGAAAAGCAATTAGGGACAAGCTACTGAAGAGGTTTTCATGTTTGCTGCGTACGGAAGAACGCAGGCACTCGGCGGGAGTCATTAAAAGACGCTTCTCCAGCAGACCTGCGCGAGGTGGGGTGGGAAGTCCCCGGGGAGCGGTAAAACACCAGACGGGGCTCCCGCACAGGCGCACATCCTGCAAGCAGCAGAAGCGGGACGGGGTCCTTTCAAAGTGACTGCGGCACAAAGGGGAGAGGGATCCCCTCTTAAATAATAAAGACTTAATAAAATGGGAAACTCGGGCAAAAATACCACGAACTATAGAAAAAGAAAATGGCCAAATAACTGCAGCCGTTGCAAGCTCCAAGGAAACCGTGAGCTGCGTGTGTCCAATAGGACTTGAGGCCGCAGCCTCAGGGTGAAGATGGGGGCGGGGACCCTAAAAAGGAACGTGTTTGCACATGTAAAGCTTCGGAATTAGACCAGTCCGGATTAGGGCGACAGTGGCCGCATTCACACTGCTGAACGAGGTCGCACAGATTTCAGTTTCTTAATTTGGCTTCCACCCCGTGCCCGAGGACTCTCCAGACGCAGCTTTCTGCAAAACCAATCTGGGATTACTGACAAAAACAGGCTCATTCCGGCCACCCTCTAATTTAAGGATTGTGATAAGGCTCGGTTCCAGGAATGTATACCTAGATGGGCCAAGGGTGCCTACAACCTGGGCCCCGGTGCCACAGCACCTGCTGCATCATTGACGGGTAAACCCCCGTCTCCTCTTCCCCAACACATACCAGGCCCACCCGCTAGAACCGGGCCTGGTTGTGACCTAAAGTAAGCGTCAAGGCAGGACACTGCCACGCCTGGACCCTGGTAAAGCAACCGAGAGAAACCGACATCACCCCACGCAAACCATCCCATTTTAAAGCACTCTAAAGGAATGTATTTCTAACCAAAACCTAATGTTAATTAGCACTTGTATTGCACACAATCTGCATCAACATATCCCCACTTTTTCCGGTGAGATCGGGGGTGGCTGCACCAAATCTTTGAGACGGGGGCTCTCTTCCCAGCAAATTTATAAATACATGAAAAGGAGCTGATGTTAAAGAGCCACGGACGTCTTGGCCGCCGGGGAGCTCAGCGAACACCCAACTCAATGCGCAGAGTTTACCTTCCCGTGTGCAGATTGCAAAAGACTAGGAGAGAGCAGCAACTGCTTGCTGTAAAATAGATTGTTTTCTGTTTTCACAGCGGGCAAAGGAAAACATACCTAATCTACGCATGGTTTATGTACTGTAACCCGTTAGCCGATAGGAGGTCCTGTGCACGTTTATACGGATAAGGGCCACCACACAAAACTAACCGCTATATGCTGCTACATGAAAGTATGGCGCTATTTAGGCCTCCCCGGTCTGAAACGCAGGCACTGCTGGTTCACCGAGTGTTCTGCAGAAGCGGCATGGATCACGGACATACTTACCAGCCCAGGAACCTGTGCATTGACTGCTGCAAGGATCAATGTAAACAACTGTGGCAATGGTGGCACTATGGAGGATTCTGGGACCTGTAGGCTACACAGTGCTCAGCAGAAGGTGCATTAACCCTCTAACACGGTGCTTCCCAACCTTTTTAGAACCATGACACTTTTCACAAGGTCAAACTTTTGTGACCCCCTAGCTTTAACGGCTAGGTGACTTACAAAAAAAGAAAGAAAAAAAAATGATCTGAAGCATTGCCTGGCAGCACACATTTACAGACACTTTCTATTGAAATAGCCACTCAATTTGCAGATACATCGTTTTACTGATAAAACTATATGGCACACGAATGATTAGGTCTGGAAATCTGGTTTCGTGAATATTTATCCCTTGTGAATCACCAAGTAAAGTGTCCTGATTTGTTTTGATCCTATCAAAATCTTTGCTTCCATCACACTTCAGAATAATAAAGTGCTTCATGTTCGCTTTCCTAACTGGTGAATGTGTACAGTTCATTGATAGATATTTACAGTTTGTGGTGTAATAAAAAAAAAAAAAAGTGTCACCCTACTGCCTTTGTTATTTGTACCCAAGCAAGACTGTCACATAATTCACGTCATCTTTCTTTCTCGGACTACAGTGAGCAGTTTGTAAACACCAATCGTGTAAAAAAATAAAATATAAGCCGCAATTTGCCAGAGGGCCATAGCCTGACATTTGATCATAGTTTATGAAGTACAGTAAATGGGGCAAGTTAAACACAAAGTTTAATTGCACCTTCATTTATTGCTTTGATTTTCACGGCCCATCTATCTTCTCAAGACCCACTAGTGAGTAGCAACCCACGGTTTGAGAAACACTGCCCTAACACATACTGACCAGTAAAATAATTGATCAGGTGTCACAAAACCCCTTCAGCTATCCGTAAAGACTCAAGAGTGATATTCGAGATTTGGTGGGCATCAGGATGCAGCAGGTGCCTTAACCACCTTAGCAATCTTAAAAGCAACTAAACCAGACCAGCAAAAAAATATGTATAGATCAGTGGTTAATAATACCACTGTAGTAAACAGAGGACCACGTGGGGATTACAGGAATCATGTTGTAGAAGCTCAGCTTTTCATTCTTAGTGTCGTAAAATAAGCACTACAGAATGAAGTAATGACTAACAATCGCTTCCAAACTGTAGTGACAACCTAGAAGTAAAATTTATAGCCTTTATTTGGTGCTTCATGTGTTTCAGTGACGTGCTAAAAAGCAGGTTCAAAAGTGGTCTGACAGCAACTGCTTCCTCACCGTCACAGAATGCCTTAAAACTTAAATGGCAAAAAAGTAAGATCCCGACATCTGGTCTATGGATTGGTGGCCTACACAGCTTGGATCATCTCCCATCCTAGTCAAGGAGGTAAAAAATGTGGGGGTTTAGATAATTTACTGTTGTTGAAAGTACAAAACCGTTTCCACTCACTTCCATCATTTGAGGCTACTGGCCAAACAGTATGAGTTTCAGTTCCAGCTAGAGGACAATTGTACAAGCAATCATCTTAGCCAGGTTAGAAGCATCAGCATCCAACTGATGAGCAGGCTCTTTTCTAAAACGTTTGTGTTACACAGAGAATTCACACAAAGACTAATGTATTCACAAACTAAATAGTTTCATTACTGTCCTTCCTCCTCTACAACACAGAGCCGAAAGTGCAGAAAAATAAAACTTAGGTTGGATGGCTCAGTGTTCTGGCAACAAGGAATTTGTGATCTTTCAGCCTAGGAGCAAAAATAAACCATCTTGTGTTCAGATGGGACTTAAGACTAGGGAAGAGCCAGGTCCTATGTTCATGCTCCATCTGGTCTTAAGCCAGTCATGTCTATTTTATAGAGAGCACTAGGTCATCTAAGGGTAACAGTGCACTTTCTTAATTTCATGAACCCCTTTGGTGCAGGTGTCTGCCACTGGCCGATGATAACGCGACCCTCACTGGATAACTTACTCACTCTGGGACTCGTTTTAGGCCAATTAATCTTTTGACCCTGATTGAAGACACCTGAAGACGAGATAACTAATCACCATGTCAATCAGTAAGTCAACAACGTCATCAATAATCACCATAACACATCAATTCAATGTCATTAATGTGAATCGGGACCCACCATGACCTTTGTCATGAATAACCACACCAGATTTTGGCAAGTTTGTGATGTTTATTCCCTATTGATTACACTCTACTAGCAAGTTTATTAGTCTCAAAACCATGAAACACATCAGCATTGTCATATGGCAACTAGAATAAGATTACATCAAAGCAAAGATTATGAATATTAGAACATAACACAACGTCAACATAGGTTAACCTTAGCAGAGTATCATTAGCGCGTTATTCAACGAAGCATTGAGTCAGTCATTTGTCTATTTGCGTCCGTCTAGTAAACTCCTCAACTAACCGTGAATTAGCATTGGCATGTTGGGCTTCATGCAAAACAATTTTGGTAACACAAATTTAGAAAACAACTATGGTCTCTGTCAAAAGAAGCAGTTGGTACCTAGAAAGGAAAGGCAAACAGACAATTTCAATTTCATCATCATATAGTTACCCTCTGTAATGGGTCAGCGTACGGAGTCAGTCTTTGTCCTCAGGACATAAGTTGATTCGTCATCAGCCAGGAAACACAGCAAAGTTCAGCAAGACGGGGTAAGTGGGGACACTTCCCTCATAAGGAGGGAAGTATAGAACGGGCCAGGTAAGGGTGAGGATGGTTTGAAGAGTCAAACAGCAAAGTCTTTTGGCAGAGTGACAAAGTGTCTGGGTAATAGCAAGAATAATTTGCAATGGCATCTCCTAATGGCTCCTCGTGTCAAAGGTTTTTATCCCTTTTCTGTTGTACAGTACCCTAATTGGGCAGGTTTGGCACCCCACTATCTCCATCCAATAGTTTTCCAGTTGTACCATCAAAATGGTCACCTCATAACAGTTCTCACGTAGTTTATTGGTTCTTGTGATTGACGTCCCCACCAGGTAGAATGTCCGTATGATTTCATATTCTCGTGGTCCTCTCGCATCCCCAGTCAGTAGTTCCATTGTCTATACCGGTTTAGGCGACCTTGTACCTTTTGTGAGTCTACACTGTTGCATTCAGCAAGAATGTTTCCTTGAGCAAGTCGAGTTTCATGAGAACGGATCTACTACAGTTAGACTCATCTTCTAGCTTCTGGAAAAATACTTTTACATGTCCTTCATGCAAGTCAGCACACTGCACGTTAGAAACACACATTTAATATGAAACCGGGCAGCTAGGCCCCGACTCATGCTAACTAAGGCCTAGTGAATTAATTAAGGTTTTGCTAATGTATAGCTTTAATACTAATACAAAATCATACATTAGTGCATTAACTCATAATTAGTCAATTTCATTAGTCCTCATATATACATTGACGGCCACTCCCCGTGGGCACATTTCGGACTCACATTAGTAAAACACATTAATACATTTTCTATGCTGCATTATTATGCATTAGTTCAAACATTTTCATGTTAATTTTGATTATAAGAGCTACGCTCCAACACCGACACCCACACTACCTCCCTAGTGCGGGACATGACCAGTGGCCGACACCAGGGAGGGGGCTTAAAAAATCCTCTGGTGCGTTGCACCAGAGGATTTATTTATTTTTAAAAACCCAGGATCTTCCATGTCTCCCCCCCCGCCCCTTTGTGACTGACGTCAGTGTTTTCCCCATTGGAGCAGGAAGCAGCCATAAGGCTGCTTCCTGCGCCGATAGGGAAAACGGCCCCTAACGGTCTTCTCAACGTTCGGGCAGTCCTCATGTGAAAGGGGAGCCTCTCCTCCTTCCTGAACATGTTTTAGCGAGGGCCAGGAAGCACCACTAGACATCAGGGATTTCACGTTTTTTGGGGGGTGGGGGAGAATGAGAACAGACCCCCGCCCCACCCCCAGAATATATATATATATCTATATATATATATATATATATCTATCTATCTATCTATCTATCTATCTTTTTTTTATTTTTATTTTTTAACATGAAGGTATGTGTACCAGGGGCTAAATTAATTTAAAAAAAAAAAAATTAAGAAAAAAAAAAGAAATTGAAAGGGGGTCACCCGTGGGGGCAATAATTTTTTTTTCTGGTAGCTGTAGGGTTTCCCTGGGGGCCATTTTGGCCCCCCAAGGATATATATATATATATATATATATATATATATATATATATATATACACACACACACACACACACACACACACACACACACACACACACACACACACACACACCAATACATATACGAAAGTCACTTGTCAATGCATATGTGATATATATATATATATATGCCACCTGTTGTCTTGCAGTTGCAGCTTGCGTGTTCAAAGCAATGCACATACTTCAACTGACTCATTTCAACTGTAGCTTTTAGGCAGCAATAAAAAAAAACAGTAAAGTCAGTCTTGTGATTTGGTTTCTGCTACAAAAGGATCAGACGTTTGTCTAGTGGCAGTTTTAGTGCCATAAAGAAGCGCAGAAGGTTTAAATGCCTACTGCAAAGAGCAAATCTGTATTTTATGTAAATAGCCGAGTACATTGGTAAAGTCAGCCATTACCTGCACTATAATATTAATGAAATGTATGTGTGGGGTGGGGGGGGGGGGGGGGGGGAGGGGCAGCTATGGAGAGATAAAGGGCACTTTTGCTGGGTGGTAATGAGGGAATCTGAGGAGGAGGACATGGGAGTGAGAGCACCAATGATTGTTGGACTGGACGCAGGAGGTGCTAAAGACTGACGAATGGTATGTGACAAGGTGTTTGAGTGTCTTGAAAGAACATGCTGATTTAGGGAAGGAAGCGCAGGTAAGGTGACCTCTACTGTTGCACGTATTACACACACACACACCAGCAATTTTGTGACTGTCTACATAGGCTAGTGTTTCAGAGCAACAGTTTAGCCAGTAGCAGAGATGGCATCTTGATGGATGACTGCTGCTGACTCCGTCACTCGGGTTATAGAAGACAGCTCTGACATAGGATCAGAGACTGAGACAGCAGATACTGAGACAGCATCTGAGGGATAGGACAATGGTGCAGACTCTGGGAGTGATTTTTCAGTCGGAGGAGTCCCATTCGATAACTCCTTTTCCAGTAGTTATGAGGGAGGTGATGAGGACAGTCCTGCTGTCCCTTCGCAAGCACAGTTTGTGCAACAGGGCAATAGTGGGTTAGCCCAACCCAGAGAGCAGGTGAATGCGGCAGCAAGCACAGAGAGTGCTCTCTTGGGAGCTCCCTAATTTAGTTCAGCCCCAAATTCCACCGCTCAAATCGTATTGTGGAGACATCAAAATTATCTATCACAAAACAAACTGGTTTTGTAAGGCATGGCACCTGTGTTTTTGGTCCTGGGTCTGGAGGCCATATAGGGAAACATACTAAACCCAAACATTTCTGTAAACTAGACATCCGGGGGAGTCCACAGAGGTGTGACTTCTCCAAAGTTTTCTTATCCAGAATATCCTGCAAAGCTGAAATGTTGAATAAAAACTCAATTTTTCTTGCATTTGTGTCACACAAACTACAGGAATATGCTGGGATCCACAAATTCCTACCACCCAGTGATTCCTCACCTGTCCTGATAAAAACACTACCCCACTTGAGTGCCTATACCTAGTGCCTGCGTCAGGAATGGATCACCCCAGGGTCAACAGTTGCCTCATGTAAGGACCAACATGGACCGTTTTGTGATCTATTCTGGTCACCAGCACTTGGCCTATCCACACAAGTGAGGTACCATTTTTGTATCAAGAGACTTGGAGGAATGCTGGGTGGATTAAAAAAAATGGGACTCCTCTCAGATTCCAAAAAAACATTCCATCGCAGAAATGAGGGAAAAGTTTTTTTTTGCCACATTGAGGTTTGCAAAGGATTCTGGGTAACAGAACCTGGGGAGAGCCCCACAAGTCAGCCCATCCTGGATTCCCCTAGGTGTCTAGTTTTCAAAAATGTGCAGGTTTGGTAGGTTTCCCTAGGTGCTGGCTGAGATAGAGGCCAAAAACCACAGCTAGGCACTTTGCAAAAAAACATGTCAGATTTCAATGTAAAAATGTGATGTATCCATGTTGCCTTTCCTGTCGCGAGCATTAGGCCTACCCACGCAAGTGAGGTACCATTTGTATCGGGAAACTTGGGGGAACACAGAATAGCACAACAATTGTTATTGCCCCTTGTCTTTCTCTACATTTTTTACTTCCAAATGTAAGATAGTGTGTAAAAAAAAAAAAAATTAAAAAAAAACGTCTATTTGAGAAATGGCCTGTAATTCACATGCTAGTATGGGCACCCCAGAATTCAGAGATGTGCAAATAACCACTGCTTCTCAACATCTTATCTTATGCCCCTTTTGGAAATACAAAGGTTTTCTCAATACCTATTTTTCACTCTTTATATTTCACCAAATGAATTGCTGTATACCCGGTATAGAATGAAAACCCATTGCAAAGTGCAGCTCATTTATTGGCTCTGGGTACCTAGGGAGCTTGATGAACCTACAAGCCCTATATATCCCTGCAACCAGAAGAGTCCAGCACACAACTGTATATTGCTTTATAAAAAAATTAAAAAAAATTGACATTGCAGGAAAGTTAGAGCAAAACGTGGAGAAAAGTTGCTTTTTTTTTTTTTTCAGCTCAATTTCAATATTGTTTTATTTCGGCTGTTATTTTCTGTAGGAAAACCTTGTAGGATCGACACAAAATGACCCCTTGCTGAATTTAGAATTAATTGTGTCTACTTTTCAGGAAGGCTTAGCTTTCCGGGATCCACTATTGGTTTCACACCCATTCCTGTCACTAACTGGAAGGAGGCTGAAAGCACCAAAAATAGTAAAAATGAAGTATGTCCCAGTAAAATGCCAAAATTGTGTTGAAAAATGTGGTTTTCTGATTCAAGTCTACCTGTTCCTGAAAGCTGGTGATTTTAGCACTGCAAACCCTTTGTAGGTGCCGTTTTGGCAGGAGGTGGGGGGAACCACAAGCCTTCGGCAGCCCTTTTTTACCATTTTTTATTTTGAAAAAAACTTACTTTTTTGCTGTATTTTGGCTAATTTCTTGGTCTCCTCCAGGGGGAATCCACAAACTCTAGGTACCTCTAGAATCCCTAGGATGTTGGGAAAAAAAAAAAAGGACGCAAATTTGGCGTGGATAGCTTATGTCAGCAAAAAGTTATAAAGGCTTAAGCACGAACTAGCCCAAATAACCAAATAAGAGCTCAGCACGGCGGGGGGTGGGGGGGAGAGAGAAGAGCCCCAGCAGCTAAGAGGTTAACATAACATTTGGAACAGATAGCACCCTACATCGTGGGGTCGGAGTAGGATATATTTGGGTAATCTACTTTTACTAAACAGAAGGGTGCCCTCAAGCAGATTATACCATTATACCGAGGCCTTGCTGTGGGTGGATATTTCAATCAACCCCTTTTGTCAACTACCTGTGCTGAGAGTTGGATGTATATTTAAATTACTTCATGATGCCCTACAACTTGCCACCTCATACTGCGTGCATATCTAATTCAGATTTGTTTTGCCCACTTCAAGCTGCTGTCCTAGCTGAAACAATGGAAGCAGGTTAGGTCTTTCACCACACTATTTTTCTTCTGAAACCCTCCTTACTAATAATAGAAGAGGAAGCTGTCTGGGAGAATATACAAGGGCAGGAGCATGCATCATCAGATAAATATAGAAAGAGCAGGGGTCTCCCGATATTAAGGAAAGTATTGAGCTGCCACAGAGGGGTGAAGAGAAGGGTGAGCTAGGGCTGGCTGCTATCACGACAGCACGAGAACGAATCAATCTACAAAACGATTAGTATGTAATGTGCACAGGGCGGCCATATAATCATTTCTATTGTTTAAATAAACTGTCAAGCTTAATTCAGCCACTGCTGTCTTGTTAGGCATTGTACTTTGGAATCTGGGACCTGCTTCACCTTTAGCATTAAATGTAGGACCGTGAACATTCAAACAAGCAAAGTGTAGTTGGGTTTATAGCCAAGCTTTAATGAGTGTCACAAGAACTAGAATCCTGTCCACACGAGGAACGCCATTGGGCTTCCAAAGCGCTCCGAGTCCAAACTGATGCCAGAAATTACTCTGTGTAAACAGCAACAACATTACATAATTTACGGGCTCATTTGGACAGGCAAATGCTCATCTCAATGACCTTTGCAGGGTGACCCCTACGGACGAAAGCACGTGAACATACAACAGATCACTTCTGGATAGCGGCCATGAAATCTTAACCCACCGACGTGAACTGACGTGTGGCAGGACACTAGCAGGGACATGAAGGAAACCCAGCACGAGATCATGTAAACCATCTGTTCCTATCTAGATGACTGGGTAGAATGCTCACTGGGTGGATATACTAATGCAGTACCGCAAGGAACTAGAAACAGATGCATTGTAAACAAGGGTAGGGCAACGTGACACCACTTTCAGACACGTTACTAGCATTGCAAACAACACGCAAACGTCCCAGCTTTTAACACGTACCCCGGTTTACAGAGAACGAGTAGAGAGCGTAGTTTAGAGCTGATAACTAAAAGCTGTATGAGCTGTGTCTCGCGCGCTTAAAAAAAAAAAAAGTCTTGGCAACACTCAAACCATTCAGTGGTTGGTAACGATTATGCGGCGCTTCTTCCCAACCATGCCATTTCAGCCCCCCTGCTCACGAGCGCCGATGGGGGGTGGCGCGTGCCCCTCCGTGGCACGCGGAAGGATTTAAGGACACGGCTGAAAGCCCTGCCTGCGGTTTACGAGATTGGAGCCGCCAGTTAATGGCACGCAGTCGCCCAAGTGACGGCAATAGTGAGGATTTCCGCGCTCAGCATTAGCACAAGGCTCGCAGTAGGAATTAGGACCACTTCCATTGAACCGGATTTCAAGGGCAGCTTTCCTCGCGTTGAGATCACAATTGCATCGGAAATTAAATTTCCCGCTAGCAGTGCGAGCTAAAACGCTAGAGAAAATCGGGCTATAAACCACAAAGATTTAGTTTGCTCGGCTCTCCCTCGTCTCCTGCGAACTAACTAAAACATAGCAAGCACACTGGACCGAAGCATTTATGTTTTCAGTAACACGCCTTTCAGATGGAGAATAAGCGCACGACGCTCCCTTATACCTTTTAAGGATGGAAGGGTTTTCGTTGTCGCATCTCCTGCTCGCCCAACATCTTAGCAGTTTTCCTCTCGTTTCGATATCCACCCACACGTGTGGCACCCAACAAAGCAAATGTGATTGAGGGCAATTTCCGCTAATTGTTAGTATATTTTAATCGACTAAATAATTTAACCAGATTTTAACCTCAACATGTTTTTTGCTACCGGATTAGCTGCACCAGGTGACAAAATAGGCACCAATACCTTTCGATTTTTGTATAGAACGTTCACATATACATTTCCAAATTCACAATGACGTGCAGGTACTGGTGCATACTAATCTACCAGCACTTATTCCTTAAAACCCAACAGAATATGCAAGCATCCCTTCACAGTTCAAACACCGAAGCATACAAGCCAACACAAGTACAAAGGCAACTCGCAAGCATCCACCAACATACATACGCATAACACAATCGCAAACAGCTAGCATACAGGCATGCATGCCTTCTGGCACGGTGAGATGACATAAGGAGACCCCCACCAAGTATCATAGCGCCAATATTGGCAACCCTCCCCCCACCACCCCTCCAAATCAAACATTGTAAAATAACAGCCCACAAGGAATGAAATAATTCAAACAACACAAGGTTTGGTGGAAAACAGATTGGTTTATTTCAATTCTGAAATAAATCTGCAGAAATGTGGTGGGTTAATTTACAGGCGATCCAAGGTCAGGCAGGGATGAGTAACCTAAATTGCCCATCCGCCTGATGAGACAAAACGGTACAGTGTCCAGAAGGGGAACAAAGAGGGCAGCACCTAGACGAGGCGGGTATAAGTACCTGACAACTACCCCCCCCCCCCCCCACCCAGTTAGGCACCGGAAATGAGACAGGGAGAGCGCCGGGCGTGGTGCTCGGCAGAGTGCCCCAACAAGTGGACCGAAGGTGAGCGTGCCCAAATGCGGCAATAAGAGGGCCGCCCCTCTTAGAAAGAACCACAAAACTGCTTTTATTCGTTGTGAACGGAGAGCATTCCACCAGCAGCAAAATGCAAATTTGCTTGAGGCACTGAACATTCTTGTACGGTTCATGCGTAAAGGGACGCACAATGAGATGACAGATAGCTTTAGGTGGCAGTTGTTAGCGTTTTTTAAATGTGTATTGAATTATTAACAGTTGTGCTCAATTCAAAATTAGACCAACAGTGCCAACACAGGGCTGGCTATCGTAAGTGCCGAGAACCAGAAACCACCGGCTGAAATTAAGCTATACACACAGTCACAATACAGTAAGAGAATCGAGGGACACATGAGACAGTGGAATAGCAGAAACCCAACAGAACTAAACCACAGACAATCCAACAAAGTAACAACCCCATACAGATAGAGATCCATGCATAGACACAGCTACATACATGTATATATGAACAGACACTTATGATGGGCAGACAACACACAAGCATGTTTGGATGATGGGACTGATTAATTGACAGAAGTTGATGGATAAAGAAATGTATTATGTCGCGTGTATAATGTCCACTTAATGTATAGTCAAATATGACAATTGGTATTTTCCTATTAGAGGCCATGTTTTAACGCTGGAAAAACATGAGTGGGATACTATTAGTGGTTACCCAAGTGTAAGCTATTCCATAAAAAGAAAAATGGAACCACAAAAAGGTGCACTTTACCACCGACAGCCCTTGTGGGGCAGCACCCGCGGCCTCTGTTGTACCATGAGGCGAAGTGCATCAGATTCACAGCAGTGATGTGAGCGCTCCACTTAAACCACCCCATCCCCCCCAACACAGATGGGACGCAGACGATGGGGTGAAAGGCAATTACTTTTTTTCCGTGTTTGTAGACACGTCCACCTTGCTGATGCGGGCATGGTTTTGGTAAATGTATTCTTGTAGCAAGCATCTACTTTTTACAGTTAATATCACGCAAGCATTGTGGGGCCCGTAGCTCTGCTTTAAACAGTTTCATTAACCACAGCATATATTAAAGCTAGCATTGGCAATGTAGTTCATTTTTTCTTACGTGGAGTGGAAAGTTTTAAACCAAGCATCACAACACAGTAAAGGTACAACATGGACATTCACAGCACAACCTTCCTTAAAACAAATCAGTTACAGGTGGCAACAGCACAAAAAACACACAAGTCCCACAAAATCAGGACACGTTCACGCAGGTAGCTAGTGCACACAGAAGGGAGTGAAGCTAAAGGAATGTTTCATTTTCATAAACAGACCTTAATGTACAGGAAGAACAAAACTCTTGCAAGAAATAGCCAAATCCCTTATGGATTTACCATACCTTCAGGTACTTTTATAAGACGGACCCTCACCTACTCTGTGTATTATGCTGAAGTCATTGGGTTCCACATCTTACACAGAAACGCATTTAAGAGCACTACTGTTCGCTTGTTGTGCAGTCTCCTAGTTAAGGGCTCCCTAGTTTGGGTGAGGTTATGTAATTTATGTCGACATTTATTTTCCTCATTTGTTAAACGGTTAGATCTATATTAAAATTCTAGGTGGGTGACCACAACATGAAGCTTCATCTATGCTGCATTCTACCTGGAAAAGCAGTGCTGGGGAGGGTTAAGGAAGCACTCTTGACTCAGTCTGGACCTCGTGCTCCTCGAGGTACGAACGTTTACATAAAGAGTATTTTGGATTGTTTCTCTTTAGCGTACATCACTCCCCTGGGCAGCCTTTATTGAAACTACTGAATCAAACTCTGACAATTTTATTAGGAACTCAAGAGGCAGGCCCATTGTCTTGTTACCCCTACCCATAGCTTTTATTATTATTTGTTTTAACCTGGAGCAACATTAGGATCGATCAAATCCTACACAAGAGATTGTTGTACCATTCCAAGGTGCTCTCAAATGTGAGGACTATGCAGAAGGAGGCACAGTGGAGGAAAGTAATTACCTAGGGCCATGCTGTTTGGTCAAGCTTGGAAGCTATGACTGTTTGAACACTATGTTTGTGTGACCCTTCTAGTTTATTTCTCCTCTGTGGCAGTTTTGGGTCTTCATTGGTGGAATTGTTTTAGCCAGCCAGCAACTCTAATGGAGGATGGTGACAGTGGTATTCCATTGGCATTAACATGGCAGATTTAAATTAGAATGCTAAATGGCAACATTTGAATTCTTTGCTATAGAGGAAGCAGGTAAATGGAAGTGCTTTAGTTATATGCAGGGGCACTGGAATTATATGGCAGGAAAAGAAAATTATGAAAGGGTTGACCAATTTAAGTGGCAAGAAAAGTCCAGTTAGGAATTTACAATGCCAATAGCCCTAACAAGCAAACGTGAGACCTATTGCATTGCAAATGTTTGTCAATATATACAAGCCACCCTGGGGAGGCCTTGAACAGCCCGAGGGGGCAGGGTGCAGTGTAATTAAAAAGGAGGGACATGCACTTTTAATGTTTATATGTTCTGGTAGTGAAAAACAAATTTGTTTCTCACTACTGCAAGGCCTGCCTCTCATAGGATAAAATTGGGTTGCCTTATTAAATTTAATAAGTGCTAACATCTGACTGGGAGCAGGTGAACCTTTTATGTTTGGTGCCTGAGAAATTGTAATTAAAATCCTCTAACTGTGAAGTCGATTTTTAGTGACAATTTTGAAATTCCCTTTTTTGAAAGCCGGCATTTTCCTGCTCCATTTGGTGCCTGTGGCCTGTTCCTGGGTCACATGTCTAGGTGTAACTGGTGGTGACATATCCCTACTAGTCCTTCCAGGATACAGGCCATCAACCAGGATTCTCCAGCCATCTGTCACCAAGCTTTTTTCCAATCTGACTCCAGCTGTAACCCATCTCCTTGCAGTCAGCCTTGAGGCCTCAGGCCAGATGTTTTAGCCTTCCTCTTTTCCTTTTCCCTGGAGGGTTCCAGGTCGGGGTTTGCCTGGTGGTGGTTGATGCAAGCTTGTAGAGTGTGTGGCCTATTCAGCCCCAGTATCTTTTCACACATTCTTCATGAACAGGTAGTTGGAAAGTTTTCTGTCATACGTAGTTGTTGAGGATGGTGTTTGGCCAGCAGATTTGGAGGAGTTTCCTCAGGAAGGTGGTGATGAAGGTCTGGTTAGTGGTGGTCACCATTGCCCTCCAAGATTCTGCGCCATACAAAAGGACCGATTTTATGATGGTGTTAAAAAGCCTGATCTTGGCTTGCAGGGTTAGGTCCTTGGAGCTCCAGGTATTCTTTACCTGAATAAAGTCCTCCCCTGCCTAGCGGACTCTTGCCTTGACATTGGCAGCTGTGTCACCCTGCTTATCTGTGACACTGCCCAGGTGGGTGAAGGCCTCCTCCTCTTCCAGTGCATCTCCTGCAAGAGTGGCTGCAGTTATACTAGCCATGTTAATCTTCAGGATATTGTTATTTTCCCTGTGGATGTTGAGGCAGAGTTGTGCTTATGTGGCTGCCACATTCTCTGTCTTCTCTTGCATCTGCAGAGGACTGAGAGTGTAAGGCCAGGTTGTCTGCAAAGTCCAGGTCATCAGCTGCATCCAGGGTGTACACTGGATCCCATTTCTTCCTTTCGCGGTGGAGGTCTTCATGATTCAATTTATGGCCAGCAGGAAGAGGAAAAAAAGGTAAGCACAGCCAACCCTGGTGGACTCTGGTCTTCACTTGGAAGGCTTCTGCAAATTATCCTCCATGGACTATCCTGCAGACTATTCCTTCGCAGGCGTTCCTTTGGAACCTTACAAGTTTATCTAGCTCACCATAATGGCAGAGGAGTTCCAAAAGATCTGTCCGCACTGTCAAATGCTTGCTAGCTGAGAGCTGCCGCCCCCCCCCCCCCACCTCCCAAGTCTCAGCTGTAAAGCCCACCGCCAGGGGTTACTGCTTTTTATACGTTTTAGGGAAGGCAGAACTTTTTCTAATGCTAGGAGGGAAGTCACGGTTTGTCGTTTCTTGTTAAAGTCTTCACATTCAAAGGAGATGTAGATATCTTAACCAGCATTTTACCAGATTGTTCCTTCATGCACTTGAAGTTTGCCTGATTTTCAGCAGGTTCTCAAACTCTAACCACTCTGAAGTAAGTTGTAAGTTCTCCTGCCAAGGGGTTGAAATTGTCGCCTTAAAAAAAAAAAAACTATTTTGGGTGCAGCAATGTGGTCATTGCTTGTAAATGGGCAAGATGAATACACTAGTCAGTTTGGCCATTTTGAGAACCTAGACAGTTTTACAAAAAGCTAATTTCAATTCTGTGCATCTGCTGCATTAACCTCACATAAATAATTTCGAACCCATAGAGAAGGAGGCTTACAATTTTCAAGTTGTAGGACTTCCTCCTACAAGCTCATGGTCCAGCATACGGCGAATGCCCATTATAGCTCTTGCCCTCTGCATAGCTTTCTCAATAAGGGTACTAAAATTTAAGTTGCTTTTGAAAGTAACATCCTGGTTCATATTTATTATCACACTATTCCTAGTTGCTGGCCAGCCCACCACCACATTACAGCCCTTTTCTTTCTCTGATGTTTTAATAAGAGTATTTGTTTTTTTCTGTGGTTAATATAAAGTCATCATGGTCACAATATTTAGCAAATTAATCTGATGTTGAAGGCCCGCTGTGTTAGATCTAAAAACACTGTCCTCTGTGTTAAAAATAAAATAAAAAATAAAAATAGTTGGGGGATTGAAATAGCTTTCAAAGCTCTGACTGCCCCCAAAACTGATAGAAAATGTGATCTATAGGTTGAAAAACAGCAGCTGAGCCAGGATACATCCCTGTTGCAAGCTATATGGAGTTAAGATTTTTCAGAGAGTGAACCATTCACTTTCGAGCTCGACCTGTGTCCAGGAGCCTTCAATTTGAATGATCAGATTTAATAGGTCACGAGGAGCATTCCTTTCTAACAGTTTGAAATAGTTTTGTTCTATTCACTGTGTCAAACGCAGCAGTAGGTCCAATACAAGCCCCATAAACAGGTTGGTTTGACTTCAAAATTGACCGAAAAATATGTTCTAAAAATAAGACAATAAAAAAAAACAGAAGGCCAAAGACTGGCATTTAAAGACTCAACCAACGTCACCCAGATTATATAAGATACACAAAGAGGTCTATGCTGATGGACAGAAGATGATCCTCTAAGCATTCTCTCTCAGCAACCAGACTGTCGAAGCCCTGTCCAGTCTGATGTTATGACTCGTGGTCATCCACTGAATCCTGCAAGTTGTTCTTTCCTCGCCTACAAGAAAATATTTTCTACGACCTTTCTTATAGATTTTTTTTTCCTTTGTCATGTTTAAGCCTCTCTGAATCCCTCTTTCCTCCTCTACTGCCACAACTATGGGATTGAGAGGTAGTACTGGGGCTCTTCCACCCAGACTGCGGCGTCTCTTGATAATCTTTCACCTAGTTCTACTAGAATGCTTCCCTCTACTTGGAAGGTTGTTGGCTGTACTGCTCAGTTAATTTTTCAGTTGCCTGTAGCTTCTTTTTCTTGACGGAACAGGCACCAGATAGGTCTATTATCGGCTAAAGGTTCCTGAATGTTCTTCGTCTTTGAATAGGTAGGCTTTGTATCCAGCAGGTGCCGTATTGTGATGTTTTCAGAATCTCTTATGACATTTGTTAGCAGTTACAACATGGCTTCCACGGTCCTAGCTGTAGCTGATGTCGAGTTGGGCTTTTTTGATGGTGCTATTTCAAATAAACATAAGGATTTGCTGCGGACCGTTTCCCCCCCCTACACTAGCAGATTACGCAATCTAAAATAAGCCCCCCCCATATGCTTAACAGAACCATCGGAGAGCTCTACAACAAATGGTAAGCCGTCTTCTTTGTACTTTGCGAACAGAAAACCCTGATTTCTGCCCTATAAAGACTATGGTAGTTTGCAGAGAAAGGGAATGACTTAACAGGACGACAGAAGTTAAGGAAGAAGGCAATAATGCTGGGAGTATTCGAGCAAGACAATCTAAATGCCAGACTTTCCACAGCAAAACCCTACAATATCTAATTTGTTACACAGAATACTTTTAATGCAACAACATTTCCACTTTTGCAATGTCATGAGCAACACTTGACAGGAAATTTCAGGACCATTAGTATCTTCCTTTCTGCAAGAAGTATAGAACATGTAAGTGAGACATTTCCTTCTCTCACTTCTCCGCTCAGATGGCTGTTCTCAATGCTACCCTTGCAACCGATCATTCTATTACGCTTAGCCACAATGTACAATGAAGAAAAGGAACCTTAACGTGGCGGGGGCTTTGATGGATGCAAGTACACATGATTAAACCTAGATTGTGCACATGTGTGGTAACCAAAAAAAGCCTTAGTATATCTAGTCAAGAATTACCTTACATATCCTTCAAAGTGGGAAAACTCAACAAGGAGGATAAAATAGTTAGGAGTTTCAATTCATCTTACACTAGTTAGGTTAAGAGAACTTCGAACTCTGCTAGCAGGAAAATCAGCTATTACAGTGGGTTTAAGCTTCACATCACTTACCCTCCCAAACATGTACCAGGCTAAATTATGTTAAAATGTAACCTTTCTTAATGACATCAAAAATAGAAAATAATCCTGATGGGATCCAGATAAGGAATTAAAAGATCGTTCATACAAAAGGAAATCTATCCAAATTATAGTACTGATAGGCACAGCTAACAGAGTCAAAATCCAAGGCAAAGAAAGTGCTTGGACAACCATGCTATGGGGAAGAAATGAAGATTACTATATTAGAAGCCATTATGCAGAGTCAAAACATTAAATAATTCGGAAGTTATTTTGAGGATGACAAAATAGACTTCAAGAACCCGAGCTCCACTTAGGATAATCCCCTCATACGACAGAAGCCTTGGGGGTTGGGATCATTACATGTCCTTCGTTTCCACAGAGATTCTTAATTACTTGTCTTTCTCTTTATTGCAAAAACATTGTAACAATATATATATATATATCAAAGTTTGAGACAGTGGCACTCCAGTGTGGATTAGTACAAATTTATATTAGACCGTTAAACACTGTACTTCATTTAAATATCAAGCAAGACATTATTGGTGCCTTACAAAGGAAAATCCCTTATAACCTGACAAAAGGATTAGAGACGATACATATTCATAAATTATTATCTTATAGCAATATTTCTTAATTGTATTTCTATCAACATTCTTTCTCCACTCAGGAAAGGTTGAATGTATGGAGATGGTTTAATACAAATGATAGGAACTGGAATATATTCTGTACAACTTTCCTTCTTTAATCATAGGGAACATAAATGGAGGCATAAAATCGCTCAGACTTATTTGTGAAAGCAGATTTTGGGCTCAGAGCCTCTGTTCCTTCAATTAGGATTCCTGTTTACATTATGCCCAGCTATTAGATGCCTGGGATCTATGGCCCAGGCCCTGGTTGCTAAAAGGCCTAAGTCAGAAAGTCATTCAGTACACAGATTGTGTGTTAATGTAGATGCAGTAGAAATAGCTTAATGTAAAAGTATTGAACAGAAAACAAACGTCTGTACATTCTTTCAAATATTATACGATTTACAAATTTAAGTAATGGTCAATGGTAAAACCTGTAACTAACAAAAGGGAAGCAGAGATCGTATCATCCAGACGACATCAGTTTATAAATCACAAGGTGTAAGAAGAACTATGCCACATTATCTCAGATAGTCCGAAACAATTAAGTGGTAGGGACACAACTGTAAATTGCTTAGTAAGTGTATCAAACGGAATAGTTTCTGAAACAGCTATTTACTGCATCTACAGTATCTTTTTTCCCCCCCAGTTACTTAGTATTTGATTTTTTCAATTTACTGTTTTTCTAAATATTAACTACACCAACATAAATTATTGCAACACTTTAGGAATTGGTCTTCCTCTATCTCAATTAACAAAGATTCATACTTGAAGCCAGGTAACACACAAATCAATCCTCATAGATATGCCAATACCCAAACTGATAGACATCTTCCTACAGACACCAAACGACTAACCACTTCATCCAAACATACACGAAAGCAGCATACTCTACAGATAATCCAAATGACTGAGAAAGTAGACAGACTGAATCCTCACGAGCAGGACTAGCACACGTAGACCTTACTAATGGCAATACAGTACTATAAAATGTATATCTCTACCATCATATAGTAAAAAGGGGACACAGATTTTATGGCAAGACCGGAGGCTCTATTATGCGTTCTTTTCTTACTTTATTTTAAACAGCAGCAGTCAAGAAACTACAGCTCCCAGGGGGATTAGCGTCAGACTAACCAACGGGAGTGAAACAGTAACTAAAAACTAAGCCAATCAGTATAAGCCATCAACCATCGAGAGTACCCTGGACTGCAAACAGCCCTCTTTTCTTGCTGCGCGCAGTCAAGATAAGTACTCTTTTGGTCGTTCGTATATTCTGATGTTTTGTTTAAAATGTTCTTATGTTATAACATGATATCGTTTATATCTGAGTAGTTTCTTTATATTCTGTTGATTCTGCCGTTACGGCATATATTTATTTACACCCCCCCTCCCTCCTTCGTGCGGCCGTTCGCTCCTAACGCACGCCAACCGCCGCATTCTATCTGCTCCTCTCGACTCCGTTGAGCCAGCGCGCGCTGCATTTCAAACGCGCGCCTGTCAGGAGTTTACCTCGCGTCTTCGGCTGCAGGGTTTCGGCAGCTTGCGAGTCTCCGACCTCCTGCACATTCACACGGCTTCACCTCGACGTGCCGCTTCGCATTGAACTTCTCCTCCTGCTCTTCCTTTTGTCCCCGCCTCTGGGGGAGTACCATATCGTGCCTCCGGGAGCGTTCTGCTTCCTCATTAACCCTTAGTTTCCCAAATACTTTGCTAATTCGTATTTTACTTATAAAAAACTTCTTTCCATTATGGATTGCAATTCACCTTCAAGGTCAGACTCTGGGGATGATGAGGAATCCTTCAAACAAGATTTAAATGATTTTATTCAATCCTCAGTGAAAAGTGCTTTAAAAGCATCAATGGATAAAATGTCCAAGAACACTGAAAACTCAGTCATGTCCATGGTGTCCAATTCTATGGCCCATTCTGCGGGGGAAAGCAGAAAAAGAAAACTATTCTCAATTAAATCACGTAAAGGCGCACACAGAGAGTGAGCTTGCCTCACACCAGACTGAGGACTGGATTCCTCCCAGGCCTCCTTCCAAGGAGGGGATTTCCGTTCATAATTCGACACCTCCCTCAAAATGTAAAACAAAATCAAAGCATATTCCTGCGCCAAAAAAAGATTGTGATTTCGAAAATATTGGACACAGATAATGATGACATGGACAACTCATCCCAGTCTGACAATCCTGACGATTCATTCTCCCATTCCTAACCCCCCTGTAAACGTACTAAACTTTCTCCAAGCGGCCCCTCCACCAGTGTGGTAGACGCCAAGGGCGTTCCTATGTTCGATCCGTCCCTCATTCATCACCCTAACTCAACAGAGTGGCTACCATTGGATCATGTAGGCGAATATATCTCTTCCCGCCTACGTTTACCTCTGGACAAACAAACACGGTCCAAACTGAAATCAAAATGCCCTAGACCATCGTTGGATTCCAACATTACCGCGACACAGTCTATTGATGAGTCTCATCACCTTTTTTACCAAATTTGGCAAGGACCCCCGCAAAGGGGTGGACAAGGCCTGGACCACGTGCCAGGATAAGCTCTTGGACGTGGTCGGTCCCCTAGCTAGAATTTTCGACCTGGCCGAATCAGCCAGACTAGAGGACGCTCCTATTGACCCCTTAGATCTTTCTCTCTGGACCCAAAGAGCCTTCTGTCTTTTAGGCAACGCAAATTCCGCCATTATCCATGAAAGACGCAAAGGCCTTCTTCTGAGGATGGACCCTAAGTTGGCTAATTTAGCCACTCGGGACCCCGGCATCCAGGCCGACGGCAACCTCTTCGGCGCTTCATTCATTAAAGACCTTAGCCGTTTCGGGTCGACCTTCTCATCTCTAGACAAAGCCCAACAATCAATAAAAAAGGTCTTCAACCAACGTGTTTTTGCCCGGGCCGGTAGAGGTAGGAGCCGCTTTACCGGCCGCCCATATAGAAATCAAGGCTCAAGAGGATACTCAAACTCCTACAACACCTATCCACAGGAATTCAAACCCCAATTTTACCCACAAAGATCAAGGGGCTTCCGCAACCGTGGTCAACGCTTCTCCAGATCGTCCAATAATCAAGGTAAGCCAACTTTCTGGCCCTCCCGTAGGAGGTAGTCTTCGCTTCTTTCTCCAAAAATGGAAGTCAATCTCAACAGACCCATGGGTCCTTTCCACTATTCAGGGATACCAGATCGAACTTCTTTCTCCCCCCTTCCAATCCTATCTTCCTCCCCTCCCAAAGTTCTCTCGAAATGTCCTCTCTAATCTCTTCAGAGATCCAATCCCTTTTAAGAAAAGAGGCTATCCACTATTGCGCTCCGGACCCTTCAGGTTTCGTCAGCTCTATCTTCCTCGTTCACAAAAAGAACAAAAAGTTAAGACCAGTAATCAATCTAAAATCTTTCAATCAATTCGTCGTCTATCGCCATTTCAAGATGGAAACCATTATCCATCTCAGGGATATTTTACTCCAATTCGATTGGCTAGTCAGACTAGACTTGCAAGACGCATATCTAACCATTCCTATACACCCTTCTCACAGGAAGTTTTTACAATTTCCCTGGAATTCAAAAATATTAAATTTTTCCTCTCTCCCTTTTGGCCTGTCTTCCGCTCCCTGGTGCTTTACAAAACTATTGAAACCAGTCGTGACCTATCTCCGATCTTTGGGCATCAGACTTATTATCTATCTCGACGATATTCTGATCATGCACCAGAGCAAGTCTTCCCTGCTGAACCATCTTCACTTAACATCCACCCTTCTCACAGAACTCGGTTTCCTTATAAACCACGAAAAATCTGTGGTCCTTCCTTCACAACAGATAGAGTTTCTAGGTTTTCAGATAGATTCAGTGTCGCCCTCTCTGCTTCTTCCTCATTCCAAAATTTCTGCGATCAAAAAAAGAGCTGATTTTAACTCTTCAAAAAGACTATCTCTCTCAGAGCGCTCGCAAGGGTCGTCGGTCTTCTCTCTTCTTCGATCCAGGCCATCTTCCCAGGACCCCTTCATTACAGCGCTCTCCAGCGTCTCAAAATTCTTCATCTTCGGCGAGGTTTGGCCTTCTCCGACCTCGTGTCTCTAGATCAAGAATCCCAAATGGAAATCCAATGGTGGATATCCCATTTAGAGGCCTGGAACGGCAGATCCATTTTCCCCTCTGTGCCCGATCTTGTGTTAGAATCAGATGCAAGTCTCACAGGCTGGGGCGCCCGCTGTGGTTCGATCGACTGGCGGTACATGGTCCGCAGAGGAGTCCAGATTGCACATAAATTGTTTAGAGCTTCTTGCAGGCTCCTTTGCGATCAGAAGCTTTACGAAAAACAGAGCACGATGTTCTATCCTGCTCCGCATGGACAATATTTCAGCGGTACGTTACATCAACCATTTAGGAGGCACCAGATCCAAGCCTCTTGCGCTACTGGCCAAGAGCCTTTGGGAATTTTGCCTGTCCCACAAATTTTCCGTCATAGCCGAATATCTCCCAGGCTCGTTTAACTCCAATGCGGACTGGCATTCACACCACCTATCCGACTCCAGCGATTGGAAATTACACCATTCAGTATTTCGCCAAATAGAAAGAAAATGGGGCCCTTTCCAGATAGACCTCTTTGCGTCCAGACTCAACGCTCAACTTCCTCACTTTTTCAGCTGGCGTCCGGATCCTCTCGCCGTAGCTACAGACGCGTTCCTCCAAGACTGGTCTCGATCGTTCAACTATGCCTTCCCTCCATTTATCCTAATCAACAGTCTTAAATCAGGTCAGACGTCAAAAGGCGCCCCTCGTCCTGTTGGTCCCCTTTTGGCAATCGCAGGTTTGGTTTCCACCCCTACTCGAACTCGCGGTGGACTTCCCAATCCTTCTCCCGAATTTTCCGTCACTTCTCCTAGACCCTTTCGGATGTCCCCACAACGTGATTCTCAACAAATCATTAACCGTGTCAGTCTGGCACATTTCCGGTCTACCAAACAATCCTTCGCTATTTCGTCAGAGGCTTCAGAGTTCATCAATAACGCATGGGCACCCGGTACAAGGCGAGCATACACATCAGCTTGGACTCTTTGGTCAAGCTGGTGTGTGGGAAAATGTGCCAATCCCTTTTCAACAGATCTAAATTTAATTATCAACTTTCTAGCTGCCCAGGCAAGTCCTATCGGACAATAAATCTTTACAGATCCGCTATATCCATGAACCACTCACTTATAGATGGCAACCCTATCGGGATCCATCCTTTGATTTGTCGCCTTTTAAAAGGCGTGAGACTCTCCAGACCCCCTTCTGCCAAATATTCTCACCTCTGGGACGTTTCCCTAGTGTTGAACCTACTTCTTTCTTGGCCGGATAATTCAAGTCTTTCGCTTAAAATGCTTTCGGCCAAGCTTACCATATTAATAAGCTTAATTTCTATCAGAAGGACGTTAAGTCCTTAGACGTCTCTGCCCGCCAATTCTTACCCTCTGGGGTTTTGTTTCACATCTCCAAACTTACGAAAACTAACTTACATTCTGTCTTCTACCCCTTCTTACCCGACAAACCAAAACTATGTGTGGGCCTTTGTTTAAAAGAATACGAAAAGAGAACTATTAACCTGAGAACATCCTCTTCCAATCAATTGTTGATCTCCTTTCGTAAACCCCACAAGCCCGTGTCTTCGGCAACTCTAGCCCGTTGGGTTAAATGGATCATGTCCTTAGCGGGGATCGATATCTCCGTTTTTGGAGCTCATTCGTCCAGGGGAGCCATGGCCTCCAACGCGTTTGCCTTGGGTTCCAGTTTAGAGGACATTCTCAGGTCTGCAGATTGGTCCAATGACAATGTGTTTAAAACTTTCTATTGTAAACCTGTTAGATCTGCTTCTTCAATTGTTATTGACAAGCTTTAAACTCGCATAATAGAGCCTCCGGTCTGGCCATAAAATGTAGATTTTCCTAGTAATTTATGACGGAAAGTCTTAATTTTATTAAAGACAGCAAGCCTTGCGTAAGTGGTGACAAGCATGATGAAATGTCATGGAAAAGAATGAAAAATGGATCCATTTGTAGCAACATTTTTGCATTTTATGCTCCTGTGCTTTAGAGTACCCCAAATAGGGAGAGGTTATCTTTACAAAGATTACAGCTATACAAAATGTAGCACGATATTCGGAAATAAGTATAAACAGCACTTCTACTGTTGTAGCAGCGTGGAATACAAAATAGGTCTGACACTGTGACCATTTAGATATTGGGCGCAAAAGTGGGACCCAGGAGGAGAGCTACTGCGTATAGATACCAAGTATAAGGAAGAGTGGTGCATTAAGTTGGCCCGGGTAGGATGTAAATTCTATTTAATACTTGGTCTCTTACGCCCTCCCCTTCATCCTTTCATCTTGTGTCATAATTACCACTCTCCAAAAGAATATTTAACATAGCAATGAAAATTAAACTTTGGAAATCCTCCAAGAACGATAGCAGCTAACTGAAAACACAACCATTGCAAACAGTGGAATGAAGGAGCAAGCACGTCGATCAAATGGTAGCTCAAGTCAGTTTGCTGTATGGCTGCAAGCCACAGAAAGAACATTCTCCCCGCCTCCTTCCTGTGGGGCAAGAATCCAGACAGAAGTTTGTGATCTGTCAAAGGAACTTCACTACATTAGCTACGTGGAGGTTGAGGGAAGCAACAGCATGAAAGTATAAACAAAAGTTGCTGTGTTGTAGTGCAGACCACTTTACCGAGTTATACAATGCAATGTATTTTGTCATGATAAGTCACACAAGTTGACACAGATTATGTAAAATATATTAAAAAGCACAGCGTGTCCAACAGTTTGTTTCCTACCTTTAATTTCATGTTTTACACACTGTGGCTTTTTAACAACATGCGCACATGTATTTTGTTGCCATTTGAGCAGTTTCTGGCAGGTCTCTTTAAATGATTCAGAAGGTAACGGCTAGATTTCCTACCAGACCGTGGTCATTAGAGATTTTTATGGTTTCATGGAGGCCTTTTTTAAATTTTTATAACATAAATAAACAGTGTTGAGTATTTATTTTAAAACCCTTTTCAAAAGCTTGCCATCGCTGCCTCACCTTTTTATCTGTAACAAACCAAAACGGACATCCCCGAATTGAAAGAGCAATAATACTAGCGGGATTCGCAAAAAAAAAAAAATAAAAAAAATAACACACACCAAGGGACCACCCAAGTTGATCACAGGTGCACAAATGGCTCCATTGACGAGGGTAAATTACCGTTAGATATTCACAAACTTGAACTGACACAAATGGGTTCACTCACAGATAAAAAGTTATCAGTATTGCAAACCAGCATTTGTTAACGAGGGAAAATTCATTTCCCACATTAACTTGCATTAAGGTGTAGGCTATGTTTATAGGAGAAAACTAAAGCAATTTCCTCCTTCAAAATTGGGAGTCTCACGGCCTGAATGAAGTGTCTGCATTTATGATATTGCTTAATTCTACAAGCGACCAACTCAGAGGCAGGGAGTAGATGTTGAAGGACAGATGCCTTGAAAAGTAGGTAAAACTATTGTAAAGCACATTTCCGGCATTCAAACGGTCAGAGATATATTAACTGAAGAAAACCTTTCCCCAAAAAAGGTGCTAGGGAAGAAAGGTCCACCGAATTTGGCGGGGGTTTAAGTAAAGAGTTCTCAGCGGAGACCAATATTTTCCCCACGGAGAAGTATTAAATTAAGTTTTGGCTTCTTTTGTTCGACTTGAGGCCTAGGTATGCAACTTAACATTGCCGCAGTAAGTGATGCAACATAGATGTTTTGGGAAACACTGAAGAGTATGTGCTCTGGTAAGTTAAACAAAGGTGAGAAGAGCCGTATGATGAGTTATGTGGAAACTGGTTGACTGAACAATCTTAAAAAAATTCACTAAACAATTCTGATTGATTATAAGCCGATTACATCGAACATATCGTTTATAAAGGACTATGAGTAGCGGTCATTAAATGGAGCTCCGTTTTGACGATTCAAATTGGATCACACTCAGAATAGCAAGTAGGATGAGTTTTGGTTCAAAAATTCACTGGCAACTTTAACCTAGGTATATGCGCCCCATTTTATCACAAAAAAAACTTCCATCATACTCTCTCCTCGAGGAGCATCCTTTTTCAAATAGTTCACAAATAAAAATAAAAAAATCCAAATATCTTGGCACTCTTTAGAAATATGGTTTTATGTTTAACTAGGGAACTGCTCAAATCAATGTACATCAGCAATTGTTAGAACCCTGTTGTGGGGCACGGGCAAGCAGGAGCTTCTGGGGCCAGCCCATAGGAGTCAGGCTTCCGTGAAGATTGCTGCAGTACCAATGGGGCTGTAGCCTGTGTACAAACCGTGGCCCCCACCTGGCATACCCAGATTCGTCCCCCTCCACCCCTCCAGGCAGTCATCGTGTCCCAGAGTGATGTTCCCTTACCCAAAAGGAAGCCCAGCAGGCCTTGACCCCCACAGTCCTGGTCACAGGTGGTTGCCTTGCAGAGCTTCTACTCCTCGCAGAGCCCAACTGGCTGGCTGCTTGACAGTCGACCATTTTGAAGGCCCTCGAGCTCCCCTTTTATAGTCCATTTCAAGACACCAAATGCGATTTAGAGTCGGAGTCCTTGAAGTTTGTTAGGGGTCCACTTCCTTCTGAAATGCCATTTCTTTGGCCCTGCCCTTCCCCTAGAAAGGAATTGTGTCCCAGAAGGAAAGACTCCAAATCTAATAACCCCACAACAGAGAACATGGGAGGGAATAGAAGTTCACACATGAATGTCCACCACAGTGAGGTGTATCGAAAGGTTACACCAGGGCTTCAGCAGTACACTTCATGATTCTCTCATCAGTTTCATCTCCTCCCTGAGATGTGGCCGAGCCACTTCCTAGTGGCATTTCTCTAAATCAAAGAACACCCTTTAAAGTATACCAAAGAGCCTGGCTCCCCCTTCTACCTGTGTGTCCCACCCACCTCACAGAAATGCAGCAATCCGCAAATCTGTCAGGGGGTGCTGCAGGAGGGAGGGTAATTACTCCACCTCCTCAGTGTCCTACAGTAAGCCCTAGGTCTCCCAAAATGGAACCCAGCATCTTCCATTCCCTGTACCATTCCCAGGCTCACACCCAAGTAACTCAGACAGGCTGTGCAGCACTCCACACCAAAGGGATATAGGCCAAGGGTTAGTTAAGCATACAGCAGTAGATTGTTGAGTGAGCCTGTAAGCCTCACTCCAGGGACAGATAAAGCCTGCTAACTCCTATTCATCACTACACTCTATACTGCCACCACCACACTTGTGCTGCTTAACTCCTGGTAAAGAGAGTAGCCCTTCACCACTATAATGGTAGCACTTTGGGCACCCCTCCCAGTAAAAAAAGACAGCAATATCTGAGACACACTTATGTCATGGCACACTTGCATGTGTTCGTCCGTTACAACAATCAGCATTAGGGTTTCAGACATCATTAAAGTTAGGGCACCCAGAGTAGGGAGCACATCTATCACATGAGGGACTATACCTTCCCAACAAAGTTTTTTTTATAAATGTTCTTCCGTAAGCAGATCAAGTATCTAACTTTTAGTACAACAGGTACAGTAACAGCAGGACTTTTTCCCCACAATTCCCATCCTCCTTTTATATCTGTATTTATAGACTTTCCCAGATTACCTACCATGAGCTACACTGACTGGGTACCACATAAGTGGTCTCCACACATCACCTGCACTAGGGATCCAGAGACGAAGCCTTCTGAATGTGCATCAAGGAGCCTTGCTCTTACAGAAACTACCCAAAATCCTGATATATAAAAAGGAAAAATATGACTGGCTCATACGTTTGACACTACTAAACCTCACCAGAACATCCCCACCCAAGTCATGTTATATGATAGTCTACAAAATTGTTGTGGATATCAGTTCCTCTTGCTTAATTCACGATGTGAACTGTTTTATGTACAGACAAGGACCTACCCCTCCTGGGGTTACATTAACAAAAAGTGAAGCCAAAAAACATTCAGAAATGCTATACTACTGAATTTTAAAATAAATCTCCAATCTCCTTCCTGGTCAAATATTTGTGGAATTGGTTTTCTGGTGGGCACAGTCAGCATTTTCACTCAAAAATGCCTCTGCATATGTATGACTTCCACTACACACCTGAAAGCAAGGGGTAAGTCACTCAATATTTCGAGTACTGTCCCTCCCAGCCTCAACTCGGGTAACAAAGGTTCAGTCCAGCTGCAGAGCTCATTAAATCTCAATCATACAGCTCCGGGGCAATACTTTTTGCATCTCCATACACCACGCCCACCTTCTCAAGTCCCCGCCCATTGATCTACATCCTAATCCACAAGACACCCACTCTTATTCCTACGTTACTTCTCTGGTTCCTCCTCTGCCATGCAGTGGTTTCCCCATTCACAATCTTTTTCACTAGTACTTTATGATCCTCATGTACAACCAAGGACACTTAATGTCAGCATCTTCCATCCAGGGAAGCCTTCCATAAATAAATGCAGTTCAGATTATAGGGAAGTATATATATATATATTCCCTGCCTTAAAACTTCCTTCCAACCAGTATTGCCAATTATCTTGAGCAAGACTGCAATGATGTGCAAGGACGTTCAACCTCCTTTTTTGCTGTGATGTTAGCCGAGACCATTTCATTTTATGAAAATTCGATTACATAACGAACTTAGAAGGGCTTTCAGCCAGCCCACTTCATCCATTGGCCTACTGCTGTCAGTCACATTGTTCTTCTACTTATTACAACACAGACCAACGCACTTCAGTGCCAGGAGCTACTTTGGCAGCGTACGCATTGTGAGATTATAGAAAGATTCATGCAACTTTTTATTTTTGCAAGATTCCTGCAGCTCCCTCAACAATAAACGTTTACAAAAACCATGACAAGACCAAGCAAGCAGGGGCAGAGTCAAAAGGCTAGCAGATGATACCAGACCTATTCACTTTGGTGACTCAGTTTTCCCCATGGATAAGAGAAGGTTGAAAAAATCTTACGGCAGGCACTGTGAAGTTCAATTATATGTGAATAAAATAGGTACCGACCTCCAGGTCCAGATCTCCTCAACCTGGCTACCACATGGGCCGGGAAAAATGCAGATTTCAACATTGCCTAAGTGCAGATGCATTATTTTCAATATTTTTCGAGAGTAGTGTATTTTACAAACATATGATACTGCCAGAAAAAATACATTTCAGTTCGTCTTTGTTAGATGGTAAATGCTAACTTCAAACCCCTTTCACCAACCCAGGAACGTTATAAAGATGGCCATGGCACAAATACAGAATGACCGAGTATCTCTAGATTCAAATGTGGCTTTGTAATTCGTTATTGTCCCTGTTGCTAATCTGGTGTTAGTTTGCCAGGCTTTCATTCAATTAGCACCATTCTTCCAAAAATGTGCACATTGGAAGAATGAAAAACAGAAAACTGTAATGCCTAAAACAGACTGTCCAAACCTGAGCAGTCTACAAAGTCACTTTATTGGAATTCTCTTAAGAAATAACTTCCAAAAAGTAGGGATTTTTCCCAAGGCAATAAAACATGGTTGTAAAACTACTAAGTGAAGAAAGGTGTTTATCATGCCTGCTTCTGCTAATGGCCAACTTACAGAATTCGGCTCATTGTACTATTTGGCTATTCTAAACACTGACCACTTAGCATGGAGTCAGGGCTGCCGTGCGGAGTGCAGATGACATCAGGTCCATGAACAGTGATTTGGCATGCAAGACTGCGGGGCCTAGGCCCTCCTAGAAGAGTGTGAAAGAGGATGAAGAGTTGAGGTGGCCATTTAGGCTTCAATCACTGCCGTTCTATCCCAAATTACTAAAGAAAATGAGGGCCAGATGCATTCCAGAGGAAAGAGCCATACTTTCTGAACAGTTTTCCAATTTTTTCCTAGGAGAAGCATAGCAGTGCGCGAGCGCTGCCTTTCCGACATATCTATTTGGGCTTTTAACCACACCCGTCACTATCACTCGTTCATGGACTTCCCCTTTAAAAAGCCTTTGTTATCATTGGTAAATGCTTTACGTTTGTTTCTCTTGGGGAGATTTGGTTACTGCTTTGGCCATCGACCCTTTACATGGCTAATTGCACTTTTGCCAATACGTTTGACTGCCAGCAAACTTCTGCTTCCTTTTGTGTGGCTCCTTCATGCTTTGGCACTCTGAATCGGTTGGCTTATGTGAAACTGTTTTACTTTTCAACTTATGTGGCAAGAAAAGTCCAGTTAGGAGTTTACAACACTAACAGCTCTAACTCAAGCCAATGCGAGCCCCATTGCATTGCAAATGCTTGTTGTAAACCTTTGAATATGGCAAAATTACCCATTCTGGTACTTCTCAATTTAATAACAATTAAGTGAGGTCACTTTTAGTTGGCTTGGGTCTTTCTCTGGAAGGTCTGGTCAATTGGGACTAAAATTTTCAAATGGGATTCTTTGTTCCACAATAAGCTAATAGAGCTCTACAAGGCCTGGTGGTGTCTTTAGATTTTCTTACAATGGCTGCCTACTTATGGGCCATTTAAATACCAGATCTCTTCAGGTGATTACACAGCACATTGTAATGGCCCAATCTTAATGTAATCCGAGAACAATTAAGCTCCACTTATTGCTAAGTGTGATCCTACTAGTAGGACAAGTGGGGCACTAGTGTTTCTACAAGAGATGAGATTTAATAAGCTAAGGACAGCTCAGCATCAAACCAGAATGTCAAGTCTTTACAAATACTACAAATGTTAATTCTTTTCCCCAGTGATGCAGTTTAGACCGAATTTAGTCATTTATGGAAATAAGTTTAGGGAGGCAGAGTAACCAGCGGTTATTAAGCCCCAGTAGTGACAACTACTGGGGCAGTGTAGCTCTATGGCCTGAACTTATTAGAACTAAACTGAGAACCAAGTACACCATTTAACACTAGACTCTGGGAAGCGAGGTACAGGAATGCAGGGCTTACTCAGGGATCCTGAACCAGTTGGATTCTGAACAGCGATAGAAAAGTGTTTTACCAAATGTCTGTGATGCACTTACATTAATAGTACATTTCAAAAACACTACAACCTAGAGTGGCCTCACATGGACTATTAATACAATATATTGATACACTGAGTAACCACTTAAATTTGCAATAGCAAAACCAGTAATTTCCTTCTTTTCAAGTAGGTCATCACACACACACACACACATATATACATACATATATATATATATATATATATATATATATATATATACACATACATACACACATATACACAAACACACAGAAAAACAAACGCAACATGGACATAGGTAGGTTCTGAATTTATTCAGACAAAACCAGAGAAATTCAGTATTTTATAACTCTCGTCTTAAGTTCACCCATCACCATGCACTGCTAATTACCCCACTCATGACAACTTCTATAACGTTATTAAAAAATATAAATGAAGCATTAGCAGTCATTAATGAAAAAAACTGCATGGCGAAGGAGCGAGGTATAGTTACTTTAGGGCGCGAGTTATAGTTCGCTATCTCACGTAGCTATAACTGCTAAATTTCTATGGTTTTGTGTAAGTACATTCAGAACCTAACTATAACGTGCCTGTAAACTGTTTAAGTGAATTTCTAAGGTTTTTTTCAAATTCTATTTCTTAACTATAACGTTGCTGTAACTTTTTTTCCAGTGAATTTCCATGCTTTGACGTAAAGTAATTTTAATTACTATGTTAGTCCAATCAACACTGCACAGCAGGAGTTGGCCGCAGGGGTCAGGCCTGCAGCCAACCATCTATAACCATCCAACCCCCGTCATGCACAGACGAGCTAACCATCCAGAGAGCTTTTGTAGACTTTGATGAACGATCTACTTAGAATGATATATTTTAGGACAATTTGGAAAGAAAATTTAAGTAAAAAGTGAGATTCCCTTTCAGGATACATATTAAATATTTGCATTTCAAAAGTAATTAAAACAGGAATGTGAGAACTGTTGACACACCTACACTGGAACCCTCAACCTTTATGCTGAAAGGGTGATACCTTCACCTCTAGGCCGCAGGTAGGACGTGGCTATTTTGATAGCAAAAGACAAATGTTTCATCACTAGGAATGTTTAGCAATCAAAACACTAGCAAATAAACAGACACTGCATGAGATACCAGAACTTGAATTTTCTACCTACTGAGTAACAGTCCAAGAACCTTACCAGTATGCTACAAGTGACTCTTCTGCTGTGTCTCAAAACATAATCTAACATTTGTAACCAACATCTTGCTTGTATGCCACTTAGTAATTCTTTGAAGAGCCCATTGTTATTGCACCTATGGACTTTCTTAAAACAAGTGCAGGAGAACGCACTTTTTAGCAATTTTACTGTGGATTTGCGACCCCATTGCGAATTCGAGCCAAACATTTTAAAGTCATTTTTTGCCCTGGGGGAGGGAGGCAGGATACCTCTGGGACCCCAGTACCAGAGCCAAGGGGTCAAGGTGTCAATAACTGGCCCCTTTTATTTTTTTACTTTTTTTTCCTTCAGCTGAAAAAGAGTCCCAAGATGGCTGCTAACACTTCCTTGTTGAAGTGTTGCAGCCAATCAGATCTAAGCATGAGATCGGGAAGGTTTGCAGCGCATTCCTCTCCCTCCCCCTTTCTCAGCCCCGCTTGACAGATCACCCCAACCTTTTCCAAACAGCAGCTGAAGTGAGTGTCAAATGTTTTTGGAAATTATGAAGATTCATCAACCGACGACGCCAAAGATATAGGCAACTAAAAAAATGCTTTCTCTGTAGAAACTAGGTCCCAACTATAATACCCAGTGAGACAGCCACTAGAATATATATACACATATATATATATATATATATATATATATATATATACACATACATATATACATATACACATATATACATATACACATATATACATATACACACACACGACTCATTTGAGTTGAAATGCGTTGGTGTGAACAAGAATAAAAAGTATATACATATATACACACACACAATGATTTTTTTTTTTTTTTTTTTTTACAAATTTAGAAGTTTGGAAGGCTGATTGTGCATGCTTACAGTACCAATGTCACAGGCTGACTCAGTACACTCCTTGACTGTGTTTTGCTCAATCTCCTTACATTTCACATGTGCATTTAACTACCACATGCTTTGTGGAAGGACTTGGTTGAAATGGCCTCCATAATGATTAGCACGCCTATATTATCAGGCAAGAAAGTTTTATTGGTATGCTTTTGCTTATTTTATCGTAACACTTCCGGCATATGGGCTTTGGTTTTTCAGAAGAGGTTGGAAAAAGCCTTTTGTTTTATGATTACCAAAACAATGCAGCAGATGTGTGAAAGGCACAAGTCTATGCAACATAAGGCTCCCAGATATTAACTGAAGTGCCAACAGCCTGGTGGGCCGCGATCCTGACAGTCTGGTTAAAAACTATCTAGAAAGCCCTCACAGTCGAAGTTGCTTCGCGGGATAACTCACAAGAGCAATTATTGGCAAAATCAACTGGCATTGCCTTTGTGACTTGTTTTGCCAATGTTTCTGGAAGATACGTTGCTGCACTGGCATCTCTAGCCAATGCTGTGCAGCATCATCAAAAAGAAAAAAAAAGTGTAATGACGTGTACACACGGATGCACTTGCGCATTACGGCGGTAGAGCAGTCTTGTCTAATGATGTATGCATTCACAAGTGTTTCATAATGTAGCTGCCTTTTTTTTTTAAATATAATTTACGCTCCATGATGGCAGATGCCACTTGAAGTCTTAAAGAGGAAATAACTTAACAACAATTGAAAATGCGTTTCAGAATCTAAGGGGCATAGCAGCAAACCCCTAAAAAAAAAAAAAACTAAGGGTCACAGGCAAGGTTAGATAGATGTGGCCAGGGAGAGCATTAGATGATCCTGAGCAACAGTTGCATGTTTACGAATAAATAAAAATAAAATTCCAAATTGGCAAAGCAACAGGTGAGGTCTGGAGAAAAATGAAACAGAGGATGGGGTGAGTGAATTAATTGGGAGGGATAGCAGCAAACAAGAGAAAGATAAAGGAAGCATGTCAGTTCTCATGGGGTTCTGAAAGAAAAAGACAATTGTTCCTTGAATGTGAGCATTGGAATGATCCACTTTTTTGTGTGACTGAATTGTAACAGACAAGACGATTAAGGCAAGCCATCAAATATGAATCAAGTATATGAGCGAGAGTAAAGCCAACCAATGCTAATGAAAGGTTGGGTTCTAAGCCCACCATGGTTTAGGTATGGTCCAAATAAGGCATTCACCAAAAGGACAGTTAAAAGGCAGCCTGGTAGGAGAAACCTTAAAAAAAAAATTTTTTTTTAAAAACACAAGTGCACATTCTTTAAGGCCTTCAACTCTTGATTCAGCGTGACGCCTTGGATTCAGCAATTTATGACACCCTAACACTGGTCAAACAAGTGACTGAAAAGAAGCCCATCTCTACTCCTAAAGAGGTTTTATTTGACAGACGTCCTAACGGAAATATTATATTGGATTTATTACTGAGGCAGGAAGGTTAGTAGTGAGACTGATCAGAAAATGATACACTGTATATTTAGCAAGCATTCAAGAATAGTATTTAGTAAATAACTTATCTATAAATTTAGGAATATATGTTCACTGATGAGTTAGCTGTAACTCGAGATGGAGGGACGGACATGAGAGGTAAGATCTTATTTTTACACCAAAAAAAAAGAGGGATTGAAGTGAGGGCATTTCACTAAAGGGTCTAAGCAAAATTAAGGGCTGAAGCGTTGAGGCAGAGCAGAATGCTTGGCAAGACAACTTGAGCTGTGGTGGGAATGTGGCATTTAAGTAGCTGAGAGAGGTAGAAAGATGTTGCACCACGAGGATGGGAAGTTTGTACTCCGCAATCTACACAGCCAATATTATGCCTGCTTGTCGACTATTAACCGATAAGGACCTCTTGGCATCCAATCAAAGTCTCGACAATTACCAAGGCGAAAACAAAAACTCACATTAAAAATGTATACTCAAAGACAAAGCTTTTGCCCAAGAACCTTCTAATAATGAGGATGTCCATTTGCCTACTAAACGTAATATCCAAGGGAGACATGTAGTGTGGGAAAATGGAAAAAAACGTTTAATCCTATGGATTGCAGTTTGGGTTCAGACTTTGCAATGAGTTATATAGGTTTGTCTAACTTAGATAAAATTTGGGTTCATCCATTTAAAATGTTAGAGTTTTGAAACTGAACTTAATGATAGCCAAACTAAGAAGAATTCCGACTCCGGATACACAGCCAGCTTTGAAAAACTGCCAAGTCCTAACCAAAACTCGAAAACACAGAAGAAATGGGATTTAGACTCCATAACAGAATCATGCCCACATACCGCTCAAGAAATATGGCCACTCAAACGACAAAGTTATGCAGTCCTTGGCACAGCCTGCATCTTTCACTATTTATATGTTGTACTGAAAACTGGCAACATTAAATACATTTGGCATCCTCCCAAAAGGACACATGATGGAACTGTCAAATGACCTCTGGGATGCGATACATATGCTGTTCAAATATAAATGTGTATCGTTTATGGCTCGGAATCAGTAGGCTCCTTGAAAGAAATGTTCCACATAGAAATCATCCCAAATCCCACCACTGAGTGTTAATGCTGCAGGAGACATAATGTATATGGCGCTGAATGATCTACTCCAGTGGTTCCCAACCTGGGGTCCGCGAAGCCTTCTCAGGGGATTCGCGAGAGCCTAGAAAATTAAAAAATATTAACAAATATTTACAAATTAGGTCCCCCAGCTTCCAGTAATGACTCAGGCGGGGGTCCCCGGATTCCCATGATGATTCCGGGGGGGGGGGCCCTGGGTTCCATTAATGTTAAAGTGGGGGTCCACAGAAACCAAAAGGTTGGGAACCACTGATCTACTCCTTGCCCCGATTAAGACGAGAGGTATCAAAACCATTCTTTCTGAACGCACACATGGTGGAAACGGTTGTGGTTTTTGGGAAGTGCAGATAATGCTGCTCCTCAGCATCCAAAGCTAGTCGATAACAGAACATCAAGGTGGACCTCTAACTCAAGGAAAAAACATTGAATTGTATGTTTACCGTCACTGGATAATCTCCTTGTTTAGGTTTACAGAAAAAAATCTTCATTATCTTCACGTTTGCTACCATAGCGAAGACCTGTCAGTCTAGCAGCTGCTTGTCTGGGACCACCTCAGATATTGCACACTAATGTTCAATGTGTCATCCTACTAAGCTCATTTTAGAACAGGGGTCTAAATCGGCAATATTACCACCAAAAGAAAGCCGGTTACCAACAAGCATCCTGAAACACCATTGTACATCATTACAGTTTCACTGAGGCTGATGTTTGGAACTTTTACGTTTAATTGCTGCACTGACATTTCATCTTGGTTAAACTCCCACTTCTCAGCTGATGTACAAAAGACATGAATGAAAAGCAAACGTGATTGTGCAGCTACCCAGAACATCCAACTCAATCGTGTGATTAAAAAAGAAAGAAAGGACATTTCACTCCCCACCTTAGAGTAAACATGCACTTGACTAGCTTCATGGGAACTTCCTTCGATAAATCACAGGATCAAATACGTAAATCATTGCTTGTATGTAGAGTAAAAAGATTTTATTCCCAATGCATTATACAATGAAAAACACCATTAAATACACCCAATCTTACTTGCACATAGTGCGTTAGGAAAGCAACCCTGCACACTGGTGAAGTTCATGGCAAAGCGCCGGTGGGCAAATGCTCCGTCACATGTGTAACTTTAAACAGTAAAAGCTACAGGAGATGCTCATTAAATTGCATTTTTGTAACATGAAGACTACCGTTTGCTCAAAAGGTCGCAGTTTAACAATTCTTATAGAACAGACATTTAACTATGCAACTGAATTCAGAACCCAGCTGTTGTACTTACAACAGCTCAAGAACTCAAATCATCTGAAAGGTTCTCTTCATTAAACTGTGCAAAAGCCCACTGTGCCGAACCTAGCAGGAATGGACAAGAGCAATGGGATTTATACTTTACAGTTCATTATATGAAACGGTTATTAATGAGGTGCTGTCGTAAGGAGAAAAAAAAAAAAAAATATATATATATATATATATATATATATATATATACATATATACACACACACATATACATATATACATACATACATACACACACCTGTGCCCCACTATTTTATTTTCATCCTCATCACGTACATATTCCCTATGGGCCCACTGCTTTAGCCTATAGCCCTGCACCCCACCTCAACTTGTGCTGCAGGCCTTTGCCTTAAAAACTGGCACCACCCGCATTTCTCTGAAAGCTCTACGCCTGAAATGCCGGACCTACTGTGCGCCCTTCAGGGTGTCCCCCCGAGGAGATACGCTGCTGCAGCTTTGTTGCATCATGTTTTTATGCACTCGTTACAATGAAATAAGCAAGTATATGCAACATAGTGCGGCGTGTCTGATCCTGGGACTCTAGTCTCGCAAGTCCGTCTAACAGTCACGGCAGTACAGTCTGGCAGCTCTGTTCACTCATGGTTGCATAAAGCCTCTGACAAAGGTCAGACATCATTACATCTGAGGAAACTAGCTAGGTTTGATCATGCCATCACACTGAACCCCTATTTTACTTCAGGCTAGTCTCTGGGTCGGTCCAGAAAGAAAACTAATCTCCAAGCTCTACAAAAGAATTATATTCATACCAACTCAGGATATTCTTCATAATCACAAGACTTGGCAGCCATGGAGAACTTATGCTACCAGTAGACCGTGACTTACTGGTTTCAAGGACTGTATCACACATCAAGCCACATGAAAAACAATGCATTCAAATTCAGTTATTTCTGGTAGACAAGCTGTGGTCACTCAAATATGGAGTGAAGGATACGCGGATACTCAAATTCATAATTGTCAATGCCAGTGGAAGTGTTTACACTTCCAAAATCAGAAGGCGTATTACTTCCCCATTCAGTTGCCTCCTAAGCTTAACTGTTGTGAGAACTACCACCAACATGAAGACATGAAACTGCTCTTTAAAAGTGGTCAATCACCCAAGGTGACATCCCAATGATTGTACATTCACAGGGGTCACCCAAGGTCAATTTCCTGCTTTCAGCTGAATGATGTGGGCTCTCTTCTGCATTAAGCGGAGCCCCGACAAATAGCATGTCCAGGAGATTACATGCTTGGATCATTGACTTCAAGAGACTGAACGATCAAATGGCCCTGAGCCTGTCCACTGATGCAAACATTTTTTTTCTTCTGTTTCATGTGGAGATGTTACAGGTAAATCCCTCAGCCCTTTTCTACATCTCATTCATTCTGTGTAAACATTCAAGGCTTTCAAGATGTTAAACTGGAACTAACATGGTCACTGAAATTAGCTCCAAAACACCAACAGCATAATATGCAAAATAGCTGTAGTGAGCTAACTCAATATGGAAAATACATTTCCGAAAACAGTAATATGCTTCTGTTTGGCACATCCAGGTGCCATGGGATAGTAGTTCTCAAACTTAAATCTTCAACAACCAAACTCATTTGGATAGCCAAACAAGTTGGCAAGCATGTTGCCCCTCTCTGGTCAAAGTGACTTGGAAACCACCGAGAAATTGTAAAGTTAGTAGTACCCTAAAAAGGGAAGTCTGGATAAAGGGTTAAGTGCATATAAGAATGGAATACCAAGGAGTGTGTGCAAGAGGGCCTGGGGGCAGCCACTTTGGTCTTAGTAAGGGTAGTGGTGGCAAAGGGATAGGTAGTAAGGCTGATGGAATGGTTTTGAGTGTGATAGGTAGGGTAGGATAGGGGATACATAAACGTAAAAACTTCTAGGTAGAACTGCTGGTTTTGGAACACAAATGTGAGGTTTCTTTTTCACATGTTAAGTGTTATTTCACCTCATAGTGAGCCCACATGACCGCGCAGAGTACACAAGAAACATTTAAAGAGTTGGGCACTGCTCCACGTGTTGCCATAATGTGCTACATCTGTATACTGGAGAGGTCGCAGTGGGTGCACCAACCACAGATTCAATTCACTTCAGTAACTCTTCTAGTCTATCAATTTGGTGGACACACAAGGGTCCCAGCAAATTCTTAGCCATAAGCACTCTTTTATCCCCAGTCCCTCTGCATTGATTCACTGTCATTTTTGACATATGGTCCTCCTGAAGGTCAGCTCCTATAATCTACCTGAGTAAGGTCTTATTTTTCTGTATGGGGAAGCTATGATCGCAGAGCCTCTTCCCAGGAAGTCTCCAGCCCAGAGTTCCCTTCTTCATTCAGGAAATGTGCAGACCTTTTGCAGACACTGCTTTGTCTGGAGGTGCAGAGATGCACAATACTCCAATATGCCAAGATCCCCTCAATTATATTATATATATATATATATATATATATATATATATATATATACACATACATATACACCCCCCCCCCCCGGCCCAACACCACGCAATGTGGAAACATCATAGACACTAAAAACACTATCTGCTGAGCACATTTCTAAACAGTCTGTTCAATATTTGATCATAAACATACATGGTTTCTAAAACCAGAGTTTTACATAAAATATTAATGATGGCAGGACATAAGTGAGGTCAAATGTCAGACCATGTCATGGGTAATGCCATATGTGATGACATAAGCAGTGCGTGGTGGGGGAACAAGTTAGTGCTGCCAACTATGACTGCTGAATGGGTGTGTTTTTTTTATTTTTTTAGTGCAAAATGTTAATGTAGTCCGTGAGAAATTCACCTAACATTACTTTTGCCTTTTTAGTGGGGGGGGGGAGCGAGAGGGAGAGGAAGATATATTATATATATATATACACACACACACACACTTGTGCACATGCCCCTTTTCCCACTGTTTGTGGTGCTACCAATCTCTGGTTCTCACTTCTGCCTAATCTGCATTTCAGGCTGGTAGCCTTGGATTCATTTACTGAGCATCCACAGTAGCAGAACCTTGCACTGTGTCAGTACATAAATGTCATCTTCAGCCTTCCTTCACCTCTTACTCAGTTCCCCAAGGACTTATTAAACAGCTCTACTCTCAGTAGCAACCAAACACGCCTCCAATGACAGCACCGGGACTACATGCTGATATTTCCATTCAAATGCAATGCTAAACCTGTGTGGCACCCTGGTCTCAGGCATACCGCACTCACCTTTAAGCTTGGCCTTTCAAGAGTTAACCAAAACCTTGATCAGAGTGAGGTCATCAATGCCATTCAATTATTCTTCGTGTGCACTAGCTGGATGACTGGCTGACAGGGGGTCATATTACCATAGCAAATACTTGCTAGCTTCAGATTCAGAGTAAGACAACGTCGATTTTTCACAGCCTGGTTAGATTTCATCAATGACACCTAGGCTAAGATTATGCAAAACGTCTTTATTGCCCACTCACAACAGCAACAATTGAAGGAATTTTAAACTTAAGAACGTTTCAGTTAAGGTATAAAGTCCATCAACGCACTGCCAACTTAATTCTTCCAGTACAAGGTAACTCCAACAGAGAACTAACCATCAGCCACAAAGCCTTCACCAACAGAGTCCTGAATCAGAGTTATGTACTTTTTCGGAAAGAAAAATAAATACAAATTAAAATTGAGACATTAGTCCATTGCTATTCAATTAGGGAGGGTATTAAAGAGGAGGGATAATTTTAGCCTCCATGTCATTAATACAATCCAGATTTTCTACCCACGATGCTGTGAAAAATCTGCATTTTACGTCAACACATGGAGGCTAAAATTATGGAACTTAAGTGTTGTTAACACACTATCAATTGCATTTGTGACAGGTCTAAAATAGCAACTTCTGAACATACCAGTTCGACCAATCTGCAGCTCGAAGCATATCCTGCAAATCGCCTCCCAAGACAAACTTGAGACCAACACACCTCTAAGGGAATGAGCCCCAAAGCTAGTGATCTCCATGTCAGCCTCACTTATAACCTCTTTCGACTATTTTGTTTACGTATGGGGGAGGGGGGAAATGATTGGGGGGGGGGGGGGGAGATACATGTGTGATGACAACTGTGCCACAGTCAGTCTCAAAACACCGTTCTACTCTTGTACTCTTTCAAGCATTTCACTAAGCAAAGTCTCTTGTTCGACTCAAAGTAGGAGTAGAAAACAGGTTGACAGTCTTTGCTATGCTTGTAATATATGAACAGAATCCCCCAGGCTGGTAGATCTTGCTAGTAACTTCTAAAAGCTCTCACATCCCAAGTTTGTCTAAATGACATTGAGCAAAGAAAATCTGTTCTTTTGTAAGAGATACGTTTTAGCGACAGGATCGAATTCTCCTCCCATCCTGTCAGAACTTGTAAGACCCCCGCCTAACGTCCCATAAGGAAGTGTACTTCATTGTAGGTGGATTCAAAACATGCATACTTTGCATGATTTTCCTAGTCAGTAAATTTTGACTGACAGATACGCCATCCACCAAGCAATGACCGGCTGCTACAGCAGGTCTGTAAACATTGACTGTCCTGTAAGAAACCTGCGGAGAACAAGTCTGACAGATAATCAGGTCCACTAGATCAATTGAAACGGGATCATAATTCCGTACAACACACCAACATACCTATTTCTTCTAAGCAAATACATATGCTTTCCTTGTCCCGGGTGCCCACAACTCTGCTAGGAGTCAGAAAGCATCTGCTGAAAACCCTGGGATTTCCCTATTGTCTCCAGTACACCACACCATTGCTTAACCCAGTGTCCGAATACCTAGATTTGATTCCCTCAGGAGCAGAAGGTAAATACTCAATCCCAACCCAGACTGCGTGCAATGAATATGAATTCCTGTCTTGAGCACCCTGGAGGGGGGAAAGGGGAATGGGATTTAGAGTGACTGCCTCAGAGATGGAGAATCTTCATATGCTCAGTCTGCCACTCACTTATGGTCTTAAATGGATGACAGCATCTGCAACAATCACAAATACAATTACTAAGGACACACTTCAAACCTAATACTTTCTTTAACATTTACTATGTTTTATTTGATTAACTTTTATATTTCCTTTTTTACTTTCTTACCCTGAGTTCTGAGGAATGTGCCTCTCTTGCTCTGTTAATGTTATGTTGAATTGAAGGAAATTTGTTTCTAGCAATGATTCTCAGTTTATATAATGCTTGTTGCTTTTCACTTCTGGAGCTGTTATGTATATTTTGGTTTGTTATCTGAACTGCCTTTATTGTTTTAAGGAGTTGATATATAGATAGAGATATATATATATATATATATATATATATATATATATATATATATATATATATATATATATATATATATATATATATATATATCTCTATCTCTATCTCTTCAACAGATGGAGCGATAACCATCTGACGGCTGCACCAATCCCGTTAATTAGATCCAGACCATTGGAACAAAGTCATGTTCGACAAAGCCGTGTTCAATTCATCAAATTTATTGCTTATAAAGTTTTTACAGAGTCCTGAAGAGAAATGTCAATGCGTTGCGGCAGAACGCCTTCTACTGGACAAATCCAGCCAACAGGCCGGCACCATATATATACAAATTAAACACCATGATTTATTTTCATAGCATTCTAGTGTGATCTACTGCAGCGGCCATCTTAACACATGCAAGAACCTAAGGTTTTGACTCTACAATCTTTACATGAATTGCTTCCGACAGTTTGGACAACAATACAGCATACATAACACATGAGTATCATAAATATATAATACATATCATTAATTAAATTTAATAAAAATCATTAAATAGATATTATGAGCATAAAATTATGTGTTAATACATAATTTGAACCAGTGTTATCAATCTTTCTGATCAACCTCCATCACTTTAATTAATCAAATATTTGTAGGACATATTTTTCAGTGTGGGTGATCATGATGGATTGAATATCCAGAAGGCAATACATATTTTTTATTGTGGATTAATTCTTGTCTATTTGGATCTATATTGTAGGTTTCCTGATTTATGCATGTATTCAAAATAGAATTGAGAAAAGGCCGGCCACGGACTAAAGTGCATAGTGCTAATAAAACAAAATATTTCTATATTAAATAAAGTGTCTATAACTAGTGCAAAACAGTGCTAAAAATATTTTTTATAATAAAAGATTCACACATGTATTGTCACTCTTCATTAAATATTAAATTCTACGGGAAGATTCTAAAAAAGATGTAAGAATAAATAGTTTTTTCTGAAAAAATTAATTGAACATCAATTGGAGACATGTGTTTTCCTAAATGTCTGCAAGATCACTTATGGCAAAAAAAAAAAATCACCCCTTGTGAATGGCAATGGTAAGATTAATGTCATATCCACAGTTATCTGTAAGCAAAACACTGAAGATCTCTCTATGAATATAGAATAGATGCAGTAAATAATCATTATTTCATCTAAGATGGACATGTAATTCAGCATCATGATTATGCCCCCAAGGAGATTCAGAACCTAATAGTAGAATCATCTTCGATTCCATTTGTCTAAGCTCCAATGTTCTATCACCGGCTCTGGGATTGTTCTCGATGGATTTGATGCCACAGAATGATAATGTGCTAGAATCCCCTTTATGTATATCCCAAAAATGTTTGGCCAGGGGATATGTTCTATCTTGATGGCTCTAAAGTGTTGTAAAAATCTGACTTAACTTGTGGATGGTACTGCCAATATATTTTTTGTGACAACTATATATATATATATATATAAATATAATACATACACACACATACATATATATGCATATACATACACATACATACACATACACACAAAAATAAAAGGTGTTTTGATATGAAAACCAGAATTCCTTGTGTTATGGACTTATGTTGTCTTTTCCAGTCTTTTTATCCTGTGTGGTTCACTAACTTCCTCGAATTACCAAAAGTTAATTCAGTTTTTGAATTCTGGTTGTTTTGATAGTCAAAAAATTATTTGGTCAGACTGAATGTTGAATATATTGGAATATTCATTGAATGTCTTTTAAAGCTTATAACCACCAAGGCTTCTCCAATCTGCTCGATAAGTCCTTCCTCACAGGATTTGTTCGTAAAGGTCAAATTTAGCGACAGTTGAACTTGAATTGTCCTTTTTATAATGTGTGAACGAAAAACCTTCACCTCATAACAAACGTTCGACTTGTTTCTAATGGTTACATATTATCGATGGTTAAACTTTAATTGTCCTTCTGAAAGCGTGTGAAGCGGAACTTGCCTCAAAAAAAAAAAAAAAAAAAATTACCTCATAACAAGCGCTTTTCTCACACATCTGGATACCGGTCAGGTCTCAGTTGAAGTGCAAAGCTCTTTAGCAGCTCTCACGTAACTTAGCAACCAAAACTGAATGCAACACTAGAACTGCAACTTGGCCCTTGGACTACTCGTCGGCCATCTTGGATTCCTCGTTTCTGCATTTTCTTTGCAACACATGTAGCACGACTCGGCAAACCATCTTCCAATACGGACTTTGCTTTTTCCACTGTGGATACTTCGTTACCCATACTCTTACTGCTTTTCTCTTTTGTTTTACAGTTGTTGCATGACATGTTTGTGGGTTCTTGACACCCAGGAATATGTTTCAGCACAACAGAAATTCCCATGCTCAAACAGTACCCTGAAAAGTTTTGCCAAATCTGCAAGACGCTTCAAATGAGGACCTCACATCTTGTTGCCGTACCTCACCGCTGACACATTGTTCATATGCAGCATCTGATTACATCTCATCATACCTTTGGTAAAACAAAAAATTGCAAATGAACCTGCTAAAAATTCCAAGCAGTTGATGTGTTACTTCCTCTCTTGATCTGACAAACGTCCCCCAGTGGATGAGTTCCTATATCTCACACTCCATCCTTCTAAACTGGCATCTGATTCATTACCATTTCCGGTTCCTCCTCGAAAATGGGCCTGACATTCCATGCTTCTGCATTTTTGAGCCACAACAGCACCTCCTCTCGATTCCCGATCTAAAAGACAACATTTTGGAGTATGACTAATTAGTCTGTATACATTTCACTTTGAGTCTTTGGAGAGCCCAATACTACAAGGGGCCTGAAAATACTGCTTGATCTGTGGAGAATAATGGGCACAGAATTCTTGGCAAAAACCTTAGTGGAATTTTTTTGTTTTTTCACTTACTCATTAACTCCTTGCGTAGTTTCCGCAGCTTTTCCTTTGGTGCTGATGAGTGACTGGTAAACTGCAAAATTCATGAAGTTTGCCCTTCCAAGTGAACCGAAGGAATTTCTGGTGATGAGGCCAAAATGGAATAGTTATGTATGCCTCTTTGAGATATAGCCTTCTTAACCAGTCCCCTTTTCTCAGCACATCGGTAAACGCCCTCCATTCTGAAGTGGTGATAGACTTGTTTAGCTCTTTCAAGTTTATTACTGGTGTCATACCTTTGCCTTTCTTTTCTACCAGGAAAATTGACGAAACCTGTATGGGGGGGGGGGGGGGAGTGGGGGGAATTAGGCCTCCCAAATAGTCCCTTTGGCCAATAAATCCTCCATCTCCTCCGTCACCAACCTTTGAGTCTTCCCCTGAAAACCTTCTTTCAAGGTGTCTTCAACTGGACTGTGAGCTCTATAAACTCTAGTTTGTATCCCCTGACAGCATCCAAGGCCCAGGAATCCTCCGTCACTAACTTCCAATACCCACAAAATTGGGCCAAACTGCCTCCCACCTTTGTAGGTTTATATAAAAGGGACTCTAGAAACTCTTACCTGCAGAAACACCTCTTAGCCCCAGATCTCCTCTAGGGAACCTTCTACAGGCCCTTTGTCTTTGGAAGTAGAAGCCTTAGTATGATGCAGAGGTCATCTGGGCGAACATGCTGCCACGCCCCAGGAAGGGTGTGGATGAAGCTTGACCACAGCAGAGGAACCCACCCTCCGTTTTCCCAGCCCTACCAAAAACCACATCCTGGAAAACCCTTTTAATGTTCTCCTGTGACTTTTGAATGGAGCTAAAAACTTCTACATACTTGGCCATGTCTTTATTAAAGTAATCTCCAAAGAGGAAACCCTGTGCGAAAGAGCCCTCGATCGATCCTGAGAAGGATGCTTTTTCTTCTCTCATTGGTGAAAGGTGATTGCATTTCCCAAGAGGCAGAGAGCCTTTTAAGCCCACTGGCACAATACCTTGGGATCCACTAATGCCTCACTGAAATAGGCCTCCTAGGCCATCTTGAATATTTTAGCATATTGGAGGGCCAATAAGGCCCAGTAGCCAAACCAGGCAAGATTTCAGGCCTTTGTTAAGTTCTTTCTTAGGATCCTTGCTGCTTGTGCTAATCAATGCCACCACCTTGTCATTCAATTCTAGGGTCATTGTGACTATCAGGGAGCGAAAGGCAGGAGACACTCAGATCTCAAACAAGATCTAGCCTACTTGGGAATGTCTTTGAAGCTAGAAGGCAATATAATCATTGACATGCTGAGAGGGAACTCATTCAGTAGATAGGTGGTGCTTAATGAGGGGACTGAACATATCAACTCTCAGGGGGTTGACAGTGTCCATCTTGGCAACCCAGGCCTTGGATGCCTCTTCTGAAGTTACTTTGTTGACATAGATATCTTTGTCATCAGAATCAAAATCAGAAAAAGCCTCTACATTATCAATTGAAATGGGAACATCTGGGGGGGGTGGGGGGGTGGGGGGGGTGGGTTTACTGTCCTCCTGTAGTGCCCAAAGCACTAGCCCCGTCACCGCCAGTTCTGCATGTGAGATCGTGGCCTTTAGTTTGTCTATTTTTTTTACGAGGATATGAGCAGAACTTTCTTTGGGGCCCAATTCCCCATACTGAACACCCCCCCACCGAGCCAGGTCAAAGTTTCTTATAACCTAACCTTTCTTAGCAACGGCCTCCAATTTCTTAATAGTCATCAAGTGATCCCATTAACCTTTCAAGCCCTCTATTCATCATGCCCTTTAATTTCTCCTCAATTCTATCCTCCATCTGTCTCTCAGACCAGACAAGTTCTCAATTCAGAATGAACTAGGAAAGAAGTGATAAGCAGGGGGTCAAGCACAGGAGAGACATGAGCCAGCAAGTTATTGTTAGGAGTCACTCGTGTGGAAAAAAGTTGGGATTGTAAATGAACTACAATTGCCAGATTACTACTACAGAGTTAATAGGATGTTGGCAATTTAATAAAATGGCTATCCCACGGACAAAAATAGGAACTTTCCCATTTTCCTAAAATGGCACCAAACATACATCGTGCGCGCCAAGGTACTTTCCTTTTTATCTACGTGCCCTTAACCCAGGCAAAAGCAGTCATGCTGCATTGGGTGGAAAGCAGGAGGGTAGCTACCACTGCAGTCACAACCAGGATGGTTTCAGAACCAAGGGTACCGCAACGAGTGCCTGCAGTGGTGCGAAGCACCCACGGCCCTCACAGACATTCTCCCCCTCAGTCACAGGGGGGCGCAGTAGCCATACAAGAGTCAGTGCTCAGGTGGCTATTTGAACGAGGTGGTGAGCATCAACTGCCAGACAATTGGGGCAGAACAAGGAGGCAAAAGGTATGTGCAAAGGATCAAGGAGTCAAACCGAACTGAAAAATACTGCTTCAATAATAGAAATACAATAAATTCAAAGAGTCATAAGCATTACTCAAATATTACTACTTGAATGACATACCGAAATACAGTAAAATCAAGAAAGTCATAAACAGTCATAAACAGTCATAAACAGTCATAAACAGTCATAAACAGTCATAAACAGTCATAAACAGTCATAAACCAAAACAAAAAATTCTTCCTCAAAGGAAGGGGGGTACGCAATCACCACGAGGTTTACACAGCAAAATGGAGAGTACTTCTCTTGTGAGCAGCAGCAACAAAGAAGGAAGATGGCAGAGCATTTATGGACTTTATAACTTGAAGACCATTCCAATTAAAGTACAAATTCTTTCAATTGTTGCTGTTGCAAGCAGGCAATAAAAGTTTTGCCTAATGTTAGCCTCCGTGTCCAGACATAAAATCCAGTATTACCATGTACCCCACCTAGACTGCAGTTCAGAGTAATGTTTTCAAAACTCACTCAAGTATGAAGCTGCATAAGTTTACATAATCAGTCACACTAGATGAGGAAGAAAGATTTCAATATAAATTCACCCTAAACAAGAGCTAGGCCCAAACCCACATAAAAAGGCCTTTGGTTACTTCTATTTACTTTTTTTTTATTTTTAATAAAACATTTTATTGATTTTTAAACATAACCATGCATCCATTGGGTGCGCCATCCTTCCGTCTCAGTAATTTCATATCAAGCGTTTGTGCACTAACGGACATCAGTATCCAGATCAGTTTTATAGTTCTAGATATTGCACATGTAGCATAATACCGTATTCAACAGTACCATCAGTTTATTTGTGTCTCATCTCCTATTTGCAGTCTTGGAGTGCATTGTTCTTGCTTTCTTTGCTCAAGGGTGATTCTCCCATGTAGGTAGCTGAGACCCCCCCCCACCCCCCCCTTACCTACCCCCCCCCCCCTTTCCTCTTGTGCCTAGATGGTTCAGGATACCTCTGTATTCTGGATAACTATTGCTGTGGTGGATGTCCCTCAGTCGGATTTCGTCGCCTCCCTTTCTTCTCTTGCCACAGTATATTTGTTAGGTGCGGGGGGCTGAGATTAGTCTCCTGAACCTTGTAGTAGGTGTCACCTCACATGGGATAATGTCTCATCCCATGGTGGGTCTCTCAGTCTGTCCCAATCATATACCAGAGTGCCCTATGCTCGTGCTCTCTCCAACCCCTGACCTCTCCTGGCTTCCCGGTACCTCACGGTCTCTTCTGTCGTGCCCATTTCAACACCTCCCTGCTCGAGTTTAGCTCCTTGAAGAAAGCTCTCGGGATCCACAACAGAAGGTTGGTGAAGAAGTATAGTAATCTAGGTAAGGCTATCATTTTCAGGAGCACAACCTACCCTGCTAACGCCAGTGGCAGGGATGCCCAGAAGGTCACAATGCTGCAAAGACCTCGTATCGCCTGTTCTAAGTTCCCTTCTAGCAGATCAAGCCAGTTATGATAAACGTGGACACATAAGTAGGCCAAGCATTGAGGTTTCCGGGTCAGATCGTCAAAGTCTGGGGGGGCTGCTCTGCCTTCCATTACAGGAAATAGGCTACACTTTACTTTTGCCAGTTAACTCTAGGCCCTGATATAGTTCCAAAGGTGTTGTGCCCTGCGCAGTGAGTCTCCTGCATTTCCTAAAAAGAGAAGATCGCTGGCATAGAGTGCAATGTAATGGGTGTGGCCCGCCACTGCGATTCCTCAATAGGCGTTTCCCTTCCTAGCTATACATTCTAATGGCTCAATAGAAGAGCGAAAAGCAAGGGGGCGAGTGGGCAATCTTGCCTGGTCCTATCGACCCTATAGCTCTCCGATAAGTTGGCACCTGTGCGAACCCTGACCATCGGATCAGCATTGAACAGTCGGGTCCACGCAACAAGCTGGTCACCGAAGCTGAATTTACGAAGCACCTCATGTAGATATTGCCATTCCAGGCTATTAAAAGCTTTTTCAAAATCATTAGCGGAGATCATTGCCTCCTGCTTACCATAAGCATCACTATCGAGGACAGAGAAATGTTGCAGTATGTTAGTGGCTGTGTGGCGCCCAGGGATAAACCCAGCTTTGTCTGTATGAACTAAATGTGGCATATGTCGTAAGAGGCGCGTAGCTAATATTTTACTTAATATCTTATAGCCTACTGACATCGACAGAGGCCGATAAGACGTATCATCTATGGACGTTTTCCTCGGCTTCAGAGGGATAATCAGGTTTTCTCTGGCCAATGCAGGAAGTGTGCCACATTTCTTGGCCTCCTCATACATCTTGACCAGCCTTAGGCCGAGCTTGGTTATATATGTTGAATAAAACTCAACCGGAATCCCATCTGGTCCTGGGGTTTTATTGCGCACTATGCTAGTGACAGCATCTTTCACTTCTGTGAGCATAATTGCCACGCCCAACTCGGTCGCCTCCTGTTCTGAGATAACTGGGAGGACCAGAGGTGATAAGAAATCTTTAATGCCTCCTTAGTTGGCCATACTTTGCTTGTGTAGCGATCAGCATAATTGTAGAATTCCCTGTTGATCGGAGTCTGGGTATTTATGCTGCTACCTGTGGGGTTTGTCATTTCCACTATAATCGAGCCCCTGCGTGCCGGGTTAGCCAACCATGCCAGTAGGGAACTGGCACGGTCCCCTTCTGAGTGTGTACATGTTCTATAGGCTTTATAATCATAACAACAAAGTCTCTCAATACCTACTATTGGGTTTTCCTGGGCAGTGAGAAGTGCTGTCTGCAGGTCTGGGTACTCTGGGCTCCTTTGTTCAATTAAGCACAGCTCTTGTTCTGTTTGTGCTATTTCGTGAAGCAGCGCCCAGCATTCCCTTTTGGCTGCTCAGATGCATCGTCCTCTGATCACTGCCTTAAATGCATCCCATTCTATCAGTTTTGAGTGTGTCAAGGTCATTGGTCTCAAAGTAATCATTTATAGCAGTGCCCGTGGTGTCTGCAACAGCCTGATCTTCCAGCCGTGCAGGCTGGAGCCACCACGTGGGTATCTGTGTTGGGATGGGACCACCCCAGCGTCAGTATAAGGGGGTTATGATCTGAAAATGTTTGGGTCAAATATTCAGTCATGTGCTGACTAATGTACGTCTGGTGAGCATAGGAATGGGTCTAGTCGTACGTGAAGGTCATATATTGATGAATAAAAGGAGTAGTCTCTGGGCTCCGGGTGGTGAGCTCACCAGGAGTCAATCAGGCCCCACTCCCTTTGCCAGTTTCGGTACAGATTAGCCATCCGAATAGTCCGGGAGGATGGAAGCAGGGGATGTGATCTATCTAGGAATCTTGATTGGTCAGTGTTAGGACATATGCGCTTCCCAGTACGATTTCACTCCCATCCAATTTGCCTATGGCTATGGTATAGCGTCCCAGAGGGTCTATGATGGATGTGATGTGTTGATATGGGACCCTGTGTTTAACCCACACTAATGTCGCCCTGGCATATGCTGAATAAGTAGTATAGTAGACCCTGCTTGTCCACTGCCTCTGAAGAGCCCGCCCCTCAATGGCATCTAAATGTGTCTCCTGCAGCAGATCTATATGGATTCCCCACCTGGTAAGGAGTAAAAAAATAATATATATATATTGTCACCAAGTCATGGACCTCATCCCCCTAACATTCCAGGCTAGGACCTTAATCTTCAGTGAGGTGGCCATTGGAGGAATAGTGTATAACATTGTAGCACATGTAAGGGCTCACCATTTGTCCAGGTGGTACCTCTTCTCACAGCTATGTGTGTGTATGAGAAAGCTAGGCAACACTATAGATTTTTCATTAATCAAACATTGTCCCCAACTCCCAGGGCAAGAGGTGTGATGCTCTTGCCCAAATTGTCAAACCACCAAGAACCAAATTGGTTCATGCCATCTATCGTTCAGGCTACAGTTTATGAGGGGGCGTTAGTTCTGCTATGTAGTAGTGTACTCCAGGGACCCCCTAACTCTCATCTTACCCTCTTCTCGTGTCTGCACTGCAGGATCCACATGCATCAAAGTTACACATAGGCCTGTGCAGAAGGCGTGACTGTCCTCATAGGGACCGGTGGTATGTATTCACTGAAGGAGTATTATTGTTCATTAGATCAGTACATCTGCAGTATGTGGTGCCTTTTTAGATATGTCCATCTGCAGTGCCTAGGGCGACAACAGGTCAGACTACACTAGAGTAGGCCGATGCCATAGACTTGCTGTCCGATTCCGTCTGATCCCTGCTTATCTCCCGGGTCAGAGACACACTACTTAGTGAAGAACCACTCATCTATGCGACTTCCGCTTCCACTCAGTCGTTCCTCCTGCGCTTCCTCAGCTGGTGGTGGGCCAATCTTGGCTGATTTTCGCCGTTGGGAGCAAGGCCGTCGTTTCCCTTCTGCCGCTGGGAGGGCCCACCTGGATCCAGGTTAGGCAAGAGCTCCAGCCAAGACCATGCTTCTTTCAGTGTGGTAAGAAATTCCACTCCTGTCGGGGTAACCACCCAGAGCCGGGCAGCAAACTGCATCGAATATGAGATCTCCAGTTCCTTAAGTTTCCGCTTGACTGACAAAAGCTGCTCTGTCACTGGACTTCTTTAGACAAGTCAGGGAATATTGATACTCTGCTATTTTCAACCATTGTGTTTTCATGTTGCCTTGCTTGTTGCAGTAGGTAGTCTTGGTCCTTGGAGTGGAGCAGTCGTGCTACCACTGTCCTTGGCGGAGCTCCTGGGGCAGTGATTTAGCAGGTCCCTTATGGGCCTCTCCAGTGCAAACAAGGGGGAGAGCCCCTCCAGAGCCACCACAGATTTGAGCCAGGTTTCTAGATAGCCCACCATATCGGAGCCTTCAATTTTTTCGGGAAGCCCTACAACTTTGATATTGTTACTTTGTGCCCTGTTCTGTCTTCCGCTCTATTTTCTAGTGTTTTTAAACGAGCTTCAATGGTTATCAAGCGACCATCTGCTAGAGCCAAGGGAGGAGTTGCTGCTGAGATTTCCAGTTCCGTCGTGGTGATCCGCTCTGCCAAAAACACAATGTCATCACGGAGGAGCCCCGGGTCTATGCTTGGAGTGTCGTTTTTGACCTCCAGTGCTGTTTGTGATGCTGCTATGGCCTGTAGTACATCTTGTAATGTAGAGGTGGTAGTTGTCTTTGCCTTTGTCGCTGGCAGTATCTGCTCCACCTCAATGCTTGTTCTTATACGACTGGTGCCTCCAAGCTCAACTTTTTGAGGGCCTTTCCCATGTTGTGCGGTGAAAATGGTGAGCGCCCCCGTTCGGGTGCTCCTTTAGGGAAATATTGGTGCTCCTCTATATGGCATGTATGATCTACTTAAGATGAGAGCCACGCCTCAGGTTACATTTGCTGGTGGAGGTGTGTCCCCGATCCCAGCTACTTCTGAATCTCCTCCATTTCTTCCAGGCCCCCCCAGAGGTTGAAAGCGTGTGCTAGTCGGCTAAGGGTTGCGTTAGCGTCAGCTGGGGGAACCGGGGACTGCGCAGTTGCACCCCTTCATCAGTTTAGGCACAGTCTACCGGAGGGCATCCAACCATGCAGGTGAATGTTTCTCTGTGGGATTTCTCAGAACCCCACTCTCCCCTTTGCTGCTGAGGTCTCTTCATGATGGGTTTCGATGTGCAATGAGTCTTCATTTGTGTTTGCTCCCCCCCCAATACGAGGGCCCCGCTTATTTGGAGAAGTAGATCGGAAATCTCATCACTTGTGTAGCATGATATCGCCAGTAATGTCTCTGCCACCTTTCAAGTGTGGCCTCTCCATGGGCCTCTTGGGGTCCAGGGCTGATTAGCGCTCCAGTGAAACACCTCTTAATTGCAGCTGCGGCTTAGTCCATGTTCCCCCTATTACTGCGTCAACTGATCTCTGCTGGGGGGTACAGGGGTTGGCTCCCCGAGGTGTGTCTGCACCCAGAGCTGAGCTCAAGTCCTGGGCCCCCGCTGCGCCAGGCACCCCTGGGTACCACTGATCGGCCTCTTGTATCAGCACCACTGATATGCTCCGAGCTGTGCCCGTAATGGGTCTCCAGCGCCAGCTCAACTCCACTCACGTGGCGTCTGGAGTACCCGAGCCAACATGTGGTGCCCCAGGCCGGCCCAACTCTGCTCACACAGCACCCGGTGTGCTCGATCTGACAAGTGATGCCCCAGGCCTGCTCCCAATGCCCCCCTTCTCTTCCATGTCATCTAGCGGGAGGCCTGCTCCCCAGGTGCGGGGACAGCACTTTCATGGTATGCTCCTCTGAAGCTGCCTGCTCTCTGCGCTTTGTTACCTGGATGCAGCAGGCCGCAGTGCGAGATGGACCCCCAAAGAGGTGCTGTTTCCAATGCGATACTTGGGGGGGGGGGGGGGGGGAGATTGAGGGGCGTCCAGCCCCCACCAAGCTCCTGCAGTTCCCACGACCACAGGGTGTCACGACTAATACGCTGCCTGTTTCTCTCCCCCCCCCCATCCAGCTGTTTCACCTTACCTTCTCCCCTATTCCCCCCCCCCCCCCTTGCAGGATGGACAAATGGGGGTCCAACAAGGCCCCAGAGCTCCGGTGCCTTGCTCCCTCCCCCATTTGTTGCGTAGCCAACCCCCCCCCTCCCCTCCCCCATTTAGATATTGTGGAAAGAGATTTGCAATTAAACGTGGTCGCTGTTTCTATGATCCCAGGTGACAGAAGCAAGGCTTATTTAAATGTTGCAAGTTTCTTCTGAGACTGCAAGCTCAAAAAAATATATATATATATTTTAATACTGCTGTGTATTAAATTAAATTTTTTCTTAATATCGCCGTTGCTGGTCTTCATTTTAATCGCACTAGGAACTAAGAAGTTCCACTTTCCCAGTTTCTTTCAAAAGAGACTTCAAGAGGTTCAAATGTTATTTAGGAGCAGACATTCGAACTGTCTGAAATCAGGTGGAGTAAACATCAGAAGGAGGAATTTAACGTTGGCACTGTACTCCATCAATCTCTGTGGACCAAAGTTAATGTATCCCAAAAGCAGCAGAGCTTTGTGCAATGTTTTTAGACCACGTGCCAATGGCTTATGTTGCTAGTAACTAGACTAGTAACCCTTGTGGCGTTCGGAGAACAAATATTGCATAACAGGTTGTTAGTGAGGCACCATTCACCAAGTATATTCGTATTTCATCTGCCTTTAGGAGTGGTACAAATAACCATTTCCTTTTTTTTTTTTACGGTTCTGCAATAAGAGGATCTTTCAATGATAGCCAAATACATTTCAACAGCAATAAACTCAGACGAAATTGAGTGTTTAGTGTTTTCCAGCTTTCTTAAATCTGGATTTAGGAGCAAGCAAATGAGTTACAAAAATGTCAAATGATTACAAACTACAGAATTCCGTTATAAAGGTCGAAACTCCTAAAGAAAGATTAAATTAAGCTAATGGGCTTCCATTTTGGGGGCTCTTAATATTGTCAAAAACTTTGTGGAAAAGTTATGCTACACCCAAGAATGGGAGAAGGAGATGACAAAGGAAAAATAGGCAAGAAGAACAAGTTACTTATCTTTTGTAAAGCCTTATCTGGTAGAGACTATCAAGCTGCAGATTCCTGACCTTAGAATACTTCCTAGGCATGAGAATGGATCCAGAAACTTTAGAGCAATACCTATGCGTGTTGCTAAGTGGCAATGATCAGTTCCACATTGGTCTCGTTGGGCGAGACATGCACACTGTTTACATAGGCTCAACCCAAGCGCGCTGACAGTTACTTTTGCAACATTTCTGCACATGGTGCACAGAACTGATAAAACAGTGTGCAGACACTAAGAATCAGTTTGCAGAAGTGGGGAGGATGTGAGGGTTGGTAAGGAAACTGTGGCTAGAGTATCAGATAATGAGTTAATGAAGGTAAATAACTTCATCTGAAAGACTTGAAGTTGCAGATTCCTTACCTTGTAATAGATACCCAGACAATCCCCACCCTAGGCAAGAATGTTTGGTAAACGTGTGCAGAGAAGCCCATGTAGCAGCTTGACAGATGTCCAGGACTTCGACTCTACAGGCTGAAACCGTGGTTGCCTCCTTGGCTCTGGAGGAATGAGCCCGCAAGCCCATGGGTAATTGCTTTTTGGCCAGTGTGTAGTAGATCTTAATGCAGCCTGCAATCCATTTGAATATGGTCCGTTTCTGAAAAGCTTTTCCTTTCTTTGCTCCAGTAAACCCAACTAAGAATTGATTAGACAGATTTCTTTGGTGTGATCAATGCAGAACACTGTTTTTGGGTCCAATCGATGGAGTCTTTCCACTTTAGAAATGTGAGGCGGAGCAAAGAAGGATGGCAACGTGCGGCACGAATTGACTTTTTTTGTGGTTTAGAAGCATGAGTAAGGAGAATCAGTTTATCTGGTAAGACTGTAAGGAATTTGCTCAGTAAGTGCCTGAAGTTCACCCTGAACCCTCCTTAACTATGAAATGGCCACTAAAAAAAAAGTTTTGATGGTCGTGAGGTGTAGAGGACAACTGTGCATGGGCTCGAAGGGCAAACACATTAAAAACGTCAGAACTAAGTTAAGGCTTCATTGGGGTATAATGAAGGGTTTTGGAGGAAATCAATGTTTGTTACCAGTTGTGACCAGTTTCCTAAAAGGAAACAAATAGGGAGGGTTGGTCCCACAATTGAAAGAAAATAGCTGAAATATATCCATTAACTGGGCCCGAAGCAAAGCCATGCCAGGCAAAGCCATGCCAGGCAAAGACTGAAAAACAGCAAGACCTCAGAGGCGCAGAGAGCAGAATAATTTTTTTTGTCAGAGCACCAAGTCACATACTGGTCCCAAAGCCAGGTATTCAAGGTCTTAGCTGAGGGCCGGCTACCTGCCAGAATAACAGCACAATTTGGATGGGAGGTCAAACGTTGTCAGCTGTCACTGCTCAATCTCCATGCATGAAGGAGCATGTGCAGCACCTTGTCCTGTTGCCGAGACAAAATATACTCTCAAAGGGGGAAGCCTGACCCAAGGCCAGACGCTCCGGCTCGAGATCGGGATACCATAGTCTCCATGTTCAATCCAGAGCCACAAGAATGACTTGGCCCAGTCATTCTGCCCAGAGTTCAAAAAGAGGTGTGTCAGTGGAAAGGCATACATGAGGACCTGAAATTCACTTGAGACAAAATGCATCTGATTATATTTTGCCTTGGAAACTTCAGCGCAGAGAAATGCGGACATTGTGCGCATTCTGCAATGGTGAACAGATTCATTCAAGGTTCTCCCCAGTCACAGTAGAGCTCTTGTACCACCTCCGGGTGGAATCACCATATATGATCTGCAAGACATTGATGGCTGAGCTCATCCACACTGGCATTAAGAGAACATGTCAAATGTTGTACTACCAGGAAGATGTCTTGGTGTACCACTCATTTTCGTAGGTACAGAGCCTCTTAACAGGGTCCATGACCCCACCCAGCCCTGCATGTTGTAGTAACAATGCAGTGGGGTTGTCCGAACACCTGAACCAGCCTCCCCTTAATGGAAGCAAGAAAAGGTTTTCAATGCCAGGTGTATTACTCAACTCCAAGAAATGTATGCGGAGCGGAGAATCCACCAGAGACCTCTGATCTCCACCACTCCCAGATGGTCGTCCCAACCCAGAAGTGATGAATCTGTCACCACTGTGCTGAGAGTGGAAAGGAAGAGGTGTCAGCCACTGACTCAATCACAGTTTGTCAGCCACCACTGCAGGCCTTTTGCAGCTCCCTCCAATAATCCAAACCAGGTCAGAGATTCCCCGGATGCCACAGGAGGAGGAGGGAGTAACCCAGAGAATGGGAAGGTGTCCTAACCTCTGGCATCTGCTGATTGCTCATACCGATTTTCCTCCTTCAATGTGATAACCAACTGGATGCCCAGATCTGCCATTCCCCAAATTTAATTTCACAGAGTCTATTGAAAAAATGTGGGCCCTGGCTCAGACTCTGAATGTTGTGCTCCAGCTGGTGCAGAGTGCATCTACCAACGCTCATCTGTCTTTGTATCAGAGTCTGCTAGAATGATCAGGGTTGGCACTGCCGTGAGGCATCAGTACCACCAGGAATAGGGACACTAACAGGCACTGGGAAAGGTTACAGACTCTCGACCAGTGCCAGTCTGGGAACAGAGCCAAAGGGCCCAAATGGCACAGAGGGAGGCACACCTGCCGAACCTGTAGGGTCTGACGGCACTCCAGCGGGGTCAGCCCTCCCCAAAATGAGGTGCACGGCCTTACAGAACTCATTTACATGGACATGGGTTGCTCCAGCTCTGGGAGACGCAGAGCAGACCCATACTCAAGCTCCACAGCTGACACATGGTAGTAGGGCCTAGACCTGTAGAGTCAGTCCTGCACCTCATCCCAAGACTATGATTGGCACAGCAAAAGGTGGCAAGAGCTTGGACTTTAGTTTTTTTTTTTTTTTTTTTTTTATAAATGTAATTTACCTGATGATTGCTAAGACAAGTGCTGGGAACAGCTGCATAAATGGGCTGGTCACTTACCATGCAACCGGGACCTGGAGCATCTCCAAGAAGGCTGGCGTAGTGTGGCCAAAAATTTTAGGGAGCACTCCCAAACAGCCCTGGGATTCATGGCGAGACAACCGCAGCAGGTATCAGAGCAAACCAGGTTAGTGTCACATCTGCCTGTGAACAGAACCACAAGGTTTAAATACTACAGGGTTTTTAACAGGCATCCCTAAAAGTGCAATGGGCGCAAAAAAAAAAAAATAGATGTTGCTTTCTCAAATATTCGCTGGTGTGGAAGGAAAATAACTGGTGCCAGAGCACTGGGGTGATTCCTATACAGGCACCTCATATCCAGCTCTGATGATGCAGACCCAATGGACACCATCTACTGGTGCGCAGCGGTACTATGCAACATTTTTCAGATCCAGTCTGATGCCAGGGGAATCTTCTATGGTAAGGAATCGGCGGCTAGATAGAAGCTATGAGTAGGAATAAAAGCTTGAAACAGATCCACACCACCCCTAATAGGTGAGGAGAGAGGAGGGGAGATAGCAGGAGAAGGGAAGGTCCAAAGGACAGCTTGGAGAAAGTAAGACATGAATAGGTTAAAAAAGAGCCCTGCGCTTTTAAAAAGAAAAAAAATAAAAAATAAAAAATAAAAAAGGAGGTGGGGGCACAACCCAAAGGAGGAGATAAAGCCCCACTTTACAAATAAAATAAAAAGACACACAAACACACCAGGCAGACACTCACACCTGCAATAATATATTTGCCCCCAATAAGGGGATTTGCCAAGTTGGTTGTTTCCGCTTCGAGAAAAAAAAAATCCTTTGTGAAAAGTTCACCATATCTGATTCAATTAAATATATTTGCCAGTTTTTCATAACAAACAAATACAACCCAAAATGCTGCAGACATTTTAATGGCAAGCTAAAGGAGTGCGCTTTGGAAGTGGACTAGGATAGTGCCTCTCAACTGGTGGTCCGAGAATTACTGGGGGTCCACAAAGCCTCCTCAGGGGGTCCGCGAGTGCTTAGAAAATTAACTAAAATTAACGTATAAAGTAGGTAAATATACACAATTGAACATTTTTAAACTTACTGTAAATGACAAGGAATTTGAAACTATGAGCTAAAAATTAAACTAGTATGCTCAGATTGATTTGTGAGAGCAGCAGTGCTTGATTTGTGCTCGTTGTTTCCAGTGCTGAGCACCGGCACTTATTTTTGAGGGCTGGGGCTTATTCTTCTGCCTCAGGCATTTACTGCGAGCAAGAGACACATATGGGAAAGACGGATGAAGGGAAAAACAAAAAAAAGTGTCACAAAGGGAGACATTAGAAAGCTGCAATAGTGAGCTGAAGGGGCACAGAGTGGCTTTATACTGCTTGAAGAGGCCAGAGATGGCTTCGGGATTACGCCGCCTCAGTATTCCGTGTTCACACATTTAATTTCAACAGCCGCATGTTTAAGAGGAGGGCTTTGGGCACCGGCACCTTTTTATTTACAAATTAAATACTGGAGCGCTTTGCAGGTATATCAAACACACTATAGTATGGACAGTGTGTGGATTCAATTGAATTTAGAAAAGCTCCATCTTTTCTATTAAAATATTAATTTTTATTGTTGTATTTTATTTGTTTGCAAATTAAATAAAAGCTATTATTTCTGCTAATCAATTGAATGCTTGTTTCTGTATTTTATGTGTATTGTTTTGTGGTTTAAATCATAGACAATGTTTAGGCCTAGGTCCCTGGATTCCAGTAATGGCTTATTGGGGGTCCACAGATTCAAACTGATTCAGGGGGGATGGGGAGGTTCCAGTAATGATAGTGGGGTCCATATAAGTCAAAATGTTGGGATCCAACGGACTAGGATGTACCCATGTTTGGTGGAACACTTCAATTGCTACATGTTTATACAAGAAGTCTGTTAAGATGCACAGCTATATAACAATTGTGATACTAAAGGATAATTTAAAATTTAAAATCATGTAGTAGTACCCAGGCACACTTCAGAAGACCCTTGCCCTCGGGGCATCCGGGGTCTGTGTGGGTATGTATACCAGGCCAGTGTCTACTGTGACCCCCATGATGCACGGCCAACCCAGAGCCTCCGCTCGCCAGCGGCAGTCGGTCTAGTAGCACACCTGATGCCATGAAATGCCCCCCCCCTTACCCCAGGTCCCAAAGTGTCGGTCCCAGCATACGCAGGTCTGTTACGGATGCCCCCCCCTCGCGGGTGGCGCCCCGGGTGGTACAGGGTCCACGTGCATTACTGCCCACACCAGAATCTTAAGTGCGATTGTCCTTCGTAGAGGTTTTCCATTGCCAATACATACATTTAGCCAGTGCTTGAAATGGAAAAAATAAAGTGCAGGTACTCTCTGCCAGAGTACCTTGCTGGTTTCTGAGAAGTGCCGGTACTCTCCCTCTTAAAATATAAAAGTGCCGGTACTCAGTACCGGCCCATTGAAAGCACTGCATATAGCTAGTGGGTGAAATTCGCAGAGAACAATGCCCTATGTGTATATTAAACATCTGATTTGGTGGCTGAAGAAACTAACTCCTTAGCAGTTTTTCAGTGGTGATCTGTCTGGCTCGACCTTGACCTCTTCCCTGCTTCTCAGCCGGGTGTGTCTTGCTCAGTGAGGCAGAAGGGGGTCAGCCTGACTGGTGAAGCCTTTCTAAACATTCCTTTCAGAGACTGACTGACAAGCTGAACCGCAAGCAGGAAGATGACTGCATTGTGTGTCAGGGTGGAGGCGCGCGAGCCAGGGGCAGCCTCGCGCGCACATCTGTTGTGCAGATGACAAGCAGGTCAAGCGGTGCTCGCGGGCCTCGTTGTGCACACTTTCCCAGCCTTGCACTGAGGAAAACCGCCAACCCAGCCTTCAGGGTAGAGATCCCGTGAGGGTATTTACAAATCAACCTCGAAAGCGCTATGGTCTGCTGCTTATTTTTCGGGCTCCAAAATTAACAAAAGATCAGCTAAACATTCCCCTCGCTGTGCAAGGCCAGCCCGCCTGCCCACGCGGATAACGGTGATTCTTGCTCAAGAACGATAACTTAATTGGTTGGCGAACGTCGCAATAGAGACAAAGCACTACGGTCGTGGATGTCCAACTTGTATTCATTCACAAGGCAAAGGTTTTTGGAACTAAAAGACGTTTGGAATGGCGCTACGTGGAGTTAGGTTTGGACCTTAATGGCGGACAGTCACTGTCACTGTGTGCACACCATCCAGCTAGAAATAGTGCTCGTTGTGTCACTGCCAGGATTGCGTTTTTGTAGCTTGGCCTACGGTGGTTGCACCAGAGGTACTCATGTGCGGCGGCATTATATGTGTGCATTCGCTACCATTGTACGTGGTCCGTTACTCTCCACGGAGAAACGTCCATAAATACCGACGCTCAGTCAGTTTCAAAAAGAGCATACATCTTGAGTACTTGAGGTGGGGGGGGGGCGTTCCAGTTAAAGAAGTGTGGAAATAACATTGCAAAGGGAGCCCCAGAGTGACTTGATTTTGAGGTAGGGATCTAAAAGGGGCAGTTCGCTGTGAAAGACTCGTTCTTCCCGGATGTCTGTCCTACAATTACAGAGAACTCGACGTTCCCAAGAAGTACCTCAGTTTACCAGGGGCCCGGCCGGTTGTGTAGAACCCACCCAGCAACGAACAGTCCACGGTAGAAAAACGAGCAGCAACTACCAAGTTAGCAGCACTCCGGACCCAAGTGGGCTTTTGAAAAGAACGATGTTTTGTGGCTGTTCATTTTTTCATCATATTTTACCATGCCCCCACCCCCCCCCGCCCTTATTTGGAGTTTTCAAACCAACCCGAGTACTAAAATGTCTCACTTTACAAAATGCTTAGCAGGTTTGCTAGTGTTTGCTTATTTTTTTACTGATCACCACTGTGGGATGGCCGCTACATCTGGCGAACTCATTTCTTAAAAAAAAAAAAAATCCTTCTCTGGGAATACCTTCTCAAAGTAGGATGTGATATTCCGAGAGTGGACAATAATCCTGCGAAGGGTAGCGTTCTTGTGACTATTCAGTTGAAAGTAAAAGGGATCTCGGTCCATTATTTTACTGAGCAGGAAAACATGTAGTCTAGCTAGCGCATAACTAGATTCAATTAACAGCTCAAATGTTTTGCTTTGCAAAACGCAAATTTGTAGGTTTTGCTTTCAATTTTGTTCATTTATTTTTTTTCAATAACTTAACCGCTGTGCTATTTCAGGCTCTTTTGAGATCCAGGCGGCGATGGGAACGGAAAGAAAGGCATAGGAAGAAAAATGGAAGGTAGACTCAAACAGTGAGTCAGTAAGTAATCGGCACAGAGACAACGCGGGAGATCTCTTGCAGGACGGTTTTCAAGAAAGCAAAGCTGGCCAATATTCTTAGTTTCACAATAGTATCAAAAATATTCCCCTGTGTGCGCTCCCATTTGTAACCTCCCAGGTGCCTTCAGGCACTTGCCTTCTCCTGCCCTTTCCAGGTTGCGCGCCTTCTGCCCACGCGTGTGTTTCCTTCCAACTTTCATCCATGCTTTCCTCAACTCCTTTTCCATCACTACCTAGTTTTTCTGCCACTGTGGGCCCAAACCCACTAGCTGTCTTCTCTATTATCCATTCCTACACGTATACAACCCTGTAACCCTGCATCTCCTCGCCCTGCAACAATCTGCAACTTCTTGCCAGTGTGCCTGCTACCAAAATGTAACGTTACCGCACCTGAAGAGAAGTCACTGTTGCCCACAGAACAAGGTGAATTGGTGGTCCCAAGCAATCCTTTCGTGAGACTGAAGGTTGCTCTGCTGCAGTGGGTCCCAACTCTTCGACTTCTGATGCCTCCCACTATCAATACTGAAACCCAGGACCCCCCCCCCCCACCAACCGATTCATTATTGAAAGAAGTGGACCTAATCTGCTAATATTTAATTTTCTAAATCAGTCACAGACCCCCAGGGGTCCCCGAATTACAGGTTGGCAATCACAGCTCTGCTGCATACCATGCTGTGTTCTACAATGTGCTTACACTTGCACTGTCATCTATGCTGTATGCAAGCGAAATTCACAATTTCATAGGTGGTACCTAGACATACGACTGGCTAAAACCAGCATTATTGGCTTTATCGTTGCTTTTTATGTAGTCCTATGCCTGGGTAAGTTTCCAGTGCTTTAGCCATTTCGAATTTGGCCTCCTCTCTTTTGCAGGACAGTCTGGTAAACAAAGAACTAATGTGATAACAGGATGACTATAAATTATTTTAAAGGTTTGGCACATGGGAGCACTTCACACCAACTGATCACAGCTGATGAGGGCACTTTTTTTATACAGATCTGCTTCTCAACTTTTTTCTATGCATCTGCCACACCAACATCTGTAACAACCACCTACGTAGACTTGGAAAAATCAGTATGCTACATCTGTTTTATTGTTCCCATGCTACACATTATTTTCTACAATAAAAATAGAGTCTCCCACTAAAACCTACTATAATAATTCCTATCCGTATCTAACATGGGTATTAGGTGGGTGGTCATATGTTCAGCACAACCAAAAGTAAAGGGTGTGCAGCACCACAACTGTATTAGCTTGCAGTTGGTACAGGTCTATGGAGCTGTACCCTTTGAACCTCCACCCAGCACCAGAAGGAATAGCTATCACTGACATCATGATGTGGACACAGCAAGAAACAATCTTCTATTGGATGCACATGGATTTTGAAACACCAACCCTGATAATGACTCCTTTACAAGGATTAGCTATAGTGCCAGGGAGAGTATTTCTCGTGGACAATCTAGCTTTGGACATTAGTTCGGGCTCAGAATCGGAGATGTTGCTGGTCACATACTGGCCTCTATTTGATAGATCATACTCCAAGAAAGGACATAGCCATCGTTTTTTCTGATAATTGAAAGGAAAGTAGCTGCATTCTGCAATTAGTCCTCTTGTGCACATTGAGTTCTTACAGCACAGGGGTTCTGCAAGAATGTATTCAATAGCAAACTCGGTTTCCTCTCCTGTTAAAGAACGTGTGCATCGACCTTTAAGCACAAATGCTACTAATATACCTGGAACTGCAGAAGTAACTCAAAATAGTGTTGCGCTTGTAATAGCTAAGATTAAATAAACATGCCTATCAAAGACACCTGCTACCGATCAATAGAAATACCTGGTACCTACCTTCCTTCTAATTATTTTGATCCTTGAATGGTGCATCTGAGTGGATCATCCAAAAGCCCAAATTGATGCATGAAGGAAGTCAACCTGTAACACTAACCATATGCCCAAGAAACATGACCTGGATAAAAGCATTCAAAGACTTATAACTGATTCGGTTTGGATTCCAGTTACGGAATACATCTAGGAAGGTTGACTTGCGCCCAAGACAGTTTTGGATAAACTAAACCAATGGAAACTGATGAAGGGTCCTCAGACAAGAAATTAGCTTTCTGAAAACCCCCATCAAAAACCTTGCAGATTCCTGGTAAAGTAGGAAGATGCACGATGAGAAAGGATGACAAGCGTGAACAGGCATGAGCCTTTGACAATCGGGTAATGCTATCCTGTGTTCCTGCTAATGCAACTCGCTCATCAAAAGTTGTAACCTCTCATACAAAAGCCTCATCCTTCTAGATTTATATCAGTGCACGCTCAAAACGGCCACAGACAATGCAAGCTTCTAGACTAAAGGGATTCATATTTTTACCAGAGCTAAGTGATTCAAATTCAAAACACCTCTATAGCAGTGCTTAATTTGTAAAAAGGAAAAAAAGCGCTGGGGCCTTCTTCAGGAGGCGACCACTGCAGCTTGCACCACACATCGCCTCTGTAAGCGCTGCCAATGACAGTATGTGCACAACCACTAACCATCACACAGCTACAAGCCTGACAATTAAGACTACTCAAGCCCCCCCCCCCTCCCTCCCAAAACCTATACAAATGCCTTGGGTGGAAGGTATTAGTTTTTTTTAATGTATATTAAGTTATCAACTGTTCTGCTGATTTTTAAAATTTCACAAACACCACCATGTGGCAGTTGTCATAAGTGACAGTGTTGGCAATTAAGTGCTGGTTCTGAACCCTGGAAACAAGCAGCTTCAAATAAGCACTGCCCTATAGGAAGGGAAGGTATATACTATATTGACATTGTCCCAAAGGTTGGTCATAATCAATGCAAAGGGGGCGCGGCCCATTAAAGATTATTTGCTCGTCTGGTCTACAAGTTCAGATCTAGTCCAAATAAACAGATTCATCCAGTGGTCTCGGGCACTATCACAGTATGGCATGCAGCTGCAGAGCAGTCTTTCCCCACAGGCAAGATGGGATGGGGAAGGTCAGGAAAATATATGGTTCTCCCAGTATTCCCCAAGAGGGGGCTACTCTCCGATCAGAATTCCAGTTCGCACTACTCTTTTGCAAAGCTTTCTGTTCTAGTCCACAATGTTACACACACACACACACACACACACACACACACACACACACACGTGTAATAATTCCAAACATTAAATTGTTGTGCATCTAATTATGGTCCTCATTTTGTGTACTTGAGTATTGAGCTTACCTGTGTTTTATTAGAACAACCACTGGAATTATACTGTAATGAAGAACTAAATTAAGCAAAAGCTGACTAATTTTTGTGGCAAAGAAAGGTAAATTATATAGCATAGGTGATGACCTGCAAATTATACAGTACGCTCAGCAGGGCTGTCTAGTTCCTCCGACATTGCAACATTTTGACATATGGAAACCCCTGGTTACAGAAATACACAGATTTCTTAATAAAGAAAAGTAATTCAGCAGTTTCTAATGAGTTGATCTTGCAGGGAATCACAGGAACAGCAATTAATTAACTCAAATTTTATTTTTATTTTTTTACATCCAAGCTTAAAATAGGTTAGTGAAAAAAAGTTATGAAAAACAAGATGCACGGGGCATGGCCTGACCGCCGACTGTAATGGGTGCTCGGTCGTGAAGCTCCGGGGAAACCTGTCCGACATTCCCTGCAAGCAGCTGCCCCAAGTACGATGTGACAAGACTAACATAAGCTGCCCCGATTGCCTAGGGACCGGACGATGCAGACAGACGAGTGAAACGAGGGGGCCAGGCTGTGGTGTCCTGCGGCGACTGGGACTGCGGGTGAGCCTGAGGGCGGGACAGCTCAAGCTGGGCAGGCCGTGCCCAGTGTGCCACCCAGCCTCCGCGAAGTGTGCTGGGGATGTGGGGGCACCCACCCCCAAGCCTCTTGGTTGCCCAGGCCGGATGCGGTGGGTCGGCCGGCTGGGCCCAGGATGCCGGCGGGCACCAGATTGGATAAATACCACAATTTGTGGTGATTAATCAAATCTCTCCAGACATACCATCAGCGGCAGTGCTCTTGGATGCTGAAAAAGCATTTGATTCTCTTGAATGGACCTTCCTCCTTGGCATTAGCCACCAGGCGGAGACACAATCTGCATGGGGCCAGGCCCCGGGGCACATCAGACCATGCAAACTTCTAAATTAAATAGATTATTTTTACCAGAGCCAAGTGATTCAAATTCAATGCATATACCCCTATAGCAGTGCTTAATTCCTCATCGTTCAACTGCAATTAACCTACACACCATTTCTGCGGTGATAAATCAGATCTCTCCAGACATACCAGCAGTGCTCTTGGATGCTAAAAAAAGCATTTGATTCTCTTTAATGGACCTTCCCCCATGCCAGGGGCTAGCAGGTGGAGACACAATCTGCATTGGTCTGCAATTTGATGTGGCCCCTGAGGCTTGGCAGACTGCAGATTGTGTCTCCTCCCTCCCAGTGGTCCCGGTCAGATGGCATCACAGATCAGCATATGCCTGGGGGTATGGCCAGGACATTAAATACTTGGCCTCAGATCAGGTCCCCATGCGAGGCTTGCCCCGTGGATTACCCTGCCCCGTGGATTACCCCGTGGGGATTACTGGACCCCAATAGCAGTGGGGAGTCCTTGGCCTCTATTTCCTCACACGGCCTGCCATTTTAGGGGGGGAGGGGGGTGAATTACAATCGGCCAGCCGTGCTACCCACGTGTACCCCATTTACTAATGCACTGGATGCAACTCATAAATACTTACCCACTGCAGTGCTGCATTCTTGCCCATACTGAACCTATGAGACTGAGCATATACCACTCGCTACTCACTGCAAAGAGACCTGTCACACTGCGCATTAGATCTGGCACAGAAGACTGCACCAATACCTGGCAGGTCCACACGGCATTGAGACAACTGTCATTTGACACAAATAGGACCCCTAAGGAGTCCTCTACGGAGGGTCCTACATCAGGAGACTGAGCATGGTGCAATCTATGCCCCTCCCCAGATGGCACGGCAGAGAGTACAACCGAGCTCCGGGCAGGATTCCAGGCTATAGGCTCCCACTGACACCCTGGATGCGAGACTAAGCCTTATGTACGAGCACACTGACTGCCAAGCTACTAGAATAGATAGAGCAGAGCACTGGATTTCAGATGTGGAATATGGCTGTGCTGACACCCAAAAATGCATGGAAAGGGTAAAGCCCTTTCTGAAAGTGGTGTCCTCCAAAATTGAGGACCTGGAGGAGCGGTCACATTGCAATAACGTTCACATCAAAGGGGTGTCGGAGATGACGAATGGATAGCTTTGTGGACAAGCTCCTTGTGGAACTATTTGGTAGAGAGGCATTCATCAGCACCTTTGTTGTGGCGAGGGCACATCGATTGCTGGATCAGCGGCCTATCCCGGCCCCTAAACTTTCGAGACCGCAATACTTTGAGGTTGGTCCGTGAAAAAGGGCCCTTGCGTCATCAGGTGATGTCCACTTCCATTTTCCCCAGAGTTCACAGTCGGTCCAGAATGCGCATCAAAATTATGCAGCCGTTAAGGCAATACTTCAGAAAAATAACCTTTGTTATGCCATGTTATATCCAGTACGATTACGCATTGAACTGGAGGGCAAGCATCACATGTTCACCTCTCCTACTAGGACTGCATCCTTCTGCAAGCTACGCCAACTTGGGAAAATCGACGCATAATTGCCCAAATTCGGTGCACTCTGCCCCACTTTGCCGCAGGACTTCCGGGAGGGGAGGGGGGGGGGGGGGGGGTCACTCGAGTTGAAGCTTCCCTCCAGACAAAGCGGACAAAATTCTTGTTCTATGGAACTGGACTGATTATACTGCTCTAGGATATTAAACGTTTATTTTAGCATGGACTGCTTTTATATGTTGCATTTAACACCCTTCAGCTATGTACATTTTCCCCACTTGGAGCGTTGCGGCAATCCAATGGCATATGCCAATATAGTTACCTGTTGTGGGGTATTATTGTTTTTGGAGATTCACTGGGGACTATTCACCGGAGTGGTTGGGGGGAAACTGGGTTGGATTGTTTATGTTGTGTGCTATCACAGCTACTATTGACCTTTCCACTCTGCGGTAAGACTGTAACTCACCTAGCTGGTCAAATACTTCACTGTATTACGCCACATTACTCATACATATGTGGCGACACTCACGTGTGTGACTTGGAACATTAGGGGCCTGAACAACCATAACAAAGGGAAGCTGGTACTTCGTATCATGTTAGGCATGGCATAAAGCTGGCATTTCTTCAAGAAAAACACCTAGCGCCTCACCCGGATCACTCCTATGCTGTACAATGGGGCCAACACATTTTGCATATTACATCTCCTATTCCTGTGGGGTATCTATTTTGATCCATTAGAGTGTCCCTTTTAAATGCTGCGCTGTTGATTCGGATCCAGAGGGGTGCGACTTATTGGTATGGGGAGACCTGGTGGGGGTTCCGGTTTTATTCGCTAATATTTATGCTCCAAGTGTTGATTCCCCAGACTTCTTCTCCAACCTTCAGGTTTGACTGGACTGCATGATGACAGACCATATTCCTGGGTGGAGAATATTAACACTGCTTGCAGTGCCTTATTGGCCACAACGGACTCCGCTGGTGTAACCAAACCACCTCCATTAGTACGTGAAGTGTAGTTTCTAACTATCGGCTGCACTGCGCACTCACCCACATGCATCCCATTTTACTCGTCTGCGCATAACACGTGGACACGCCTAGACCACTGGTACCTCCCCCCTCTTTACTTCTGTGGCTAACTGGGTGCAGGGGAGGTTGAAAATATCAGTCAGACCACTCTCCTGTTGTGGCCAAACTCAGTATATCTACCACTCCGTTATCCAGGAACTGGCGTTTCCCAGTTAATGCACTGCACAATGACATATTTTGTGCTTAGATTCGGGAGGCTATTATGGACTACTTTACATTGAACACTGGATCAGTCCAGCGCTATTCCACATTGTGGGAAATCTCCAAGGCTTACATAAGAGGTGTCTGTATAGCCAAGCATGCTGGCGTCCGACCTATTGGGTGTATCTTGCCAGAGTGGAGAACCAAGTTTACTGATCTTGATAGCCAGACTCTCACGCAAGCCGAAAACATTCATGATTGCGCAACTGGAGTCAGAAGTCTAACAGATTGTCGCTACCCACCTTGTTCTCATCATGGATAAAGTCATTTCCCATATGCAATCTGGGTTTGTTCCTCATCGTTCAACTGTGATTAATCACCGCAAAAATGGTGCGTATGTTAATCAAATCTCTCCAGGCATGCAGCAGTGCTCTTGGATGCAGAAAAAAAGCATTTGATTCTCTTGAATGGATCCCATGCCATCCTAGCAAAGCTGGGAATACCAGAGGGATTCAGAGACTTAATTAGGTTACTCTATTCAGCCCCTACAGCAAAGCAGTGCATAAATGGAACCCTCACAGAATCATTTTCCCTTACGAGGGCACCAGGCAGGGATGCACGGTGTCTCCATTGATGTTTATTATAGCTATTGGTCCACTGGTGCGCTACTTACAGGAATGCACCTAGCTCAGGGATTAAGATTTCACAGAGGCACTCTTTTAGCTTCCTTATACGCTGATGACTTTCTCTTGCTTGTCCGTCACCCTTCCATCAATCTTCCTCCCCTTATTAGGGAGGGGATATGATTTGGTACTTTCTCTGCTCTGGCCATAAACCGGAGCAAATCGGAATTGTTTCTGCTAACTGATACGACTCCCTGCCCCCTTGACTATCCGCCGCAATACTACGGAGACTTGCACAAATATCTTGGCATTTATCTGCATGGAAATAGTGCTAAAGTGGTCTGTTTAAATTACGGCCCAGAGATTGATAAATTTACATCCCAGATAGAGCGCTGGATTAAACTCCCTCTCCATGGCCGGTAGGATACCCATTATTAAAACGGCAGTCCTTCTCCGCTTTTTATATCCATTTCTCAACATTCCGACTGCTCTATACAATAGTTTTTATGATACTCTTTGTAGCCTGCTCACAAAACTCATATGGGCTGGCCAGCGCCCCCAGGTGCGATGGGACACGTTGACTCTTCCGAACTAGCGCAGAGAATTTTCAGTGCCTGGTTTTTGTCTTATTATTCAGCAGCCCATGCACACTGCATATTTTTGGTACCACACTTCAATATCAGAAACCTGAGCATGTGCAGGCTCTTCCTTTTTCCCCTCTCCTAGCTTTTGCCACATGGCTCTCAGGACCAAAGCTGAAATCCAGACAGTCACCACCACATGCTGCGCATGGTTCAAGCTGCTTCATTATCTAGGCCATGACCTGCTCTACTATCCCCCCACCTTCTCCTATTAGGGAACCCATGGCTTTCGATTACACTGGAGCAGTTAACCCACACTGAGTGTTGACCGCCCGTCTTCATATGATAGGGGACATCTTTAGTGAGGCTACATTGAAAATGGTGACTGCGTTGAATGAAGGACTCTACAACGTACCTAGTTTTATCCTACATCGCTTATATAGTACCCTACGCTGCCTATCCACCCACATGAACCAACTGAATTCACTCAGCTCTAATTATTGTGGCCCCCGTCATAGCACACACTTGATATCCGACTCTACAGCGCCTCCCTCAGGCTACAGCCCGTGGGGGAATGAGAAATCCAGATCCGCATGGGAGCGCGACTTGGGGTGTCCTCTGTCAGATAAACAATGTTACTATTGCTGGGCACAGACTCATCTTATCACCAAAAATCAGAGGCAAACTACTACACTACAGACACCTCCACCGCACTTAACACAGCAAAGGCTTGCCAAATTAGACCAAGCCCAATCGCATTCCTGTCCAAAATGCTCAGCTGAGAGTGCAGACTCAGTTCACTCAGCTTGGACCTGCCCACCAATTACCACATTCTGGGACTCCACGCATACCATCCTTACACAAAAGACAGGGCCTCAGCTCACGCCTAGCCCACTCTTGGCATTATTGGGCTGTGTTAAGTCATGACATCAGTCTATCCGATGTTTGTCTCACTGGCCTTCCTCTTTGCAAAGCGACAGATCACACTCCACTGGGGCAGCAATACAAGCACTACCAGGTCCGTATGGCTGCGTGACATGTCTTATTGTGACGCCACTAGTGAAATTTATGCAGTGCTACGGCCACTGTCTTCACGTCCCAAAGAAAACAAGATGCACATATAATTCTCTGGAGCCAGTTTTAAAATAAAATTAGAATTCCGTTTGAAGTTTACTCTTGTGCTGATACAAGAGTGTTTCCGGAAGAATCTTTCTGATAAGATGCTTCCAATTAAATCATAACATTTAAAATAATCTTTAGGGGTGTCTAAACATGGTGTAAGATGCTTTTCCCGTGAGCCCAGGACCCCAGAGGCCTTTATCCCTGCCAGCTACTGCATCAGGGCTTCCATCTCGCCTCCCTGGAAACATGCTAGTGACCGGATTGCCCCTGGGATCACGCGCATGCTCTGCCAGCTGCCTGGCATGCAGTCAGACAGCCTGGGCCATGTCACCTCTTACAGCGTGAGAGGAGACCTCACCACCACCATCTTCCCTGGTCCTTGGGGAACTTGCTGCCCCGGATCGCAGAGACTGCTCCAGCACCCGATCGGGCGCCCCACCTCCACACTAACTCACTGGCACTGAGAAGTGTGGCCACTGACTCCTCAATCCGATGGTCATTCGAGAGTTTGGGGGCCCAGGGTGAGCGGCACGTTGCTCCAGAGCTGGCACGGAGGCCTACTGCACAGCCCTGTAATCTGCTGTAGGCCTGACCAGTGCTGCCCTTCACCTGGGTGCAAAACAACAAAAACAAACAAACAAACAAACAAAAAAATAGGGACGGAATGCAGAACAATTCAAACTAACAATCAACTCCAGTGACAGATTTGGGGCTAAACCATCAGTTTTTTTGCTCGCCATAACATTCCATTCTGGACCAAACAATATGCAAATCAATCTTGACCCTGCTCCCAACAGGAACAGTCCAGCCTGAACTGCCAGGTCAGGTCCTCCTTCACCAGAAGCAAGCATCCTGGGACTGGTTGTGGTATAACCCCTCATCAGCCAGACTAGCTTGAATATGATGGCATAGCAAGCATGGGATCCACATCTGGGAATACCCTTCCCACATAGGGGGCAAATGTAAAAGCTGATGGCCGGAATGTGGAACAAATCAAACAAACATTCACCACAATCACAGATCTGGGTTTAATCCATCAGTTTTTTTTGGGTAGCCATGACTTTCCATGCAATTCGTCTGGAGCCACACCTGCTATATGGAGATCTCTCTGGACCCAGAACTCACCTGACTGCGAGACCTTTGAGCCAGCCCCTGAGGGTAGTGATGATTTGTGTGTGACTGGGGTAAGCTGGGCCCGCGCATGACATTGCCCCTGCCCCCTACATTTAACAGAGCTGCTCACTAAGACCTGGTGCTGGGAGTCCAAGAACGACCCAGGGCCCTATCCTGAACCCCCACAGAGAGCTACAAGACAATGAGTGGCTGTGTGGGGCAAAAAGCTGTGCCTCCCTGGTTGATTCTCTGCTGCCTCCCTCCTTGCACATCACTAGAAGCTTGCCCTGGTTGCCAGTGTGACCCGTTTGAACTGATGGGGGCCCCACTGCTAAATCTGCGCACTGCTCACCTGGACTGGGAGCCCTCTTGGCCCTGCAGATATAGGCCTGCCGTCACAAGGGCCTCCAGGTTGACACCAAACACCCTGTAATTGGCCCTGTTGGTGCTGGAACATGGGGTTCGCACCCAGTGGTTGATACCTGGTGGTGGTTCCGGCATGCAACAAACACTGCATTTTGACTGGAAGCAATAGTGAGAGGCTCCCCCAGCACCCCCCCCCCCACCGACTAGTGGGGTGCTGGGGCGACCCATACACTCACAAACTTCAACATCACCCATGGTGTGTATCGGATTGGGCCTACTTGGCTGTCCTAGCCTGGAGCTTTGGGTGACAGTGGTCTCCACGCCCTGCCTCGTGACTTCCGTTGACAGGACCTTACTTACCCACTCATACCCCCAGGCCTACCACCTGGGGCTGCCATGGCCTGTGCTTCTATGGGCTGCTCAAGGGGCGCTCCCCCTGCAACCACACCCCCCCAAAACTGTCAGCACCCTGTCATGCCCCAAGGCAAATCCACCAGAGAAACGCCTGGAGCCGCAACTAATGACATCTCGCTCACCTCCCCATGGCACAAGTCGAATTTGCCGACCATAGATGCCACAATTGTGACGGAGGCTCTGCCAGTGCCCCCCTTGTTGCCCCCCCCTCCCCCCCCCCTCACCCAGACCTACATAGATAACTTCCACAGTGAGCTGAGATAGGCTCTCTCAAAAGAGGGATTCAAACCCTGCAATCACAAGGTGAAACACTACTTCAATGGCCTGGGTGAGAGTCAACAATGTGGAACAAACATTAGGCTTCCAGCCGGAAGACCTGGATGCCCTCTGTTGCAGGGTATCAATCTTGAAAGACCAACAAATTGACCTCCGATTGAAGCATGAAGATGTTGAAAACAGCTGGAGGAACAATATCCACATCAGGGACATCCCAAAGGGAAAGGAGGGCCCAGATATAATTTCCTTCATAGCGGTTCTGTTGCATGCCATCCGGGGAGAACCAGACCTCCCCTCCCATGCTGGATAGAGCACACAGGGTTGCAGGAACGCCAGGGCACCCCGATCTCCCACAGGACATCCTCACACTAGTACACTTCTAGGACAAAAAGGAGGCCATTCTGCAGGCCTCTTGGATAAACACAGAGGGTGGTAAGGGGGGGCGGCATACAATTCAAATTTTTTGGGATTTTACACCCTAAGGCGCCGCAGGGACTTCCATCCCATCAACAAGCTGCAGGAGCTCAATGTCCGCTATCAATGGGGCAGCCCATTTGCTCTCATCTAAGTGGGAAGAAAAGTGAAGAATCCTTCCACCACTGAGAGAAGCTCAACACCTCCTGAACATCCAGCCAGCCTCTTGGGGAGAGCCTGTCGACCCCCAGTACCCTGGATTGGCAGATCCAGCAACTCTCCTGTTCTACAGTGCCCTCCCAAAACACCTCTAAATGAAGCAGGGATCGCTAGTCACCTGAAGCCAAGATGACACTATACAGTACTTGCAAAAACTGGAGGCGTTCTCTACTCCCCCCCCCCACCATCACCCATGCCTCTAACACTGACTAAGATGTGTCACGCCCTCACAAGGGTGGCAATTGACAGCCACCTGAAGCACACCACACCCATGGCCTGCTCAGACACTTGAAGGACGGCTTCTCCGGTCGCCCTGGGAGGGGGCGAGGGAACTTGTTGGTGCCTGCCCTATTCACTAACTGTCTCTTGGTCAGGGGCGAGTGAGGCCCGGCACTGCAGGCTGACCTTCCTCAGCCAGGAAAGTGGATATGGATACCGCCAGTTTGTCTGTTCTATTCGGACCCTGACCATTGTGGGCAGAGGTGGGGGGGTTCAGACCTACACTTGCCGCCAGCCTGTCCCTTGAATCCAGTTTTTTTGTTGTGGGGGGGGGGGGATGATGATGATTTCCCCTGGTCGGCTGGCACTGCCATGCACTGGCCCTCTATACCTCTTGTTCAACTGCTTAGGCCCAGTTGGCCTGATGTTATGGTTTTACTGAAAGTGTATTTCTCATTTAGGCTGCATGCCACCCTGGATACACACCTCCTCCCCGGTTGACACATTACACTACTCTTACCGACCAGCTTGAAATGGATTACTTTTCGCAGCCCTATTCCTTCGGTCTACATACCGGTCTCACTACTTGGTCAAACCGTGGTCCATCCACTATTCGCAGAGTTCTACCCACCCTCCTTCCCTTCTTACTTCAGGCTGTTCACTCGCATGTGGTACTTGACCCTAACCACTAACTTCCCCCTATGTCCACAATCACTGGGTTTACATTTCTTACACTAAATGTGCAAGGGCTCAATTCACCTAATAGAAAGGAAACCGGTGTGGTAGTACCTCATCCAGCAGGATGCGGATGTAATTTTCTTGCATGAGACACATCTCCTCTAGCAAGACACCCAAGTATGGCACACGTCAAGTACCCCATCCATCTTTGGGTGTCTGCAACCTCCAAAACAGCTGGAGTTGCTTTCTTCTGCAAAACCTTCTGCGCAAAGCCCACGTGAGTGCTCTCTGCTTCCCAACCAGGTGCAAGATACTTTCCGCCGGTCCTTGCTTCAGGAACACCTGTCCCAGAAGGCTTGATATATAGCCCTGGGTGAGGATTTTCACCTGGTCTGGGCCTCATTACATTGGAGTGCGACCACCTTACAGGGAACCAGCGCCATGTTGGCAGCCCTCAAGCGCAAAACAGATCTGCGATTGGTAGATGCCTGGAAATACTGCCACCCTGATAAGAGGGCTTTTTCGTTCTTCTCCCACGTCCAGTCATATTCACACATTGACTGTTTTTTCCATCACTTACTCCCTGCTAAGAGACCTCAACTCCTCCCTCATCTGATATATTGATTGCTGACCACGCACACAAACTAACTCTGTATAGATGGGAGGCAGGCCTCTTCCCCTCCAACACTGGCGTCTTCCCCAGTCACTGCTAAGGGACCCAGTACACATTGCGGCACTCCACACTGCGATAAGCTACTTTGAACCCATCCCAGAGTATACACTGGGTGGGCGTTGGCCTCAAAGCTACCATCATGGGGGAGATTATTTCTATTTCCATCACCCAGGTGAGAAAGGCCAGGCTAGTGGAGATGAGTTTAACCACAGATCAAAGACCTGGAATGCCAGGACCATGCCAGCTGGTTCCAGCACACTAAACACTAGATGCCCTCCTGCAGGGTCAATTGTGGTCACGCAACATCAATAAGGTGGAATGTGCCTTCCTTGCGCTCTAACACAGGTACTGAGGGGAGTGGGGTGACTATCTTGGCATGCAAGCTTCAGCAGTAGTGGGCCTGTGCACACATACCAGGGATCCAGACAGTGCTGGGTGCCTGGGCCACCTCTGACATGGCTAAACAGGCCTTCCATGACTTCCATCAGGCTCGATATATTAGAGAGGAGGCCCCTCCCCAATGCCATTGCCAACTATTTGGCCAGGTGCCAATGGCACTGGCTTGATGCTACCCACACAGACCTGCTCGAAACCCCATCTCTTTGTAAGAGCTCCAGTGGGCCCTGAGGAGCCTTCCCTTTGGTAAGACCCCTGGGCCAGACAGACTGCCTGTAGCTTATTGTGAATTCCTCCTGCAACTGCAAGACCAGCTATTAGCTCTATTTAACACCTTGACAGCTGCTTCGGGGCGCACCCTGACTATGTCCAAAGCAGATCCCGAAACCTGGCAAGAAGGTCGTTCTGTGCCTCATACCGCCCTCTAGTGCTTCTGAATATCAAATCAAAACTGTATACTAAAATGTTAGCTAATAGACCAGGGCCATATCTCCTGTGTCTTATTGATCCAGACCAGGTTGGCTTTATCCACAACTAGAGAGGGAAGGGGTGGGAAGGAGGGGGGGGGGGGAGGGGGGGGGGGGGAGCTTGAGCGTGGACAATGTCTGCCACCTGGCCCATCTAGTAAAGAAAGTCTGACACACAGTCCCAGCCTGCCTACTCTCGCTTGATGCAGAGAAGGAGTTTGATAGGGTCAGTTGTCACTAGACAAGACTATGCCCGGAGATGGACAGGATTGTGGCTGGCCTTCTACACCTCCCCTACTGTGAGAATTCGAGTCAATGGAGGTCTGTTTGAGGCCATCTATCTGTGCAGGGTCACTAGACCGGGCTGCCCCCCCTCTCACCCCTCCTGTTCATCCTAGATGTAGGGCCCGTGGCAGCTGTCATTTGACAAACCGAGGATATAGTGGGGAGAACCTTTTGCAGATGAGCCCACAAGGTCACCGTATTTGCAGACAGCCTACTTACTGATAACTCTTGCCCAGCCAGAGAAATCTCTCCCAGCACTTGTTCACATACTCAGTCCTTCTGGGGAAGTCTCTGGCTTAAAGATCAACCAGACCAAGTCCCAGGCTCTGAACTTAACTATTCTCTCCCCTCCCCTTAACAGACCTGGCAGCAGTCCACCACAACCTTCCAGTGGGCCCCTAGATACATCCAATACTTGGGCCTCCACTTCACTCCAACCCTAGCAACTTGGACAATGGCCAACTGGCCTCAATGTCGAAACTCCACCTTGGAGGACCTTGCCGATTGAAACCCCTCCAGGTTTCATGGTTAGGACGTTTAAATGCAGGCACAAAGTCCCTGATGCCAAAAATACTATATACATTTCTTGCAATGCCTACCTACGCAGACTTGCCAGGACGAAATCCTGCACCACCAACGAGACGTTCGCTCCTTTATATGGTGGTGGCTGGAGAGGGTTTAGGGGGTGTGGGGAGTGCTCTCGCTTCTCCAATACAGTGCTGACGCTCACTCGTTACCTGGGAGGGTTGGGATGTCCTAACCTCCGAGTATTACAGGGCCGCACACCTCCACTTTGTCACAGAATGGGTGGTATGTGAAAGCGGCAAGCATTGGTTGCATATGGACAGTGCTGTTGCCTGTCACACCCTCTGGGACATAACATGGTTCCCTAGACAAGCAAGGCATCAAAGAGCCTACATTGCTAGTCCTAGAAATATGGGGCAAAAAACTGCAGTAAAATGAGGCCTTACTTCCTTTCCTTCACCCAACACCCCTCAATCCCAACTCTGACTCTGAGCTGCAACCCCATTCATGAAGCCACGAGAGGGCGATTGTCACACTCTTAGCGACCTCTTTGAGGGAAACTCCTTCAAGTCATTCAAATAATATTGCCAGATGTTCCGGCTCTCTGTCCTCCAGATTGCAATATTATCAACTTTGCCACTGGGCCCTCATCCCATCCAATGCACAGTGGGCCATCCACAAACTGATGACTTGAGGCCTTTGTTAGGTCATTCAACAGGTCCCATAGGCTCATTTCGCACACATACCAGGTCTTCCAACATTTCCTCCTTCTCCCCCTCCTCAAAATCATTACCAATCACAATGGCACGCAGACATTGGGGATCAGCTACCCACAAATCAATGGGAGTGCTTATGGTACAATATCCTGCGGATCACGAAAAGCATAACCAGGGCTAGGGGGGGGGTGGGGGGGGGAGAGGGGGGGGAAGAGTTGTTGACAGGGGCATAACTTGCTGGTACCTTACACACTTACCTGACCCCATGTGTTGGCATTGTTCCTCAGCATCTGAAAACTTTCTACACATATAGTGGTCATGTCACGGCATTACCAGAAATCCTTAGCCATATTAAGAGGACAATAGGCTATTCGTTCCGGAATTCATACTCTATTGTTACTTGGTATTCAACCTCAACTCCTGCAGGCCATGACATGTGGAGTGGCACTTAATCTCCCACATGACGGAAGCGGCCAAGCACCTTATTAAATTGCACTGGAAACAACCTGCTGGCCCGCACAACCCCCAATCCTCACCCCCCTTATGGGTGTAAGCATACTACACCATGAGAAAGCAAAGCACCATGGAGAGATCAATAAATTGAGGGTGGGGAGAATAGGTATGACTAGGTAGGGAGGCTGAGGTTTACGTGGGAGTCTGAGTATAAGGCTCAAAAATCATACCTCTAGACTGACCAATAACTACTTTGTTGAACTTAATCAGCAACACAGTTCATCTGTGTTAATTTGTAGCAGTGGAAGTGATGGCGTGGAAACAGGATAGATACTATATAAAAACAAACCTAAATCTGGTTATTATGGCTCTTTGTTTACAGTTCCTCTCTTCTGGTAATGAAGCAGAGATTTTAACCAAATGATTTCTTCAACTAGAAACTATCTATATTACAACCATGCTGCAACAAGGTTGTTTGTGAGCACCATTGTGTGTTATAGGGCATTTAGATCTACTTTTATCAGATTGTTGGAAATGGCCCTCAGTACAGGGTCACTGTAAAGAAATGGCTCCCTGTTGCAGTTACCCCCCACTTTTTGCCTGATACTGATGCTGACTTGACTGAGAAGTGTGCTGGGACCCTGCTAACCAGGCCCCAGCACCAGTGTTCTTTCACCTAAAATGTACTTTTGATTCCACAATTGTCACACCCTGGCATCCAGATAAGTCCCTTGTAACTGGTACCTCTGGTACCAAGGGCCCTGATGCCAGGGAAGGTCTAAGGGCTGCAGCATGTATTATGCCACCCTAGAGACCCCTCACTCAGCACAGACACACTGCTTACCAGCTTGTGTGTGCTAGTGAGAACAAAATGAGTAAGTCGACATGGCACTCCCCTCAGGGTGCCATGCCAGCCTCTCACTGCCTATGCAGTATAGGTAAGACACCCCTCTAGCAGGCCTTACAGCCCTAAGGCAGGGTGCACTATACCATAGGTGAGGGTACCAGTGCATGAGAACTGTGCCCCTACAGTGTCTAAGCAAAACCTTAGACATTGTAAGTGCAGGGTAGCCATAAGAGTATATGGTCTGGGAGTCTGTTTTACACGAACTCCACAGCACCATAATGGCTACACTGAAAACTGGGAAGTTTGGTATCAAACTTCTCAGCACAATAAATGCACACTGATGCCAGTGTACATTTTATTGTAAAATACACCACAGAGGGCACCTTAGAGGTGCCCCCTGAAACTTAACCGACTATCTATGTAGGCTGACTGGTTCCAGCCGCCTGCCACACTAGAGACATGTTGCTGGCCCCATGGGGAGAGTGCCTTTGTCACTCTGAGGCCAGTAGCAAAGCCTGCACTGGGTGGAGATGCTAATACCTCCCCCAGGCAGGAGCTGTAACACCTGGCGGTGAGCCTCAAAGGCTCACCCCTTTGTCACAGCACCGCAGGACACTCCAGCTAGTGGAGTTGCCCGCCCCCTCCGGCCCCGGCCCCCACTTTTGGCGGCAAGGCCGGAGAAAATAATGAGAATAAAAAGGAGGAGTCACTGGCCAGTCAGGACAGCCCCTAAGGTGTCCTGAGCTGAGGTGACTAACTTTTAGAAATCCTCCATCTTGCAGATGGAGGATTCCCCCAATAGGATTAGGGATGTGACCCCCCTCCCCTTGGGAGGAGGCACAAAGAGGGTGTACCCACCCTCAGGGCTAGTAGCCATTGGCTACTAACCCCCCAGACCTAAACACGCCCTTAAATTTAGTATTTAAGGGCTTCCCTGAACCTAAAGATTTAGATTCCTGCAACTACAAGAAGAAGGACTGCCGAGCTGACAAACCCCTGCAGAGGAAGAACAGAAGACACCAACTGCCTTGGCCCCAGACTTACCGGCCTGTCTCCTGCCTTCCAAAGAAACCTGCTCCAGCGACGCTTTCCAAGGGACCAGCGACCTCTGAATCCTCTGAGGACTGCCCTGCTTCGAAAAAGACAAGAAACTCCCGAGGACAGCGGCACTGCTCCAAAAGAACTGCAACTTTGTTACAAGGAGCAGATTTAAAGACCCCTGCAACTCCCCGCAAGAAGCGTGAGACTTGCAACACTGCACCCGGCGACCCCGACTCGACTGGTGGAGAACAACCAACTCAGGGAGGACCCTCCGGCGACTCTACGACCGTGAGTAACCAAAGTTGTCCCCCCTGAGCCCCCCCAGCGACACCTGCAGAGGGAATCCCCAGGCTCCCCCCGCCCGCGACTGTCTGAACTCCATTTCCCGACGGCTGGCAAAGACCCTGCACCCGCAGCCCCCAGCCCCTAAAGAAACGGAACTTCTGTGCAGGAGTGACCCCCAGGAGGCCCTCTCCCTTGCCCAGGTGGTGGCTACCCCGAGGAGCCCCCCCCCTTGCCTGCATCGCTGAAGAGACCCCTTGGTCTCCCTTTGAAACCTGAAGGAAACCCGACGCGTGTTTGCACACTGCACCCGGCCGCCCCCGCGCTGCTGAGGGTGTACTTTCTGTGCTACTTTGTGTCCCCCCCGGTGCCCTACAAAACCCCCCTGGTCTGCCCTCCGAAGACGCGGGTACCTACCTGCTGGCAGACTGGAACCGGGGCACCCCCTTCTCTCCATTATAGCCTATGTGTTTTGGGCACCTCTTTGACCTTTGCACCTGACCGGCCCTGAGCTGCTGGTGTGATAACTTTGGGGTTGCTCTGAACCCCCAACGGTGGGCTACCTTGGACCAAAAACTCAAACCTGTAAGTGACTTACTTACCTGTGAAAACTAACAATAACTTACCTCCCCCAGGAACTGTGAAAATTGCACTGTGTCCACTTTTAAAACAGCTTATTGTGTTTTATGTAAAAAGTATACATGCTAAAGTAATGATTCAAAGTTCCTAGAGTACTTACCTGCAATACCTTTCAAAAGAGCTATTACATGTAAAATTTGAACCTGTGGTTCTTAAAATAAACTAAGAAAATATATTTTTGTATAACAAAACCTATTGGCTGGATTTGTCTCTGAGTGTGTGTACCTCATTTATTGTCTATGTGTATGTACAACAAATGCTTAACACTACTCCTTGGATAAGCCTACTGCTCGACCACACTACCACAAAATAGAGCATTAGTATTATCTCTTTTTACCACTATTTTACCTCTAAGGGGAACCCTTGGACTGTGCATGCTATTCCTTACTTTGAAATAGCACATACAGAGCCAACTTCCTACAGTCACCCACAAACTTTTTGCCTTACTCCTATTTGTGCTGGATTTTTGCATTGTTTGCCTAAGAACTCTGCGCACGTTATCACTGTTAACCAGTACTAAAGTGCTTGCGCTCACTCCCTAAAAATGCTAAAATTGGCTTAAACTAATATTGGCATATTTGATTTACTACAAGTCCCTTGTAGAGTGGTATACCATATATCCATGGCCTGTAAATTAAAAGCTACCAGTAGGCCTGCAGAACTTATTGTGCCACCCACTTACCCCTCCAAAACATGCCCTAGGCTTGCTATTGCAGCCTGCATGCAATGTCACACTGCCACGTCGACTTGGGAGTTTAAAGGTTGGCAAGGGGTTTAAAATGCCATGTTATGACATATGAGTCACCCCTAAGGTTGCCCTAGGAAGGCCACAGGGCAGGGCGCTGTGTAATTAAAATGTAGGACATATAACTGTAGGTTTAACATGTCCTGGTAGGGAAAGACCCAAATTCCTTTTTCACTACTGTGAGGACTGCTCCTCCCACAGGATAACTTTGGGGATTCCTTATTACATTTAATAAGGCGTAAGTCTTACATGAGAGTAGGAAGATGTGTCATGTTAAGTATTTAAGAGGGTTTATAATTACAAGTTTGTAGGTACCAAAGTCAGATTTATCACTCCAATTTTGAAAATGCCACTTTTAGCAAGTTGGCATTTCCTACCCTTTGTACCTGCAACCTGTCTTGGGTCACATTACTGGGTGTAGCTTATGACTGCATTCCTCCCAGAGAGAAACAGTGTTATCAGCAGAGCCTGAATTAATCATTAACTGGCTTCATGGGGATGGGGGAGCACATTTGCACCTGAATAGGCTGTGCCCCCCCCCCCCCAATCTCCTCAGAATAGGTCTAACAACCCTGTATTGTCACTGCAGTCAGCTTGGAGCCAGGAGAACTGAGGCAGAAAACTCAGAACTTCATAGAACCTTTCTGGAAACTTCCTACCCTCTACAAGAAGGGCATCAGCATATAAAAAAGCAGGGCTCTCAGACCCACTCTTCAGTTCACTACTAAACCGGCAGAAGGACTCAGGACTGCCTGCTGCTGTGACCTGCCACACTGCTGCTGTACCTGGAAGAACTGCTCTGCTGCATGAAGCCTACCTTAAAATCCAGCTGTTAAGCCCTGCATCTACATCTGCACTCAAGCCTGCCAGAAGTGACCCCAAGGGCTATTTTGCTGGCCTCCTGTTCAGAGCCATAGAGGCATAACATGCTAGCTCCATCTTGAACCTGCACCTGGACCCAGCCTGAGTGAGTCCTGAACCACCAACAGTTCTCCATGCATTCCTAGACCCTTGGCTGTGGTGACAAGATGTCGTGGTTGGAGCATTTATCTTTTACACACTATTTTGAACCTTAAATACTTTTAAAAACACTCATACCTCTTGTTGTCCAGATTGGATATTTGCTTTTTTGGTGTCAAATTTGTTACAATTTACTCTAATTTTTTCTGTTTGTTTTTTTCCCAATTCATTACTGTGTGTATGTTGCATAAATACTTTGCAAGTTGCCTCAAGCTCAGCATGACTGCTTTTTGTGCCAAGCTACCCAGGGTTAAGCACAGGTTCATTAAGTAACTGATTTGCCTTGCAAATGATTGTGGCCGTTGCTTGACCAGGGTTCACACACCTGTCTGCCAACAACCCAATTTCACACACAAATGTTCTAAGAAGAAATTATCAACGTTTTTGATCTGGAGGCTCAATCAGCATCAAACACCTGTTAAGGCGGTTCATCTTTTCCATGCCCAAATGAAGACATTTACATTTAACAAATAAAAAGAAAAACCTCAAAATATTACCTTTTATTAAAAGTTTTTAAAAAAAAAGAATCCTAGCATTTATCATCTTTATTCAAGAGTCCCAGATCTGGCACAGGAAAGTCACTTGCTAAATTCTAGGTCAGTCCCTAGTTTATACATTAAGGAACAGTTAAAGTTGAGAAACAGTGCCTATAAACTTGGGTCAGGAAATGCACCCACTTCACCTGAAATCAGGAAGTGCTACAGCAGGTGAAAAAACCCAGTTACACTACACCATGCAAGACTAGTGAGCATTACAATCTCTAAATCAAGAAATTTAACAAACAAAACGTTTACGTTAAAACAATAATATAATGAAATCATGTTGTTGTAATATTAAAAGGGAAATCACAATGATTCTGAAACAACCATCCTTCCACTAAAATTACCAACCTCCTCCTCAGCTGCAACACTCCTTTCAGGGGAAGAAAAAGTCAAATTACAACACTGCTTCAATGCTGCTTCAAAGCTATAGAGCCCAAATGACCAATGAATGCACAAACATTTTCTGACCAACCCATTAACCTGAGGATTTTTAGAAATTGCTGTTACTTTAGTCAATTACCCCTTCCATACCCCATCAGTTTTTTTGGCAAGCATGGTGTACACAATGCCAAGTGCTTAAGTAAAATCTTCTGTGTGCCTACATTGTAGAACCACTGGTCTGAGGGAACAAAATGTGACAACTCTAGTATCCTAGCAGTGTGACCTACACCATGGATTTTGAATGGGGTAAAGAACAGACTTCAGCTCGATGGACATGACTGGGCTGAAGCTATCAAATTTCTAGATCACCTGGCAAATACGTTTTGTTTTTACTAAATAAACATGTACCTCAGAATAGAACAAGCCAGTGCCATCAACAAAAACATTCAACTGGGCTACACTGCAGGGGAACTAGTTGTGCAGAGACCTACATGGCAAATTTGTGGAACAGTCACCAAGAACTGGGAAAAACACCCAAACCGAGAAACTGACTCTGTATTGGGGATGATGATGATCTGATAAGTGTCTAACAATGCAGGTGTTCCAAAACGATCTACTTTACTATGTAGTACAGTAGCATGTACTGGAACACTGTCACTCACCCTGCTGGATATGCAACAAGGCCGCTCTTTGGGTCGCAGGCTAGTCCTCTTCCTCCAGAAACAGTAATGCCCAGAACCTTTTCCAAGGTCACCTAGGACAGAAAATACATAGTGTTACAATTTCTTACCAATAGCTAAGATTGCAAGCATGTTTGTAGGACAAAAAGAACACTGGTGGGGGGAGGGTGCAATAGGTACAAATTAATGAGCACAGTTGAAGAAGTTTGTGTATTGTTTAACACTGGATACCAGAAGACAATACACTCAAAGAAAACCGCTTTGTTGAAGAGGTGCTAAATTTCTTCCTGAAGTGCTAATACATTCATGAGTCTTACGTGGTCTTTCAAGACCATTCCACAGATACAGATCTTTATCAGAGGGCAATCTCTTTTGAGCACTTTGATGAGGAGTGTCTGCGCTTACTGCTGGTAAATCCATGTCTCAAGATCAGCCAGGAGGGCCTGTGTGGTGTTCTCTCCTCACATTAAGGACCAGGAAGATGGCCTGTGGAAAGCCCTTTTAAAGAAATAGTTCTAGTCATTGCACAGCAGCCTACTAAAAAGTCACAATATGAATGTTTATTACAAATAATATTCCATAGTTTTCCATGTAAACATGTTTATGCCACTTAAGAGTAACCAGTGAACAACATCCTAGATAATGTCCTACCCACAACAGTTCTTCAGTGTAGGATATCCTACACTACACCCCCTCCTCAAGCAGCCAACTGCTCCCTAAACTCATTCTTCTACCCATGTATTTTAGGCGACTAGTTCCCTATGGTCTCACCTGGTTAAGTTGCAGGGAGATAAAGCCTGCCTGCATACTGGATAAGAGCAGTTCATCCACTTTGTTTGAATCCAGAGTTTAGGAAGCCGTAGCATTAGTGCTGTGATCAGGCCTATGATTATAACGTTCACATACAAGGGAACAGAATTGTGCTGCTCAAGACAGTAAATACCTGGGTAACCAATTTAGGCTATAAAGGACCACCTCAAAGCAGTCCCAGAGCAAATGTATTAAAATAGCAGTTGGGCACTTTGAAGTCATTTGATAGTGCTGCCAAAGATCCAGCTGCATCAGGAAACGTTGACAGGGATGCAACCATAGCAGAGTAGTTTGGAGTACAAGGGCCTACCACATGTGGAGCCCAGCCAGTACTCCACAACGCCTCCCAACAGAGGACTCCATGAAGTTCTGTAAAACAGCCACTGCAGTTGGATCCTGGCCAGGTCAAGCATTAGCTGTGAAGCGAGCTGCAAGATGGCGGTGTTGTGCTGCCTAGGATCCAGCGGTGGTGAAGCACTTGACAAGGGTGGCTAGGATTCAATTTTAGTTGGGATCTTCAAGTGCGACCTAACAAAGCAACACTTATCATTGTGCAATGCAAGAGTTCATTAAAATCCTGCATCTTTATGCAGGTCATAGCCCACTGTTAAACACCACAATGACAAGGAAATAAAGGAATAAATGTAGATTTAGCAGGAAAGACAATCCAAGGTCCCTATACAACAAATCTTTCTGTAGTACTGGTGTGTCCCCATTTGTAAGCAAAGTGTAAACTGCATGAGTCGGGCCAACAGTGGATTATCCCTGCTCAGCTAGAGGCAGCAACTGATCAGGGGGAATTGGTTATGCCTCGTACAACCACCAGGAAAGTCCTCTGGGCAGAGAAGAATTTGTAGCACTGCCACTTCTCCGGTTACCATGTGCACTTAGATGAATATATTTGGGAACCATTTTCAAAGGGTGAACAGCAGGATTTCAGCTTCTAGATTTAACCCAAACGCTGCAAACTGATGCGTCAATGTTGCAGCAGCACAACATTGAGCCCTTTGCATACCACTAGATGAGTCTCTCGGGGCTCACACACTAATTTCTTTGTTATGCTAATAAGAGTGCTTAAGTAGCAGCTCACTCCTTTACATCCGTTGTTAACACGGATAGAGAACGGCATCTGTTTAGGATGCTAGTAACGTCTGTCCTACCTTATAAGTTATTATAAATAATTGGAGCCCATCGGACAGGCACAATGGATAAGGGCAGCCTATTCATCATAGTACAGCACCATAATACCCCCTCAGCGTACGCGTGCGGCATTAAGGGTGGGCGGGTGACACATCCCATCTTAAAACAAGGGCACATTGAGTTCTACGCCTTTGAGTGATCTGTAAAAAGAGGCCGTTATCTTACCACAACTTTGATGTGGTGAAATAGAGAGGAACAGAACGCATGAACGGTGAACATGCAGCTGAAAGTTAAGCAGGATAAATCAACTTCTTGTAAACAAAGGCAATGTCTGCAGATGGGACCACCTTTCTTCTGACATTCTTGGGTCAACGAAGTCAACCAAGTCTGAATCATCTAGGGACACGGATTGCCCGCCCTGGAGAAAGTTCAGCTTCCATAAGGCAACCAGGTGACCGCTAAACACACAAAGCGCATCTGCCATCTGGGCAGGACTGCAGCAGGCTACACACCCGTCCCCACATGCCGAGGAGTCCCGCTTCCCTGTTAGTCAATTGTTGTTCGAGCACAAATTGCTAATGCCCCATGTGCGCTACCTACATGGCAATGATCGGGGTGCCAAAAGGAGTAACCGGAGAGTGCCATCTAGGCAAAGGCTGTGAACAGTTCTATAATACGCCAGAACAAACTCGCGTTTGGCACTGGAGTTGTGGCCACTAAGCACATGCAAAACCAAATGTCCTCCAGCCTAGTAACCTTTCAAATGAAAGTTAGTGGGGAGGCACTCGTGCATTTGATAATTTACACTTTTTTTTTCCACAAGCCAGGAAAGCATTGCCCAAGAAATCACAAGGACTACTAAAACTATACCGAAAATTATAGATTTAAAGTCTGCCAAAAGTGTTCCAACTCTTGACTTTTCCACCAAGCTGTACTTACGGGGCATACTCAGAGAGGCTGGACCTCTTCAGCACCTGACCACGCAGCTATAGGTCGTATAAAGGGGGACGTGACCTTCACTGGTACCTAAAACACAATGTAAAACATGTACAACTCGTGCAGAATCACTCTTTCCATGTGCGAGAGGCAGAATACTGCAACAATGTCAACGGTTTCCATCATCAGTCCTTCCTTAGATAAACGTCTTAACCTCAGCAAACGTGAGCGGAAACCTGTGCAGGGCAGACAGTACAACCTGATGAATTCTCACAAAGCAAGATGCAGGGCTTCGTGAGGAAGTGACGGATGTGAGCAGGAGAAAGGGTAGTTTGTAGACAACAAAACAAGCAGGACAAAACGCCCATTCCGCGAAGAAGCCGTGTACACCCTAAAGAGGTCTTGTGTCAGGACAAGCTACTTCCTGCATCCCGATAAGGAGGAAGCACAAACAGGAACCGCAATGGGATAAGCGGTGAATCACGGGCAGGGTGCAGGTCTACGCATGCGCAGCCGAGGCTCAGGCTGAAAACTTCCTAGAAACTTTTAAAACAACTATCCGTGGGAGAAGCTCTTGTGGCCTGTCTGCGCTCAAGCTATTCCCGCAAGCTGGAAAGAGGGGGGGAGAAGGATAAGCGACAGTGCCACTGTCCCCTCACCAACCACTTCCACAACGGCGCATCCTTGTCGACAAGTTCGTCCCTTTACCAAGACCCAGGGTTAGAGGCTGAGATGGACTACCGACAGGAAAACCTATATTTCAAGGGAGCCAAAAAAACTTTAAGCAAGCTCCATTAAGAAACTCAGCGGCTCACAGGCAGGGCATCCATATTTACGTGTGCACTCTTCCTTAATTTACCTTAAAAAGGATGAAAACACTAGTGACCGTAACGAGGTATGAACCTGTGACCAGGAACTTGGCTACAGATTTCCGTAGTATGAACATGGACCCACTGAGCTAACGCAATGGAAATATCTGCTGGTTTAGTGAAACGACTCGTAAAATAGATTAAGTTACAACTGCAGGAATCTGTACGCATTTACCAGGTCTCAGCATCCACCCAGTTCTGGAAAACTAGCACAGGAGATTGTGTTTTCTGCAATGCACTGTGCATAATCAGCAGGTCACAGATTTGAACACTAGGCCACTCAGTGAGTGCATGCACTGTAGCATAATATATATCCTACTGGCGGTTGCCAGTAAGTAGTTAGCAAAACAAATGCTTTACCTATGGTCCTTGCTAATAACTTTGGCACCGCTTGCCGAATCTTCACGAAATTTTCAAAACTAGTTTGCCAATCAGTTTAGCTGCTGTCTGAAAAGTTTTAGGGTGATTCATCAAGGGAGTGTGGGGAGGGAGGACTGAGTCCCAAAACACGTTTTCCCCATTTAGCTGCATAAAAGGGGTTTTAGACACTACTACAGCCCGAACCGCTGGACAGAATGACAACAAATTTGGCACAAAGCTAGATTTTGTTCCAGAAACATATTTTTATGATTTGGTGTAATTCTGTTCAGTAGTTTTGGAGTTTAATGGAAATAGATTTATGTACACCCAGAGACTGCTCCATAACCAAGATTTAAAAAAAAAAAAAAAAGTTCAGGATAGAGGTATCCTGACCCAAAGGACTGGTGGAAGGATCTTTTTGGGCAATATCTAGCCCATGAGGGGGGTCCCTCAATGTTTTCTGAGGCAAGTGAGGAGCCACCGATACTGGAGCTCTCAGCGTGGACCCCGTGTGAACATGTGACGGTCATGTAGATACCCATCCAGCAGTTATTCCAAGAACAGGGTTGTACCACCCGTGGCTAGCCTCATACATGGGAACCCATGCCAGTGAAAATCTCACAAGGGGGCAGCCTGCTTACCAGCAAACTGTTCAGCACTCTTTGCCAGAAGAGGTGCAGGAGTAGGCGCACTCACCCACATTCTGTAAATGGCACCAGTGGACGTACACTCCACTCTAAAGCTCGCCTTCCATGCTGCCTGATCCAGTATCAATGGAAAGTACACACGGTAGTTATCCTGCATAATGTTCCACAGGTATGGGGTGTCCTTCGAGAACAAGAACTACTCCCTGCGAGGCAGACTAAATTCTGCTGCACAACATTGCCCGTTTAACATTTTGTGCTCTCATTTTGTTCTACTTCACCCCCTCTCTGGCACCAAGGGGGTGCTTGTTCTAACTGCTGTAAATTAATCAGGTGGTCAGGCTCCGGGAATAAGTGACATAGCAAGGGTGTTGAAAAGTATTACGTGGTATCTATTCAAAGAGGCCACTGTGCATATCCGAAACTCTTGATTGAGGCCTTCTGGAAAGAATGCCCAGAGCGGAAAGCCATTAGTTGCAGGTTTCTGCCATATGTGCAAGCATGGGGCACTGGACACAGGAGACTGGCCTCGTCAGTTCTGCTGCGTTGAAGTTATATTTTCTATGCGGCAAGGGTGTGGCCAGATAATTAAAATACCTTTCACTTCGAACTGAAGCTCTTCCAGCACTAAGAATGTCACCCCGACCCTCCCCATAAGAGCAGTCTCCTCCATCAAAGCAACTAACCATTCATACTTCCCTCTACCTGTTGATATACACAATTCACCTTTACATTACATCATTCATTCCCTCATCTATCATTCAGTATTTCACCATTCCATATCCACACCTATGCAGCCACCTCCAATCATCCGTCCACTCAATCCCCATCCATCCTTTCACTCCATCCCTGAACTTCATCTCCCTCCCTTTCACTCAGCCATCCATCCATCCATCCTTCGAACCACTTACCCATCCACTCGTCCATCTATACCACCTTTCATCCATCCACCCTGTAACTCATCTATCCCTTTGTTCATTCATCCACTCACCATCCGTTTATCACATCAGGTCATCCTCCCTTTCACTCATCCCATCCACCCACCCTTTCACTCACTGCAACTTGTCAGACAAATGAGAGAAGACGCCCAAAAATAAGTCCATCCTGCTGTAGATTCTAAAGTTGGGGGTTCACAACGTCCCAGCATCCATCCTTTCACTCATGCATCGATTTATCCACTCTCATTCCATCATCCATCCTTTCCCTCCAGCCATACATCACTAATCCATCCTTTCTCATTATTCATCCACCCTTTCACTCACCTCTCCATTTACCCTTTCCATCATTCACCCTCCCTTTCATTTGTACATTCATCCATCCTTTCACTTATCCACGCACACATTTATCCTCCTTCCTTTCACCTCATCCATTCTTACCTCCATCTTTTAACTCAGTCATCCGTCCTTTTATTCAAACATATCCATCAGTCCTTTCACTCACTTAACTAACCACCCTCACTCAATGTATGAGCCTGTGTCATACAAGCTCCCTGCAGACTGAAAAGTCCCATCAAGAACTCTGCCCCATCTCTAGCTGCTTAAGTGGGGTTTCACGACATCCCTGCTGCACAATACCGTTAGATTTCCAAAGACTAAGCAGTCTGAAAACTAGTGTTGTAATAGATAGGCCACATCCGTGAGGCGGCCTAACGCCTACCGGCCTGCACTGCCATATTAGATTATGGTTACACTTTCTCTAGACACCAATGTTATCAGCAAAACAGAGAAAAATATTTTGAAGCTAGTTACCTTACAATGAGAACAAAATATCCAAATGTTTTGAGGAGTCTCATGTTACCCCTGAAAGCCTTGAAGTGAGCGGTCTCATTACCTGTTGGGTGGTCACTTTTCCTTTAGAGCAAGCATGATTTATCAGTGATGGTGGTCAGTAACCACATTCAGATGTCAGATCTGCTGACTGGTTCGAATACTTTCGAAGTTTAATGAAACAAAACAGTGGTGTTGGACCTGGATCTTTTTGCAGGTTTAGCCCCAAACATTTTGCCTTCCTCCTCCGATTTTTCTGACCGGTTTTTGTTGGCTTTAGGACTCTGGGCACTTAACCACTGCTAACCAGTGGTTAAGAGCATCTGCTCTGTCTAAAATGTATTGATTGGTTTCTCCATGATTAGCATATTTGATTTACCAGTAAATCCATGTTACAATGCACCCAGTGCCTGTAAATCAAATGCTACTAGTGGGCCTGCAGCATTGATTGTGCCACCCACGAGCAACCCTGCAAACAAGGCTCAGGCCTGTCATTGCAGTGTCTGAGTGCAGTTTTAAACTGCCATTTCGACCTGGTAAGTGCAACCTTTCGTTTTATGATGTATGTTACCCCTAAAGTAGGCCCAAGGTAGCCCCATGGGCAGGGTTTTTAAAAAGGTAGGACATGTACCGGAGAGTTTAACATGTCCTGCTAGTGAAATGCTGCTAATTTCAGATTTCACTATTGCAAAGCGTATCTCTTATGGAAACATGGGAAATATCTATTTTAGGTGTCATTTCCCATTGGGAGCAGATACGCATATGGAGTTGAGGGTCTCTGAACTACAACTTAAAAATACATCTTTTGGCTACGTTTTTTTTTTTAATTATTTGTAGGTGTTTGCTGGCCTTTGAAAAAGGACGGAAATGTTTGTTCTCTGCTGATGAAGGGATGAACCCAGAAACACGTGTCCAGAGATGCTTGAAAATAGAAGGCCTGAAATAATGAAAATGCCAAAGAATTCTCTGTAAGTTGCGGACTTTGTTACATTCCATAATGAGCTGCTGTGAGTGCAGGATAACTCGTTTTGGTACATATACACACACATATATAGATATATATATATACACACACACATATATATATATATATATATATACACACACACACATATATACATAACACATATATAGAGACACACACTTAACATTGTCTCTGAGACCAACACGACTGCACATGCCAAACTACTGGGGGGGGGGGGAGGGGGGGATAAATTAGGAGGGACAGGGATTTGCTTAGCTGTTTGACTCCCTTATGCTAACTAAGGTGAAGGTCCCTACTTGGACAGGGTGCAAACCACTGCCAACTAAAGACCCAATTTCTAACAAGTTGGTAAACAAATAGTCAAGAAGTTATTCACTTATGCAGTAAACGGTTCTACTGCATGAAGTCTTTTACACAAGGCGGTCACTTTTATCACAGCAAAGTAGATCATTTGGGACACTGATTATGATAGACCGAGTTGCTGTTAAGGTGAAGAGGTATAATCCACTCATTATCAAACATCCATCCATCGTGGATCACGTCTGCAGCAAAGAGCCACGTTCAGCAGGAGTGCCTCGGGATGCTAATTTATAAACACTCGGTCCCAGGCTCTGCGACATACAGTCAATAGGCTCCATTGAAAGGAACCGATTACCATGCCATGAAATGGGACTGAACTGCTGACAAGGTGCAATGTCTGATAAAAACAACCTCTGAAGATCTGATTTCATGGTCTGAAGAAACAGGAAATAGTCAATTAGAGAGAATTAAAGTGCAGTTGTGTCAGAGTCATTTACTGCTCAGTGCTCGCAATGTCGCCTTCACATTGCCCTTCAGGCTCTTTTAAAATGACCTATTTACATACAGCAGCTATCTGCCCTCCATCTCTAACCATTCTAAAGAGGCAATGGACTGAGATGCCCAGATACTGCAAGCAAAGGAACCCAGCAAACGAATTCGGTTACAACTAATGAGAATGTCAAAGAGCGGGAAGTTTCAGATTCACATTGTGAGGACATAGGTCTACAGGTCTTTCTGCCTACTATAGCTGTATGCGGTGTGAGAGGGGAGCCAAGCAGGGACGACTGTATAACCGATATTGGTTTTATAACAAGTTTCTATGTCAGATCAAGGCATGCTGTGAAATCGCCATTGTTTACGTGAACTGGCCAATGGACATCAAAGTCAAAAGTAACCAATTAATTGCACAGCAAACACGCGACGTCACGGGAACTCTGCTATATTACGACTGCAAATGAGGCGTGTTCCATTAGGAACCAGTACCACTACGTACCCTGAACTGTCCCTTACCGGTCTCCAATACCAAAAAAAAAAAAAAAAAGTTATTTACTAGAATGGACATCCTGCCACTCCTGGTGAGAACCATTACAAGTGCACTCATTACATTCCTCGTTAAAATCAGGTTATTTTCTGGCTGCAGAATATTCTTTGACTTCAACTGCATCCATATCTTGTGGCAACTGAAAAACTCATTTCTTTCCATCTTGTTTTATTGGTCTGTTGGCAGCATCCTGCCTGCATGAAATTCTTTCCTCAGCTATTCGCCTCTGTAGTAAGCAGACCTGGTGTGGTGGGTACCTAAGGTACTTACAACTTATACCAGGTCCAGTTAGCACCTATTAGAGAGGTGCAGGCAGTGTCTAGAAGCCAGGCTCTCTAGAGGTAGCTGTGGATGAGCAGCCAAGGCTTATCCAGGAGACGTGCAAAGCTCATGCAATACCACTGTAGTCACACAGCTCTTGCACACATGAAAGAAAACACTCAGTCATACAAAATAAAAGATACTTTATTTTAGTGACTATACCAAAAAGTACTAGAGAGTTAACCCTCCAATAAGAGGTAAGTAACACCAAATATATACACTAGTTATCAGCAATAGGCTTGGAAAGGGATACAAAACTGAGCAAATGCAGTTAGACAATAGTGACCGGGGGGGGGGAAGGGGGGGGCGTCCAAACCTTATATGTAAATAAATGAAATGCGAATACAGGATCCCCCACCTAGGTAAGTGGAATGTGTAGAGGGGAGCTGGGGATACTAGGAAACCCCAAAGTTAAGTAGCGCAGTGCCTCCTAGCAACCAGGAGGAAAAGGAGTAGATTACTAGATTTTCCCCAAGCCACACAAAAGGAAGAAAAAGAAAATGCAACACCCAGACAAGACTGCAAGAAACCAGCAGAGGATACCGGACAAGGAAGACCTGTGGAAGAAGGGGGGCAAGTCCAGGAGTTACAGAAGAGTCCAGGAGTAGGAGCTACTACCCACCTAGCTGTGGATGCAGGGGTTGGTTGACAGTGATGTCAAGGTCAGCACTGCAGCCTTTGAGTCAGTAAAGAGTTCCTGAAGGATGCAGAAGACGTCCCATGACACAGGAGTCGCAGAACAGCCCTTGCAGCACAACTGGAGAAGGATCCCACGCCGTAGGGGAACCACGCAGAGGGATGTGCATTGCAGGAGGGAGTGCTGGAGCTACACGTAGCCTGAAGATCCCTTGGAAGAGATGCAAATAAGCCTTGGCAGTTGCAAGAGACGTGGTGCCCGGGGGTACTGTCCTGCGTGGGAAGGCAAGGGATTAGGTCCACCAAAGTTGGACAGCTGGCAGACAGGACCAAGAGGACTACTCCGGACCACCACCGGTGATGCAGGATCCACACAGCTCCGGATGAGAGGAGATCCACACAACCAGTCATTGTTGCAGTAGGTACCTGCAGATGCAGGGAGTGACTCCTTCACTCCAAGGGAGATTCCTTCTTCCTTCTTGTGTAGACTGAAGACGTGCCACCCTCAGAGGATGCACAGCTGGGGAAATGTTACAGAAGCTGGAAAGAGCCATGGAAATTTTGCAAGAAGAGTCTTCTTTGTGGATGCAGATTGTTGGTTCCTGGAGGGTCCAGTCACAGTTCCACTGGCTAGAAGTCGAAGTAAGGTTGCAGAGGCTGCTGGAATCTTGCAAGTCAAAAATACGAGGACCCACCCAAAAGAGACTCTAAATAGCCCTGAAAGGGAGATTGGTTACCTAGCCAGGTGACTACCTATCAGAGGAGGCTCCGACGTCACCTGCGTGACTCAGATGCTCCCAGAGGTCCCGGTCACCCTTGGATTCAAGATGGCAGAACCCCGGGACCAACTGGAGGAGCTCTGGGCACCACCCCTGGGGTGGTGATGGACAGGTGAATGGTCACTCCCCTTTCCACTGTCCAGTTTCATGCCAGAGCAGGAACTGGATGTCCCTGAACAAGTGTGGACTGGTTTATGCACGGAGGACACCAAATGAGCTCTTCAACCATACTAGTGGCTTGAGGAGGCTACCTCTCCCAAGCCATGTAAACACTTATTTCCAAAGAGAGAGGGTGTTAAACCCCCCTCCCCCACAGGAAATGTTGTTCTGCCTTCCTGGGCAGAAGCAGCTTGGGCTGTCCGGAAAACCCCAGAAGGCTGGTAGGATCAATGCTGCTCCTCTAAGGAGCCCCCAGAGTACTTGGAATCATACTTTGAATACTGGCAACAGTATTTGGATATGATTCCAACATGTTTGATGCCAAACCTGCCTAGGTTTAGAGATACCATTATGTTGCAGGACATAGGTAAAGACCTATGTCCAGTACATGCATAACATGGCATCCCGCACTCACAAAGTCCAGGAAAATGGCACTGAGTTCGTGGGGACACCTCTGCTAGTGCAGGGGTGCCCTCACACACAGGTACTTGCACCCTGCCCTCAGGGCTAGAAGGGCCTGCCATAGGGGTGACTTGCAGTGACCTATAGTGAAAAAGGGTGCATGCACCCTTTTTTACGCAGGCTGCAATGGCAAGCCTGCTGAATACTTTGAATGGGCTCCCCATGGTTAGTATAATACATGCTGCAGCCCAGGATCCCCCTGGTACCCCAACGCCCTGGGTACCATATACTAGGCACTTACATGGGGACACCAGTTTGCCCAACGTGGGACGAAAATTGTACAAGTTACCAAGTTAGAAGGGAGAGCGCATAATCACTGGGGTATTGGTTAGCAGGATCCCAGTGAACACAGTCAAACACACTGACAAACAGGCAAAAAGTGGGGTAACCATTATTATATATATATATATATATATATATATATATATATATATATATATATACATACATACACATACACATACATACACACACATATATACATACATATATACATATGTACACACATATATACATACACACACAGCCTTTTTTAAAAAAATTAAAAAAAATACTTTTACACCCTCCTATCATGTTTAACCCTTCATTACCCTTAAATCTCAAAAGTTAATTCAAGACCGTAATAAAACTGGTTAACCACTGACAAATAGGGGCTGGCTAACAGCCGACCAGGATGGGGAAGGCAAGGGACTAGGAGTACCCAGTGCTTAATTTGCGCTTCTTGTTTCCAGTGCTGAGCACCAGCACTTATTTTTGAGGGCTGCGCTTATTCTGCCTCAAGCATTTGCTGCGAGCAAAAGACACATGGGAAAGACGGAGGAAGACAATAACGAAGTCATCACAAGCGCAGACAGCTGCAGAATGAGCTGAAGGGGCAGCGAGTGGCTGTAAGTGGATTGAAGAGGCCCGAGATGGCTACAGGATTACGCAAAACCTTGACCTGCCCAGAGTTGGTGAATGCATGCATTACCCCACAGCAAGTTCATCAAATGCTAAACTGCAACACCAGAGGTTACATCCTCCTAGACCCCCTCAGCTGCAGTCCAAGAGAGGTAGGGTAGTATGATGTTGCAAATCTTGCTGTGTTCACCATGTGGCTACCTGGGTGCTGATCCAGCCACCTGCTATGACCATTGCATTTAATTTTTTACTGTCCCAAGTTAACATATGCCTCAGCATGGTAGGGCAGTGGATAAATTCACTGATCTGGACACTCCCCATCTACCTCTGTAAAAGTTACATAGATAGCTCTTTACAAAGCTGGATGCGCTTTCAACAAAACAGCACATCTTTGTTAAAATGCTGACGCAGAACTTGATCGGTGGCTGGTCTGCACAGAAAGTGGCAATGTGATACATTATGGCTATTCTTGCGAAAGATCCAGACAGATGCTTTTAGTACATAGTGTACCCCTGCAGCCAGGAGGGCCAAGCTATTTGTAGGTGTGCTTAGCAGAACTGTGAGGCTAATGAAAAAACATTACAAAGTTCTTTTGCCTTTTTTGACTATACGTTCACTTTTACTGTCAGCTGCGCCAATATTACTTGCATTGGACTATGCCACACTGCTCTTCAAGGGGAAGCCTTGGCCTGCTCCCCTTCACTATCTCATGAGTCAAAGGCTAGAAAGGGTCACTATTCATTGACTAAGTAGCCCAGTGTCAGGCCAATTCTCTGGACCAAAGTTAATTCAGAAGGAGGACATAACAAGCAAACATCCCAGAACCCCAATGTAGACCATAAATCAAACAGAATCCACACTGCTCAGTAATGTAATACATTCTAGGACAAGAACCAGAACAGTGACCTACTGATGGCAACATCTTTCTGCACTCATACCAGATTCCTCCTTTTAAAACTTCACTCCACAAAGTTGAGTAATTTACCGGATTTCTAGAGTATCGACTTCTCCAGTACGGAGCTTTAAGTCCAGTTTCATTCTGTACACTTAAAACTCCACAACGTATGCTTCCACTGCCATCACTGTAGAGCTCATATCGAATCAGAGACATAGTCAAATACTACTGGACACAACCTGCCATATATCGCACCCCATAGCCCTTACATCACATTAGTCGAGTCCTAAAATATTCTTCATGCTATAGCCAGTAGGGAAATGCTTGTTAATATCTAAACCGTGAGACCACCAAGGTATTTCGAATGGTTCAACCAGCTGCTCAGAAGGCTGTTGCCAAAAGATCATGCTATAAATTTTTCCAGACAAAGAATTTGCACATAAAAAAAAAAAAAAAAGCATTTGCAATGCAATAGGTCTTGCATTTACTTGAGCTGGAGCAATTGGCAATGTAAATGCATAACTGGACTTTTTTGCCACATTAATTGGTCAACCCCGTCGCATATTTTACTCTTTTCTGCCACATAATTCTAGTTGCCCTGCATATAACTAAAGTGCTAGTAGGCCTACTGGAATATAAACGGGAAAAAAAAAAAAAAACACCCACACACCTTAAAACACAAAACGTTTACAAGGCAGTTGGTACAGGCAACATTGCCTGCAGGGTAATGAATAAATAAATAATTGTACTCTAAGAACTCATGCTTACAGAATCACTGTCCATTTACTGCAGTCTGGGGAGTTGAACAAAACGCCCATGATTTCACCAGCTTGAGGACAGCTATTGCACCTGATATTAATGATCATCAGTTAGTCGAACTGAAATTAGTTATGAAATATTGACCATTGTACAGCATAATCAACTGTTCGCTCTCCAAGGTTAGTTTTATAAATACATACACACAAAGCTCAAGTTTCACAGACTCCAACTTGTGCAGTTCATCTAGTCAGGTTTCTGCTTTGTATTCGCAGTTTGTATCACATTATAAAAATAAAACTACAAGTCCCAGAATGTGAAGCAGAAACTAACTAAATGAGCAAATCGTAGAGTTGTCCAGCTCCCTAGTTTGATGTGTGAATACTACTCCAAGTAGTAGTTTCCAGCTTGTATCAGGTTATAAAAATAAAACTACAAGCCCCAGAATGCAAAGCAGCAAACTAAATGAGCTAATCACGTTTTGAACTACAGAGCTGGACAGCTCTACGAATACTACTCTAAGGGCTGGCTTCCAACTTTACAATATTACATTTGGAATGCTTTCTTGAATAGTAGTGTTTCATTGTAAAAACACAGCAAAGCCAGGAATTTCCATACCTTACACGACTGTTCATCACAGACTGCAGCTACAGCTCATGAGCTGGGGTTGGCTGCCTGCACAGGGTTTGGAAGCAGCCGCCGTGCACAGATTTCAAAGGTATTTATTAAAGGAGTTCAGCACAGTTGTAATATTGCGCTCAAAGAACTCATTATTCCAGGAGGCCCAAAAAAAACCAAATATATTCAAAGAAAAAATAGCTTTAAAGTGCTGTGCAGTAACACGGCTGCTGCATATAAATGTTAAAGCACTAAGTACGGAGGCAACTTAATTTTAAAGTTATATCAGGCCTATATTTTCCATGCCCAGCTACTGTGCCCCTTCTGCTCACACTTTACAGGTGTTTTTTTTCCCCCATTTTGTGACATTTTCCTGTTTGGAGTGCATCTTACGTAAAAAATTAAAATTAACTCTGGTGATTAATGTTTTCTGGAGAGAGAATGTACTTTTGTCTAGTGGAATCTTGGACTCATGACAAGGTAGCGCACAGGGTTAATGTGCCTACTGCAAGGAACGTGTACTAAGCAGAAGTGCATGTAATGTAAAAATGTCAATAGAACACTGGCAATTTATGTTTTCTAGAGAGAACATACGTTTGTCTAATGGAAGCTTGGAGTCATCACAAGGTAGCGCAGATAATGTGCCTGCAAAGTATACGTAATGTAAAAGTGTCAAAATAACTCAGGCGATTAATGTTCTTTCTGGAGAGAAAAGGGCTTTGTGTTTCCACCTCGGGGTCAAATTTCGACTATGAAGTCACTCAAGTTCTTTCCTATGTGCCCTGGTAACCCTTTTTGTCCACGCTCCCCTCCCCCTGCTTCTGACTCCAGAGAGCTCATTTCCCACACTGGACACTGACACCCACCTACAGCTTGCACAGGCAACGATGCTTTTAACACCTCAGGACCTGGAAAGAAAATGCTTTCCGATGAGCCCGGAAGCGCTAGCGCCAATAAAAATAAAAAAATAATAAAAAAATATTTACAATGCATTATCCGAGAAGGTAATCCGGTAACCTACAGATGGCGCAAATAAACGCTAAACGCAAAAAAACAAAAATGAAACAAAACATAAGATAACAGCGTAAACAAGTTCACGCTCTGAGCAATGGCGGCCACAGAGCACAGACAAAAGAAACAAGTAGTTCGCCCACACTGAAGTATATGGGCAATCGTGCAATTATTCCTGTAACAGGGTTGGTGTCCAAGCAGTAACCAAACCGCCCCAAGGTGGGACATACGTAAAGGATTGACCAATGACAAAGTGATTTTTGAAAGTCACGCCCACAAACGAATGAAAGTGGTGTTCGTGAGGTGGGCGTGGCCACAATACTTAACAGGCCAAAGCGCTTGCGACCTAAAAACGAAATCAGTGACAGCCCGAAGAACTCTTCCAAGGATTAAGATTAGTAAAAAACCCAGAAAATGTGCTAATTTAGGAGCGCAACAATATCGCCTTTTGGAATAGATTGGCGCATTGATCCAAGTTCGTAAAAATAAACACGTAAATAAGCGAGGCCATGATTCTATCTTTTACATTGCAGGTGATTAAATTGAATTTATAGCGTATCGCTTATTCAGCATATTGCATATGGGTTACCATTACACTTTGAGAATGCAATATATCATTTATTACATTCGTATAAGTGCAGGGAAACACCGTATACACATAACACCAAGGAAACCGGCAGCTCAGTGAGCTAAACTGTGTCCAAATATATGAAATTGTGAATTGTAAAAAGCAGAAAGGCATCCATTCTTTTACAGCGAGTAGACAAAGTGCGACACTGCGGTTTTAGACTAACAATGCCGCTTATTCTGGAGCATTCTCGTTCGTCAAAGTGAAATCCAAGCTTCAGAAAAGTGTTACCATGTGGCTGGCTGTTTCCTGTGGAAAGATCCTGCACTGAAGAATAAACCATAAACTAGAAACTATGTAAACTGTCCAAAACCGCCCCCAATATGTTAAGCTGATGCCTAAACTAAAAGGCAGTTTGACTTTAAAATGTCACATATCTAACAGTAGGTGCATATTCAGTAATAGTAAATTGAGTTCTACACTTACGTAAAAACCATGTGATCCCAGACCAACTTACTAGCCAAGGAGCAACACTGCAGTTTATTCCACAACAACTTAAAAAATGAAACAAACAACTGACAGCTAGAAAACCAAATCCAGGGATTAATGTTAGTAAGAACCCAAGAAAATATGCTAATATATAAATACAACAATATCATGGAACAGACTGATTTATTTTTACGAATTTGGATAAACAAACAAGTGCTGCCTTTATTCTAGCTCTTACATTACAGGTGACTCAAAGTGTAGTTTAAAGCACATCGCCTATTCCGCATATTGATGGTGTTTTAGAACTTCAAATGCCCGAGTCACACTGAGAAACAGTAAACAGAACCCTATTATAAACGCTACGCTCCCCGACTACTTTACTGGCCACGGAAAAATCACTGCAGTTCATTCACAACTGCAAAATAAAAAAATAAAAATCTAAGGGGTAAGTGGCAAAAAAGCGCCATTCCTGCAGTTCATGTTGTTAATAGAAGGTGGCTACCCTTTCCGTGCGACAAGATCTTATAGTTTAAGAGCTCATGAAATCTTGACAGTAAACGGGGCTTAAACAGCGTGAATTGCCCCAAAACACCAATTGTTAGAGTCAGGTCGAGACTTATATGCGCTTTATTTCTTTGAAATCTTCCAGCTTTTCAGGTTCTGTAAAATCACAGCATCACAAATGCCATGCATGCTTAAAAAAAGCTTTTCGTATTCCCCAAAAATCGCAACATCACACATCCAATATTACTATACTACCTGTAAAGTACAGCAAATGTTACGGTATCTTTCTGTTAGGAAATACAATCTGTACAATAAAGAGCGACTCTTACCACCTACCCGTATAACTACAACACGAGCTACATTATAGAAGGCATGTGTGTTTTAGTAATGTGCAAGCTTCATTTACCATGCAGCTGGCAACCACGCTTGCTTACAAAGCTTTTCGTATACTGTAAAAATCACAGCAGCACAAATACCATGCAGACACCAAAAATGCTTATTTATAAAAATGCTTTTTGTATTCCAGCCGTCCATGCTTGGTTATAAAACGTTTTTTGTATTCTGTAAAAATCACAGCATCATAAATTTCATGCAGAACCAACCATGCTTGCTTTTTCTTGTAACTGCAACAACAAAACCTGGCGGCTGGAATTTATTCTGTCACTGCTGTTAAAACAAGTATTTGTAATGCAATGGGGTTGCGTTTGCTCGAGTTAGAGCTATTAAATCTAACTGGACTTTTCTTGCCACAAATTGAATCCGTTCACTTATGTCAACTGTTTTACTATTTATTTTCAGAGCGCTATGGCCGCCATGAGCGCGAAGGAGAGACACAAAAGGAAAAAAGAAGTACAAGCATATTGGCAAACGTGCTATTATCCATGTAACAGTGTGGTGTGTTTAAGACTGTAACAGAACCTCCCCAAGGAGCAATAAACGTAAAGCATTTACCAGTGCTAAAGGATTTTTGAAAGGCAAGCCCAAGAATGAGTAAAAGTGATGGGTGTGCGGAGGGTGTTAAAAGCCCACATAGATAAACACGTCGGAACAAGGCTCCAATTCCGGATTGCCTACAAAAGGATAATTCACTGTGATGTTTGTCATGTGATAACACTATACAACAAGAGATAACAGATTACCCTACCAGATAATAACATTTGTAATCCCCATTAAGATCTTTCTCAGTCTCCCGGACAAACATGATCTTCCCAACAAAGGACTACTTTGCAGTGTACCTAGATCCTAAACAAGAGAGCCTAGCTGTTCCATTACTATTCTGAAAGAGGACAGGCTCAGGCATTTAGATGTTCTATTTTTATATAGTCTTTACATTTGGGTATTCAACTTTGCTAAGTAATCAATTTTATTTAATAGAAGGCACACAAAAATAATTGCTGGAGTTTTTACAACTCAGTAAAGCAACGTGGCCCATACACTCAATCTTATTTAATTATTTCTTATGATAAAAATCAAAGTTACAAAAAAAAAAAAAAAAACACCCCCCCTCACAGCAGGTCCTTCTTCTGCATCAGAAATGCACGTCAGCCATTTTCTAATGCACGACCTGCACACTTCTCGAATGAACTAGGTCGATGTACTAAAAGACAAGTTACTTACCTTCAGTAACGCTTTATCTGGTAGAAACATTCTAGCTGCAGATTCCTTACCTTTGAATCCTCCCCAGGTGTCAGACTAGATCTGGAAGACTCATGATCACTGTCCCTGCATGCTGGTAGACAGTCAATCGGCTCTGCGTCAGACATCGTTCGTGCTAACTTTCTACATCAGGTGCGAAGCTCCATTAAAAATACCAGCTACTAGTGTGTCAAAAGGCCCAGAAAGGTGAGTCCTTGCCCCTTGAAAAGTTCAGACTGAGGAGGAGGGGTGGGTTGGTAAGGAATCTGCAGGTAGATCTAGCCTATACCAATTAAAGTAAGTAACTTGTCCATCTGATAGAGAATTCTAGCTGCAGATTTCCTACCATGGAATAGATACCCAAGAAATACTATCTCCAGAGGTGGGTCTGCGAACCAAGTTCAAAACAAGAAAGTCCGGCAAGACAGAACAAGCAAAGTGACTATCCCGTACAGACTTGACTGTACATATTTATCAAACACTACTGCCTGAACAGAGATGCCCACATTGCTGCCTGACAGATGTCAAGGACTGAAACTCCTTGAGCTAACTTAGTGGTCACAGCTTTAGCTCAGGTGGCAAGAGCGCGCAAACCCTCAGGGGGTTGCTTTTTGGCCAGTGCACAGCAGATCTTAACGCAGAGTATGACTCATCTGGAGATGGTCTGGTTCTGCACTGCCTGACCCTGCACCCACAAACCCTACAAAGTTTTGATCATTCAAAAGAGTTCTGGGTGCATGACAAAGGTAGAACCAAATTCAGATCCCATTAGGGCATAATGAATGGGGACGGAGGAAAGACATTTCAGGAACCTATGTACAATAGGAGACTTGAACAAAGAAGGCTTATCGGGAAACCCAAAAAAAAAAAAAAAAAAAAAAAAAAAAATAGTAGACAAATATCCCTGAAGAGTACCCAGACCAGAGCCCTGCTGGACAAGGGAAAGGATGAACAGGACCTTCGAGAGGGGGCAGAAAGGGAGGGAGGGGCAGACTTCTGTGCACCATGTCACAAATTTCTTATGACAGGCATACCTTTTTGGAGGAGGGACACGTAGCAGCCAGGATGGCGTTACAGACTTCGGGAGGTAGGTCAAAGGCGGTCAATTGCCGCCACTCAATCTCCATGCAAGAAACAGAGTGAATAGATTTAGGTGAAGGAACTGTTCATGCTGCTGCGACAGAAGATTATTCCAAAGGAGTAGTCTGATCTGAGACTATGGACATGCTCAGCAGCCTGGGATACCAGACTCTCCGAACCCAGTCCAGAGCCACAAGGATTACTTGCAATTTCAGCAGAGGTGAACATATCTAACCAAGGCTATCCCCACTGCTGAAAGATCTTGTGCCACCTCCAGATGGGGACACTATTCGTGATCCTCTAGGTATTTTCAGTTGAGTTTGTCCGCTCTAGTGATCAGAGAGCCCACCAGACGTTGAACAACCAGGGATATGCCCTGCTGTTCCATCCTCGTCCAGAGGAGCAGAGCCTCCAGCCAAAGGGTCCACAACTCTACCCTAACCTGCTTGTTGCAGTACCACATGGCAGTGGTGTTGTCCATGAACACATGCACCATCTTTCCCTTGATAGAGGAAAGCAAGGTCTTCAATGCCAGCCAGATTGCAAGGAGCTCCAGCAAGTTGGAGTCCCGTTTCCGAAGGAGACAATATTCCTCTGATCTCCACCTCTCCCAGATTGCTGCCCCCATTCCAGGAGTGACTCATCTGTCACTACTCTCAGATCTGGTTGGGGACAGGAGAGGGATCTGTATCTGGCCTAATCGGGATTGGTTAACTACCACTGCAGATCTATTGCAGTTACCTCCAAGATGTGAACCATGTTGGAGAGATTCCCCTGATGCTGTGCCCGTTGTAGCTTTAGGTCCCACTGCAGGGCCCACATAAGCCATCTGGCAAGCATCACCAGCCGGATAAAGGAAGCCATAAGGCCCAGCAGCCTCAGTCATTCTCACCAATATTTCAGCCTCTATCTTGGATTTCAGTATCATAGCCTGAATATCCTGGACTCGCTGCTCGTGAGGATAAGCCCAAAACTGTACTGTGTCCAGAACAGCTCAGATGAAAGGGAGCATCAGAGGGAGACTGGTGTGACTTCAACATGTTTATAGTGAATCTCAGCGAATGCAGGAGGTCACCTGTAGTCTGGAGGTGGGAGACGACTAATGGCAGCCTGGGGAGAGCTCACCTTTAATAGCCAGTCAGAGATTTATTTTATTTTGGGGGGGGGGGGGGGGGGGGGGGGGAGGGCAAGCTGATCCCTGCAGGTGAGCTGCAACCACCGCATTCACCTTGAACATGCGAGGGGGTGCTGTTAAGACCAAAGGAAAGCAGTGTACTGAAAGTGCTTTTGGCCTACAGTGAACCGCAAGTAACTACTGTGGGTAGGCTGGACAGGGATGTGGAAGCAAGAATCCTGCAAGGGCAACACTACCATTCAGTCTCCGGGGTCCAGGGTAGACAAGACAAGACTCAACATGAGCCCCCCCGGAACGGTAAAGGTTCTCAGTCAAGCATGGAGTCTCAGGGCCACTGTCGCGGAGACCCCTCTGCTTAGCAAATCAGTTGTGTCAAGTCTGCAATAAATTGTGAGCTTTGCTGCATCTCTTCCATTGGCAACATACAGAGTACAGCTCGGGCCTCCTCAAGGACCTGTGGCAGTACTTACACAACCATATCCCACAGTGTATGGGAGTAGCTGCCCAAAAGACATGCAGTGCAAGTCCAGCAGAAGATAATTACATATCAAATTAAATCAACCTTTTGGAGTCCCCGTTGTGGGGGAGCTGTATTGAATGCGCCTTGGGAAGTAGAGGCTTGGACCAACAAGCTCTCAGGGGTGGGGTGTTGCGTACCTGGATGCAAGGCGGTGGCAGCAGGCAATTGTCCTGTTCACAGGAGTCCCTGTGCTGGGTTTGGACCTGGTACCCAATAGAATGTCAGTGAGGGCATCATTGAATCTGAGCAGGGGTTCTGAGGTGGAAGCTCCCAGTTACAGAATCTCAGTCAACAGTTTAGTCTTGACGGCCAGAGGGCTATTGAAGGCCCAGGACCTCAGCCACCCTCCTCACCACCACAGGATAAAGAAGCTCCATCCTCAAGAAGGAAAGCGGGAGAAAGCATGCAAGTTTCTGGAGAAGTGCCCAGTCTGCAGACATCACGAAAGTCCTCACCAGTCAATTTCAGATTTGTAAGGCTGGTATTCAAAAAGATCCAGCGAACTCTTAAATTTATCCCAGAGGCCTGGCCCAGAGAAATGGGGCTCAGGATCCAAACAAGGAGGCAAAACTCCTGCCAGTGTGTGTTGTGTGATTCCTATCTGGGTAGCTGTCAGGGATTACAATGGGGAGTGTGCCGCCAATGGGTGGCATTGGGAGCATCAAAAATGAGTTGGGTAGGGGTTGCTCTGACTCCTGGAAATTCAGGGAGGCACAGAGTTGACCCAGGCACAGGTTCCGCAGAACAAGGCTTGGAGTGTCAATGCAGTCTCGTCGGCCAATGGATGAGGAGAAGTAGAGGAGAGCTTCAACTTCTTGGACTTTTTCTTGTGCCTCAACTTATCCGATTGCCCTGAAGACTTCAAATGGGACAATGACTTTGGAATCCACAAACTGTCCCGGGACATTGCACAGGTCGAGGTCTCAGTTGAGAGAAGAGTCAAGTGCCAGGCCGTTATCTACTTTAGCGATTGTTCCCTCAATGCCTTTGGATACATGGCCCGGCACTCTGAGCAGGACTTCGGGTCATGGTTGCGCTCCAAACACATTAGGTGCAGATCTGTCAGGGACAATGCCGAATGACCAGACATTCAGAGCTTGAAAGCAGTCTTCAGGGGAAAATTCTGAAGAAAAAAAAAAAAAAAAAAAGTCCAAAAAGACCAGTCAAAAACTGACAGAGGGGTAGCTCTCTTTGTATCAATGCTGGCTGGCTCAGGAAGAAAAGAGCTGAAATTGGTGTGCCTGGGTGGCGCCTATACAGGACCCGTGATGTCATTTCCGGCATGGCCGATGACAAAAAGTCAAAGGTAAGGAATCTGCAGCTAGAAGTCTATCAAATAAGCATAACAGATGGCTGACAGCCAGCGTTCTCTCTCTGGCTGGTAGAGTTAGGGGATTGTTATACAGCCAGAATGTACTGATCAGCAAAAAATAATGGAATATAGGGATGAGCTGATCTCTTAAGCCCCAAATGCAACTGTCAGATTGTCTAGGACCAAAGTAATCTCAAGTAGACAGCTTTGTCGCGCCCAGTCTCAAACATAACAATTTCATTTCACATTCATTCTCCTACCAGAGGACAGGTATTCCAACCAGAAGAATCAAAGTGTTTACAAAATCAGCATCTCATACATTCACTAGTTCCAGTCAGAAGCACGAGAAAGCCACTTTAACAGTATGTTAGGAAAGTCATTCTTACTATGTGTACTTTGAGTTGGTAACAATCTGCAGACAAACCCCTGAACAACCTGGATCATCATGGATGAGAACCAAGATTTACTATCTGTTGGAAATAGCCCTTTCTGCAGGGTTATCCCTGATTTTTTTGCCTTTCTCCTCCTATTTTTCTGACCCTCTTTTTGTTGGCTTTAGGACTCTGGCCACTTTACCACTGCTAATCAGTGCATGTGTTCTCTCCCCTAAAACATGGTGTAATTGGTTTACACCTGTTTGGCGTATTTAATTTACCTGCAAGTCCCTTGTATAGTGGTATATCACACACCCAGGGCCTGTAAATTAAATGCTACTAGTGGGTCTGCAGGGCAGATAGCACCACCCATAAGTGTAGCCTTTCAATTTGTCTCGGGCCTGCCACTGCAGTGCCTGTGTGCACAGTTTACTGCCACATTGCTTTGGCAAGTCAAACTATTTGCCAAGGCCTGGACTTCCTTTTTACTACACCTAAATCACCTCTAAGGTAAGCCCTACATAGCCCTATGGGCGGGGTGCTCTGTATGTAAAAAGGTAGGACATGTGTTATGTGTCTCAGTAGTGACAAACAGCCCATTTTGTTTTTCACTGCTGTGAGTGCTGCTCCCCTCACATGTTTACAATGAATATTCCCTTATAGGTCTAACTCGTAATTTCTGATCTGAGGAGTAGTGTGAGCTTGTTTGGTATGTTTGGAATGGTAAAGAAAATCATGCTTACTTTACTACTATTTTAGAAATTAGAAAGTGGGCATTTCTCTGTGCTTATAACTAGAGCATTGCAGCCGGACTCCAATCCATGTATAGGTTAGAGTGACCGCTCCACTTCGTGCAAACACTCCAGACAGACAGACAACCAGCCAGCCATCCGGGAGGGCTAAGTGTGACAGGGTTACTTCTTCATTCATCTACATACTGATGGTATTCCTGGACTGGGAGGGAGGGAGGAAGGGCACCATTTACACTTGGCTAGGCGGTGTCCTGCCCTCACACAAGGGGCTGGTTTACCCCCTACTGATGTCTGGAGTCAAGGTAAAGGGGAAGGGAATTTCTTGGACCTGGTCAGATCTGGCTGGAACCTTCTTCCCACCTTCTAGAATCTGGCTAGGAAAGGACAAACAGCATTGGGCCTGCTGCTCCTGTCACAAACGTTTGCCCAAATACAGTGAGGCAGGGACTGCTCTTCATGCTGGGGGTGTTGAGGGTGAGCCGGGCCCTAGGGGCAATTGGAAGCAGACCAGCAGTTTCTACACGGGCAGCTGTTCTGCACTGTTACTACAGCAGCGGTCTGGGAAGTCTGAGCTTCGAACGTGCTGTACTTGGGGCACTGGTCTCCCAGCTAACATCATAGGTGAGACCTGGATGGAGGTAGAGGAGGCTCCTTCCCAACACCCCCGTGTCTACCATATATTACATAATAGAAGTGCAGGTGTGCTATATGTTTGTACAGGTATATTTTAGGAGTACTGCATTTATGATTTGATGATTTATGTGGTGCACCTAGTAACGATTACTATACGTTACTACTTTCTACTCTGATGCAACTACGTTTGTCATTCTGATACCTTCTCAGCGAGGACAACGTGGACCATTTCAGTCATTGCACAGTATGCATAGCATCTATGATGTTCCTGGTCTAATTATATATTTAGAATAAGACTTTTTTTTTTTTTTAAATATAACCCCCGTGTGGAGGCTCATTTGTGGTGTATTTGTGTCACTGGTTTGAGTGTGTTGTGCAAATGCTTTACACATGACCTCTGGGGATAAGCTGGACTGCTCTGTGCGAAGCTACCAGGGGGTGAGCGCAGGTTATCTTTGGTGTGTAACTGACTCGCCCCGACTAGACTAGTGGGTTTTACCTTGCTGAGGTGCATACCCTAGCCAACCAGAAACCCCATTTCTAACACTAGCTCAGTGCCATGCTGCTCGTGAAAGTATCCTAATAAAGACTGAGCAATGCTCTAAGTGCACAGCATCTATGCCACAAATCAAGCATTCTATGTTGAATCATTCACAGGAGTCAGGAATTTATAAATTGCTCATTCAAGTGAGTCTTCACTTTTATGCCATTTATAACCATTAAGTAATCTTGGGATGTTGCCCCTATGGCTCCATAGGGGCAACATGGCCCTAAAAGAGGGCATATGACTATGAATATGGTTAAAGGAGATATTAGTTCAACTGGCATTCTCTTCAGCACAGCAAAAAAAAAAAAATACAGAAAAAGCCAAAAATGTTGGCCTGTGTGGTTAAACCTTAAACAAAAACGCCCTAGCAATGCCTTACTTTGGGCCCATGTATATTTAAAGTGTAGTACTAGGGCGTCGTGGGAACTAGTTCAACCAGTCAGAATTGCAATTGTACACAAAAATGTAATTTTAGTGGTATTAAACTTCCGTTACAACGCATTAGAGAGGCTGCATGAGATTTTAATAAGGAAATGATAGATTTTATAGTATACACATGTGATGGAAGAAGCACGCATGCTATGACGGAAGAAAGGGTGTGCATAACCGAAGGACTCATGGGCCCATAATGGAAGCAATCATGAGTGCATGCATGAACCACAGTGTGTGCCTGCATGTATGTAAGCAGAGAGATTGGTGACCTGCTGCCCAAGGAAACCATGCATCACTGAGGTCAGTTATGTACGGGTGCGTGAAGGCTGCTGTCACAAATACGCCGCTAGCACACCAGTCGCCCAGGCTACGTGAAAAGACACAAACTGCCATTACTGGAACAGAAGTGCAGACATCTACAGGAAACCCAACTGACCTGCAAACTAGTATCATACAAAGATGCCCAGTATGTGCGACAGTAGGAAGGGCTTCTTGGTTCCACTGCAGGCCGCACCACTGCTAAGCTTCTTTAGGCACACTGCACGGATAACGAAAGGAGGCAGCAATCCAGGCTTAACACCAACAGAATGGATGGGCTTCCCTCAACACTGGTTCCGCTCAGACAGCGGCAGTAGGTTTCCCTTCTCTACAAACACTGGCGATGTTCTCTCGTGCACACTCAGTCAGTAGAAGGATGTCACCCGAGAGCAGCCCATCCCAAAAGCTTTCTTGCACTGCCGAAGGTGCAGGAGGATGCTGTGGACCGAAATTCAAATGTCTTCCAGATTGAAACTGGTACCAAGCTGCATAATCTAAATCTGCAGCAATATTCCATTGGTCGTTCTGCCCAGGAGAGGGCATAGGAGAGGCTCCTTTTTATGCTCTTATCTACGAGACAACAAAGTACCATTATTCCATCAGTGCTGGAGTCAAAAGGTGCGGAGGGATAATCACAACCCAATTAATGGTTGTTTTTTTAAAACATTAAGTGCTAAAGTGGCTCAATTCTCCTCGCTTGCGTTGGGATCCTTGGCACCAAAGCTCCAAGAACTGTGTCCAAGAGAGTGGGAAGCCACTGAACACTGACTGAATCGAGGCTAGCACACTTCTACCCACAGAATCTAGGAAGTGAGCAGATAGTAAACGGCCCAGTCATACTGCTGCAGAAAATGCAAGCAATGGCAAAGTCACCAGGTCTGGGTTCCATGTTCTAACACACGCATCATTAGAGGGAGTCGTCAGGAGAGGACAGCGAGGGATGTGGTTGTAAGGCAGTCCCTCGAGCAGGTGAGTTTAAGAACTTTAGGCGACAAGAGACTGGGCTGAGAAAATACATCATCAACAAAGTCTAAAGTAAATAGTTGTAAGAAGCAGTCAAAAGCCAATGGATGAAAGGAGCAGAGCTAAAGATGGTGCATATTGTTGGCTACAAGTCTGACAGCTGTGCTGATCCAACCCACACCTAAAACGAGCTAAACTCAGCAGGGCCCGATAGAGAGCTGAGAAGGCAGACGGTCCCACTCTGCAGACGGCTGTTTAGTCACAGCCGACAGTAAACTGTTACACGTCCAGGGCATGGAGAGCTGCTGGTCATAAAAGGCACTTTGTAGAAGTATGACACTGCCATGGCCTTCCATTCTCCGACTGTGCTGTTCTGCAACCGCTTTCAGCGAAGCCTGAAGGGTGTAATGAAGACAAGAGGGGAGGTGGAAATAGGAGGAGGGACAAATCACCAAGATCCAGTACATTTCCATTAAACTGCAAGTCAGTACTCAAACTCCGACATGCGCGCAGGTCTGTTAGCGATCCAGCACTTTACTGGAATTTAGCTGATGTTTTCATTAATTACACAAAGCTCAAGAGCAACAGGTCTTTAAAAATGGCTTCCAAAAATATAAAAACTCACTGAAAAAAAGAAACTCAAGCATAAACAGACCTATTCAAAGACATAATATTTGCATTGCCATGGTGACCTGGCATAGTTACCACGACAAGCACCAAACATCCTTTGCAGACACATCTGAAGCCTCAGGTTAGATCACCTTAACCCAAACTGGATTCGAACCATCAGGGCTCAAAGTTGGATTTTGCGTTTTTTGTTTCCAGGTGAGGCTGCATGCCTAGGTTAGCAAGTAAACAATGTCACCTATACGTTAAAAACCGAACTCCGTTCAATTTTGCTTACAGGTCATGGAGATGATACATCTTTCAGTGAAAGGCACTGGCTTGTCTCCAACATGTTTCATGTTTGGCTGAGCTTAGTGGGTGCACAGTTCCCAGAAGTGAATTCCACTTTCATACGGATTTACATTTATACTCTATTTGGGTTTTAAATACTGCTCTACAACAAAGAGTTTGATACTGTGTAATTATAGTAAGCCTACTTAATATAGGCAGTTAGAGATGAGCATGTGAGGAATTCTAGTCAGACAGCCCAATTTCTGCGCTCAGCTAAAGCACGTTTGATCACCCCACAAATGACAACGAGCAGTACAGAGCGTGACTGCCCCCCTCTTTAAGGAGCCAGCAGAGATGTAGCACTGATGACTGGTACTTTTGGTCTCCAGGGAGGCACTAACATTAGCTGGCATACGTCGTATTAAGATGAACTGCCAATTGAAATAAAGTGATTTTAGATTCTCGCCTCTAAATTAATTACCGTGAACATATTAAGGCAGTGAAAATGCACCACAATGCATAAATAGCTAGGGTTCAAGAAATTCGGTGCAACACAGGCTAATGGAAGCAGAGGCAGAGTTTGCATTACAGCATTTCCAAACAAACGAAAGATCTGCATTCCATCACGGATCCATTAACCATAGCTAATATACAGCATATGGACCATCAGAAGAGATTTTTTTTTGGGGGGGGGGGGGGGGGGGGGGGGGAAGGTGTCGTGTGGGGTCATATGGTCTCAGCAAACAAAGTGGTACCGGGTATAGTCCGGGATATTTACACCACCAGAGCACTTATACCTCTTCAATATTTTCATAGAGATGGTGTTATCCACTGATTTAAAGGTGGGGAAGGGGGGCGGGGGGGGGGGGGGGGTGCGGGAGAACAAGTGCACCAGAAGCATACTAGAGATGAAGTTAATCAAAGGGACCATCATCATCATCATCATCTTTACTGTGTACACTCGTCCCCACCAGGTGATATTCTTAGAGAGAAAAGAGATTGGGATAAGTGACCGTTAACCTTTACCCTTGCAGTTGGACCTGAATAGAGGGCCATAGTATAAAGTATAAAGTTCTCACCAAGGTTATATTTGTTTAGGGTGGACTGTAGAAAAGGCCAGGAGACGTGTCAAAGGACTTTTTTTGCATCCAGTACTAAGGCTGCTATTGGGAAGTGGGATAGTTTACCTCTTTCTAAGATGTGGCAGAATGTCCTGATGTTATCCGCCTCAAGTGTGCCCTTAAGGAAGCCCATTTGGGATCAACTGTTGAAAGATTAGACTCTGCAGGCTGCAATTTTTGCATACATCTTGCAGTCAATAGTAATAAGGCAGATCAGTCATATTTGACATTTAGATGGTCTTTCCCTTCCTTAGGTATCACTATGATGGTAGTAGCTTCGGTGGCAGACCCAGTAAAAAGGTCTGGAGGCATACTGGTGAAAAACTGCCAGCATTGTGGCAGGTCCCACATGCAAAGCTTTTATAGAATAGTAGCCATCTGGGCCAGGGGCTCTGTCCGTTTTGAAATAGTGTACCTCTGAAATGATTTCCTCCGCTGGGATGGGTTTATTAATGTTTACATAACCTTGCTGTGATATTTTGGGAAGGTTGTAAGAGGTGAGATAGTCTAATCTTAGTAAGGAAGGAGGGAGCCCTGTGGTTGTAGAGGTCCTCATAGAAGAGACTGAAAGTCTAGTATAGCAGATGCGGAAGTGGTGCCCACCCAATCATGGTTTTAAATGGCCGACATGAGTTTTTTTTTTTTAAATGTATTTCAGATAATTAGCCAGAGACTTACCAGCTTTATTATTACATAGCCTACTCGTTTTGACCACATCAATCCATGTTTAGGCACTCCAGCTCAGGATTGGGGTATATACATATTCTCCTGAGCGTAGTTTAAACAGGAGAGCAGAACCTTTAGAATGTCTGAGTTGGATGCTTAGGGTTTGGATAGATCAATCCAGCTCCTTGAGACAACTGGGGAAGGCCTTTTTTTTTTTTTTTTTTTTTAGGGATGCAATATGAATCACCATTCCTCCCCCCCACCTTTCAACGTGGCTTTGAGGGCATCCCTCTGGAGATTCTCCTCTAGACTGCCATCAACAACTTCTTCAATCTTTCTTCTGGTTGGGGTCGTCTAGGAGATCGTTAAGGCGCCACTGACAATGTGGGGTTACTGAGTGTTAGTTGGATTGATACACATGCATGATTGAAAATCACAGTGGGTTCAATTTTTGGAGACTGAGAGAAGTGGAGACGAGAGTTGCTCACCACAATATAATCTATTAGTGAGAATGAGTGGTATGGTGAAGAGTAAAAGGTAGTCGCTCTCTGTGGGGCACCAGACATCCACTGTTATTAGAGCAGGTTTTAATGTGTTTATGTGGAGGGAATGTCTAGTCTAACACATTTAGGAAAACCAAGCATCAACAACAAGTAACACCTAACTTTCGTCAGGACTAGAAATTGTACGCAAATAATCAGTTTACCTACTCTAATAATGTTGTGCAATAAGTCACTAACAGCAACACTTACAACAATGCAAACTCTAGGCTCAAGAGTTACGTAGCACCTGCTCAGAACGTGCTTCAATGCCTCATCATGGGCAGTAAACACTATATAAAAGGTCTACAATACAATCATAGCGAGATAGCTCTTGAAAAGTCCAACACTTTCAAAAGGGAGATTTGGGACATTAAATACAATCTTACTCAATTTCAGACAATTGCCATATTTGACAGTAGCTAGGTTAGAAGATCATGAAAGGATGCAAGAGAACTTTCTGACCAGATCTCTGAAAGCCTCTGGTGGCAAGAGCAGGGTGGAGGCGTGTACTACTGAGCTACCCAGGAAGGTTTAAACATTTGAACCCTTGAGACATTTGGGGTATCCTGAAGGCTCAGTGAGTACAGTCTGGGAGATTAACACCGCCTTTATTTTTACCTCAAGTTTCCCTGCTGGAATTCGAGGGTGCTTACTCACTCCTCGGACTGGATGGAGGGTCTTATTACTGCTCTTTTATAACGCATGCAATGGCAGCGGTTTCGGCTGGCAGAAACGGAAGAGGGTTCAGCCTCTTGTTAGTGTTGGGAATACACGCTTTGTTCTGGAATACAAACAAAGCCACGGCAACGAATGGCATTCATTTAGCAGGTCTTTCGCACCGGTACAAGCCTTGTTTTGGGGTTAATCATCTTGCTAGAGATTGGAGATTAGTCTAATATTTTAATCAGTTTAAGTACAGACTAAGGGAGTTGACAAAAGAGCATGGTTTTTCAAGAACAAGAACGGAGTAATTATTAAAACTAACAAAGGTGGGTGACAGCAGAGTGGATGAAGGAGTAACACTTCTGAGTCAGGACATACATTCAAATCTGTAGATAGATGGATTGTTAGACACTTGACAGCGTGCACTGATAGCATGCAAATCATCAAGGCAAGTGCACCTGGCAGAGTGACTACTATAATCAATCACAGAAGGATGGAAAATACAAGGCTTCTGAACCCATCTTCTCTGCTCTGCTTAGCTAAGAACGCACAACAAAAATCTGTCTCCTAGACTCTAGTGCCGTCTCACATGACCACCGAGAAGAAGCATCGTTCTGACGAATTAGGTTCTAGTCCTGGCACTGGCTCAACATCCTGCGAATCTGAGCAAATGACAATCTCCCAGTGCCTAACGTTTTACATCAAAAAAAAAAAAATCTGAATTTTGGTAATGTAAGCTGGGGCTCATGTAAAGTACTCCAATGCTCCCAGGTGAGTATGCGCTACACAAAACTGGGGAATAAAATACGAGGAAGTCCACATTTGACCTATCCCCACTGATTTGTGGGCAAAAATCAGAAAAATACATTGCATTCTTGAAGGGCCATTTGTTTTAAATGTTCAATGTCAGGGCTTCTGAAAGGGATCTAGATGTGACAGACGTGTGATCTGTGCCAGTCTGAGGGGCAGACCTGATCCCTGCCTGCCCCAGAAACCTAGCTGCAGCCAATGTCTGCGTCGTCCCAGATGAGCGTCGTAATAGGATTGCTGTGGATTTTGTGCCCCAATCAGTGATGGCTACAGCAGAACCGCAGGGCCCCGGACCACGGCACTGAACACTAGCTAAGATTACACTGGAGCAATCATGCATTCCGCTACAATAAGGGAGAGCTGCGGGGCCCTAGCTGGTGGCCTGCAGGGCAGAGGCTTCACTACTGGCAGCAAAGTGGACCCCGTTACGGTGATTGGAAGCCCCATCGTATTATATAAAGGTCATGGTGGCTTCCAATGAACAGACACCACTTGCCTGCGAAGGCAGGTGCTTGAGTGAGTACTCACTATCTCCGACTCTGATAACAAGGGACCCATGAAAAACAGGTGACAATATTCCAAAGAATGCAGGGACTGGAAATACAGATGGGAAAGTCCCTTTCCGATCACCATTAAGTGGCATGATAGACAAGGTTCCATAAAGTCTCTGAAGAAAGCCCAGGAGATCCTCTTGCTGGGGGTGGTGAGGGAAGGGGGAGGGGGGGATCCTGAAGGGAATGGAGGCATACCATGACTCGGAGAAGGCAGAAACAGGGCACCGAACAGGGCGTAAATACTGGCACGATAGAAAGGTGTCACCGATACAGCCCTAAATGTCTGTGTGTGTGAAAAGGACGAGCCCGTGAACTGACAAAAAAAAAAAAATGGACGCAAGAGGAAGGGTTGGCAGAAGACAAGGAGGGATTTCTTGCAATTTAGGAATAATGAAGTAAAGGAGTTCTGGGGAGAGGATAACTTTCCAGAGCAGGCTGGAACGGGTTATGGATAGGTTCTGTGGTGGACTGGAGACAGACAGGAGAAATAGGAGTGCTGTTACTCTACAATGTTAGAGAGTCCAAAACTGGAGTCCTAACAAGGGACTTATATGGGCGGACTAACCAGTTTGAACTGTTGCTTGTTCTAAGATGGGAAGTTAAGTGGCTCTTGATACATATTTCAGCAGGAAAGGGGCAGTTTGCAGGTATTGTATTCTGGTGGCTTCATTATATTTGACAGAAGTATTGATGGGCACAGTTTCAAGGTAGTAATCAGAAATGTATGGCTGTGCAAACATCCAACTCTCAAGGGAACAAATCAGTAACAGAACAGAAGGGGCAACACTGAGGGTAGATGCTTACTCTGTGATATTTCAAACATCAACGTGACTTTTACCACATACAGAGTTTAGGGGTTCAACACCCCAGTCTAAATAGCTCAGCGTTTTGAGAGAGCTAGCAGATATCCTGACATTTTCTTTATACAAGACTCCTCTCCGACAACAGGGCCAGTAGCGAATGGGATTTAAATTATTCGCAGTACACTACTACTTCGTGGCAAAGAAGACAGCAACAATAGTGCATATCCTGACACCCATGCAAGCTGGTTACAGGGTCCAGGAGTCGGACAGAAGGAGAACAGATGGATTCTATTTAATGGCATAATAGACGGGTCTCACTCGTCATCACACTCATTTATGCTTGTAATGCAGCTTAAGAAAGATTTGAGGAAAACCATGGTAGAAATTTTACACAAAGTCAAGGCCCTGTAATCTTACCGGGACACTTAAAACTAGTTATGTGAGACGCCATCAGTAAGACACAGGTCCGTAATGGGGGCTCCACTAAGTCACCAAAGCCAGAAGTGGCTGGTTAACGTTTGGTGGTCCTAAGGAGACATTGGCACCCACATGCAAATCAACTATTCCGATCATGTGACTACCAGATAATGGCCCAATTATGTACTCCCCTCCCCCCCCCCCCCCCCCACCCCCCAGCTCAAAATCATCAAATTGGACATGGCATGCCATCTTTTCGCCCTATTAGATGCCCACTATTTGAGGGTACTTAAGCAGTCTGCCTTCAGGCAGCACAGCTTTGACAGAATCAACCTCATAGCTATATTGAGGAGATTCAGGATCGAGTCTAGGTGCACCAAGAGAAACGGCCTATACTGCTTAGCTTCCATTGCTTTTTTCCCCAAAAAATGGTGTACCCCAGAGGATGTGTTTGAGTCAACTTTAGAACAATGCTTTACAGATACATCCTTAAAGATTTCAAACGGAGAAAAGGTTGGCATTGCAGACTCCTTATCTAAAAATAAAACCCTGAAGCGGATACAGGGATTTATACCTTTTAAGGGGCTAGGCACCAGCAGGTTTTCTGCTTGTTTTTGTAAGACGTTTAGACCTCACAAGTCGAGTCTGTCCACTAAGCTAATCAATGGGATAAATGATGGGGCACCCTTTTACCCAACGCGGAACGCAAACATAGCTTTTAAAATTTAAGCCTGGTAAGGACCCTAAGCTCTGCCAATCATATTGACCCATGTACCTATGTCTCCATAAGTTAACTGTTAAAAGCAGCTATAAAAGTTTACAATAAGCCTTGAAAACGTACTACCAGACCAGATACATTCGAACCATATGGGTTTTATCACGGGTAGGGAAATAGGAGAAACCCTAGAAGTATTATGCTCATTATTGAAGTAGCTAGAAAAGTAAAGAGGACAATTACGCTCCTGTTGCTAGATCTGGAAAAGGGTTTCAAAGGGTGGACAAGACCTTCTTTGCTGATGTCCCGAGAGTAGAAGGGTTTCGATTCAGATGTGTAGAGTGCCTACAAAAAACTAGGCAGCAAGGACTGGGATGCCCTCAGCGAGTGAATGGGAAGTGGTACACGCCATGGGTATCAAACGTCTCCCTTACTGTATTGACCTGGTTCTTTAACCCTTGTTACATAATACAATGGATATCCCAAATTTTCAATGATTCAAATTCGGATAGGAGAATCGGCTAGAAAAAGCTTTGGCAGCCAATAGGATTTTTACCCTCACCAACCCACAAGTATTTGTGCCAGCCTAAATAAGTGAAGCTCAATTTCATTTGGTCTCTGGATTCTTAATTGATCTGAGAGATCTCAGGGACTAAACATCAATGTAAAAATCTCATAACATCCGTCACCTTTCAGTGGGCAGTCAATACTAGGGACTCTGGAAATAACCACTGCAGGGAAACCTCCAGAAATGCTAAGTAAGAAAACAGCCAGAACCATTCAAGAAGTGAAATCAGATTGTTTTAGTAGGCTTAACTATAATGCTCACGGCTGCTATTGGCCCTATGCAAGTAATTTTATAATGCTACATCAGATTCTTTATCCGTATCGCACACTCACACTAGGTTTCTCAAGAACAGACATATGCAGTGATGGGCATATGTTTAAACTACATGTGGCTGAGGAGAACAGGTACCTGACAGAGAGTAAGCCAATGTTCATGGAGGAAGGAGTGGGTATATCTCTTTTTAGGTCGAGCACGCAAGCGCTTTGACCTGAAGTATTGTGGGCTTTTAGCCATGTCCATGTCAAGCCCGTCAGTTTCAGACATTCCTGGGCTTGCCTTTCAAAAATCACTATGTCACTGGTAAACGCTTTAGGTTTGTCCCACCTTGAGGCTGTTTTGGTCATGCCTTGCAGACTGCTCCCGTTACATGTATTAATGCATGATGGCCTTGGCAATCACAGTGCGAACAGGCACAACAGTGTGAACTTCATCGGCGGTGCTGGAGCGCAGGTCACATTGTTCACAGTTACCCAATTAGAGTAATTTCTTGTGGCTCTTCCCTTAAAACACTTGAAATTGATAAATGCTTTAAGTAAAACAGAAATCCTCAAAGCCAAAGTGACTTTCCTAGCACAGCGAGAGACTACAATATTCACTGCACTCTGGAAACTCGCTCAGTAATGCTTTGCAGGGTATTACTTTTACAAAACAGTTTTGCTCATAACTCAGCCTGTGGTGGTCATAGTTCATTGGAACCACTACCAAAATGTTTACGGCAACATGCTCTATCTACATCATCTTTGGGTCCCCACACTAGGTTAGTGGGCACTCCAAAATAATAACCCCTTCCACCATTCAGTGTCTGTTTAGAGCTCGCTCATGGCTGGAACCTTTGTTTTACAGCTGGGAATAGCTTGTGCCAAGGACCTTGTATATACCATAGTTGTAGGCCTTCCATCCCTGAATATATGTAATGCATTATGCCCTCTAGGGGCTAAATATACGGTTACACTGCATTATTTGCCATTTTCATTTTGTGTGGCTAAGCCCTCTAGGGTTAACTATATAGTTACATGGCCATGTTTTACAAATGCTGTCTTAATTGTGGTGGGTTTTAACCATTAGTCATATCAAAATGATAAAAGTTTTGTAGCCCTTCTTCTAATCCCATTATACTTTGCATGACATTACTTTTACAAAACATTTGGTCTCAAAACCCAGCCTTTGATGGTTGTAGGACAATGGGACCACCTTCAAAACACTGACCATAATGTGCTCTGTCTAGATCATCTCATTGGGTCCCCACACTAGGTTAGTGGGGACTACCGCAATACTCCCCACCACCCTTCATTATCTTTAAGCTTTCTCATGACTAGAACTTTTGTTTTACAGCTGAAAAGTTATGTTTTATGGGCCTTATTTGTAATATCATTGCAATAGTCATGCTATCCTTAAAATGTGTAATGCACTATGCCTTCTAGGGGCTAAATATATGGTTATACTGCAGTACTTTCTCCCATTCATTTTTCACATGGTTATGCTTTAAGGGCTGACTGTATGATTACATGACCATCTTTCTTCCAAATGGTATTTTTATTGTGGTGTCCTCTAGGGGCTGTTCTGAGCATTGCAGGCAACCTAGTATAATATTTGCAGTACAAAAACTTGTCCCATAATGCTTTGTACAGCATTACTTTTACAGAACATTTTTTACTCATAACTCTGCTTGTGGTGGTCCTAGGACAATGTGACCACCTTCAAAACACAGTCTACAGTATCTCTGTGTCCCCACACTAGGGTAGTTGCCACCCCAAAATAATAACACCCTCCCATCATTCAGTATCCTAAGCTTTCGCATAGTTTTGAAGGCCTGGTTTGTAATATTGCAGTAGGTCTGCTAGCCCTAACTATCACCCTGTAGGGGCTAAGTATATGGTTACACTGCATTATTTTCTCCTGTTTTTTTTTCCATGGTGTTATCCCCTCTAGGGGCTAAAAACATGGTTACATGACTAGGTTTCTTAGAAATTATATTTGTTACAGTGCCCTCTAGGGGCTGTTTAGAGCATTACAGTCTAATGCCAGAAGTTTTCTGATTAAGTGTTATATGATCATTGTATTTGTTTTTATAATCTCTCCTTATTAAAATTATGCCTATGATTGAGGCCAACGTAACATCCTTATTACACTAGGACTGTTTGAACACTCTTGATAGGTTTGGGTGAACCTTCTAGTTTATTTATCCTCTATGACAGTCTTGTGACTTTTTTGGGGAATTGTGTTAGCCAGCCAGCAACTTTGGTGGTGGGGTGGTGAAAGTGGCATTCTATTGGAATATTTTCACTTTTTGCTGCAGATATAGGGAAAAGGTAAATGGAAGTACTTTAGTTATATGCAGGGCCATTGGAATTATATGGCAGGAACAGACAGTTATGAAGCAGGGTTGACCAATTTATGTGGTAAGAAGAGTCCAGTTATGAATTCACAATGCCAATAGCTCTAACTCAAGCAAAAGCAAGACCTATTGCATTGCAAATGCTTGTTACAATATTACCATGACTTACACCTGACAATCTTACAAAAAGTCAAATACAGGTACAAGAAATGCTGCTATACTGACCTAACTCTCAGGAAGGGCTTTATGGAAAACTGCATGGCTGCCTAGGATTCAGAAGAAGTTGCACCTATATATATATATATATATATATATATATATATATATATATATATATATATATATATATATAAATCCCTAAACCACAAGTGAGTTTCAATGTATGAGATAAAATGGATTGTCAAGGCAGAGCCTACATCCTCACTAGTCGCCCATCACTTTACAGTTAGGAAACACCAAACTCTCCCCTGGAATGGAGAGAAAAAGCTCAAGCCTGGAGAAGGGGAGGCTCTGGGGGTTTGAGGGACCTTTGAAAAAAGAAAGTCAATTAAATCATTACTCCAGATCAAGATCAAATTTGGCCTCAGAGAAGAGTTTTTTGTTTTTTTCCCCCCCCTCTTTTTTTTTTTTTAACCGACAAGTGCTATTGAAAAATGCAATCAGATGTTTGGGACTGGAGGAGCACACTAATGGCATCTAAAAATCTAGCGAACAACTCTAACTTTTCACATGTAGTGAGGAGACTTTATAAGAACCTGTGGCAACAAAAGACCCTGGATAGGTTCTCATTCAGGAGAGTGAGAACTAGAAAAAGCACATGAAGGAAATATATATTTATTCACAGAAAAACCCCAAAGGTTACAGGGACACTATAGTTAGGCTCACATTTTAAACATACAAAACCATGGAAATTCATCTGTTAGAGTTATCTCAAGTAACTATAACTTGAACCTCTGAATATATATATATATATATATATATATATATATATATATATATATATATATATATATATAAAATTGTTAGCATCGAAACACATTATAAAGCCAATACTAGCCACTATATTGTGTTCTGAATCCTGAGTTTGTGCATCTCCAGAGCAAGCACTGTTTGAAAATGCCTACCAGTGTGGATGACATGCGAGTCCTACACCTTGTAGTCTCCTGTAAAGCACTTTGACACCCTACACTGGTATGTGAGGTGCTATAAAAAGAAATGAATTACATGTGACAGAGGCTACAGACAGATGACCTGCCCTTATGGTTTTACTTCCTTCCCCCACCACATATCTTATGTACAAAAAAAAAGTGCTTGGGAAATGTAGACTCCGACCCAAGAATTCAACTTTCCTAAATAAAACCAAACATTGAAAAACGTTACTCTCGGTGATGCAGCACCAACCTTCCCACTAAAATGTTTTTTTTGTATATGTTTTCAATATAAAATATTTAGTAATTAGAGTATTTGTTTGGTGTGTACTTGTTTGTGAATTTACTGTTTTAATGTTTAAAATTTAAAAATCGTACAAATTGCTTGGGGGCGGGGGGGTCCCCGGCTTCCAGTAAGGAATCAGTGGGGGTCCTCAGAAGTCAAAAGGTTGGGAACCACTGCCCTATAACCACCCATCCTTGCACCACAGCCTCCGGCCAGTCCCTGCGGCCAACCCCTAACAACCTAACCCTGGGAGAGGGAGCTTGATTGAGGTTTTGATGAATGATATACGTAGAATGAGATATTTTAGGACAAATTAAAAAGAAAGCGTATTTGTAATTTAAAATGAGTAAGATAACCTTAGTATGAACCTTTAACTTTTGTTAAAGTAAATTAAAGAAGGGAAAAGACCACAGGCACACCTGGAGTAGAACCCTCAACCTTACATTACACCACAGGTGACTCCTTACCCTGCTGTTTGATAACACTTATGCCATTCAACCCATGCATATGATAGGAAAGGAACGTGACTGTTCCATTACTAGGAAGGTTTAAGAGCCAAAACATTTGAGAATAAACACTGCCAAGCGATACTAGGATTTACTGAGTGACAGCACAAAACCTTGACCAGTAGGCCAGAAGTGACTGTTCTGCTCTGCATCCAAACGCAACTGTAACATTTGTACCAAACATCTTGCTAGTCTTACTCTTCAAAGTCACTGTATGGTGAGATCATTGCAATAACAACCTTTCTCTCTTCCATCCCTTTATGGGATGGAAGAGTGTGACAGGACTGCGGGGGGAGCCTCCAGCCCCTTGCGGTCCTAGCTGGCTCCCCACATATGCAGGAGCCGGCACTGCTCCCACAAGCAGGGAGCTGCTTCAAAAAGCAGCTCCCCGCTTGCGAGAGTAAGGTTTTCATCTGTTTCCAAGCATGCGTATTTGCATGCAGGGACACAGATAAAAAACAGCTCCTGCTTGCAGGAAGAAGTTAACAGCTCTCACTTGCAGAAAGCTCTGACTTGGCGGAAGTTGTCAAAGTAAAAGTACTCCTGGGAAGTTAGTGGTCCCCAGCACCTGGGGTCCCGAACGCCCCCCCCTCCCCCCATTGTATTTAGTTGAGCCCCAGTGAAATGGTTGTCCCCTCCCACATTTAATTAGACTCAAGCCCCAAGAAGGTGGTGATACCCAAGGCTGCAGGAGGGTGGGGGGAGGGCAAACACCCCCCACCCCGGAAGTGTCAAAGCCCTGAGGGGCTGCATTTAAACAAGTACAGGAGCACATGCTTTCAACGCCCTACCCGAAAGGTTTTTTTTTGCGGGGGGAGGGGGGTAAGTCAGGGTTGTCTCTCTGGGGTCCCAGAGAGAAGAACTTAAGGGGAACCTACCCTGTCCCCTTTTAAAAAAAAATCCCCAGGGACTCAGCTGAAGCAGAGTCCCAACATGGCTGCCAACACTTCCTTGTTGAAGTGCTGGCAACCAAACCGATCTCGGCACGAGATCAGGAGGGTTTGCAGAGTCTTCACGTCCCTATATACACAAATTTGGTTTCTTTAATATTTCCAAAACTACTGAACTAATGTATACCAAATAAACTGGGGCCTTTGTGGAACAAGAGCTACCTTTCTGCCCAATTTGGTGCAATTCCATCCAGTGGTTCAGGCTGTAGACCGGTTCAAAATCCTACAGGAATTAACATTGGAAACACCTTTTTTTACCCTCTCATTTTCTCAGCCCCGCTTGACAGATCACTCTGAAACTCTCCAGACTGCAGTTAACATGAGCATCAACGTTTTTAGAAAAGTTTTGTGAAGATTCGTCAAGCTGCACCAAAGATATAGGCAAGTAAATAAAACGGCATTTTCTATAGAAACTAGATCATTTTCTAAATTATAATCATACTGGAATGCAGTGCTAGAGGTAGTAAACACTATTACAGATTTGGCTAGCGTCTTGTTTTCAGGCAACCACACTGTACTGGATTTTACTGGTACTTAAAGTAATTTCAACAGCACTTGAGAAACCAAGCATTTCTTGGATGATTAAAATTGTGCATCTTCATGCCGAGAATAGTGTATGGGCAAAGTAGTGTCAAATTACTTTTAGTTAGACCCAGTAATACATTACTTACTATTTCTGTTGAAAAATTGACTCACTTATTCAGAATGTGAAAACATTTCCCATCAGATTATAGCTTTATTAATCTATAATTTTCACACCTGTTTTCTACAGTAACTAAAAACATGTTAAAAAAATACACATGCATTAGTAACCACCACACAGATGTACTTGGCGAAGGCCCTGTCTTGTCTGTGTGGTAGAAAGATCTGAAGAATTATTCAGCATACCAAACACTTTCTACCACAGCACGTTCTCCCTATCAACTTAGCATTAACAAAAGATGACAGGGCAAATTTTTAGGTGGAGCCTAGACAGAGCGCATGCACCGTCTGCAAGACCTGTTGGATGGAGTATAGGACTTTGTGCTGCTTACCGTAGGTTGAAGGTAGTGTCGCTCATTTTGCTGCCTCCCAACTTCTTTGGCAGCCGATACGTCACTTCCTGTACTTGGCAGGGGAGCACCGCCCAAATACAGTTTAATTACGCCCGAAATTTTTTTCTGTTGCTTGGACTGACTATTTTTCTTTGTTTCCTGCCTCTCGTGTTTGTCAGTAAGCAGTCATGTTCACGCATTTGATTCATTTTTCGCATTTACCCTTCACTTGGTCCTTACTTTACATAATCAATAATTACAAGTGGTGCCTCGAGTGTGTTTTGTATATGTTTTGAGGCTTTATAATGCATGAAAACAACCCAGGAATAAATCCTCAACAGCGGCTCTCCCAGCACAGCGCGAGAGCAGATACTACAATATTCATTGCACTTGAGGAAACTCACTGAATAATGCTCTCCAGGCATACCATTTACAACATATTTTTGCCCAAAACTCCACCTGTGGTGGTCCTGGGGCTATGTGACCACCATCAAAACATTCAAAACAAGGTCTTCTTCCTGTCTAGGACATCTTGTGCGTCACACTAGGTTCGAGGGGACACAAAAATCATAACCTCTTCCACCACTTAATGCATATTTAAACTCTTATAGCTTGAACTTTTGTTTTAACAGCTTAGAGGAGTTAGTATTTCAAGTTTCTTGTTAGTAATAATATTCTGACAGCCTTGCTCAGCCTGCAAATGTGTAAGGCACTATCCTTTCCAAGGGCTGAAGGATAATTGCCCCAAGGCACTTCTAACTCAGTTGGCTCCACATGAACATCTAGCCATGGCCAGTGGTATTGCACCTTCTGCTAATGCACAAACACAATTTCTGATGAAGGTTTAATGTACATCATGGCTAAATATTTCAGCCATTTCACTAAGTTCCTGGTATTTAATCATCCGTTTCCAGGTTTGGGGGACATTCGGAGCTTCTGATCTCAGAAGAAGTTCTAGCAGTATTCTGTGACACTGTCCTCAAAGTGCTTTTGGCTCAACAGGGACATCTAGCCAAGACCAGTGGTATTGCACCTTCTGCTGTTGAGTCTACAGTGACATCTAGTAACCATCTGCGGCACTGAACCCTTGACAGCCATTGACTCCACAGTTAAATGACATTTAAAAAGGCCTGCTAGGCCAGAAAATGTGTAATGCACTATGCCGTCAAGGGGCTGTTTATATGGTTACACCGCAATGTTCATCTTTCTTTATGTGATATGCCATCTAGGGGCTGAATATATGGTTTCATGAACAGGTTTCTTCCAAATGCTATTTTTACTGTGGTGCTCTGTATGGGCTCTACAGACCATTACAGTCTAATGCCAAGTGTCTGCACAAACAGTTTATTTCTGATAATGGTTCAATATGCTGCATGGCTAAATATTTGTAAGGTCTCAAATGAGAGGTTATCATTTACAATGTCAACAGCTCTAACACTGGCTAATGCGAGACCTATTGCATTGCAAATGCTTGTTGCCATTTTCTCAGCGCGTTTTAGACCAGCTCAAACCCAGGGCATAAGCACCCTCCACAAGATAGGAGGGAAGGTGGGGAATTGCGCAGATTTCTGCTGAAATAGAATTTGTTAAACAGATATTTAGACTTAAATAGGAGTTGTCTAGTATATCAAAATAACATGGTGCAGGGTGGAAGGATGTTGGATGAGGCGGATTACTTACACAATTAAAACTTTATACCAACTATTTATTGCATAGTCTCATAAAAAGTATCCAAATGCTAAAAACACATATTGTTTCATCAGTTAACAGGCTACTCAAAAGGTATTTAAAAAAAAAAAAAAAATCCTACACATGAAAGGCCAACTAAGTCTATTAAGCTTTGTCATCAATTAGAAGGCTGGTTCATAACTTCGTATGAGCTTCCTATTAGAATACAAATCTCCCTGCATGGCTCTGGACAGTAAACTCATGACTTCATGCAGTTTCACAATAGACTTATGTCCAAGCTTCAACTTTAAAAACAAATCCTTCCGTTCCCTCCATCCCTGAACACATCCTTTCTCTAGACATGCTTGTTTCACAAGTGGAGTGCTAATATTTTATTATTCCATTATCCGAGAACCTAGTGTACAGTTTTGAGTGGCATATATATATAGTATTTTGCTGCACTCTTGTGTAAATCTGTCTTCTATTACAAGTAATACAGGAAACATCAAGTAAACAAGCTGAGGGATTACAGAAGTAGGCATACTGAAATGTTCTCTCTTATGCATTTTCCAAACTGACCAGTGTAGGGTAAGTATGCTGTGACAACTAGAGCAGCACCCCTCCCGGCCTTAACCCCTTCCTTGCCAAGGATGTAGTGGTTCCGTCTGGTGGCGCAGCGCTGAGGCGCCTCGGACGTAACCACTATGTCCTGGTATAAGGGGGGCAGGGGAGTAGAGACTCCCAGGGCAGGGCTGGGAAATCACTTCACCTTCCACCACCAATACCATCATCCCTCCCCCCCCCTCACCCCCTGTGACATCGGATGACTTCAGCATGCAATTGAGTGCTGACCTCAGAGGTCACCTCCCATTGCGCTGGAAGTCAATTTCACGCAAGGGTACCAACCCCTTAGGAAAGGGTCGTTCCCCTGCGGGGCAAATTTATTTTAGGGCATTTCTGTAGGCCGATCTTGGCCAAGGGTCACTCCCCATGGGGGCACATTACTGTTGGCCATATCTGACGCTATTTTTGGAAGGCCCATCTGACCCCAAGGGAGGCAAAAAGCCCACCAGAGACCAGGGAAGATTTGTTCAAAATAAGAGGATGGGGGTATGGCCATACCCCCATCCCAAATAAATGGGGCTGAAGTTGTTCTGCCACACCTGTGGGCAGGTGGGGCAATTACCCCCTGATCCACAGGGGGGGCAGAAAGCATACTAGATGCTGGGGGGGGGGGGGGGGGCTACCAACCAGTATGGGCCTGGTTATGCCCCCACCCCAACTGAAGGGGGTAACAGTCTTTCAGCTCTCCCTCTTGGCTATCTCTCAAAATCGTCATACTTGGAATAGTGAGGGCTGCACTTTTTGGACTTTGGGACGCTGCCATGTAGAAAACTCCACAAGACCTAGACACATCTGAAAACTAAACACCTGGGTGATTCCAGGGTGGTGTGCTTCACATGCATCCTGCACCATTTTCTTACACAAATGCCCTGCAAACATCCAACTTTGCTGTAAATCTCACATTTTCCAACATTTGTGATGGAGCCTTCTGGAATCTGCAGGAATCCACAAAATTCCTACCACCCAGCATTGTCACATCTATACCGATAAAAATTCTGCTGAACTTGTCAGCCTAAAAATGTTTTATTCCAAACTGCCATTTAGGACCCGCTTTGGTTCCCCCTCAATTTTGACATGTTTTTGGCTCTTCCCTGTCATAGGCACGTGGCCCACCCACACAAGTGGGTATCATTTTTAGCGTGAGACTGAGGGGAAACGTTGGGTGGTAGGAAATTTGTCCCGGTGCTGTGATCCCACACAGAAATGTGGGAAAACGTGATTTATTTATTTTTAAAGCTAAATTTGAGGTTTACTGAGGATTCTGGGTAAGAAAACATTGGGGGAATCCACGCAAGTCGCACCTCCCTGGACTCCCTCGGGTGTCTAGTTTTCAGAAGTGTCTGGGTTTGGTAGGTTTCCCTAGATGGCTGTTGAGCCCAGGACCAAAAATGCAGGTGCCTCCCCCTGCAAAAACAGGTAGTTTTGTATTTGATAATTTTGATGCGTCCAGATAGTGTTTTGGTGCATTTCCTTTCCTGGACACTAGGCCTACCCACACAAGTGAGGTACCATTTTATTGGGAGACTTGGGGGAACACTGGGTGGAAGGTAATGTGTGGCTCCTCTCAGATTCCAGAACTTTGTCACTAAATTGGGAGGAAAGTGTTTTTTTGGCCAAATGGAGATTTACAAAAGGATTCTGGGTAACAGAACCGGGAGAGAGCCCCACAAGTAACCCCACCTTGGACTCTCCCGGGTGACTAGTTTTCAAAAATACGCAGGTTTGGTAGGTTTCCCTAGGTGCCGGCTGAGCTAGAGGCCAAAATCTACAGCAAGGGACTTTGCAAAAAAATACATCAGATTTCAATGTAAAAATGTGATGTGTCCATGATGCATTTCCTGTCACGAGCATTAGGCTTACCCACGCAAGTGAGGTACCATTTTTTTTTTTTTTTTTAAATCGGGAGACTTGGGTCAAACACAGGATAGCAAAATAAGTGTTCTTGCCCCTTATCTTGCTCTACATTTTTTCCTTCCAAATGTAGGACCGTGAGTAAAAGACGTCTATTTGAGAAATGCCCTGTAATTCACATGCTAGTATGGGCACCGCGGAATTCAGAGATGTGCAAATAACCACTTCTTCTCAACACCTTATCTTGTGTCCATTTTGGAAATACAAAGGTTTTCTTGATACCTATTTTTCACTCATAATATGTCAGCAAATGAATTGCTGAATACCCGGTATAGAATGAAAACCCATTGCAAGGTGCCACTCATTTATTGGTTCTGGTACCTGGGGTTCTTGATGAACCTACAAGCGCAATATATCCCCGCAACTAGAAGAGTCCAGCAGACGTAACGGTATATTGCTTTCAAAAGTCTGACATTGAAGGAAAATGTAACAGATTAAAACCTGGAGAGAAATGGCTGTTTTTTCACCTCAATTG